>NC_134124.1:39507637-40715137 GCF_040939455.1 Microcebus murinus
GGTTGCCAGGCATGTAAAATCCAGGACAGACAGGAGAGACCCACACCCCTCGGCCCCATCCAAGTTCTTGGAGACTCTCATCAAGCCTCCAGCCCTGGAATAAAGGGTCCCACATTGAGACAGATGGTCCCCTATTTCTCTCCAAAGAACCCCTGTGTGGTTCTTAGGGAACTCTACTTTCCAGATGCTCTGCCAGACAGGCCAGGCTACGTCTCACTGCCTGGGACTCAATGTTTGTCTTCCAAGGACAGGCCACGGAGCCAGTGCTTGGCTGGAGACGAGAGCGCTTTCTTTGTTTGCTGCCTGCCTGATGATTTATTTCTGAGGCTCAAGGGAGGCTCAGCCATTTTGCCCTGGTTCCTCTGGGAAAAGGTCCCTCCCATTCGCCTAGGGACTCACACCTCTAAGGACAAGTTCTCTTCCCCCTCCTCTGCCTGGGGGAGGGTCTGAGGCTTCTCTGCCCGACCTGCTGAGGGGCTGGGTCAGTGCTTTCCAGGTGCTGCGGAGAGAAAGAGAGCATGCAAGATGCCTGTAGTTCCCACTGACCTCTTTTGTTTTGGAATTCAGGAGTTACGGTAGCCTTTTCAGGCTGCCTTGTGAATATATTTCCCCCAAAGTTCCCAAAGACAGAGAATCTGTCCAGCACCCGACATCCCCTCTCTCCTGCCAAACACCCATCTTGTATGTCACAGAAAAACAAAAGTCACCCCAAATCCCACTCAGTCTGACACAGTCTCTGATATTTGGGGTGTCACCAAAGCTCAGAAGCCATTTTACCCACCTCCCCTTACAGCTCTTCACGGGGATGAGGCTGAGCTTCCCCGGCAAGGAAGCAGCGCTCCAACCCCACATGGGGGCTGGCGACATGGTTTATCATTTGGCTTTTTTAAAATCCAATTTTCTCCTTGGGGTTCATGTCTATTTTGGGAGGATATTAGCTCGGAGCCCCAGCTCAGTCTGAGTTCCTTGTCTAAAGACCCAGCCAAGCATAGAACAGGACATCTGTGGGTACCATCCGTGGGAATGTGCGGGTACAAAAGGCTGGTGTACGGAGACTTTGCGGTCATTGCTGGCATCACCCCCCCCCCAAGTAAACACAGGGACAAAAGGCAAGAAAGGGAGAAGGGTCCGGAGCCCTTCAGTCCTCTGAGAGACCTCCCGCACCCCACATCCCTCCAGAAAGTGGGAGGTGGGGGGAGCGCGGCGCGAGCTTGTGTGCGCTCAGCCCCAGCCGTGGCGTGCCCAGGTGTCCCGAGAGCCTGAGCTGTCCTAGGATGGGAACTCGAGTCGCCCCCGCCCCGCCATAGCCCTGGGAGGATAACTCAGGGGCACGGCTCTATCTGGCTCAGCAGACCCAGAGACTGGAGAAGTGGCGCATGGCTCCCCAAACGCTGTTCTTATCTTTCACTCCCGGGCCCCCGCCATCCCCCAAGAATGAATAGGGCGCTTCGACGGCTCCGTAAGAATCCAGCGCCAGCTCCTGTGTCCAATGGGGCTTGGCAACAGGCAAGGGCAAGCGATTCTCACGACCCTTGTGCTAGCCCTCCTGCCTCCCGCGCACCCCAGCGGACCGCAGGGCGCACGTCGGGGTCGGAGCCGCGCCCCCGGGTTGCTTCCTGTAGCCCCAGGCAAGGCGAGGCGCGGGGGCTGGAATCTCGGGGTGTCCGCCCCCAACCCCACCCGGCCCGCGGTGGCGGCTCGGGGCTCTGGCCCGTCCTGCCGGGCTGTCCCGGGCTCTACGCCCCGCGCCCGACGCCGGCCGCCCGTTCCTACCTGCGGCCGCGGCTGCGCTGCCCGGGCGGGCGCTGAGCGGGGCGGCTCGGCCGCTGCGGAGCGCTCGGGGCGCGGGGCCGCTCCGGCTCGGGCCGCGCTGCGCTCCCGGCTCCTCCGCTCCTGGGCTCGGCGCAGCTCGCCCGCAACCTCTCCGCGCTCCGCGCTCTCGGGCTTCCGAGGGCGGGCGGAGGGACGCGCCGAAGGCAGAGGGCGGGGGAGCGCGCGGGGGGGGGGGACGGGGGCGGGGCCCGCGCCGCCCGCAGCCCGCCCCGCCGGGGGAGGGCCCTGCCCGCGCCGCCCGCCCCGCCCCGGCCCGCGCGCCCCCTCCGCGCTGCTTCCTCGAGGCGGCCCCCCGCAGCCTCTCCCCTTCCCCTTCCCCCGCTCTCGCCGTCCTCGCCTCCCCCCTTCTCCCCTGCTTCTTTCTCCTTCCCCTTCGCCCCCTCCCTCGCCCAGCCCCCTCCTTCTGTGTGGCTGCGTCCCTCTCCCCTCGCCCTCCCCTCGTCCTCCTCTCCTGCCTTCTCCTTAGCTCTGATGGCCTCTTCCCGCCTGCCTAGGTCAGTCCGTCCGCCTGTCCATCTTGGACTCCGTCTTTCTGTCTTTTCAGCATGGCTTTCCCCCTTGGCTTTGCTCTTTGCAGCCTGTCGGTGTGTCTTTCTGTTTCTCTGTCTCCGTCGCCCTCTTTCCCTGGGGGTCACTGTGTGTGAGGGGGCCCTGCCTCCTCCTGCTCCTCCCAGGGCAGCTTGCCCTGCCTGGTGCGCATGGGAACACAGGTGTGGCCTGGAGTACCAGGTTCTCGGTACCAGGCTGGCGAGTGTGGGGTGTGGGGCTGGGAAGGACTCCCCGGCCACAGCTAGGGGTGGGTCCTGGGTACACAGCGCGGCTGTGCAATGGACAGGTGGGTGAGCAGATGACTGCAGGGAAACAGCCTCGGGAGGCACCCAGGGATGGTGGCAGAACCCCTGGACACCTTCCTTCTTCCAGTTCTTGAGATCGGAGGGATTCTCCCAGAGAAGTCTTCCTCCCAGCCAATCCCAACCCAGTGCCTGAGGACTCCCCCATTTCCCCTTGCCAAGTCCTGACCTCCCCACCCTCTTTCACAAAGTCTCCTGGGAATGGGGCCACATCTGCCTTTCCCTCTGGGTTCCCCAAGGGACTCATAGAAAGGATTTCTTCTCTACAGCCCTGACCTCTTCCCCTCCTCTCTGTCCCAAGGGCTGGCATTTGCTGATTGACTTCCCATCTCCCACTCCATCTCCCCTTTCCCCCTTTCATCCATCCTGGGGTCCCCCAACACAGTGTTGCCCAAGGTCATCCTGACTTCTCTGCCTCTTTCCCCACACTCTCACTCATGAGCATGGAATCTTGGTGTCTTTCTTGACTCATTCCTCTCCCACTGCTGGTCACTAGGTCATATGTGAGATGGACCTTCATCAGTACTTCAAAGAAATATTTACAGAGCTCCTTCTATGTGTCAGGCACCATCTTAGGCTCTCCGGACAGAGTGATGGACAAGACAGGCTACAGCCCTCGAGATGGTCCCAGTCCCCTGTGGGAGACATGCTTTCATTGGACAGCCACACACGCCCAAATGACTGGTGCTGCCAGGAGCACACATGCGGGGCGGTGCAGCTCAGACGGTCCAGGAAGGCTCTGTCTAGGAAGTGCCGCTGGAGCTGAGGTCCGAAGGCTGAGTAGGAGCTGTGTGGGTGGAGATGTGGAGCACAGTTTGAGCAGAAATGTAAGGGTAGCAAGAATGAAAGCTGCTTTTGCTTGCCTGACATGCATTTCAACTTCTTTGGGTGACAGCACCTCCATTTTCACTTGGGTGACTTCCCCTCCTCACCATCATTCATGTGGTTGGGTGGGACTCTCCCCTTCCAAAGGTGCACGTGTGATCCAGGGTGTAGCCAATCAGAGCACATCAGTAAGGGGACATGTGACATATGCTGGGCCAATGAGAACTCTACCTAGGACTTTTGCTGAAACTATTATCAAATAGAAGCTTGATCTCCACCAAGGCTTTGCAGCCTGGAGCCGCTGGCAGCCATCTTTGCAGACCCAAGCAGACCTTACCTTACCTGAAAATGAAGCCAGCGTGGAGGAAGGTGGGGCTGAGAGATGGGGAGTGGGCTAAGTCCTCGAGAGTATTGTTTGAGTCCCTGGATCCATATTTGAAAGCACCATCAGTTATTTATGTCATTAAGTTCCTTCTTCTTCACTTATGCGAGTTTGAGTTTAGCTTATGTTGCTAAAACCAAAATGGTTCTCATGAATCCAGTGTGGAGTTGAGAATTATGAAGCATTGCTTATACAAAGGACTAATAATAACTATTCCCATCCCCTTTTCTTCCCTCATGTTTCCTGGATAACCCCACTCACTCTCGTCTTTTGTTCCCTGTATTCATGATCAGAAATGAGTTCCCTTCTCTTTTCATCACTTTAAATTTGTTTCTTCTACAAATGAAGGTAAACTCTGGCTCTCAGGTAGTGTCACAACATTGCCTGCACCCACCTCCCTCTGCGACCGTCCAGCATCTGTCTGCCTCTCTCCAGTTATGGGGAGCTCACATTCTACCAGGCCAATGGTTTTAAACCACAAACTCTTACTGCACAGAGTTCTGAGTGCTGTCTCTGGTGTAGGGGCTTTAGGTAAGGGGCCCTGTGTTGGGAAGTTGAGGAAGCTCACACAGGGCCTCTATGCCCTTCCAAAAAGCCTGGGTTAAAGTCTTTCAGAGAACTCACATGTACACCTCGTGAGCTGCAGTTGTGGGTTCTGCAGAACAGGGTTCCTGAAATGTAGGCTGCCAACCACTGGTGGGACCTAGGATAATTTGCAGTGGAGTAGAGTAACTTGGAGTGAAAAAGCTCTTCCATGTTCAGCTCCTTGTAACATCTGTGTGATTTCTGTCCATGAGCAAGTCTCAGGTTGGTGCTAGTCTTACACACCTCTCCAAAGCACTGCCTAATGCCATATTAACTAAGAGAGGCCTCCATCCTTGGTAGACAACTGTATCTAGTTAGAATTGAATGCACTTCTTTGTCCTTGTATTTATTTTAATAGAGACCTATTTCTGGCAAGTAATATTGGTCTTCTAGTTATAGCATGATGTAAAATTTCCTTTTGAGATACATTTATTTAATCTAAAAAAGGAAAATATTTAAGTAAATAAAAATAGACATGGTGCACAGATTTTTGCAAAACTTGTGGCTGGTTTGCAAATGACTAAAGTTTGAGTAGCCTAATTTAGAGAAACATTTTATCCATGTGTTCATTCACTCAAATGTTTATTGAGCACCTGCTGAGTACAAGGCATGGGGGAGGACTAGAAAGAGACAACACAGTCTGTAAGAGATTCCGTTAGCGAGGTCAGGGTCTGAGCATCAAAGGCTTATCCATGGCATTGAGGAATTGGGCCTTGACCTTGAGAGGCACTGGGGAGCCACTGAATGATCTTGAGCAGAAGAGGAGTAAGGCAGGTGTAAGAAAGCTGGGACTGGCCCGCTATGCAGAACGGGTTGGATGGGAGAGAACAGAAGCTACAGGCTGTGCTGTGAGTGTGAAGTGAGGGGCCTGGCACCTAGCCGGATCCCCAGCACACTAGGCATTCAATAAATGGTTGAAACTGTTACAGTTAATATCATTATCATAGTCCTCTCCCTTCCTTAACTTGGGAAAATTCATTGAGTCATAGACTCACAGCCCATCAAACTGGAAATAGTCCTTAGATATTACCTAGTTGAATACTTTTATGGGTAAACTGAGGCCCAGACAGAGGCAGTGACTTGCCTGAGGGCACCTGGCTATCTGGTGGCAAAGACAGGAAGATGAGGACTGCTAGCTACATTTTGAGCACTACCAATCACTGACACGTGGGGAAACAGTGGTGCAGAGAGGGCAAGTCACCACGGAGACACACAGCAGAGGAGGAGCAGAGCGGCGACCCCAGCTCCAGCCTGGCGGGCTGGGATCTGGGCCAGTAACTCCTTAATCCTGTCCCTGGGCTCACCCAGGTGATGCTCTGGTAAGAGACCTGTTCTGGGAGTCAGGACGCCCAGGTTTGTCACCAATCTGCTATGTGACCTCTAGCAAGTCCCTTCCCCGTTCTGCACCCGTTTCCTCACCTGTAAATTAAAGGGTTGCACTGTCCTTCTGCAGGTTCCGGTCACCAGGCGGCTGGGTGAAAGGCTTGGGGAAGGCCATGCCAGGCTCTGCTCTCCCACCCCTCGTCCAGGCCTCCTGCTCAGGGCCCCATCAGCTGCTCGTTGCAGACTTTGTCTCCATGACAACATAGGATTCCTTCCACGTTATAGCAAGACTGAGAAACCCCCTTCGACCTAAGAAAATATCTCCTGTAGGGAAAGAGGTCCTCCTGTTTTGTTTTCAGAAGGAATGCTATTACCTTAAACACACCCCCCTCCACGCCAAACATTCCTCTATTAGCAAAAGAGTCCCCACATTAATGTGTGTATCCACTTGAAAAAACACAATAAACCTCGCGGGAGATAATAGGACATCAGATCATTTTGTTATCCCATCCCCAAGTCACGCTGGGGCAGATTGCTGGCAGCACAGCCTCGTTGTTGAATGTTCAAATATTTGTGCATGTCATACCATGCTGGGACCAACACTCACACACTGCCACAGGCTGGTGCTCCTACAGAGGCACCCTCGAAGGATGGGCCAGGAGCAGCTGTGGAGACAGCCTGTGCCCCTCCCCTCCCCCTCCCCTTAGGAGATGGCTCGAGAAACATTTCTCTATAGCACATCATATTGTGGGTAATGTGCTGGCTTTCGGGCTGGACAGATTTCGGACATGTTACCTCACCTTTCTAGGCCTGAGTTTCCTCATCTCTAAAGTGATAGTGGCATCCACCTCTCAAGGTGGCTGGGGAAAGCCAGCTAATGCCCTGGTAGGTGCTAAATGCTCAGCATATGTTTACTGTTCTGCTGCCATGTGTAGGGAATTTCCATGCCCTACCCCCTCAGTTGACAAGATGTCCCCAATCAAGGCAATGCACATCACATACTAGGTTGCTTACTTTGGGTTCACCTTCCTTATCTCCCACTTACTCTAAGCCCTGGGAGTTCAGGAATGGGCAAAGAGCCCAATGCATGGCACACAGGAAGCATTCAATAAATATCTACTGAATAGATGAGTGCACAAAGGAAAACCCATGCGGTTATGTTTTGCTGGGGTGTCAGATTCTCGAAGCTGGGCCTCTGCCCTTTAATAGAAAGGGTGTGAGGAGCAGGGATCAGAATTCCGAAAGCCCTTATCTTTTTCTTCCCTGGGCACTGCCAGGCTCCTGGGGCTTAAAGCCCTGCCTCGCTGGTGAGGATCTGAATGTTGCTCATCACCTGTGGGCATCTCCCAAGCAACCCAAACTAGTTCCCAGGTGTGAGCACTGAGGACACTGAGTCTTCTCTGGAAACCCAGGAGGAAGGAGGGGAGTAAGGTGGTGGGGCTGGAGGAAAAACAAGCCTGGAGGGAAGGCACAAAGTGGCAGCTGTTGCTGTGGAAAGAACATGGGCATCAGGTGGGAAGATGGGCTTTGCATCCCAGCGAGTCGGCCCGGAGCTCTGTGTCTTGGGCAAGGCCTGCCTGTAAAATGCTGATGCCCGCGTACGTATCTGCGGAGCTTCTCTGCAGCACTGGAGCCGTCCAGAGACCACTGCAGTCACCCTCCAAGTGGCCCCATAAAGTAGGTGGTGAGATTCCCATTTTATAGACTGA
Source organism: Microcebus murinus (assembly GCF_040939455.1). Taxonomy (NCBI): domain Eukaryota; kingdom Metazoa; phylum Chordata; class Mammalia; order Primates; family Cheirogaleidae; genus Microcebus; species Microcebus murinus. The sequence goes on from NC_134124.1 coordinate 39,515,146, forward strand.
ACTAAGACTTATGAAACAACTTGTCCAAGGTCGTGCAGCCTTGGATCCTGGTGAGCCACTAACTCTGGGGCCTGGGGTCTGTGGAAAAGACGCTCACCCCTGTTTCATGGTCTGTGAAATGACAATGAGATGGAGACCCCCAGTGTGGCCCTGAGATCCGCATGGGGCGGGCCGGCAGAGTGCAGCAGCTCCAACTGACCCACACGCAGCTCGCTGACGTCATCAAAGCCGCCGTGCCAGAGGCTGTTCAGTTGCCATACCGACAGCAGTCAAGCCCATGCAGTAGGTGCCATTAATATCCCCCATGAGGAAACTGAGGCACAGAGAGGTTAAGTCACTTGCCCAAGAGCACATCCAGAACTGTTAGAGCTGAGATTTGAAACCAGACAGTTTAGCTTGAGCTTCTAACCATTTTCTTAATGAGCAGAAAGTGCCTTCATAGGTATAAAGTGCCGCACTTACGGAGGGCTCATCCCGGCTCGTCTGTGGCGGTTGGTCTGTGGTGCAGGTGGGAGTGTGAGTGCCGGAGCCAGGAAGGAAGGGCGGAGACACGGCGCCCTCGCCGGCTGTGGCCTCAGGCCGCTCCGCCTCCCTGCTGCGTCTCCCCTTCTCAGCTGCGGCCTGGGTCCAGCAGGACGGCGCACACCAGGTGCCCGTGCCCAGCACAGTGGCGGCTCATACAAGGGCAGCCCTAAGAGAGGGTTTTGGTGGCTTTACAAATGATGTCTCCTTGGGGCCGCTCTTAAGTGCCCACGAGGAATACACTGCTCCCCAGGGGGGGTGGGAGAGCAGCTTCCCACCTGCCAGGGCCTGGGCGCCTCCCTGACCCGACTCTGCCCACAGCTGGGTGACAAAAGCCACCAGCTGGCAGATCTCACCAACTTGCTTCCCTGCCTCTCCATGCGGCTTTAGTGACCCACAGCAGCCGACACACTGCACCCGCTGGGCTGGCTGGCAGCCTATTCGAAAAAGTTTCAAATTGAGGGATGACATGCCCTCAAGTACATAAGGAGCTTTAATCCTGAGTGTGCAATTCAAGGACGTTCTACATAAGCACACACCCATGTGCCTACTGCCGGAGCAATATGTAGAGCGATTTTTAGCTTCCCAGAGATTCCCAGTTACATCACCCCAAGAGGTAACCATATTATGGCTTCTGTCCCCATAAATGACTGTGTTTCCCCGAAAATAAGACAGGGTCTTATCTTTATTTTTCCTCAAGAAGACACTGTAGGGCTTATTTTCAGGGGATGTGTTATTTTCCCCTCAAAGCCTCAGCTTGTAGCACGAACAGGATGGCCGGGACCTGACAGGGAGAGCCGACCTTGTTGGTGGGGCTGTCCACACCTCTCTGGTCACCTCTGGGATAGTAGCTGTCACGATGGGGCAGATGAGAAGGGCTGCTCGTCTTTACCGCTCTGCGACGAAATGCATGGGTTGTGCAGATGCGCTGCGTAGCCACGCCCAGCACGAGGGCTTGTTTTCGGGGTAGGGCTTCTATTGCTCAAATGCTTAGGAATCCTGCCAGGGCTTATTTTATGGGTAGGTCTTATTTTCGGGGAAACAAGGTAGTTCTGACTGTTCCTGAGCTTCACATGAGTAGCTTCAGACTGTCACGCGTCTGGCGTCTTTCGTTCACGTCACGCCTGTGAGATTCATCCGTGCTGTTGGCTGTGGCCATAGTTCATGCTTTCCCAGGGCTGCACAGCCTTCCACCGTGTGGCTGTGCTGCAGTGTGTCCACCCATTCTCCCGCTGCTGGACGTTGGGGCTGTTTTCTGTTTGAGCCTACTCTACATAAGGCTGCCGAGAATGCTTTTATGCATGCCTTTTGGTGCACACATGGATGCATTTCCGTTCAGGGGTCTTCCATGCTCACGTATTTGATAATAAAATGCCATGCAATTTTGGGCCAAGATCACTCGCAGAATTGTCTTTCTTCATTGATAAGAATCCAGACCTGGCTGGGCGTGGTGGCTCACGCCTGTCATCCTAGCACTCTGGGAGGCCGAGGCGGGAGGATCGCTCAAGGTCAGGAGTTCAAAACCAGCCTGAGCAACAGTGAGACCCCCCGTCTCTACTAAAAATAGAAAGAAATTAATTGGTCAACTAAAAATATATAGAAAATATTAGCCAGTCACGGTGGTGCATGCCTATAGTCCCAGCTACTTGGGAGGCTGAGGCAGGAGGATTGCTTGAGCCTAAGAGTTTGAGGTTGCTGTGAGCTAGGCTGATGCACTCTAGCCTGGGCAACAGGGTGGGAGTCTGTCTCAAAAAAAACAAAAAAAGAATCCAGACCTGCCTCTTTCGGCAGGCGATGTGAGCAGGGCCTGGCCCCATGCCCACAGAGCCAAAGGGGCCTCCACGCTGGTGCCTTAGACACCGAGGCTCACGGCAGGTGAGCTTCCTCATCTGACAGCTCTGCTCCTCACTGCGTCAGAGTCTTTAGTCATTGATTTTTCTCTTGTTGGTACTGCGTTCTATATAATCACATTACATACGTTTTTTTTTAAAAATGAAAAACTTTTAATGCCTGCCCTAGCTGAGGAAGGGATGGCAAAGATGGCAGATGGACTTGTCGCCAGGCCCCTTTGCCTATGGCCTTGGTAGTCAGGGACCTGTGAAGGCCTGAGGGGTGAGGGTCTAGACCAGGGGTCCCCAAACTTTCTTGGTGAAGGACCAGTTAGCAAATATTTAGGCTCTGCAGGCCATGTGGTCTCAGTCACAGCTATTCCACTCTGCCATGTAGTGGGCAAGATAGCGCACAAGTGAATGAGCATGGCAGTACTCTAATCAAGCTTTCATCACAAAGCAGGTGTGGGCGTTTGGCTGACGATTCGGTTTGCTGACTCCTGGTCTGGACTCTCCTCGAGGTGTGACCCCGAGACCGCAGCTGCCTTGGCCTCACTTGGGAACTGACAGTGCAGAATCTCGGCCCTTCCCATGACCTGTTAATTAGAATCCACATTTAACAAAAACCCAGGAAACTCTGCGCACTGTAAAGTTTCAGAAGCACGGGCCTATGGCAGAACTTCCCTAGTGTCAGATGCCTAACGCTGGGGCCAGTGCACCCACACACATGGAAAGTGACTTCGTCTTGGATTTGCTTCCAATCCTTCTGTTCCCATCAAAAAAGAAAAAGTTTCAGCTTGGTGCAATCTGTAGTTAGCACCTCTCCGGTACTTGCTATCTGCTTTTTCCATAAAGACAGAGCAAGCCTGGCATCCGCCCTGAAGCTGAGTCTGGCTGGAATTTGATAGCATTGTTCTTTGTTGTTTTTATTGTATTTATTTTAGCAGTTTCTATTTTGGCAAGGGACACTGGCTTTCCATTTGCAGTGGTGGAATGTTTCCTTTTAAATGAATTTATTGTAGTTTAAAAGTGGGGGGTGATTTAAAGAAAGACATCAAGCCAACGGCAATCTGAGTACTGTGCAGAGCTGGCAAAATCCCCAAAGCAGCATGAATGTTGGAAAAAATTTTCAATGTGATGTTCGAATCAGCGAAACTTAGGAAACATGGGGTGGGGTGGCACAGAGGGTGGAGTCAGGGGCTCACCTGGACCCCAGTTGTCACTCTGAACATGTGACCCTGGGCAGGTCATTTGCCCTCTGTGACTTTCTGTTTCCTCGGCTGGGTCCCCGTGATCCCTGGCTCTTTCGCGGGGCCTCTGGGGAGAGTGGAGTGTGAGTGGCGGGTGAGGGGACTCACGGAGCTCTATCTTTGATTCAACCAGAGCAGTTGCACTTTTGTAAGCTGGACTTCTACTAACAATTTTGCTGGTACAATTTTTGTGTGGCTAAAAATCAAAGCTTGAAATCACAGGCCTGCGGATCTCAAAGGGTGTCTAGCTCATTGGATTCAGCTTGTAATCGGGCTCGGTTCCACGTTCCTTTCGTTGCGGGAGGCGGAATCTCAGCTCAGACCAGTGGAGTTTATTGTCTTGCACAACCAAAATGCTGAGGGTACGTAAGGGACTGTCTTGTCGGCACGGCCGGATGCTTAGCCATTCTCCCTTTCTCCCCCGCCCCCATCTCTCAGCTCTTCTTTGCTCAGAGCTGGGTTCCTTCTCCGCGAGTGCTGTCAGCAGTTCCAGCAGTCGTCCTCATCCATTCAGCAGGAAAGACCCTTCCATTCCCAGGACATTCCCAAGGTCAACTCTCCTCAGAACAGCTTGGCCCACAGGCCATTCCTGAGCTGGTTGCTGGTCAGAGGTGGTTGGTTCTTGTTGGCCAAGCCTGAGTCTCACGCGCCGGTCTGCAGGGAACCTGGGCTGGAATCCACCCCCAGCCAGGGGCACGAGGCCCCGCCCCGCCACATGCAGAGCAGAGGCTCGGGAAGTGCAGCCTTGCCTCGGTCCCAGGCAGGGCTCAAACCCACACACGCTTAGCCATGATCTCGACCACAACGCCTTCCTGTGTCCTGTTCGGACTAACATTGGAGAAGTAACCCCTCAACCCCACACCCAAATCGAGGAGTTGTAACCAGATCAGAGAAATGGTTGCTGGACAGGCAAAACCTGTGTATGGCCAAATAACACCTTAAAGAGTTTGAACTTAATCTAGGAGCCCTGGGAAAAGGATGCGACTATATCTGCGTCTTAGGAAGTTCCTTTTAGAAAACATGTTGCTGGTGGTGAAAGTATTTGTGGGAGTGTGTCTGGATCTTGGTGTCAGAGAGTGTCTTTGTTTGGGGTCCCTGGAAGCATTCCAGGGTCGAGGACTTGGGTGCAGATGATTTGGGAGGTGCAGGGCCCACGGTGGGAAAGTAGGCTGTGAGATGGGAAAGGAAGGCACCGATACAGGGTACAGGACCGAGACAGCTGCCAGGGTGGGCGACTGGAGCTTAATCCCATGGGAGAGCGCCTCCAAAGGAGCGCCCGGGGCAGGGAGCCGGGGGTTTGACACCGACAGCTGCCAGCCCTGGGCTGAGCATTGCTCCTGAGGTGTTAGCGTCCTGTCTTCTAGACTAGCAAGCACCTGGGTAGGCAGCCTTCCAGGGCTGTGGAAAAGCCCCCAGGCACAGGGATGCAGGTAACGGTGGTGGGAGGTGGGCCCGAGCACAGGGAAGGCAAGGTCAGGCTCTGAGTGACACGCAGGTCTCCAGTGGGGAAGGGCTGGGCACGGAAAGGTAGCTGGTGCCTTGTAGGGCTGTACCCTGAGACTCAGCCCTACTCGTTTTCTGGGATCTCTGCCTTCCAAGAGTCGTGGGCAGCAGAATGCAGGGGTGAGAATTTAGCCTTGGAGTCAGAGGTCTCCAGTTCGTTTTGGGACTTTCTAGCCGGGCCTCTTTCTTTGCTGTTTGGACATGGCCGTGACTACTCAGGAGAGGCGCAGCGAGGCAGAGGCATTCATGGCGCTCAAGACCTGGCGAGGGGTGGAGGCGCCACGGGCCTGCAGTGCCTGTGCAGAGCGGGGCTGGGCAAGGGTCAAGGGCAACGATCTAAAGGAACTCTGTCTTAAATGCACTCGTTTATGAGGAGTAAATACCTGCAATGCTTGTGTAATTAATGTTTTTAAAGAGGGAAAATGCCATGTTTGCAGCCAGCTCTGCCTAGACACGGGCTGCCCCCCTACCTGGGCAGCTCCGGGGCCTGCTCTCCTGGCAGCTGACGCGTGCAGCCTCACACTCATGGCAAGCCCTCAGTCTTCGGAACACACATCTGAGTTTCTCTTAAGAGAACAGAGGGGGAATATATGACTCTCATTCTTTTGTGACAAGCCAACTGGCCATGATGATTTCTAAGTCTGGCGGTTCGAGCCCAATTCCCAGGAGCAGATGCAAAGTCCCTTCTGCAGCGGTGGGAGAAGGTCGACACTTCCAGGGAAGCGAGTGTGGTGCAGCCGGCGCCATTTGCAGAGCCACGCTCTGTCTCCCGACTTGGGAAGGTGACGTCCCAGCCCTCGTGAGCGGACAGGAGAGGACGCAGGCTGGGGAGGGCGGGAGGGCTGTTTGTGCTGACCCCGTGGCTGCTTGCTTTTTGCTGGGGAAGCCCCAGGATCCGGAGGGTGCAGTGGAGGTTGGCACAGGCTTCTGCTGTGGCTTCTGCTCATAGCTGCGACCCTGAGAGGCGCGGCTGCCTGAGGAGCCGTGCGCCCTGTCTGCACGCAGGTGTCAGGGAGACGCACGGGAGAGACGAGCCGTGTCGGTGTGCTGGCGCTCCCAGAGGAGCAGCGCCTATCTGAAGACAAAGCCAAAGCGCAGGGCGGTGCAGTCAATTTCACAGGAGAGTGAGATTCAGTTACGATGAGTCTGAGGGTATCGTCTGAACTCCTGGATCCCGCCATGCCTGACGTCTTGGGGCTTTTCCCTTATGTGACCCAGTAAGGCCCTCTGGCGAGGTGGTGTTTACCTTACGCAAGTTAGCATTGGGATTTTGTTGCTCGCAACCCAAAATGTCCTGCCTGAGGGTTACCTAGAACAGGGGTGAGCAATCAACAGCCACGGGCAGAATGCTGCCGACCGCCTGTCTGCAACAGACCCAGCCTTACTGACACAGCCAGGCGCACTTGCACCTGCAGTGCCTGTGGCTGTGTCTGCACTAGAAGGCAGACTTGAGCAGTGGTGACAAAGACCACACACGGTCCCCAAGCCTAAATATTTGTGGTACAGCCTTTTACAAAAAAAGAGAAGAGTTGATCTCTGACCTAGATCTCTCTCTCTTACTTTATTAGGGTAGAAACTGGGGCGCAGAGAAGTGCTGGCCAGGAGTTGGGACGGAGCCAGGATTAGAGCCCGGGTTTTGTGACCCCAGCCTAGAGCCCTTTGTGCTGTCTCCCCATGTCCCTCAGACACTGCCCCCACATGTCCACGGGCCTCTGATGTGTCTGATCACTGGCAGTCGAATCTCTCTTCTAGGTCTAGACAAAATTCTTCTCCGTAGCCTCCTTGTGATGCTCCTGGGAGATGCAGCTCCGGGGAAATTGAAATCCCAAAATAACCAAGCCTCGTGTCCCGGCCATCCAGCCTGCGTCCCCTAGGGGCCTGCTAGCTGGAGCTGGAGCTGGGCCTGACACAGAGGACAACTGTCCTGTTTGGGACCCTATCTAAACCCCAGAGATGCTGTCCTGGCCATGGAGCCTGGGACCACAGGAACACCCAGTCCTAAGAGATTTTCCATCCTGTGAGACTCCTCCATTTTATGGGAGCTCAGAGGTGATTGCAGTCCTCAGGAGCCAGGCTTGTGGAGCTCAGAGACACAGGACTGGGCATTCAGGGAAGACTCTCTGGAGGAGGTGTCCTGAAGCATTCAAAGATGAAATAAAAACGAACGTGAAACCCTTTGCTCCCCGCTGAAGCCCTGTCGCCCCCGCCGTCTACCTCCAGCCCCTCGGTGTGGCCCGCCACGCGCCACGCCTGTTCCTGCCGCCACGCCGCCTCTCAGAGCTTCACGTGGCCGTCCTCCGTCCGCCAGGACGCTCTGCACACTTGTCACCAGCCTTCCCTGATGGCCTTTCTGCTGCCAGCCCCAGCCACCCCCTCCTCCTGGGTCATCGTCCTCTGTGGCTGGCCCCAGCCTGGGGCAGGGCGAGGGTCAGTGGCCTCGTGCTCGGTGACTAGCCAGGGAGGGCAGTGAACACAGAGATGCCGCTCGGCTGCAGAGGCGCGGCACCTCGAGGAGTGGGGACTGTCCCATGCTCGGTGGCAGGGGCTGTGGGAGCATGGAGACGGAGCCCTGACCTGGAACTGGTGGGCAGGAGCGAGCAGAGAAAGTGGAAAGGAGGAGGGAGGCTTGGGGCCAAGGGAACAGTATGCGCAAAGGGTCAGAGAAGGGCGGCGGGTGTGAGGTGCAGAGGTGGGAGGGAAGGGGCGTGCAGGGACAGGCTGGAGAGGCTTGCAGGGCCTGTGTGGCACGCATGAGCCTGAACTTCATCCTGGGTTGACAGGGACATGACAGATCATCCACGGGCTCGAGGGCTCCTTTCAAGGACGTGTCAGAAGCAGAAGTCAAGGCCCAGGGAGGCTCCTGTGTGGCAGAGTGTCCCTCAGCGGGACCGGAGCGGGGTGTCGCCAGAGAGGAAGACAGGTGACCTAGACCCCTGCTCCGCCTCCCCTGGCATCCACAGGCAGAGCTGCTGTCCTGCCACGGCCCCAGCCCAGGCCCAGCCCCTCCAGGTTATTTGTCCTGAGGGCTTCCTGGAGGAAGTGACCTGAGCAGCCCAGACCCACTAAAAAGGGCTGAATTGGGAGGCCTTAGCACACACCCAGTTTTGCTATAAGTGGGTGGTGCAAGTTTGGGCATATCTCTGTGCCTCAGTTTCCTGCTCTGTCAAATGGGGAGAGCCATAGTGCCTGTCTCTCGGGTTCTGTGACGGTTCCATCCGATGTGCGCTGAGTGCTGAGCACAGAGCCTGGCGCAAGGCCAGCCCCGGGGAGCGGCTGCTCTCGCCCCAATTGTGAGGACTGCTCACTGTGGCTGGAGGCCCTTTTGGGGAAGGAGGAGGCTGACTGGGAGGAGGAAAAGGCCGCTGGGGGTTTGGGGCAGTCCAAGGCATTTTGGAGACCCCCAAATCCCCCTGGAAGAGTCCTATCCTTGGAGATGGCTCAGGGCTGGCCTGGCCCCCGCTGTGCCCATCCCTCAGGGCAGCTCTGAGCAGGTCAGTCCTGGGGTTGGGACGGGGACCCCATCTCCGAGTGGGTAACTGAGGACAGAATGCATCCCTTCCCGCCTGCTGCTGTTCTTCTGCGGCCGCGGTGCACAGACCAGGTAGACGCAGCCACCGGTGGGCGGTGACAGATGGCCACAAATGAGGGGTGAATGAACCTGCCAACTCATCCGCCAGGAAATTGAGCGTCTCACCTCCCATCTGCGAGAGCCTCTTGCCCCGGAAGGGAGGTCTGTTTGGGTGTGAGCGTGGGGGACGCTCAGTGTGCGTGCGGACGGACCTGGCGCTGCGACGAGGGTGAGTGTGCGCGTGCACGGAGCACACACTCCCTGCCACGCCCTCACACACACTGGCACCCACCACGCGTCCACGGGCTCTTGCACGTGGCGCCCACCAGCCTACACGCGCCCACGCCCGGCGGACGAGGCCCAGCAGCCGCACGCGCACCCTGCTGTCTCGCGTGAACCCACGCAAGCGCCGCGCTTCCCCGCAGAGTCCCGGGTGCGCTGTGTCCTTGTTCACAGGTGTGCCCTGGCTCCTCCTCCCCGTCCTGCCGCAGTCGGGCCTAGGTGCCTGTGGCTTTGGGGCAGCTGGAGGGCTGGCTGTCACTTCTGCAGAGCCAGCTCAGGCTCCTCCACGCTCTCCTCCCTGCCACAGTGGCCGGCAGCGCTCTGGGCAGAGGCCACTCTGGTTCCAGGTGCAGCTGACAGCGAGCAGAGCCGCAGGTGACCTGCAAATGAACCGGCAGGTGCTGAGAAACAAGTATCTGCCGCTGTGAGCCACTGAGATCGGGCCATTGTTACCGCAACGCAGCTCAGCCTCCGCGGGCGGAAACGCCACCGTGCCCCTCTCCGCCACACACCCCCGCGCGCACGCCACGCTCACACACGCACACACACCTCCCCGGACACACGTTCCACACGCCTGACTCTCCGACCACTGGGCCTCGGGCCTCCATCAGGACCAGCGCGGGCCGAGCCGGGGGCGGCGGGGCCCTGGTGGGCGGCTCAGAGGGCGCGGACCTGCTCTGAGCACGGGGAGCGCTTCCTGGGCGTCTGTGCGCGCCTCTGCTCTGCCCTGCGGTTGGCGGGACACTCTGGGCCAGAAAGGCCGCGGGGCGGGGCCAGCAACAGCCGCCGCTGCGCGCTCGCTGGCCACGGGCTGCTGTGGCCTCCGCGCCCGCCTCGCCAGCTTCACCAGGAGCCTGCGGGGCTCCGCCCGCCACCCGGCTGGCGTGGGAGCGCCACGCGCCACGGCCCCCACAGACACACCCGCCCCGCCCGCGGCAGGAGGGCGCGTGTGAGCCTGGGATGGAGGGACGTGGAGGTTCGGGGAGTGCGGCCACATCTGGGGGGTTCCGGGAGACTTACTCTTGGCAGGGCTCCTAGAGCTGGGCCTCAAACTGCTGGTGAGAGTGTGGCTTGGGGCCAGCAAGACCCGGGTTCAAGTCTCAACTCCTTACTTTCTGGCTATGAGACCTGGGTAAAGTACTTAACTTGACTGGGCCTCAGTTTCCTCATCTGTACTATGGAAATAATCACTGTTATAATCATCACTGGGTGCTTGTGAGGCTGAAATGAGAAGCTGATAGAGTGGCCCCGGGCAGGGCCAGTCTGGGCCTCTTTACTTGAAGGCCCACTCTGATGCTCCTTCCTCCAGGAAGCCTTCCTTGATCTCTTCTTCCTCCAGAGTCAGAGTATTTGTACCTGGTTAACACACATGTTCACATTCTGGCACAAATTACAGTTCACTCATTCATGAATCCATTCTACATTTTACTGTGCGGGGCCCTGGCCAGGGGGCTGGAGCGTGGAGTTGAGTGAGATGAGATTGTTGCCCTCCCGCAAATGACCCCTGTCGACTGAGGACTGTGGTCATGCTCTGCCCAGCTTTCTGCCCTTCCCTCAACCCAGCGCAGTGATGGGCACACGGGCTGGGACTTGGAGGAGCAGAGTGAGAAGGGTTCAGGCCTGGGGTTAAACCAGAGCTCCGCTACATTCTTGCTGAGCGACCTTGGGCAAGCCCCTGCCCCTCCCTGAGCCTCAGTTTCTCCATCTGCAAAGTGGCAGGGGTTGGAGCTGATCACCTCTAAGTGCTGCTGGGCTCTGTCACCCAAGAGCTGCCAAGAATGAGTCTGTCCTCGCTGGAGGCCCAGAGCCTGCCCCTCTGTCACTCCTGCGGGCCCTGAGGGTGCCTGCCAGGGGCAGGGAGGGGTGCCTGCCAGGGGCAGGGAGGGGTGCCTGCGAGCTCTCAGAGGCCGCCCTTTATTCCAAGTGGCTTCATTGGCATCTGCAGCCATCAGGGTCTGAGTATTAATGGGCCATTGAGTCAGGGCCAGTTTTCCGGTGTGTGTTTTTGACAAATTAATCACTTTTGACAGCTACAAAAGCTAACTCTGTGCTTATCTGAAGCTAGCCAGCGGTGGCCACAGGCTGCGCCACCCAGGGCCCAGGCTGGCAGAGACACCACAGCACCCACTGCCCCCGTCTGTGTGTCCAGCCTGGGCCCTTGTCTCCTTCATCAGGAATCGGCCCCTCTGTCCTTGCCACCTGTCACTTTCTTCTGGTCCCCATCCACTCCCGTCACATGCCAAATCATGCAGCCCCCACAGGCAGCAGGTGATCTCTTCCCGCTCCTGTCCTCCAGCTGAAGGGAGCCAGGCTCTCCTGTCCCTTGAGTAATGCTATACGGAACACGGAACACGATATGCTCTCAGCAGCCGATTCCCACCTAGGAAGAGACCTGTTTTGTTTGGATGAATACTTGTTTACTTTTTGGGGGAGGTTGAGATCTCTAATGGGAATTCTGGACTAATTACCACTCAAGGCATGCAAATTGAGGACAGGGCGGAATTGCTCCAGCAGCCAGGGGTAGTTTTAGAGACTGTGTGGGGAGCAGAGAAAAGAAGATGCAGGGGCCCACCCTGCCTTCTCTTTCTACCTGGCCTCCTGGCAGGTCCAGGGCTGCACTATGACCTTTCAGATCCGGGTGTTTGCTCAGCTTCTTCTCTCCATCTAGAATGCCTAGGCCTCTCTTCTTGGTTTGAGAAAACGTCAAATTATGCTTTAAAACCTAACCCCAATGCCTACGCCACCCTCTCTCATCAGCCCTGTCTGGGTTTCCACTCAACTGAAATGATTGCCACCAAGACAGTGCAGCCTTGTTCTGGAGCCGTCAGTGCACGCCTCTGCCGTCCCAGAAGCCTCGCCTCGTTCACCGCTGTAGCCCCAGGGCCAGGCCCAGAGTGTGCCACAGAGGTGTGCTCCGGGCATGGCAGGGAGCAAATGGAATTAGGCCGATGCTTGCAGAAGATCGAAGGAGATCTTTTGGGAATAGTTGAAGACTCTCAGCCTGGATTCTGGGTGTGTGTGCCCCGGGAGTCCCATGAGAGCAGGGCTGGTGTGTGGGCCTTCTCCGGGTCCCTAGCATGCGGCAGCTGTGGGTGGTGGGTAAGCAGAGAAACCAGGGCACTTGGAGCTGAGTGAAGCCAGGCGGCTGACCCAGAGGGGAGCTCTGGGCCAAAGCAGGAAGAGTGCTGGCTTCTCCCTGTGTCCTGCGGTCTCCAGGCCCTGCCACTCTCCCAGGCCTGGTGCTCAGGCTCCAGCATGCTCAGCCTGCCTAGTCCCGACCCTCCCAAGGAACTGAGGACAGATGTGCCCCGCACTGTTGAGTGCAGGCAGGATCAGCATTAGAACACAGAGCCCCTGCCCCATCTCCTCCCCATCCTGTGTCTTTGGGCAGCAGCTGTGAAATAGCCTGTTGATAGGACACCTTGCGGGGCTGTTGTATGGATCACGTGACCTGGTAGTGAGATGACTAGAATAGAAACCTCTGTGCGTGTCTGGCCGCAGCTCATGTCACACAAGGATCTTCCAGTCCTTTCTTCTTTTCCCTTTCCTTCTCCTCCTTCATTTTGCTCTCCTTTCAGCTCCTTTTCTTCCTTGCTCAAAACTTCCCAATTTACAGTTCAAAGGGGTGGGGGAGAGAGAGGGCACCACTTGAGTCAAAGGAGCAAAAGCTCTGCGGGGCACTTCACGCATCTGCCGGCCATGTTTTTGCCAGCACCCCTCAGGTGTGCTTCGTGGGCAGCTGCGTGTCCCCGCCCCTCATCGCAGGGGCGCCTCTGTGGGCGTTGTCATTCCTGCAAACTCGGCTGTTTCTTCTGCGGGCGAGTGTTCTGGCCTGACCTGGCGGCCCAGGGGCTGGAGGATGAGACGGGCTCCCTGGGGCAGAGGCGCTCTGAGAGACAGCACTTGTCACAAGGCTTCTGATCGTCTTCCCAGGAGGCTAGCTTTCATGTCTGTGATCACAGCCACTCCCTGGGGCTGTGCTGCGGGTGGGAGCGGGGTGGGAGCGCGGGCGCAGGGGCAGCTGCAGACGCAGCAGAGACGCGGCTCCCTGCCGGCCCAGCTGCTGTCTGCAGCGAATTCCAGACTCTGCGTGGGCTCCCCTGCTTCTTCTTAAACTCTTACCTCTTGCCTCTCCATGAAGTAAGCGGTCAAGGCTCATCTGTGATAAGGTACAAGGGCACGCATCGACTCATTCCTTCACTCATTCATTCATTCATTCATTCATTCATTCATTCGCTCATTACTTGATTCTCTTCTCAACCCGGTAGCCAGAGTGATTCTGTTAAATGTGAGTCAGAACAGGGACTTCACTCAGAGTGGAAACTGAAGTCCCTGCCGTGGCCTGCAGCGCCCGCATGACCCCTTGGCTTCTTGAGCCTGAGACGCCCACCCCTGGTCCCGGCCACGCTGGCCTGCGGCTGTCCTGTTCCCGACACTTGGGGCAGACTCCTTCCGCTTCAGGGCTTGGTACCTGCTGTTCCATCTGCCTGCAGCCTGTTCCCTCAGATAGCCACCCGGGGCCCTCCTGCCCTCACCTCCTTCAAGTCTGGGCTTAAGTGCTGCCGCCCTGTGGTGACACCCCTGTTCGATTCTGCACCTGCCCTGCCCCATGTGCCCAGCCCCTGCCCTCCTTCTCCCCAGCATGTACCCGACACGGTTTACTGAGATAGTTGGTTTAGTGTCTGGGTTATTCTCCTAGAATTTAAGCTACCTCAGGGCAGGAATTTTCATTAATATTTTCACTTATCAGTGAGTGGTGAGACCTTGGGAGACTTATGTAATCTCCATGCCTCAGTTTCCTCATCTGGGAAGTGCAGGTGGAGTTCTCATGCCCCCACAGTGCTCGGGAGGCCCGTCAGGGACCGAGCTCTGCAGGACATCTGCAGCACAGACCCGGCTGCGGCCGGCCGTGAGCAGCACTCGCCTCAGGGCGCTGTCCCGTGGTCAGAAGGTAACGGCACATTTCAGACGGCCGTGGTGTGGGCAGCTCTCCCTGCCGGCCCTGCACCCCTGCACCCACGGCTCCTGTGTGGCCGTGCAGGGCTGACCTTGGCCGACAGGGACGGGGCTGGGGATGAATACACAGCCTCCTGTCCTCTGTGGAGCCCCAAGGCCCGCTCCTCGCTGGTGGGAGGGAGCCCGCTCCGGAGTGGAGGAAGTTTGTCCACCTCCTTCTCTTCCCCACCATCCCCACGCCCTGCCGTGCTTTCTGCCAAACTAATGCCAGCTTGTCTCCAGGCCTCTTTCCGGAAGACCCAGCCTGGGACACTGTCCACACACAGCGTCCACCATGCCCTCCTTCCCAGCCCAGCCAGGCCTCCCTGTGGTGTCACTAGATGTGCCTGTGGAGTGTGCCTGTGAATTCTCCCAGGCCACGTGGGAGAGGAAGAGAAGGAAAGTAGTGGGGAGTTTACTTCCCCAGCTAGAATCGTCATGGGCCAGAGGAGTGTTTATCTGGCTGAATCTAAAGGCCGCTGGGAGGAAAATGCTTTGTTTGGGGGTAGGGTGCGGTGGCGGATTGTTCCATGGCATCTTTGGGCCATACCTGGTTGGGGGGCAACTTTGTTTGAAATATATTGAGCCTAAAATACAGGAAGAGTTCTGCTGGCTCTTGTACTAGTTTATGGACTCACATGCTCATGCATGCATTCATCATACTTTTATGTGCCAGGATGCGAAGGTGCAGTAGGGAACAAGACAGGCGTGGCTCTGGGACAAAAGGCCACCCCAAGGGCTGCAGTAGTTCCAGGATTTCGGAGTCCACTGAAAGTGGAGTCTCTTAGGCTGGGTGCTGGGGAAGGGGGCTGAGTCTGCCCTTTGAGTGTCCTCACACTGCTCTGTGCTGGGGCTGCAGTAACTGCCGTTTGCACCCTTGGCTGGTGAGGTTGGCTAAAGAGGACCCAAGTCCTGGATTCTGCCTTGTGATGTGCCTTTTGCATTTCCCAGAGGAGGGCCAAGGCTGCAGACCCCAACCCCATAGCTGAGTGGCTGGACCTTCTTAGAGGGAGGGCATGGGGAGGGAACACAGAGAGAGGGTGGTTCCCAAGGTGAGCACCAGAGAGCAGCCTAGAGCCCACGGGCTGGAAACAAGAGGTCTTTAGCAACAATTTAGGTTCCAAGCTTCTGGTTGTCTGCACTCCATCAAATGGACTCTTTTTATTAGTGTGTGTGCTAGCAGGGTGTGCTAGTGCAGGATACGGGCTCAGAACCTTTGGCCTTTGGAGCGGGATACCCATTTGTAATAGCAAACCTTTGCTCAGAGCTCACCGTGTGCCAGGGACTGTGCCAAGTGCTACATGTGGGGCTTTACTTAACCACTTGGGTACGAGCATCAGCTACAGTCGACAGCCACAGATGGACACACACAGTGACTTTAGCTGACAGCCGTGATATGACTTTTCTAATTCATCATTTATCAAAATAAAATTGTGAACATGTAAAAATAACGTGATGAAAACATGTATGTCTATGTTACCTATTCTGACTTACATGACAAGTAAAGCTGCCTGTAAAGTCAAACAAGCTTTCAAGCTTTCCTCATCACACAAGAGCAAAACGGACCCGTCGTCAATGCCCAGCGCAGACCGCCGTGCGGCTGTGAGTGCGGCTGTGGGCGAGGGGTCGCGGCCGGTGGGCGCCAGACCGAAGTGGTTAACGAAAGGGTGAGGATGCCTCCAAGGCCAGCAACCATGGGACCAAGTGAGCCAATGAAAGGAGATGTTACTGGAACATTGCTGTGGTTGTAGCTCTAGGAGAGGGCTGCATGACAGCCGTGTCACCCACAGAGGAGTGCGGCCAGCCTCTCCTGACCCTCAGGGAGGGATCTGGGGAAACACTTCCACTGGGGGAGGGGTAGCATGCCCTTGGACTTGAGCATGCACTCTCCTCCTGCCCTCCTACCCCCTGCCGGGGCCCCACTGGCTGACCCCAACCCTACACGGCAGAGGACAGTCGGTGTAGCCGCTGTGAGTCAGTCAGCGTCCTAAGCCGTGGGGCGGGATATAGAGGAATCACGTGCAGACGGGAAGAGGAAACAGAGCACGTCTGCTAGGGGAGGTTTATTACTGTTCCCATGCAGGACTGGCCACGTGAATTGCAGGGCCCAGTGCAACGTGAAAGTGCCAGCTCTTTGTTTATAAATGACTAAGAATGTCAAGACTAAGAATGTCAAGCACTAAACTAGGTTGCATGTGCATGCAGCCAACCCGTTCCCATGTTCCTGATGAGGAAACTGAGGAACAGACAGGCAAGGCATCTTATCCCAGCCAGTTTTGCCTGGGCCTCAGGTCCTGGCTCTGCCCTCTCAGCTGTGGAGCCTCAGGCAAGTCACTTACCGCCGTGTCGGGGCCTCCAGACAGATGCGCCGGCCGTGGAGGTGTTGCTGACGGGGAGGCCAGGCCGCACGCAGCACTGGGCGGGCCCAGGCCACTGGAAGAGGCCCAGTGTGATGCTCTCTCTGCACTCGCTCTGGGAAGAGCCTGCTTCCGCATGCCGGAAGCCTTGCCGAAGGCCCGTGTGCTGAGGACTGAAGCCGCCAGCCATAAGGGCGCGGTCCGGCAGCCGTGACGTGAGGGAGCTTGGGAGACACCCTTCAGCCTCAGTTGGGCCTTCAAATGATTGCAGCCCTGTGTGAGTTTTTAACTGAATCTCACGTGAGACCCGGAGCCAGAACTGCCCAGCTAAGCCACTTCCAGATCTCAGACTCTCAGAAACTATTAGATAGTAAGTGTTGCCTGTTTTAAGCTACTAAATGTGGGGATCATTTGTTACACAATAGGTAACCAATACATTTTCTAACTTCACTACCTGTATTCCTGGAGTTCCCTCCCGAGCTATTGACACCTCCATTCCTGTTTCAGGAGCAGTTTCCGGGCGACCCACACTCAGACACTCGCCCAAGAGCCCGCCTGGGCGGAGAGCCCAGAGCACAGGAAGTGGTGCACAAGAGCCCGGCTCAGCCGCTCCTGGCTTCAGGCTGCCAGCGCCTGGTCACAGGGACTAGGTCAGCCCCCGCCTGTCCTCAGGACTCAGCGCGGCCCCTTCCACGTGCTGGGTGCCCTGTGCACGCCACCTCCCCTACTGCCCACCCTTTGCTCCCGAAGCTTGGCTTCATGGAGCGTAGCCTGTCACAGGTTGAGGCTTGAGGAAAATGAACTCTGGGTTGAGGATTCCTGCATTCAAATCCTGGCTCCAGAACTTACTCTCAGAGTGATGTGAAACGAGTTATTTAACCATTTTTCTGCCTCAGTTTCTTCCTCTATGAAATAGAGCACTGATGGCGCCTAGCTCGCCGTCTTACAAGGAGGACCGAATGCGTGTGTGTGGAGCCGGCAACCCCCGGCGCACAGAAAGTCCCGGTAAGGGCCACTCTGTGATGGGCACTTCACACCCCTTCCCAGGCCCGAGCACACCCATCTGAAGGGTGCGCAGATGGGCAGTCCTCGCCTGCCACGACTGGGAGACGGCTTTGAGAGACGAGGGTTTCCAGGCCCCAGGCCCCAGGCCTCTTTACCAGACGTGGGTAACTCAGACCCGTCTCCCCTTGACAGCCAGGGAGCAAACCTCTCGGGGGAGGGAAGGGAATAAGGGGCGGGAGGGTGTGAGTAAGCTCTGCGAACTTTAATTTTAAAAATAATATTTTTTTTTTTTTGGCCAAGGACAAATCCTGGCTGCCTTCCCAGCAGGTGCTCAGTAAATACACATCAAAGGAATGGATTGGAGAAATGCCAAGGTGAACATTGCTATCTTGAAAACAGGGGTGCATTTTACATGAAATAACATCTCGGGGCACACAGACAATAACATCCAAATACACCTGTTTCCTCCCCTCTTCTCCCTGTCCTCTGAACTGGTGACCTCAACCTACTGGCTGGGACTGCCAGAGACCCCGAAGGTCTCCACCAGAGACCCCGAAGGCACTATAATTCATATTCATCTCCCACATTGGGTTAGAAATATTGCCCCGTTTATTCTCTGATTATGCTAATTAACTAGTTTTTTTAAAGGAGACAATTATTACCTTCAGTTTGACAGTTTCTAACTCCATTAGCAGTCACAGCTGCCAGCATCATGTGCTGATTAGTTGCCTTGAATTGCCCAGAGAAAGACAATTATCATCACATTCACCCCCAGCCGCTCTTACCATGGAGGTATAGGAGGTGAGGGCACAGGGCTCTGTGACCTCCACAGTGGGCTGCAGTCTAGGGAGGCAAGGCCATAGCCAGCGGGGTTGCCGCTCTGACTGTGGTTTAGGTAAAGGTAATTAATGTTGGAGCAGGAAGCCGCTGGAGGGTAGTCCTGGCAGCTGGGCTGCTGCTGTCCAGATCTGAGGAGCTGTGGGACAGGAAGCGAGCAATTTCGGGGCAAGGCGGGCTGGGGTGAAGCCAGGCGCCAAGTGGACGGGCTCCCCGCTCTCCATGGTGCTGAAACGCTCTGCCCTAGGGCCATGGCTGCTCCCAGCCCTTGGCTCGTGGCCTCTGGAAACCTGTCACCCACTAATCCTACAGTGCGTAGCCTTTCTTTGTTGTTGTTTTCAATTAAAAAAATCTTTTGATAAACATTTTTGTCTTTTTTATACTGTCACCGAATAGGTAGACCTGTGACTTATTAATAATTCACGGGAGGGATTTCATATACCTTTGACAGTTCCATAATGCTTCTGACAGTTACACACTTTATTTTTGTCTCTGACAGGCTGGGAGGGGGTCTGGGTGCCCTCAGCTGCCTCCCCCAGTGTTCTGCTTATGAGTGGCGTGTGCCCTGGGGCAGGGCGAGGATGAGGCCCCAGGAAGGCTGCCTCCACCGTGGGGAGCCGAGGGCAAAGGGCTGGTCAGGGCCACTGATAGGAATGCAGGGAAGGTGAGAGCCTGGGCCCCTAGTCTCAGGCTTCCATCTCATGGCATCTTAGTTATAATCCCAATCCTCACTACAGCCACTCTCTCTGCACCAGGTGCCAGGCTGAGAGCACTTTGCATGCAGTTTTCTCCTGACACCCAGTAGAATCCTGAGAAGAAGGAATCATTGGCCCCATTGTACAAATGAGGGTACTGAGACTCAGACATCAAGGCTTGTGAGTGGTAGATCCAGGATTTGAACTTCAGAGTCTATATGAGCCCCTCGACCCCACACTTCACTTCCCCATCTGTAAAGTGGGCTAAAAACCCTACCCCACAGTTGCTGTGGGACAAGAGGAGATAGCATCTGTAAACACTTGGTGCCAGTAACTGAGCTCCTTTCTTCCCTCCCTCATCCTTAATCCACCCATCTGAGAGCATCTGTGCCTCCCCCTGTGATTAAGTAGTCAGGCCTGCAGAGTGGCAAGGTGACCTGCAGGTCTCCCACTCAGGCCAAGGGCACCTTGAGTCCCCTCTGCCTACTCATAGCTGTGGCCGGTTTGTATGCGAGCCCAAAGCCACGCCAAGCCACAGTCTGAAAGTGGAACAGAACGTGTGCACGTGTGGACATGGGCTCACACATCCAGGCACGGATGGTGTTCATGTGGGCTCAGGACTTGAACATGCAAACACAGGCATGGGCTCATGTGAACCTGCATGTGGACAGACGCTTGCTCCCAGGCCCCTGCGCCATCACATGCTGCTCTGGGGGAGACAGAAGCCAGAGGGTGGGAAGAGACCACAAAGGACGAGGCAGGGCCTTGGGCTGACACTGGGGGAAGGAGGGGCCCCAAGCGTGCAGGGCGGGGTCACTCAGGAAGCACCCAGCCTCCCCCTAGTGCCTGCGCCATCCACACCACAGGCCAGTCAGTGAGACCCAATGCACTCATGGAGGAAAGGAAGGAACCAAGACCCCAAGGGGACACTAGGCTGAGCAGGGTCACACTGTGTATGTGGCAGGGCCAGGGCTGGAACCCAGGCTCCTAAGCCAGGCTCAGGTTCCTGGGACATCAGAACTTCAGGCGAGGCCTTGCCTGGGGGAGTGTGTGTGGGAGGGAGGCCCGGGAGCTGGGAGAGTGCGACAAAGAGAGAAACCAATCTAAGGGTGTGTGGGCCAGGGTGCCGTTGTGGCGACAGGGACTCGCATCTGCCAGGGACTTCTGAGGGGGTACAGAAGGCCCCCAGAATTGCCCATCAGTCTGGTCCCCCATTTGTGGAGGGTTGCCTGGGACAAGGAGGAAACTCCCTGTACTTCTGAGTTGCACGTGCATGAGGTGCCAGTGAGCCCGTGGGCACCCCTGCATTTGGGCAAAGACTCCAGCATGTCCTTGAGTGAGACCCCTCAGTGCAGAGCAAGAGCCTCCTCAGACGCTCAGACAGCGGCTGGGGCCAGACGGCTCAGGTGCATCCAGCACCAAAACACACCTGCTGCCGCCTGCTGCCCTCAGGTAGCTGCTCGGCAAGTCAACCACCTGTGCACCCTGCCCGCGGCGGGCTGCCTGCTCTGAGCAGTGCCGCGGCAGTCCCCTCACGCAAGGGGGTTGTTCCAAGTGGATGCCTGAAACCACAGGGAGTACCGAACCCCGTATATGCTATGCTCTTCCTACACCTCCAGCAGCTGTGGCTGGGGGGTTGCTGGGTCATGGGTAGCAGGAAGCTCACTAAGCCACAAGTGCCACCGAGGGCTTCTGAATGCCCTGCTCCCAGGAGCTCGAGGCCTGCTCCCCTCAGCCTACTCGGGCTGCACCTGGGGCCTATCAAGTGGGCAGGTGTGGCGTGGAGTACCGGGACCCTGGCCTCCCTGCCCAGCTGGGTGGCTCAGGGCCCCTCACACCCTTCCGGCGATCAAAGGGATTAGATGAAACCAGGTGTTCCCCACGTGGGGCCCGGAGCAAGGGGGTGGGAACCGTGCCCGGGGCCGGGCACCCGTGCACCCGTGTGGGCGAGCCTGCACCCACGAGTCTCCCTCCCCGCCGGAGCCCAGCACCCGCACGCAGCCAGCGCTCCATAGGCGTGTGTGGCTGCAGTCACACGTCGCTCCTGCTTATCAGTGTTCGTGGCTGCCGCTGGCTGAGAGTTTACTCTGCGCGAGGCTCTGTCACAAACATGGATACATGCAATCTTCACGATCAGCCTTGGAGGCGAGTGTCTCCATTTCACGGCTGAGGACGCAGCAGTGCGGTTGCTGTCCCAAATCACACAGCCAGGCGGGGCAAAGCCTCGATTCCAGCCCGCGTCTGGCCAGCACCTCAGCCTGGCTTCTTAGCCTCTGCTACGCTAGGACAAGCTTCAAAGCTACTGTTCCTGGATGGGGCATTCCTTGAGCAAGCCCCAGGCAAAGGTCTGCATAGATGCTATCTCATTTAACCATTGCAACAGCCCATTTTGTGGATGAGGAAATGGGCTTGGAAGAAATGCAGCCAACCGCACAAGACCGCACAGCTTGGACGTGAGGAAGCTGGTTCAGAGCCCACACGCCCCGGGCCCTCCACACACCGAGGGAACAGCCCGGTCGCCCAAGTCAGAGGATGACTCATCCTTGATCCTGTTCTCCGCTAGGTCCCCCTGTCTGAACTCGGTCACCTCTCCCCTCTCACCCACCAGCACCCAGACTCCCTTCTGGCTTCAGGCACACCTGCATGTCTGGCCCAGGGATTTGCATTTGCTGTTCCTTTCTCCTAGCATGCTGTTCCCTCCACGATGCCTGGCTGGCTCTTTACCCGAGTGTCTCCCTCACAGTGGCCTCTGCCACCACCCTGTCGGGAGCCTTAGGGTCCCAGGCCCTGGGCCCCTTCAGAGCACACGTCATGGTCATTTGATGTGTTTGCTGGTGGGTTTCTTTCTTCTCTTGCTTGTTGGCACGTGGACCCCACGAGGCAGGAAACACACACGCACCTGGCAGTGCGGCTGGCTCAGGACAGGCATTCAGTAGGATTTCAGTGAGTGAGCTCTGTGCTTCTCACTGCTTCACTCCTGCCCTGGGCTCACTGACACTTCTGGATCCTTTGGCAACGGAAGACAAAAAGGGACTGATATATCACAGTGAAAAGATGACTTTAACAAAATATGGAGAAATCTGGCAAACGGTGGTTCTGGCAAGAGTCCCCAAATCCATCAAAGCACACAAAGGCTGTGATGAAGTCCTTCCTGCAAATAGGAACAGTGAAAACTCATGCAGCCAGAGTGGCTGGGCACAGGGGGCCGCCGGAGGCCAGGGTGGGGGACCTTTGCTCCCCGCTGAGGCCTGGGGCCCTCCTTGCATATCAGATAAGCCTGCCAGGACAGGGCCACAGGGAGCTGACTGCTGGCACCTGCTACCCTCCCCTCGGCTGCCAGCGACCACAGACCCTATACCATCCCCGTCCCTCCTAGAGACCTGGCTGCTACCACCCGACAGTGGGACCACCTGTGTTCCCTGCCTGGCCTGGGAATGGTCACATTTGAGATAAGATGATCAAGAGACAATGGAAACATTTCAGGGGGAGAAAAAAATGAAACAGCTCTGCAGGGAAAATCTGTGTGTGTGTGTGTGTGTGTACTTGCACGCACATGTGTATGGTGTGTCTGTATGTGCATGTGTGTAGTGTTGTGTGCATGTTTGTGTTCATGTGTGTGCACACGCATGCACGTTTCCCTGGAACTTTCTCATTGCAAGTCTCGCCTTCCTGTTGAGATCTGCAGAGGAAGCTGTCTCCACGCCACCCTCCTCTGAACAGCCCTAGCGCTCGCCCCCTGGCCCCCTGGCAGACAGCGCCCAGTGTCCTTCTTGACCCAGGCAGAGGGCCTGTCCGCAGCGGAGGGTGGCTCCAAGTGCAGACCCACTGGGGAGGGGAGACTTCCCCTCCCCTCACCCGCCTCGTCTGCTTCTGATCCGGCTGCATCCGCAGGGGCAGGTCTTGGGGTCTATAGACCACACCCACAGACACTCCGAATGGCAGGGCCCGAGAGACGCTTCCAACTTCCTTACTTGACAGATGGGGACACTGATGTGTGTGGGGGGGGCTGCCCAGGGCAGTAGAGTCAGCCAGGGGCCTGCCTGGGGGCTGCTTCAGTGCAGGAGCTGCCACACAGCCCTGCTTCGGGGGAGCAAGGAAGAATACAGTCCAGCAGGCATGGAGCAGCGCTCACCCATTCTCATTCTCATGCCTTCATTCATGCACTCGCCCAGCTGAGTACCAGCCACATGCACTTACTAAAAGCACCTGCTGTGTGCTCTGGGTGAACACAGTCATCTAAGTGAAGACTCACCTTTAGGGAGCCCTGTCTGCTGGGGAGACTGGGTGAGGCCCATGTGGGGGCTGGGGCCTCCCATGCTGAGGGCAGCCAGGGAAGGGAGCTGGCAGGCTGGCAGGTAGAGGAGGAGGGTGCTGGTGCCGAGTGTCCTGCACAGGGTTAGAGGAGCTGAGACAGGCAGGCCCAGGGCAGGTCCCTGTGTCGTGGGGGTGAACAAGCTCACTTAAGGGACGTGTGTGTGTGTGTGTGTGTGTGTGTAGAGCAGCCTCGCTGAGCTGTCCCCTAGGGTCCTTGGCAGGAGCAGAACAGGGTGGGGATGGTTTGGAGCCAGGCGAATGGAGAGGAAGAGGAGTTGAAGGGCAGAGAAGGCTGCTGGCCCCAAGCCTCCGCACAGGCGGTGAGGCACCCAGGCAGACCACGCGGTTGCCAGGCCACCACGCGGTTGCCAGGCCACCACGCTCTCCAGCCAGGTTCCCGCCCAGCCCTCCTCCTGCTGATCCTAGGGCCAGGAGCTCCAGTTCCAGCCCGTCCCCTCTGCCACTCACAGGTGAAACCCGCATTGGGCAGACACCTGCCCCAGGAATGCAGCCGCCAGCAAAGTGTGAACTGAGGACCTGTGACCTGGGGGAGGGACGACTGGGGCTGAGCCTCCCTGCCATCAAGCCCTGAGGAGAGAGACAGGAAAAGAAGGAAGGTGTCAAAAGTCCCTCCCTCCAGTGTCACTCTGTGCCTGGCACCCAGGGAGCGCTTGCACCTACTCCCCTACTGAATTTTCCCAGGGAAGTCTTGCTCCCCTAAGACCCACTCTACACATGCAGAGCCTGAGGTCCAGAGAGGGGCAGGGCTTGCCCACAGCCACACAGCAGGACAGCGTGGAGCTAAGACCTGAGGTTGCCTGATGCCCAGGCCCCACACACTTCATTCCACCACATCTCTCTGGGCCTCAGTTTCTCCATCTACAAAACGATAGGGTGGAAGCAGATGAGAAACAGTAAATAGACTGTGTTGCACACCAGCGCCGATCCATCGCTCGGGCTGCTGACCACTACGCGGAGAATGCTGAGCCCAGGCTGGACTTGGTGGAGGGAGAATGGTCAATGCTTAGTGGTGTCTGTTCCGGGCTCAGGAGTTGAAGGTGGTAGCAAATGTGCTCTGATAGCAGACGTTTTAAGGGTCCTGCCAGCTCTGACATTTGGTACTAGGATGTGTCAACCCACATCTCTAGTGACCTTGGGCAGGTCCCTGCTCACCTTGGAAGCTCCTTGTGCTTGACCTGGGGGCAGCTGCCAGGCCTCTGTGAAGGACAGAGCCAGCCGCTTCGGCCTCCAGAGCAGCTGCTGCCTAGCAACAGGGGTGGGGGTATGGTCCACAGGATCCTGGGCGGTGGGCAGACATCCCAGGCCTCTCCCACACCCCACACCCACACACAGGCCTTGGGGACCTGTGCCAGGCCCGTGAGGGCTTCCAGGCCAGGTGCAGGAGGGAGGCAGGTGCTGAGGCTGCACGGCTGCGGGGCCAGCGTGGGCCTTGCTGGAGGTACCGAGAGAGCCGGGCGTGCGGCCTCACCTTCCTGAGCGTCGGCTGCTTCATGTACACCGCAGCGGGTCCCAGCCCTGGTCGGGGGGCAGGTGACAACAGAGACAACAGGTGTGAAGGCCTCAGGAGTCTCAACCTGGGAGCCCCCATCTCCAGCTGGAAACACAGAGCGGCTCAGATGCCCACCTCACAGCCCGGACGTGAAGCGTGGGACCAAGGCCAGTCCCTGATTACCCATTAGAGTCACTGAGCACCCGTGGGCCCACCCGGTGCCAAGCGCTTTGCATACGTTAGCTCCTTGAATTTTCACAACAACCCTGGGAGGCAGGAACTAGCTTTATCCCCATTATACAGATGGGGAGACTGAGGCCCTGAGAGGGCAGATGACTTGCCCAGGGTCACACAGCTAGGAAGTGGCAGAGCCAGGATTTGAAACCAGGTTTGTGTGCCTCCAGAGCCTGTGCTCTGCTACCTTCCTGACAAGGCTTCCCTGGGTGCCCGCCTCGTTCTGTAGCCTCCTCCCTGCCTGCCAGGCTGCTCCGCCCTGCTGCAGGACGCCACGGCAGGAGTGCGAGGGCTTTTCTCTCTCCTCTTCCTCTTCCTCAGGAAGGTGACCTGGGAGCCCCATCCCCAAACAGTGATGCTGGGGCTTTGAAATAGGGGGAGAGCATCAAGTGGGGAGCTAAACTGGCTGAGGGAGCACACCAGGAGGGCTGCACAAAGAGGGGAGGAGGGGGAGGAAGGAAGGAGCAGAGACCTTGAAGGGGGAGAGGGCGGGAGAGAGGAAGGGGGAAGGATGGGAGGTGCAAGAAGGGCTCCCAGAGGAGTGTGGGGTGGATCTGAACACTCCCCAGAAGCCCTGGGGGTGGCAGGGCCTGGCCAACCCACAGGCAGAGCAAGGCAGGTTGTTCTGCTTCCCGATTCTGCCCAGGACCCCAGCTGGGCGGACAATGGAATGGGAATTCCAGTGTCTGAGCCGGAGCTCTGGAGCCCGCTGCTGCCCGGGATTCTGGGGGCCAAGGCCAGGTCTCCGTTCCCCTGGTCCCCACGGCCCAGGAGACTAGAGGACCACAGGCTCTCCTAGGTGGGGAGAAGGATCCAGGGTTCAGACCTAAAGCAGACAGCCCCTTTATGACTTCCTTCCAGGTGGATACACAGAATCTTCTGGCATTCCTCTCTATACAGGGAGCTCACTGCCACTAGGACAGCCCAGTTCCTCCCAGGATAGTTCCAGGAAGTGAGGTTTGAGCTCTCTCGAACAAATGGTTAAGAGTTCACTAGAAACAGGGAGAGAAGGTGCTCCATCTGGGAAGAGCAATAGTGCAAAAGCCCTCTGGGGGACAGGTACACAGTGGGTTGAGATCTGAAATCTGAGAGAAGACTACGGGGGTTGCAAGGGGGCAGTTGGTGGTGTAAAATGAGACTGCAGAGGGGCAGAGCCTGGTCCCCCAAAGCCTTATAGACCATAGGGCAAGGCTTAATCTTTATCCTTGGAGCAATGGGAAGCCATTAATAGTTTAAGGGGGAGGGAGGCTGGTGTTGAGATTTGCATGTCAAGATCCTTCCATCTGTTGTATAGAAAATCAAGGGAGGCCAGAGTGGCAGCAGGGAGTCCAGGGAGGAGGGTGCTGCAGTGGCCCAGGCACGGGATGATGTGGGGCTGGGGGACAGGGGATGCCAGTGGGGGTACAGAGAGGCCTGTGTGAGAGTGAACAGGGAAGTCTTGCAGATGGTTGCATCTGGGGGTTGAGGGAGTCTGGGCCAGCGTTGAGTGATGTCTGGGCTTCTGGCTTGGGGGACAAGATGGCAAGTTGGGGTGGGGGGCTTTCCCCAAAGAGAACCACTGATGCTCTGGTGCTCACTGTCACCTGGGGAGTGCCTTAAAATACTGATTCCTGGGTCCATCTCAGGCCTATTGATTCCAGATGGCTGAGGATGGAGTCCAGAATCCACATTATTATTATTATTCTTTTTAGAGATATGGTCTTATTCTGTCACCCAGGCTGGAGTGCAGTGGTGCAATCACAGCTCACTGCAGCCTTGAACTCCTGGACTCAAGGGATCCTCCCACTTCAGCCTCTCAAGTAGCTGGGACTATAGGTGTGTGCCACCACACCCAGCTAATTGTTTAATTGTTTTGTAGAGACAGGGTCTTGCTATGTTGCCCAGGCTGGTTTTGAACTCCTGGCCTCAAGTGATCCTCCTGCCTCAGCCTCCCAAAGCACTGGGATTACAGGTGTGAGCCACCGCGCCCAGCCCAGAATCTGCAGCTTAAAAATGTGCTTCCAGGTTATTCCAAGAGTCAGTCCATCCACTGGGGCAGTGGCCTAGCATCTGGGAGACATTGATTGATGCCCATTTTACAGAGGAAGAAGCAGGGCCCGAGAGGGAAAAGGACGTTTCCAGGACCATACAAGACAAGCACGGTAAAAACAACCAGCCTTAGACGTGCGGCTCACTGTTCCCCTTGGGCTGCTCCGCGTCTGGGCCGGAGCCCTCGCAGGCTGTGGGGTGCTGGAGACCACCAGCTTCCGGCTCTCACTGGCTGTGGGTCAAATCCTGATGTCCCCATTCCCTCCTTGGGAGGTGCAAGGCAAGTCACATCCCCTCTGTTAGTCCCAGGGCCCTCGCCTGCAAAATGGGCGCACAGTGCTCAGCGCAGAAGATGTCTGCGGCGCCAGCGCGGAGTCGCCAGGCGAGAGCCCACGCTCGGGGAGGAAGCTCTGACTGTCAGCGCCCAGTCCCACCCGCGAGGGCTGCCTCAAGCACACCAGAGTGGTCTCTGCGAGTCTGCGTGCGTGCATATGTGTGCAAGCGTGCGTGTGACGGGTGTCTGAAGAGCCACTTCCCCAGGCCACTGACCCGTCAGTGCCTAACAGCCCACCATGCGAGCCACAGTTCCCTGGGTACAGTTCTGTCTGCACAGTCCTGAGCTCAGCAGGATTTTGCAGAGGAGGAGGGAGAGGCTTGGAGATGGGCGATCACCTGCCCCAAGTCCCACAAGGAGGTAGAGGCAGAATGAGGGCCCCAGCCCAGGTGTGCTGCACCACTTGCCTGGTCACCTGGCCTGGTGGCCCTGGAAGGCAGCAGGGGTTGCGGTGGGGAGCAGGGACGCGTGCGCCCGCAGGGCTGGGGAGGGGCCTGGGCAGAGCGCCTGCCGCAATCAAGTCGCAATCAGCGCTAATCAGCGTGTTCTAGAAATAGACCCGGCTGGATGGGAGAAGCGAGCAGCCGCCTGGGTTTGTATAGCCGCAATCAGAGGGAGGCAATTTTAGATCTGCGGGAATAACAGCTCTTTGTCCCTGCGCCCAGGGACTCTGCGGAGCGGAGCGCAGCTAGCTCGCTGCGGCTTGGAGATAAAAACGCCATCAGGCCTGCAGCTGCCCTGGTCCGGGAAGGGGGCGTCGGAGCAAGGAGTCCAGCTGCCTCCAGGGTGAAGTCCAAGCTCCCTAGCACCTTGGCTGCGTACCTGCTGTGTGCTGGGCGTGTGGAGGGACAGCTGCTTCTGTCGGGAGCGCCGGCTCCATTTCACAGGGGAGAGGACGGAGGCTCAGAGAGGCAGGGGCTTGTCCAAGGCCACCTGGCCGGTAATTGGCGGAGCTGAAGGGAATCCAGTCTGTCTGGCTCCAAGGCTTGTCTGTTCCTTTTGTGGGGGACCATCAGGCCCTAGGAGACATCGTCTTAGAATGACAGACGCCAACACCCACTTGTCCTAGGTTAACATACGCCGACACCCTAATGGAACGCCATGGACTTGCAGAAACCTTGAGCCTGGAGATCATTGGTCCCAGTTCGCAGACGAGGCAAAGGGAGGCTCAGAGGCGTAAAGGGACTTGCTCAAGGTCACCCAGATGGCGTAAGGGGCAGAGCCAGGACAAAGACCCACGTCTTTGAGATGCCAGAGCCCACACTTGAGATCACTGAGGCCTGGGCTTCTTCACAGGCCTGGCCTCTGCCCTGGAAGCTTTCCCTGCTGGCCATGGGGCCGCCATCCCCTGCCCTGGCCATCGTGGAGCTGGCCCTGGAGGTGGGGTTTATCTGGAGGGCAGATACTGGGGTTTAGTGACCAGTACCGCTGCCCCATCTGTTGGCACCTACACCCCAATTTCCTCGGGGAGCCGTTGTTCTCGGGCAGAAGCGACACTTGACAGCGGGCAGAGGCTCTCTCACTCGGCCAGTGGGCCCCAAACCTGTCACCCTCGGCTCCTCTCCCTCCAGCCACCAGGAGATCCTGCCAGGCCACCTTCAGACGCACCCAGAGCCGGCTCAGGTCTCCACCGCCCCCCCCTCTGGTACAGCCACCCCCCCACAGCAGCTTCCCACCCGATCTCTGCTTCCACCAAAGACCCTCCCCCCTAGCTGGAAGGGCCTTCTCACAGCAGGAATCGGAGTGTGGCCCTCTTCTGCCCACACCCTTGCTCGTCCTCCTCTTGCGTCCGCACTGGCCTCCCAGCCCGTCACAGCCTGCCTGCCACTTCTCTTGCCGTCCCCTAGCACTGTCCTGTGTTCACTTGCATCAGCCACCCTGGCCTCTCAGCTGCTGTGTGTGCTGCAGGGCAGCGCACCCCAGGGCCTTTGCCCATGCTGCTCCCTGGCCTGCATGCTCCTCCCTGCACAGCCACGGGCTCCCTCTGTCGCCTTCCCAGTGAGGCTTTCCCTGACCAGCTGTTTAAAACCCATCCCCACACTCCCTGACCCTCCCTATTCCTCTTCTCCGTTTTATTTTTGGCCAGAGTACTTCTCATCCCCTGCCACACTGTACATTCATACTTTCTAACATGTTTGTGGTCTTGTGTCCTCTGGCTGGAGTGCAAGCTCCAGGAGGCAGGGTCACCGTGGGTGCTCCGTCAATACCTGTCACAGGCCGAGCTGGGGAGGAGCGGGCTGGGTGGGCGCTGGTTGGAGGAGATGAATTCATCAGCTGGGCAAACGGAGTTTGAGATGCTGAATGGACATTCAAAGGAGAGATCCAGAAGGCAGTGAGAATGCAAGTGCATGCCTCAGTTTCTTCATCTGTAAACTGGGCTGATAGTCCCAGCCCCCTCAGCGGCGGGGGTGGGGCTGATGAGTTAAAGGAGGCGGCAGTCCCAGCGCACAGCCCCACCCAGCCCGGCTCCTCTCCGCCGCAGCTGAGCCACCTCCCCAAGACTCACGACCAGCTCGTCGCCGCCCGACCGCCTGCGCGTGTGTGGGGCAGAGGGTCCTGCTTCTGTGGCTTCTCCCTAGGCTCCCGGGGCGCTGGCCCCCAGGGTGGAAGGCTGTCAGGGCGGCAGGGCCCCTCGCCCCACCGCCATGCCGTTCCCCCAACCGCAGGGCCGTTTCCTTTCCCTCTGCGTCTTCGTGGGAAGCCAGCCTCTGGATAGCACGGAGAGGGCTGTCTAAAGTAGCATCATTGCTCTTGTGTCTTTTGGAATATAAAAGCAATAGACGTTCTTTGTTTAAAAAAAATTGGATGGTATAGGACAAAAAAAGAAAAAAAAAAGAAGATAAAAATTAGCCCAAACCTCACCACCGAGAGCTGATCCCCGCGGCTCCGAGCTGGGCCTCGCTGTCCCGGGCGGGCGCCCGGCCAGCACTGCGTCCAGGGCGGCCAGGGCCGGGCCCCAGGGCGAGGCGCACGGCCAGCGCTGCGTCCAGAGCGGCCAGGGCCGGGCCCCAGGGCGAGGCGCACGGCAGGGCTGGGGTGGCCAGGAAGACGCCAAGGCAGGGGCTGGAGGAGGGCCCGCGTCACTGCCCGGGCCGGGTCAGAACGAAGCCCAGGGCCTGTCCCGGGTGCCGAGTGGGCCCGAGGGGCTGCCTTGGGCTCCCTGCGCCCCACTGTGGAGTGCACCCACGCTCGCCCAGCCGCGCACCCGGAAGCTCTCACGGGAATATTTTCAAGTCGCCCTTCCTGCTTATTTGGAGCTTTCTAAAACAAATGCCAGAGAGCCACGATTTCATCCCATCCTCAGAATAACCAAGAGGGAGAGTTCCTGCGGTTAGTGCCACATAACAGACGAGGAAACTGAGGCTGGGAGAGGCGAAGTGTCTTTGTCCAAGGCACATAGTGAGTTCAGAGCTAGCCCGAGGTCCTCTGCCACCAGTAGGGCCCTTCAGACCGTGGTCCTGGGTCACTGGTAACGGGAACCACATCCTTCCCACGTGTCAGACACCTGGCACACACCAGTGTCACATTTACGCTCTCAGCGTCCCTGCCAGAGAGGCTCCTTCTGTCCATTTGTACAGAGGAGGACACTGAAGTCAGAGAGGTGAAGTCACTTGCCCAAGATCACACAGCCAGGGAGTGGGAGAGTAGACGCTGAACACTGGTGTGTCTGGCTGTTGGGGTTGTGCTGCAAACACAGCTAGGGATGGGGTGGGCGAGAAGGGTGACTTGTGCCTTTTTGTCAAGGACAGCCTTCCTGTCCCCACCGAGGCACCCAGGCTGGGCCTTTGGACCCTCTATCTAGTCTCTCACTGGCCTGAGCCTGGACCACAGGAAGGGGCTTGGGCTTGGCAGCAGCGCCACCTGGTGGCGGACATGCTGCCACCTGCCTGCCTGAGCCTAGGAGCCTAGGGTAGGGAGGCGGGAGGGCAGGGAGGCCCAGTGCTCATGCGTCCCTGCTACAGCCCAGGCCAAGCCAGGCGCTGCCTGTATAGAGAAAAAGCCCAAGGACTGTGGGTCTGATGCCCCTGGCTTTGAATTCCAGCTCAGCCTGGGCTGAGATGCCCTGGACCTTGCCCTGGGCTCAGCTGTGGGCAAGTTTCTCCACTTACCTCTTCCGGCTTGTTTGCACATGTGCAAAATAGGAATAAATCATGGTTGCAGGTTGCTTTGAGGCATATAGAAAAATATCTGACCTAATCCCAGGTAACAGTAGGTGCTCAATAAATGGTACTTGCCTGCACGCCACAGTTTCCTCCGTCCCTTCTCCCCACCACCTGACCAGGTTCGCCCAGGGATCAGGCCCAGATTGCTCTACCAGGTTTCCCCGAAATCCCGCACCTCTGGCGGCCCGAGTTCCTGCCCAGACTGGCCTATGAGATCCTGGTCACTCGGGAATGGCTGGCTTTGGAAAGAGACGCAAAGGGAGGCAGAGAAGATTCCCAGGAGAATAAGAAAAGCCATGTGTTTGCCGGACCCAGCTGGGGGTGCCTGGAAAACCCGGGCCTGCACGGCCTGGGTGGGTCAGGGGGTGGCGTCCCTGGTTCACGCCATACCTGCAACTGCCTCTCGGGGTCCGGGGTTCTGGCTGGGCCTTTCCGTCACCGCAGGCGGGTGCCACTGAGTCCCCTCTTCACTCACTGAGTCCCCTCCACTGTGTCCGCCCGCCTCTGAGGGCATTTCTGAGCCCCTCCCATTCCCTCAAGGCTGCATGGTGCCACAAGGTGACCCCCAAGTGCCCCAGCCATGAGCAAGGGCCTTGCTATTTTTATGACTCCTGATGGCTCTCAGTATCTCTTAAATGCTCCCCAATCACCCCACTTTTGTTAGTAGCCCCTACAACTCCCATAGCCTGCTGTCACTCTCAGCCCTCAGCCCTCCCAAATGGCCCCATACCATCCTGCCGGGTCTGTGGGACGCCCCACACCTTCGTCAGGTCTCCAGGGCCCTGTGTTCCCCTCCACTGTCAAGGCCTCCTCTCCCTGGCCCCAATGTCCCCTTGTCCCTGTCCATGAACCCAGTGGACTTCGAACATTTCTGGGACACTACAGAGGCTTCTAGAGGTCCTTAGTGTCACCAAGGGCATTTCAAGGGCCCTGAGGAACCGCAGACTTTCCCCACATGGACAGCCATAGCTTCTCCACAGCCTTGCGTGACCCATCAGTGCTAATGGCTACGGGGACACTTGGTGGCTCCCAACAGTGCTGTGATGGCTATTTTGTGTTGGCTTGACTAGGCCAAGGGTGCCCAGCTGGAAGAACACTGCTTCTGGAAGAGATTGGCACGTGAGTGGGCAGACTGCTGGTGGTCATTACCCATCCCTCGAGGGCCTGGGCTGGGACACCCATCTCTTCCTGCCCTCGGACACCTGTGCTCTGGTTCTTAGGCCACAAGGCTCGGACGGGAGCCACAGCCCCGGCGTCCTGGGCCTCCAGCTCGCAGAAGGCAGATCACGGGACTTCCTGGCCTCCATAAGTGCAGGAGCCAATCCCTCCCCACGAATCTCTGCCGGTGTATCCAGATTGATATCCTACTGGCTATTTCCCTGGAGAAGCCTGACTAGTACAGGTGTCTGCAGAAAGTGCCTGGGCCTTGGAGCCAGGGACACCTGGGCTGTGACCCCAGCTCCGCCGCTCTCCAGCTCTGTGCCCTTGGGTGGTGGACTCTACCTCTCTGAACCTGCTTCCTCCTTGGTAGAATGTGAAAACCATGCCAGCCCACATGGTGGCTGGGGGCAAGCTGACACATACTACGGGGCCAGTATGGTTTCCGGCGCTGAACAAGCCTTCAGTGCCCGTTTACCCCTTTCCTCCCTGCTCCCCAGTCTGAGGCAGGCCGGGCACTTGTCCACTGAGCCCCTGCTTTGTGCAAGGACCTGCACCAGGTGCCACCCCTGATGAGCGGGTATCATATGACACTCCTGCTCTGTCAGAGGGATCAGAGAGGGGCCACCCCAGCCTGCTTATACAGCTGCTTATAGAAAGTAGACCAGGGATGGGGAGGACTCTGGTCTCTGCCCCACTCCACCAAAGACGTCCTCCTGCCTCTGTCATTGCGCAGGCTGTTGCCTCGTCTCAAACGCGCCTCCTCGCCCGAGCCTCCCACTCCTCAAAGTGCAGCTCGAGTCCCACCGTGGCTAAGTGGCTGGGTACACGGGCTCCACAGGCCCAGTAAGCCTCGATCCAAGCCCAGCCCTCCCCCTGCCAAGGGGTACATCTTGCACCTCTTTGGGCAAACAATTTACATTTCTTAAGTTTCCCCATGTGAAAAGTGGGGTTAACAACACTCACCTCCTAGGTCTGTGGTGAGGCCCTGACAAGCAACGCAGGCGTGACGCCGGGGCCCTGCAGGTGCTCAGTGAGTGGCGCCGAGTCCTGCCGTGGCACTTTCTGCTCTGTGCCTTCTTGTGGAGTGGCTCTGACACCTCAGTGCACTGGGAAGGTCTGGGCGGTGCGGGTGCTGCTCCTCCCAGCAGCCCCCAGGCGAGGGCCTCAGAAGCCAGAGACAGAGAAGTTGCCAACAAAGATGGACTCTCCTCCCGAATGGGCAACGAGGTGCTGCAGCTCATTTGCTTTTTAACATCGCATTGCCTGAGACAGTGCAGGGACTGGTTATGAGAAGGGAGTACAGAGGAGCTCTGGGGAAAACTTGGGCCAGCTTAGCTCACACTCTGGGCCTCATTTCTTCACCATTGTACCAACGGCTGAGCCGAGGCCCGTGGAAGTGGGCAGACTTGCCCAGTGCCACGCTGTAGAACTCCAACTGGCTGGAGAAGGCTGAGAATCGGAAGTCAAAACAGCTTCTCCCCATGAACCTACCCTTGTCCAGGGGGGTCTGGACACCTCTCCTCTTGACTAAGAAGAGCAGGAACACTCAAGGGAAGGGGCTGTTCCACTTGTCTTAATAGCCCTAGTCTTAGATCCAAGCAAGGAACATTATTAGGTCAATAAGGTCAGTAAGGTCAGTAAAGACCTGCTGAATGCACGAAAGGACCCGGATTTCCAAAGTTTGCATATCTCAGCAGAAAATGTCTGTGTCTGCTCTTTGGTGCCTGATCTCCTCCCCCATCCCACAGGAAAATCTCTTAGGCCTGAGGTAGCCCTTGACTTCACTTCCAAAGCTCCCCTCCCCTTTTGTTTTTTTGTAGTCTGATAGAGCCAGGCTGCAGAATCACACTTGGCCAGCAGGGGTCACTAGCACACACTGCAGCCGGCAGGGTCTACTGAGTAAATTAACTCCTGATACTATTAATTCTGTAGGAACAAGAGTCTGCAAGACAGGTTCCCTGGGAATGAGTGAGATCCACATTTCTGTGACCAAGCCTATTCTTGTCTTGCAATTGCAGTTACTTTACACAATACACTTTCAGACATGAGGAAGAAAGGTGGCAGGGGACAAGTGACAGGTGACTGCACCAATGTCTGTGGCTCTGTGAAGTTAGGAAGTACTCAGGGGCCTCTGTGAATCACAGAGATGGTCTGAACTCCAAAACTCTGTGGCATGCTTTCTCTGTGAGCAGCTATTACAACCTC
The DNA here is from genome assembly GCF_040939455.1 of Microcebus murinus. Lineage (NCBI taxonomy): Eukaryota > Metazoa > Chordata > Mammalia > Primates > Cheirogaleidae > Microcebus > Microcebus murinus. The sequence continues at coordinate 39,549,938 of NC_134124.1, forward strand.
AGAGAGAGTAAGATGCTAAGACAGGTTCAGGTAGAACCAAGATTGGGGATTTTAAGCAAAAAAGCTGACCAGAGAGGAATGAGTAGACAGTGCATAAAATGATCTTCCTGTACCATGGGCTAGCAAGCTAAAACACACTTGGTGGTCTAAAGTTGCCATTTGGAAATCTCAGACACAAATTTAAAGATTTTTGTCTAAGTTCTGAGCAATACCACAAAACACTTCTTGAGTGTAGACACTGTTCAATCAGGATAATAAAAATAAATGTGAACACGTAACTTTATCATTCACGTTCAGAGTACACAGGAACTTCATGATTATCCTGCATCCAAAATGGGAGCCATTATCCCCATTTTAGAGATGAGAAAACTGAGGCTGGCAGGGGCAGATCCAGGAGCCTGAGGCAGTGCTGCACCCTGCAAATCCTCATCCCTTTCCACTCTGCCTGGCCTGCCCCAGACAGCCACTGCGAGGAGGCTGTTGCTTTCTTTGGGCTTGCAGTGTGAGAAACAGAAAGGCACAGTGATCAAGACACGGGGCCTGGGGTGAGACAGATGTGAGTTCTTTTTCCTTCTTGTTATTGACTAGCTGTGTAACTGTGGGCAAATTACTTAACTTCTCTGTGTCTCAATGAGGGGAAGTAATAAATGCATAACATGGAAAAATATCTTACTTTACCAGTTGTTGTGAGGATTAAAAAGGTCACTTTAGTGAAGCATCTAGCGTGGACTAGGCGAAGAGTGAACACATGAGCAGAAGCAAGCTTGGGCTCCTGAACACCAGTGCTTTCTACTTTGTTTTCAACTGGCCACACTGAGTGGAGACTGCAACCTCCAAATGTGGAACTCAGATGGCTTTGCAGGCATATCATGGAGGTAACAAAAACCAGAAAGAAAAATCCAATGAACAGCACCCTGCTGGGGACAGCCACATGATAGTTTGTTCATTTCTTTAATTTTTAAAAATGAGTAAGCAGACAATTTTGTGCCTTTGAACACCCAATAACCTTTTTCATTTTTTAATAATACCGTAAATATCTCGGAAAGGATGTATTGTTTCTAATGAATATCAAAAAAGTCATCATAATGATGTGTTCCCCTGCCCCACGGTGCCCTCCCCACCCCCAGAGTTACCCAAATACTTGTAGGAAATTACAAAAAACAAAAGACAGCAATCAGCCCTCCACCTGCCCCATGAGTGGTTTCGCACCACTCGTGAGCCGAGCCCCAGGAGCCACGTGAGCGGCACAGGCGTCCGTGCCCGGGGAGGGCTGGGTGGACAGCCAGCCGCGCGGCGCCGGGAAGGCTTCCTCCAGACTCTTGCTGCAGGGGAGCGGGTGAGGGCCGCGCGTGCAGGGCGCCCAGTTCGGGCCAGACGGCTCAGGGAGACGAGGGGGACGGTGGTCTGTCTGTTGGAAGCCAGGCAGGCTTGCGTGGCCTGCACAGGGCGGGAGGCGGCTAGCCCTGGCGTCCCTCCCTGCCCAGAGGGGCACTGGGCATCCCTCTTAGCAAGCTTGGACTTCAGGTGGGGGCTGGCCAGAGCAGACACACTGGGAGTTTGGAAACTTGTGGGTGAAGAAACCACATGGATCCCCTGACTGGATCTGGAAGAAGCTCACATTTCCACCAAATCAAATTGGGAGCATACAGGGAAAGGAAAAACACATGCACCTTCCCCACCTCTAAGAGAGCTCAGACACCACGGCGGAGGGTTGATGCGAAGTCCAGTCAGAAAAGCAGAGCGGTATGGGCCAAGGGGTCTGCGGCCAGGGGGGCGGGGGCGACAGCAGCCCCCTGCGGACTCCGGATGCCCTTCTCCCTCCAGCAGGAGAGGGGCCTTCTCAGTCCCCTGGCGACAGAGCGACAGAGCGGGCGGGATGGGGAAAGATCTGAGAGGCAGGCTGGTGGGGGCGGGGAGGGGACAGCAGGAGGGAGAAGAGGTAGGCCGTGGGAGGCCTCAGGAGGACGCCAGGCTCCACTGTAGCTCCCTGAAGGAAGGGACTAAGACATAGATCCTGGTCAGGCAGCTGCAAGAGCAGACAGCGCCTCCTGACCCAGAAAACCAGCCCTGCTGAGGGTGAGAGCAGAGGACTGGACAGGAGGGCAGGGCAGGCCAGGCCATGGGGACTGAGGACCCACTGGGCACCAGCAAGCCAGGCTGCTCCCGGATGAGATAAAACTAAAGCTTTGGGGGAAAACACATATCCCTACGATTGCATTTCCGTGATAATCTTGATTTTAAATAAGCAGGTGGGGAGAGGAGTGGGGAGCGCTAAGATTATTGCCTGCAAATCTCCAGAAGAGCCAAGATCAAAGGCAGGTCCTGCAGCCAGCAAGGCATGCAAAGAGAGTCCCTGTGGGAACAGCCAATCCAGCCCCTTCCCCAATTTGGGACGTAGAGAAACTGAGGCACAGAGAGGGGAAGGGAGTGCCCAAGGTCACTTAGTGGGATCAGGGTGGTGGGGGTGGGGGGACTCCAACCCAGGAGTCCTGAGTCTGATGGGACCTTTCTTCTCTGCCCCACAGCCTTGACCTTGCTGCATCAAGCTCGCTGCCCTGGACAAGAGAAGGTTCAGGATGAGCCCCTGGAGGAGCTCAGGGAGGGTGGAGGAGGTGGCTGCCGGTGGTCGGAGACAGGGTCAGGGACAGGTTGAAAGGCTGACAGAGGAGGACAGGCACCGCTCCCCCCACCTGCCCAAGTATAAAAGTTTTACAATATTATACACTTTTTCCTAACCCCTAGAAAACAATGATTAAAACTGCCCTAGGACGAGAACATTCCGCTAGTTGCTGTACAGCATTATCTCTTCGCAGTGGTTACTGCCACGATGACGGGGCGAGGAGAGGAATGTGACTTTAAACCAGAGTGCGCGGTGTACCGCGGCCACCTGAAAATTAACGTGTTAATGAATCATGTGCAAAGGAGCAAGCCCTACCATTAGGAGAAGCACGTGTTTCAGGCATTCGCTTACACACGGGGGGGGGGGGAGGGCGCCGCTCAGAAGTGTGCCTCCTTCTCTGTGATGGTGGCGATGGCCCCGTCACCCTTGAGTCTGGCGTCACAGTCATTGACCGCCACCGTCCGTGGGCCTGCCCCACGCTGGCCCCGCATTTTCAGGTCAGCACTGGGGGTCGTCAGCTTCCGGAGTTTCTAGATGGTTGGAGGGAGAAGAGCCGTCTGAGATTAGCGGCCAGGGTGCCGGGCCGGCCTCGGCCTCTCCCAGCTGCACGAGGGGAAGCCCCGGTGCCTGGGATCGTGAGACGGAGGTCGGGCCAGCCCTGCCACTTACAGCCCCGTCCTGGACCATGAGTGACCTCCCTTGGGTCTCAGTTTCCTCCTCTGGAAAGTGGGGGCAATGCAGGTCCCTGCTCCTGGCGTCAGGTGAGGAGTAAGGAGACGGCATGTGGAAGCACCTAACCTCCCAGCTGGCCTATGGAGGGTGCCTGGGCCCCAGAGCTGATCAGAGCCATCCCTGGCTGAGTTCCCTCCCTCAGAGAGGTGGGGTTGGATCACTGCTTGGCCACTCACTGCACTGTCCTCATCTGTGAAATGGGGCCACAGGGCCTGCCCAGAAGGGCCCCCGTGAGCGAGTGTAAGGCCCCTCCAGGCTACCTGTAGGACGGCTGCTGGTGAGATGAGTGCCTTCTGCACGCACGGGGTGTCGCCGTGGCAGGCCAGGGCAGCAGGTGTGCTGTGCTCCCCGCGCTGTGCTTCAGGCCAGGACCGCGAGCGCCCAATCCGACCCGCACAGGCAGGCCGCCCTGGCCGGCCACGCCCCGGCCACCTGCAGACTCCTGCCGGAGCGCTGGCGCCCGCCTGCCTCTCAGACCAGATGGGCCGCAGTTCAGCTTCATCGGATTCCCCAGGAGGAGACTCTGGGACAGGATTTGGGAGACCCTCTCTGGACACGAGGGGACTGCAAAGACTTTGGGGTGGCTCGCTTATCATGATCTAGGTTCTGTTTCTCCTCTCAGATCCTGCCATGCCCAAGAGGCTGAACCTATACTGTCTGAACCCTAATCCAGGTAGGATTAATAGGTGGATTCACCTGCACTGATCTGTAGGCGTCCCCGGTGTGCCCGGCACCGTGCCAGGCAACGAGCACTGGCGCCGGTCCGTGTCCCAGCCCCACCACCCACCACGGCCCCTCTGCGCCACTGTCTCCTCGTCTGTAAAAGGGGGACAGCCACGGTACCTGCCTTCCAGGGTTCCCATGGGGCTCAGAGCAGTGGACTTAGCACAACGCTAACGTGCCACCTCCTGTTGGTATGCTGCGTCCCCAGAACACCCCACCCTCCAGACCCCACTGCCTGTCAGCAGGACCGATGTGGGAACTGGGGCTCAAGGAGGGGAGCAAACCAGCACAAGGTCTTTTGGGAAGGAAGGCCTGGAAACTGGGCTGACCCGAGAACTTGCTCCCTTTAAGAAGCCCTGCTGTCTGAGCCAGCAGGCGTGCACTTAGGGACATGGAGGGGACCCAGGAAAATATTCCTGCCCTTCACCCAACACCAGGTCTAAGGTCATCTACTGGATTTGCCAGCAGACACTGGGCATTTCTGAGCACCAAAAAGCCCCCTAGAAGTTCAGACAGTGGCCTTCCAGTGGTGGAGGTTTAAATGCCCCGGGTCAGCTGCCTTCTGGACATGTGTGGCTTGGGGCAGAACCAACAGCCGCCCTGGGCCAAACTCCCTGCGGCACCAGGGAGCCTGACTTGTCCTGGGGCACAAGCAGGGAGGAAGGGACTTCCCTCCTGGCTTGCTCCTTCTGGCCAGAGGCACCTCTCTTCCAGAGCCAGGGTCCTCAGTGGGCGGGGGACCCCTCAGTGGGCAGGGCACCCCTCGGTGGGCGGGGCACCCCTCGGTGGGCAGGAGGCTGGGTGCGGCTGACTCTGGGCTGGAACTTCTGGCTCTGTGCAGACCCGCTCCTGTCTCCTTCTGGTCTTGGCCAGGAGGCCAAGATCAACTCCTGCAATCCCTGGGGAGTGGCACCGGGGCAGAGACAAGGCCCCACAGAGGAGTGCAGCAAGTGCAGCAGAGGAAGCTGAGGCAGCGAGGCCCCAGGGACAGGACCGCAGACTCCAGTCTCTGCTTTCTCATTCAGAGGCTGTGTGCCCTTGAGCAAGTTGCTTCACTTCTCTGTGCTTCAGTTTCCTCATTTGTGGAGACAAAGAGAGTCTCCACCTCACAAGATTGCCGTGGGGATTAAATGACTTAGTATTTGTAAGCTGCTTAGAAGAGTGTCTGGCACACAGCAAACACTCCACTGAAGGCCCCGCGAGCCATCTGGCCGTGGGAGTCCAGACAGAGCGCGCTCTGCAGGGAGGTGCGCTTGCCGACGGGAGACCACGTCCTGCACGATCCCATTGGCATGAAACGTCCAGATGTGCAGAACAGGCAAACCCACAGCAACAGAGCGATTAGTAGCTGTCTGGGATGGGAACGGGTTAACTATTCCCTGGGCTCCAGGCATCTTCCTGGGCAGGTGACACTATTCTAAAACTGACTTACAGTGATGATTGCACTATGGGGAAAATTACAAAAAAATTATTTAACAGTACTCCTGAAATGGGCAAATTTTATGTTGTCTAAAACAAACTTTGATGAAATTATTTTTAAAAACTTGGTCTGCTAACTTTTGGCTGTATGCTCAGCCTTTGGCAAGTGACTTCATTTTTCTGAGCCTCAGTTTCCCTCGCCAGTTAAATGCAGAAAATGATGCCTATTAGCCTGGTTTGCTGTGAGGACTACAGGGGACACAGCAGGTAGAGAGCCCATCACGCGACGACGCAGGATGGGTGCTCCCAAATGCCGGAGGACGAGGATTGGCAGAACAGCAAGGGCCGACACTTGGCACCCTCTGGGCCAGCTCCTGGTCCAAGTGCTTTTCCCTATAAGAACTTGCTGACTTCTCACAAACTCTAAAACTTAGGTATTGCTGTTATTCCATTTTACAGGCAGGGAAACTGAGGCTGAGCTCCTAGAAATTGGCTCAACCCCAAGGCCCCACAGAGATACCTGCAGCACAACCATGGTGACGGGTGCCACCAGGAGGGGCTGCCACAGCCCCCTGCGAGGCGGGGGCACGTTTTCATCACACTGGCTGGTCAGAGGAGGAAGCTGAGGCCGGGGACGTGCCCACATCCACTGGCCCTCCTGGGCAGAGCCGGTCCGTCCTCCCGGCTGTCTCACCTCAGGCAGCGTCCCCTCCGTCTTCCACACCTGGAGGGAGATCCAGAGTGGGATGCAGAGCATGGAGGACAGGGCCATGAGCCAACCGATGCCATAGCCCCAGGCCGGGTAGGTGTACACGTTGTTGTACTTGAGTGGCTTGTACTTGACCAGGAAGAAGATGAAGATGCCCTGTGGAGAGACGGAGAAGTCCCTGGGGATGGGCCCAGTGTCCAGGCTCAGGGCTGCAGGAGGCCAGCAGGGGAGAGGGTCGCCGGGTCTGACAGCCTTAGAGGGGCGAGGCCCTGCCCTGGGGCGAGTTCGAGGCAGAACCACCTGGAGTCCGTCCCACAGTGCCAGGCCCCAGGGAGCTGACCCCGGGCCTCAGACTCCTGGGGTCCTGGGTTGCAGTGACAATGGCAGGTAGCCGACCATGTCTTCAATGTCCCCATAGAACGGGCGCCTCCCGACCCCCACCGCACCCCCGGGAGCCTCTTCTTTGGCGTCTGCCCTGGTCGGAGTGCCCGCATTTTCCTAGTGGCTGCTCGGGCTGGGCTCAGAGTGGCCGCTCAGAACCGCGGTGGCCTGTGAAGAGGCTCCAAGATACTTCAAGGGCCAAGAAGTGGGTAAAGAGCGATGGGCTTTTGTTTTCTGATTAAACATCTGCTCACAGAGGCTCTCTGTGGCCAGTCTCAGGGGCAGAGTGTGTGCCCAGTGTCACCTCAGCTCTGCTGCCTCGCGGCTAACGAGGAAGAAACCCTTCCTGCCCACAGAGGCCCCGCTGCGTGGGCCCGGTGACAGTCTGTGCTCACAGAATCCGAGGCCGAGAAGGCAGCGGCTTGCTTGTGGCCACCGGGCAGGCCCTGGCAGGGCGGGGTTCCGGGAGGCTCTGCCCTCGCCAGGCCCAGAGCCTGTCCCCACGGCTCCAGCGTTGTGAGGACCCGTGGGGACGTCAGCCTCGGCAGGGCTGGGGGCTGTGGAGCGGAAGAGTGGCCGGGTGGACAGCTGGAGGGGTTCCTGGTGGGGTCCTTACCGCGCAGATCCCGGGGGTCACGACCTTCCAGCACCACTTAATGAGTGACAATGGCCGGTAGCCAATCATGTCTTCGATGTTATCATAGAACCGGTTGCTTCCTGTGCAGAACAAATGGATGGTCACACACGCCAAGACTTTCCGAGGCGACCTAGGGGAAAGGCTGAGAGTGTTTGCTTCCCCCAGCTGGAGACAGAAATGGCAGCAGGGACCTTATTACATGGCTTAAAAGGCAACCAAGCCCTTACACGCGTGAGGGCTCAGAGGAGACTGCAGTGGGGGAGTCTGGCCCCACACTGGGGAGGACACCCCGGCCTCGCAGTCGGGCCAGGAGGTGAGGAGGAGGTTCTGGGGAACGCAGAGGTGGCCCTCGGGGGAGGAGGGGCTGGCTCGCGGGCGGGGCCTGGCAGGCTGCCCAGGCAGCGTGGCCCGCAGGGCTGTGCTGAGCGCTGCTCCGGGCAGGAGCACCCAGCAAGCCTCCCCGCATGTTCGGTCTGGGGACTGCGGGACCACGGGCGGTGTCTGTGGGGCCAGGCGCCATGCTGGCGGCTTTGCTAGCTATCTCCTACTTGCAAACGTGGTGATGACGACTCCATCTCACACTGCCCGAGCCCGAGCCTCCCTCTGCCGTGGGTCTCCCCACAGTGGCAGGGCCAGGGAGTCCTTGAAGATGAGGAAGAGGAGGCCAACACAGACAGAGAGAAGCCCCGGGTGCGGGCGGGCGGTGGGGCTTGGGCGGGCGGTGGGGCGTGGCGGGCCGGCCATACTCACCGTACACCCAGCCGATGCAGACGCACTCGAAGATGGCCACGAAGAGGAGGCACATCCCGCTGGCGGCGTAGGAGTCGAAGAGCTGGAAGATGTACATGCCGCCCTGCAGGTGGCGGGACAGCTACGTGGACATGGGGACAGCGGCCGGCCAGCTGGCCTCGCTCTGCTGCAGCCGCCGGCCAGGCGTCCGCTGCCCTGGTCTGGACAGCGCACCCTCCCCCGGCACCCCTAAGAGGTTGTCCTCTGGGGGCTGCCAGCATTGTGGATGGTTTGTTTCATGCCGGCCCTCACTTCCCCACTCCCCAGGGCCAGAGACAATCCAGGAAATCTGAGACTGGAGGTAGGGACGCTCAGCGCCCCTCCCCAGACGGCCACAACAGCCTCCGGCCCGGCCCAGCCACCCTCTCCTGTCCTCACTTGCCATCTTCTAGAGCAGGGTCCTCAGACTTCCTAAACAGGGCCAGTTCCCTGTCCTCAGACCGTTGGAGGGCCGGACTATAGTTTAAGGAAAAACAGTGAACAAATTCCTATGCACACTGCACATATCTTATTTTGAAGTAAAAAAACAAACGGGCAAAAACACCCTCATGTGGCCCACGGGCCGTAGTTTGAGGACGCCTGTTCTAGAGGAACCTTTCTGTGAACCTGCAAATGCAACCGTGCCACCCTATAGTTGAAAGTGGCTCTTGGGCTCCCCCCAGCCTGCCAGTCAGGGTCACTGCCCGCCCTCCCGGCCTCACAGACCCCCCAGCCACCCTGGAGATGCTCCCCCCCGGACAGGCCATGGGGCAGTCTCGCCTCTGTGCCGTCGCACATGCTGTTCCCTTTCGCCAGGTGAGCTCCTTCAAAGCTCAGATCAAATGTTACCTCCTCCAAGAAGCCCTCCCTGACAGCCTCATTCTTTGGGCCTCTAAAGCAAGTTTTATGGACTCACAATTTTCAAAAAAGTACCCCCTGTAAGCTGCTGCTTTAGCTCTAAGCTCCCACTGAGAAGACCCCCACACTGGTCTCTGTGTCTCCAGCACAGGGCCTGGCACACAGTGGGTCCCTGAGGAATGCCAGTTGGATTGTGTGGGGCGTGAGCTGCAAGGGGAAGGCTCTGAGAGGCTTGTCCAGAGCTGGGTCCCCGCATCTGGCCTAGGACGTGGCACACGGGAGGTGCGTGGCCCGTGTCCGGGGGAAGGAGCACTGCGGGCCAGACCTGCAGGCACAAAGCCGAGGGGACGACGCTCGGCGAAGTCCTGGAGCTGTGAGCTCAGCTGGCCAAGGTTATCGCGAAGGTTCTCTAGGAGGGCTGGGAGGTGTCAGGGCGAGGAGGGAGGGCAGTCCAGCTACAGATTCAGGGAGAGTTGGGATTTGTCGAGATCATCTTTATATTACAATGAGGGTCCTTAGGGGGCACCATGAGGCACAGCGGAAATGAGAACGTAAGGAGCTAGGGAGGACCAGGTGGGGGTCTGAATGCTGGGACAGCGGGCTGGGCTAAGAAGCCAGCACGACGAAGCCCAGACGGCTCTGCGACTGCCACGGGGGCGTGCTCAGAGCTGAGCTCCCCTGCGCCCCAGCCGCCCGGCCTCCTCCCAGTGCACGGGCCACGCGGCCCGGGCTGCTCGCTTCTTCCTTCCTCTCTCCAGCTGGGGTGGGGACATCGCAACACTCGCAGGGCCAGACAGAGACTACAACTGAGCAAAGGGCCGGAGTGACATGGGGAGCGGTGGCGGCTGCGGCCAGCTGGAGAACAGGGCCCGCTGCACACAGCTCTGGTCGAGGGCTGCTGGGGATGTAGCTCTGAGGACAGACCTGCAGATATTCTGGAAGACACCAGAAATCCAGATTGCACGGGAAATTTTTCTTTCTCTTAATAGTTGGCAACTTTTCATGTTAAAGGGCTAAAACAACATGGATCCTGGGCAGCGCCTGGTCTGGGCTCCCGTCTGTGGCGCGACAGTGCACGCTCAGGCCTGCGGGGGCGGGCGCAGGCGGGAGGCGCCTCTGCGGTGCGCTCCGGGCCGGGCTGGCTGAGTTAAGCCCAAGACCCGCCCCCAATCGCCCTCCTCCCGTGAACATCACACACCTAAAAAGAACAGAGAAGCCCTTTACACAGGTCTGTTCTAGCTGCTTCTCTTGGCTTAGCCCAGTCGTTCTTCACAGTGCAATTATAAAGCAGTTGTTATTGTCACCCTCAGTGTTCATATGCGGAAACTGAGGCATGGTGCAGTGACAGCACCTTCTGCAGGTCATCCAGCCAGCTAGCCAAGGGCCGAGGAATGTCCCAGGTGGTCTGGCTGCAGAGCTGTGCTCTTAACCACCCAGCATGCCGCCTTGGTGGCAGATGAGAAATTTGTACCCTGTTTTTTCCCCCTAGAGCTAAGCTTTAAATGTGTATAAATGAAGGAGAAGTTTCTGCCAGCAATTACCTCAAAGGCCAAGGCAACACGGCCCATTTGGCAATTTGAACTTCCCTGGTGCCACTGCTCACAGATATTCCTCCGTGGAGGCGGAAGGTTGGCAGGTAAAGCCCAGTGTCTGCTGATTAACAGTCTTGGTGGCTGCAGTGCTGGCTCCCTGATGGCCCCTCAGGGGCCACGCGGTGCCCCTTGGGCAGATCTGAGGCCTCGGGCAGAGGGTGGGCATCCCAGATGCAGCAAGCCGGGGCACCAGGGACAGGCGGCCCAGCGGCTCCCCACCTGCCTGCTCCAAGCCAGTGATGCCGTGCCCTGTCAACGCTTGCTCTTCCCGTATCCCGTCCCCATTAGCCTCTGTAACGCATCAGGCTAGCCCTCCAATTTGTATGTGACAAAGACTCTACTCTGCATAACTAACCAGCGCTTAATGAGGCTCTGCTCACGGCAGCACCCAGGGCCCTGTCTGGGACAAGTGAGGCGGAAGCTGGGAAGCACCCCGTTCCTTTGCTCCAGCACTGATTATCCCTCTCATTAATGTGACAATGACTAGGAGCAGTGGCAACCCCAGCTGCTGTGCACCAAGCACCCACCTGTGCCAGGCCCTAAGCCAGCTCTGGGTCACAAAGCCCAGCAAAGACTGGTCCTGTTCTCATGGACCGCGAGGCCTGGGTGGAGAGGCAGGTGACCGCAGCAGGCAGCGGACCGTGGGGTCCTGGCGATGGTGAGGGGTGGGCGGAGCTGGGAAGCAGGCACTGGGGGCATGGCCGAGGGAGGCGAGCAGAGGCGGCTGCCGGAGGCGGCGGCACTGGACCTGGGCAGGCTCGACAAGGTGGCGTCGGCCAGGCGCCCCCCAGACTGGACTCAGTGTCGCACTGCTGTCACGGGTTCTGAGTTCCCTGGTTTCTTTCCACATTTCGTGCAGAACCTCTTCTTGTTTCTAGGCAACAGTGTTTGTTTTTTGGGTTTTTTTTTTTTTTTTTTGCTTTTTAAATTGATTGTCTGCATGTGAGGAGAAAGATGCCTATCTCACCTTCCCGACATACTAGAGGAAGTGTTTATTTGGCAAGATGGCTGCCGGAGGGGAGAGACACATGGCTTCACCGGACATTCCTAACTGGGGCTCATGGAGAACCCGCAGGCCCCGCAGGGACAAGGAGGACGGGGGCACGCAGACGGCCGAGGCTGGAACACACAGCACCTGGAGGTGCCAAGTATTGGCGCGCAGCCTGTTCTCGCAGGCAGGCAGGAAAGCCTGCCGCGAACGTGAGACCAGTGATAGGGGACTAAGGGTAGGGGCTGGCGGTGACACTGTCCCCTGCACCCGGGAGTGACTCTTGGGGACTGGCTGGCAGGCACGTCCTCACGCCTACTAGATGAAGTGAGTCCCAGCCCCTGTTAATGACAGCAGTGCCCTTCAGCTGTGCACTGACATGGAGCCCTTGTCCAAGGGCGTCACGAGAACCTCTGCTTCATCCTCACAGCGACCCACTAGGAAGAGGCCTGCCGATGGCAGGGAAGGTGCTGGGCACGCCCAGGGCCCAGGTCACACGGCTGGTTCCCAAGAGCTGGGCGCTGCTGCCCTGCACCTGCGGCGCCCCTGCAGCACAGCGCACGCCACTCACCTCCGTCAACATCACGAGGCCCAGAAAATAGGAGACGACCGACAAGGCCAGGATGAGCAGCTCCCGCCGGTAGCCCCTCCGGAAGACCTTGGGGTACATGTCCACCACGGCCGTCACCAGGCTTTCCACGCACACAAACTGGATGGGGAGACACGATGGTGTGAAACCCAAGAAAAAGGCCATTCCTGGTGGCCCTGGCGCTGGGCAAGCACAGTGGGCCTAGACCCTGGGCTTCCTCGTGCCAGGCTCACCTGCACCCCACACTCACACACACGCACGCAGGGACTGAGAACAGCGGTCCCAGCACTAACAGAGCTCCGGCACGTCCATTTAACAGGTGACAACACTGACCCTGGAAGCAACCTGCCCAGGGTCACTCAGCAAGGAATGGCAGTCAGGACTTGAACTAGGGTCTCCAGACTCCAAATCGAGTACTCCTCCTTCTGCCCCTGCTGTCATGTGCCTACATGTTGGGCCTGTCTGGGGCAGCAATTTAAATGAAGCCCAGCCCCTGCTCTTGGGGCAGGACTGGAGGCTTTATAACGCCCCTGGCAGCCAGTGGCTCTCTTGGTGGCAGGCTCTGCTCAGTCCTGTGGCCTCCAGGGCTGTGAGGGTTCCCTGCCCTTGCTCCTGGTGGGCAGGCACCTCTGCCAGGAGGAGGGCGTCCAGAGCTGAGCCGACAGCCAGCTCTGTGTCTCTGCTGTGAGTCTCTGGGCTGTGCAGGCAGTGCTGGCCGAGCCTGAGCCACTACGCACCTGCATCCTGGGTGCTGAGCACAGGGCCAGACACGCGACGTCTGCCCAACTCCTGCCCACCCGTCAACAGCCAGCCCAAACATCCTGACACACCAGCCTCCCTCCTCTGGTTCTCCTGGAACTGGGCAGACCTCCTGCATGGACCTTTTCCTGACCCTGCCTCCTTTCCCCTCCAGGAGAGAACAGACCCTCCTTCTCTTCTAGCCCTGAGAACACCTCCTCACACTGGCAGCTGGCGTGTGTTTCCTTAAAAGCAAGTCAGAGCCTGGAGGGCAGGGCCACATCACTTAGACCCATCTCCAGCATCTAGCACAGCGCCTGGCACAGAGGACAGCCTCAGAAAATGTTTGATAAATGAATAAAGGTAATGATGACAGTGATGAGTGCTTGCTATGTGCCAGGCTGTTCGAGGCAGCTAACATATACTAATTTATTCACTCTGCACGTGGTGCATACTATAAGCATCCCCACTTTATAAACAAGGACACAGAAGCAGAGGGGAGTACGCAACTTGCCCAGGGTCACACAGGTGTCATGTGGCAGAGCCTGGGTTTGAACCCAGCAATCTTGTTCCAGAGGCTGGGCTTGAACCACTGTGCGGCCCTGCCTCCAGGAAGGGAGGGAGGGAGGAGGGCTCAAGGGCACAGAAGCTTAGGGGAGGGAATAAGCACCTCGCCCAAGGTCACATGGGGGGATTCACTTTTGCCTCTTCGGGAAAGGCATTTCCATCCTCACTGTGCAAAGCCGATGAAGCGCAGAGAGGTGCAGTGACTGTCCCAAGTCACACAGCTGGCAGGAGTTGCGGACCTGGGACTCAAACCCTGTCCTGCCTCCAGAGCCAGGCCGCCCTGCCTCTGCATCGAAGGCTGGCTTTGCCCGTCCTTTCTCCAGGGTGGTGGGGAAGGAAGGGGATGGAGCTCAAGGGAGGCTGTTGATCCGGGATCAAAACTGAAGAGACATCGGAGGGTGTGGGCTAAGAGGCGGACGGGCCTGGGGGCGCGCCCCAGCAAGGCACTCTGTCTCTGAGCCTCGGTTTCTCCCTCTGTAAATTGGAGACAAGGGGGCTCCAGCCCATGTGCTTATCGTGACGCTGATCTGAGAACGTGGCCCAGGCGCACAGCGAGTGTGGCAGGCGTGGGGGTGGGCAGAGAGCCGCCGCCTCGGTGCCAGGCCCCGGGCCGTCTGCGCGCCGAGGTCCCAGCCCTCCTCCCTTGGCCAGGCGGGCCTGTGCTGCCACGCGCAAGCTGCCGAGGCCCGAGGCCTCTGCCCGTGATGGCAACAACGAGGGAGAAATATCGGCAGAAACACCCGAGACTGAGCACCAGAGACTGAGCAGTTTCCGGGAAGCAGTTCAGGGGAAGAAATCGGACGTGGCCGGGTTGGCAGACCTGCCAGCGTGGGGCTCGCACAGGTCAGGGGCAGGGTGGTACCTCGCAGCCCACTTGGGCACTGTCCCCACAGGCCTGGCCGGGTGAGTCTCGCCAGGTCGAGGGGGCCCGGGCGCCTGCTTTGCCTGTGCCCTGTTGAAGCAGGCCCTGCGGCCTGCAGAGCCGCCTCCGCCCCGCGCTGCCCGCCACACCCCGCCGGCGGCTGGGCCGCTGCTTCCGCGGAACAAGTGCTCTGGGGCTCGTAGGGAACCAGCGGGGATGAGTAGCAGGGCCGAGGGCAGGTCTGGGGACCGAGGGGACAACAGGGTCAGAGAAACTGAGGCAAGGACTGCAGAGTGCTCGGGTGGGCTCGCGCGTGTGCGCCACGTGCAGACACAGGGGCTGCTCCCCAGGAGGCTGCTGGGGGTCCGCGAGGAGCCTAAGGTTGGGCTGAGCCAGGGCAGGCAGGGGAGGGCGGGGCAGAGCTGGTGCTCTGAGGGGCCAGCGGCCGCCTGGGGCCTGTCACAGTGGCCCCAGCACCGAGACGGAGGAAGGGAGAGGAAGTGCATTACTGTCCCCATGTCCTGAGTGACTGGGTGGGGACAGGGCACGTGTGTTGCAGGCCCACTTTGCCAGGCGAGCTGTCGGTCGTGTGTGGCTTAGCAGCATGGAAGAATCTAGCAGCTTTCAAAACTGGAACTGGAAGTTCCCACTAGGGAAAACTGCCCGGGAAGGCGTGGAGGGCCGAGCAGGTGTGTCTGTGGAGCCCAGCAGGGGCGGGAGGACAGCAGGGCAATGGGCGGCGTCTGGGCCCCGACGCCAGGGCCAGGGCCGGTGGCCAGGCCTGGGGAGCCGCCCCACGAGTGGTGTCCGCCGGCGCTGCCCCCCAACCAGGGCTCCCCTCCCCCGCCTCTTACCTGGCTGTCCAGCCCCAGGAAGATGAGCATCATGAAGAACAAGGTGGCCCACACAGGGGACAGAGGCATCATGGTGACAGCCTTGGGGTAGGCGATAAAGGCCAGGCCAGGGCCTGGGGGAGGAGAGAAAGCTGCTGGGTGGGTCCAGGCCCTCATTCCGCTGCCATTTTAACCCAGTGTTCACCGAGCGCCTCCTCTGTGCCTGTCACTCAGACCACTTCAATCTCTAGCTGCCCCAGTGGCCGGTGCTATACTGATGCCCATTTTGCAGACAAGCAAATTGAGACATAGGCAGGTAAACAAGGGTCTGGAAAGACCAGGATTCCAACCCGATTTGGTCTGACACATGGACCTTCCTCTGGACAGACCTGTCTCTACTGTTCTCATGAAACAGGGTGTGGTTTCTTGTTAAAATGCCCACCCAGAGATTCTGATTTGGTTTGTTTAGAGTGAAGCAAGGACTAGACATCTGGTGGCTCTGATGTAGGTAGTTAGAGGTCCAGGCTTGGAGAAATGCTGTTCCACTCAGACTCTCTTCCTTTGGGCTCTTCTCTCATTTCCCAGGTCCACACTCACCCACTTTGGCTGCTGCAAGTAGGGGGCTTGGTTAGCATGTCCCCAGGATTGAACTTCCTTAATGTTAGTGGAGAGACACCTGATGTTCCAGCCCTGTAGCACAGTGGTCAAGAGCACAGGCTCTGTAGCTAGATGGCCTGGGTTCAAATCCTGGTTCTTTCATTATTTACTGTGATCTATGTCTGTTTCCTAAGCTGAAAAATGGGGATAATAAATAAAGCCCTACCTAAAAAGGTGGTTTATGAAAATTCAGTGAAATGTTACAAAATACAAAAAGCATTTAAAAAGATAAATGCTTAATAAACATTAGCTCTGATGATTTGTTTTTTACTTTAAAGAGCAACTTTATTAAAGTAAAACTTGCATACAATACGCATTTTAAGTATATAGTTCAAAGAATTTTGACAAAGTGTATATGCCCAGATAACCACAGTGCAATCATGATACTGAACACTGCCTTCACCTTCTCGTGCCCTCTGAAGTCCCTCCATCTCATTCTCCAAGCTCACCTTGGGCGACCAACAGTGTGATTTTTTTTCACCTCAGATGAGTTTTGTCTGTTCTACGTAGAAGTGGAATAGCCCAGTCATAAGGCAATCATATGTTTAACTTTCTAAGAAACGCCAAACTGATTTCCCAAGTAGCTATGCCATTTTAGTTTTACCAGCAACGTTTGAGATTTCCAGTGGCCCCATGTCCTTGCCAACAGCCAATATTGCCAGTCTTTTAAATTTAGTCATTATAGTGGGTGTGAGATGTTATATCATTATGGTTTTCATTTACATTTTACTGATGCCTAATAATGTTGAGTATCTTCACATATTTATTATTTACCCATAGATTTTCTTTCATGAAGTGACAGCTTGAGTCCTTTGTCCATTTTTCATTGTGTTGTTTCCTTTTCACCAGGCTGTGTGAGTTCCTTATATATTTGGGATATAAATCCTTTATCAGAGGAATATTATGATATTTTCTCCCAGCCTATGGTTTGCCTTTTCGTTTTCTAAATCGTGTCTTGTTAAGAGCAGAAGTTTAAAATTTTCCACTAGTTTGTTGCAAACATTGAAAGAAATATAATAGATTTTGTTTACTGTCCTTTGTCCTGTGACCTTACTAAGTTCACTTATTCCTTTTTTGCAGGTTCCTTAGGATTTTTGACTGGTCAATCATGTTGTTTATTGATAGAAACAGTTTTATTCTTCCTTTCAATGGTAATGCTTTTTATTTTCCTTACCTTACTGCACTCTCTAGGCACTCCAATACCATACGGCAAAGAAAAGACTGTCCTGGCTTTGTTTTTAATTTTAGTGGCACTCATTCAATATTTAATAACTGGGAAACTAACATTGGTACAATACCATTAATTAAGCCACAAATCTTACTCATTTTCTACTAGTTTTCTCCTTTTGACCTTTTTCTTTCTGTTCCAGTATTCGACTCAGAACGCCACATGCCCTTACTGGTCGTGTCTCCTCAGTCTTCTCCAGCCTGTGACAGCTCCCCAGCCTTGTCCTTCAAAACTTGTCACTTTTGATGTATACTGGCTGTTATTTTGCAGAATGCCTCTTAATATGGGTTTGTCTGATGTCTTCTCCTGATTAGACTGAGACTGTGCATTTTTCTTTTTGTTTTGGGGGCAAGAAACCCGCAGAAGGATGTTGTGTCCTTCTGGGAGTATCGTGTGGGGGCCCGTGTCGGTCAAGCCTTGTCACTGGCGATGTTCGCCTTGACCACTTAAGGTTAACGTTACTCTCTTCACTGTAGAGTTACTCTTTTTCTGATTGTTAAATATCTTGGAGGGGGAACATATTGAGATTATGGAAATATCCTGTTTCTATTTAAACTCTTGCCCACTGATGTTAGCACCCCTTTGTGGATGTTGCCTGTGGCCATCATTACAATGGTGTTTGCCTGATGGTGATTTGGTATTTCCCTCATTCCTTCTATATTTATTAATTAGAATTCTTCTGTAAGGAATAGCTGTCCCTTCACCCCATTTATTTATTTATTCATTTATTATTTTTTTTAAATTTTTGATTATTCAATTATTTATTGATATCAGTTTGGACTCCTGGGTATTTATTCTATGGATCACAAACCAATACTATCATTATTTTGCTGCTCAAATTGTTCCAGCTTTGGCCATTGGGAGTTCATTTGGGTTGATTCCTACGTCTTTGTTGACATGCCTCTGCCTTTTTCTGAGTACTTCCTTATTTTTTTGATACCACAAAAATATTCTAGCTTCATCCTGTCTTGCCCTAGTACTGGAATCAACTACTTCTCTGAGGAGCCTGGTTTCTTTTACTGGAGAATGGTGTTTAGAAACCAACACCTGGGCCCCAGGTATGTGCACAGCTATGGAGCAACAATGCTCACAGGCCCTCTCAGCACACAAAGCTAGGAAATACATGGGTGTTTGCCCTTGCACACATGCACGTGTATATTTCTATATCTAGACACACATGGAAACCATGAGTTTTAATATACTGATACTTCCAATTCCATTAAAGATAATTCAAACGTCTCTACTTCGTTATTTATAACTTCTTCCTCAGAGAGTGAAAAATCTGACCCTAATTATCTGTAATATATTTACCTATTTGTTCAATCCTAATATACACGTATAGCATTTGCAGGATTCTGAATGCACAGCCCTGTACAAATACGAGCACAGCACAGTCATTCTTGTCTTTCGCCTTATCACGGTGTCCGGCAGCTCAGTCTTTTCTCCCCCTTCAGTCTGGTTGCACTACTCATTTGCTGTGCAGGCAGCTTTAGTTGCTACTGTTGTGTTCCACTTGAGGCTCCACCACAGGGAGTGAGAGTCTATTTCTCTTGGGAGGCATGGAAACATTGCCCAGAGTCAGGACCAGTAATAAAGATGCCCTGGGAAAGTGTGGCTGCCTCCTCGCCCTTCCTCCCTCCCTCCACTACCTCCGTTCCACCCCTCCCTCCCCCGAAGGAAGCTGTTCTCTTTTGTTTCTAGTTCATCCTTTCTATATTTCTTCTGTATAAATGAGTAGACATATTTTCTCATATCCCCTTCTGTCTCACACAAGGAGTAGGATGCTATAAATATTTCCTTTTTAAACTTTTACACACATACATGTCATTTAAAAAAATTCCTTAATTTCTACTTTATTACTTTATGTTGTAAATGTGTGTGAAATTTTTTCAAAGGTTTTTCAGCATTAATGGAGATAATCTTATGATTTTTGTAGATCTATTAATATAGTATATAATATTAATGGATTTCCTAGCATTAAACCAACCTTGCAGTATTCCCAGACTAAATCCTACTTGGTCATGGTATATTGCCTTCTTATTGTGATTTTGGATTCTGTTTGCTGATATTTTACTTAGTATTTTTGCCTCAATGTGCATGAATGATATTGGTCTCAGTAGTGTTCTTTCTTTATATTGTCTTTATCTGGTTTAGGTTATATATGCTTCATAAAAGGATTTAGGAGGATTTTATTCCCCTTTAATGCTGTGGAATAATTTAGAGAGTATGGTCCTTGAGGGTTTGGTAGAATTCCTCTGAGAAACCACCTGAGCATGGTGTTTTGTTGTGGGGTAGTCCCTCAATAAATTTGTCTTTCTTACATGGAAATTGGACTACTTAAGTGTTTTAAATCAAATACAGTCAATTTTGGTAATCTGTGTTTTACTAGAGAAATATTCATTTCATCTATGTTTTCAAATTTATATGCATAGATGACTATGTTGGGGCTCAAAAAATACCCCCAAATATGGCATTTTGGCATATTGAGTGCTTTGAATTAAAAGAACTTAGAAGGCTTCAGAAATAAGCTTCAGAACCAAAGTCTCTCCCTGACCTTACCCTACCCCCTGTCTCTCTAATTCTCTTTCTTTTCCAAAGCACAGGGATTGGAAGACTCTCTTTGGGATTTCCTTATCTGACTAGGGAAGCATTTTTCCAAAAGAAATGTAATTATCTTAAGACTCCTTTTCTAGGAATCTCATCAAACAACCTGGAAAGATTAACCAGAGAAGAAACTGGGAGTCATCACCATGCCCAGAAAGACTTTACATCTATTCTGAAGGCAGTTTGGACAGATTACCTGGGAGGCTTTATCTGCATACGAGGATGACCTTTGTTTACAGTGAAATTCTGGAGCTCACCTTATTGCCACCTCTCCCAAGAGCTCAGAAGGACTTTGTCTCAGGACATCTTTCTTTGGGCTGATGTATTTCCCCTGAAAATCATTTATTCCTAGACCCTTCCTTCCCCTGTGAGGAAGGGTATATAAACATCTGGACTTCATCGTGTTATTGGGTAATCATTCTCCTGTGATTCCCCCATGCTATGCACATTAAACATATTTGTGAGCCTTTTTCTCCTATTAATCTGTCTGTTGCCAGTCATTTCAGCAAATCTTCAGAGAGGCTGGGAGGGAAGCTTGGTCTCTGCCCCTATAACTGCAAAGCAGTCTCTTACAATTTTCAGAAGTTTCTTCTACTTCAATGGCAATTTCTCCCCTTGTCATTCCTTACTTTATTTATATGTTCTCCCTTTTTGTCTTGAGCATCTGATTTGCCTGTTTTAGTTTTTAAAAATAAAAACAACTTAAATTTATTAATTAGATCTATTTTCTATTTTCCACCTCATGAATTTCTGTTTTATCTTCTCTTTATCATTTTCTTCCTTGTACTTTATTTTGCTTCACTTTGTTGTTTTCCTTATCTTTTAGAGAACGGACTTTATTATTATTCTTTTGTTTTTATTGATAAATGTGTTTAGTACAGTGAGTTTTCTCTAATTGCTAATTTGTTCCCAACTATGTCTCCTTGCATCTCATACAGTTTTTGCTTCATAAGGACTGCTGCTGTTGTTTGGTGCATTGTTTGCATGTGTGTTGTGAATTGTGGCTTCGTTGTAAATTGTGGCTTTTCACATTAAAAAGTGTCCTTGTCATGCTTAATGGTTCTGGGCTTGAATTCTACTTTTTCTGGTATCAGCATTGCTAATCATTATCTGTTTCTTTATTTTTAGCCTTTGTGGATCACTTTGTTTTGGGCCCTCCTTTTACATGCAGCATATAGTTGGGTCTTGTTTTGTGAGCCAAGTTGAAAACCATTTTCCTCTAAGAGGTGAGTTATGCACATCACATTTATTGATTTGATTGATAAGTTTTGTCTTAACTCTCTCAAAATATTTTCTAGTTATGTCTATTTTTTATATTTATTATATTTCTCTGTAAGATATGTATTTTTTGTTATTTTATTTATATATTTCTTTCGGCATTTAGGAGGGTTTATATTTGTGTTCTAGTGGTTACCTTCATACTTTTACCTTTTTAAATGCCTTTAGGCCCTTGTTTTCTTATTTAAATCTTTATAATTTTGTTTTTCTGGGTTTTCCTTGCCATTATCCTTTAATACAATCTATTGCCTATACAACAATGAGCTTTAACTTTTTTCCTCTTTCCTTTTTCCTCCTCTTTCCAATTTTTAGTAAAATTATTTCTATTTCGTGACAGTACAAAGCATTTCTTTCCACATTAGTCCTCTCCCTCTTCCCCACTTTGGTTTTAGTCTTAGATGTACAATTAAATATTTTTAACTATTCTACAGCAGTCATTTTTCTGAAGTTTCCCTGGTCATTATTGGCTTGAATAAAGCTCATCCTCTAGAATAGTACTCCAAATGACTGACAAGGGCAGAATTCTCTAAATTCATATATGTGGAAAATAGGTTTTCTTGGGCCTTGATATTTGAAGAAATCTTGGCTAGATATCAAATCTTTGATTCGTACTTTTTTTTTGCATGAATTAAAATAAGTTCTGTTCCACTGCTGCCTTGCTTTTTGTATGTTTTTTTTTAAAGTGTGATGCCAGGCTAATCCTTTTGCCTTTATAAAGTTTTCAATATTTTCTTTTTTTTGCCAGCAAACCTTAAGCATGTTATATTTATATATCTTTGAGAGCTTAGAGCTTTACTAAGATGTCTTGGGTCGATCATTCTGCATATTTTCTCTGGTACCTGAGCAGTCCTTTTAATGTACAGATTCAGCTCTTTATGCGTTTCTGGAAAGTTTTCTTACAGTTTTAAGTATTACCTCTGTTTCTTTTTTAAATTTTTCTTTTTGAGGGACTCTGATAATATTACTTCTTCTTTGCCTGTAGTCCATTTCTCTTTTGAGGGGAATCATTTTTACTTCTTTATGTCATTTTCATTCACTTGGTTGCCTTCCTACTTTACTTTAATGCCCCTTGTTTACTTTCTATTGGACACTTTGTAGTTTATTCTTCACTTCTGAGATAATGTTGTCTTTTTTCCCTATTTTTCCTCCTGAGTTCACATGGTGCCTCCTTTAAATTATACCCCATGTCTCTCCCTTTAAATGGTTCTTGCCCTTTAAATAGAACATATTTCAAACCCCTTTCTGTGGTCCATGCTATAGGGTCTGCCTTGGATCCTTTTCAGTAGTTTCAGATTTAGAGTGGATTTAATCTGGTGATTGCTCCAAATCAGCCTTAGAATCCTTTGCTTGCCTCCCTCTTCTGTTCTTCCCATGGTTTTTCCCAGTCTACCTTTGCTCTCACCATGAAGCCTTGCAGCTATGCAGCCATGAGCAGTCATTTGAAAAACTGTGCCCTGGAATTTTGGTGATTTTTCTTTCTGTTTCAGTTATTTGCAGGTGACATGATTTTATGTAGAATATACTTTTACTTTCTTGGTTTTTTCTTGTGGTTTGGGAAGAAAATTTTGAGAGATAAGTAGCTAGATAGCTGTCCTTGTTCTCAGATACTCAGAAATCTTACCTCTTCTAAGTTTTAATAGAGTTTGTGTAAGATTGATATGTCTTTAATAAATGTTAGATAGAATTCACTAGTAAAACCATCAAGGCCTGGAGTCTTCTTATTCAAAAGGTTTTAAATAATGAAATCAGTTTCTTTAAAAGATAAAGAGCTTTTAAATTTCTTCTTTAGTATGATTAAGTTATATTTTTAAAGAATTTTTCCCATATAACTTACATTATCAAATGTATTAGCTTGAAGTTTTTCATGATATTCCCATATTTTCAATTTTAATGTCTACAGAATCTGTAGCCATATCACCTCTTTCATTCCTGATATTAGTTATTTGTGTTTTCTCTAATTTTTTCCTTGATTAGTATTGCTAAGGCATTATAAATTTTGTTCATCTTGTCTAAGACCACATTTTGGCTTTTAAGATATGCTCTATTATTTGTATATCTTATTTTTATTATTTCTTTACTTCTATTTACATTGGGTTTAATTTTTACTTCCTTTTTAGCTTCTTAAGATTGAAATTCAGATATAAAATTTTAAATCCTTATTTTTTCTAATATAGGTATTTAATGCTATAAATTTCTAAGTACTTTAACTAGATCCCACAGATTTTGATATGTTGTGTTTTCATTGCCATTAAGTTTGAAATATTTTCTCCTTTGAACCATGGGATATTTAGAAGTGTGTTGTTTAATTTACATATACTTAGGGATTTTCTAGATATCCTTTGTTATGGATGTCTAACTTAATTTGGTAATAGTCAGAAAACACACTTTGTATAATTTCAACCTCTTTAAATACATTGAGACTTATTTTATAGCCTAGCATATGGTCTATCTTGGTGACTGTTCTATGTCCATTTGAAAAGAATTGTACTCTACAGTTATTTAGGTGTAATGTTTAATAAATGTCAATTAAGTTAATGTGATTGGTAGTATTGTTCAGATCTCTATGTCTTTATTGAAATTTTGTATAATTGTTCTATCATTAGTGAGAGAGAGGTGCTAAAGTCTCCAACTGTATTTATCTATTTTCCCCTTTAGTTCTATCAGTTTTAAGTTTATGTATTTCAAATCTCTGTTATTAGGTGTAAACACACTTAGAATTGTTATGTCTTTTTAATTAATTGCTCCTTTTATCATTACAAAGTGTCCCTCCTTATCTCTAGTAATACTCCTAGACTTTGGCTAATACTAATATAGTCAAGACAGTTTTCTTACGCTTATTGTTTGCACAGTATACCTTTACCTATTCTTTTATACTTTATCTAACTGTGCCTTAAAATTTAAAGTGTGTCTCTTTTAGACATTTTATAGTTGGGTCTTGTTTATTTTTTCAATCCAGTTTGATAATCTGCCTTTAAATTGGTGGGTTTGGTCCATTTACATTTAATGTAATTATTGATATGGCTGGGTTTAAGACCACTGTTTTGTATTTGTTTTCTTTCTGGATTTCTGTTTTTATTTTGTTTTGTTTTACTCTGTTGTACTTTTCCTGCATTCTTTTGGGCTGATCAATATTTTTTAATATTTAATTTGATTTCCTCCATTGGCTTTTTAGCTCTACTTTTTTTATTATTTTCTAAGCAGTTGGGCTAAAAAGATACACTGTAACTTATCAAAGTCTACTTAGAGTTAATAACATCACTCTGCACTTCCACCACACAACTGACACTTCCCATTTCTGATTATTATTCTGACAGTTTCTGCCTTAAAACAGACTTCGGGACCTAACCATATTAATAATTACAAAATGCATATGGATAAGATACTTCAGGTAAAAGGTACAGATTATCAGACTGGATAAAAAAAATGCAAGACCCAACTATAAGTTATGTAAAATCTCTACTCCAGGAGAGAGCACCCTTACTGCAAAAGTGTCAGAGACAGACTGGAGGACATGGGGGGAGGTCAGCGTATCTTGGGCACTGGGCTTAGGAGAGGGCAAAATCTGAGCCCTGGAAGACATGCATTCTGCTCCCTGGCTCAGTCTCCAAGGTTTTGCCAGGACATCCCACTAAGTATGCTGGCATCTAATTAAGTATCGTCCAAAAATCATTCCTCAGTAAGTGAGCTCAGGTCCTTCTGAGAAAGGTGAGTTGGCTACATATTTAGTTGCAAGTTGCATTTCTCCTAATGGCAGACTCCTAAAGAGAATCTTGTTCTGACCACCACCCCAACCGGGGGCATAGAGGAGGCTTCCCCGCTTGGCGGCAGGATCGACACAAGAAAGCGAGCAGGAAAAGCCAGGTCCACCTGCATCACTCAGGAGCTGGGTGATCCTCGGTGAACCACTTCCCCTCCCTGAACTACAGAGTCCCCATCCGTAATGGGCGGACACAGCCCAGAGCTGCTGCGTGACCAGCGTCTGCGGAGCTGTGCAGGGCACAGTCTGCGCAGCCCACGGGCGGAGGCCCTGATGAAGCCTGCCTGGCCAAGGAGCCACGAGCATTTCACGAGGTAGTGTGTGAAAGACAGCTAACCCAGGCCTGAAGGGCAGGGCCAAGTAAATTGGCTACGGTGCGTCCATCCGGCGGACGCCGTGCAGCCATCAAAACTCACGGTGGCGATCTCCTTTTACTGAGCTCTTCAGGTTTTATTGTAAGTGGAAAATTCAGCCTATGAGATAGCGAGGATAATATGTTCCAGTTTTGATCACAACACTTACAGCTACATATGCATGAAAAATCTTAGCAGGATAACCTCGAACTGTTGTATTGGATTTGGATTGAATGTGTTTTCCTTTGTCAATATTTCTGTATTTTTCTATGGTGAATATGCTTTCCATTTTAAGTGAGAAAGAAAACCAGATCCAACAAAATTTACTTTTAGTTAGCTCTTTTCCTTTCTATGACTCTTCTCTGGGATTCATCTGTAAAATGGCAGCAATGACAAAAAGAATAACAACAGCGCTGTAGATATACTCTCTCACTTAACGCTATGAGGAGGGAATCAGGGCGTTCATTCTATAGAGGTGGAAATGGATTCTCAACAGAAAGTAAAGCTCTTGTTGAGAAGGTAATGATCCCCCCTCGCAGGGCTGCTGTGGTTTACAGTGAGGACGAGGCAGTGGCATTTCGTGAAGTGCCAGGTACTCTGGCCACAGTGGGATGGAGTGGTCACAGCATGAGCTCAGTTCAGTTCCAGCTCTGTCACTGCCAGCCTGTGTGACCTAAGGTAAGTGACCTCACCTCTCTGAACCTGTTTTTTCATCTGTAAAATGGGGATAGAAAAAGCGCAACTTCAGAGGACTGAGCTAAAGATCACATGAGATAACATGTGACAGTTTCTGCCCACTGAGTAGGTGCCCAGTGGTCTGACTGTATTAACATCCTCTGGTCTAGCTCTGGTTGCCTGACTTCAGCAGGGACCTCACCCGTATCTCTACTAAACATGATCAGGAGGGCAGTGGACCCTCAGCAGCCATGGAGCAGAGCTCTAACCAGCCTCCTCTTTCAATGTCCACACGCACTGATCTGCCCCCGCGGTGGGTAAGACTCTGCACGCCAAACGCAAACGGCCACATCCTGGGCCAGGGCTCGAGAGGGAGGCAGTGTGGCTGTCACAAGGAATGGGCGCAGAGCTGGCCCTGAGCAGACAGATCAGGGAGGCCAGACGTGGTGCACTGCTCTCAGCTAATCGTCCTGCTGAACATGCCTGTAGGTGACAAACCTGCATATATTTGTCTGAGGTCAGAAGCCAACTCCATTTGTCAGTAAACCCAAACTATTTTTGTACTTTTTCATATACACTGAAATTCCCAGGAATTCAAGCACCAGGGAAATCAAGGGAAGAGTTTTTCTGCACTTTGCACAATCACCTCACAATGATAGCCCTGCCTACGGTGGGTTGGACACAAGTGACATGTCAATGTACACTGAAGGCTGTCGCACTCATGGCGATTCTATGCCTGGAACGGGACAGAGGGGGGAGAGGCTCTCCAAGCACAGGGAACAGTGTGAGGCACAGGGAACAGCCGTGAGGCACGTTGCAGAGGTGAAACAGACCCCGTGGTGGGCAGTGATGTCGGGTGCGCGGCAGGTGAGGAGGCCACAGGAGGGGCAGTGTCCGGCCCTGTGGCCGTGCTAAGAGCCCAGCACCATGAGAAGCCAAGAACGGCTCTGCATCAGAGAAGGATTATGTGCAGAGTTGCACGTGGAAACGCCACTCTGTAGGGCAGAGCATGGCATGGAAGGGACAGCAGCAGAGGCGGAGAGCAGCAGCAGGTTCCCGCAGCAGCCAGGGAGTGGTGACGGTGGCGGTGGTGCAGCCTAGTGGGGACAGTCTGCAGCCAGGGGGACGTGAGGGAAGTGCAGAGATGTTAAGGAGGCAGAATCAGCAGCACTTGGGGACACCTTGGGTTCAGAAGGGAGGAGGCGTCAAGGTGATCCAGGTGACTCCTGGATTATGGGTGGATGGTGGGCCACTCCCTGAGACCTGAACCCTGGCGGTGACCGGGCAGAGCAGGAAGACCGTATCTGCACTGCAGTTTCCACCCGAAGCCTCCCTCGCCCGCCCTGGCCTTGCACGCCTGCACCTTCAGCAAACTTACCTGACTCTGCCACCTCGGCAATGGGTACGCCCTGCTCGTACGCCATGAAGCCCAGGACCGAGAAGATGGCGAACCCCGCCACGAAGCTGGTGCCGCTGTTCAGGCAGCAGAGCATGATGCAGTCCCTGCAGGGGCACAAGAGGCGCTTGGGTCAGGGGGAGGGACAGGTGCACACTCTCCGCCTGAGCACCTGTGGCCGTCCTGCAGGGCTGGCAGGGCAGAGCGGCCGTTTTCCTGGTAGAGCACTTGTGGTTCAGAGAGGTTAGGCAGCTGCCGCACAGTCACACAGCTTTGCCTGCATTTCAAAAGCTAAGGCAGGTCACAGACTAAAAGCACAGAGTGGCAGTGGGAAGGAAAGAAGGCTGGCACGTGAGAAAATCCCTGAGACCAACCAACACTCCCCAAATCCCTGGTGGGATGGAAGGCCGGGGAAAGCGAGAGGACGCTGTTCCTGGGAGCTCAAAGCAAGGAGGGTGGGAAATGGCTCTGGGTGAAACGGCGCTTCCCAGGGTGGGAGCAGGGGCCCCACCCTCAGCGCTCAGCAGCCTCTGGGGGCGGGGCTTGGCGCGGCCCCTGCTCCTGGGAGCAGCGTCTGCAGCCCCCTCCTCGGTCCCTGCTCTCCGGCTGTGCCGGGCAGCCCCTTCCAGGCCGGAGCCCGCATGCAGAGATTTACTGAAGCAGTGACTGTGGCCTGCTCTTGGGAGGGGCTCTCCAGCCTGAAGCCAGGCCTCAGGAGCAATCGGACTGCAAGGATGGCGCTCTGTCAAGATGCAGAAGGCAGCTTCAAGTCCCAGCGCCCTGCCTTGGGCTCAGCACCCGCACGTGGCCGAATCGGGAGTCAGTCCTTCAGAATCTCAGCCGCAGCAGTGCCCGGACTTGGGACTCAGTCATTCCGCTGCGCCAGCACCCTCACTGAACAGGGTGGAGCTCCCAGGTGACCTCGTCCAATCTCCTGCCAGAGGCATGCCTGGCCCAGAGTGCATCCCTGTGGGTGGCGGGCTGGCCTCACTCACTCTGTATGCTCTAGCACGCCCAGCCCCTCTCCAATTGTCACAGCCAGGACTAGACTCGAGGATCCTAGGACTCTAACCTCTTCTCCTGACACCATACTTTTTGTAATACAACCAAAGGTCACACTAATGTTGTTGGTGGCTGTAGCACCCTGTTTGTTGCCTTGTGATGACCCTAGGAGTAAGGGCATAATGGACAGAGCACTGGACTGGAGGTCAGGAGCCTTGGGTTCCAATTCTCCCGGCACTATCTTCTCTTTGAACCGCATTTCACTGGCTACAAGACAAGGTCCTTGGATAACAGGGTCTCTTGGATCTTGCACTAGATCAACCATGGCTTATTTTGGACAAGGGACGTTAGCAGACGTGGCACAAACAGAGGCCTGAGACGTGCCTGCATGCCCGGCTTGTCCATTTCTGTGCTCGTTCCTGTGATTCCGTGGGAAGAACTTCCCGAGGGTGCTGCCGTCCCTTCCGCACGTGGAGCAGACCTGCGCCTGGCCTGGACCCTGCAGCCCCCAACCCACAGCCTGGAGAAGAGCCTCCGCCGCTGCCCAGCGGCTCGTGAGCCATGAACCAGACACTCGCGGGCAGCCCGAGAGCTGGGGCCGTCTGTTACACAGCAGCGCAGTGGCAGCGGGTGAGCGACACAGGCCCCGGGAGAGAGCTCTTCTGCCACTGCATGCTGGCCGGGCCGGCAGGCCTGGGCACTCTGCAAGCCGGATGTCTCGCCGCTCAAAAGGAAAGGCAGCTTAGTCCAGGGTGGGGCAGAATTATTCCTCAGGTTTGTGTAAGTCCGGTCCTTCCGCCCATTTCCTAAGGCCTGAGGCAAAATGGCCCCGACTTCTCCCCCAGTGCGGAGGAGGTGGCAAGTGTCGCACATGCACCACACTCCGGAACTCTCCTGTCCCCTGCTGTGAGGGTCTGCAGCGCCCCAGGCCCCATGCTAGGTCTCACCGGACCCTGAGGCTTGGGGCAAGCGAGTTACATGCTCCAGGGGTCACCGTCAGGCGGTGAATGGGGGACGTGAATCCAGCTGTCGCAGACACCAAAGCCCATAATCCTTCCAGGAGCTAAACAGACATGACGCACCCTAAGAATTAAGACTTCCAAATCCTGACTTTTGAAAGTTATCTCTGGGCATCCACCTGGGTGCTGAAAACCAAATGTCCCTTGTTATGAAATCCCTGTCTTCCGGCAGAGGCCTCTCGAGTGACTTCCTCACACCACAGACAGACAGATGGAGGGACAGAGGAGCACTTCAGGGACCCGAGGCCCCTTCGAGCCCCATGACCTGCCCCCTCGTCCCAGGCCCCAGAGGACCCCGCCTTCCAGCAGAGGGAGCTATGCAGGCTGTCTCCCAAAGGGAGGATTTTCCCTGCCTGGCCTGCTCCGTTCCTGCCCCTAATTCCTCCCCTGCTTCCGTCTAGGGGACTAGACGGGCTTGTGTAACAGGGCTTTGAAGTCAGCAAGAGCTGAGCTGGCTTTGAGCCCTCCAGAAGCTGCTGGGCTGTCAGCAGAGAGGGCGCTAATTCACTCCGTCGGAGTTGGGAGGACCCACTTGCAGAACAATTTGGAAACGGAAATAAAATGAACCTTTTGGTTTTAAGTATCACCCAGGGGATTTGCTTTCTTCTGCTGATGGGAAAGAGGGAATAAAACCCTCCCTGTCGAGGGGGAGAGCAGAGGGGTCTGCAGAGGCCAGCACACAGCACGTGCTCGGCGGGGAAGAAAGCTGCCACTCCCTCCAGACACGGGCTGGAGACAGGCAGTCTTGGCCCAGCCCTCTTTAACTCCAGGAGTTCGGAACAAACCGCTGGCCGTCCTTGGTAGTCGGGAACAGGGCTGCAGGAGCCAGAGAGACTCGGGTGAAGGGCCACACTCTATCACTGGCAAAGTGAACACAAGCAAGTGACAACCTCCATGGGCCACTGTCTCCTCGCTTTTGTAACAGGTGGCTCCTTTCTCACTCCCTGCGTGCGAGCCCGCACTGGGCTCAGTCTGAGGGCGGCAGTGGGGAACACGCACTCCTGTGTCCTCGTGGTGCTGGCGGCCTGGCTGGGGGCGGCAGGCGCCAAGTGAGTTCTGCCATGCCCGGCCAGGAGGCCCTGCGCCGCCAACACAGACAAGGTGAACACTATATGCGGACAGCGCCTCTCTCCAGGGTCCCCAGGGGGTGGGACTCAGCCCGGACCCGAAGCCTGCTTGTGCTCTTCTTCCTATCCACGTGCCTCTCCCTTCCTGTCCATGGTTCATATTCTGTATCGTGGCTGACAAAGAGCTTTACCTCTTACCACCCAGATGCACATCTTCCGTAGAAGCCTGGAGGCGCTCTTGCAGACAGCCCGGTCTGGCCGCCCCTCTCTGTGGCATCTCTTTGTCATCCAGCAATACCCGATCACCTTGTTCAGAGGCCCCAGGAACAGAATTCGCTGCCTAATGGCACACTGGATTCTACAATAACTTTCTTTTCAGCAGGTTGGACCTGCCCACTTTGACTTCCTCAGTGCTTCAGTTTCCCCAAAATGCTAATACAAACTCTATAGACTGTGCCATTGCTGTCTGGCTCCCCCGAGGCAGTATTCCAGCACCTCGCACTCGGTAGACACACAGCACGCGCTGCTGACTTAACAAACGAGTTAGCGAAGCCGTCACTACACTAGCTTCCAGAAAGATGCAACAGATGGCCCAGGGATGGGCGCTGAGACCTTGGGCAGAGTCCTGGCTCTGGCATGTCTGGCTGGGGACTGCCTCCACGAGCCTCACTTCCTTATCGAAGACAGGATAGTGTGGGAGGGACTGATCATTTACAAAAGCTATTTCAAATGCACGGTGCCACTTGCGCCACACAATGATCAAGCGATGTCGTCGTTACTTCCGGGTTTCCATCCCACCAGTGGAGTGTGACATGACCGTCTGAGGCGTCCTTGCCTATATGGGTCAGGATCCATTTTTAGACCACTGCCAAGTTGCTGGTTGAGAAAAACAATCTCATTATTTTAAGAGCATGCTGCTTATTTTTCTTTTTTTTTCTTTCTTTTTTTTTTATAAACTCTACTCGTGTGGAGCTGCTTATTTTTCTATTGGTGTTTTAGTGTTTTCCGTGTTGATCTGTTAGTAGTTTTTACATATTATGAACATAATAAACCCTTTGAGTTTCTTACTATATGTTGTTCGTATGCCCTTTAGTTTTGCAGATGATTTTCAAATGTTATTTGGAGATAAAGTATGTAGATGATATTTATATTAACTTGATTTTTTTAAATTATAAAAGAAATATGTATGTGGAGTTAAAACAAAACAAAACAAAAACCCATTTAAATTGCATAGGAGGTACAAGTAGGAAAGAGCCCACCTCCCCACCTCTGACTTTCCAGTTCCATTGTGCAGAGGTGGCTATTTTGAATAGTTTTCTCAGTTTCTTTCCAAAAATTTAGAAGTTTTACATTTTTATGTGGACCAATCTGTCACTTCCTTTGTGATTTCTTTAATTATTTTTTCTACATTTTTCCCATTCTGGAATCAATATTCTATTCCTAGTTATAGAATAGTTTCTTTCTAAAAACATTTAACTCTTTAATCAATTTGTCACTTCTTATGGTGAATATATGGGATAAAGTAAAGGATCTATTAATAATTTATTACCCCTAATACTTATCCCATCTCAGAATCATTTGTTGAAAAACTCCTTCCTCCCTTCCTTGCCTAACTAGTGTGTGATCAGGGAGGGTTCTGCTGTCATTCCATGATCTTTCCCTGATTAAGGAGCTCTTAGACAAAGGCTGGGAACCTGC
This sequence comes from Microcebus murinus, assembly GCF_040939455.1. NCBI lineage: Eukaryota > Metazoa > Chordata > Mammalia > Primates > Cheirogaleidae > Microcebus > Microcebus murinus. The sequence continues at coordinate 39,581,688 of NC_134124.1, forward strand.
AGCTTTAAGGTCACATGTGGCCTTCTAGGTCCTTAATTGCGGTCTTTTGACTGAATCCAAATTTTACAGAACAAATCCTTTTATTTTTATTAATACATTTTTATTCACCTTTTATATTTTTATTTTTTAAATGAAATACTAAAGAAGAAAACAAGTTTCAATGAAATAATCTTCCCAGATTGTCCAGCACAATTAGAACATTAGTAAACCATAAGGGCTAAATTAAAGGCTGCTAGGATCATGATTTAGTGCTCACTTCCCCCGCCTGACTGGCACCACTTCTGCACGAGGCTGGTTGGTGAGAGTTTATGGGGGTCGAGTACACCAGTCTGTTATCAGCTTTTGACAAGGGTGCACTGTGTTTCTGTTTGAAGTGGAATTTGTGAATAGTTGCATAGGTCAACAGTATTTTTAAATTCTGTCTGCTTAATAGCCCATGATGTCAAAGAAGACCAAGAGAACAGATTTTTCTTCTGAAGGAAGAAGACAGATTTTTAAATGAGGGTTGGGAATTGTAATATTATCTTGTTCCTGCTAAAGATAAAATGATTTGCTTGCTGTGTGATACTGTAATGTCAACATTAAAGAAATTCAATGCTCATCAGAAGGATAACGCTATAAGGACCATAAATATTTTAAATCAGAGCGACAGGCATGAAAGGTTGTACTGCAGAAATTAAAAAATGAAAAGCAAAAGCAAAGACAATTCTTTCAAGCAACAATAAGACCTGGAAATAATGCCACCAAAGCAACTTATATAGTAGCTTATATACTCGGGAAACAAGGGAAGCCATTCAGTGACGTAGAAACTGTGAAAGAATGCATCACCAAAGTTGCAGGATGCTTAGACCCTGATGATGTTTCAAAGTACAAATAACTGCCTCTTTCAAGGAGAACAATAACTGATTGGCAGCATGAATTAGCCTTTAACTTAACAGAACAACTTCATGCAATACTTCAAAAGGAAAATATATATTATTCAATTGCTTTGGATGAATTAACTGATACTACTATCTTGGCATGGGTTTTAGACTTCATTCGGGTCATAACAGAAGATTTTCTTTGCTATGAAGAGTTACTCACTTTGGGCACTCTTGCAAACAGAACACAGGGAATAGATACCTTCAACAACTTTCTAGATAAATGTCGTGAAGTTGGACTGAATTTAGTAAATTTAGTGAGTGTATGTATAGACGGTGCACCTTCCATGACAGGAAAACATGAAGGGTTTATTGCACAGATAAAAAAGTATTAACAGATCCAGATACTTTCATTTCTTTTCATTGTATCTTGCATCAGCAAAATCTCTATGCTAAGGCTATTATTTTAATGGACACTTTGTGACAAGTTATAAATATTGTTAACCATATTTGTGCAAATGCAATACGGCATCATCAGTTTCATAACACACTAAAGCTGAACGATGAGGTATTCAGTGTGGATTTGCCATATCATCCTACAGTGTGTTGGCTATGGCAGGGGCAGGTGTTAGCCAACATTTTATCTCTGCAAGAACAGATCATTAAATTTTATGAAGAACAGAATCAGCAATGTGAATTATTGAAAGAAGATTTCTATAAGAATGCAACATTTCTGTGTGATACCATGTCAAATCAAAATGACTTGACTATTTCTTTGCAAGGTAAAACTAAGTCTATATATGATATGTGGCAAAGAAAACCCCAAGCATTTTGCAAAAAGATAGCTTTTTTCAAAATACTTCTTCAAAAGGAAATTTTAGAAGAACATTTTCCCCAGTTAGCAAAGGTCATTGATGAGCAGGATGACATAAGCAAGTCCTTTGAAGAGTACACAGCCATTACAGAACTATTAATTGGAGAATACAGTGGAAGGTTCACTGACTTTGAGAATCATGACATCACACTCAAATTAGCATTCAGCCTCACCTAGATGACATCACCAAGGCACCTGACAAACTACAGATGGAATTGGTTGAGCTCTCGGTAGATGACATTTTAGTTATTGTTTGATGCTAAGGAAGATCCAGTTGAAATATGGGAAATGCAGTAGAATACCCACGCCTTCTGCAACATGCCCCCAAAAATGCTTTCTTGCTTTCAACCACTTATTGCTGTGAATCTACAGTCTCCCACCTAACCCAAATCAAGACGCCCTTAAGGTCACAAGTGACTGACACCCATCTAGAAGATCAACTGAAATTGTGGACCTCCATCCTGCAACCAAACATTCAAATGCTTTCCAACCCAAAGCAAACACAATGAAGTCATTAAAAGGTTAGTTAACTTTAACATTAACAAATAGCTTTCATTTTTTGAAATTATTAAGTACATAATAGTTAGATTTTTACAAAATAATGTACATTTTTAAGTATATCTAATTGAAGTTTCTTGAACGTGGCCTTATTTGATTACAGCTAGGTTAACGTGGCCTTCCAACATGGAAACGTTCCCCACCCATCTTAACTCTAAGGAAGAGTCCGTCCATCCAGGAAATCTTCACCTATTGCGTGCCAGCCCTGACTTCAAGGGTGCAGAGACCTCAACAAATAGACCATCATCCTATACCGTAACTTCCACCATGTGCCACTGGGTGACCTTGGGCAAGTCCCCTGCCCTCTGTGGGTCTCAGCCCCACTGAACAACTCAGGCTGCAGCCGTGAGAGGTCAGGTGGTCAGGGCTCAGATAGCCTTGGACCCCTGAACCCCCCTATCCCTGGGGCCGCCAGCTGCAGGAGACCAGGGAGGCCAGTTAGGCTGAGGGCCAATGTGGGTCACTGGCCACTCCAGGTGGGGCAGGAGAGGACCTTACAGTCAAGTGAGAAAGGGCAAGAAGGTTTCTGAATAGAAAGTAGATGGACAAGGCCCTCCAAGTGCTACTTGCTAGCTGTGTGACCTTGGGCAAGTCACTTACCCACCCTGGGGCAAATCTTTACCATACAGGGCGACCCTGAGACCCGGAAGAGATTGCAGGGCTGGATTCGCTTTGCAGCCTGGAACAGACTCTAGCACGCCTGCTGCTGTCCCAGCTCCTCTGGGGGCCCATTCTGTGATGCTTGGGCAGAGAAAGCCAACAAACAGCCCAGGTGTCTCCCCCTGGGGCAGGAGGGCAAGGTGGGGAGACGGCCATACCCCAGCCCGGCGGCGTGGGGGCTCTGGGTTTGGTGGAGGCGGGCAGGGCCAGGGAGATGCTCACCTGTAGCAGTTGTTGTTATAATTGTTATAACTTCCCAGAGCAGTCAGACAGCCCAGGCAGATGGCATAGGAGAAAAAGATCTGCGTTCCAGCATCTACCCAGACCTGCAGGAAGGCACAAAGACACCGGCATCAAGAGAAGAAGTCAGACATGTGGTGAGAGGGTGGCCCTAGCCTCCGAAGTGTCTGCCCGCACCCTGCCCTCTGGGAGCACCCCACGAGGCACAGTCAAGCCCCCTGCCCTCTGGGAGAACCCCACGAGGGACAGTCAAGCCCCCTGCCCTCTGGGAGCACCCCACGAGGGACAGTCAAGCCCCCTGCCCTCTGGGAACACCCCACGAGGGGACAGTCAACCACCCTGCCCTCTGGGAACACCCCACGAGGGGACAGCCAAGCCCCCTGCCCTCTGGGAACACCCCACAAGGGACAGTCAAGCCCCCTGCCCTCTGGGAGAACCCCACGAGGGACAGTCAAGCCCCCTGCCTTATGGGAGCACCCCACGAGGGACAGTCAAGCCCGCTGCCCTCTGGGAGCACCCCATGAGGGACAGTCAAGCCCCCTGCCCTCTGGGAGCACCCCACGAGGGACAGTCAAGCCCCCTGTCCTCTGGGAGCACCCCACGAGGGACAGTCAAGCCCCCTGCCCTCTGGGAGCACCCCACGAGGGGACAGTCAAGCCCCCTGTCCTCTGGGAGCACCCCATGAGGGACAGTCAAGCCCCCTGCCCTCTGGGAACACCCCACGAGGGGACAGCCAAGCCCCCTGCGCTCTGGGAACACCCCACGAGGGGACAGCCAAGCCCCCTGCGCTCTGGGAACACCCCACGAGGGGACAGTCAAGCCCCCTGCCCTCTGGGAACACCCCACGAGGGGACAGCCAAGCCCCCTGCGCTCTGGGAGCACCCCACGAGGGACAGTCAAGCCCCCTGCCCTCTGGGAGCACCCCACGAGGGACAGTCAACCACCCTGTCCTCTGGGAACACCCCACGAGGGACAGTCAAGCCCCCTGCCCTCTGGGAACACCCCACGAGGGACAGTCAAGCCCCCTGCCCTCTGATAGCAGCCCACGAGGGACAGTCAAGCCCCCTGCCCTCTGATAGCACCCCACGAGGGACAGTCAAGCCCCCTGCCCTCTGGGAACACCCCAGGAAGGACAGTCAAGCCCCCTGCCCTCTGATAGCACCCCACGAGGGACAGTCAAGCCCCCTGCCCTCTGGGAACACCCCACGAGGGACAGTCAAGCCCCCTGCCCTCTGGGAGCACCCCACGAGAAACAGTCAAGCCCCCTGCCCTCTGGGAGCACCCCACGAGGGACAGTCAACTCCCCTGCCCTCTGGGAGCACCCCACGAGGGACAGTCAACCACCCTGTCCTCTGGGAACACCCCACAAGGGACAGTCAAGCCCCCTGTCCTCTGGGAACACCCCACGAGGGACAGTCAAGCCCCCTGCCCTCTGGGAACACCCCACGAGGGACAGTCAAGCCCCCTGCCCTCTGGGAACACCCCACGAGGGACAGTCAAGCCCCCTGCCCTCTGATAGCACCCCACGAGGGACAGGCAAGCCCCCTGCCCTCTGGGAGCACCCCACGAGGGACAGTCAAGCCCCCTGCCCTCTGGGAGCACCCCACGAGGGGACAGCCAAGCCCCCTGCGCTCTGATAGCACCCCACGAGGGACAGTCAAGCCCCCTGCCCTCTGGGAGCACCCCACGAGGGACAGTCAAGCCCCCTGCCCTCTGATAGCACCCCACGAGGGACAGTCAAGCCCCCTGCCCTCTGGGAACACCCCACGAGGGACAGTCAAGCCCCCTGCCCTCTGGGAACACCCCACGAGGGACAGTCAAGCCCCCTGCCCTCTGGGAACACCCCACGAGGGGACAGCCAAGCCCCCTGCGCTCTGGGAGCACCCCACGAGAAACAGTCAAGCCCCCTGCCCTCTGGGAACACCCCACGAGGGGACAGCCAAGCCCCCTGCCCTCTGGGAGCACCCCACGAGAAACAGTCAAGCCCCCTGCCCTCTGGGAGCACCCCACGAGGGACAGTCAAGCCCCCTGCCCTCTGGGAGCACCCCACGAGGGACAGTCAAGCCCCCTGCCCTCTGGGAGCACCCCATGAGGGACAGTCAAGCCCCCTGCCCTCTGGGAGCACCCCACGAGGGACAGTCAAGCCCCCTGCCCTCTGGGAGCACCCCACGAGGGACAGTCAAGCCCCCTGCCGTCTGGGAGCACCCCATGAGGGACAGTCAAGCCCCCTGCCCTCTGGGAGCACCCCACGAGGGACAGTCAAGCCCCCTGTCCTCTGGGAACACCCCACGAGGGACAGTCAAGCCCCCTGCCCTCTGATAGCACCCCACGAGGGACAGTCATGCCCCCTGCCCTCTGGGAACACCCCACGAGGGACAGTCATGCCCCCTGCCCTCTGGGAACACCCCACGAGGGACAGTCAAGCCCCCTGTCCTCTGGGAACACCCCACGAGGGACAGTCAAGCCCCCTGCCCTCTGGGAGCACCCCACGAGGGACAGTCAAGCCCCCTGTCCTCTGGGAACACCCCACGAGGGACAGTCAAGCCTCTGCCCTCTGGGAGCACCCCACGAGGGACAGTCAACTCCCCTGTCCTCTGGGAACACCCCACGAGGGACAGTCAAGCCCCCTACCCTCTGGGAGCACCCCAGGAGGGACAGTCAAGCCCCCTGCCCTCTGATAGCAACCCACGAGGGACAGTCAAGCCCCCTGTCCTCTGGGAGCACCCCACGAAGGACAGTCAAGCCCCCTGCCCTCTGGGAGCACCCCACGAGGGACAGTCAAGCCCCCTGTCCTCTGGGAACACCCCACGAGGGACAGTCAAGCCCCTGCCCTCTGGGAGCACCCCACGAGGGACAGTCAACTCCCCTGTCCTCTGGGAACACCCCACGAGGGACAGTCAAGCCCCCTACCCTCTGGGAGCACCCCATGAGGGACAGTCAAGCCCCCTGCCCTCTGGGAGCACCCCACGAGGGACAGTCAAGCCCCCTGCCCTCTGGGAGCACCCAGGAGGGACAGTCAAGCCCCCTGCCCTCTGATAGCACCCCACGAGGGACAGTCAAGCCCCCTGCCCTCTGGGAGCACCCCACGAAGGACAGTCAAGCCCCCTGTCCTCTGGGAGCACCCCACGAGGGACAGTCAAGCCCCCTGCCCTCTGGGAGCACCCCACGAGGGATAGTGAAGCCCCCTGCCCTCTGATAGCACCCCATGCGGGACAGTCAAGCCCCCTGCCCTCTGGGAGCACCCCACGAGGGATAGTGAAGCCCCCTGCCCTCTGATAGCACCCCACGAGGGACAGTCAGGCCCCCTGCCCTCTGGGAGCACCCCACGAGGGACAGTCAAGCCCCCAGCCCTCTGGGAACACCCCAGGAAGGAAAGTCAACCCCCCTGTCCTCTGGGAACACCCCATGAAGGACAGTCAACCCCTGTGCCCTCTGGGAGCACCCCACGAGGGACAGTCAAGCCCCCTGCCCTCTGGGAACACCCCAGGAAGGACAGTCAACCCCCCTGCCCTCTGGGAACACCCCAGGAAGGACAGTCAAGCCCCCTGCCCTCTGGGAACACCCCATGAGGGACAGTCAAGCCCCCTGCCCTCTGGGAGCACCCCACGAGGGACAGTCAAGCCCCCTGTCCTCTGGGAGCACCCCAGGAAGGACAGTCAACCCCCCTGCCCTCTGGGAACACCCCACGAGGGACAGTCAAGCCCCCTGCCCTCTGGGAGCACCCCACGAGGGACAGTCAAGCCCCCTGTCCTCTGGGAGCACCCCACGAGGGACAGTCAAGCCCCCTGCCCTCTGGGAACACCCCAGGAAGGACAGTCAACCCCCCTGCCCTCTGGGAACACCCCACGAGGGACAGTCAAGCCCCCTGCCCTCTGGGAGCACCCCACGAGGGACAGTCAAGCCCCCTGTCCTCTGGGAGCACCCCACGAGGGACAGTCAACCCCCCTGCCCTCTGGGAACACCCAGGAGGGACAGTCCAGCACCCTAGCCCTTCCCCGGGCCACTTGTAAAGTGAGTGCTACTCTTGGGGGCCGCTCGGTTACATATGAGTGTCCTTAGTTCCTTCCAGAACTGGCTGCAGGTATGGACAGTAGCTCACCTGACAGCAAGAATTTGGATGTTTAGGACTCTGGCCTCCGCTGTGTAACCTTGGGAAAGTTACTTAGCCTCTCTGAGGCTTAGTTTTCCTCACCTGACAAGTAGGGAAGGAAGCAGGGACTCTCGCAGTGAGGAGCGTAGGCCCCTGCCCGAGCCTGCTCGCGAGTCCATCATGTTTAAGCCAAGCGGATGCTCTCCTTTCCTTGTGCTCAAGACTCTCCTGAGAAAACTGTCTGAGACTGTCCAGGGGGTGCGTCTGAGCAGCAGGAGCGGGAGGGGGTGAGGGGGGCCCACAGAATCCTTATCACCTTTCAAAACAGATTCCCCTTCAGGCTTCCTATGCCATACATGAGGCAACTACTTTCTCAGTTCCCAAGGTCCCCTCTGACAAAACTGCTGTGGCCGGCCTGGTACGCACAAGCACAAGGGGCATGGCAGTGGCTCCTTGCACGCTTTCCCCTGGGCTCCTTAGAGCCCAGCACCTAGAAGTTACCAAGGAACGCCCACAGCTCAAATCCAGATGCAGCCGATGGGACGCATGCCTGAGCAGCCAGTGTCACCTACAGAGCAGGGTTTGGCACTGAATATAAAGAACAGCACACGCTTACTGACCACTTGCGATGCTCCAGGCACGTGCCTGGCCCTTCGTGCGTTCTGCACTTGAACATTCGCAGCAACTCTATGGGGTGGATGCTATTATTAGCCCCCTTTTACAGCTGAAGAGACTAAGGAACAGAGAGGCTGAGTAATGTGCCCAAGAGCACACAGCTGGGAAGTAGAGGCCCTCCTTCAGAGATGCTTAATCCGTCCCAGAACTTCAGATTTGGGATCAGCCTCAGAAGTCCTCGGGTGTAACCTCTCGCCCAGCATTGGTCTCGCTTCTGCGCACTCCTGACAGGACAGTCTCTGCTCGACTACCGCGAGTGACAGAGGCCTCATTCCTAGGGAGAAAGCCCTTTCTTCTTAGAGAGCTCTGTTAGAATATTTCTTAAGATGTGGAGGACTCTCCTCCTGGGTTTCTCATTCTGGGGTCACCCAGACCAGATCTCTGGCTTCCATGTGGCAGCTGTTTAAAGATTCAAAGGAAACATGGTGCCCAGTGGACCTCAGAACTCTCCCCGTTCAGGCAAAACACTTGTATTATCTCTCTCTTTGGGATTTGGTTACATGGTACAAATCATTCTGTCCTGGATCTGCTCAAGTTTGTCAAATCATTCAACAAATACTTATGGAAATTGAAGATGATACTTCTTCCGAACCCAGGCAATGAATGCATGCTTCCCTCCCGGCACAGGCGCACCGGGCTCAGGGGCTTGGAGCTGAATGAGGAGCTGGGGCGCTGCTTCATGGGGAGGGCGGGCTCGGGCTGCCGCAGACTGGGGCGCACTGAGACGTGGGTCGGAGGGAATGGAGAGAGGGAATATTAAAACAAAAGCAAAACCTCTTTCAAGAAATTTTGCCATGAAAGGGAGGTAGGAGATAGGATGGTAAGCAAGTGGATAATTAAAATTTGGGGAGGATTTTTAGTAGAAACTTAAGGGTGCTTAAATGTTTCTGGGAAGGTTCCAGTTGAGAAAAAAGTGTTAACGATTCAGGAGAAAAATGGCCATATTTTGAATTCCTTCTGTTTTGCTTCACTTTCCCCCCTATTCCTCAGTGGAGTCCCTGCACTGCCCTGTAAGGTCAGCAAACCACAGGCGAAGCAGAAGACAGCGCTGCTAGCCCAGGAAACAGAAAACCAGGCCTGGGTGCGACTCACCGAGACGCCGGTGCCTGCCACACATGCTGGAGCCTGCCACACAGCCCACGCCTGCACAGACCATGTCCCCGCGCCAACGCGCTCTGCTGAGCGTGCGGGCCAGAGGGACAGAAGCCCCCAGACCTGCCGGGAAGCCGGCTACCCCACCTCCCGGACCCCCACGCAGCAGAGCGCCCCTCCCCACCACGGTGAATAGACTCTCTGTGCGTTAAAAGACACCAAAGAGAGCTTCAGTCCCACCCCGGAGACGCGCCCCCAAGATGACTTTCACTTGCAGGTAATTTTTCTTTCAGTTTATTCGTTGAGCCTGGCAGCACTAAAATGGGCATCTGCTGGTTTTGTCTGCTCAGCATCCACCAATCTCTCCTGTTTAGGTGACAGTGCCTCAGTTTTCCTTTGGGAAGCCATCTCTTCCCCACTCAGGTAGATTTAGCTGGACAGTCACACGATGCAGGCGTGGCCAATGGAAGCATTTCTCTTGGCCACAGTGATTAGTTGAGGGATGAGCATACGCTGCAAGTCAAGCCAATGAAATTCAATCCTGGGATTTTTATTGGAGTTATTGATTGCAAATGGGACACGTTGTTTTCTGCTGGGGATGTTAAGCCTGTGACTGCTGGGAGCCACCCTGACCACGAGGGGAGAGTTTGTTTGAGAATAAAGCCAACACACAAAAGTAGACGCAACAGCAAAGACACTGGTGATATGACGTGAGCCCCTGGATCCAGGCAGGCCTGGAATTAGCTCTACCCTAGAACAGTCAATTTCAGAGGCCTATCAATTCCTCTTTTTCTTAAGTCAATTTGAGTTGTATTGCTGTCCCTTCAAACTGAAAGAATACTAATAGCAACGTTCAGCTGTTAGAAAAATCCAGAGGGTGTAAGCCTAAATCCTCCAATCACTCCTGAATTACTGATGGACCAGCATTTATGCTCAGTGCCTTCTCTGTGCAGAACCCTGTGTCAGACTCTGAAAGAGGCGCCATACAATCACACACAGCACTCCATCTCTGTGCTCAGGCGAGATAAAACATTCACAAAACAAGGTGCGCATACCTAGGAGAGACAGATGAGGGGGAAGAGTAATTTGTGCGAGGTCAGTCAGAGAAGGCTGCCTGTAAGAGGCATATCATTCAAGATTGGTGAAGAGAGGAAAGAGGGCATGTGGGCCTAGCAAGTCATGTGAAAAGGGGATGTGCTCTCAAATTATTTTTCCATTTTACTCCCCTACCTCTGTGGGGAAAAGCCTGTCATTTTTATTCTGATGGTCACCATTAAATCAGCACCCTTATACAATACCCTTTGTCCTTCCCCTTTTAGACATTGTCTATTGGTTCCCTGTGATGAGGAATATTGAAATTAGCTAGTAGCTTCTATTTATCTTCCCGCTCTTTCTTCTAACATTTAATTTGAAGAAATATCCATTTGCTTCCAGTTAATATGTATGAGTCCATCCGTGAACTTATTCTACTTCTCATACACGCTCTCCATTTTCCTCTAATTTTTAATACTTGGACTGTATCTGCATTATTAGAACATAATAACCATTACCTATTCTATTATAGCCTGCCTTTCTCTTCCCTTATTTATTTTTAGAGACAGGGTCTCGCTATGCTGCCCAGGTGGGAGTGCAGTGGCCATTCACAGGTGCGATCACAGTGCACTACAGCCTTGAACTCCTGGCCTCACGCAACCCTGCTGCCTCAGCTTCCCCAGTAGCTGGGGCTACAGGTGTGTGCCACCATGCCCGGCTCTGTATAGCTGTTATTCGGTGTGAATACTACAGGTGACTAAAAATTTAATGCCCACCTCAGCCCTTATGTTAATAACTTTCTAATCAATTTGGTTGTCTGGAGATTGTTCCCTAGTAAATTCCTCTAAAAAGGTTCATGGGAAATTATATTTCCTGGCTTTCTTCATGTTCATAATAGTTGATCTATAGCTTTCATACTTGAAAGTAAATTTGGCTGTATATAAAATCCTTGGTTCTCTTTTTCTTTTCCTGAGTATCTTGACAATGTTGCTTAATTGACTTCTGGTACAAAGTGCTGATGTAGAAAAGTCTGATGCGATTGTAACTTGTTTTCCCTTACTACGCACTAATTCTTTTTGTCTGGATGTTCAATAGGTTTTTTCTGCTCTCTTTAAGGTCCAATAGTTTATTTGGACATGTCTTAGTGTTGAATATTCTGGGTTGATTTTTCCAGGCTCCTGGCATAGTTCTTCAAGATACAAGTCTTCTCTTTTATTTCAGGAGAAAAAACAATCCCTGAATTATTGTATTTAGTATTTATTCTCTTTCATTGCTTTGGGTTTCTTCTTTGGGGATTGTATGTATGTTGGACCTTCTTTGTCTATCTTCTATACCTATCAATTTTTCTTGCATTCTTTTAAAAATCTTTGTTCATTTCTATCTAACTTTATTTTTTATTTTCCTTCTTTTCATCCTCTATTTACCTGATAATATTATTCATGGTGACTATTCACTCTTTTATTCATTCTATTTAGTTATTTTTCCTGAAATATTTTTCCTTTTATAAGCTGTTCTTTCTGTCAGCAATTTTTTCTTTTATTTATTTATTTATTTTTTTGAGACACAGTCTCACTCTGTTGCCTGGGCTAGAGTGTCATGGCGTCAGCCTAGCTCACAGTGACCTCAAACTCCTGGGCTCAAGCAATCCTTCTGCCTCAGCCTCCTGAGTAACTGGGACTACAAGCATGCACCACCATGCCCAGCTAATTTTTTTTCTACATTTTTAGTTGGCCAATTAATTTCTTTCTATTATTAGTAGAGATGGGTCTCTCCCTTGCTCAAGCTGGTTTCTAACTCCTGATCTTGAGTGATCCGCCCGCTTTGGCCTCCCAGAGTGCTGGGATTACGGGCGTGAGCCACTGTGCCCGGCCTCAGCTCCCTTTTCAAATATTCTTTTTGCCTAACAATTTCATCTATGCTATTTGTCTTATAGCATCTGTTAGTTTCTTAATTTATTTTAGCTTGTTTTGAAATAGCAAGTTTCAGTGGTCAAGTGTTTTGTGGTTCTGTCTTTGTGAAATGCATTCATTGCTTATGGGAACACTATTATCCTCATTATTCTTTCTCTTATAATAGCTTTGTATGGGATTTGACCACAATCCTCTTCTTGTGTTTAGGTGAAATAGATTTTCCTATACTCTCAGAAGGGGATTTTCTTGCATAGAGGAATGACAATAGTCCAGGGTAGATTTTCCAGACTTGCAGTTTTAGGATTCTCTTTTGTTATTACCAAAGAGTCTTTAAAACCATGGCTATATAGACAGTACTTTCTGAAATGATTATTTTCTATTCATTTGCCCTACTACTATCCAAAATTTCTCCTTTCATTTCCGCTAGTGTCTCTGTCCTCCTCAATCTGGATTCTGCTTCTAGTAATTTCTCCTGAATGTGGGGTTCTTTCTGGCCATAGAGCCCCAGCTGGTTAGTCCCGAGGGTTCACAGTGTTCAGACCTCTGCCCAAACTTCCTGAAGTCCTCCCCCACCCCACTTACCTAGGACTCGGAGGGTACACAGATCCTTCCTAGTTTTGGCTGATGTTCTCAGATAGGTCCACCAAGCTTATATTCCCTAAAGAGTCCTCTCCCAGGACATGTCAGAGCTTTCCAGGTTTCCTGGTACTCAAACTTCAGAATTCCCTTTGCCTTCATCTCCATCTCAGCTCTCAGAATTGATACCACACAGATGTTATTGCTGCTGCTGTTTGGCTCCATCTGTTCACATTTTGTGGTTCACTCAGCCATCCAGTCATGCTGAAAGAGCTGCCCATAGGTTTTTTTGTTTTACTATCCTAGTTTCTCTCTTTGGGTGGGGAGATTCTAGGAAATTAAAATAATATTTTTTCTGTAGCCATCTTATCTCCTTGATTCTCAAAAAGTCTTTAGAAGGCAATGTAAACAAGCTTGGTCTTGACTAGAGGCAAGAGATGAACACCCAGATTTAAGCAATGCAGTGAGTTAGAGTGTAACACTAGAGGATGACCCAGGGTTTTTTTTTTAATGGTGGTTGCACAAAAGTGGGGAAATGGCTAGGGAAGAAGGAAAGTCTGAGACATTAAATGAGATCTTCAGGAGACAGGTGGAAAGTCTAGGTCTCAGCTAGAGGTACAGACTTGAAAGTCATCAGGATTTTAGCAGTAACTAAACATCTCCACGACTCCAGATCTAAATCTTTCTCCACTGGCCTTTTCTATTTGTCACATTTGCAAAACCCATGTTGATATCAGCTTTTCTGCTAAGACACATGCTCGTTGAGCATAGCACAGCCTGAGAATGTTCAGGAATGGTCATGAAGAACCATGGTATGTCTGCATCATTAGATTCCTTAGCAGACTGGCATAACTGAGGTGTTCTATGAGGTGTTCTATGTTATCTGGCATAACTGAGGTGTTCTATATTCTTACACATATGCCAGTGGCTGTGGAAATACATCAGGGCCCTAACTGTCATCCTTGCCCCTCAATCTGGAAAGGAACTAACTCATGAGTAAGCTGCTGTATTTGTTAAGATTATCACTGCTAGCTATGTTGGATTAAACAATAAACCACTGAATCTCAGTGGTTCCGCACAGCAGCTTGTTTCCCACAACACAGAGCCTTGTGCCGAGTGTGCAGGGCTGGCTCCTCCCACCCAGTGACTAGCAGGACAGGCGTCCCTCCACTACGGTGACGCCGCCCTCTCCACACGTGCCGCCAGCACAGCCGAGGCACGGCAACAGAGAGCTAGATATTCGCTTGGGAAGTTTTTAAGGGCCAAGTCTGAGAGTTGCTTATATCACTTCTGCCAGAGCCAAGTGACATAGTCCCAACTAAAGGCAAGGACATCTTAGAAATGTAGTCTTCCCATTTATTCAGGAAGAGACAAAATAAACGGCTAGTGAACACAGCATTATTTCTGCTAAGGTATTATCCCAAGTCTGTGTCACCTAACTCTAGTTCTTCCTTCAACTAAGAATTCTACAAACACTGAGAGATCCAACTAAGTCATGGTGGCCATTGGAGAGATTTGACAAAAGCGGAAAAGAGAGGCTGTTAAGACAGGATAACAGAACATTCATAAACTCTCTATCAGACTGGTAACTCCTTAGGAAGTGAAAAGCTTGAGTTAACGTGTGCTGAAGCTTCCCGTGCACCTGAGGCCGTCACGCACACAATCTTATAACTTGTGTGACTATCTCACTGGGTAAGTATCATAATCTCTGTTTTTTCAGAAGAGGAAACAGGTCCATGAAAGGTCACACGGCTCATAAGGGAGAGCCAGGTTTGCACCCGGGTGCTCTGCTGCACATCTCGCAGAGAAAGCTTGGGGCCCGGAGTCTCCGCGGGATTAAAATCGCGCTGCGGCTGCTCAGTCAAACCGGACACAGGCATCCCCACCTCGGTGAAAGGAAGAGCAGGCGACCGAGCCCCATCGGCCAGCATCTCCCAGGACGCTGCAAAGGGAGCAGCTCAGCAGAGAAAGGGCTTCCTATTTCTCAACACAATTTGAAGGGAAAAGAGTCTCAACAGAACAAACCCCAAGGAAGCTGGGTCAGCAGCGGAGAAAGGGATCGCGCCCCATGCTCTGCAGCAATGAATGGGGGCGTTCTGGCAGTGCGGCCGTGGGCAGTCCGCATTCAGACGCTTGGAGGACACATTTGCATGGGAACAGGGGAGTGGAGCCCCTTTAGAAGAGAGGTGGTCCCGCCCTCGAGCTCTGGGGCAACCTCACCTCTTCTGGGGCAACTGGTTCCGATGAACCCTGGTGCACAGCAGGTGCAGAGAGAAATGGGTCAGTGCGTAGCCCACCTTCCCAACTAGACCCTCAGGGCCTAGCACGGGGCTGACGGAGTAGGTCCTCAATGACATTTGCTGGGAGCAGCAAGGAAGGATGGATGGACAAGGACAAGTTCTTCCCTACCCACACTTACAAGCTATGTTTGTCATGAAGGATGCTCAGTATGCACTGCCCCAGTCCCCATGGGTGGCACTTTACAGTTTACAAGACTATGTCCTATGACCTGCGTCCCACACAGTGCCCTGAGGTGAGCGCTGTTCCCCTAGGTTAGAAACAGGCGGGAAGGTGGGGGGGTGGAAACAAGCTCACCCTCTCCCCACGTGCCCATCTTGACCAAACAAGCAGAATTCCCTAGGTGTATGGGGAGAAAGCTTCGCATCTTTTTCCCACCCTTGGAGAAAGGTGATTATTCGATTGGGGGTTAAGGGAGAGGGTGTCGTGTGTGGGTAGCACTTCTCCCTCACACACAGGAGATGGAAGACGGTAGTGTGTCTGAAACAAACCTTCAGCACCTTCCCAGCTCTTGGACAGCAGTGAGAGGCACTCTGGAGAGAGCTCAGGAGCCCACCCCGGAGCGCTAACAAACAGCAGGTGCTTGGTCAACATTCGCTCCTCCTCACGATAGTCCACTATTCAAAAATCTGGAGGAAACAAAAAAGTCTCGTTCCTCTTCCCCCCCGTGAACACGCGTTGAGTGTCTACAAGTGCCAGGAGCTGAGGCTGCCGCCTCACCAAACACCGCAGAGCTCCGCCTCCACGGGGCTTACGCTCCGGCAGGAGAGACAGACAACCAGCAAGGGCGGATGAGCTGTCGTGTGACATCTGGCAGAGCGGGGCCAGTTGTGGGGAGGAGGAGGGGAGAGGAGGCCAGTGGGGCAGCGGGCCAGGTTCTGCCTGTGGAGGGGCAGCCGCTGCCCTGGGGCTGAAAGGGCACTGGAGCACCGGGTGTGACTTTCTGCAGCAGCACAGGCTCCAGAAGAAGCTGCCCTAGGAATGTACTCTCGGGTCTGCAGACAGAGCCACCAGTTAGAGCAGAAGGGTGTGCCTCTGTTTGTCACCAAAACCGGCAATACCAGGCAGACCCGCTCCATCTGTCTGCGTCTGCGTCCCAGGGCTGGCCAGCGTTTCTGTGCAGTCGCCTTCAGGCCTTCGACATACGTGGCATTAACCATCCTGCCCTGAAAGCACTAGGACGAGGAGGTTTATGGTCACAGTGACGCTGAAAACCACGATGACACCAACAGACCTTTATTTGTGCCTGTGACATCCGGGGCTGCGTGAAGCCCTTTACAGGCATCACACTCGCTTTGTCCTCATGTTAAGGGCTGTGCTATTATTATCCCCTTCCAATAGATAAAGAACTAACACCCAGAGAGGGGCAGTCACCTGTCCATTGAGCTTGAGAGAGAGACACACGGGCCAGCGTGAGGAGTCATTCTGGGCTTAGGAAAACAGGAACCTGCTAGCTGGCCCCGGCACCCCGGCACGCCCTTGGGAGAAGGCACTGCAGCCCCACGCAAAGGCGACTAAGTTCAACAAGACAGCTTTTGTCAGGTGCCTCATTCTAAGCCTTGCAGGGGCTTAATGAAAAGAGCAAAAGTTTTGGGGTCAGCAGACCCAGCTTGGAACCCTGCTCTCCAGTTACTGCTGTGCAACTCCAGGCAGGTTGCTTTACCTGTCTGAGCCTCAATTCCTCGCCCATGAAAGATACAATGAATGTAAGGCATGTAGTACTTTACCCATGCCCTTAATCTGATTTCTTTTGGTGGCTAATGCTTCTCAACTATACTGTGAAAACAAGCCCCACCGTCCTTTCCAACATCCAGCCTCCCTCCCCACCGGGTGACCTAATCGGATTTCAGACAGGCACCAAATGCCGTGGCTGCCATCACCAAGGCCGACACACCTGCCCCGCAGGGCCGCCGGCATGGAACCAACACAGACGGGTGGAAAGAGCCGCCATCTCATGGCTCCCGGGCTCCTTACGTCCCGGCGCCCGGCCAACAAGATGCGTGAACGCGCCAGACCCAGCAGCACGGGCGGCGCTGGGCTTTCGGGTCTAAGGACACAGGACAGGGTTTGGTGGCCGCCTGCAGCTCACAGCCCACAGCCTTTGCACTAACATTTTCTTTTCAGACACACACACACACACACACACACACACACACACACACACTCACACGCATGTACACACCCCACAATTTTTATGAGTAGAGCTTTCATTTGAGGCAAAAACATGGCCTAGCAGAAAATGGCTGAATTAAGCTCTTTCTTTTTGCCTTTTATATTGGTAAGGATTCTCAAAAGATTAAAAGTAGGTTAGGAGAATAATAAAACAGCTGTGTTTCCAGTGTGTACCTGACAGGCTTTTGTGGAAGTGAATAATTACATGAAAATCACTTCCTTCCCACCTCTTTCTCAGCCCGCTCCGGGTTGCTAGGCGCCCGCTCTGCTCTCCTGGCTAATGCCACAGGACAGTGATGAATGCAGTGTGGCCACGATGAGGAAGGGACTCTGGAGAAGGATTCAGATGCCCCCTCCCCTCGGACTCGATGGGGGAGAGGGCTTTGGTGGAGATACTTTGGGTACATTTAAATGCTAATGTGCTGGGCAGGCCGGCAGGGCCGGTGGGAACAGTGGTGGGAAGGGGCTGAGGCTCTTGGCCTGGAAGCCCACTGGAAATATGTTCTGCAGCCTCTCACTCCGGTGCCAAGCCCTTCCCTGGGCAGCCGGCCGAGGGGCCAACCAGGGCCCTGCCAGTAAAGTGCCACCGGGCTGACGGGCTGCGCCACGGGCGGTGGAGAGCCGTTCAGCCCTGTGCAGGGGAGTTTGGGTGTGCAGGCTGACCCGGTGGCTCCTTTGTGTGCAGCTGGGAACGGGGGTCACTGTGGCTGGGCCTTTGCCCAGGAGGCTGGACCGCTGTGTCCAGGCATGCAGAGTGCAGGGGGTGGACAGGCAGTTGCTGGCACTGGGCAGATGGCAGCGATCTCCACGCCTTATATGGGGGACTCTGGGAGGCTGTGTGCGCCCACCCTCTGATCCATCACATGAGACACTTGAGCCCCATTTCACCAACGCACTAAATGCAGGCGGTTCCAAGAATGAAGAGCGTGAACAAGGCCCAAAGACTTGCAATTCGCAGCCCTGAGTTTTCCTAGGACTGTCCACGCAGACTCAGGGGCACCAGTTTAGGCCACGTCCTCCCCCCGGCAGTGCTGGCACTTGCACAGGACAGTTGGCTGTGCAGGACTGTCCTGCTCCTTGTAGGACGTTTACCCTACTGGCTCCCACTCTCTAGGTGTCAGTGGTATTCCCTGTCATTTGGCAACCCAAACATGCTTCCACCTGTTTCTAAATGACCTGGGGCCAGGGGTCCTACCTACCCCTGGCTGAGAGCCGGGGAAGCCAGGGGAGCCCGAGCTGGCAGCAGTGGTGGGGGGCTGCAGGACCCACCTCCTGTGGGTAGCACCCAGCCAGGAGCCTCTGGGCTAAGCCAGACCTCAGCTCCCAAACCGAGCCCTGATCTGGCACGCTCTTTTGTGTTGGCTGAGCCAGCAGCTGAGACGAAACCTCATCATCTCCTCCCGTAACCACTTTTCTTCTCTAATAACCACAGAATTGGTTCAAAGGCAGAGAGCCAGGAAATGAAATGGCAAGCCAGGATGCTCCATACCCTGGAGGAACTAAGGGACAGTATACTCCAGTCCACAGAAAGGATGAGGCAAAAAGGCAATAGACTGGTGAAAAGAGCCACCTCTGGGTCCATCTGCAGATAGAGATAAATGCTTTAATCATATCACTACATTTGCTGTTTCTCATCTGTCTCCCCCAACTGGAATGGAAGCTTCATGTGAGTAGGGCGTTTCATCTGCTTCTTCACTGCTGAGCCCCCAGCCCTCTGTGTGCTGCCTGGCACATGGCGAGCACTCCAGAGATGTCTGCAGAGAGCCCACCGCTGCATGGGCTCTGCAGGACACAGGAAGGGAGCACTCCAGGCTCGTGCAGAGTCCTCACTGCCCGGCCAAGTGGAGGCTGTCCCAGACTGAGATGGATAGGACACCTGGCTCCGAGTCCAGCTGCCCCTCAAGTTCCTGTGTGTTCTTCCTAAAGTTCTTTCTTCTCTCCTAGCCTCAGTTTTCCAATATGTAAAATATGGGAACTGGATTGCAATGGAGATGGCAAACATGTGACACGCACATGCCACCCCCATTCCTGCCTGGGCAGAGATCAGTAATCAATCACAGCACTCTTCTGCCCTCACCCCAGCTCTGGTGAACTGTTGGTGATGTCCACCACCAGTCAGAGATGGTAAGAGGCCTGAAACCTCAGAGAGAGGGCCGTCCTGCCCAGCCATCCCAGGCTTTATAATACGGACATGTTTTGGGGTTAGTTGGGCACTATTTTCCTTGGGGTGTTTCAACCTTCCAGTCTTGAAAGCCCAGGAAGATGCTAGAAACACAGATGTTTAAGCCCCTACCCCATAACAGGGACACGCTTCAAGTCAAAACACAAGGGACGGAGGCTCCATAAAAGCAAGCAGGAGAATGGTACCACGCTCATCGAGAGGCGTGTTCTCAGTGGGGTTGTGGCACTCGTTCTGGCCTGGAAGGCTGGAAGAAAGTGGAGAGAGATTTCAGCAGAGCAAGTGGTATAAGCCAAGCCTAGAGGTTAGGAAAGGGTCGATCTGCCTGCACTGCCCAACGGGAATACTTCCGATCAAGGGGCCGAGAGAGGGATGGAATGGGTCGGCCAGAAGCCCATGGATTTCACAGAGCTGGTGTTTCAGTCCTCACTATAACTCTGGCCAGAAGCCACTCAAAGTTCCCAGGCAGGAAAATGCCTGTGGGAGCCCTAACGGGGATGCAGGAAGATGCTATTCAATTCCGTATGAAATAGCTTCTATCAGTGAATGAAAACACACTCAGACTCCTGCCCCAAGGAGCCTATCAGAGGAGACCCACGATGGCTGGGGAGAGGGGACAGTCACAGTCAACAGTGAAAGAGCCTCCTCTCTGGCTGAGAGCTCCAGCCCTGGGATGAGCTCCCCATTGCTAGAGATAACCAAGCAGAGTTGGTGATACGGGGAGGAAACTCCCCCATGGTCCTGGCAGTTAGGGAAAAAGATTTCTGGAGTTTTCTGCTGCTAAGAAGCTTAATGGTCAGCAGGTCTATAGCCCTCAACAACATTTCCTGAGCATGATACATCCGCCAGGCATGGAGAACAGAGTGATAATCGAGACTCCCATCCCCTGCTCAGGATCTTGCAACCTAGAAAGCCCAGGAGCGGAAAGGAAGTCTGACAAGCACCTTGTTCGGGTCTCACCACATCAGGCAGATCTGGTTGATTCTGGCCCTGTTGGGCAACCTTCGGTCACTTTGAGCCTCAGTTTCTTCATGGGTATGAGGAAAATCACAGATCTAAGCTCCTGGAGTTGTTATGAAGACAAAATGAGATGTGTGCATGGCATCTGGCTCACAGTAAATTCTAAGAGACCAGAGAGAGGCCTGAAAAAGCATCTCTGAAGGGTTTGGGGGAGCTGAGCAGGCGGGGCCCAGCAGGGAAGCAGAAGCCAAGTCAGCCCTTCTAGCTGCAGTGGGAGCAGGTCCCGGGGCCCTGCCTGCCTCCTGCCGCCCTGATGTGGGTGTCCTGCAAGCTGCAGGGCCTGGCCCACTCGCTCTGTCTCAGAAACGCCACGACAGCTGGCCCTGTCCAGCTCCTCACAGGGTCAACACCTTCCCTGCCAGGCCAGGTGGACAGACCGCAAGAGCCGGGCTCCACAGGCCTCCCTCAGGGCCTCCCATCCTGGAGCCACGTGCCCTGGGCAGCATTAGGAGTGAGAATGGAGGGGACCCCATCATCTGAGCACGGGCCTTCAAGAAGCCACGCGAGCAGCCTATACGAGCAGCCCCTGTGGACGCAAAGATGCCCTTTGCTCTAAAAAGAGAAGGCGAGAGGATTCATCTCAGCAGCAGAAAAGTAGCCCCGACTCCCACTGACCTCACTCTCTTCGCTGGGTGCTTTCGAGGCCGGCGTTCCTCCCCTGTGGCTCCAGCGACACTGCGAGCCAGGCACTGTCATCTCTGCTTCCGCAGACAGGAACTGGGGCCCTGGAGGCTCCGGAAGGGGCTCACGCAGCTGCACAGGAAGACTCAGCCCAGACCTGCCTGATCCCAAAGCCCTCACTTTTTAAAATAGGCTCCAAATTATTTACTTTCTAAATTTAGTTTTATTTTTCAATCAACAAATAAAAATTGTATATATCTACAGCATAAGACATGATGTTTTGAAATTCACATACTTTATAGAATGGCTCACATACTTACCAATTTTTTTGTGGTGAGAACACTTAAAATCTACTCTTTTAATGCACGGAACATGTTGTTATTGAGTACAGTCACCACGCTCTCCGGGAGCCCTCTCGTCTGACACGCGGTGCCAGCCCTGCCTCCCATCCCTAGTAACCGCCGTTCTACTCCCTGCTTCTCAGAGCTGGGCGTTTTTAGATCCCGCATAGAGCGCGCGCGACCACGCGGTGTCTGTCTCTCCGTGCCTGGCCACAGCCCGTCTCATCTTCTCGGCAGACGGCCACTGTCTCCCACGAGGACAGGCCCAGTGTGGACTGGCCCGGCGCCCCTCTAGTCCCTTCCCAGGCACTCCCCTCTGGCAGCGTCTCTGCTCCGCACAGGCCCAAGCGCGCTCTGTGCTTGGCACTGGGTGACCTGCCTGCCACGCCTGTGGACTCTCCTCTTCCCACCTCTCAGGACCCTGCCAACCTTCAGGGTCTCCGAGCCACCTGCTCACACGGCCCTCCTCTGCTCGTCTGAATGGAAGAGGCGGCAGCTTTGAATGTGGCCAGATCCTTGGGAATCTGAGGACGCAGCAGCGCCGGGACCCAGTGCAGAAGGAGAAGCAGGTCCCCGTGCCTGCGGGGGACAGAGCAGGCAGGGCCTTGGCCGCCGCGGCCGCCCCACCTGCCAGGAGGGAAAACAGGAGGGTGGCGAACCTCAGAGGGACTAACCCGAGCTGCCCAGCTGCCACAAGGCTCCCTCCCAAATGGTGCTGTGGGACACAGCCGCCTGGGCCTCCACGCGAAGTCACCCTAAGGGAGGGGCTGTCCGCGGTCCTCACACCTCTGTCAGTGACTCCCTGGGGCTCTGGCTTGAGTGACAAACCAAGAATGATTATGTAAAAAATAAATGAAGAGGTGCATATTGATGTGTTCATGGTTA
This sequence comes from Microcebus murinus, assembly GCF_040939455.1. Classification (NCBI taxonomy): domain Eukaryota; kingdom Metazoa; phylum Chordata; class Mammalia; order Primates; family Cheirogaleidae; genus Microcebus; species Microcebus murinus. Next base: position 39,603,771 of record NC_134124.1, read on the forward strand.
AAATGCACTGATGTCTACACTTACTTTGAAATGCATCCAAAATGAAACAGAGCGGACGGAGAGAGGCTGGAAGGGGCTGTGACGGAGCCAGCACAGCGACACGTCGATGGCAGGGTCTGGGCGGGGCGTGTGGCCGCCAGATCCCAAGTGTGGCCCCGAGACCGGACCCAAGCTCCACAGGTCAATAAAAGCATTTGTTCTTGAAGTTTGGATTCAGCCAGAAGGCTGCACTCAAGGATCTAGAAGGCCACATGTGGCCCCGAGGCCGCAGGTCCCCCACCCGGTCTAGGTGGGGCCGTGGCTGGCTGCTCCTTGCATACGCAGAGCCACCAACAAGACAACAGAGGGAGGGGACGCTCCCAGCCCAGCGGGGCCTGCGGTCGCACTGGAGGAGGTGAGTCATATCAGCAAAACGACAGGCAAGCACCGCCCGGGACACTTTGGGGAGAAGAGATAGGCTTTGTGTCCAACAACTCAAGCTCACGTCGGCGGGGGTAAACTGAGCAAATCCCTGAGCAGTTATTAAGCCGCATGTTCAGCTGCATTTCTCTTCCAGATGGGGTGGAACAATCTTCCAGGGGTCAAGAAAGAAAGGGGAGCAGGGTACAAGGAGGTACAGGTGTCTCCCTCCCGGCTCACCTTGCACAATTTTATGGATTCATTTTATCTCCTGTCTCTGAGGCGTCTGCTAAAGAAGACTGTGTCTGTTACTCTGTTCCACAGCTATCTTAGGGAACCCTTTCTTTCTTTCCCATGTTCTGTCTTCTCCAGCTCTGTCACCTGTTTGGAGCTTTAAGCGATTATCAGGGTACCTACTGCCCCAGGTAGCACCATAGCTCTGAGACGATGACCATCATCTACAACAAGCATGTAATGAACACCTATTATGTGCTAGGCAGTATGCAATCCACCACGGGAGAAGTAGTATTGAGTGAGATACTGTCCATGTTCTAGAAGGGCTGGTTCCCTTGAATGGTGACCAGGTGAAGCTTTGATTAACCCTCAATTTACATTACATTATGTAAATGTAACCATATACTTGCTTAGAATGACATTCATACGACCCCTTTACCCCATTTATTTACATATCCTTAAGAAACCTTAATGCACAATCATCTATAACCTTAGAGACAATCAGTTTCCCCCTTTCAGATGATTTATAATATCAAAGCATTCTCATGACCACAGATAAATCACCTTTTCTCTCTGGGCCTCATTTTCCCCAAGGGACATTTTAAAGAATAATTCCTGGGCTTTTCCACCTTTTATTAATCAGGCACATACAACTGCTAAGAGGAACTTCCTGGCAGCATGAAATAGCCCATGAGGCTGGGCCATAAGGGGGAAACGAAAATAAAAGAAAGGGTTATTGATAGTGAAAAGACTGAAAACCAGTGATTTTATGCCTTCCCATCATTGTATGGCTGGGAGAAGGCTGGCACAGGGAGGGCAGTGGCTACTCAAGGTCAGTAACAGAGCTGGGTGCCCAGGTCTGCGCCTGGGAGTTTCCCACCATGCAACTCTGCCTCCAGCGGGGGGTGGGGGGGGTGGGAGCCGGATATGACGCTGGGGGCCGAGCTGTACCCACCTAGCCTCTGCCCTTTGGAACGTCACGAAGGCTCTAATCCAGGAGCCAGCTGGAGCTATGTTTGGCTTCTTTGTGGACACGGTGCAGGACTCAGCACTTGCCCTGCAGGGCTCTCCAGTGCTGGGCTTGCATATGAGAAGTGAGAGAAATGGAACATGAGATTCACACACCAGTGAGCTTTCCCAGAGAAGGACATCAAATGTCACAATCCTAGCCAACTAAGAGGTATCAAAGATCCATCATCTTGTTGCTCACAGACAGAAGAAATCCTTGCTCTCTCACAAAGCTGTGCTGGGTCAGAAATCATCAGAACACACTGCATTTGCAAAGCACACGTCTTCCTGACCAGGAGGGAGGTGCAGGAGCCAGTCACAGCATCTGAACGACAAGAATTGCATGTGCCTCTCTGTAGCCCGTGCACTGCTCGGAGCTCTTGCACAGACGACAGTGTGTTTGAGACTCTTCACAGCCATTTGAGGTGGACGGGGCAGGGCTTATTAAGACAGAGGCCCAGAGAGGTTATGCGACCTGCCCAAGGTCACAAAGCCAGTGAGTCAGGACCTGAGTCCATGTCTGGTCTAACCTTTTCATTTAGCAGATAAGAAAAAAGACTCAAAAGGTGACAGAAGTTCCAACTGGGGTTTCTGTGTCCTGGTCCATTTCTCCACTAGCTGTGGTCTTGGGTGAGCCATGTGCTCCCTCTGTGACTCAGCTCTACAAAAGAAGAAAGTAGACCTAGATATTGACTCTAAAACTTGCTAAAACAGCAAACAAATAGCTTCATGAGACTCTTGATGAATATAATTTTATTCTTTGTGTAAGAAGCAAATTTACTGTCAGAAAATAAAACTATGGGCATGATAAAATATGAAATCACTACCACTGACATATGACTTTATGAATAAAATTGATCAGCTGAATTAAGCATGAACAACTAAATTAATATTAACTTGCTACTTGAACATTCAATACGTCATGTTCAAGACAAGCAGATAAAGAGAAGCAAATACTGGGGGTTAAAAATATTTTTATGGGAGATACATAAAACATATAATTGACATTTTAAATCCATAGCCTGGATTATAATGAAGATAGAAAATTCTCCCAGATGCCAGAAATGAGAGAAATCAAAACTGAAAGTGGAGGAGGAGACACGGACGCAGAAACCCCATGGGGCCATCTGAGCGAACAGGAGCCCAAGAGTCTGGGGTTTAAATTCCTTCTCAAGGGTGGAGTTAATATTGCATGCTCTAGGCATGGCCAAAAGCTACATAGGCTTACTGCAAAGAGCTAGGAGCCAGAAAAGGACTCTTATCATTAACCAGAAGTTAAAAACTTCTACCCCTCAGCCCAGGACTCAACATGAGAGTGCCAGGCATGACTGGCCATGACTGTTCCTGCAATAGGGGCACCCAGTTCAAAATGCAGCCTAAAAATTACCATCCTAGACTTCCGTACCCAGCTAAATGAAAGAGAGAGAGAGAGAGAGAGAGGGAGAGAGAGAGAGAGAAAAGAGGAGAGGAGAGGAGAGGAGAGGTCTTTTCAGAAATATATGGACTAAGAGAGCTTAGTTCCTCTAAGCCCTTGCTCAAAGAACTACTAAAGGATGAACTTTAACGTGAAGAAAATTTAATCCTGTACATAGGAATGGAAACAATAGGGTGCAAAGAAATTGGTAAAACATCATGAAATCTAAGTATTGAGTCTTAAAAAGTAATAAGGCAGAATCAAAAGTACAGTAACGAGTGATGAGGAGAGCGTGGGGCTTGGTGGTAAGTTTGTGTCCTAGGCTATTTCTTATCCAGAAAGAGGGTGACGCTAGTTACCGGCCACACGGCCTGCGTGCGCTAGCACCACGTCTCTGTCTCCCCGTCACACTCCTCCCAGCGCGGCGCCCGTGTGCAGCACCACCGCAGCCTCTGGCAGCACTGCGCAGGTGACCCTGAGTCGCAGTCCTTTCTGTAAGACAGTTGTGGCCACAGCTCTGCTCCTGCCTCTTCAGTGGGCACCCCTGGAACTGTGCGGGAAATAAGTAAGGGGATGGAAACCTACCAGGGCTGGCAGCGTGCCTTCAGGGGCCAGGGTGACTGCTCCATTTCCAGCACGCGGCATGACAGGAGCTCCACTTCCCATGGACTCTCCTGCTTCCTGGGCCTTTTTTCCTCTAAAGCACTACGGTGCAGAAGAATTGTCTGCAGTGACAGAAATGTTCTGTATCTGTGCTCTCCAATAGGGTGTCCACTAGCCGCAGGTGGCTATGTGAGAGCCTGAAATTTGACTACTGAAACTAAGGAATTACACTGTACATTTCAATTAATTTCAATTTAAATAGTTGGATGCGGCTTGTGGCTGCTGTGCTGGACTACGTAGTTCTACAGGGGGAAATCCCCAAAGGGATCGACTCCACTCCCTCTGCAGGAAGTGCCGGGGCTCCTCTGTCCCCTCCCCTGGAGTGGGAGCAAGGCCCCAACACCCAGGAAGTCTTTTGGGCTTGGATTACTGGGCCCCAGAACTTCTGCCTCCTCTGATCACAGCCCTGGCTGGTTGGTCTGACAGGCCTCTTAGACAAGTGCGCCTCAAATATTCATGTGCATGGAAGCACTTGAAACACGGGGTGTTGCTGAAATGCAGATTCTGACGAGCAGGTTTGGTATGGGGCCCGAGAGTCTGCCCTGAGTCCGGCATGTCTGGCAAGCTCCCAAATAAGGCTGGTGCCACTGGCCTGGAGACACTTTGCGTAGTGAGATTTTGGTGAAAGAAGCTCATCTGAAAAGTCTACAGAATATATGATTCCGACTATATGGCATTTTGGAAAAGGCAAAAGCGACCGGAAAAAGTTCAGGGGTCTGAGGGCGGGGGTGCAAGGTGGTGCTGGGAAGGGCTCTCCGGGCACTGCAGTGGCGGGTGCGTGTCATGGCACGCTGCCAAGCCCACAGCAGGTGACCACCAAGGGCAAGCCTACTGTGGGCTTTAGTCAATATAAGGCATCAGTCTTGGCCCCTTGCTAGTAACCAATGTGCCGCCCTAATCCAGATGCTCACGATAGGGCAAATGGGGTCAGAGGGAAGTGCGGGGTATCTGGGAAGCATGTACTTTCTGCTCAACTTTTCTATAAACCTAACACAGCTCGACAATAAAATCTATTTCTGTAAAAAAATCTCACTTAATCGCAAAATTTTATGTACAATTTGGGGTATGGGGCTAAAGACCCTCCTCATTTGGAAATTCCTACCCCAGAAACTACAGGAACTGCGAAGCCCGTCCTCCCACGCACCCCTCCCTGCCCACGGCTGCCGGCGTCCGGCAGGGACGGGCGATGGGCGCGCTTGTGTCGGTGCAGCTCGAAGCCCAGGCTGGCGCCGCGCTTGGCGTGGACTCGGTGCTCGGTACGCACGTGCCGGGTGAGTGAACGGGAGGCCGGATTCCAACAAAACAGCCGGGGGATCCCTGGGAAAGGCACCGGCTGCCCCTCGCTGGCGGTGCAGTTGGGGTCCCCACTCTCCACGGCTCTGACTGGCCCTCACTGTGGTCTCGTGGATCATCGCCCTCCTCTGTGACACAGCACAGTCCTCAAGGGCAAAGGCACAGCGACCTGTCCCTGGCACTCTCGCCACATGGCAAGGCCGGGCACACGACAGGTGCCTCCTGGGCGTTCGCTGCGTCTCTGTGAGCGGCCCCACTGGCTCTTCCCTCCGTGGAGCCTCCCGAGCTTCTGCAGGGAGCCAGCCAGACTCGCGCCACGGCACCGGCGCTGGCCGCAGCTGCCACGCCTGTACCGCCATGGCTGGTGGGCTGCTTCTCAGAGCCCCTGACACGGCACAGCCTCCGCCACCCTCGGCAGACAGATGTCTTCCTTGCCACGCTCTCCAGTGTTAAGGGCGTCTGCTATGTGCCTCCACGTCTTCCCTCTTTACCTCCAAACTTACTCTACTCTCTCGCTCTTTCTATGCAACTAGAGAAGCTTAGATGTGCTGTTTCACCTGACCCTTTGCTGAGTCTGTCTCTTGTCTGAGTAATCATCTGAAATTATAGCTCTCTTGATGCTAATTAATCTCTTGCTCAAAAACATTCAACAGCTCCCTATAGATCACTGAATGAAGTCCAAAGTCTTTGGCTTGGCAGCCAAGGTTCCTTATGAAGAGGCTTCAGCCTGCTGTCTTAGTTTTATTTCTCATGATTCCCTGTCACAAAGTCTATCCTGGAGCCACAATGAACTACGGACCCCTTTCCTGCACATCCGCATACTTTGCTACTCTCATCTTTGCTTATTTCCAAATAGACGTCAGGGATCAAATCAAAGACTACCTGTTTCATAAAGTCTTCTCCAGGGTATGCAACTGGAATTAATTTTGTTCTCCTCTGACTGTATGCCTTTATCTAAACCACCATATGGCATCCACTCATCTATCTGTCCATCTGTCCATCCATCATCCATCTATCCATCCTCCATCCATTTATTCATCCATCTATCCATCCTCCATCCATTTATTCATCCATCTATCCATCCTCCATCCATTTATTCATCCATCCATCCATCCTCCATCCATCACCTATCCATCATCCATCCATTCATCCATTCTCCCATCCACCATCCATTCATCCAGCCATCATCCAAGTATTCATGCATCCATCTGTCTATCCACTCATCCAATGTTGACTGGGAGCCTGCGACACACCAGGCTCTGTACCAGGTGGCTAAGAAGTTCATGTGGACAAGACAGGTAAGTCCTTTGCTCACATGGAGCTGACATTCTAAGTGGGGAGACTAATGGTGAATACGTCAACAAATAAACAAGAACTTACTTCAGATAGCCATCAGCCCTGCGAATGAAATAAAACAGGGGCTACTTTAAAGTCATGGAGTTAAGAAGGATGTTTGAGCTCAGATGGTCAGAGGTGACCCAGTTTTGGAGTTGAGAACTGCAGGGTGACAAAGAGCCAGCCATGGGAATGACCAAAGGAAGAATGGTCCAGGCAGAAGTCAGACCCCGTGGCAAGAACAAGCCTGGAATGCCCAGAGCCATGTGGGACAGGGATGGGTGCCAGGCCACGGAGGGCCCCTTAGCCCTAGCCACGGGGTGCAGTCGAGATTTGATTCTTAAAGCACAGGAAGCAGCTGGGGTGGGGAGAGGGAGTCAGACCTCTGCTTCTGGTCCTGGTACAGTAATTGGGCCAAGACTAACCCTCCTGCCATAGCACCGATCAGAGCAGACAAAGCCTAGGAGACAGCTGTTTCGGGCAGTAGATAACGTGCAGGGCAAGACTGCTCTCCCCAAGCAATGGGAAGTCTCCGAGGGCATTTGCCAGCCCACTGCCTGGAGACAGTGTCCTGAGTGTAGTGCAGAGAGCTGGAGTCCTAGCAGAGCCGCAGTGTCACTGAGCCCAGGAGGCAACACCAGAGTGGGGGACAGCTAAGACAGCTGGGCTCCACAGCAGGGGCACCTGATGGGGAGCTTTGCACAGAGGGGACCCCAGAGGCCACGTGGAGGCCCCCTGTGAGGCTGTGGTTGAGGGCTGGGCTGTAAATGTCCAGGGTGAGACCACCCAAGGCTTCCCAGAAAGCACTGCTATGGGGTTCGGGTGGACCAGAGACACTGGGGTCCAGACACTGCTGGGGGAAGAGCAAGGCCAGGAAATGGGGCCCCCACCCTGCCAGAGTGGAGAGTGCTGGTCACCTTAGGAGCATGAACCACAAGCAGGGTTTCTTAACCTTGGCACCACGGACATTTGGGGCCTGACAATTCTTCGTTGTGGGGCTGTCCTGTGCTAGAATGTTCAGCAGCATCCCTGGCCTCTACTCACTAGATGCCAGTAGCACTCCCAAATCCTGACGATCAAAAGATGTTTCCAGACATTGCCAAACATCTCCTGGAAGGCAAAATTTCCCCAGCTGAGAACCACTGCTCTAGACTGAGTACTACCCTACACCCATCCTCATAAAGCCTACAGCCAGGCTCCCGCAAGACTTACAGGGGAGGCGGAGCTTGGATCAAGCCTTCCTGAGTTAAGTTAGAGTGGCTTGGAAAACAGCTTGGGATTTTACAGATCTGCACAATACATTCAAACAACAATGCCAGGAGTTTGCAAAATCCAGGATCCCTTTTAAAAAGCTCCCTGGTCTGCTGTGTGAGGAAGAGGAGGCAGGAAGCTCACCTTGGAGGCTATTCTGTTAGCTCAGAGGAAGCTGACTTGTGCCTCAGATGTTGAGGCTACACTTAACTTAGTATGTTCAATTCTGGCAGATACCCTCAAAGTGGGGCACTGACAAATTAAAGCAGATACATCAAGAAAGAATAAGCATATGAATGAATGAATGAATGAATGTTTCAACACTGGAACCCAACTGAGTAGAGAGTTGTCCCAAACTGGAGGTGAGGGGCCTCCCTGGTGCATGAGGGCCCAGTTGGAGGCTGACTGGGTTATCACAGAGGGAAGTCCTGCACTGGGTGGAGACTACACTTGCCCATGGCTATGACTCTAAGATTCTTGCAAAGTAGTCACACAGGACTGGGATGTTCAAAGACTCTACAGCCAGGACCACCAGCCCACAGCCGGGCAGAGACAGCGAGAGACAGGAAAATCAGACGCAGCAGAGTCTCGGCATTGCACCTTTCACTGGGCAGCCGGGACAGACTCGCCAGGGATCAGATGCAGCTGTGTAAGCTTTAGCCCCCCAGAGCCTCGGACCCCTCATTTATAAAACCTTTAAGACAGGTTTTAGAGTTCTCATGACCCATATGATAGGACATATATAATGACCTGAAGTGCCTATCTTAAAGGTCGTGAGATTTTTACTTACATATAGCACTTAGTCCCTGTACGTAGCACCTAATAATTTTCAATACCTGACTATTTGATGATCGAGCAAATTGGATAAATGAAATGACAAGCTTCTAAAGCACAGTACCTGGCCCTGAGTCAGCCATCAATCAAGGATAACTAGTAACGGGACTCTTATGGGTACCCAAGCAGCTCTCTAGCCACCAAGACTGCAGATTATAAGGTGCGGCTAAAACGGCTGAGAACAAGAAATCACAAAACTTTACCTTAACAATTTAATTTCCTAGAACCTCAGCAATGCACAGAATCTCCATGGGGTGTACAGGAGTTCTGATCCCACAGGCATGCGACTCACAAGGAATTTCAAAGAGCCAAGAAAAGAAGAAACACTACTTTTCTTTGAGTGTGTGTGGTGTTAGATCAGAAATGTGTCTCTATAGCACTGCCCTTCATCATTGTCACAGACTTAATCATTGTCACAGACTTCATTACATGTGTCTCCCAAGAGACTGTCCTCTCTTGTCACATGCCATGTGTGATGATCTGACTTGATACCCCAGTGCCTGGAACTGAGTGGCAGCAAAGCAGTGCCAGTGGAGTGCCCCACCCAGAGTCGCATGCTTTGCAAAGAGACCATGCGGGACTTTCAGTCCCAAAAAGTGTCCCTCACACCAGTGAGGTTTGCAACATTTTCTAATGTCTCTAAGTTGCTGTCAATATGGGCGTTTTGGTTTGAAAGTCAGGGCCAGAAAGCCCATTTTCCCTTGGGCTCCTGCTCAGCGTCCGAGCCCACTGCCCCCCAGTGGCAGTGGCTGCCGGACATGCCTGAGGCTCAGCGGGGGGTGGGGGGGCTTTGATCGGGGGTCTTGTTTTCCTGATTCACCCTGCTGTGGGGTGCACAGGCAAGGGGCGTGGGGCTGAGGTGCTCTCCCTGTGCGGCGGCCTCCATCCCAGCCCCAGGGGTCCAGCCATGGCCTTCCGCGCCAGATGCCTCCTCGGAAGAGGTGGCTTCGGGGAACCCATGCGTCAGTGCCCCGGAAAGTAGACAGCATCTGCACCTGCAACAGGCCTTTCTGCTCTTGCTCGCCCTGGAAACACACACTCGAAACACAATGAAGAGTGATGGTGGCAGGAATCTGGGGCAGGGACAATGTGATTTCCTGCAAAATCCCCTGAGGTCCCCAAAGACTGAACAGACAGGAAATAAAAATCTGAGGGGAAAAATGGAGTGGAAGCACTTCACATTTCAGAGAGAACATAGGGCGGACAGAGAAGACAAAGGGATGTTTAGAAAGCTGTGGCAGACCGCAGGGCGCAAGTCGCAGGGCTGCAGGCGCAGAGCTGCCATGCTGCTTCAAGTTCTTGCCGAGAAACTGGATTGACAGATCCACTATAAGTCACTTGATTCCAAGTTCAAAGCCTCCCCTTGGGCTGCGGGGCCCAGACTTGTGCTGCCCTGAGCTGGGGAGGTGTTCCTGGAGCCCTACTGCGTGCCAGGCTCTGGGCCAGGTGCCAGAAAAGAGAGCGAGAAGTGCTTTGGCCTGCACGTGCCCACGTGCCTCGCTACAGGCTGTGCGAAGCTATTCTTACCTGCCACGAACAGGTGAGCACCCTGAGCCCAGAGAAAGAAAAAGACAGCTGAAGGCCACCCAGCTGGTCAGCGGCAGCACAGTGACCCGTGTTTCCTTCCGTCGATGCCAGATTCCTCTACCGAACATCCTCCTTTCTGAAGCGCATGCCCACGACTGCAGCGTAAGTTATATCACCGTAACCAAGGGTAACGCAGGCTCTGCTAAAACTCGCTCTTTTCTCCTTCTTTCCTTCTTTTCTTTATTCATTTGTTCATTCCTCCCTTCAGTTCATTCAAACATTGTTTACTGAGCACTGCCTGCGTTGCAGGTGCTGCTCCAGCCGGGCTGGAGACTCAGCAGTGTGAGTAGCAGATAAACTCTGCCTCACGGAGTGCACACTCCAGCGGTGGAGATGCTGACACGAATGGATGGAGTCAGAGATGTTGACAAGTGCCACAAAGACAAGAAAGCCAGGAGCGTGGACAAGAGTGCCAGCAATGAACGGGGCAATTTTAAATCAGGTGGTCAGGGAGCCCTCACTGGGACTACAATGGCTGGGTGTGCACCCTGTTAGACTTTTAAAACAATTTTCACAATTATCTCTCTTGGCCTATGAAAAAGGTGTTATCCCCACCTCACAGACCAGGAAATGAAATGCTCCAAGGCTCCAAAGAGAGTGGCAACAACTTGCTTTGCCATCTGAGATCCCGGGCTCCCCAGCTGAGCTCTCTGTACACTCCATCTGGAGCCTCTGGGGCGTTACTGGCTGGGGAGGGGAAGAGGGGGTCACTGTGAATGTGCCCATGGCTGCCCAGCTCAACCCTTAGCCTTCCTGCAGAATCCAAGCTGCCCCAGCTCAGAGGGGACAGGAGGACTCCTCACAGGGAACCTGCCCTTGTCTGAGGCCCCGGGAACAGTTTTACTGGTTCTGGCAATAGATCAGTAACACACGACTATCATAATCCCTGCCCTCCTGAGTCCAGACTAGGAAGGACTCCCTGTCAAGTGCTTGTTTCACCCTCTGCTGGGCCTCAGTCTACCTGAGCCCACTCCCAGCCCCCAGGGACTGGATGGAGCAGCCCTGGAGACCAGTGAAGCTCAGAGGCTGGAGACCTGAATGTGTCCTGTAGCTCACCCTAAAGCCCAGCCCTCTGGCCCTCCTCAGGCTCTCTTTCCCTCTAGTCATCTTTCCTTCCTCTTTCTACCCACAGGACAGATTCTGGTGTTATAGAGCTGCCTCTTTAGTCTCCTATAGCTGCAGGAGGCCTGAACACTGCAACTTCTAGATTATCCCAAAGAAAGAAGGGTGCCCACACTCCCAGGTTAGCCAAACAACCAGGTACAGTGACACTTTCTGGGAACTTTTCTTTGTGGTGCAATTTGAAGTGCAAATGAGAAACCAAGTTAGGATCATTTTTAAGAAAAAAACAATCTGGACTTGCTAAAAGGAAAACACTACCAAGAAATACAAGACTGAATCTTTCACTGACCTCCTGGTAAGAGACTTCCAGATGACTGGCCTCCTAGCACACTCTCTCCACTCTGAGAGATGGGCCTCAGTTGTCTCTAGGACGACCATGTAGCTACCTGAAGCCCTAATACTACCTGGGATGTTTCTCTAGCTCTGCAGCTCTGTGACCTAAGTGTTAGCCAACCACCTTCACCTGCACTGTTTTTGCCATGTCCAATTTGTTCTAATATTTACTTAATATATGCCTTTAGATTAGCCTCACTTTAAAAAACATGTATGATATATATGAGCATATGTATGTATATACAGATTGAGTATCCCTAATCCAAAAATCTGAAATAAAAAATGCTCCAAGGAGCATTTCCTTTGAGTGTCATGTTAGCACTCAATAAGTTTCTGATTTTAGAGCACTTTGAATATTAGGAATAGGGGTACTAAACACACACACACACACACGCGCGCGCATATACATATATATATATGTATGTATATGCATGTGTGTGTATGAGAATATACACAGCCTCATTCTAGCAATAACAAAAACTAAGCCATGGTTTCGACATGGTTGATGTCCTGTTCTTTTTCCTAATGCACATTAACATAAATACATAATTAAAAAGAAAAAATGTTCCTCCAGGACTGGGTCATCACATTCGACCTTCAAGGCCATCTGCTGGGGCAGGCAGGTACAACCTGCGATCTGCATTCTAGGGAAGATGGGACTCGGCCCCAGAGGGGAGGACGCTGACTCCAGGCCACCCCATCCGTAGCAGGAGAGCAGGAGTGAAAACCAGGGCCCTCCAGCTTCTTCCTGGGGTGAATTATTCCCAATGGGGACAGCTGGAATTAGGCCATGTTGGGATTCTTCCTGCGACACACCCTACACACTCCAGCTTCTCCAAAACGCCAACTTACGTGGAGTTCTGTTCTCCTTTCCCTCTTGGATTCACTCTCCTTTACTCTGCCCCAAAGAATCAGCAGTTGCTTTCGGGCGACGAACACACACACACACACATACTTTCCTGGCCAGCACTGAAAGAGAATCAAAACTACATACAGTTCACAGATCTGGTGACCTGGAGGTTATTTGCTTATTCTTAAAGAAACAGAACCTTTTCTTCAAAAATCAAAATAGATCTGGCTCTCATAGACAGTCAACATTGAGCACCTACTATGCACCAGGCACTGAGCTGGCTGGGGACCCGGGATGCATGGTGAGCAAGGCAGACACAGACCTTGCCCCCAAGCTGCCTTCTTAGCCAGGCCCCCTGTGGCCCCTGTGAAAAGTGTAGCCTCTCCTGCCTCCCTCCCCACTGCCGTCCTTTGTCTCCATGGTCCTGGTCACCGTCCAATGGATTCTATAGTTTACTTTTACATTTTTTATTGTCTTCCTCCCTGACTACAATAGAACCTCCACAGGGCAGAGATCACTGTTGTGTGGCTGCTCCGTCCTCAATATCTACGGTCATCTCTGATGCAGAGTAGGGACTCAGAAAACATGTGTTGCACAAACAAACAGACATTGACAAAATCAAAACCACACACATAACACACACGTATATATAATTATATACACATTTCACTATAAACATGCGAAGTGCTCTGGGAAACAAGCATGGAGCACCGCGGTGGTGTGTAGCAGCAGGTGGGACAGGTTTGCCGAGGAAGTGGTGCTCGAGCTGAGCCCTAAAGGGGAGCGGGTGTTGGTTGGCAGAGGTGGGGGTAAGGGTGTGGGGGAGAAAGACGGAGGGCTCCCCACAGAGAAACGGTGTGTTCGAGGCCCTGGGCAGAAAGGGCATGTCTGTTTGAGAGCCAGAAAGGAGGCCGATATCTGGAACGCACTGCAACGGGGGAGCAGTAGGGAGCAAGGCAGCCCACAGAGGACCATGGCGACCCACTACCTGACTCTTTCTTTAAAGGCCACGGGAACTCCAAAAGGGATTTAAGCAAGGAGATGACCATCAGATTTGCATTTCCAAAAGATCCCTCTGTTGCTGGGTGGGGAGTGGCCTGGAGGACCGTTAGGGAAGACCCGTTAGGAAGCTACTACGGCTTTCAGGTGGAAGAGGGCAGGACAGGAGCTAGGCTAGTGGCAGCAGAGGTGGACAGCAACACAGACGGAGCGGGTCGGTGAGGGTACAGCCTGCAGCCTCTGCTCACGCGCCGCGGAAGGCTTAGCAAACTTTTCTAGAAAGGGCCAAACAGTAAATTTGTGAGGTTTTATAGGTCTGTAGGAAGAATTAACATAGCATGTTTGTGTTGCTCTGTAGTAGGGCTCACTTGCAGGGTTGGCTCCTGACTGGTGTCTGGGAACTTGGCTTTTCAGATGTTGCCTATGGCACTAAGTGATACGGTTGTTTTGTGTATCTGGGACATTGGATTCCATGCAGGCTGCCTGCCTAGACCATTTGTACAGCAATGTGATTTGTGGGGAACAGCTGCTTTTCCTCTGAGAGCCTGGGATTCCAAGGGTTGAGACTGATCGTGCAGGCAGGATACCTGTGCAGCCAAAAAGTGCCCCCATTAAAAACCTGGGCCCTGACTCACAGGAAGGCTTCTCTGGGCTGAACAGGTGTGTACGTGCTGCCACATCTCAGCGCTGGAGGAAAGAGCATGTCCTGTGTGTCCCCTCCCTGCAGGAGGGAGACAGGAGAAGCCTGTGTGTGGGTTTCCTGCGGACCCTGGCTGGCTCATGTGGCTTCTTCTCTTGCTGGTGAAGCAAACAGATCACACCCATGAGTGTAACTGCCTCTGAGTCCCTCTTGTGAATCACTGAATGTGTGGTGGTCTGAGGAACTCCAACACAGCGGTTCATGTGGTTTCCGTCCCAACTACTCAACTCTGCCTTTGCAGCACTAAAGCAGCCACAGACAATGTGTAACCACATAATGTGACTATGTTCCAATACAACTTTATTTGTAAGACAAGCAGAGGGCTGGATTGGCCTGAAGGTGGTAGTTTTCCAACCTAGGCTCATGGAAAACCCAGGGCTCTCCAAGCCCACTTTGAAAACCACTGACTGAATTCAACCCTTTCATGTCATCAGTGGAGAAAATGAGGCCCAGAAAGGAGAAGAGAGGAGGAACTTGTCCAAGGTCACTCAGGATCAGTGGGAGAACCAGGGAAGTCCCCACCCCAACAACAGCCCAGTGTGCTCTCCGCTGAGCCGCTAACTGCTGCTCCGTGGCCAGCCTTGCAGCTGAGCACTGGCCTGGTGGCCAGGGCCTAAAAGGGAGGAGATGGTAGGAAATGGGGATGACTGGGGCAAAAGATCTGGATGGTGAAGCATCTGGCCTTACCTTGGTGTGTGTGTGTGTGTGTGTGTGTTCATAGGGCTCTGAGGTCGTAGGTGCCAACCAGATTTTCCTAAACTTTTCCCATCATCAGAATGTCCTCTGAAACTTCCTGATGACACTTATACCAGGGGCCATCTCAGTCCCACTGAAACTGACGCTCCAGGAGTGGGACCTGGCATCTGCATTCGTGATAAGTTCCAAGGTATTCTGATGATCAGCCAAGTTTGGAAATCCCGGGTGATACTCAGGACCTCCTGACTGACCACCGCGAGGAGAGGGGAGAACGGGGGATCCGTCCTGGAATAAGGCAGCATGTGTGGGCCTCTCAAAAACACACAGACCAGTGATTTAGGGAACATGTTTTCCAAAACTGCTTCTTCAATGGAGCCTTTGCCACCAGGGGCCAGAGTGGGCAAGGCCAGCAGAAGCTAATTTCCTTCTTCCTAGGGATTCTGCCTGCAACTCAGGACGGTCGCAGTGCAGGCGCCGGGGGCGCTGAGCCGCGAGCCCTGCGAGGCATGGCAGACTGAGACAAAAACGGGCCCTTCCCACCCCACCGTCCGCGCCGTCCCGCGGCGAGGCGCATGGGAGCCGCACTGCCACCCCGCTGCGAACGCCCTGGCTCCCTCACAGGGGTGACTGGAAGGCACCGACTGCGGAGTTGAGACTTCTTGCAAGCTTCACATTCTACTCGAAAGAAGTAATTCCATGTGTTCTGTGTCTGTTTTAGCAGAAAAATGGGTGCTTCCATGCCCACTCACAGATCTTTGAGTTATTTCGCACGTTATTTTGCACACTGCAATTACCTGGGGACCTTTAAAAGATACTGACGCCTGGGACCCAACCCCAGACACCGCATTTTAATTGGCCTGGGCTGTGCTCTGGGAATTGGGATTTTCAAAACACTCCAGGAGGTTTAACACATAGTGGAGGTTGAGAATCACCTCGCGGGTAAGATGCTCTGCTTTCATCTCTTGTTCAATCTGTAGCCACTCAGAGAGGCTCAGGCATGAACAGCCACGGCTTACTACTCAGAGCAACCCAGGCCTGACCAGAGACACTCGCAGGCTAGCCAGGTTCTCCGCTCCCTTCCTTCCCGTGAGCTGCCCCACAAAGAAGATTACTCGCCCACAGAGGTCTGGTTCTCTCACTGGGATGCACTGCTGCAGAGATCTGTGATTTGGGGAGGGATTTTTTTTTAATTTTTGCTAACTTCTAAGTGAAACTTAGTATTTGCTTCAATTATGAATGTAGGCAATGAACCGCAGTACCGTTAGCAGCAGAAACTCCAGACATTTTCATATCACAGTAGAGCTATCTCAACGTATCCTTTGTGCTCACTGCTGCTTTGAAGTCACGGCAGTTATCAAGTCTGCTCTGGCCCAGTCTACTTAAGATACTGATCAAAATAGTGCATATATGACCACGTCACAATTTCACCTTTTAAAAATGTTTTGGTAACTGCATTTCAAAATATTTGATTTCCTACACATTTAATTTATGCATTTAAGATTATCCAGAGAAGGAGTGCACACGCTCCCACCTGTTCAACCAGCCATCTAGCTTTGGCGGCTGGTGGCAGGGGCCCTGCAGAGGGCTTCCTAGTGGGGTGGGTGACACTGTGCATCAAGCAAGCAACTCTTACCTGTGGGTCGGAGAGCCGGGAGAGGTCGGGGTACAGGTAGAACTTGATGCCCTCAGAGGCCCCAGGCAACGTGACCCCGCGTATGAGGAGGATCAGAAGCATGACGTAAGGGAATGTGGCGGTGACATACACAACCTGTCCAGGAGAGGAGAGGACAGAATCAAGAAGGGGTGACAGTGACTGGCTTATTCCACCTGGTACAGCGTCCTCCGGGTCCGTCCACGTTGCTGTGGATTACAAAAGGCCCTTCTTTTCCAAGGCTGACTGGTATTTCACGGCACGTACAGACCACGTTCGCTTCGTCCATTCATCTGCAGAAGCCAGTCACAGAAATAATGCATGATTCCATTTATGCGAGGCACCTAATATAGTCGAATTCATAGACTCTAAGGGTGGAATGGTCATTGTGGGGAGCTGAGGGAGGGAAAATGGGGAGTCACTCAGCACAGGGCATAAAGTTTCAGACAAGCAAGATGCACTTGACTTGCCGGATAGTGCTGTGCCTGGAGTCAGCAACCCTGCACTGCACACTTGAGCATTTGCTATGAGGGTCGCTCTCATGCCAGGGGTTCTTACCATAACACAACACAATGCAAACAGAATAGGAAGAAAGGATGATGGGGTGGGCCATGTGGCAAGCCCAGGGAAGAAGGGCTTCCCAGTGCAGCCCCCAGCCTCGTCCTCACCACCGTCCCCTCGGCAGCTAGGGTTTGACCAGGGTCCACTGGATGCCTGCGATGTGCTTGATAGCGTGCTCACTGAACATCCTGGACCACAGCCCAGGGAAAGAAACATGTATCACAACCTGGTACACGTAGAGCTGAAAAGGAAACTGTAAAATAACACTTCATGTGTAATGCATGCTAACATTTTCTAGCAAACTCTGTTTTGGTGTTTTTTTAGAAAGCTGGTCATGATCCTCTAAATCCATTTCAGAATTCATTAATAGGCCAAGACTCACATTTTTGAAAACCATGGCTCTTAATGAAATTCGAGTTTTCATAGCCAAAGATAGGATAGGATGAGATAAAGAACACAAGAAAAGGGAAAGGAAGGGGAGGGGAGGGCAGAAATTTATTTGGGGCGGGAAAGACCCAGTGTTTGCCTGGAATGCTCTGGGCCTGGCCCTTTCGGAGCCAGGTGATGGACCCGGTGAACCCGGCAGAGCCTTTCGGCTGGCAGGTTCCAGGTAAGAATCAAGACCGCGAAAGACGCAGAGACCTTTCCTGAGCTCCCTCGCACAGGAGCTGCCTGGAGGAGCGAGCAACGCCTCGCTGCGGTTGTTCCCCGTTTCAGAGAAGTTAGGGCGTCTGGGTTGTAAATGACAAAGCAAAAATTTAAACCCCATCCTAAAAAACAGAAAATTAGAATGAGCAGGGGGTGGTGACAGGGTCCTGTGGACACAACCTGGAGGGCTGGATCATCGTGCCCAGACGACATGATATCCCCATCTACAGCGACGGCAGCCTCCCCAGCATGCTCACGGCCTGCCCTGCAGTTTCTGCAGCCCCGTTTCCAAATCAACTGTGGGCTCAGTCAACACGTCCTACAATCAATACAAACAGTCTCTTGCTGTCATATATAATGTAATTCAGAAAAGGTGCCTGCAAGTCAAATATATGAGAGGCCAGCAATCAATATTAATAACAATAAAAATAATAAGAGGCCAGCAATCAATAGGGCTAGATGGCGCCTGTACAGAGAGCGAACAGCGCTATAAAATCTCCAGTTTCACTTAGTGTCACAGGCAGCCTCTATGACAGATCTTCAGCATTTCACATAAATTCTTTATTCTTTGCCTCTAAATAAACCCCTCAATCAGCTTAAGTCTATAAAAAGTCAGGATGAAGCTGACTGCTTTCATTTAATAATTCCCACTTTTGTCTCTGTTGGGTGTCAGAAGATTAATTATCTAGAATGCCTAGGAGCTGACCTGTTTTGGGCTGGTGATATTTCTGGAACTTAGCTATCTTCACTCCTAAAGAACCTTACCATGTAAAAGGTAACCACAACTCAAAATCATAGAAATTTGTCCTTCACCTGTGGGACCACCTTGATGTGACCAGACTTACTGGTTGTGATGTGTCCCGTCCACATTGAGTGGGCTGGGCCACTGGTGTGTCCTTAAGGGGCACACTTAGAACCTGGCCAGGCACACCCTTGCTGTGGCCACACGGAGCAGCCTCTCTGCAGCTACTGCAGTGGCATCCCTTATTAAATGGCCGGTGATCATGTTGAAGCAATTCCATTGCTTAAAGTTCTAGATCGATGCTCTGCTTCTATGTTACCTTTAGAACTACACTCCCTCCACTGGTGTCCACACATTCGTTTTTACATTCCTTTCATAAAACCACAAGGGAAATAAAATATTCAAATGACTTGCTCAAAGACCACAGTGTAGGCAATGAATTGGGCTGCCAAAACGAAACCACTGGCTGCCAGGCATTCACCTAGAAAAAATCATTTGTAAGCCGAGGTTTGAGCCTCCAGCCAGGGTACAAAAGGTGGTTTAGGGGCATCATTGTGAAAGTCACACAAGTGGAGAGTGGTATGAAAGTTGAAATGCAACGCTGAGGACAGCTTTTATCTGTCCCTGGTCCTAGCTCTCCAAAACCTTCTTCTAGTCTGTTTTCTATCTTTGGCCATGCCAGGCACTTGGACATCCTCTTTGATGTTTCCTGAGAACAGCTGTATACTGTCAAAACTCTACAGATTTAGTCTTCAAGGGATTGCACATAAATGACCTACAGGCTGCCACTCTCCCCACCCCCACCCCCACCCCCACACTCTCGCCAGACATCACTAATTGATCACAGCACTCTTTGCAGCTAAGACTGGGTGGCCACCATAATCAGCTGTGATGAAACTCATCCATCTGCTACACTTGGTCTAGTTCATGTGTTGTTTGTGCATTCTCAGAGTTTCCTGCAGGTTGACAGAATGCTAAGACCTAGGTCTCGTCCTCAAGGACATGTACACATGCGGGAATGACACTCCTGGAGTCACGATACCACACGAGCAGGGTCAAACAAGGCAACGAGGCTATAGAACAGGTTGGGAA
This sequence comes from Microcebus murinus, assembly GCF_040939455.1. NCBI lineage: Eukaryota > Metazoa > Chordata > Mammalia > Primates > Cheirogaleidae > Microcebus > Microcebus murinus. Next base: position 39,623,183 of record NC_134124.1, read on the forward strand.
AGCACTTCCAGGGTCTCTAAGAAGGGATGCAGCCTTCTCCTATCTGCAAAAGTGGGCTGAAGATGGGTCTCCAAAGATAAGCAAGGAATGGAAGAGGCTGAGTCAAGCAGGGAAGATACAGAACTAGCCAAGGATGCAGAAACGGGCACAGAGTATTGACCCTGCGGACATCTAGGAGCTTCCAGGTTGTCACCCAGGTGCTCAAGCTGGAGTTAGTCTCACCTCTTCCCTCAGCTTCCCCCACATTCAATCAGTGAGCATGTCCTGCCAACAGGCTCCCCAGCTATATTCTGAAATATACCCTGTCTTCACCTCCCTCACCAGGGCCCGTCCCCTCCTCTCTTCTTGGTACTGACAGCCTGCCCTGTCCACACTGCAGACGAAGGTTCAAAACCGCTACGCTGGCATGTCTCTGCCCTGCTGCTCTGGCCTAACCTCCCAGCCTCACATTCACAGCGGTGGGACATGTTGAAAGGGCTGGGCTTTGAGTCAGATGACCCCAGGTTCAAATCCTGGCTCTGCCCAGCTTGCCGTGTGACTTGGCTGGTCTCCACCCTTCCCCGGCTACCAGGTTCCCTGCTGGGGGAGGCTTCTTAGGCCTCCCTGTCTTTTCTTGGCCTAGCCTTTGTCCACAGGGTCCACCCCCAGCTCCTCGGCCACCCAGGGTGTCCGTCCCGCATCTGAAACCCCACGAGGCTCAGGACTCTTCCAGTCAAGAACCGACTGTCCGATCTGCCTTAAACATCTGGGAGCGGGGGCTCAGAGCGGTCCATCTAGCACCCTCTGTCTCACCACAGGGGCTGCCCACATGCTGCGAGGAGGGGGAGCTGCCATGTCTTCCCCGACCCCACCCCACACCCATCACCCGACATTCCTGCATCCTCCCGCACCTAAGGCTGTTCTCCTGTCTTGTAAGTTTAAGATTTATAAAGTGTAGGAACTTCCTGTCTTTTATTCTCGCTGCTGTATCCACAGCGCCCAGAACAGTGTAAGATACATAAGATGTGTTCAAGACTATCTGCTGCATGGAAAGACAAGTGAGCAGGCCGAGATGTGGGACTCCCGGAGCAGCATGCAGGTCTCTGGGAACAGCGCTTTGTGCTGTGTCCAGATGAGATGCTGGAGCCACAGAAAATGGGATCCAGAAAATTGGATCCGATTTTAAGAGGAGTGCTTATAAATAAGGACACGAGGGATTAGGTTTTAAAAGACGGACCAGGTAAGATACAGAAGGCAGGGAAGTTCAACGGCAAGGTGCTTCCTGGCATACTCAAGAGTCCCTTTCAAGACATCTGAGGCCCCAGATTTGTCTGAAAGAGGCAAGAGGCCACAGCAGGGCTCGGGCATTATGCTAAATCATGCAGTATTTGGTGATGGGCATGATAAGGTCTCTGACAAGGTACCATCAAGCCTGGCTGCTCCTGGCCACTGCCAGTGGTGGCTCAGACCCAGAGAGGGGGCCGTGGGGAAAGGAGAGCCCAATCTGTCAGAACTCTCAGGTCCGTGAAAGGAGGGCTCACTGCCCAAAATACACCCCTTGGTTAAGAAAGAGGTTTTTAGTATTGTTTAATATACCCTTTCAGCAGGTCAAGCCTATCTGAATATAAAGGTTAGCATAATTGGTCGTAATTATACTGTATCCTGTTTTAATTGACCCTAATTGCTCATTTGCATCCTAATACTGGAATTGTGGGTGTTTCTCTCCCTACTTCCAGGACATAGCTATTTATTTCCTAGCAGGGAGATTGTCTGATCATTGGGAAGGCCACAAAAGTTTAGAAGGACTGTCCCATCCTAAGTCTCCAGGATAGCAGGGTCAGTTGGGAAGCTGAGTGTTACTCAAAAGGCATTTGGAATGCAGGTCAGTGCAAGGGCAAGGACCTAGGACCACAGGGCCAGTGGACCCCACGTGCTAGGCAGCTTGGGCAAGTTCGGTCTGGCATTTCACCATCTACAAAGAGGCAGGGATAGAGTAACCAAGCTTCAATCACTCATACCTTTTTCCCAATTTTTTTTCTATATACATGTATCAACTTTGTATTTACTTAATATTTTCTGTAAATCAGTATACTATCTTATTTCAAATAAATATATGTAATGAGAAAATTGTGAATTACCACCATAAACAAAAAACTATTATCTGTTACAGCAAATAGAGAGTAACCACAAAAATAAATGTAATGAAAATAAAATGTAATTAAACTCTAGCAAAGGTTCTCAGTCTGAGCTGTGCTCTCTGTCTTTGTTCAAAAGCAAGAGCAGCAAGTTCCAGAGAGGTGCTGAAGATAAACCAGGACCTCACCATAGGTTTCATCCTAAGAGACATGAAAAGGGAATAACTGTCTCACTATGTGATTGAATATTCTTTAATCTGGGTTTGCACATCACTGAAATCATCCTGTGGGCCACCAGTAGAAAGAATCTTTCTGTATTTGTGGGAAATACCAGATGGATGATTTCTGAGGTCCTTCCCAGCTCTCACAGTGTTTTCTAAGAGAACAGTCCATTGTCAACCAACCATAACCCTTTCCAAAGGACCAGGACTCCCTGGAGCTATCCAGGGTCCTGACATGGATTTGGGCTGAACCTTTTGTGAACTGGCTACCCAGAGACATGGAAGACGCTGCTGTTAATTGAGCACCTACTGGATGCCAGAGATATTTCACATAGTATCTCTAATTGATCTGTATGCCATTTGAGTAATTTCTTTCCCCCATTGCAGAAACACCCTCTCCGCACCCCCAACCCCACTGGATCCTAAGAAGGGAAGTGGCTTGCTCTAGGACACAGCTGGAAGTGCCTGGAAGTCTGCTCTCTCTACCACACATGCTGCACTCTTGGCTGAAAACCTGGCCAGATGTTGCCATCCTGTCTTCTCTTCTGGCTGTTCTTAACCTCAAGTGTCCAGCTCGCCTGACGTTTGGGTGCAATTCATTATCACCCACTACCCCAGCCAGGGGAACACTGCACTCCCAGCTCTTGTCCACACCCCTCCCAGCTGGCCTTGCCTCTGTCTCTGGGGCACATCTGGCCATCCCATATGGCTGGAAAGCACAGTAATGAACAGCCAATCCTTACATAGTCTTTCTTTTGAATATCAACAGATTTTTCCCCACTTTGGTTTTCTAAAGACCACTACCTGAATATCCAGAGAAAACACACTAGTGGTCACCAAATAGTTCATCATAACCTCCACTAAGATATTACTGATCTTTGGGAATGAGGAACTAGGAGAATGTAAATCTGAGGCGGGCAGGCCACCATGGACAGACATATCTGGCCTCCCTGCGATTTTTACTGTCATTAGAGGGGTTTTTCTAGAACATTCTAATAGAAATAGTGAAAGTAAGGAAAACCTTTCTGTTTTAAGTAACCAACTTCTACATAAGTAGAATCATATTTTCACAAGAAAATAATGGTAGGTCTTCAGGTAGGTTATGGTATTTTAACAATGCAGCGGTATTTCCATGGGGAGCTAAAGTTATAATTCTTGTGCAACGACAAGTGGCTTATCATCAGCTGTCAAAGTTAGCCCATGTGTGGAGGCTAGAATAACATAACAAAATGGTGGCCTGCTGTGGGATCCGTGCTTCCTGGCACCACCCCTGGCGGGCTGAGGAGGCAGAGAGGGACAGTGTGGACGGACAGGACTGGAGCTGGGAGGCAGCAGAGCGAGGGGAACAGGCCAGCTCTGTCCACGTTCCACCTCAGCTGGGCGCCCACAAGCCAGGATCTACTCTCCCTCTTCTGCAATAACAAAACCCCTCGTTTTCGACTGGACCCACGGCCACCTACAATAAAGACAGCATGTCCCAGCCTCTCTTGCAGGTGGTGTGGCCGTCTGACTGCGTTCTGGCCAACAACATGCAAACAAAGGTGCCAAGCACGACTTCCAGGTGATGTCCTTAGAGGGAAGAGTTGTAGCCCATCCTTCCTAGCTTGCCCTCCCCACAGGCTGGAACAGAGACAAGGTGACAGCAATATGCTGAGGAAGGCAGAGCAACAGGACAGGAGGAGTCTGTGTCCCTGAGACCAGGCAGCTCCCACTGGGACTGTCATGCTCGAGAGAAAGAGACCGTCCTGTTTATGCCATTGCTCTCCAAGGTCTCCATTACAAGGAGTCGAACATGGAACCTAAATAGCCTCTGTGATCTGGGGTAGGCCCTGTTCCTGCTCTGAGTCTGCATCATTTTTGTTAAGCGGAGGCACTAGCCTAAATGATGCACACTGTTTGTTCCCTTGCTCAGATGTGAAGAGAAGATTCTGCAGACACGTTGAAGATCCGGAAGGTGGACTATTGAGAGTGACCATCCTGGAGTCAACCAAGAATGGCAATAGAGTCAAAGTCTCCAGAAAGGTCTAGACCACGAGTTACCGAAAAAGTTAGAAAAGATCTGCCAAAGATATCACCACGCCCTGGGAAGTCACAGTTTCAACCTCCTCTGCCGCAATTTAGAAAGGGGCTGATGGGCCGGCACATTCTAAGCCGGTGTGTGCCTGGGTAGAAGGTCCGTGAGCCCTTCCCGAGCTTGTGCCTCCCTCACCTGTGAGACAAGGACAATGCCTGTTTGAAATGATGACGTGAGCATGGCTAAAGATCATTCTGCTGAGCACCCGACATGACAGCGCTGCTCAGTAACTAGAAAGACTGATGCCTTTGCTCGCCATCACAGTGCAATAAGCAACGCCCCTCCAACCCAGCATGTGAGTGGCCTTGGCCGCAGCACACCCCATGTCTGAGGGTCTGAGACTGCAGGCGGAGAGGCTGTGCTCAGCCCCGTCTCAGATATAAGGGGGCAGGAAATGGCTCCTGAAATCCTCATGGGCTCTTCTCCCTGATAGGTGGGGGTGGCTGTCAACGTGGTGGCAGCAGGAGGCTAGTGTTAAGAGGCAGTAATTCGTTGGCTGGGAAGATCTGGGTGAGTAGAGTCCAAGAGAAGAACCACCTCAGGACGGAAGGGAAGCACACATGGCTGCTCTGCAGAGCCACGGTAGCCAGGCCCTGGGACAAAGGAAGGGGGAGGAGAGAAGGACAGCCAGGGGCCAGCCAGGGTGGCCACTGGGGGTGAGCGCCCTCTCTGGAGTCCCCACTCCAGCCAACAGCTGTGGCAGCTGAGAGGCCACGGTGCGGAGGGTGCTCAGAGGGATGGGAAGAAACAATACCAGGAGGAAACCAGGAAAGACCAAATTCCGATTTAAAAGGCTAGAAGGCACTTTGAAGGCTGAACTGAAGGGAAGGCTGGGCCCAGCTGCACCATGGCAGACAGCACATGCGAGGGGCGAGTCCTGCAAAGAGAGCTGATGGGTGCAGGGGAGACGCCAGAACAGGGATCACCTCCAGCCTTCGTGACACACCAGGAACCTGGTGGGGAAGGAGCTGGGGCACTCCCCATTGAGGGGTCTGTGGTTGCTGGGGTTCCCTCCAGCTAATGGAGGGAAGGTTGCTGAGACTTCTCAGACCCCAAAATGCCACTCCTGGTCCAGAGAGATCACTAAGGAAGGATTTGCCCCTCTGGGCATCTTTGGGGGCTGGGGCACTGTGGGCAAGAAACCAAACAGGAGCCTGGGGAATGGGGTCACTCTTTCTTCTCACTGATGGATAGGACAACAAAGATCACCCATGGTTCATTCCAACCCCTGAGATTCCAAGACTCCATTATTTGGTAATCAGGGATTCCTGGTTGGAAGCAGAGGGCACAAAAGGGAAAAGTGCTTCATTCAGGAGAAATGGAAGATCAAGAGAGCCCTAATAGCAACAGGACTAACATTTACTGCCTGCTCTGTGTGCCTTACTCTTATGGTATCTGATTCTAAACGACAGACCTAATAGTAACAGGACTAACACTTACTGCCTGCTCTGCGTGCCTTACTCTTATGGTGTCCGATTCTAAACGACAGAAGTTATTATCATTATTATTCCCATTTCAAAGAGGTGGGAAACTGAGGCACACAGAAGTCGAGCATTTGACCCAGGGTTGCACAGCTAAAAAAGGGCAGGATTCAAGCTCAGACCCATCCAACTCCAAAGCCTGCACTCACCCCTGCACAGACCCCTGGGGAGTTCAAGTTCCCCTATGATGCAACCAAGTTCATCTCACCCATCTTCCTGTGTTCCCTGAACAAACCCTGCACTTCCCCCCCCTGAAAACCTTTGCTTTCATCCCACCCTTCACCTGGACGGTCCTTCTTCCTCTCTACCTACCTATATCCTGTCAACCTTCAAGACCAGTTCAATCGCCATGTCTTCCAGGACTCAGCGCTGGGCACGCTGGCGGGATGAAAGACTCCTGTTACAGCCCGCAGCACACTGTGCAACACGGCACAGGGGCGCAGGGACTGCCTGGGCTTCAGGAAACTGAAGGTCAAATCCAGCCTCTGGCCCTTGCTATGCATGTGACTGATCTGTGGCGAGTCACTCTTCCTAGGCCTTGGTATTCCCTCCCACAAAGCGGGCTAATAGCACAGCAGGGGACATAATCCCTTCGAGCCCGGGCTCCTACTCTGTGAAGTGTGGATGACAGCTCCCACCTGTCATGGTGTGTGAGAACCAACGAGCCAACGTCTACACAGCACCAGGCATAGTGACCTGACACACCGGCCCTCGGATACAGCGGCCCCCCCTCCTTTCACGTCGCCCCATTTCATTCTGCCCTGTCGCACCACCTGGCTCTCTCTTGGCATCTACTCAAGGGGAAGGGCCTCGTTCATCTTTGAGGCTCCAAAGCACTTCTCATGAAGACCCACGCAGACCGTAAAAAGTGGATGAATGAATAAACGCAGACCTTGGAAATCCAGTAAGACTGAATGGAGCAGAGCCAGATCTAGTCCCACGTGCCTGCAGCAGGCTTTGGTGTAAACGGTCTCTGTTATCATTTCAGCCCCTCCCTCTGAGGGTAAAGAACTCGGCGCTGATTCCACTTTCCAGCCAGCCGTTCACTGAGCCCGCTGTGCGCCAGGGGCCAGGCAGAGTCTGCGAGCACACCGGAGGACGCCGGTCCCGGCCCTCAAGGGCATGCGAGCTGCCCCTGGGACAGACTCGCGATCTGCGGCCCAGTGGGCAGCGTCAGGAGCGCATCCTGCAGTGTCGGGTGGGCAGTGCCGGCGGCAGTGGGGTGCCAGACAGCTCCCCCTGGAGCTGGGCCTTCAAGGGGCAACAGCCTGTCCCTGCTGCTCTGGAGTCCTGTTCTAGAATGTTCTTTTTTTTTATTTTTATTTTTTTATTTTTCTACTTTTTCTTGTTTTTTTTTTTTTTTTTTTTTTTTTAGGAACCAAGTTTTCTGCTATTGTTCTAGAATGTTCTGTGTGAACAAATTCCCTAAAGCAGGAAGGACTCAGGACACAGAGCATGCAGAGTGCTTCAACCTGGGAAAAGTCACCTCCAGGGAAAGAAACAAGCTCTGCATGCGAGGATAACAAGATACTTAAATAGCATCCACTCTCATTAAGATGGTCAAGCCCAATTTAAATCCTTGTCCACAGGATATCTAAAAATCACCAGATGGGAGAGTCCAGTGTTTAAGCCTATTTCATGGTGAATTAAGATTAGCCAGGGAGGCAATGCTATTGATTTTTACATAGCTCTACCACAAAGACCACAAAAAATGAAAACAAACCCCAAAATAAGCCCAAGCAACATAAATATTCCACGCAGTGCCCAGCCAAGCTTACACTGGTATTAGGAGCTATTATTTACTGCCTGGAAAACATACTTGGTACCTTGGCTAACAATGATTTAAAACCCATCCATCTCTCTCAGACTGGAAGGCTGGTATCACCATGGTGACCAAAGGTACCATTAAAGCGCACATCCCCAGGTGAAGGTTTGCCAGCATGGGGGACGCTGTTGGATGAGAAGCACCACCCGGTGTCCTCTTACTCTCTTAAACACACTCATGGTGACGGAGGTGTGGAGACAGGGAGCCGATACTCAGGACTGCACCTGCAGCCACGAAGAGCAAGGCGCTGCGTGCTGCTGGAAGCATGCTCTGCTCTCAAAGGCACACTCTGCTCCCATCCAGCCCTTGGCCATGGGCCAGTGGGCCTTTCCTGGGCCCTTCCTCTAGAGTCCCAAGTGGCACAGATCCCCCCAGGCCACCTATGCTGGTGGCAACACGCTCCTCCCAAAACCGCTTCGTTCCTTAGCAGAAGAATCGATGCTCACCTCCTGCAATGACCTCACTGACAGCAATCTGTCTTCTGCCCTCTCCCTCTACTCTCCACAGAGGACAGCAGGGCTTCCCAAACGGCCAAACCTGATGCCTGTTTAGCGCTTGCCCTTCTATCTGCACAGCTTTACAAGTTTTCTTCATTAGACTTTTCTGCTTTTTTTCTCCATGATTTATTTTTTTTGTCTCTTTCACAGGTTCATTTCTTCATGCATTCTTTCAATCAATTAATCAACCAACGAATCAACTAACTTCAACGAGCATCTCTTACGCGCCGGCGCTGCGCCTGACGCAGGAGCAGGCCCTGCCCTGCAGACAGCTGCACGGGAGGCTGCTCTCCGCAGACTTCTGAGCTGTTTCCCGAAGTCTGCCCTCTCCCCACTTCTGTGCTCTCTCTAAACACTCTTCTGGGTTTTCCCACCTACTCCTGTGGTTTGGGGAGCCACCAATGTGCTCCCAATGCTCTTCGATCCTCCTCACTAGCCTGCTGGTATCTCTTGAGTTTAAGACTCACATTTGCAATTTCCTTATGTACATGTCCACCTGGATTTCCTATGAAGACCTATAATTCCACATGCCCAGCACCTAAACCGTTACTTCCTCCCCTAAATCCATTCCTCGTCCTGTGTCTACTTCTTGGACAATGATGTCACACAAGCTACAGCCCCATGTGTCCTCTTTGATCTCAGCCTGTCTCCCCACTTCACAACCTCTTGAAAGAGAGAAGTGCACGGTCTGGCGCCACCTCCTGGCAACTCCACACTCCGCACTCCACGGAAGCTGCTCTCACCCAGCACGGCCGGTTCCCATGGACACTGCCCATGCTCGTCTCACAGCCCTGGCCCCCTGCTCCTTGTCTTGAGGCCTCCCTTTCTCTGCTTCTCAGAGAACTCCTCAGTGCCCTGTCTGCACCTTCCTCCTCCCTGCAGCCCCTAATATTAGTGCTCCCTGAGTCCCATCTTCACCCTTCCCACACTCCTCTTACATTCTCTCCCTGGCCATCCCACCTGCTCCCTGAGCTTCCAGTCCACCGTTTTGAAGATGTATGTTTTTAAAATTGTTCACCTTATTATCTCTGAAACCAGGATGTCTCCCAGGTGGCAGCCGCTATGTAGTTTCTGCTTCCAGAGTGCAAGGGACCAAGGGTAGAGCTGTTCTTATAATCGTCACTACAGTTGAGCTATGGGCTTTGTTGGTTAAATATTTTAAATTAATCTAAATTAATTGCTGTTTGATATTTAGGATGTCTTTGGAAAAGATTACTATGTTTCTGCAGAAAGGCACATAAATATCTGACAGGGTGAAATTTGACACTGCAAAGCAAATATAAATCACTAGAGAGTTGATCATGAGTCCCTATTTTCTTGCAAAGAAACAACCAAGTACTTTATGGGTCTAAGAAAAGAAGACATCCACGAGCAGAAGAAGCTATGTTACGTTGTGTTACTGCAGCACATGCAAACTGATTGCCAAACCATACTCCAGAAACCTAAGCTGAGGACAGGAGAATCTGCTAGTCCTTTTTAAGAGAAAGAAACTTCAAAGCAATAAGAGTCTGGTGCAACTATTTCATGTGTCACACAGGAATAATATTATGACAGTGAATAGCAGATTAATTGGAAGCATTTTAACTTCTGGCAAACGTCCTCCATAATTGGAAGCATTATGTACCTTTCAGTGCATAAAACAGTTGCGTCCCCTACATCAGATGAATATGGCATATTGGAGTTTCTCGCTTTGCAGGGGCACAAGTCCCTTTGAAAATCAGAAGATATCTATGGGCCTTCGCCCCAGAAAAATGTACATATCTACACAATCCCACAATTTTTATGCAATTCCAAGGGCTTCATGGATACCTAGAGGCATCCATGGGCCCCAGGTGAAGAAATGCTAACACACAACTGACAACTGCCGTTCTCTCCACATGCCTCTGTCCTGAGCTCTAAGACGTCTGACCCACCTGCCCCAGACATCTCTATTTGCACTCTTGCAGGCACCGCAGACTGCACGGGCCCCCAAAGAATGATCTCCCTCCACTCCGGCCAAACCTCTGCCTCCCACTGTATTTCCCCACCTCACCCAACGGCACTGCCACTGAGCACTCGAGCCAGGAACGGGTTCCGCCTTGGACAGCTCTGTCTTCTTTACATGGAGCCCTGGGGACTGACTGGCACTCTTGCTGTTTCTTAAGCCCATCCTCTCCTCTCCGTCTCAGAGCCGCCACCATCTTCCACCTGAGACACTGTGTTCTGCCCGTTCCCCACACCAGTTGCAGCTTGGTGACGCTCCTCTGCTCTGACTTCCTGGGAGGCCCACCTGCACCCCGATCAGCACCGCCTGCCACGCAGCCCACCCGCACGCTCACTAGGGCACCGCGGCACCTCCTCCCATTCCTCTCCCGAGCCACGCCGGCCCGCCCCGCTCGAGGACCCCACATGCTGCACGGGACCACGCCTCAGACATTTCCCTCTGTGTCTCCTTGACTTGCCGGGGTGCCTGGACCCCAGCAGGTGTTTAGTAAATGCACGCTGAGTTCATTTGAAGGCACGGGGCTCTATAAAGCAATAACATGGTGTTAAGTGCCCTGGCGAAGTAGAAAGGCAGGGCGGGTTCCAGCTCCAGCTCCGTGACCGTGAGCAGGTCACTGTCCCTCTCGGCGTGCGTCAGTGTGTCCGTCTGCACACGGGAGCGGAAAGGCCTGCTTCAGAGGATCGCCGAAGCCTGAGTGGCGCGGCGCAGGCCGGCGGCTGCAGCAGAAGCAGTGCTGTCCTCCGGGGCGGCCGGGGCACAGGGGCTCGCTCCTCACCGAGACCGAGGCCCCGGCGGGCCGGGACGCGTGAGCCACGCAACAGAGCGCGTCCTGCCTCTCAAGGCTCCCAGTGCCCCAACTGGTGTGGGTGGCGGGGCGATTACTCCACCTAGAACCTAACTCCATTTTACATATAGCCCCAAAGTATTTTTACCTAATTTTCATGTAAACCGAATTTTCCAGGAATGCAATCACCACGTGAAAGGAGGCAAAACTATACACTCCGGCACTCGGTGCTTTCCCGAGCACCAGCCGTCACTCAGCAGTCGTGTCGCCACGGCAACACCACCGCAGGTGCTTGCGCAGTGCACATGCCAGCGCCGTGTCCAGGGCGACCGTGGGCTGCGGCCCGCTGCAGCTCGCGGGGCGGGGACCGGGCAGCGCCCACCCGCCCGTGCGTCCTCGCGTGTTCCCTGCGTGCCTGAGTGTTTACACACTGAGATGCGTGCCATTTCATTTGTAAGTCGCTACCTTTTTGCTTTTCCTTGATAATATAGCTAGGCCACTGTATCAGCTTTCTGGAGCTTATCTGTGCAGGCGATGGTCTGTGAGCTGCAGCTCGGGCGGTGACGGCCGCCTTGCAAAGGCCTTGGCGTACACGAGGGGCTGGTCTGTGAGCCGCTTAAGAAGCACAAGAGCTGGGTAAAGGCCGGCACAGAGCGAGCGCTCACTTCCTGCGTGTGGGTACTGTCATTATCAGTATACTGGGCCGATCATAATTGTGACATAAAATAATTGCGATTCAGGACAAGGATCTTGCCTGGCTTCTACAAAGAGAATTATCATCGGCTCCAGTGTGCTCACTGGGGGTTCCAGTTCATTGCCCACTGGGGCTGTCAGACAGGAAGACAGCTGCTGCCGCAGCATAATGCCCGGTGTGAGGCCTGCCGGTGCCATCTCCACTTTTCCAAGATACACCCCCTGCTCAAGAATCTTCAATGGCTCCCCACTGCCCACAGGAGCTTACTCTGGTACCTGTGCTGCCCCCACTCTGAAGTCCGGCCCAGCCTACAGCTTCCTGACCCCACAGCCGTCCCCGGCTCTCTCTCCTCACCCCTCCTCCAATGGGAGGCCCAGCTCCAGCCCCCGCACCTGGCTGTCCTTCAGAGGGAAGCTCAAATCTCGCCTCTTCCGCGAGGCCTTTCTAGACCACCCTGGGCCACGGTGCCCACCTTATGCACGTGCCGCGCAGCACTGGCCGCGCCTCATCCGACAGCGAGCAGTCAGTGCAGAGCCACGCGAGCCCCACGGGCGATGAGTGCAGCCTCACCCCGCGCCACACCCAGGCTGAGGTCAGGGCGCGGCCTTACAAAGGTCACAGGCAATAAATGAACGTAGCGGTGAGACAAACACTCGCATGTTTACTGCGTGACAGGCCCATGGGGTATTCGCACGGGTCCCCTCATTCGAGCCTGTGACAGCCCAGTGAGGCGGGCACTCTCGCCGTCCCCAGCCAAAGCTGAGGAAACAGCTCGGAGGCAAACCAAGGCCGCGTCCACGGTCACGGCAGGGCAGGGCAGCCGCCCAGACCCGCGTCCCGGCCGCAGAGGCGGAGCCCGCGGTCGCTGCTCAGCCCGCCCATGGCGCATTTTCAGGGCGCGCAGCCCCAGCGGTGCTGGGCACGCAGCGAGCGCTCGGCTGGCGGGTGGCCGAGTGTTCGCCAAGCCGAGGAGGGACCAACACTTGCTGGGGGCTCCGGAGGTACCAGTGGGAAGGGCACTGGTTGGGACCCAGCTTGGCAGACCTGGGTTCAAATCCTGACTCCTCCACTAGCTGCGTGGCCTTGCGCACATCACTCAGTTCTCTGGGCCTCAGCATCTGCATTTATAAGACGGGTTGCTGTGAAGGTTAAATTAAATCATGAAAGTGGAGCGCCCAGCCTGGTGTCGGGCATGGGAGGGCGCTCCTTAAATGAAGTTCCTTAGCTGAGATGGGGGGTAACCTGAGCTTTGGACCTGGGTCTGTCTGACTCCTTCACTTCTGAGACTGCCTTCCTCGCTCCCTGCCCCCTGACCTGCAATCACCCTCCAGTGGCTCCTGCTGCTCAGACGAGGGTCTCACGCCCAGTGCTGCACGCTTGGAATCACACGCAGTGTCTCTCGCCCCGCCTTGATTTTCACTCCTCTCCCCGAAGGCAGGTTTCCCTCTGCTGTTCTCTTAGCCACTGTTGGGGGGGCTGAGGGGGAAGAGCGATTGGTTGTGTGACTGCCAGGAAATGCTGTGGCATTTTCACTCCAGTCAATCAAACGGGACCTAGCACAGGACAGGCGTCACACACTTGCTGGCTACTGGAATCAATTGGCAAGGGACCACTTACAGCACCTGCTACGTGGCTTACCCTAGGGACAAAAAAATACACGTGTTTAGGTCCCTGACTGCAATGAGTCCTCAATCAACATAAAAGAAGAAGGAAGAGAGAGGGAGAAAAGGAGGAAGGAAAACGGAGGAGGGGAGGGCGGGAAAAAGGAAGTGAGCCTGCTTCTGGCCACTGCACACGCTGCTGCTCTTCCTGGGCGATGAACTACGTCCGCACTCGCCTGCTGGCCCGGGCGCCACTGCCTCCCGGGCCGCGTCCGTCTTCATCGCGAGGAGCGCTTGCCTGTTTACCTGCCGGCTCACCCCGCAGCCGGCGAACCTGCTCAGAGTTGGACGCTGCAGTCTCTGGCACGGGGCGTGGTACGCAGGACATGCTTCATAGATATTTGCCTCCTGGGTAGGAACTTCTCCGGGGCCACGAGACTGGCGGCCGGAGACATGAGAGGTGAACTCAAGGCAGCCGTCCGTGCTGCCAGCAGGGCCGCACGAGGAGGCGGCGGAGCGGGGGCGGGAGCGGGAAGGCCTCCTGCAAGAGCCAAAGGCCGCGGCTGCGGCACAGGGCGGGGGTGGACACGAAGCCAGGTCTGCCGTTTGCCGCGCTGGGCCCGCAGCACAGCTCTGTCGCTAGAAATGGACCTTGGCCTGTGAGCTAAGCCTCCGGAGCTTCCTTCAGAGCGTTTGCAACCTGGGTGATCAGTGTCTGCTCCACGGGGTGGTGCGAGTGTCCATGGGAGACATTTCACTTAGCCAACTGTCACCTGTGTGTTCTCTCACATCGCAAGCTTGTTGGTAAGGTGAGAGGACTGAATGTGTCGTCTGTCCATCCGTCCACACAGCTACCACACGCCCTCCGCCCCGCCACCCAGCACTCCCGCCCTCTACTCCCCCGCCGCCATCCGTCCTGGAAGCACCGGATTCGGTGTTTGGCACCTTTCTGGAATGCAGGAGCTTATCTGCTAATGGGACAGACGTGTGCACAGACGGCACAGGCATGCACATGCTCAGTCTCCCCGATACGGGTGGTGGGAGGACCGGACTAGACCAAAGAGGGCCCTGAGTGCCGGGCAAGGGGTGACGGCGACGCGAGAATGCCGGAACCAGAGACTGGGCACCCTGCTCCCTGGCTGAGACTCAGAGCGGATCCCGGCCTCACTGGCCACATGAGAGGCGGAGGCACAAGCGCGGCCCTGGGAAGGCTGCGTGCAGGCGCAGAGGCCAAGCCGCCCGTGCTCGGGCCCACGGCACGCGAGGGCAACACCAAACGACAGGGGATGTATGGCGGTGGGATTTGGAAGACTATTCTCTCAGCCTGAAATAGCTGCTGCTAGAATGTCGTTAGGGCAAGTTTTGAAAACTCAGAGTAGGTGCTGTAGGTGGCGGGAGCTGCTGCGGGCTCAGAGGGAGAGTCCCGCGATGACAGCCGAATGACGGGCTCAGTCTGGCGGCAGTGGACGAGACAGCCGGGGCCGGGGGACACACAGCAGGTGGGCGCGCAGGTGACAGCAAGCAGACGCCTCTGCAACACACCAGCTGCGGCTTGGCCATCCGCTCCAAGGTCTGCCCAGGCTCACATCATCTCTCGCTGGACCGCAAATGCCCCTTTCTGCCACATCTGCCACAGCTGGCCCATGGGTCCCCCGTCTGGAACCTCACGGCCACACTGACCTGGTGGCATTGTCCCCCCACAGCCTGCTCTGGCAGCCAGGTTCATAGGACTCAAATATTCTCAGCCTGGGCTCATTCCCTCATGAGTGACCACACCCTACCTGTCATTGCACATGTCATGCTGACCTTTACAGAAGGGGAAACTGAGGCCCAGAGAGGTAAAGAGGCATGAACGGTCACAGCCAGAGAAGCCCAGGGTGGCCTGTGCTAAATCACAGTTGGCAAGCTGGGGGCAGGGCACTCCCGGCTCCAAACTGCCCTTGCTCTGCTTCTCGTCCTGCCACCTGCGTCTTCATCTTCTCCCTCCCCTCTGGAGCGGCAGGGTACGGAGCTAATGACTCTTTTGCCACCTGCCCACTGTGCCTAGCACAGTGCTAATACTCAGTAGGCACAAAATAAATACCTCACTCATTTCTGACTTAGTTTCCCAATAGCACTGTGCTTCGCCTGGCGCTGAGAGCAATGCCACTGTAATTATTTGGTGTCTGCCACATGGGAGGGTGGCTTCCCATTTCCCAGGGAGACCTATGCACAGGGGACAGCTCCACACAGCGCCAGGGCCCGGGCGGTGCTCGGTAAGAGTTAACAGCGCCTGCCTCCCGTCCTGGGCCCCACTGCACGCTCCTCCAGGCCGCCCAGCCTGGCAGAACCCCTCCCACCCGCAATCCCTCAGACTTTGGGGGGCCTTTGTGCTTCAATAAAGACGGTATTACTGAGTCGCGAAACTTCCCTCCTTTCCAAGCTGCCTTGCTGCCAGGGTTCCCACTAAAGGTGAAGCCCTGTCATTCAAGGCCAGAGAAAAGGCTGAATCGAGATGCTGAACTCTTTTGACTTAATGTCACCATCTCCTGCTCAGCCTGAGACACAGTTGGACGAGAGCCCCCAGTGCCGTGGGGGCTTTAGTGTCCTTGGCTGGGGGCCAGGACAGGCTCTCCCCGCGGCTGTGTCGCTCAGCATGCACCTCAGGAGTGCTCTAGTTTCCTCTGCAAACGCGGACACCAGCCGGCGGGCAGTCCTGCCACCAAGGCCGTTCTCCGCCCGCTTCAGCCGGCAACAAAGGCCACTTGAGGGTCGAGGGGCAGCTCTGCCCAGTTCCTTGCCCGGCCTGTTCTCTTCTCTTTCACACATCTCTCCCTTTTATTCCCCTGCCCGCCTTGCTCCTGCTTTATGCCTCATTGAACCCATCAGACACTTTATAGGGTGCCCCTGAAGAATACGTTTTCTGTGCGGGGCTCCTGAGGGTTCCCCTGCCGGTGCTCCAGCCCACCTTGGTGGCAGTGGGGGACAGTGGACCTCCCTCTGGGCTGCATCTCTACCTGGCAGCTCTGCAGCTGCGGCTGCAGCGGACATCCTTACCTGCAAACTGCTGCCCCTGCCCATCCACCAAGGGCTCCCTACCCTGATGGACTCTGGCAGCATCTCTCCATGATCTTGAGGCTTAAGCCCCAGAAACCTTTGTCTTTTCATTTGTGAAATAGTCTTTGTACCTTCCTCACAGGGCTGTGACACCAAATGGGTTAAGGCCTTGGAAAAAGGCCCAGAGGGAAGAAGGCGCCACTTAGGCATTGGCTTCACTGTGACCATGCTCCAGACCACACAGTCTGCTTAAGAGTCCTGTACCACCTCCAGTTCTTCCACTTGTTGGTGAATGAAGGAAGGGAAAGAGAAAAATCAGTTCAAGGCTCTTTGCAGATGTTTCTGTGTAAGTGTACCTGTGTGTGTGTGAGTGTGCATATGTGCGTGTGTATGTGTGTGTTTTCCTTGCCTTGGTGTCCTGAAGGTTTGAAAAGAATAAAAACAGAGCCCTAAAGCAGTGAAAAGGCATGATTCTTAAATTCCCAGCAAATCCTGTAGCTTCCTTTAAAGTGGCAACAGGAGGAGGCGGGGAAGGGGACGGAGTTGTTTCTGCAGCGCCCGCCCCTCCTAGCCACTGTTCTGGAGACCAGGAGACGAAGGCAAACCATCCATAAATCATCCCTAAGAGGAGGACAGAAGAAGGAACCAGGCAGAAGGGAGGGCAAAGAACGGCAGCCAGCCGGGGAGCGTTGTGAATGGCGTGGGGGACACCCCGACTGTCTGGTAGGCAGGGACGGCTGTCTGTAGAGGGCAGCGTGTCTGGGCCAGAGGCTGGGCCACCTATGCCTGCGCCAAAGGCAAAGGACAGCAAGGTCTCAAGATCCTGTATGGCACCAGGATGCCACCCCAAAAGGTGTCCCCGATCGGACCACCACTTTCCATTCTACGGCCACTTCTAGCCCAGTAATCTGCTAGCAGGGCTCCCCACGCCCCCACATTCGTTCCCCACCAGTCCATTCACAGCAAGCGGCCAGAGCCAGCCTGCAAGGATGGTGACTGGACGGCACTAGCCCTGCTGGGGAACGTTCCGTGGCGCTCCACTGCACTCAGAGTAGACTTCCCGACGCAGCCTCTCCCTGCCGCCCGCCATCGCTCTCCACCGCTGACTTGGCTTTGCCTCGCACCTTCGCCAGGCCTTCCCACTTGAGACCTCATCTGTGCTGCTGGCTGGGCCTCCATGCACGCTCCTGCGGCATTTCTTTGGGTTGTTTATTTTCCATCTTGTCTACCAGACCAGAAGCCCATGGTCCAGCCCCCACCCTGGTGCCTGGCATAGAGTGAGTGCACAATAAATGTTCAATGGGTGAATGAAAGGATGAACGAGTGAGTGGCAACATCACTAGCCCCTAGCAAACGAGCACTTGGACGTCAGAGATGTCCCACCTTGGGCCAAAAGGCAGGGTGAGATTTTCAGGGTCCCTCAGGAGACCTCGACTGGAGACCATTGCTTTTCAATGTTTGAAATGTCCCTGTACTTTGGGTGACAGCAATTCACATATTAGTTTCTTGTGAAATGGGAAACAGTTTGCATAAATTAGTTTACTATGTTAGACTATCGATCCACCAACATTTTCTGTAAAGGGCCAGGTCATGAACACATGAGGTTTTGTGGGCTACGCGGTCTCTGTCGCAATCGCTCAGCTCTGCCTTTGTGACAGCGCAAAAGCGAATGAATCTGTGTTTCAACAACACTAGATTTACATAAACTGGCCGTAGGCCGGATTTGGCCCTAAAGCCATAGTCGGCCAATCCCTGGATTACGTTACGTTAAAGCCCAGCAAAGCCACAAGAGAAGGATGCACAGTAACGAAGTCTTCCTTTTTTTTTTTGACTTCAACAAATATGTATAGAGATACTAAAAAAATATCAAAAAACCATAACAGTGCTGCATATGCTGTAGTATGATAAAATGGAATTTAAAAATTGATTTTAAAATTTATTCAAAATCATTGTTTTATAGAATACAAAGCATTTCAGTTGTATCATGCTGCATGTCAGCAATGTGTCTGCACAGACAGGAAATTCTAGGAGCGGCTTCGCCCTGGAGGTGCTGGGAGCCACTGAAGGCTCAGTGTCTGTTGGATGTGTGCGCGGACATCGAAAATGGAGAGGACAGGATGTTTCGGTGTGTTTGTCCTTGTTGTTTTTTTGTTTGTTTGTTTTTTAAGAAAAATAGACTTGGTCAATAATTGGATAAGAAGTATCCAAAATGGCTTGGTGGTTTCAGGCCTAAGAGACCAGGAAGAGGACAGGGTGGCAGGGACAGAAAAGATGAATTTGGTTGATGAACAAAATAAGGACTTAGGAAAATCACAATGATACTGCCACACTGGGCCACTGGATTTCAATTATCCCTGTTCCAAACAGGCAGAGTGAAACTATTCATCACCCAGTAGATGTCAAGTTACAAACAGCCTGGAAGTTTGGAAGCTTCCTCCTAGAGAAAGCAAGCACTTTAGATGTCAGAACCCTTGTTTTCCCAGGACTTAATATACGATCGAGAAAGGTGGGTTCTTTCCTCCACAGGAGATTTCTGGAATTGCCAATAGTGTCTAGAGAGAGGAAGAACAACTACATAGAACTAACACTGGAGCTATCTTACTAGACCTGAGAAATGAACTGCTTAATGAGTAGCTACTGTGTGCTCAGCAACATATCCATGCGCCTGCACTGAATCCGCACGTGGACTCCAAGCTGGAGGACAGAACAGGGCACGGCCAGGCTTACAGAAGGCAGGCAGACCAGCTTTGAATCCTAGCTCTGTTCCTTCCAAGTGGGGTGGCCTTGGGCAAACCTTGCAACCTCTCTGGGACTTTAATATTCTGGCCCCAATTCTTAGCCATTAGAATCGCCAAGTTGTTGTATTGTTTAATGCCAGCACTGACACTCTGAGTTACGACCTCTTACTTGTCTGGGCCCCACCCTAGCAGGCTGCACGCTCTGTGGGGACGAGGCTGTCCACGACCTCTCCCCTGTGTTCCCAGCACCTTCCAGGAGGACCAAGGCACAGGTGGGTCCGTTCATGGCACCAGTGTCTATCAAACAACAGGTAACATGGCAGGCATCTCGCCGCGCTGAAGCTGGGACCTAGGTGGTGTAGCATGTCTCCAGCTCAGAGCAGCTTCTTCTGAGAGCACACAGTGCTCGTGTGGCCCTGGGAAGGTCCTGCGTGCCAGCGTCCGTGACAAGGTCGTGAGGCATGCGCGGAGGGTCCAGAGGGGCGGGGGAGAAGGACCTGTGTGGACGCTGTCCTTGGGGGAGATGGTAATGCCAGCGCTGCTGGGACGTCACCTGTTGGAAATAGGTGTTGGAAATAGGAGGGGCCGGGAGTCCTTCCTTACATTAATGAACACTTATTATAAACAGAAATTTTTGCTGAGGTCTGCGCATAGGAAGTAGGCCGGAGCCTTCAGGAAGGGAAGCACCAGCTCAGTCACAGCTGGACAAAAAATGGGAGACGGGTTTCTTCCTCCTGAACAGCCTATGACAACAGCTCTGGCCAGGGTCCCCCAGGCAAAAGGCAGGGTGACCTCAGCCTACTCAGGAAGTCTCAGATGACCCGATGTTTTATTTTTAGCTATTTTTGTACAGGACCCAGAAACCTTTGGACGCTGGGCTTGTCTCCAAAATGAAGCAAGTAGTAAGCAGGAGCAAAAGGGCCAGCTCCTCCCCTGAACCGTCCATCTGCCCATGCAGGGGCCCCTGGTGTCTCTCTAAACTGTCAGATGTGACCCACAGAACCCTGTCCTTTGTAAAGAGCCAGGGAACTGGGGCAGCAGGCTCTCATTCTTGGCCCGATACTTACTCACTGTGTGGCCTTGGGCAAGTCCCTTCCCTTCTCCAAACCTCAGTTTCTTCACCCACGAAATAAGGGAAGGCGGACTGGATGGCTTATGAGGACTCGCACGGCTCCAGCAAGCCATGTCTCTCCCTGGGTGCCAATGCTGGCCTTGGGCATGGGACACATGGAAGAGAAGCCCAGTCTTCAGGCTAATGCTTCACTGGCTCATCTGATTTCAGTGTTTCTCTTAAAAGCATCATTTAGGAAAAGCTGCAACTAACAATCACTGAACGCCTACTATGTGCTAAGCGATCTCATTAACCACTTTTTATAACTAGCCTGTAAAACAATTGTCATTGTCCCCACATCGCAGGTGACAGGCATAACAGCACACCTATCCACAACACGGGCAAGCAGTTACCAATACTCAGAGTTCATCCCAGTCTTCTGCTTCCTACTGGAGGGTCCTTGAGCAAGCTGCTTAATCCTTCCAGGCTTCAGTTTCCACTGAATGAATGACAGCACCCACCTCATGGGTTGTCCCAAGGCCTAAACGGAATAGGCGTGTGAAGCACAAAGGAGGCACTCAATAAATGTTACCTGTCACTGCCAACTGTGACCACATCCCTGCTGAACTACCACTTCTACCAGAGGTGAGGAGGGGCTCAAAAGGACAGCACTCAAGAAACCACAGCGTTCTGAATCTTAGCCACGAGTCCAAGGAGGGGTGAGGAGGGAGAAGCTCTGGGGTCGGCAAGGAGGTGCCAGGCCACGCACCCTCTCCCAGCCTCAGGTTCTCCATCTACAAAATAGGGGCAATAACTCCCCAGCTTGTGAGGATTTTATATGCTAATTTAGGTAGAAAACCTTCAGCAATGTGCCAAGTGAGTAGAAGGTAGTAGATACAAGCTTGCTCTCTAGTCTTCCCCATAAACCTCTTTTAAAATCTCCAAGATCATAGCCCATAGCTATCTGCCCTTCCTTGAACCCAGTTCCTGCACTAGAATCCTCTAACACTCGGGCCCAACAGCCCAGCCATTGGCAAATGGCCCCAGCACGGGACTGAGCTTCCTCCTGAGGGCTTTGCTATGGCCCACGTCCTGAGCCCAAGTGATCCAGGTCATACATGGGCCTGGAGGACCCAAGCATGTCCATGCACAACACCTTGTCCAAGTAGCCCTCCTGCAGCCACGCACGGCCACCACCCCACCATGCCCCACTGGCCTCTGTGTCATTCCCAAGAAGTGGTAATCAGAGTAGAAGTAATAGTAATGCCAGCCATGATGCCGCCTTCCTTCTCTTCGTGGTTCACAAAGAACTTTCACATATTATCTGGGTAGGGTGGAGGCTATCTTCAGATATCCACTGGATAATTCTAGGTATAAAGTAGATACTCAGAAACAACTTCTTAATGAATACATTTTATCTTTTTAAGAAGATTTTTTAAAATCACCATATATTCACCATTTACTATTAGTTACACTCTCTGCTAAGCTCTGACCATCTTGCATTCCATCCTCACAACCACCCCAAGGGTGAGCACACTTACCAATCATATCTTACAGAGGAAGAAACTGAGGCTTACAGAAGTTGAGCAATGTACCCAAGGTCACTGCCAGAGAGTGACAGACCTGAGATTTGAATCCTGGTCCCTACCTCCTCCAGTCTTTCTTCTTTTCCTTAGCCAGAAGAGACTGCAAAGAGGGGAACAGTGTGTATGTAGTCTGAAGAAGTATATCAATAATGCAACATTTTTAAACTTGGGAAAACAGAAAAATCTTATTGTCTTTATGATACAAACTAGAGAAAGCAAAGATCAGCAAAATCACCTTGGCTGAAGGGACATGAGAGTCTCTGTTCTAATTTCTATGGTCCCCCTGGCACCTTTATGACTGTTTTTAGTACACTCCAGCTTTCTTATCACCTGTAGCATAGTGTTTCTTGATCTCCTTTCTATGTTCTCCTAACTTCCCTCCCGTAGATGCACCCACTTGAAACATTTTAGTAGTTTCCTCTTCATCCTACTCACCACTGTGGGAGCTGAGGGGAACATCTTTTGTAAAAGGGCCCAGAGTTGTTAAGTTCCTGTTTCCTTGGAGGCTCTTTTTTTCTTTTCTTTTCTTTTTTTTTTTTTTTTTTGAGGCACAGTCTCACTCTCTTGCTCGGGATAGAGTGCTATGGCGTCAGCCTAGCTCACAGCAACCTCAAACTCCTGGGCTCAAGCGATCCTCCTGCCTCAGCCTCCCAAGTAGCTGGGACTACAGGTATGCACCACCATGCCTGGCTAATTTTTTCTATATATTTTTAGTTGGCCAATTAATTTCTTTCTATTTTTAGTAGAGATGGGGTCTAGCTCTTGCTCAGGCTGGTTTCGAACTCCTGATCTTCAGCAATCCGCCTGCCTAGGATTACAGGCGTGAGCCACTGCGTCCGGCCAGAAGGCTTTATATATAGCCCTGCACCACCCAAGAACTTAGAGCAGAGTTTATGAGCAATTGCCTACAATAAGCAGGCAGGCAAGGTGAGATGTAGCCAGGGTGACCTCAGCATAAGAAATGCTTCATTTTCCTATTTTCTATAAGAAAAAAATGAATAGCAGAAATGAGGAGCTACTGGCACTGGCACTCAGCCACAGGATCGGGGCAACAGGGACTGGTAGGACTGTGGCCAACCAGCGTCCCCTGGAAAGAGATGGCTGCTGCTCAGCTTGGCGACACGCTGTTGTGTGGGTACACAATTCCAGGGTTGCCAAATATTCTCACTCTCCAAGGAATGCCAGAATCATTTCTTTTTTCCATGTGAAATCTCCTGATTTATAAATGTTGGCAAATCAATCTCCCCCTCCCCTCTCTCTTTTTTTTTTTATTTTTATTTTTATTTTTTTTTTTTTAAGACTAGTCAAGTGCAGTAGTGAGGAGGGGGGAAAGTAGTAGAACAAGGAGTTCAATCTGTAACTGACTGTGAACAATCACGTGAGATAACTCACTACCTTCGGACCAGCCTCCTCTCTCTTTTTTAAGTAAAGCACACAAGTGAGCCGGCTTTGGCTGGAGCCTCACACTTACAACCTCTGCCCTGATCCTTGTGGCACAGACAGTGTGAGCCCCTCGGCTTCCCAGCTGCCCTTGCAGTGAGGTGAGGCCATGCCACCGGCTCTGGCCAACAGCCTGCGAGTGGAAGAGCCACGCGTCACTTCCAGGCCAAGGGAACTAAAAGCGGGCTGCCTGTTCCTGCTTCCCTCCCCCTGGTGAGGCAGTGGCCCTAGAGGCCACAGGGTACGGGCTGCGCAGCAGGACTACAAGACAGAAGTGGCTGCTCCTGACACAGCGCCCGGTTGTGTGAGAAACACATCCCCGAGATCTCGGGCCCGTCAGCGGAGGCAGCCAGCACTGCCTGCCCTTCACACACCTGGAACCGTGTCACTTACACGTGAATCATCACAGTATCCCGGCATCCCAAGGTTTCAAAGGCCTTTAATCCCACTTACCTTGTGTGACTCTCAACTCAGTGAGACAGACAGGGCGAGGCGTTGTCATTTCACAGACAAGAAAACTGAGGCTCCGAAGGCAAAACCGAATCATGCTAACGTGTGCAGCAAATGCATGGTAGAGCTGGGTGGCGCCAACTCTGGGCTCTTGAGTGGACTCCGAGTCCAGTGCTCTCCCTACCTTCCATCCTAAGCACTGGTCTTTACAACATAACCTCCCCACCACTCCCTGGGTCCCTTGTGAGCTTGAACAAGGACAACTCATGCCCTCCCTGCCCAAGGTTAGTTGCTTGAAGATCTACCTCTTACCTTTCCTGTAGACTTTGTCCCCTTCCATATACAGAAGTAACAGATGGTCCAGGCTGCCAGGAGACACAAGGCCAGCTCCCAGCGGAGGCTCCCAATGTGGTCGATCCCATCAGAGATGGCCAGGACCCGGTGCCTGCAGAAGGCAGTGGGGAGAGTCACTGGGGCTGGGGACAGCCCACCACAGCCCACCTTTGGCAGAGCCAGTGCTACAGAGAAGCAGGGACGGGCCCACGTGTCCATTCACCCTACCCCATGGGCCCATGCGTGTCCTCATGGCCAAACCCTGGGCTGGCTGAGGGGCCTCCGAGAGGAGCAAGACCCACGTCCCCGGACCTTGGATCACGGATTCACTCTCTGGGGGAAAGACGAACACATTATCAGATGTGGTACAAGGACAGCATGGAAAGGGCTCCAATGGCAGGTGCACCTGGCCTGCCTTGGGGACCCCAGGAGACCATATTCCTGACCATAACCATCTCACCTCCCTCCCGAGGGAGACTGGACATCCTATCCTGCTGAACTCGAGGGTGGTGACAGGACCTGCTCCAGCCATTGCTTGGCCAACAATGGGGCGTGTGTCACTTCAGACAGAAGGTTCCAGGACCAGGTGGCATGGGCCTGCATCTTCTCTTCTCTCTACCTCTGCTGGCCTTATGGAGCACATGTCAAGATGGAGTCTCTAGAAGCCTGAGTTCCTGGGTGACTGTGCGAGCCTCCCACCACCATGTCAGAGATATACCGCGAGCAAGAAATAGACACTGCTGCTTTAAGCCCCTGAGATCTTAGGGGCATTGGCCACAGCCCCATAACCCGGCCTGTCCTGGTCGCTGCGGGGTAGCTTCCTGGGAGGGGCAATATGTGAGCCCAACTTTAAGGGGCGAGTGGCCTTAGCTGGAGAAGAAGGGAGTGGGGACAGCGCTGGGGGCGGGAACAACATGGCAAAGCCCAGGAAACAGAGGCCTGTGCTCAGACCGCCAGCGGCGGGGTGCAAAGTGAGCAGTGGGAGGCGCTGAGGCAGCGCCACAGGGAGCGTGGTGGTCAGGCCCCCGCGCACCTTTGTGACGCCCTGGAAGCTTTGTGGGCGTCGCAGGGGCCCTGGCCGCAGCAGGAGGACCCAGGTGTGCTGAGCCAAGGCCGCCGGCCTCGGCCTTCCCTCAGGGCCCATCAGTCCCTCAGAGCCGACGCAGGCCTGCTCCCAGGGCCCACGCCTGGGGCCTGTGCTTCTTCACAGCCAAGCGCGCCCTCCAGACTCACTCCATGAACCCCATTCCGGCAGCCAAACCACCCCACCAGACCACGCCGGTCGCCTCAGCACCCTGGGGATGGCCTTCGAGAAGGGGCGCCCATCCCGCCAAGCATGAAAGCCACCCCCAGCGTCTGTCTCCCTGGAGCCCCACTTGGGGCCCGATTCTGTCAGTCACCCAATGACACCGATCAGCGCTGGTCTGCAGGCTCCTCCAGCCCCAGCCCAGCCCCAGCCGGAGAAGCCAGGCAGGCCCCAGACAAAATCAGAGCGTGTGAGGCTGTGGATTTGCTTGAGAGGAAACCAGCTCTCAGACCCACGCCAGGAGGGGCGGAATGGCCACTTACATACACATGCATTGAGAACCTACTGTGTCCCAGGCACTACCTTAGGTCCAGGATAAAAAGGTAAGCATCATATGGCCCTTGGCCTCTGGTAAGATAAGACCAAAAAAAAAAAAAAAAAGTTTGAGTTATTTGCAAAAGGAGGCAGTTGCTCAGGTATGATAATTGTCACTTTATTTGCCTCTTATGTCTTAGCTTTAATTAATTTTAAAACTACTGACCTTATTAAATAAAACCTTGAAGAGCATCTATTATTACAACAGAGCAGCATGTCCCAGGGCACGGTCCTTAGGACACCTGCCAGAAACACACACGTCTCTGTGCCCCACCCCTCCAGCCCCGGACGCTGAGTCGCAGCCTCTGAAGTGGCTCCGGAGGCTGCATCGCACCGCGCTTCCCCAGGGACGTCTTGCACGCAGCGAGGCGTGAGCGCCACAGAAGGAGAGCTTCCTGGCAAGGAGGGATTAACCTACAAAACCCATCCGCATAGCTTTTAATCTTTTTCATTTTGGGGGGGGGACTTGGGGAGAAAGTCATGGATCTTTTGAGAAGTTACCCAAAGGGATGGAGTTGCTCCCCAGAGAGATACCCTCAACTCACAAAATTCTGCAAGAATTTCAGGGTGCCCACAGACTCTCTCATCCCCAGATCAAGAACCTGTGGCTGACATATGCTTACTGCCTTACACATGGCTGCCCAAAGTGTCCCCAACACCCATCAGTTGCTGAGCAAGAAGGGACAGCCCAGAGCTAGAAGAATCCAGGCCACTGCAGACAGAACAACTGAGGCGTCCGCCGCACCAGCCACTCCAGCCACTCCAGGTGCC
This sequence comes from Microcebus murinus, assembly GCF_040939455.1. Classification (NCBI taxonomy): domain Eukaryota; kingdom Metazoa; phylum Chordata; class Mammalia; order Primates; family Cheirogaleidae; genus Microcebus; species Microcebus murinus. The sequence goes on from NC_134124.1 coordinate 39,649,484, forward strand.
GAGCTTGTCACTGAGGACACACTGACAAAGGTCCCTAGTGAGCAGGGTGCACAGGCGCAGTCGCACACGAGCCCTCTCGCTGACGACGGAGTTGTTTTCTGAATTGGGAATCTGAAAACTGGAACCCACACAGGGACAGAGGGGAAGCAGGGGCAGGCCCGCCGGGCGCAAGCTGGCTCCCGCCCCGCTCTTCCGCGTTTTGGATGCTGCAGACTTTTGAGTCATGCAGCCTGCTCCAGCACCCTTTCGCTTAATTGAACAATCTAATTCCCAGAATGGGAAGCACATTACTAAAAGCTACAGAGGATGAATTGCTCTTTTGTTCCACCAGACACTATTTGAAAACATCCTCAAACTACTTTCTTTAGGTTTTACCAACGCTGACTTGAACTAGGAATGGACCTTCAGTTTCTAAAGAAAAGGGGCTCGGAGGCCAGGTTCTCAGCATGCAGGGCTGTGGGGTTGTTTTGAAACCCACAAGGACAGCTTTTGAGAGTGTGGGGGCTGGGGCACTCAACTCCGGAGACTTGGAGAAGGCACAGGTCTTCCTGGGAAAAAGGCTTTCTTAATGACCCTCCCCCACGAAGCTCTGGACAGAAGAAATGTCTGAATAAGGAAGAGTTTGCTGCCAACACCCCAGCCAAAAAGGACCCAGGAACAGACCTCTCGACACTGTTCGGGAGCGAGAAATGCTGAAGACTAGATGCGGCCCTTTAGAGGAACTCATTCACATGAGTAATACTTATTGTGCACCTACTAGGTAACAGGTCTACAGCAGATTCTTGAAGCACCTTTTTCAGGCCATAGGATAGTATTTCTGGAGCTTTCCTCCTACAGGCTAAAAGCTGAGAGCTTGGAGGGAGGTCCCCAGGCCTTGTGAACCTGTGGCCAAGCCCAGGTCTGCTGCTTACCAGCTGTACCACCTCGCAGAAGCGCTTTCACCTCTCTGAGTCTCAGCTTCCTCATCTGTAAAATGGGAATAATGATACCTACCTTCAATGGCTTTTCAAGCATGAATGCATGCAATCCTCCCACAATCCCCACAATCATCATCACCATTGGAGACGGCGACTTGGAGAGGTCAAGTAGCTTACCGGAACTCACACCCTGAACCACAGAGCCGGCACTCACACCCCGAGCCACAGAGCCGGAACTCATACCCCGAGCCACAGAGCCGGCACTCACACCCCGAGCCACAGAGCCGGCACTCACACCCCGAGCCACAGAGCCGGAACTCACACCCCGAGCCACAGAGCCGGAACTCACACCCCGAGCCACAGAGCCGGAACTCACACCCCGAGCCACAGAGCCGGAACTCACACCCCGAGCCACAGAGCCGGCACTCACACCCCGAGCCACAGAGCCGGCACTCACACCCCGAGCCACAGAGCCGGAACTCACACCCCGAGCCACAGAGCCGGAACTCACACCCCGAGCCACAGAGCCGGAACTCACACCCCGAGCCACAGAGCCGGAACTCACACCCCGAGCCACAGAGCCGGAACTCACACCCCGAGCCACAGAGCCGGCACTCACACCCCGAGCCACAGAGCCGGAACTCACACCCCGAGCCACAGAGCCGGAACTCACACCCCGAGCCACAGAGCCGGAACTCACACCCCGAGCCACAGAGCCGGCACTCACACCCCGAGCCACAGAGCCGGCACTCACACCCCGAGCCACAGAGCCGGAACTCACACCCCGAGCCACAGAGCCGGAACTCACACCCTGAGCCACAGAGCCGGAACTCACACCCTGAGCCACAGAGCCGGCACTCATACCCTGAGCCACAGAGCCGGAACTCACACCCCGAGCCACAGAGCCCGCACTCACACCCCGAGCCACAGAGCCGGCACTCACACCCTGAGCCACATTTAAGTCCAGGGATCCTAGCTCCGAGCCCACGCGTTCAGCCTCAATGCTAGCTCCTGGATTTCTCCACAACCCTAAAATCACCCACCACTTCCCTCTTTTCTTTACAAATTAAAGCCACAGAAAATGCACTCCTAAAACTATCTTACATGTCTTCGTATACCAGGTAAGAGGAGTGTATAGCACATGGCATTTATGCATTTATTCATTTATTCAAGTACTACTTACTAAAGTGTCATAAGTGTGACAGACACCAAGCTAAGCCTGGGGCGCCTTACAGAGCCTGTGGTCTAATGGGAAAGGCAGACAAGGAAACAGACAGTGGAGCATGGGAGGGTAGTGGCAGAGAAAGGCGGGGAAGCTCCTAGGCACAGTAGGGGACCCTTGCTGGGGACCAGGGTCAGTATCAGAGTGTGGGGGTGAGGTGGGTACAAAAGGGTAGGAGGAAATGAGCAAAGGAGAGGGAAGCATTTGGAGCAGAAAGGACATTGAGGGTGAAGCCAGGAGGCGGGAGAGTGCTCAGCGAGGCCCGGGAAGTCCGTGGTGTGCCGGGTCAGTGCAGCCAGCCCAGGTGAGCAGTGGGGCAAGGATGTGGAGGAGCGGGGCCCAGGAGCCAGACTGTGAGACTTGTTGAGTGGCTGGAGCTGCTTCCCGAGAGTGGCAGGAGCCCAGGACAGTCATAAACAGGGGCAAGCCCCTGGCAACTGTATGCTTCAGGAAACTATTTGGCCGAGGTGGGAGAATGGACAGGGCAGCGTGGGGCAGGGCACCCAGTGCAGGGCATTTGGCCGCAGGCATGCAATCAATAGGGAGGGTCTGGAGCGCGGGAGGGCAGTGGACGGTCTGAGGCAGCAGAGGCACAAGGTACTTCCTGGGCTGACCCCAGGTTCACGCCACAGGGGCTAGGGGGCAGGTCATTAGCTGAGCAGGAGTGAGGTGGTGGTCGGGACAGAGGTGGCTGAGCCTTCCATCAGACAAGATGACTTGGAGGTACTTGGGAGACACCAGGTGGCTGCAATGTCCAGAGGCCACCGGGTGTCCTGATGCAAGGCTCAAAAGAGTGATGCAGGAAGGAGAGTCAAACCCAGGCCCTTGGCCTTTGGGATGTCCTGGAAGAGCCGGAGAAGGAAGAGAGGTGGGGCCCGAGACCAAGCCCTGAAACTCCAACAGCTCAAGGCAGAGAGAGGAAGGGAGGAGGCCCTGGAGGAGGCAGGGAAGGAGTGGGCAGAGAGGCGGAGACAGGAGGAAGAAGACCTAAAAGGCCAAGGGAGAGCGAGACCCCACACCAGGCAGCTGATCTGCAAGCCTAGAGGGCAGCCTGGGCAGACAGGGCGAGGTCTCCAGGATTGGGGACTAGGGTGGGCAGCAGATGCAGGCGAGGCCCTCGGGAAGCCTGGGTCAGGGAGAGGCAGTGGCAGCTAGAGGGGCCGCGGGTACAAGGGCTGTTTGATCCACATTTGTTTTGTGTCAGGTTGGCACCACTGGCTGGTTCATGAGGAGTCAGGAGGGAGGAGCTTCCGATACAGGAGGGAACAGGGGCAGGGGAGGAGGAGGCAGGTAGAGGTACAAGGCAAGCCCGGCTTGGAGACGTCCTCCGTCAGACACGATGGGGAGGGAAGGAGCTGGGCAGACCGAGAGGTGAGCTTAAAACAAACTGCACCCTTCCTTATTCAGAGAGCTGGAGGAAGGAAGGGGACTGTGGCAGGTGCCGCCGAGACCCCACGTAGCCTCATTCGGTCCTCACAGCATCACAATCACTGTGGGGACATGACTGTACCTGCTTCATGGATGAGGAAACTGAGGCCCAGGGAGGTAAAGCAGCTTGACCAACTTGCCCAAACTGAGATTTGAAACCAGCTTCTTTGATGCTGATACACTCCCTGCCTCACCAGAAAGCCACCTGCTCCAGGCTTCTGCTGTCCCTGATGGTCTAAGGACAGTGGCTAGAATCCCAGGTCTGTTCCCTCCCGGCTGCTCACATACACAGAGTCTGGAGAGAAGGAAACAGCCTCACACCTGAAGGAAGCTTCCAGCTCCAGAAGAAGGGCTGGTCTGACCAGAGAGAGCAGAGCTGGAGCAGAACTCCCTCCAGCCTGGCGCCCGGGGTGGACCACGTGGGAACGGCTCCTGGCCAGCCGGGGAGGCCTCATCTTCATGTCCTGCACGGAGCTGGCAAACAAATCACCTTTCTTCAACCTGCCACAGAGCACAGTGCTGCCAGGGCCATGGAGACCGCCCTAAAGCTGGTGCAGAGGGGCTAAGCTATAAATAGTCTTGCTGGTTTCCCAAAGCAACAAACGCACAAATAAAAAAAGGGCCATCGCCAAAACAAATGTGCTTTCTTTCCCTGCCCCTCCAGGGGAGCATCGCTGCCTGTAGCTGGGGGGAGTCTGCCCTTCCTTTTCTGGGAAGAAAGAGGTACAGTCCCCTCAATTCTTCCCATGTATGGGGGGCTCCTACAGAGTCCGTAGCAGCCCTCGACCACGCTGGGGACTCAGCAAGGCTCTTCCTCAGCATGGATTTCAGGCCTCTGCATCCTGCATTCATCCATTCAGCCGGTAATTCCTGGGTGCTAGCTCTACGCTGAGCATGGCCACAGTGATGAACAAGCAGGCTACTCTGCCCTCAGGGAGCTTACTATCTAGGGGTATCAAGGTATTAACAAGGACAGTGTCAGTGTACATTTTCCAACCGCTGCCCAGGCCAAGCATGCCACATGTAGAATCTAACTTTTCTAGCATCTTCTGAGGTGAGGGCAATATTAAATATTATTCCCATTTTACAGATGGGGAAACTGTGGCTTAGGGAGGTGACATGCCCAGTAAGGCAAGGTCAGAACCTGACCCACATCTGAAGCTCTTCAAAGGCAGAGCTCAGAACCACTACACTGTCTGGGGCAAGCTGGAGCAAAATTGTGTGGTTACGGTGCCAGTGCAGCCAGGGACCTGATCAGGCCTACACGGCTGGAGAGGCTGGAGCTGCCTCTCCAATTTCCTGTGTCCCTGCAGAATCTTCCTCTGCCACGCACAAGGCCCTGTCAGTCCCCGGTCGCCCTGCCCTGACTCACTCTCCAGCATTCACCCCCCATTCCCTTGGATGGGAACATCCTTCCCAGTTCCACCAAACTATCAAAGCCCTGCCTGTCCTTCAAGCCCCAGCTCAAATAATACAAAGCCTCACAAATGCTCCCTTGGTCCCCATCCCCCATTGACACGGACAGTCCCACTGTGCACCAGACACTCCTAGACCAGAGCTCAGCAAGCTTTGTCTGTGCAGGGACAGAGAGCAAATACTTTAAGTTTTGCAAGTCACACAGTCTCTGTCCCAGCTATTCAACTCTATCCCTGCAGTGTGAAAGCAGTCACAGGCCATTTGTAAATGAATGGTCTGCCTTTCTTCCAATAAAACTTTATTTACAAAAATAGGCAGCAGCTGGGATCTGGCCAGTAGTCTGCTGACCTCTGTCCTAGGCTGGTGCTTCCCAAAGAACACTAATCCTTCAAGACACCCTGATTTCCCAGGTCACACTGGGACCTCATTTCAGAAAGTACTGCATACTCTAGACTTCCTTAGAGATTCTCAATGCTTATTAGAATATTAAAGACTCTCAGAGTCCTGAAATAAAGACACTTGTATAGCTTTATCTAACCCAATGTTTCTCAAATTTATTTAGAATTGTTCTTTACTGAAATACAAACTAAAACCATGGAGTTACCACCTCGCATCCACTTGGATGGCTATAATCAAAAAGACAGAAGCGGCCGGGCGCGGTGGCTCACGCCTGTAATCCTAGCTCTTGGGAGGCCGAGGCGGGCGGATTGCTCAAGGTCAGGAGTTCAAAACCAGCCTGAGCAAGAGCGAGACCCCATCTCTACTATAAATAGAAGGAAATGAATTGGCCAACTGATATATATATATAAAAAAAAAAATTAGCCAGGCATGATGGCGCATGCCTGTAGTCCCAGCTACTTGGGAGGCTGAGGCAGCAGGATCGCTCGAGCCCAGGAGTGTGAGGTTGCTGTGAGCCAGGCTGACGCCACGGCACTCACTCTAGCCTGGACAACAAAGCGAGACTCTGTCTCAAAAAAAAAAAAAAAAAAAAAAAAAAGACAGAAGCAAATGTTCAGGAGGATGTGGGGAACTGGAATCCCATGTACTGCTGGTGGGAAAGCAGAACAGTCCAGACACTCTGGAAGACAGTTTGACACTTCCTTGGAAAGTTAAACACAAAACTCAGTAATTCTACTTCTGGGTATATGCCCAAGAGAACACAAAACTTATGTTCAAATAAACACATGTACATAGATGTTCACAGCAACATTACTCACAACAGCCCAAAGTGGACACCACCCAAAGTTCATCAACAGATGAATGGATACACACAATGTGGAATATCCACACGACAGAATTTTATCTAGCTACAAAAAGGAGTGAAGCGCCGATTCACATTACAACATGGATGAACTGTGAAAATGTTACGTTACATGAAAGAAACGAATCACAACAGATCACAAACTGCATGACTCCATTTATATGCAATGTCCAGACTGGGCAAAGCCTCAGACGCAAAGAGCAGCTGAGTGGCTGCTTGCAGGTGGGCACAGAGACGGCCTGTGAGGGGTCTTATCAGGGAGGGAACCTGTACTATGGTGATGGCTTCACACTCAGTAACTTTGCTCAAAACTGTACGCTTAAAAGGGGAGCATTTCATGACATGTAAATTATACCTCAATAAACTTATTTAAAGTTTGTTAAGGAGGAAGTGTCCTCCTCATATGCTTCTGCTTTTCCAAAGCGATACTTCCAAACATTGTGCGAAACACACAGCTGGGATAGAGCACAGGGCGCGTTGGCGAATGCCGTCTTGCTTCGCCCCATCTGTCAGAGGAAGCGCACGCTCCGTGTAGACATCTACCCTGCCTGTGATCGCAGAACCGGCGGGTAGTGGAGCCTGGCCTGGAACCGTCCCCGAGGCCCAGGTCCAATGCCTGTCTGCCCTCCACAGCTGTGGGTGAGACCCAGGGAGGGGGAGGGAGGGGAGAGGGGAGGGAGGCGGGACTACTCAGAGCAGCAGGAACACAGGGAAAGTCCCCAAAACTTGTGCCTCACAGGGAGAAGTGAACAGAGGTTTTGCAGATCAGGAGGCAAAATGCACAGGCAGGTGAGAGACAGAGGGGCTGTCGTAGCTGTGGGAACTCACCACGGGTTCATAATGCCACCCATCCTCACCCACGGAACACGGATCCCATGTAGCGGAAGGGGCTCACTACCCCCACAGCTGGGGGCCCAGGGTCCTCAGATTCCTGCCCCTTCCTCTTCCCCAGGACTCAGGAAGCCCAAAAGAGCTGCCGGGCCGTGCCTGCCCCGGCATGTGCCAAAGGAAAGTAAGTCTGCATTAACAAGCACCAGGAGCTCAGGCACAGCGGCCCACCTCTGCCCCTGGCCCCTCTCAGGTGTTCCTGTTAGGCTGACAAAGAGCCACCGTTTGCCACGGAGGGACAGTGGCCAGGAACAGCACAGTGTGAAAGGAGTAGCCCTAGACAAGGAGGGCAGAGCAGGGCGTGGAGTCTGCTCCTGGCTCGGGCACATCCCTCAAGATCCCAGGCGCTCCCCTGCATTCTCTGAATGAAAGTGAGTGTGGGAGGGCGTGGGGGCACGGCCAGAGAGGCGCCAGCGCTGGCCTGGACGTCACACCGTCCGCGCCCAGCCAACGCGGACCGCAGCTGGGAAGCGCTGTGCAGTTACACTCTCGTCTCGCCAACCAGGGCGCTGGGACTCTGAACCACTTGCCCAGGTCCCCGCACACAGGTGGCAGAGTCAGGTTGCCCCAGCTCTCGTGCTTCCCTCATCCTGGATGTCCCCCATCTGCCCTGCTTGAGGGGAGAAACCTGAGTCGCGGCTGGGGGGAGGGGCCGTGTGAATCTGCAGAGCTTTATATACTTCCTTGTGGTTCTATTAAAAATTACCTGGTCGAGTTATTCTGTTCTGGACCCTGAAGTAAGTCAATTGTGCACTAATGCCTCGTGCCACTGGCCGGAGGGCCATGCAGGACACCACAGAGGCCAGCATCAATTGGCATCTTGCCGTCACCGCAGATTGCAGTCCGGACGGGGCTAACAGGAGATGCTTGGCTCAGCAGGACACCGCCATATTCTCTTAAAGACAAGACTCAGTCATTTCCTAAAGAAACCTCTTGAAACCCAGGGAAGACGCAACCCAACAGGTTTTTTGTTTGTTTTGGAGCCTTCTGTTAGGCCAGTCCTTACGAGTTTCTTCCTTCCTCCCTTCCTTTATTTTCCTGTCAAATACACTCCCCATCTGCCAAAAACCTCTTCATTGGAGAGCCCAGCCCAGCAGGGCTGCAGGGAGGAGGTGCTGGCCAGCAGGTCCGCACCTGTGACCAGGCAGGCGGCTGACCCACCCTTTGCAGAAGAGGCAGGAGCACAGAAGGGCAGGAGACACACAGGCGGGAGCAGAGAGGCCAGGTCCCAGATGGCGGGCCTCCAGCTCACAGTGACAGGCACTTTGGACAAGTCCCTTAAGCTCTCCCTGCACCAGGATACTCTGTGAGAGAGGAGCATCCCAACGTGCTGCCACATCATTTGTCCCCTGGGCAGGTGGGTAGACAGTGACGTGCTTCAAGGACCACAGGGTACCCGACAGGTGCTCATAACTAGATGCTCCCTCCCTCCCTCCACCACACCTCGGGAGGTAACAGGGACCTCAGCAGAAACTCTCCTGGCTCAGTCAATCGCTGCTCCCCATTATGTATGGGCGACACCCCGCGTGCACACACAGATACCCCCGCTGGTTCCATGCACACGCATGTCCACTCTAAACATGGAGGACGCACAGTGCACGCAGACCGCAGCCATCTGGGACTCACTAAACCCAGTCACTCCCATTGCTGCTGCGACAACAATGACTCCCATTTTGCAGGCAGAGAAAGTGAGCTGCAGAGATTTAAGGAAGGAGCCCCAGGCTAATAAGTGGAAGCAACAGGATTCAAATCTTGCCGTCTGGCCCCCCAGGCAAGGTCTCTGGGTCCCCACACTACACCAGGTACTCTGAATCGCATTTCAACAGCAGCGCACTCAGGAGCAGCGCCTCGCCGCTTGGCTGGAGGCTGTCAGTGGCCTTCAGACTGCGGCACCCACAGCGGCACTGACTAGTCCCTCCTGGGCAGGGGCTCTGCCGCGGGGCAGCTCCTAGCTGGCAGAGAGACCTCGGTTTGACCTCGGGCCTCCACCCCTTCGACTTCACTGGCAGCAGAGAAGCCCTTCGTGGGGCCTGGACGGAGGCTTGGCTCACGCTGCAGGGATGGCCACCAGGCTGGGTCTACTGGGGACAGGGAGCCGGCATAGCGGGCTTGGAAAAATGCCCTCCCTACTGAGCAGCTGAGAAACTGACATGCTGTCATGTGTTGTTTTTTCTTCTTTTACTTAAACATACTTCCTACATTTTCTACCAAACAAAAGATACCACCTTTGCAGTAAGGAAATCAAGTGTCCGCTAGAGAACCCGCTTCAGAGATGAAGGCAACGAAGAGGGGAATCACGTCTCTGAACCTCAGAACCTGTGCGCTTTGACAGACGGGACCTAAAAGTACAGGAAGTGCTGGCAAGGTGCAATTCCGAACCGTGAGCGGTTCTCTCTCAGGGAGTGGGGCTGGGGAAGTACAAGTTGCGCGTAATCGGACATACAAACGTATCCCATGTTTTAATGCTTACGACAACATTCGCTACTTTCAAAATCAGTTAAATATTCAACACCTGGAATAAAAAGGTCGCAACACCTGGTTCGGTGGCAACACGAAGTGCGGATCTGGGTTTGCCGTGCGGAATCTCCTGAGAGCTCGGAGGGCTGCTGGGCCCGCGCCTCCCACAGCTGTCTGGCTCTGTCCTCAGTGGCACCTCCTCCCTGTCCTTCTTAGCTGTACACAGGGGCCCCAGCACCTCGTGGGGGTCGGGAGGAGCCAGCAGAACGACCCCACGAGAGGAGAACTCTGTCCCACGCCACACCAGGGTGCCACGGGCAGAGGGGGCTGCTTTGGGTTCTGGGGACACAAGCCGGGTGCAGCGTCTCTGAGATCATGTTTGGTTCATGGTAAAATGGAGATTTTTTTTCTCCTTCTGCCTGCTTCACAGGGCTGATTTAAAAAATTTAATGAGCTAATGTTAACAAAAATGATGTAATAAATAAATGAACACATACAGATTGGCAGGGTGAAGCCAGGACTATAAATGGCATCTGTCACACACACAGGAGGGATCGTTATAATGAATAACAGCTTATTCGGTAACACCATGGCTCTTATTTTTTTATTATAAAAGAAATATGTTTCTAATTTTAATTTTTTTTAATTTGAAATACTACAAAAGAATACAAGGCCAAAAGTAAAACTCTCTTTCTAGCCCTTCCTGGTTCCACTTCTGGGTGACCTGTTAATAGTTTCTTGTGTATCTTTCCAGACATGTTCTATGGGTTCAAAGGCATGTGCAGCACACATATTTTTATGCATGTGGCATTTCATGCAACATCGTACACCCTCACCTTTTCACTTACTTTTACCTTAGAGATCTTTTTCATATCAACACATTTTCTGCCTCTTTTTCTTTTACCTGTTGTTGTATAATTTATCTAATTAGTCATATTTAAGAACATTTTACACATGTCCATTTTCTTTTTTTCTTTCTTTATTTTCTTTGCTTCAGAAACATGGTCCTATTTTGTCACCCAGGCTGGAGTGCAGTGGTGTAATCATAGGTCACTGCAGCCTCCAACTCCTGGACTCACACGATCCTCCTGCCTCAGACTCCCAAGCAGTTGGGACTATAAGCTCATGCCTTGACACCTGGCTAATTTTTTTTTTAAAGATAGGGTCTTGCTATGTTGCCCAGGCTAGTCTTCAACTCCTGGCCTCAAGTGATCCTCCCACTTCGGCCTCCCAAAGTGCTGGGACTACAGACATGAGCCACTGCATTCGACCGTTTTCTTTTTAACTGTCGGGAACAGTGTCGCCGTGGACATGCCCAGGCCGCACGTAACGAGCATGCTCATGCCACAGAGTAAACTCCCAGAGTGGGACTGTGGGGACAGAGCCCAGGTGTCACCCAGGTGCTGAGGGTTAGCGCTGAACTGGCTTCTAATGCCACTGCCTGGAAAAGGAGCAAAGAAGCCTGAGTGGAGGCGTCTGGCCGGCACCTGCCTGCCAGGACGAGCCACCGGGGCGCGGGCGCTGCCAGGCAGGTGAGCGCTCGCTCGTCCCCCCAAGACCGCGCCCGCCTCCGCCTTCACCCCCGCCTGGCCCAGGCAGGAACCTTGCTCTGGGCCTGTCCCACAGCGGGTGCCCCGGCAGCCCGGGGGCTGCCGCACCCCAGACCTGGCCGCACAGCTCCAGGAACAGAACCGCTGAGGGGTCCGAGAACCCTCTGCTCTGCCCAGCCGCCTTCGCAGCCTCCCACCCTGGGGTGGGGCCCACACTCCCTCCGCCCCGCTCTCCGCCTGCTCACCTCCTCAGGGAGCCCTCTCTGACTCTGTCCCTGCTGGCTCTTTCTGGACCTGCTGCAGTGCTCTCGGCCCGCCTGGCTGTGCTGTCAGCTCCAGTCGGCTGCGCCTTCATTTTGTTCATGCTGCATCCCAGAACCGCCAGACACCTGCCCTCTAGCAGGTGCTCAGTGAGACTTGCGAGTGACGCCACGCTCTGGCCCCCTCAGCAGAGCCCCCGTCCTCCCGCAGGCCGGCTGCAGGCGTGCTGCAGGCGAAACCGCAGCCTCGACGCCTGGCTTCAGGTCTCTGCTCCTGCCTACGTCACCCTTCCCACCTAGCATGCCACTGCTCACTCCTCGGCCAGCCATGTGACCTGCCAGGCATCCTTCAACAAGCAGCCTCCGTGTGGCCAACTTCACACGCCTGCCCAAGCCCAGGCGGCCAGCGGCGCCGCCACCGGCTCTGCGTGAGCACCCCGCAGGCAAAGCCAGGGCCCTGCCGGGAAACCTGTCTCCCCGCCCCCGCTCCTCCCACCGCTGTGCGCCTCCACAGGCAGAGCCAGCGTCCTCCTCATCTTTCTGGCTGATGACACAGTACCCAGCACCCAGTTTATACTAAGAAATGTCAAAAGAACAGTAAAGTGAAGAAAAAATGCACAAAGGGAGCCCCCATGTCCGTGGTAAGGGCTGCAGGAGCTAGCTGATGAGCCTTCTCTAAAGAACTCGGGAAAGCCCCGGGCTCCCAGAGCACCGCCACCCCTCCTTCTGCTCCGCCACGTATCGGTTATCCCGCACCTGCCACGTGCTGGCTGTTTACAAGCAGCATCTTATTCTCCACGACAACCGACAACCGTAAGGGGCAGGCCCACTTATCAGCCGCCACCCCATTTTCAGAGGCGCTCCCGTAAGCTCAGGGAGGCCCTGTAAGTTACCCAGGGCCATGCACTTGTCAGGTGAAGGAAGCACAAAACGGGGCTCCAGAACTTGCTAAAATCTTCACTTTGGCCATGTGCAGGCTGCAGGTGTGGGGGAGGGGGCAGGTAATCCAAACTAGTGGAATTAGAAGGTGCCACACAATGCTCAGTTTTGACTTGGGAAAGGGCCTTGGGGCACTTCAGGTCCTGCAGGAGGAGCACAAAGGCTACTCTAGGCAAGCAGGCCAACTCTGCACTGGCCTTGGCAGCTTGGGCTCGGCCGGCAATCTGTGCCTGCAGAGACAGGGCTGGAAGGGACACTTGCTCCTCAAATAGCAGGAAATGACTCAGGAACTCCACGTATGACCCATCAAAGCTCTCAGGAAAGCATTATCTCATTTAATCCTCATGGCAACCCAGAGAGGTCGGTGAGGCAGGGAGCAGGGTTGGTCCCCATGTCAGAGATGAGAGAACCAATCACTAACATTCTGCTCACACATCCAAACCCTTCCAAACAGCTTCAGATGCGCCATGCTTGGTACAGGAGAGGGCTGGCTCAGGCTTCACCTCAGCCTTGCAGGTGCATATTATCAGCATTTCCAACTTAGAGACAAAGACGCTGAACTCCACAGGGGTGAGAAACATTCATTCATTTATTCACTCTTCCATCCATTCATTCCAACAAATATTATTGAGCACCCAAAATGTGCTGGCAAGACAACAGTGAACAAAACTAGACATAGTCCTCGCCAGCATGGAGCCTAAATTCTACTGGAGGAAGAGAGAGAAAAAACAAGTAAACAAAGATACAAGGATCTCAGATAAAAACTAGTAGACATTAAGGAATGATGGGGTGGTGACTGTGGTGCTGATCCCACTGGGATGGTCAGGGAGGGCTTCCCAAATGACATTGCAATTAAGACTCAGTGACAAGAAGGAGCCAACCGCACAGAGACCTGGTGAGGAGTCTTCTTGGCAAAGGGAATGGCGAAAGCCAAGAGACTGGGAGAGAAGCCCAGCACACCTGAATGGCTGGAGGAAGCCAGCACAGAGGAGGGCAATGGGCAGAGGGCAGCACAGGTCTGAAAGAGAGGTGGGGAGGTGCCCCTGCCCCACAGAAAGAACAAGGCTGCACCCCAGCTCCACTGATCCCAAATCACATGTCCTAAAGAAAATCAAGTCAAATGTCCACATGACTCAAAACTAAAACCAAACTCCTCCAGTGAAGGTAAATCAGAAAGACAAGGACTCATCCTTGTGAATGAAGAAATAGAGCTGGAAACCCTTAGCGTGCAACGCAGGCCCAGCACACGAGCTTGTTTGCTGAATGGATGCTGTGCAAAGACAATCTATCCCCACAGCGCACACAGGGAGTGCAGAGTTGCTCCCCAACCCTGGACTGCGGAGACTTCCAGGCTTGAGAGAGGGAAGTGAAGGTGAATCAAGGCTCATCTGATGCCACTATGCCGCTTACACACTTAAAGCACTCGACCCTAACAGAGGATGCAGGCTCGGAATTCAGAACTACGGACATACTTAGAGAAACACGGCGTGATGCCAGGTGCATGATGGGTTCCTAAGGGAAACCAGGGCGGCCTGATTTTGAAATCTGACATCAGGAAGGTAAGTTGCCCCCTGCCAGAGTCAGAATCCAAGGCTGACCTGGGCCTGAGCTGTCTTCATGGGCTAAGCCAGTAATTTAAATTACACTCTGAAAAGGGAAATCAAACTTCAAGATAGGGAGGGGGCTGAGGAGGCACCCAGGGTCACGGCAAAGGCAAGGCCAGTGGTGAGGAGGGAAGTGTCACCGTGTAATTGATGGCATGGTGACTGCAAGCTTGTCTCGCCCCTGCTTCTGGAGACCAAGGCCTTGTCTCCCACGCCTGCCTCCCCAGACACACACAGCGTGTTTCTCGTGTGCACCAGGAGCACGGACGCCTGTCGAAGGAATGGGCCAGCAGGCAGCTGGGCACTGACCAAGCCATGAGGCCCCGACTGAGGTCCCCGGAGTTGGAGGCAGAGTGAGAAGGACAACACAACAGAAGCACATGGAAGACATGAACAGAAGCAGAGCATTTGTGAACCAGCCACACAAGGAAAAACCAAAGAGGGCTGGTGAGGAAATGTTTTTGAGAAACCCTGATCCAATATTTGAAGGGCTATCACATGGAAAAGGAGTTAGGTATGTTCTGTCAAAGCCCCAGAAGTCAACTTTTGGCAGAATTTAAGGAAGAACTTCTTCCCAGTGAAGTGTTCCCTAGATTGTGTTTCATGGGATAGTGGAATGTGAGCATTTAGGAGGTGGGGTACGCTAGGGGGTGGAGCACATTCCAATTTATTCCATAGGAAATAAGTTTGGGAACTGGGGTTAATCAAAGGCAAATGGATGTTCACAGTAAAGGATGCAGCTCTTAGCCCTTCTCAAACTTCTGTGTCTCAATGGCTTTTCATAGGATGCTATGAGCATCTCACACAATCTCTACATTCTAATCTCACCTCTGAGGAAAGAGAAATTAGAGTTGCCCAACAAAACATCATATGAAGAGGCCAGTGTCACATCAGCATCTGAGCACTTTCAGGACGCAGAATTCAGCGCTATGTAGGCGATGCAGATAGAGATGCAATCTGTTGATCTGAACAGAAAACTAGAACCAGGCATTCATTCTCCCATGGACTCATCCTGAATGACCGAGCAGCACATGAGGGTGCTGCAGACCAGCTTCCCCTTTCTGCCGTCCCACCAGCTGCCACTGCTGTCCAACCGAGGGGGGTTACGATGTTGCAAAGGGACCCCACAGGTGATCAACACTGTTGGGTGGGAGGCTTGACGACAGCACGAGCTCTTGCCAGAGCCCACTTTGACTCTTCTCATATGGTATTTTCTAGAGCATATTGCCTGTCTGCCTGCCTTCCTCATTCAGCCATCCATTCTATAGGCCTTCCAGAGCCTGGCAGTGGTGACTAAAACCAGACAAAGTGCTGCTCTATGACTGCCTATTGGGGAATACAGATAATGAACAAATATGCTACACAAATAATAATTTAATTAAGGTTTTCCATATATGTTACAAAGGAAATGAATGGTGCAAAACAGTAACTTAGGCAGAGACCTTTTCCAGTCAGGGGTTTTACCATGGGCTAAGGGAGCACAGAGACCACATTTTGCAGACCCCTAAGTGTGCAGGTCCAACACAAGTCTCTGTGACATTCTTTCAGGGAACCATAGCCCAGCAGGGTTGGGAAACACCACACAGGCCCATTCAGCACAGAAGCCTGCTCTCTAGCACATGCCTTAAGGACACTCTATTTGAGACTACAATTCAGTAGGTCTAGGCAGGTAACCAGGTGATTCGAATGCTACTGCTCTGCAGACTATATTTAAGTAGCACTACTCTATAAGGCATTTTTAAAAACTTAAATAAATGGAGAACTAGCTATACCATGTTCATGGACTCACTCATAAAGATGTCAAGTTTCCTCAAATTAACCTATAAGTTCAATAGATTTCTAATCAAATTCCCACAGAATTGTTTTGTTTATTGTTGGTGGTGGCATTGTTTAACCTAACAAGCTGATTCTGAAATTCATTTGGAAGACTAAAACAATTCTGAAAAAGAACAAAGAGACTTGAGAGATTTGCCTTACCAGCTAAAGGCTTAATATAAAACCATAGGTGTGGTATTAACACTGATATATAAAAAGGCCAATGGAACAGAATAAAGAGTCCCAAACCAGACCCATCCTTGCAGGAAAACTGTATGTAGAAGGTAGCATCACAAATTGGCCAGGAATGAATTATCAATAGGTACTCCTTTAAAAAATATGGTTAATTTTAAAAACTGGATTTCTATCTCATGCCATATTAAAAACATTAAATTCCAGACAGATTATATTCCTAAATGCAAACCAAAACTTTAAAACTCTTAGAAGAAAATACAGAAAATGTTTACAGTTTTGAGGTAGGGAAATATATCTTAAATAAGATACCAACTGTCCAAACCAAAAGGAAAAGATTAATAAATTTGACTTCAATAAAATTGAAACTTCTGTACACAACATATAAATAACAAAGAAAAGCCACACACTGGGAAAAGATAAGAATATCCAGAATGTAACAAGAATTCATATCTGTAAGAAAAGACGTACAATCCAAATAGGAAAGGATATGAACCTGAAGTTCATAGATGAAGAAATCAAACAGTGAAAAAACATACAAAGATGCTTAACCTCAAAAGTAATTAGAGAAATGCAAATTTAAAATAATGAGATATCATTTCATACCCATTACAATGGCAAAACAAAAACTGCCTAGACCAAGTACTATCCAGAATGTGGAGCAATAGAAATTCTCGCACACTCTCATTTGGAGTGTAAATTAGATCAATCCTTTGAGAAAGCAATTTTGCCTTACCTGATAAAACTGACAGCGGATGTACCCTGCGACCCAGCAATTCCACTCAAGAAAGCATGGACAAGACATTTACCCAGTGTGCCTACTGATAGTGGGAGATGGGCTACAGTCTAAATGCCCATCAAATGGCTCTGGAGAAATATAACGTAGACTATTCTACAATGAAACAGTCTATAGCGAAAAGAAAGAAAAGAATGACAGAAAGAAAAAACCAAAGCTACATGTACCAATATGAATACATCTCAAAATCAATATTGAGCAAAGAAACAAAGTTGTTATAAAAATGTAAGAATCGACACCATTAGTATAAAAATTTTAAATACTCAGGAAAGACCTCAGTGGTTTTGGGTACATATACATGTTAAAAACAAGTATAAAGATGTACATGAGAATAACAAACCACACTCAGCATGATGGCCTCTAGAAAGGGAAGGAAAAGAATGGTATCTGGGAAAAGAATAAAAATCACTCATAAATCCACTGTCCCCTCCCCCAACAAATACACACTACTATTAATTGCATGGGGTGAGGGGGGCTCCGTCAGTGGGGCCAGGCCGCTTCACACTGGACAGCCTCCACCCACACAGGAAGCCTCTCTGCCACTCCTGAAGCCAGGGATCCTCCTACTTCTATAACGGAAACTCCAAGTCGGGCCCCTTTGTGTGGTTGCACAGGTTGTCCATTACACAATTCTGGAGTGCACACTTCATAATGTTAATGATGACTCCTCCGGTTGTTCAGTGTGTGACTTATACAACCCTATCCAGCAGCCCTATAAGGGTCTCTGATAAAACTATGCCCATGTCTTGGAAAATACCCATCCGCACAATTACTGCTTATAATTTCAGTGGATTTGGATTCAGACACAATCCTAGCAATGTCTCCCAGCCCTGAACTGGTCAAGCACTTCCAGGGATGGGTGCTCTCAATCTTCTGAAGTCCTTTCAGACAATGCTATGTGAGTAAGTTCTTCCTTAAGCACATTTGAAACCTTCCTCTTTTTAACCTCTATCCATTAAAGTTGATCTACTTCCTTTCCACATGATACTTTTGGCTACTGAAAGAAACAAAGAAACATGCCGCCATCCCCCACCCCGCCGCCCCCGTAGACTTCTGCTTTCTAGGCTAAATATACTCTTGCTTGGCTTAGCTTATTGCAAACATGCTATATCTTCTCTTTTGTTCAAAATGAATTTTTAAACTGTCCATCTTTTCACTAAGCACTTCCTGCCCTAATTAGCAACTAGGCATGCTGACATGTTAGCCAAGAACCAGAAAGCACCTCTCCAAGGTGCCCTTTTGGGAACCCTCTGAAGATCTCCATGCTTGCTCTAAAGCCACCAGATGCCCACAGAAGTCAGGAAACGTCAGGCTGGAAGAAGAGTCAGGCTTTTTCCAGGGGACAGGGCAAGGCCAATTGATCAGAGCTAGGACAGGGCCCACAGGCCAAGGGACACTAGTTCTCCACTTACTCCCAAAACTCCATGACCGGAGAGGTGGCATTCTGCAGAGATACATGGCTGTAGTTGCTCACATTCAGTTTCTGGAACTCCACACAATTTTCTACAGTGGAAACAAGACAAGAAATACAAGAAAATTAACTTCCTCGAGGGTTGAAGCTTAAAAAACATTCAGAGCTTATATGCAACCTAGCAGTTCCATCCGGCCGCCCCAGTAAACATGCCTCAAAGAACACTGTGGGGAGAATCAATACTTCACAAACAGGTAAAGGTCCTCTGTTGTAACTTTACAAACAGAGAGAGAGAGTTCTGATTAGAACAGAAGGAAAGGTTTTGGGGGCAGGGGACAGAGTGCCACTCTTTCCTGTTCCCACCCATGTGCCCTAACTCTCCCAGCCTTTGTCCCCAAACGTCTTTTCTTTTCTCCACTTCCCTGCCCCCGCCTGTCCACGGCTTTGTCTGCCATGCTCAGCGGCCCCAGGCAGACTAGAGGGACTAAAGGAATGGGACAGTCATGGTGTCCCTAGGGCAGAAATGCAGTTGAGACTTGGTTTTCTTTTAGGTAAAAAGGGGCTAATACCACGGCTGCCTCATAAAGGTGTGATGACTGGAGGAGACAGTGTGAACCCACATGGGTAACGAAGCCCTGGCTTCCTAGTCATTCCCCAGCTTGGTTTACTGAATGCCTCTTCTATTTTCATGAAACTTGATGACCAAGGGAGATTTGAATCTCAAATAGAAACATCCTTGTTTTCATCCTTCAAGGCCCAAAACAACCCATCAACCCCTCCTCCAGGGAGCCTTCCCTGATCTCCCTCCTTTGAATTCTACGAAAGCTAGACTTCAAAGCTCCTCCAAGGAATCACCTTCTCCAACTCCCTTTATTTTGAAGAGGAAGAATTTAGGGTTTTGAAATAGTTAAGGGACCCTCAACTTCCTCCTCTATAAAGACATCAGACAGCTAGGGACAGAATTAAGAATGAACTCCAGCCAGAGATCCATCTCCTTTGCCATGGTTACTGCCCGGCACTGTCCACCACCATGGGACTTGTGTTCCTCTGTTCACAGGGCCATCGGGGCCACCAGACTGTGGCCTCCCAAGGGCAGGGCCTCCTGCACCTGCTCACCTCAGAGCGCCCTGCGCCCTGCACAGCGGCAGCACGGAGCTCGTGCCAGCTCCACTCTAGCGCGCCTTTCGTCTACAGACGTGTCTGTGATCTCCGGGGGCAGGAATCACCTCTACAGCTGACGTTCACACACTGCAAGTGTTCACATCCCCTTTTGAGAGAAAGGGGACTGCAAACCCATGGAAAGAAGAGGTTTGCAGTCCACTGGGGAATTCCCCGGTTATCTGCCTCCTTCCTGCTGCTCCTGGCCAGTGCTAAGTACATTCCGAAAGGAGGTGCTCTGGGCGTCCACGGTCAGTCTTGAGAGGAGTCTGGAGATCTGAATTGTAATGTGCAAGCAAGATGTCTGGGTGTGCCATGCACCTTCTGCTGGGGAGAGGTGCCTTTAGCTTGTATCAGATTCTCTAAAATAGTATTTCTCAAATGTTTACCCCAGAGCAAAAACATTTCTTGGACACCCAAGGTTGAAAGTTATTTTTATTAAAATGATATTTAATCATATACAAGTAAACAATGAGTTATAAAATCTCTGTGATTATAGTATTCACATAAAAGCAAAATTAAATTTGTAAATTAAATACTAACTAAACTGCAAAACCAACACAATTCAAAGTGACAACCGAAAGTGGATGTGTGAAATAATGCCATTTGGTGAAACTGAACGGCAGGTAGGAGTCAGGGTCTGCTGAGTTCAGCTGGCTCACTCCTCCATGGGTGAGTTGAGATGCAATTCTACCACTCTGGTCACACTTCCACAAACCCTCCCTCCCTACAGTTTGTTGCATCCTCAACTGGACTTCACTTAGTAACAAAGCTCTACTTGTGAATTAAATCTCTCTGCTCTCTTTCTCATGGCTACCAGCATTCTTTTTTTACCACAAACACATCTTAAATTGCAAACATGCACAATGTCAGGGCCTGGAATCTCCTGACTGCCCTTAGTTACAAGGTGGTTGTGCAGACAATCCAGAATATGTACATATTTTTAGAGTATCTTCAAAATAAATACACACAATTAAATTAGCACAGAGGACTCACAGGCCTCCAAGAATATGTCCTTGAATTTTAGTTTGATAAACATTTCTATGAGGTCCCTGGCCAATGGAAGGTTAAGAACCAGGGCCCTAGAGAGAGAGAGAGAGATTTCCACAAAATGCTGCCGCTCCTTCTGTTGGTGACCCATATCCTGCCTGCTCTCACTGCATCCCAGTCTTTAGGACGGCAGGCCACTTTCAGATATAACCTACCCACAGGGTATCACACAGAGCGTGAACCACTTAAGTGTGTGTACCCGTCCCACCCGAAAGGCAGTGCCGTCTGGAGCACGGCTGAGAGACATTCTGAGGCCAAGACTAGACTGAGCAGGAAAGAGTGCTTATAATCAATTAGTGGTATCTGCTGCAGGCACGGCTATCTTAGAAAGGAATTGCTTGGGCAGGTATTTGCCTTCCTTGGATTATAAAACTCAATTGTGATAAGAAGACAAATCAAAAAATGAATAATATTTCAGAATCAAAAGTAATCTAAAAGATTATCCATTCTAGGGGCAAGGAGGCTGAATTCACAGAGTTTATTGTGGTTGGGTTGGACAGGCACAGCAAATGAACAAAGTGAGCTGGGCAGTGACTGTGGCAACTCAAGGATAGATGTGTCACCCAAAAGCAATAGCAGCGTCTCAGCTGCAGCCTTTGCTGCCAAGCAGGACCGTGAGTCTGCTGTTGCCAGATCTTTCAATTTTTTAAGAGAAGCTGGAAATCTGGATTTTTCATATATCGCTTCTGATTTTTAAATTTTGGCAACCAAATACATTTTTTTTCTTTAGAGACAGGGTCTCACTCTGTCACCAAGGCTGGAGTGCAGTGGCATCATCATAGCTCACTGCAGCTTCAAACTCCTGGGCTCAAGCGATCCTCCCACCTCAGCCTCCCGAGTAGCTGGGACTACAGGTGCACACTACCACACCCGACTAATTTTTCTACTTTTTTGTAGAGATGGGGTCTTGCTATGTTGCTCAGGCTAGTCTGGAACTCCTGGCCTCAAATCATCCTCCTGTCTTGGCCTCCCAAGTAGCTAGGACTACAGGTGCATACCACCATGCTCAGATAACAAATACATTTTTTTTTAAATTTGCTGTTCATTGGTCTAAAGGCTACCTGGCCTATAAGTCTTCTGGTTGCAGCCCTTCATTTTACAGAGGAAAACCTGACACTCAGTGAGGCAGGGCTGGAATGGGAGCCCTAAGCCCCTGAATCTAAGTCTAGTGCCTTTTCCTCCTACTCCCACTCTGTCCCCAAGAGGCTCAGTCCCTGAATTTGAAAAAGAGAGGAAAGAATATCACTATTCTCCTAACCATGCCAATCCCTGGGCCGATGCTCAGCTCAGCCTTCAGGACTGCCACTCACAGAATGTACCAGACCAGGTACAGAGTTGACCCATTTCAGTGGGACCAGCCTAGAAAACTGGACTCATGATGAGAGGCCGGAGGCCAGGACTGGTCTCGAAGACAGAACACATCCCAGTCCCAGGCCCCTGCAGGACCAGCAGAGAGACCTTCTGTGGCGGCCATACCTGTGTTCCACTCATGCCCACAGGTGGCCCAGGGCAGCTCCGTGGTGAAGCAGTTGCACAGGTAAAAAATGGCCCATGCCAGGATGATGATGTAGTACACATTTAAATGGGCCTCAATCACCTGCGTTGCATAGCCAATGCCTGAAAGGACAAAGGAAAGTGAGCGATTTGAGTCCCTGTCTTTTCAAAACAGGCTTTAGCTAGCTACCTTTGCAGCTAGACATTCCCTGGGCAAAATTTTATTTTCTCACCAACTCAGTACATACCTTCAAATAAAGGGCAAACTTTCCTCCAACAGGTAATGCCACCTTCACTTGTGAATTGCCCCAGAGCTGTTTCCAAGAAAAAAACAGGAATTCCACAGCAAATAAAAAACACCACATAGGGAATCAGGAATGCCCCTGCAAGGATGCAAAGGAATGAGATTAAAACTGCCCCCACCATTTCATGTTTGGCACAAGAAATCTTTAATAAACATCTATTACAGGCACGATATAATGTCTCTGAGCTTGAATTCAAGTTCCCGCTATAAGGACAGCCGTCCTTAGAAAATGCAGCTAGGTTTGTGTTCTCTGCCACCTACCACCTTAAGTAAGTTTACCCCACATCTCCAAGCCTCAACTTCTTCGTCTGTATAACAGGGCTTTAGTCCTTATTGGCCGCAACACATCTCACAGAACTGTTGTACGGCTAAGATGATCATGTAAAAGAAAGCATTTTATTCGCTCAATTCCTTTACTTATCCTTTTCATCCTCAAGCACGGGTCCGATTCATTCCTTCCCTGAGTGTTGCAGCCTTCTTTTTCATTCTAAAGTAACCTCAAAGGCCAGGTGAGGGGGCCCCTTCTTATTGACTTTGGAAGTGTCCTGCACAAAATGTCTTCGATAAAGAAAAGCATTCTCGAGGAATTCTATGATGAGCAATATCAGGCCTCAGCCGAGCAGCCCTGCAGACGAGGCCAGGCCCGAGGCGCGCGGTGGGGAGTCTGCGGCAACAGCACGGGCAGCAAGGCTGGCTTCGAGTCCGCCTGGCAAAGACCACCCCAAGCCTGAGCGCTGCTGTCTTGAAACATAATAGCTACTGCCTGCACCCTTCTGTGAAACAAATTAAATAACTGACTTGAACATGAGTTATTACACCTAGAAGGGGATTTTTCCCAGATCCCTCATTCTCTCTCCCCCGTCTAGTAACGAAGCAAGAAAGCACATGCTATTCGCCGCTATCTGATCTCGCAAAGGAAGCCTTTAACTGAAAGCACTTTTTGCTAAATGAAGTCTCTTTAACCACAAGGAGTAATAACAACAATTTCGATCAACCCTGATAGCAGGACCACATCTACCAGGTTCTGAAAGGGTCTAACTTTTCCGGGCAGGTGACTCATTTAAAGTTTTACGTTGGGCAAGAAGTACTTTAAACTATTGTTGGGATCTTTGAGTAGAGCAGCGTATTTTTTACAAGTTGAAAAGCAGATATTCCAATTGTATTGGAAGACAAACGTTTATAAAAGGGAATAGAGGCTCTGTTTACTGAATCTAAATCTAAGTGATGAAAACAAGCTTGTTTTAAAGTGGCAGGTCCTGTAATATTGATACGTCATTTGCCTGTGAACCCTTTAGAATCTAACAGATGACACTTTCTGACAGCCTTTTGGCCTGTGTGCTCACAAAGCCAGTAATCCCTGCGTAACTCAATCAGACCAGATCTGTGCATCCAATGGAAGCTCTTGAAAAGTTAGAGTAGGGAATAAAAACAAAAGAACCAATGACTCATTTTTAAAATTTTACTCACTACAACCGTTTTTTAAATCTGTGACAGAATTTGTAATTAACCCAATTTACCCTGTTTTCTGTTTTTAGGAATCTTTTTGTGTTGGTATAACAATTTCCTGTTTGAAAAAAGATGGTAAAACAATTTGTGCCTGGACTACCCCAAAGGGTTTCCAAGCGGACGCTGCAGCTCACAAAGGCTGAATCCGCAAAGAGAAGCGGGGTTCACCGCCGAGGGCACAGGGCATGTTTGGGGTCTCCAAGTCCACTCCCTCTCTCCCCCTTGCCAAGCCACCAACACCGGCGGCCACTTCATTACAGTGCAGAGCAGGCTTGGAGCAGCCTGTGCCTTAGGGATGAATGTCCCCAAAGAATGGGCCCGGGCCAAGCAGTGCCCTTCTCGCTCCCCAGCGGCTGCTGGCTCAGGAAGCCCTCTCTGCACAGCCTCGCAGAGTGGCCCCGCCAGCCAGCTTCCGAGCCACCTTCTTTGGGCTTGGGAAACTTGCAGGAGGGGCAGGGGCGCAGCAAGGAGAGGGAAGAACGCACAGGCATGGGCTTTCCTTGGAGAAACGGTGCCACCGAAGGTTCACAAGATCCCTGGCCACGGACCTGCTGATATGACAGGAGGGTCCTGAAGGCTGGAGCCCCTTCCCTGAGCTGGAAGAGCTGTGATCCACTGATGTATCTTCTGCCAAACTAACTTTGAGATGTTGTCACTAGAAGTGACACTGTCATCACCTTCCTTTCTCTCCCCCTTCCACATCACCAAGCATCTCACAAATCTTAAGTCAGTGTCATTGCTTCCTTTGTGGGGACTCTGAGACCAGTAAAAGAAACTGCTTGGTGCCAATTCTTCCACCAGAGGGGTCCAAAAATATTAGCTCTAGAAATAGCCTTAAGAGCAAATGAAAGACTAGGCAGGAAAGCAAACAGCAATGCCTCACCTGAAAGTTCTCCCTGTTGTTAGTCCCATCCCAGTTTAAAGCGAGGCCTGTGATGACAGATCCACATCTTTATTTCTGGCTAAGTGAGTGACTTCTCTGACCCTTAGTTTCCTCATCTGCAAAATGGGTATACTGCTGCCTACTCAGGTGACGGTGAGGATGAAATGAGATGATATAGGCAAAGCTTAGCATGGTGCCCGGCATTTCAGTAAGCGCTCAAAAACTGGGACCACTCAGATAATTCTCAGGCCCTTTCTCTCAGGCCATCTCCACTTCGCAAAGCCGAGGCTCCAAGGGGCTAGCGTCTGCTGCCCAAACACCACTGCGGTGCTTTGCAGAGCCAACAGCAAGGGCTCCTGGGCTCGGTCGGCACCTCATGCTATAGACAGAACGTTCCCAGCGGTCAACCTGCGTTCTGGCAGGTGGCACACTCAGGTGCGAAGCGGCACGTGCGCATGCGCACTGGTACAGGCGGGCCAAGCTCTGTGGTGAGTTCACAAACCAGGTGGCCGGTGGTCAAGGTTCTCCGCGCGGGTCCCGCTTCACGCAGGCGCGGACGGGGGTCTCGCGCTCGCCCCCTGGCTCCCAGCCCCCCCCCCAGTCTCCTCCCTGTCGCATGCCGCCTCACCTCCTCCATTCTTGTAGCACAGGTAGGGGAAGCGCCACACGTTGCCCAGCCCAACGATCTCCCCGGCCACGCTCAGCACGAACTCCACCTTGTTGTTCCAGTGGCCACGCTCGTGGACCGCCTTGTCGCGCTTGTCGCGCGGGTCGCGCGCGGGCACCGCGTCCCCGCCGCCGCCACTGCCGCCGCCGCCACCCGGCGCCTCGGACTCCCGCGCCTCCTCGGCAGCCTTCCCATTGCCCAGGGGCAGCGCCTCCTCCGCCGTCATGGCCGCGCTGCCTGCCTCGTGCGCCGCCCGGCTCTGCGCCGCCGCCCCGGGCGGGCTGGCTTTTCAGGAGGCGCGAGCGGGCGGGAGGGGGAGCCAGGGGGTGGAGCGAGGGACCAGGCCGGGCCAGCGCGGAGTCTGGGACTGGGACTGGGACGCGGCGCGCCGGCCCGGCCCTCAGGGCGCCCACGCCGCCCCAGCCCGGCGGCCCGGGAGCGCCGAGCACCTTGCGCGCGCCGAGCACCTTGCGCGCGCCGAGCACCTTGCGCGCGCCGAGCACCTTGCGCGCGCCGAGCACCTTGCGCGCGCCGAGCACCTTGCGCGCGCCGAGCACCTTGCGCGCGCCGAGCACCTTGCGCGCGCCGAGCACCTTGCGCGCGCCGAGCACCTTGCGCGCGCCGAGCACCTTGCGCGCGCCATCCTTCCCACAGCCCTACCTACTGGCCTGTTAGGACAAGAGTGGAATTCAGGCCTTAGGTGGGCTCTAGTCACCAATTTGGGTCTGCCACTCTCCATGACCTTCAAACGTTTGGGCCTCGCTGTCCCCTCTCTAGTAGGAGGAGTGGACTCTAGACGAGGCTTCTGTAACTTCAACGTGCACACCAGGCACCTGCGGGTCTCCTTTAAACTGCAGAGCCTGGTCTAGTAGGTCTGGGTGAGCTGGGGAGTCTGCCTTTCTAACAGGCTCCCAAGTGATGCCGTTACTGAGGTCCGGGGACTGCACTATAGCAAACTCAGTGACCCTTGGCTCCTTCCCAGCCCCCTAACACCCTGCAGGTCTTGTCCATGCTGGTGTCCACTGCTTTAAACAGTGTGGCAGTTAAGTGCTTGTGCCTGGAGACAGATAATCTAAGTCAAATCCTGTGCTTCACCT
Source organism: Microcebus murinus (assembly GCF_040939455.1). Taxonomy (NCBI): domain Eukaryota; kingdom Metazoa; phylum Chordata; class Mammalia; order Primates; family Cheirogaleidae; genus Microcebus; species Microcebus murinus. The sequence continues at coordinate 39,675,799 of NC_134124.1, forward strand.
GTCTTAGTTGTGTGACTTTGGCCAGTCATCGGACCGCTCTGTGCCTCAGTTTCCTGATCTGGAAAAGGAAATACCAATAGTGTCTTTCTCTTAAGTTTTTTGAGGGGTGGGTTTTGGTGAAAGGTTAATAAGTAAATGCTTATGAAGTACTTAGTACACTGGAAGTGCTCAATGAACATTAGCCATTATTAGTATTATCATATAATATGTAGACATATTTGTGCATCTTCTTGCTTAATATTTGTCTCCCTACTCAATTGTAAGAGTGATAAACACTGTCTTGTTCATTATACTAGCCACAGAGCCTAGCACAAGAATTGTCACATCATATGTGCTCAGTAAATATTTGTGGCCAGAGAGGAAGGGAGGGAAGAAGGAAGGAAGAAGAAAAGGAGAAGAAGGAAGGACTGTTGGAGCTGCAGGGGCCCACAGTGATGTCACTGCACAGGCCTGCAGAAGCCCAGTTGTAGGCCCTGCATCTGTCCCTGGGAGGTCCCTCTGGGGCTGTCTGGGACAAGCTCCTTGTCTTGTAGTCTTCAAACTCCTGCCTTCAGCTTCTTTCCTTCTTGCTCACAACTGCTCAAGTCTCTCCACACCTCCATCCTCCCAGAAAACCCTTTCTTCCACCATCTTCCATTTACCCTCCCCCTCACTATCATATTTCTTGAAAGAGTAAGTTGGCGTGCTGCCAGCCCTGTCTTCACCTCCCACGCATTCCTCAGCCCACGGCAATCTGGTGCCCGCCCCCACCACTCCTCTGAAAATGCTGTCTGTGAAGTTCCTGACACCCTCTGATTTGGGCAGATCCTACCGCTCCTTTCCCAGCCCCGTCCTGCCTGGCCTCTAGGTTAACTGTCAGCACCGATATTCCCTCCCTCCTTCTTATGGTTCCTACTGGCCTGGCGTGGTTTCCTGACGTTGCCTGCCTCTGCTGCTGTTCTTCGCCTTGCTCCTCTGCTTCTCCTTTCTCTCCCTTTAAGTTTGGCCTTTTTCAGACCTTGAGCCACCCAACTAAATGCTGATGCCTCCCAAACCTATCTCCCCCCATGACGCCCAGGTTATGTTTGAAAGCAAAGACCCTGCAGAGTGTTCAGGGTGAGAGTAGGCTGAGTTCAGATCGATGTGGTTTTACATCCAGCTCTGCCCCTTAGAAGCTCTGTTAGTTCTTGGCCTCAGGCTCCTTCTCTGTCCGGTGGGTTCTGGCCTCACAGAGTGGGTGTGAGGGTTAAAAGCCTCAGCAGGTGCTCTGCAAACAGTAGCTTTCATTTTTATCATGAGGAGGAGGAGGATGGCGATGTCCTTCCCTTGCTTAAAAGCCTCTATCAGACTTTTTTCCTACAAGATAAACCAAATTGCTAACCTGGCATTCAAAATTCCCTCGCAATCTGATTGTCCCGCCCTTTTCTTCCAGCTTCATGTCATTTTGCTCCCATGCTAAAATATGCACGTTTTCATTTTCTTTTGGTTGATCCCTGATGCTGCATATAGAATGGGCAATAAAGGAAGGAATTCATCTTTGACCTTGATAGTCCTTGCACACAATAGGCATATAGTAGCTAGGAGTCAATTTATTAAATGAACAACTACATCAAAAGTTAGATGTATTCCTGAATCTTACTACTGCAGTATTAGGCAATCATCCCAGACTCTGTAAACTGCCTTCAAGGCTGATTACATCTGCGCTTCGTGCTGGTGCTCAGCATCATCAGCTCCAGGAATTGACTTCCTCTGCGCAGCTGTGATTCTACCAGACACTCTAGGGAAGTGACACTGAACCAATGTGAGAGGGCTGGGGCTGGCCATAGTCTGGTCTGGGACCCAGTCTGAGTTCTGCTGATGAGTAGCTCTGTGGTCTTGGGTGCATCACCCAATCTCTCTGAGCTTTGGTGTTCTCATATCATTGAAATGAGTAGGATTATTCCCATATCCCAATGAGGTCTTCAGGGTGAGATGAGACCACATGCAGGGAAGAACACTGTACAAATGCTAATGTTACATCTCCTCCTTCATCTCAGGGCCTCATCTCTGGACCGTTTCCACCTTATCATTTCTCTGTTGAGCTGCAGTGGCCTAAAGAGCACACGCCCCGTGTCAACAGGCTGGATGGACTTGGGTTGGGGCGCAGATGGACACACTTCTCATCTCCAGAGCTGCCCCTGGTGCAGCACAGCAGGATGAGTAAGAACGTCACCCTGCTTGGTTTCAATGCCAGCTCCAAATGACCTTAGCAAACGACTTCATGTGCCTTAGTCTCAGTGTCCTTATCTGGAAAATGGAGGTACTAATAATATCTATCTTTTAAATGTTATGGGGATTAAGTGGGTTAGTATTTGTACAGCACTTGGATTTGTGCCTGACAGGGACATTTTTGTTAAATAAATATATTCACATGTCTTCAGAGAACAGAAATGCCATGCCTCCCTTATTCCTTCCTTGGAGCAAGCATTCAAAGTCTTTTATCTCCTGGAAATAGCAGTTTCTGTCCTGAAGGCTCATTTAAATGTCAGCCTTGCTCATTGATTCATTCACCAAATACTTGTGGCTGTTCAATTATTTTCCAGACGTGACGCTGGTCACTAGGGAGCAATACCAGATACAAGGTAGGCCCCAGTGGCATGCCGGAGTTGGCTCGCCAACTGTTACATCTCTAGGCAGTTGCTGGTGTCTTGAAATCTGCAATGGTGGTTGCATTTACACCACGGGAAACTGCCAACACTGCAGATCAGCCCCACCCTCACTGCCAGTGTGCCAGCTCGCCATCACAGCATGGTGAGGGAGGCAGATATTAATCAAGCAATTGCAGAAATGAGTGGAAAGTCAGAGGTCCTGGGAGATGTGCAAAGGAATGGTCTGTGGTGCTGGGAGAGCTTGAACTGAGCAGCCTGACCTTGCCAAGGAGATCAGAGAGGGCTCCCTGAGCAAGTGACAAATGGGCAGAAGCCTAAAGGGAGAAGAACAGTGAACTGGATGGGGAGCAGGTGGACCCTGGAGGGTGCTCGCCAGGGTTGAGGCTGGACCACATGGGTAGAAGGAGATGTGCCTGAAGGTGAAGTGTTTTTAGCAGTGGGTGAAATGAGAGCACATTCTCACTGTGAAAAGATGACTGTTGCCACAGTGTGAAAAGTAGCTTACAGGATGGGGTTGGAGGAGTGGTGAAAGGCTACTGAAGTGGTCTAAGCAAGAGATGACAGCAGCTGAGACTAGGAAGACAGGAGTGATATTGAAGGGATGAAATCCGCAGGACTTGACGTAGGACTGGATGTGAGGGTGAGGAAGGGCAGGTGGCAAGTTTATCTCCTGGGTTGGTAGAAGGACAGCGTCCCATTGAGAGGGTGATAGTTCTGCTTGACTTTGTGTCAAGATGCCCACAGCTGCCTCACTTAGGGTGTGATAAACCAGAGCCACCGGGCCAGGGGACTGTCCCCAAATGTGCGAATGGTTGCTGAACCAAAACCTGCATGGCAGAACCAGGCTCAAATAGAGGAAGCAGAAAGGAGTTACGTGCCGGGAAGAATTTCCTACAGGCATTCAGTAACAGAATACTCTGCCCCAGCCACGGTGAGCCCCATGAGAGGGTCGAAGTAGAAGCTGGACTGTCGTAGCACAAGGCGAATACCACAAGGGCACTTCCCGATCATGAGAGCCTGAGTCTGCAATTTGCTGTAAAAACCTTACCTTGTCACTACCTCAATCCTATTTTCTAGTCGGTTTACATAAAGAGCCCTGATTCCCACCTCCCGATCCACACCATGAGCCACGGAGCTCTGCAGGGCTCTCCCAGCACTAAGGCTAGCCACGTGTCTTGTGTTGGCCCTGGAGTGGGAGAGAGTGGTGAAGCGCCAGTTCCAGGCCTTCCTCCCCACTTCCGCCAGCACCACAGGAAGGGTGTTCCCAGGTCAGTCTGCTGGTCCAGGGCGAGACTTAGATGCACACAGGCAGAACTGCCCCAGCTGAGGTGCCCCAGAAAACCTGGACTAAACCACACCAGCCCACTGGAGACGTGAGCAGGCCCAGCCCACATGGCCCAGCTCCCAGCCTTGTGCCTTAAAAGCTGGGACAGTAAGTGTCTGCAGCCTTACGCCACCGAGCCTTGGCCTTTGCTCATGTCCTCCCCCTTTCTGATGCTCCCGTTTGCTTGCCAGACAGCGCTGGCGTAGCCAGCGGAAAGCTCCTTCCTGCGTGCTAACGCGACTCCTCTGCCCTCTCCACCTCCGGGCTCCTGCATTTCAGTACCGCCCGGGATGAAATGGTGTTTTGCAACCTTTACACACCCGGTTTAGGAACCTCCCTGGCTGGGGAGCTGTAGAAACATTTCCTCCTTTAATGCCCTCGGCACTGGTTCAGGGAAAGATCCTCACTGTCAGGGCCAGAATGCAGACGGAAGGGTGGGTGACCTCTCCGCCCGCACCCCAGCCCTGGCCCGCCTCCTCGGCCTCCGCGCCACGTGCTTGTCTTCAGCCACAGCGCTAGGACGTTTCTTTTGAGAGAAGAACATGCTATAAGAACTACCTGTTTTATTCACGAAATATAATATTTGGGTAAATTAATATGAATAGACGATAATTCTATTTGTATACTGTAGTAGATTGAATTATTGGTCCCAACTCTACACTCCCTTGTGATCGTATTCTGTGTCCTCACTCTGGCTTCGGCCCATGGCGGGCGGAGCGTACCTCTCCAGTGCTGGACCCTGGGCGTGGCCGTGGGCTTGACCCTGGGCGTGGCCGTGGGCGTGCCTCTCCAGTGCTGGACCCTGGGCGTGGCTGTGGGCGTGCCTCTCCAGTGCTGGACCCTGGGCGTGGCCGTGGGCTTGACCCTGGGCGTGGCTGTGGGCGTGCCTCTCCAGTGCTGGACCCTGGGCGTGGCCGTGGGCGTGCCTCTCCAGTGCTGGACCCTGGGCGTGGCCGTGGGCGTGCCTCTCCAGTGCTGGACCCTGGGCGTGGCCGTGGGCGTGCCTCTCCAGTGCTGGACCCTGGGCGTGGCCGTGGGCGTGGCCGTGGGCGTGACCCTGGGCGTGGCAGTGGGCATGGCCACGGGGTCCACTTCAGCAAGCAGAGGCCTGAGATGCGCTTGCACAGCTGGGCTTTCCTCTGCCCTGCTGACATTTCTTGGAAAAGAGCACCTCCCATGTGGCTGCCGCCCCTCCAGACGGGGCCCCAGAGGGACATAATGGAGCAGAGATGCCCTTGCCAAAACCTCAGACCCACAGCCTGAAGCAGAGCTGCGCCAGCCAGATCACATGCGTGAGAGACAAATGCTTATTGTTATATGCCACTGAGATTTGGGGGTTTGCATAGCAAAAGCTGACTGATACACTTATCACAGGCTATGCTTGGGCTCTCATGTACCCCATCTCTGTTATGCTGCATACCACTGTGTGGTAGGAATGGTAATATCTTTATTCTACAGATAAAGAAGCCAAAGCTCAGAGAGGTTGAGCAACTTGTCTAAAATCACACAGTGGAGCCAAGACCCAAACCCAGTTATGACTTATGCTGTATGTCCTGTGGGGTCTGATTTCAGTCCTCTTCTAGCCAGTGGTTTTAGCATGTGAATTTTGTCTTTCTCTGCTTGATCCAGGTAGAAAAAAGATGAGACAAAGGAGGAAATGGATGTCATTTCCTAATTTAAGGGGGAGAACCCCAAGAACGTTAGCTCAAAACTTAATCGTTATATGCTGGGTGCCAGCCTGGGGAGGAAACGCTCATGGCCCTGCTTCTGCGGGACAACGCTGCCCACGCTCCTGGGCACCAAGGGTCTGCTTAGACTGCGAGCTGCAGTTCTGGAGACCGGCGGGCGGCGGGCAGCGGGCGGCACAGGGTTCCTTATGTTCTGGGCATCCCCGCGTTGGTGTCTAAGCTCCTTGATATCCTGGCTCAGGTGTCTGAAGCCAGTGGCACGCCACAGACGTTTGCATCTGCCTGTGGGGCTGTAGGGACCGCTGTATCAGGCCACGCGGGCTGTGCACGCTCAACGGAGGGGCACCACTCCCCTTGTCGCTCTGCAGGGACCCCAGGAGTTGTGCACAGGGCACCCTGAGCCCCAGATTGCGGGTCAGAGTGGACCCCAGGTTACCCAGCTGGGAAGTGCCACGCTCCTGGTCATGTTAGTGACGTACTTCTTATGACCGTGTGGCCTGTTGGCCCAGATATGCAGTGCCCTGTAGCTGTGTATCAGGGCTGCCTGGATATTTCTTAGAGAAGATCATAACCTAAGGATTGAATGACGGTTCAAGATACACACAACCCCCAAGTCATGGCTCCTTGGTTCAGAATCTCTCTGGTAGCAATAACACTCCAAGCAATGTTTTCTACCACTTTCTTTATTGTGACTCACCACAAATAAATAAAAGTGAGGGGACTTTTAAAGAAATTTTCCTGATAACCTAACACCATCATCCCACAGAGAGCCCCACAATTGCTTCTAAAATCAGCAACTGCTTTGATGGTCTGCCGTGTGCCAAGCAACGTGCCCTACGCTGGTGGCTCAGAAATGGTCTTGGCCTTTCAGCGACATATCAAAGCACAATAATCCAGGGTGGCAGACACCCAAACGGAGGTGGGTACAAGGTCCTGCAGGGACACAGGGGAAAAGGGCACCCATCCTTCTGGGGGTAGTGCACAAGACTTCAGAGAGGAGGGCACATTTGTGCTCGGCCCTTGAAGTACGAGCAGGAGCTCAGGTGGGGAAGGAAGAGGAGGCTGTTCCAGGCGAAGGGAACAGTGTAGGCAAAGGCACAGCGATATGGAAGTACCTAGAACATGTGGTTGCTAAGTGTGTTAAACGTGCCTGGTCCTAATGGAGATGTGTAAAACACAGGCTGGATTTTGAAGATTTAGTATCAACAAAAAAAGAATGTAGTGTATCTCATCAATATCTTTAATACTGATTACAGATTGAAATAATAATATTTTTGATATATTGGGTTAAGTAAAATACATTATGAAAATTAATTTCATCATTTTCCTTATGCTTTTTTTAATGTGGCTCCTAGAATACTTTAAATTATTGTTACGAACTAAATTATGATCCCCTGAAATTCATATGTTGAAGCCCTAGCCCCCGGTACTTCAGAATGTGACTGCATTTGCAGATAGGGCCTTTAAGGAGGTGATCAAGGTTAAAAGAGGCCACATGAGTGGGCCTTGCGCAGCAGGCCGGTGTCCCTGTGGGAAGAGGAGGCACGGCGCTGCGCGCACAAGCAGGCTGCCGTCCGCAGGCCCAGGGGAGAGGCCTGGGAAGAAGCCAGCCCTGCTGGCACCTTGATCTCGGGCTCCCAGCCTCCAAAGCTGTGAGAAAGCAAATTTCTGCTGTTGAAGCCAGCTATTTTGTGGCATTTTTGTCACGGCAGCCCTGGCAAAGCAATACAATCACTTATGTGACACACGCCACATGTCAACTAGGGAGAGCATTGACCGAGAAAGGCCCAGGCAGCGGGGACGACGTGCTCTCTGAGTCTCGCGGGCCGGAAGGCGCCCCGCGGTGCGGCGCCCGCCTCTTCACGCTGCTGCGCCTCTGCTCGCCGCGACACCCGTGGTTTGGCCCCGCACGGGGACCTGTGTGCACGCCACACTCCCCAGACCAGCCACCGAGCAGAGAGTGTCCCAGCTTTTCTAGGCCAGCACCGGCCTGACTCTCCTTCCCGCTGCCCAGGAGAAGAGTCGGCCCCAGACCCGCCACAGTGCCACAGACCCGGCTGAGCAGCCAGAGGCCAACCAAGTCAGCTCCTCACGGGCTATTTTAGGGCTTGGATCGCAGATGTTGCCAAAGCCCAGTCAGATGGCCTCCTGCCCGAGTCTGGGTATTCAGCCGTGCCTGAGCGACCAGGCCCCCCAGTGGGCTATTCGCTTCACATCAAGCTGTGGCTTGTGATGTGCGTGCCCACTTCTAAACGCCCGTCTGTTCTCCTATCTGCTGGGTGGCAAGGGTACAGGTGTCTGTCACTGCCCCAAGCAGATCTTTCTCAGCTGTCTTTGTTTTGCAGATTCCCTCACTCAATCCACACAACAAATAGTGTTGTCTCCATTATCTCAGTATCTCCAGTTTGAGAAAACCAAGACTGGAAGAGTTTGAGTAGCTTGTAAGTGGGGTCACAGAGACTGGAAGTCTGGGTCTCCTGACTCTAAAGCCCTCTTTCCATTGCCCAGCTGGGCTTCAGCCTTATTGTGTCATCTGGCTCCCCAAGCTCCAATCATAAGACTGACTGTTAATTAAGGTAATACTGGCAGATATATTAGATAAACTCAGAAATCTCAGTGCTTTCACACAGTTGAGGTTTATTCTCACTTGTACAAGGCCCGATACACGTGTTCAGTAGACGGCCTTCCACACAGTGGTGCAGGGATCCAGGTTCCACCCGTGCTGGGCTCTACCATGTTCAATGTGGGGCTCCCAAGATCCCTGTGGGCACCCCTGTGGCTGCCATGGTAAGTTGGACTATAGCTAACATCCTATTGGGGGGCTCAGGGGACAGACAACGCATCAGGCAGCAGTTACATTCTGCCTCTAGTACAGAGACTCAAAATGACAATGTCTCCAAGGGAGAAATCATGCCCTCCTTCCTTCTTGTCTTCACTCTGCTGCTTAGGTGGGGAGCCATCTTGAGCCACATGGATGCGAGACGTGCCCTAGAGATGGCAGAGTGTAAGACAGGAGTCTGGGTCCCTGAGTGACTGCATGGGACAGAGTCACCACTCCAGTACAGCACTGCCACCTCCAGTCTGTATGCAGTAGAAATGAATTTCCGTCCGGTTTAAGCCACGTTGCTTTGGATGCCTGTTACATGCCACTGAACCTAGATCCTAAACACAGGGATCCCGCCCTGTTTGTTCCCAACAGGGCTCTGTCCAGCAAATAGTGGCTGGAGAAAGATGTCATTCGGCCCGCAAGGCCTAGTTCTCAGCAGAGGCTAGGTTGGGTGGATGGGGGACAGCAGAGGGAATAACTCCTTGTGGGCACACAATGAATTTTTATCATGGCAGAATATATGTAACATAGAATTTAGCATGTTAACCGCATTTAAGTGTACAGTCCAGTGGCATTAAGTACATTCACATTGTCCTGCAATCCTCTCTGCCCTCCATCCTCAGAACTCCACACCAATCACGCTAACTCTCCCCCAGTCCCTGACACCCACCCTCCCACTTTATGTCTATGAATTTGACTATTCTAAGTACCTCGTATAAGTGGAGCCATACAATATTTGTCTTTTTGTGACTGGCTTATTTCACTGAGCATAATGTCTTCAAAGTTCATCCACATTGTAGCATGTGTCACAGTTTCCTTCCTTTCTAAGGCTGGATAATATTCCACTGTACGTATCGACCACATTTTGTTTATCCATCTGTCAGCAGGCACTTGGGCTGCTTCCACCATTTGGCTGTTGAGGATAATGCTGTTGTGAACATGGGTGCACCTGTGTCTGTTCTTTAAAAAAATCTCTGTGGGAAGGGGAAGAGATGACCTCTTAACCGCATGGACCTGGAGGTGACACTTAGCTCACTTTTCAGGTCACACTCCATTGGCCAGAACTAGTCACAAGGTGTACTAGTTATCTCTTGCTACATGACAAACTACCCCAAAGCTTAGTGGTTAATGCGATAGATTCGTATGACTGAATGGTTTCTGTGAGTCAGCAGCTTAGCTGAGAGGTTCTGGCTCGCACCTGTCGTGAGGTTGCAGTCAAGGTCTCAGCTGGGGCTGCAGACATCGGACGGCTTGACTGGGGCCAGAGGACCTGCCTCCCAGATGCTCACTCGCATGGCTATTGGCAAGAGAACTCAGCTCTTTGCCAGGTAGACCTCTCCACAGGACTGCATGAGTAGCTTCAGAACATAGCAGCTGGTTTTCCCCAAAGTGATCCAGGAGAACAGAGTAGCAGCTGCAATATCTTCTATGATCTACCCTTGAAAATTGTACGCCATCATTTCTGTAATATCTGTTACAGATTACTCAGGTCAGTCCTGTTCACTGTGGGAGGAGACCACACAGGGGCGTGATAGTAGGAAGCAAGGGTCCGTGGGGACCATCTCGAAGGCTGGCTACCACTGAGGCCACAGCTAGTTGCAAGGGCATCTGGGAAATGTAGTCTTTGGCTGGGCAGGTATTTCCCAACCATAGCTCTACCTATAGAAGGCATGATATTTGGTGAACTGCTGGTCATCTTGGCCATGGACCTCTCCCCAGGTCTCTGACTACCTGTGCATCCTGGTCCTCAGCGTCCCCCTCTGTACAATGAGCTTGTTCTTTTCTGCTGCTTAGAAACTAGTACTGTGACTTTCTGTTTCAGTTTCCAGCCCAAATCAAAGCAGTAGGTGATGGGGTTTGTTGGCATAGATTGGGTCCAAGCCAGAGAGACTACTGAGGGGCATGATCTTACGAAGTATGACCAGGGGCTGAATTCAGGGGCTGGGGTCCCATGAAGCAGTATAGCATGTCTGGTAGTAGCACTGTTTTTGGAATCAGCTGCTTGGCTTAGAAACTCACTTCAGTGTCTACAGCCTTGTATAAGTAATTCATCTCTTAGAGGCCAGTTTCCTGTATGTCAGGAAAAAAACTAACATTTACCTCGTAGCGTTATCAGAAGGACTGCCGATCTAATCTAGTGTTTCCCAAACCCCGCCATATCTACCTATGCAATGTGTTTTGTTTTTTTTTCATATTCATGTGCCATCTGTAGGGGTTTGGATCGTAAACCCAAAAGACACAATCTAAATGCCATAATCCGGAATGTTGAAATCCCTGAAGATCAAAATCCCTAAAGTCTAAATCCCTAAAGTCTAAAATCCCTAACATCTAAAATTCCGGAAATCACAATCACAGGATGGTTGCGTCATGTTAGGCGGAACTATTACCTTGTTATTGTCTTTATGCAGAAGAAAATGAATTTCAATTGAATCCCCAAACCATAACGGCAGATTTGGAATTAGGGCAATCACGGCTTCTAAAGGAGAGTTTCAAAGTGTTATCAATAAGTTCGTTTTTTTCCATTCAGTCCAATGTGTTTGCCAGAAAATTCAAATGAGTGGATTAGCCGTGCCATATGGCAACAACAGAAATTTCAGTTTAAAACTGTGTGATTTGCCTGCATTGGCATTCCTTGCAGCTGATGACATTCCAGGAGTTTTAATGAATTGAAGCTGCATCTGTCTGAAGAAGCCAGTGAAGTTCCTGACTGGTGCAGAAATAACCGCGGTGGGACAGGAAGACACGCAACACTGTCTGCTGTCTGATCCCCAGCACTGTCGCTGCCGAATCTGCGGCCCGTGGGAGAGCAGCGGAACGGGCGCCGAGTGCCCGGCCGGCGCAGAGGCGCAGCGCAGAGAACGGAGCCGGTAACGAGGGATGCTCATGTCCACGTACATCGGATCACAGAGCTTCAAAAAGAGCAGCGCCACTGAAAAGCGAATGTGAACATATTCTCTGAAGAGAGCTGTGTCCTAAAAGAGAAAAGCAGCCATTGGTCATGGGGCAGGACTCCCAAACATAGTTAATGATTTTGAAAGTGGGCTGACTCTTATGGACTGTCTGAACTATGCTATATATTTCATCTCCACACCATTTCCAATACCAGAGGTGTAAATTGTGTAAAAACTTTTGGAGGGCTTTAATTCATTTTAGACATATTTTGCAAATGTGACTCCATGAAAGTGCATTATCACAACATTGGCATTGTGTGTAAGCATTGTACATGTATGTAAAAACATTGAAACTTCCTTGATAAATGAAGAGATGTCCCTTTTGTACATCTGCATTTGTGAAAAGTAAAATTTCTTGAGATCTTGGCTCTTTGGACAACTGGTGAGGTGGCAATGCAGCGGTGGCCCATCGTGGTTTTTGATTCATCTTGTCGGAAGACTTAGGTTGTCCATCATGGTATTTCAGGTGACTGTGTTTATAAAGCTGGGCGCACACCATTACCAACCACAGTGATATGCATTTATACATTTTGCTTTTTGACCTGTTTCTTTATGAACACGGGTCATCTGTCCATAACTGCTATACCTGTGGGCTTGCAAAAATATGTATGTGCCTGTTTTATTTTGTGAAGTGGGCCTATGGAGAGCTCTGTCATATTTTTATGTTTCTCAAATGAATCTCCTTTTAAAAATGTAAATAAATATCTTTTAATAATTTGTAAATTATTTTTTCCAGAATTACATTTTCGAGTTATGATCTTTCTTGATTTCAACATTCGGGATTATGGCATTCAGGGTTGTGTCTTTTGGGATTATGATTGGCTTCTCAACTATAGTATTATCTAATATTTTCTTTATATATTTTTATAGCATTTTTCTTGATATACAATTCATATACCATACAGTTCACCCGTTTAAAGTGTGCAATTCAGTGGTTTTAGTATATTCACAGAGTTGTGCAACCATCACCATAGGCAATTTTCAAATGCCTCACTTTTTATTACGCCAAAAAGAAATCCTATACCCTTTAATAGTTGCTTCCCATCCCTCTCCCCTCCCCCCTCCAGCCCTAGACAACCACTAATCCACTTTCGGTCTCTATGGATTTGCCTAGTCTGGAAACTTCATATGAATGGATTAATAACATATGTGGCCTTTCACGTCTGGTTTCTTTCACTTTGCATAATATTTTCAGAATTTATCCATATTGCAGCATTTATCAGTACTGCACCCTTTCTCTGGCTGAATAATGTTCCACTGCATTTTATTTATGCATTCATCATGAATGGACATTTGGATTCCTTTCAGTTTGGGGCTATTGTGAATAATGCTATAAATATCCCTGTACACATTTTTGCATGGATATATGTTTTCTTCTCGTGGGTATGTAGTTAGGAGTGGAATTGCTGGATCACATATAATTCTTTGTTTAACATTTTCAGGAATTCCCAGCCTATTTTCCAAAGTGGCTGAACCCTTCCTTCTGTGTTCCCACCAGCTGTGGATGAGGGTTCCAATTTCTCCCAATCCTTGCCAACATTTGTTGGTATCTGTTTTTTTGTTTGTTTTATTATAGCCATTCTAGTTGGTGTGAAGTGGTATCTCATTATGGCTTTGACGTGCTTTTCCTTTATATTGACTCATTTTATTTATGGTTATTTTTAAAGGAGACTTTACATTGCTTCCCTAGTGGAAAGGCAGTGTTATTTACCACAAATAGAAGGTAACCTATACATAACTATTAAAGTAACACTTGTCTGTGTACCACATGCTATAATTGGTGTTTACCACATTTGGGGAAACACCAATATAATCTATGTGAGGACCTTTTCTGTACATCTGGCATGGAGTTGGTGCTTAATAATTGTTAAGCCAGCATTTTATTGTTGTTTGTGAGGTATAGGCAAAGGCATAAGAGGGCCTTTGTGTTTTCTTCAGGAAGAGGGTGGGATAATAGTCAGAGACCAGGAGATCCTTAGTAAAGAGGGATCTGGCATATTGGAAGGAGCCACTTAGAAACACAAAGCCCACCAGAATGCAATGGTACAGCATTTGTAAAGTGGGTTAAATATAAAATTTGAGATCAGCATGCTGGGAGGCAGCTGTGAGAATCTAGGCATTCTTTTCTGCAGTGCACATTCATCTTAATTCCTCCTGTGTCCTTGCAAAGTGTATTATGTACATGATCTCAGAGCTTATCCAGGGCAGGGATGGGTCTGGTTTGGCCTTAGGCTCCCCCCCCCCCCCGCGGCAACTCAGACACTGTGTGAGGTGAGCACCCAGGGAATCCTGACCCGGCAGCTGGGGTTGAGTTCGTCGGGGTGTGTAAATTTGCCCAAGTTCACTACTGGCTTCTAGGTGGAAGATCTGGAACTAGAATCCAGGTCTCCTGACCCTCGCACCACTTTTCTCTCTGGAAACCCTTCTGGGCTCTTTATTCCACCGCTTTGCACGGTGGGGCGCCCACGGGCTCTGTGTCAGTAGACTGAGGTTTGCTGCTCAAATGTGGTCCACACCAGCAGCATCGGCATGGCCCAGGAGCTTGTTGGAAATGCAGAGTCTCTGGTTTGACCCCAGACCTACTGATCAGAATCTGCATGTTTACAAGATGCCCAGGTGATTCAAATACAGATTTATGTTTCAGAAACCCCAACTAAGGTAGAACAACTAGGTTTATGCACCCAAAACCCTAATCAGACGGGTAGATAGGAGACCCGAGACTTCCCACTTGCAGTTCCTTTTTTGTTGGTTAAAAAAATTGCTTTATTGATTTTTCTACAAAACAATTTGCTAAGAACCCCATGGTAGGCTGCTGTGGGAGGCAGTATATGTCTGCCTAGATGCTGCCCCTCGCTCCCCTTTTGTCTCCTTCCAGATCCTTTGGGAAACTCCTGCCCTGCTTATTTTTCTAAACCAGTTATTTAGGTATTACTGACATACAAAAAGCTGAATACAGTTCATGTGTGCTCTTGATGGGTTTGGAGAGAAGTATACACCCGTGAGACCATCGCCACAACCTGTGCCATAAACGCGTGTGTCACTTCCTAAGGTTCCCTATTATTATTGTTGTTGTTGCTATGATGATTATATGAATACTTAATGAGATCTACCCGCTTCATAAATTTAAAGTATACAAAACAGTATTGTTAATTATAGTAGCTATGCTGTATAGATCTCTAGAACTTACACATCTTACAAAATTGAAATTTTGTACTCTTTGACCAATACCTCCCGGTTTCCTCTCTCCTGCCCCAGAGCCTGGCAACCAGCATTCTACTCTCTACTTCTAGGATTTTGACTATTTTAGATTCCTCATATAAGCAGTATCCTGTAGTATTTGTCCTTAGTGACACTTAGCATAATGTCCTCCAAGTTCATCCATGTTCTGACAAATGACAAGATTTCCTTTGTTGCATAGCATTCTATTGTATGTATATATCACATGTTCTTTATTCATTAATCTGTCAATGGACATCAAGGTTGCTTCCATGTTTTCACTATCATGAATAATGCTGCAATGAACATGAGAAACCACATCCTGGTTTCAATTACTTTGGGCATATAACCAGAAGTGGGATTGCCAGATCATATCATAGTTCTATTTTTAATTTTGGGGGAACCTCACACTGCTTTCCATGGGGGCTGCACCAATTTACATACTCACCAAGGATGTTCAAAGTTTCCCTTTTCTCCATGTCTTCAACACTTGTTAGCTCTTGGTTTTTGATAATAGCTATCCTACAGGTGTGAGGCGACATCTCATTGTGGGTTTGATTTGCATTTCCCTGATGGTTAGTGGTGTTGAGCACCTTTTCTTATATCAATTGACCATTTGTATGTCTTCTTTGGAGAAATATCTATTCAGTTCTTTTGCCCATTTTTAATCCAATTATTTGAGGGTTTATTTTTCTATTAAGTTGTAGGAGTTTCCTATATGTTTTGGATAATAATCTTGTATCAAATATATGCTTTATAAATATTTTCTCCCATTCAAAAACATTTGCCTTGGCCAGTCGAGGTGGCTCATGCTTGTAATCCTAGCACTCTGGGAGGCTGAGGTGGGAGGATCATTTGACCTCAGGAGTTTGGGACCAGCCTGAGCAAGATCAAGACGTCGTCTCTACCCAAAATAGAAAAAATTAGGCAGGCATGGTGGCACACACATGTAGTCCCAGTTACTTGGGAGGCTGAGCCAGGAAGATTGCTTGAGCCCAGGAGTTTGAGGTTGCTGTGAACTAGGCTGACGCCACGGCACTGTAGCCCGGGCAACAGAGTGAGACTCTGTCTCAAAAAAAAAATTGCCTTTTGTTGTTGAGTGTGTCCTTTGCTGTGCAGAAACCTTTTATTTTTAGTTTGGTGTAGTCACACTTGTTATTTTTGCTTTTGTTGCCTGTTCTTTTGGTGTCACATCAAATAAATCATTGCCAGGACTAATGTCAAAAAGGTTTTCCCCTGTGATTTCTTCTAGGAGCTTTAGGGTTTCAGGTCCTATGTTTAAGTCTTTAACCCATTTTATGTTATTTTTTGTGTATGGTGCACAATTTTCATGTATGGTACACAATTTCATTCTTTTGCATGTGGATGTTCAGTTTTCCACATACCATTTGTTGAAGAGGTCCTATCCCTGTAGTGTGTTCTTGGTGCCTACTCATTCTTTTATGCAAAAATATCAACTAATCACCTTTATAAGCCAAGTCCTGTTCTAGACACTGGGGACACAGGAGTCAAAAAACCAGATGAGTTTCAAGAGTTTATATTCAAGTGAGGAAAAAAATAGATAAGATAATATCATAGTAGTGAGTTTTACAGAAAACATGAAACAGGCCAACAGGATCAGGGAGGGGTCTGCTTTTGGCAGAGTGGTTGGGGGTGGCCTCTCTGAAGGTAACAAACATTCTGTAACCTCACACTCATGAGGTAACATTCACACTCATGCCCTGAGAAGGGTCTGATCCTGAGGCATCCCAAGAAAGAATGGTTGGTTTGGGTGGGGCTGTCACTCAGCCCTTCTTATGGCGAGGGCTTCCCTCTGGCCACAGTGATTGGTGCATGAATGAGCATATTACCCAAAAGAGCCAATCAAAGTTTTTTCTGGAATTGCTATATAACCACAGAAAGAGACCCATTGCTAGTGATTTCCTTTTGACCATGAACAAGCTTCTTCTCTTTTCTTCTCTGAGCCCATTTTACTCAGCTGGGAAATAAAGAGATTAGACCACATGCCACCATGGCCTCCTCTACTGCTAAATTAAGATTCTGCCAAATCCAGCTTTTCAAAACAAGACATCACAGCACTGGCTGCCTCTCTCCTGCCTTCCTCTTTCTCAGATAATGCTTCAAACAACAATCTTGATAACTGAAGCTGACTTCTATTTGAAAATTTTTGAGTAGCCGGCCTCTGCTTAACAGGGATTCTATTAGAAGTGTGATGAAGTGCATCTATTGCCCCCGTATCTGTTTCACAACTGGAGTATGGGAAGAAGGACATGGGCTCAAATCCTAGCTCTACCTCTTATCAACTGGGTGACCCAGAGCAAGAAGTGCAACTCCTCTGAGTCCCAGTTTCTTCATCTGAAAAGCGAGTATAATAATAGTTGCAACTTAGAGGGTCCCTGTGAGGAGTAAACGAACTATCACATGTACCTCTCATTCCCAGAGATTGTGATCTGTGGACCAACGCCACCCTGCCCCCCAGACTGCAAGCATAATGTGAGCATGAACTGGAATTGCTTTTACACACAACACATTTAGCCATTCTTCTTATTGTGGTTAAGAACCAAGTTATTATTGATTTTCATCTTTTTAAATAGCTACCCCAAGATTGTAGAAAGGCCTGGGCTAGGATAAAATCTCTTAGAGGTCTCCTGTGAAAGTGTTGGTTTAGAATGGGGGTCGCAGAGGAGAGAGGACACTCCTCTGCCGAGCACCCCAGCGTCTGGGCAGCGCGAAGCCTCTGCGTGCGGAGCCTGCGGAGTCCTCGGCGCAGCCCCGTGAGCGAACGCGGCTGTGATTCCACGGTGCGCGTGAGACGGTGGGAGCTCAGAGAGGGTAAGGAATTTTCCAGGGCCACATGGCTAACAAGTGTCTCAGGTGAAACTCAGACCAGCCGGGCTCCAACTTCTTCTTCAAGATACAGTTCTTCAGAGGTCTCAGGGAGAATCCGTGCTTAGGAGTCAGGGAGGTGGTATTTTCTAGCAATAGAGGAGGGAAAGAGAGATGTTGCCTGGGACCTGGGGCAGAGCTTCTGTGCTGAGAGAGTGATCTTGGGCTGAAAACAAGAGGATTCTACCTGCATGGCCGAAAAGGTGGGGTCTGCAGTGACCAGAGCTCGACCGCCATCTGCAGAGCATGGCGGTGGCTGCGGTCCGTGCGCAGCTCCACACATCGGCCCCACGCAACACCAGGAGGGAGGGTGTGACAAGCCAGACCGGACAGATGCGGAAGCGAGGCTCAGAGAGGTGGAGCTCTCCAGTGGATGTCACACAGCCAGTGAGAAGCTGAATCCAGGCTTGAATGCTTGCCTGCCTTGTTCCAGAGCCTGTGCTGTTCACCAACGTCACAGCACAAAGTAAAAGGACATGAGTAGATGCTGCCCTTTGTGATGCTGGATTTTCAGGGGGGAAAGCAACAGACCAAAACAGTGACAGAGAAAAGAATCCCCAAACCCCTTGAATGTCATCCCTACACCCTCCTCGCAGCCAGACGCCACTGCAGCACCCTTTCCCAGGCCT
Source organism: Microcebus murinus (assembly GCF_040939455.1). Taxonomy (NCBI): domain Eukaryota; kingdom Metazoa; phylum Chordata; class Mammalia; order Primates; family Cheirogaleidae; genus Microcebus; species Microcebus murinus. The sequence continues at coordinate 39,693,947 of NC_134124.1, forward strand.
ACCGCGAGCCAGTGATCTTGGCCTTGTGCCCGGGGCCCAGGGCGTCTATGGAGGCATCCATGGGACTCCTTGGCTATTTTAAATATTTCAAAGAGCTTAAAATTATACAGCTCCCTACATTAGGAAGACACATGAAAATGACCACAGTGCTTGCTTTTGGTGGAGGTAGACTTCCTCCCAGGCAGCGTAGGAGGAAGTTATATACAGTCACTAAATAGACCTAGATGTGCCAGTTTCTGTTCAAAGAGTCACTCAAACTCTCCTAAGCTTCAGTTTCCCATCTGTAAAAGGGGAATAATAATAGCACCTACTTCAGGAGTCACTGTGGGGCTCATGCGTGTAGTGAGCACGTGGTTGGGCGTGTCCCTGCGAATGTGGCTCTGGCTGGCTCACTTAGGCTGGAAGATCTGATGGCCTATTATTTGTCCTTGATTGATAAAATGTTGCAACACACGGTGATTCCTTTGCAAGAGGCGGTGAGCCATAGTGGGAACACGGATTTAAAGGCAGGCAGACTGTACCTGAACACCAGTCCTGGCACGCCCTAGCTAGGTGACCCTGGCACTTCCCTTCCCCATGCGGAGCCTCCGTCTCCTTATCTGCTCCGTGGAGCACCATGGGCTCCTCTCCTGAGGCCGCCTCTGCGGGCAACTGGTGCTCTCCCTTCATCTGGGCGGCTTGTTTGCTAGGCGCAGTGCTGCACACAGAAGAAGAAACGATGAAAGGGCCGTGGTGCGGAGAAAGTGGGGGCGCTGAGGGCGCTGTGGGCAGGGACAGCGGTGGACCTTGCTGCCTGCTGCCTAGACCCTCCTTCCAGGGAGCTCTGCTGCCCGCGGCGGGTGCCTGTGGAGGTGCGGCGAGCCTTTCCCCGGTGGTGTGTAGAGGTCCCCCCGTTTTGGCTGGTGCGGGACACTCTGGTGGTCAGGACTGGACCAGAGCTCCCCTGCCCCCCGGGAGCAGCCCCCCAGAGGACTTCTTCCTCTTCCCTCCACAGGTACTGATGCCTATTAAACATCTTGCCCCCACCCAAACTCCTGCTCGGCATCTGCCTTTGAGAAACACAATCTCCAGCAGCCGGTGCCGGGATGGGTCTGAGGAAGCAGGTGGTCTGGGAGCTAGGTCACGCGCTGCTTGGCCAGAGGCAAGGTCCCCACCACTGGGAGCTAGTTGAGCAAGGACAGCCCGATATTTAGAACTTTCTCCAGTGAGGCACAGGGGCTGTGCTGCGCAGGGCTGCGCTGGCCACACGGGTGCAGAAAACACTAGGCGCGGGTGAATGGGGCGGTGGCCTGCTGGGCCAGCCCGCAGTCCAGCTGGCCTCTTGGCAGCACCTCAACTCCGCTGCTTATGGTGCAAAAGCAACCAGAGGTCGTATGCAAAACAAATACAACTTTCTTTACAAAACCAGGTTGTGGGCCAGATCTCACCCACCTCCGCAGTTTGCTGGCCCTTGCTCTATACTGAAGAAAATTAGCAAGCAGCTGAGGTGAGGTACAGACAAGTGGGAGCCAGGGTCTTCTTTGGTTGCATTCAAAAAAGCTCTCATTTTTTTCTATCAGGAGAGAGTGCAAAGCTGACAACAAGGCCAGCGTCTCAGGGCGTGATGGAATGAATTTTAGAGATGGTTAAATGACCAACCAGAGCAAGCCTGTTATGCTAAGGCCATTGCCCTACAGCCAGTGGTTTTCTGAGGAGAAAAAAAAATCCAGATTTATATAATTTGCTGGCTTCCCACATCAGCTGCATATTCCAGCCTCCACTGTGACCTCACTGGGTAAAGAGCTGGGGCAAGGTGCTTGGGATCAGCTCGCGCGCCGGCACGAGGCAGCTCCCTGGCCCTGCTCAGTCACGGCCGCCTCACAGCCTCTGTCCACGCTGCTCCCCTGCTCGGAAGCTCTTCCGGCTCCCCTCACAGCAGGCTCCTCCCCGCCTCCAGCTCGCAGCCAGCTCCCCTTCCTCCGAGGACCCCTCCCTGACTGGCCACCCCAGCCATGTTCCCTCCAGCACCTTTCAGTCTCCACCGCAGCACTGTCCATAGCGAGCCAAGCGTTTTTATTATTTTTATTTTTAAATGGGACATGCATGCCTAAGAAAGACCCTAGCGGTGCAGGGGTGAGTCTCGCAGAGCAAACGCGCCTTCGAACCGGAGCCCAGGTCAGGGAGCAGAGCAGGCCAGCACCCCGAGCGCCCGAGCGCCAGGCGCCGCGGCCGAGAGTGGCCACGCTGCCCCGCCACCACAGACGCCTCCCGCGTGCCCCTCAGTAGGGGGAGGCTGCCCTGTGGGCTCTCTGGGGTCTGGCTCTTCACTCAGCGCCATCTGGGCCGAGCTTCCTCCACGTGGCCACAGTTGGTCTCCGAGCCTAAAGGCGCCGCAATTGATTTGTTCTGCAGTTGATGGGCATTCGAGTTGTTGCCGGTGTGGGCTGTTAGGAGTAGTGCTACAGCAAGCATTCCGTGTGAGTCTTTTGGTGAACACACGCACACATTCCTGTGGGGTGTGCACCTATGAAGTGGAGTTGCTGGATCATACAGCACGTGTGTGCTCAGTTCAGCGGGCCTGCTAGGGACTCTTCAGAATGGTTATGCATTTACCAGTGACGTGTAAGCATTCCGTTTGCTCCACGTTCTTGCCAACACGGTACTGTCTGCCTTTTTAATTTTACTCATTCTCTTGGGTGTGTAATGGTATTGTATTGGGTTTTTAATTTACATTTTTGCACTTCTCTGAGAGTAATGATGTTTAGCATGTTTCATATGTCTACTGACCATTTAGATATCTCCTTTGTGGAATGCTTGTTCACGTTGTTTGCCCATTTTTCCATTGGGTTGTTTGCCTTTTTAATTTACTTTTTGTGAGAATTCTTATTAAATTTTGGGTATGAGTCTTGTCAGAGAATGTAATGCAAATCTCTTCTCCCACTATGTAGCTTTACTTTTCGATATTTTAATTAATGTTAATGGAATGAAATTTATCATATTTTCCTTTAAGTTTTGTGCTTTTGTTTTCAATTTAAGAAATTTTTGCATACTCATAGGCATAGATATTTTCTCCTGTGTTTTCATCTAAAAGTTATATGGTTTTACCTTTCATATTTAGATCTATGAGCCATCTGGAATTTTGTGTATGATATGAACTAGGAGGCAAGATTCTTACTTTTTCCCTACCTATCTGGATATCTAATCATTCTAGCAGCATTTTAAAAAAAAATCATCCCTTCTTGGCTGAATAGCAGTGACACTCTTGTGTAACCATCTATGTGTGGATCTCTTCTGGACCCTTTGTTTTGTTCCATAGATATTTTTGTTTATTCTTGTGCCAATATCATGCTGTCTTAACTATTGCAGTTTTTACCAGGTCTTGAAATCTGGTAATATAAATTCACCAAATTTGTCTTGTTCTTTAAGATTGCCATAACTATCCTAGATTTTTGCATGCTCATATACATTTTTAAAATAATTTCTCAATTTCTACCCCCCCAAATTGGGATTTTGATTGGACTTGACATCTTGATAATACAGAGTCTTCCTATCATTACCATGGAATTTCTCTCTGTTTATCTAGGTTCTCTTTAGTTTCTCTCTGTCATGGTTTACGATTTTCAATGTAGAGGAACTGCACACCTTTTATTAGATTTATTCTTAGGTATTTGACATTTTTGGTGCTCCTATAAATGGTATTTTTAAAATTTCATTTTTCCAACTGCTTGTTGCTTTATATATAAACATATAGCTGAACACAATTAATTTTTACAGCTTTATTGAAGTATAATCGAGGCACGAAAAAACTGCACGTGATTAAAGTGTGCAGTTGATGAGTTTTGATATGCACACATACCGTGAAGCCATCACCACAGTCAGGACAGTGAAGATATCCATCCTCAAAGTTTCCTTGTGCCTCTCTGCACTCCATTCCTGGCTGGCCTGTGTCTTGTTTCACATATCAGTAGGTGGTTCCTTTTATTTGTTGTTGAGTATTCAAATATAATATAGTCCTCTTATCCATTCATCTGCTGCGGGCTGTTCGAGCTATTTCTCCTTTGGGGTTATTCCAAATAAAGCAACCATGAACATTCATGTACAAGTCTTTTTTTTTTTTTTTTGAGACAGAGTGTCACTTTGTTGCCCAGGCTAGAGTGAGTGCCGTGGCGTCAACCTAGCTCACAGCAACCTCAAACTCCTGGGCTCAAGCGATCCTCCTGCCTCAGCCTCCCAAGTAGCTGGGACTACAGGCATGCGCCACCATGCTCATTTTTTTCTCTATATATTAGTTGGCCAATTAATTTCTTTCTATTTATAATAGAGACGGGGCTCACTCTTGCTCAGGCTGGTTTCGAACTCCTGACCTCGAGCAATCCGCTCGCCTTGGCCTCCCAGAGTGCTAGGATTACAGGCGTGAGCCACCGCGCCCGGCCCATGTACAAGTCTTTATGTGGATATTTATCTTCATTTTTCTTATCTTGGGTAAATACCTAGAAATGAAATGATTAAGTCATATGGCAGGGGTATATTTAACATTTTAAGAAACTGCAGTTTGTTTTCCAAAGTGATTATATCATTTTGTATTCCCACCCACCAGCAGATATGAAATTTCTGGTTGCTCACATGCTCATTCACATCTGCAGTGATCAGTCTGAATCTGAGTCACTCCAGTGGCTGCACGGTGACACCTGTCTCGTTGTGACACGACATTGCATTTCCCTGATGACTAGTGATGTCGAGCATCTTTTCCTGCTCTCATTTGCCATTTGCCACCAGGATATCTTCTTTGGTGAAGTTTCAGTTCAAACCTTTTGCCCATTTTGAATTGAATTCTAGATATAAGTTCTTTGTTGGATGTACATTTTGCAAATATTTTCTCCTAATCTATGGCGTGTCTTTTCATTTTTCTAACAGTATCTGTTGAAGAATAAATAGCAGTCTTAAGTTTTGAAAAATTCCAATTAATCTTTTTTTCTCCCCTTTATGGTTTGTGCCTTTTGTGTCTTTTTAAAGAAATCTTTGCCAAACCTAAAGTCACCAAGATTTTCTCTCATGGTTTCTTCTAGAGTTTTATTGTTTTAGCTTTTACATCTAAGTCCATGATCCATTTTGAGTTAATGTTTGTACATGGAATGATATGGTAAGGAACTGTGTTCATTTTTTGCTTTTGAGTATTTAATTGTTCAAGGACCATTTGTTGCAAAGATATCCTTTCCCCCACTGAACAACCTTGGCACCTTTGTTGAAATCAATCGACTGTGTATCTGTGGGTCTATTTATGGACTTTCTAGTCTGTTCCATTGATGTTGTATCTTTTTGCTAATACCATATTGCCTTGATTATAATTGTTTTATAATAATTCTTGAAATCAGGTAGTCTAAGTCATCCAACTTTGTTCTTCTTTTTAAAAACTAATATTTTGTGTATTATAAATCCTTTGCATTTCTCCATGAATTTAAAAATCAATTTGTCTATTTCTACAAAAACAATCATTCTGAGATTTTGATTGGGATTGATTGAATCTACAGATCAGTTTGGGGAGAAATAACATTTTAATGATATTTAATTTTTTAACTTGTGAAGGAACATGATGTATTTCTCTATCTACTTAGGTTTTCTTTAATTTCTGCCAGCAATGTTCTATAGTTTTTGATGTACAAGTCTTCCATATGTTTTTTTTCAAATCTATCACTAAGTATTTCATATTTTTGATGCTATTGTTAGTAGTGGTTTTTTAAAAAAAAATTCAATTGTTTCTTGCCAGCATGTAAAAATATAATTAATTGTTACATGTTAACTTTGCATCCTGGAATCTTTCTTAACTCATTTATTAGTTCCAGTATTTTTTTCCCTTGGTACATTCTTAAGAATTTCCTACAAAGACTATAATGTTGCCTACAAATAAAGACAGTTGTACTTCTTCCTTTTCAAATTACATGCCTCTTCCTTCTTTTTCTTCCTACATCGCTCTGGCTGGAACCTCCAGTATAACGTTGACTAGTCATGGTAGGCGTGAACATTCTTGTCTTTCTTCTGATTTAAGGGGAAAAATATTTAATCTCTCACCGTTAAGAATTATGAAGTTACCTGTGGGCTTTTATAAATCAACTTTAAGTCAGAGAAGTTCCCTTCTATTTTTAGTTTGCTTAGAGTTTCTATCATAAATGATTGTTGGATTCTATCAAATATTTATTATTTTTTGTATCTATTGAGATGATTAAATTCTTTTTAAATGCGTTTACTCTATTTTCTTTTTTAATGTATAAGCATGATGAATTAATTGATTTTATATGTAAAACCAACGTTACATTCCTGGGATAAACTCCACTTGGTCATAAATTTTTTCATATATTGTAGCTATGATTTACTAAAATTTTGTATTTTTACATCTATGTTCCTGAAAGATATTGGGCTGTAGGGTTTATTTTTTCCTTGTAATGTCTTTGATTTTGCTATCAATTTATTGCTGATCTCATACAATTTGTTGGGAAGTGATCCCTCCTCTTCAACTTTTTGGAAGAGTTTGTGTAGGATTGGTATTATTTTTCTTAAATGTTTCATAGAATTAACCAGTGAAGCCATCTGCCTGGAGTTTTCTTCATGGGAAGGATTTTAACTACAAACTGGAGTTATTTACTGGATATAGGGCTATTTAGGTTATAAATTTATTCTTCAGTGAGCTTTGATAATTTGTGTCTTTCAAGAAATACTTTCCATTTTATCTAATTTGTTGATTTTATTGGTATAAAATTATATATAGTATTCCCTTAATAACCCTTTACTGTCTTTAGGATCCATAGTGATGGTCCCTCTCTCATTCCTGTATTGGTGATTTATATCTTCTCTCTTTTTATTTTTCTAATTAGTTTGCCTCAGGATTTATCAACTTAATTTATCTTCTTAACAATACAGCTTTTGATTTTCTTTATGGTTTTTCTGTTCTCTATTTCTGTTCTCTATTTTCTGTTCTCTATTTTTAAACTCCATTTTTTTACTGTTTATTTTGGATTTGGTTTTTTGTTCTTATTCTGGGTTCTTAAGTTACAAGCCTAGGTCATGGAGCCTTTCTTTATTTTTTATTTATTTTATTTCATTTTTGAGACAGTCTCACACTGTCACCCAGGCTCAAGTGCAGTGGTGTCATCATAGCTCACGGCAACCCTAAACTCATGGGCTCCAGAGATCCTCCTCCCTCAGCCTTCTGAGTAGCTGGGACTACAGTTGTCCGCCACAACACCTGGCTAATTTTTGTAGAGACCAGGTCTTCCTCTTGCTCAGGCTGGTTTTGAACTCCTGGCCTCAGCGACTGATTCTCCTGCTTGGGCCTCCCAAAATGCTAGAATTATAGGCATGAGCCTCTTTCTTCTTTTTTAATCTAAGCATTCTCATTAGTTAAAATGGTATTCATATTAATTAACACTAATTAGTAAAAATTGTAAGCTATTTATAAAGTTAGTTTATTAGTATAAATTTTAATTTAAGTACTGTTTTGGCTGCATTCCACCAATTTTGATATGTTGGGTTTTTATTTTTATTGAGTTCAAACTATTTTTGAATTTCCCTTGTAATTTCTCCTTTGAGTCATAGGATAATTAGAAGTGTGTTGTTAGTTTCCTAATATTTAGGGATTTTCCAGATATCTTCCCATTATTGATTTCTAATTTGATTCCATTGTGATTTAAGAACGCAATCTATATGATTTAAATTCTTTTACATTCACTGGGTTTTTTTTTGTTGTTGTTGTTGATCCCATTTCCATTGACCTTGACAACTTCACTTATTTATTCTAATTGTTTGCTCTGGCTCTGAGGTTGGGAGCAAGGTTATGGATTTCCTTATCTTGTTCCCAATCACAGGGGGAAGAGTGCAACATTTCATCATTAACCATGTGTTAGCTGTGTATCTTGTACACACTTACTATCTCTTTAAAGAAGTTCCCATCTATTGCTAATGCTGAAACAATTTCATCATGAATACGTTAATTCTCTCAAAGGCTTTTTCCTAAATATCTTGAGATATTATTTTTTCTGTTAATATGGTAAAATATATTGATTGATATTTGAATGTTAAATGACTCTTGGATTTTTAAATTAAGCCTCACTTTTTATATATCATTATATACGATTTGCTTATACTTTATTTTGGATCTTACATTTGTATTCATGATCAATATTAGCCTATAATATTCTTTGATTATAATATCCTTATCAGTTTTTGGTATCAGGATTATGCTGGTCTTAAAATAAAAAGTTGGGAAATGTTCCCTGTTTATCTTCTGGAAAAGACAATGTAAGATGGGCATTTTTTAATGCATAGGAAGACTTATTTGTCTTTTTTTTTTTAAGAATATAGAACTACTGTTCAGATTTACTACTTCTTTTTTATTTCCCTTTGGGCGTGTGAGTATGGACAGTGGCTCCATGTTAAGTCTCCTAAACCAGAGAGCTTGTTTTAGCTCATCAACACCCCACTGTGGCCAACGGGCAAGGCCAGAAAACCCATATCAGTGCACACTTTTGTGGAAAAAATGATGGGAGTGTATGACATTTTTCTTGTTGTTATATGGATGTTTAGAGATTTTGCTGGTTTCTGGCAGAGTGGGACATATTTTAGCATCCCTGAGGCATCCTTTTGCTAAGCCCATCTTCTGTGTCAAGATAGAGTGGAAAATAGAGGTTGCAGGCACCTCCTGATCTCTAGGGAAACTGTTGTGCGTATTTACACTACAAGGTCCAGAGTAACAAGGAATTGAGCTTCTTCTGGTTAGTAGAAATCTCTTCCTTCACTCACTCCAGATAGTCAAGCCAAGACTTCCTGGAAAGCTGTTAAAATAGTGCATGAGTCAGAAAACAGAAGAATTCTTAATGACCTGGAGGTAGGGCCAGCAAGGTTCAGAAATAAGTGAGGGCCAAGCCATGAGCCCCTGAGCTGAAGTCATTCCCTTAATCGAGGGCATTTGGGCCACTGACTGGCAGCCTGTCCCACCCTCTGCCTAGGGAGCAGGGGCTGTCCTTTGTTCCCAGGGTCACCGGGTAAGCAGTGTCTGACTGGAGTAGGGTGAGTGTCAGGGCACTAATTTTATTCACGTGCTGGTCTTGGGTCACTACTGATGCATTGGGTCCTGTTGGTGCCTCCTAGCCTGGTGGACACAGCCCTGTCTTTCTGCACTGTCCTCTCTCCACCCTTTGCCTCCTCCCTTCTCATCCCTCCCGCCTTCTTCTCCTCCTCTCTCCTTTTCTCATCCCCCCACCTTCCCTCCATCACGTCCACCCTTCTTTCCTCTCCACTGTAAGAACAGTTCCTACCTCTCCTCCCTCCCGCTGCCACTCCCTCACAGAGTAGGGCCTGGGAGGTGGTTGCCAAGATGCTAGACTAAACCAGCAACAAGAATGCAACCCGGTAGTTCTCTGAGCAGCAGTAAGGATGACACCAAGATTCAGACCCATAGCTGTCAAGCCACGGATCTTTTACAACCTGCTCTCCTGGCCGGAAAGGAGGGACCGATGGCTCTTTGGCCCTTTAAGGGAACTTACACTGATGGACGCGGTTCTCCCCTGGGACAGAGAAGGATCATGTAACTGTATTTTTCATTTTATGCACAAAGAAATCTAGATCTTCAGATACTTTTGGGCAAATTGGGAGGAGAGAATGCCTGTCGCCTCACGTCCTTCAGTTCAGATTTTGCATAAATCAACCAGGAATTAAGCATTAAACAATCACTTCATTAAAAAAAGAAGGAAAAAAACTGCACTTTAATTTAAACCCAGAATTTAGAAAGCAAAAGAAAAGAAAAGAAAAAAGGGCAAATGTTCTTTCAGAACCAGAGGTCCCACTTGAAAAGGGAAGTTCCATGCATGTGATAAGGGTGCCACAGTTTGGACCTTCCGAGCATCTGGCACTCATGCCTCTGTGCTGGTGGTGCCCTGGGACAAACAAGAAACCAGGGGTCTTTGTAAAAATCAAATTCATTGATAGTAAATTTCCGGGGTGCCTTTGCCAAGGGTTATAGGATGACACAGGCCTGCAATTGTGGAGCTGACCGCTAGGGGAGGCGATAACTAGTGAAATTTTGATGCAGTTGACCCAGTGTGTGTACTAAGATCACATCATATATTTCTTTATATATATATATGTACATATTATATATATTCTCTTAGGAAAGTCCAACTGTTTATAAAAAAAATGGAAAATATTATTCAAGTACTCTAAAAATATAAGATCTTGGCATCGGATTTAGAATTCTCATCAGATTTCTCCCTATTTTGGGAGAGTTCCAAGTCCACTTTGCATGTCCTCTTGCAGTAACCCCCACTGGCTTACTAGCATCGCGTGCGTTGAGCTTGGTCCTTGGTGTGACATTAGGAAGAAGCGGTGGCTGTCTGGGCCCCCTGGGTCTCTTGCTAAACTTCTTGCTTCTCCGTGTGAGGATTTCAAATTAGTTATTTTAAAAGCCTTTAACTTTTCATTTGCTCTTATCAGAGAGAACGATGTAATCACCCTTTTCAAACTACTTCCGCCTGAGAACTTGGTATGCCAACTACCTCTCCTATTTCATTTTTTTCTCTCATATGAGAACTTTTCTTTCCACCTAAGGACAAAGCCAAATTCTTGTAGGCCATACCCCAAGTAAGATTTCTTAAAAACTGGAATTACACACCCAATTTCCTTACACCTGCTTTGCGTGACATTTTTCTTTTCAATCAGGGGGGCGAGCGCAGACAAATCCATCCTTACCTCCCTCCTTGCTACCATTGTTCGGTGTTAATCACAGCCAGGCTGCAGAAACAAATTGCTGGTTAAAACTCTGTTAGCAGGGCCCTCCTTCCTCAAGCCTAAAATGCTTCGGTTTTCTTCTTCTGAATATTTAAAATCCCATTTTAAAAACATTTGAACAAATGGGTTTTTAACCAATGTTTCGACAATATGTCTTCTTCCATGATTACAGATTCTGGGGAACAGAGTTGCTCAGAAGCCCACGCACAGCGCAAAACGGCGCGTCTTCTGCGCTGGCTCGTTTGTTTTCCTGGGACAGTGAGTGCCCTAATCACAATGTATTTGGCTTCCTTTGAAACACTGGAATTCTCCAAGTGTCCTTGGACAGTCTCCAACCCCCCAAATATTAGTCGTGCCGCTTGATGCTCAGACACATCTCAAAGTCGGCACTCTTAAACACATCCTTTCCATTTACATGGAAATGAGATTTTAAAAACATCAAAATGAAAACAAGTTTCATAGCCTGTGTCCACAAATGCCTTTCCATCGGTAAGTGGACTCTAAACTTTGCTTCCAACAGTGGCTTTCAGTTTCATTGGTTTCCGATGCCAGAGAGGCCAAGCAGGAGTGGCAGGCTGGTGAGCCCTGGTCACGGGGGGCCTGTCCTTCCATGCCAGCTTCATTGCTTCGTTGTTTTGGCTTTGCTTAGGTCTGGATTCAAGCACCTTCCAATCTTTTAGCTTGGTGCTTTCGTTAGTCATTAAAAATATTAAATCAACTTTCTATCTCAAATCCACCCTAAGATATCACATCAATATTTAAGAATCAGAAGGTAAAAAAACCAAAACATCCTAAGCATCTTTGGCAATGCACAGAAAAACTCATTGCCTCCAGCACGGGCACTAGGAATGATCGTATCTCACAATTATTAATACATGCTGTCATTTTCATGTAACTCACTAGTTAGCATTTTATTAAGCACCTAATATGTACCAGATGCTGGAGAGAGGGAGGTAAATATGATGGTGCCCATGGTGGTCGGAAAGAGACATGTGGAGAGATTTGAATAGCAAGCAACGCAAAACACCAAAAAGCAAGGAATGCAAGAGGCCCATGGGAACAAGCAGCTACCTTTCTAGGGGAGCCAGGGGAGGCTTCCCAGAAGAGCTGCCACTTGAGCAGTGTCTTAGATGAGGAGCAGTGTCCTACCTAGCTGGAAGCTGGGCATAGAGCATGTGGGGGGGTAGATTCACGAAGGACTCTAAACGCCAGGCCAAGAGGTCTGGCTCCATCCTTGTCCCGTGCACTTGGAGACATTGACTGAGTCACTGGCTCGGTTGGTCCCTGGATGCCAGGGAGACAGTGGTGCTCTGGGATCTTCCATCAGCTCCTCGGGTCCCCCAGGCGCCCTCCTCCGTGCTGCCCTGTGCCGGGGGGCTGGGCATGCAGGCTGGCGCATCAGCAGCTGCCGGCGCCCTGGCTGCTGGAGAGAGGCAGCAAATTAGAAGCCCTAGCAAGAGACCAGAGGGCAAGGGAGAGAGACATGACCCAGTCCCCTCTCTGTGGGTCAGCAGTGCCTGAATCCCCCAGGCCCAGCTGGGGCAGGCAACTCACTCTGGGTCAAGGAAGGCTGCTGCCCCTCTGCAGCCTAGGCTGGCGGTGGCTCCCTGCTGTCACCTGTCCTGGGTACGGAGTGTCCTCTCTGCTCTCCTTAATCTCTGCCCGTGTCTTTGTGAGTAGACCCTTTATCAAACTTTCCTCAGCTTCCCAGCTTGGTGTGGGTGCCACTTGTCTACTCCCAGGACCATGACTTGTAAAGACGGCAGATGAGGTGCCGGCTCCCAGGGGGCCCGCCATCTGGTCATCTTGAACTCCTGTAAGCAGGATACAGACCGGATCCGATGTCTAAGTTTTGGAAGAGTCACCTGGGTGGCAGTGAGGTGGAAGACTGGGATGCAGTGACGGAAGGGGCCGCCCCCCATGTGGTCCAGACGGAGTGGCCCACGCCAGGGAGTGGCCCACGCCAGGGAGGGACGGCGGTGAGGAGGGCTGGCGGTGGGGGGCTGGGCAGAAGAGCCCTCAGGCAGACCTGCAGGCCTGGCCGGTGGCAGTGTGAAGAGGCAGTTTGGGATGACCAGAGGTAGGCTGCTCCTGAGCTGGGGCCTGGGAGAAAGAGCTGGTCGCGAGGAGGGGACACTGGTGCTGGGCGCGCGAGCGTGTGTCGCCCCAGGGCACCAGCGGCATGTCTGGTGGCTCGGCTGTGTGGGGCTGAGTCTGTGTGCGACAACAGAGTGGGGACAAATCTGGGGTCATGGGGGCTGGGGGTGCAGAGCCGAGGAGCGGGTGAGATAACCGGGGGAAAAGCCGCACGCCGACGCGTGCCCGAGGGGGAGAGCCACGGCTTGCAGGGCTGGGGGCTAGGCCGCGGGCGCCGCCCACACATGCCCAGGGAGCCGGTGCAGAAAGGGCAGGGACTCGCGTGCATGTAAACTCGCCCCAGCACTCTGGAAACGGGCTTTAAACTACAAGGCGCCTGGCACGTTTGGGCGGCGTGGCAGGTGCCGGCGCGGTGGGCTCCCAAGGCCGCGCCCTGCTGAGGAGGCAGGGAGGGCGGCAGGGCCGGCGGGGCGCCAGGTGCAGGCGGGGCTCAGATGCCCAGGCAGCGGTAGCTGAGCAAAAGCAAAGAGGTGCGGTGGTTTGCCTGCTGGGAGGAGTGGCCCAGGTGCGACCCCAGGGAGAGAAAGCAGCGCCTGTGTGTGGCTTTCGTGTGAGGGAGGCCTCGCTGCCAGGCCAGGGCCAGGTGCAGGGTCCCCACAGCTGGCGTGCACAGCTGCCATGCTCTTGGGGAATGGAGCTCTTGGGAGGGCACAAAGCCCACTCAGCCGGCAGTTAGCGGGAGAGGAAGGTGTCATGGGCTGAATTATGTCCTGCCCCAAATTCTGTGTTAAAGCCCCAACCCCAGTACCTCAGAATGTGACCTTATTTGGAGATAAGATCTTTAAAGAGGTGATTATGTTACAATAAGGCCATCAGGGAGCCCTTAATCCAATAGGATTGGTGTCCTTGTAGAATAGAAAGAGACTCCAGGGACATCTACACAGAGGGGCAGCCAAGGAGAGAGGCCTCAGAGGAAACCAATGCCATGATCATTCCAATTAAGCCCCAGCACCGTGAGGAAACAGACGTCTACAGTGTGAGCCCCAGCCTGCCGTGTTTCCGGGGGCAGCTCTAGCAACGAACACGGAAGGCCAGAGGATCCTGTGATTAGCAAGTTGTGACGTTTCTGCTCCACGCTGCCACACCTGCCCCAAACGCTCACTTCCTGCTGCCTGAACCTCCCTTTCAGCCCAAAATATCAGAAGCTGCTTGAAGGATGAGAACATTTCTGATGTCTTTGTGCTCTATTTGCAAATAAATAAATCATCCATTTAAGAAAAGCAATCAGAAAACATACACTGATTGAAAAGGAAGAAGAATGGACAATGGACGGCTGCTGCGTGCAGCCCAGGTGCCCTGTGATTTACATGGACCCTCAGCCAAGCCTCAACACAGCCCTTTCCAGGGTACCTTATTAACCCCCAGGGTGCAGAGAGGTTTGGCGACTTGCCCCAAGTCACAGCCGTGAGTTGCAGAGTTGATACTCAAACCCAGGCCACCAACTCTAGCATCATTGCTGCTTCTACTGTCCTCTGTGCCAAGCCCCTGGGGCATTAAAAAGGAGACAAGGGCCTCCCTGCGTCTCCTCCCCCAACCTCACAGTCTCACCCACAAGATGAGACACACACAAAGGGAACAGCGAGGAGCAACACAAGGTGACATGGCTACTTGTCATGTGAATGGCACTATTTGGAATCCATTATATAGAGAAGTGCATGGTGAGGGGTTTGGTCCTGGGGACTTTGCTTTCAGACATCATCCCAAAATGTAGTTTTCTGGGTTCTCAACCTCCCCAGCTTGCCCCAGTCCCTTGACCTTGGCCTGTACCCTCCATATCTGTCCTGGCTGCAATCTGCAGACTCCTTCACACACCCCTTCTGGCTCCGGTGCCTTCTGCTTTGTCCCAGCTTTCTCCCCAGCTCCTGGATCTGATTTTGGGTGGGGAAGAGGCAGAAGTCATTCTGGGCAGGTAATGAACAGTAGCTCTATGAGGAGCAGAAAGCCAGAGACATTGAAAAGAGCCTTTCAGACCTGGAGAAAAGACCTGCCACTTAAAACAATCTCAGGAATGGCTTAAGCACAATTCCTTTGTCCTTTCCTAAAATCTGTGCACACGCTCATGCTGACTCACAACCAGCCTATGAGAAAGTATCAACACATGCACACAGAACAAAGAGCACAGAATAATTTTAAGTCACAATTGTACAATCACGAGCTGAGAAAGCTCAGATGAGTGAAAACAAAGGAATACAAGAGACTTATGTGGAAATGAGGGGAAGAAACTGGCAGGGGAGCGCCGTGTCCTGGACGGGGCGGGACATAAAACAGAAGGCAGGCCAGTGCTGGCAGGGCAGCAGTTTCTAGGTCTTCCTGCACTGTGCTAAAGGTGGCATGGAGGAGGTAGCCCCTGCTGGGGGTTAACTGAGTGATGCAACCAGGGAAAGCATAACACGAACAGTCCACGCTTGGAGGAAGCTGGAGGATGGGAGAGGCTCTGAGAGGTGCCGTGACGCCGGATGGAGCGGGCTTTTGTCAGACTCTGGGGGCTTCAAACCTCTGCTCTGCACCCTTGGTTTTTCCCGGAGGAAATTCCCTGAGACCAGACTCAAGCATGTGCTTCTTGCCACAAATATTGTCTCCAGAGACATCCCTGCAGCGGAGTTGGCTGGCTCAGTTTTAGGAAACGAGAGTCTACTGGAGAGCCTGCATTTACCAGGTTGGGAAGCTGAGGTACTCGTGGAGCCAAGGGCCCCAGCCTTTGCTCAGCTGCACTCTTGGAGCTCTTGAACTTGGAGACTCAGCTCCATTCCCTTCCTGAGTCAATCGTGACCTGCAGGGGTGCATATGTTTTAGGGAAAGGGGCACTTGGTCTAAGTCTGTGGTTCTGAGAGCAGCACCCCCAGTGTGTCCCACATCTGCCCCTTCTCTGTGTGTTCGTCTGTGAGCACAGAGGTGGCAAATCGATTGAACTTCATTTGACAACTCTCCTTGAGAAGGACAAGGAGACTTCCAGGGGGAACCTTCTGCATTGGATTAGTTATGTGCCCAGAGGCACCGGCTGCAGAGTGGTACATGGGGGCCACAGACTGGCATCCCAACTAAGCCATGTTTAGGGCCACAGACTGGCATCCCAACTAAGCCATGTTTACTGCCTGCTAGACTTCAAGTATCAATGTAACCTACATTCTTCTCCTCACCCACACAAGTGGCCCCTCTGACAAGTGCCCACTGCAGCCAACCCCAAGTGCAATGTGCTCACTGTCCCCTGCTCACTGTCTGTGTGGACCCTCCCTATTGCTGGCTCAGAATGTCCAGTCTCCACTTCTGTCTGATCTCAGCTTCTTGCTCCATAAACGTGCAAATGCCTCTGAGCATTTGGCCGTGTCTGCAGAGTAAGCATGTCATAAGTTATTATTAACTTTGCCATACAACAGCCACCTGTCTTTCTTAATCAATGATAATTGAGTGTTTGCTATGTGTAGGCGCTTTCTATCCTATCCCATTTAATGTTCCTGACCACCCTAGAAGGTGGGCACAAGTGTCATAGTTCCCATCTTACCAATAAGGAAACTGAGGCTCTAAAGGTGAGATCCCTTGGTCAAGATCAAGTAACCTGTGAATGATGAACCAGGGATTCAACCCCAGTCACGTCTAGGACAGAGCTCCGTCTCTTTCCAACGTTTGCCAAGCGGGCGCTGCTCTCCAGGTTGCACCTCCGACCCCGATCCAAGTGATCTTCCCCTCTTAGCCCCCTGTAGATGGGCTGAGGGTCAGTGCTGACACTGTGGGAGTCAGCCCAGACCCCCTGTCTAGACAACAGTCACCCTGCACCCACTCAGCACCTGCTGGGTGTCCTTGTGCTGTTCTGGTAAGACCCAGGCGCAGATCCCTGCCCAGCTTCCTCCCCGCTCCCCAAACTCTCTGTCCCCCTTTGGCCACAAATCTGGGCCCCCAAGAATTGGCCAGAAGGCACTCCTGTGCCCACCGGCCCCCAGCCACCTTTGCATTTTGGGAAGGGAAATTACACTTCAATATCTTTGAATGCATTTAACGGAGCATCTGTGTCGGCCGAGTCTTCCATGGAACCTCTTGAAGTAGGAGAGGAAAGACCTCGAAGGTGTGGTTCCAAGGGTCTTCTCTCTGGTGCTGAGTCAGCCTCATGGGACCCCCTGGCCACCTGGCTTCCCCGCTCATGTGGGGGCCAGCTCCACCACCCTGGTGTGCCGCATGCAGAGTCGCTGTGTGCTCTCTGCGTTCTCCTTGTTTGCTCACGCACTGGTGGTAGGAGTGAGGAGTCTGCAGGTGCCTGGGAAGAGCAGAGAAGGGAAGGGAGGGTGAGAATGCTTGTGCCCTGGGGCAGGGCTGGGCTCCCCGGGCATCCTCCTTGCCTTCGCCCGCACCTCAGGAGGATACACGTACTTCCCTCCGCCCATATCATGGGGTCATGCCTGGCCTCTGCTGCCTGAACATGAACCCTGACCCCTAAACCAATCCAGGAAATATGCCAGCAGCCATGGCACTGACATCCAGTCCCTCCCCACAATTCTGAGCCCCAGGAGGACACCAAGGCAGCAGGTGCTCTGACCGCCGTGCCCCCTCTGCGCGCTGATGGGTGCTGATATGGAGAAACGGGGTGAAAACCCCCATTGGTGACTGAGGCTGCTCGACAGCATCTCCGTAGGGCCCTCAGCAAGGCTAAGCTCCACCTGCCCCGGGTCACGCTTGATCGCAGCCCCCCCACTGGTGTTTCCTGGGATCACCTTCCAAATGCGTCATTAACAGCATGCCCAACCACTCGTCTCCAGTCTGTTTCGGAGAGAACCAGACCAGGAAAGCCTCAGAAACTGGAGCTCAGGGAGGAGGACTCCCCAGAGCCACACGGCTCAGCCTTCCTCTCCCTCTGCTCCCTTAAGTTGTTGTAGCCCAGGCCGCCCTCAAGACCCCACTGAGGTCTTCACTCCAGGCCGTAGTCTGGACTCCAGCCCGTCTTCCCGTGGCAGCCACTTCCAGCATCGACCACAGCCCTTGAATCCGCTGGGGCCACGTGCAATTTCAGAGTCACATTCTCACTCTGTCCTACCCATCGGTGTTCGCACCTGACCTCAGACGGAAAGAGATCCAAGGCCCTGGCAGGCTCGGCCGAGCTCGGGGGAGGGACGGCGCGAGCAGGCAGGCAGCTCAGGGCTCGGCCTCAGCGGCTCTGCCGGGCAAGTCGACTCTCTGAGATTCAGTGTCCTTGCCCTCAATGGACAGGTGGCAGAGATGGCTAACTGTCCCTACAGTTTGTGCCCCTTCCTCTGGAGGGCAAGGTTGGACAGGGGCTGCCTGGGCAGGGACTGCACTTCTCAGCTCTCCTCACAGGGGTCACGGTTTGTCTCCAATGAATGAAGGGAGGGAGGCATGTCACTTCCAGGCCATGGTGGTTAAGATGCCGGTGTATCTTCTTCACAACCTCTTTCAACTTCCTCCAGGTGCAGAGGACTCCAGGGCCCTTAGCCTGGATCCCTCGATCCCCGTGTGGAGGACAGCTGCCCGCTAGCCAGAAGCACAGCACTGGATCATGTGAACAAAGCGTACAAAACATATTCATTACGCTACTGAATGCAAAGGTGTGTTTGTCACGGCAGCTGGCCTCACCCTGACCAATACCTAATTGTACCTCCATGGTGTGAAGACCTAAAGAGATGATACCAATGATCGCTGCCTGCCGTGAGCACTTACTCTGTCAGCCACCGGTCTTTGCATGCATTTTCCTATTTAATCCTCAAAACAACCACATCATCTGTATTTTATAGCTGGGGAAACTCAAGCACAGAGAGGTGAAATTATCTGCCCAAGATCACACAGCTAGAAATGCTAGATCTGACAGTCTGTGTTCTTAACCATTCTGCTAAGCTGTCTTGCATGCATGGATGGCATTTAACTCAGTGCCCAGCGTGGAGCTTGTGCTCCACCAGTGGGCACCGTCGGTAGGCCAAGCAAATGCCCGTCCCAGCAGCACCTCTCGTCACTGTCCCTGCAGCCTGCCCTGTTGCCTGATTCTCCACTGCCCCGTGTGCAGGTGCCTAGGTCAGCTCCCCGCACGTCTCTCCCAGTGCCCTCACTGGTCTGTGGCTCGGGCCCGGCCATTGTGCACAGCCCTGTTCCTTCCCTCCGCTCCCACCTGGGCTAGGCAGAGCTGCCGGGGGAGGTCGGCCAGGGCCACCTGCTGCCTGTGTGGAGCCTTTGTGTAAATGAGGTTCAGTCTCCCCTCTGCACAGAGGAATGACACAAGGTCGAAACCAGGGTGGCACTGGGGTCTCAGCCTCCCCGGAGCCCCGACCTGGCACCCCCGTTCAGGAAGCAGCCTGCACCCCTGAGCACTGGCCGCCCAGCAACCATGCCTTCCATATGGCCCTGTGCGATTCCTCCGCTGAGGCCTT
This sequence comes from Microcebus murinus, assembly GCF_040939455.1. NCBI lineage: Eukaryota > Metazoa > Chordata > Mammalia > Primates > Cheirogaleidae > Microcebus > Microcebus murinus. The sequence continues at coordinate 39,713,218 of NC_134124.1, forward strand.
GCTTCGGGGGCTGGAATAAAACCCAGTGTCCTGAGGTTTCCTGAGGCTGAGACCCCTCCAGCCCTCACCTGCGGCCCACAGCCCGGCGGGGCCTTGAGCTGGGCGCCACTCCCCGGAGGGGCCTCCACAGCTCCCCTGGGAGGGCTTCTGGGCCTTGGCTTCGGCTCAGCCTCCCCGGGGCTATTTCTGGCCAGGCGGGTAATAGATTTCTGTCTCCTTTTGGAGGGCCTTTTGTGTGTCCTCAAACCCAGAGCCAAATGCTCCCCCTCCAAAAACAAAGCAAAAATAAGCTGTGCTTCAAGCCCCTGTGTGAGGAGACTTGGGGGCTGGGGGACCCTGGGCCGAGCTGGCCGAGGTTTGCTTCTGGCAGCTGCCCACCCCTCTGCCCCCGCCCGGCATCACAAAGTCCCCTTGTGGGACACCAGTGAAGCATCTAATGCGCCTGCACATGGGCAGGCCGCCGCCTGCGTTTCCTGGCCTGTGATTTACGGGGTGGGGCTGGGCTTGCCTCCCCTCCCCAGCCCGGCCTGCCCCACGTGGAGGTGCAGAGCCTGGAATTCTCCCGGGGGTCCGGGACCGGGCACCCTGCCACACTTCTCCAGGAACGTCCCATGGCTCTGCCTGCCCATCAGAGGCTCAACGAAGCCACTAGTTCCACTTTATGCAGAAGGAAACCGAGGCACATTTAAGTAGCTAGAAGTGGGTCCCATCAGGGGAGCCTGGGCCAGCAGAAATTGCCTTATCTGGAAGCCAGCATCTCTCACACCCCTACTTGTTGCAATTTCCTGGGAGGTGCGTAAGAATGCTGACTCCCAGCAAGTGCTCTCCAGGGACTCCCTGGCAATGCTCAGGACCCACTGCCATGGAGACCCTAACAGGCATCCAGACTCCTCAGGTCCCAGCCCTGACCTGAGCCCAGACCCCATCCTGCAGCTGCAGGCATGAAAATGGAGGGAATGGATATGGAATTACCTTCTTGGGGGTTTCCCCCAATAGTGATATTTACTGAGATTTAATAGGCATACAGAAAAATGCACACTCCTGAGTGGTTAGCTCAATGAGCTTCACCAACACACAATCAGACATCCATGAAACTCACACCCAGGCCAAGAAGCTTCTAGCACCAGCACTCCAGAGTGCACTCCCATTTGTGCACTTACCTGGCACTAGCCCCCCACCCTCAGCAAGCATAACCACTATCCGAGTTCTACCAGTCTTTCTAACTTTATATGAACAAGTCCTACAGTATGCAGTGTTTGGGGTCTGGCTTCTTTCCTGTAATATCATGTTGGCGGTTTTAATTTACCTTTCCTTGATCAGTAATGAGGCCGAGCCTCCTTACACATACACTTATTGGCAGCTTGAACATTCTGTTTGTGAAGTGCCTTTACCCAGTGTTCAAGTCCTTTACCCAGGCAGATGGTGTATGGGGCTAGCTGCCTTTTTATTGATTTGTAGGAGCTCTTTATATATGATGGATACTCTCTAGGTATTTAGGGCCGTTTTGAAGGCTTCCCACCTCTGACTCAGACACTTTATCCTGAGTGGTTTGGGAGCTCTGGTCCCACTGGAAACTCATTGAGTGAGTTAAGAGACTCACACCTCCCCAGTTCTCAATGGCAGCTTAATGTCACTTTCTTTCTTCTTCAGAGTGTGGGTGGCTCCTCTGCACGTAAAGAAGTGGAAGAACTTTGTCTCCGGCCTCCTTCCACCTCAGCCTCCCTCTGTGCTTCCTTTTCCACTCTTTGGTAACCTACCGCGTAGGTTCTGTTTCCATGGGCCTTGATCTAGCTTGCAAAAAACAATTCACTTTTAAGGTGTATGTTGACCAGATAGTTCCATTCCCTGTGCTTGCCGGATGGAGGGGAGTCTTGGGAGGGTGGGAGTTGGACCTCAGAAAGTAGCCAGGGTCCTCCCAGCACCTGTCACAGTACCTGGGATTCTCCCATTAAAGCCCCAATCATCAAGGACAGCAGCTCTGTACGATAGGAGGGAGGTATTTCAGCATTTCAAGTCCAGGCTTAGGTGCCCCAGCACGTACCAGCTGAAAACCAGTCCCGACCGGCTCTGTGGTACCAGACTTCTTTTTGTCAGGAGGAAGACAAGACTTCTTCTTGCGTCACCCTTGTCAGAAGGAGCAGGAGTCAACACCTCGTTGACTCCTCTGGCTCACTCACGCCCCATAACACGACCCCTTACATCCTCAACCCTGATGCCAACCACGCAGTCCTCTCCACAAGCCAGCAAGCTCGGGCACAGCTGCCACTTGGCAAGTGCCGTCGAAGAGCACTGGGGAAGCCTCAAGGGATGCGGCTGTGACGGTGGGTCACAGGCACTCTGATTGGGTGATGGAGGGAGATGTTCAGTAGGGGTTCAGACTTACAGAATCCAGCTGGCTGTAGTGACCCAGTGCAAGGACGAGCCCCTTGCTGTTCTGGGCGTCTCTTGTGAGATGAGATGTACATTACTCTCTGCTTTCTAATTGTCCCCATAGCAGGAGACCAAAATGTCTTGTGGAAATTATTGCCCTGACATTTTGACTGAGCCATTTTCCCCTCTAGGTGGGTGACGGGCAGAGACCAAAAATAACATCCTCTGGTTTTACAGTCATGTCCCCCAGAGCACTTCCTTCTGCACATGCAAGCTCCGAAAGGCTATTTTTGAAAGGTTAGGCATCTCCTCCAGGAAAGGCATTTTGTTGTATTATTTGAACAAAGAATGCACTTAGAGCTTCCAGTGGGCCCTGGCAGCCTGAGCAGAAGGGAAATTTCATCTGTGAGGGTCACCATGAGGGTAAACCATTAAACACTTTTAAATACTTTCCCCCTCTTTTTTAATGGAATACATGCTCAAGAGAAAAATTCAAATAAAGATGGTCTGCGTGTTCAGCTCAAACGTTCAACTCTTTATGGCAAGAACATGCATGTTACCAGCCCCATTTTTAGAGGTGCATTAGTCAGCATAAGCAAGGTTATGCCACAGTAACAAGTCACCCCCCAAAATCTTGGTGGCTTGCAATAGCAGGGATTTCTTTCCTGCTCCAGCTGCTTGTCCTCTGAGGCTCTGTTCCTTGTCTTCTGCACTGTGGGACCCCAGTGAAGGGAGCAGCCCGTCTGGGATGCTGCTGTCTCATGATAAAAGGAAAGCAGAGACCTCAGTGATACCAGGCAATGGCTCTTAAAGCTCCAACCCCAAAGGGACAAATGTCATTTCCTCCTGCATTTCATTGGCCAGAGAGAGTCCCACAGCCAAACCACTGGCCAGCGCAGGGAGGGTGCATGTTCTGATCAACTGTGTTGTCTTCCATCATGGGCAGTGGTCAGAATGATTTCTGTCTCTGTGGAGCCCTTTTTCCCACTGTCCCCAAGACCCCTTCACCCTATGTAACAGCTTGTCTGAAAATTATTTTTGTACACCCTTGGCTTGGTGTGTGCTCTGTCCCTAGCATGTCCTCATGTGCGTTCTGCAGACGCTATGTTCCCCGATGTCAGCAGGTGCTGGGACACCAAACGGTTCCATGGTTACGTAAGTTTGGGAAGCACTGACTTAAATAGGAGTCTTTACTGTAAGGTCTCTCCAAGACTTCAATGCCCTGTGCATTGTCAGTGTTAAGGAAGGAGATAGTCAACTGGGCCGGCTCTCGTCCTTCTAGATCAGTGTTCGTAACTTTAGCTACACATTAGACTCACCTGGGATCTTCAAAGAACTGATGCCCAAGCTACACCCCAGATCGGTGCCTTTGTCTCCTGGGGGCGGGACTGAGCATGGGAATTTTTAAAAGCTCCCCCGGTGAACCAGTGGGCAGCTAAGTTTGGGAACCACTTCTAGGAGGACAATCAACCTGGGAATCGGCCTTCCACAGGCTCGGTGCAGCTGCTCTGTGAGGGCTGGGTTGGCTTCTAGCGATTTCTCACAGCTGCTAAGCAGACGGGCTGCAGCCCGAATGTCCTGGACAGTCCGACCAGGCCAGGGAGCCTATCCACACCCAAGAATGGATTCAAGGTTGCCGCTCGGGCAGGAGCCTCTCCCCGCGCAGGTAGCACAGGCAGCTCGACATCTCTGTGGGGACCTAGCAGGTGCCAGAAGCCAGGGCCCCCCGCCGGGGCACATGCTGTCCTATCACCAGATTTATCTCTGAACTCCGAAACAAACAGGCCTGTTTCTGTGGCTTTGCCTTTAATGAAATTTTAGACCCTTAATAAGGTCAACAGTGTGTTTCTGTCAATCTCATCTCCATCCTGCTGGGACCCTGCAAAAATGTGCAAGTCCTCAGACTTGCAGGTCATGAGACTTTCTCTGAAGGATTTCTAGATACTGCTGTCCCATGGTCCCTCCCTTTCTAAAGGGCATGGTTCCTAGAGGGCACCTGCTGCTCCATGCCCCCTTCACCCTAGGGCAGCAGTGGGCTACTTCCCGCCATACGGCGATGGGGAGGTGCACCTTGTATGGTGCAAGGTGCAGGGTGTGACCCTGACCGTGGCACCCTGGCCCTATGAGCGACCAAGTGATGCAACAGTCAAACAGCCCTCCTCGCCCACCTGGGGACAAGTCAAGATGAGGAATCCGGCCAGGGTGGTTTCTACACTAGCCTTTTCTTCACTCTTCATCCTACAAATCCTTCGCTCGGCACGTGCTCTGCACCCAGCATGTCCTAACTCGCACAGGGAGAGCTAACGAGCGCACAGGGCCACTCTCCCGCTTTCCGAGCCATGTTCCTCTGCCCTTCTCCCCGCAAGAATGTGGAGATGTCCAGGCCCCGAGCACTGACGTTGAATACTGCTGCGCCTCCCTGATGTGAACCACTTTTTTACCGACCCCCAGCTACTGCCAAGGAGCCCTCACTGAACACAAGCAGACTTGGTATGAAAGACGCCGTAGCTCCCGACTGGGGTACCCTCCGCAATGCATGCAGAAACCCCGAAAGATTGTTGGAGAAACAGAGGTTGAATGTCTGGAGCATTTTGTTCCAACTCCAAGTATACTCGGCTTCCTCTCCTCAGTGGTCATCAGAAATGAGCGTGGGAAGACTGAGGACGAGGCTATCGGAGAAATCGCCCTGTGACTATCACATCACTCGATAGCTCACGGGGCCAGGGTACCACGGTCGGGCCGCACCCCTGCACCTGTACCTCCCCTCCCACCCGCTGCTCCCCTGTGGGCGGGGCTGGCGCTCACCCCCCGCTGTGTGCCTGGGACCCCACGGTGCCGGGCGCGCGGCAGGTGCCAGGGAGGTCACGCAGGACAGTGCAGACGCAGCCCTCACCTGGAAGGAGCCCTGCTGGTCTCCAGGCTGTAGCTCCCCATGTCTGTCTTACTGGGTTCGAGTCAGATGAACCGCAGGCTGCAGGGCAAGCCTGCAGGCTCCTCTGCTGCAGAGACAGGCACGGTCAGCACAGGCTCAAAGATGGACAGCCTCACTGTGGCCGCAGAGGAACAGAAAATTAAGGCTTATGCTTCGGGTTGCGACATGGAATTGGTTCCCTTTGTGCCTCATGGTGGAAGAGAGAGACATTCCATCAGCTCAATTTATAAAAAGCGATCTTAAGGCCAAGAACAGATAAGTGGAGTCCTTTCAGAAACCCTCAGTTTGGGCAGTTTTCTTAAATCCCACCAGCCTGAAATTGCTGCACACGAACTTTCCTGCACGCACTGCGTTTCCCGTTTCCCGGGGCCAGGTTGGGGGGCCGGGACCGGACAGGGAGGAAGCGTGTGGGCGGAGTGGCAGAGTGCGGTGGCCACTCGGAATGGCAGCCTGAGAGTCTGCATTTTGTCTCTGAGGCCAGTGCTTCTCATGAGTCGGTGTGCTCCGGGAGCCTGCAGGACTGTGCTGGAATCACGAGCGCCCAGACAGCCCTCCCGCTCGGGACTTCTGCTCGGTAGGTGAGGGACAGGGAGCCACTGGGGGAGTGGATTTAAGCAGACGAGTGACATCACGGTGCAGGAGGCCCAGCCGCCTGGGCTCGCACCTGGCTCAGGCACCACCGCGGAGGCTGCAGTGTCCAGGTGCAGCGCCTTGCCTGGCCCCTTCAGCGCACACCTGTCTGCCTTCCACTGCCAGCCCTTGTCCGCTGAGGGCTCTCTCTGGGCCCAGAGCCACTCCACCCTTGCACGCAGCAGCCAGCAATGCTGGGGGGCGATGCCCATTTCGCAGGTGAGGACACTTGGACTCGGGGTTCAGTCACTTGCCCAAGGCCACACAGCTCTCACTGGCTGCTATTGCTTAGGTTCTTCCGGAGGCGGAGCCTGAGACAGGGTTGGGGCAAGAGATCCTAGAAAACCCCACTGGGGAGCAGGAAGTGAGACAGGAAAGGGAAGGAGGCCAAAGGTGTATCGTCATGCAAGTGGCCCCTGTGGGCACCTGGAGCTCAATCCTGGCACGTCCGCGAGAAGGTGTAGGACACGCGCCGCACCTGCCCGGGGCGAGGCGGCGCTCCGTGAACTATTCCGGGCGGCACGGCAGGGCCACCGGTGCCGGAGACCTGCTGGTGGGGCTGGGCCGCCGCGCCTGCCGCCCCCATGCCCCGGCTGCAGCCTTCCTTCGCGTGACCCCCCGCCCTTCCCTCATGAATTTGAGCCGGCCTGGTCCTGAGAGCCCTTCCGGCGAGACACCGCGGGATGCCCTTTGCGGAGAGCCGCGGCCTGCCAGGCTCGGCGGGCGGTCGCTCCCTGCCCACATCGAGCACCCGAGCGCCCTGCGGAAGCCGGTCGGGTCTCTGCCCCGGGCAGGGCCTTGAGGAGGCCAAGGCTCCGGGCGGCCTCCACCCCGCCCCGGGCATGCGCAGGAGTGTCCGCCGCCCCCGGCTGCCAGTCCAGGGGGTGGGGCGAGCCCGACCTCCCCAGGCGGGTGCCTGCCAGCGCGCTCTGGCCCAGGCCCAGCCCCACCTGCCTGTCTCCGGCCCGCTTTGCACCCAGAGGCCGGGCAGGAAGGGGCTGGAGCAGGCGGGCGGCCTTCTGCGGGGTCTGCACCTGGGCGTCCGCGGTGCGCCTCCCCGGAGCGCCGTCCTCGCCGGCGCGGAGGTGGACGTGGGGCCCGTGGCTCGTCGCCAGCGGATGGAGGCTTTGTTTGCTTCAGCGAGTCCGCAGCCCCGGGGCCGGCCAGAGAGAGGGCTCTTTCCTGAGAGGCTGGACTTTCCCACAGGAACAAAGTGGGGCTTGTTAGCCGGGCATGAATCTTGGCGTGGGGAGGCCGGGCCGGGCTCGGCGCTGCCAGGCGGCGGCCCAGCGATATCAGGCGAACCCCGCGGTCCCCACAGCTGGGGCTGGCAGCAGGAAGCCAGGGAAGCTCCGCACAAAGGCAGAAAATGGGCCACGTTTATTCATTCACTGACCAGCCCAGGCCTGGCTGGCCCACAGGGCCCTGTCTCCATGGCAACAGGCGGCCATCGGTGCTCCTGGTTGGCTCCTCCGTGACCACGGCCCCTCCGTGGCCACACACCAGCACACAGAAGACAGCGTCATGGCGGCAGAGGCTGCCAGTGTGGGGGCATGGAGCCAAACAGGATCGAGGGCTTGGAAACTGCCCAGGGTGGGGGCCTGAGTTGAGTTCTGAAGGCCAGAGACCAGGCCAGTCCTGGGTGAGCGAGGGGAAGGCAAAGGTTCAAATCCACATGCCCGCTAAGCACCTACTGTGCGTGGGACAATGGGCTGCACACATCAGTCCGCCTCCATTATCGTCAGCGTCCCACTGCAATACAGCTGTCTAAAATAGAGGTCTGGGGAGCCCAATGAGGGAGATGCTCCTTCTGCCCAGGAGAGGGTATCAGACAGGAACCCTCATGGCATTGGGTTTTGAAGGCTGCACAGGAGTTTGCCAAGTGGGGAGGCAAATGGCAGTGCAGCAGGAGGACCCACCTGAGCAAAGGGCCTGAGGCCCGAAGGTGTGCGATTGGAGAGTAACTGCAAGTCTCTCGTAACCAGAGTGCAGAGGGGACATCGCTGAAGACGAAGCAGCATGGGAGGGATGACGGCACGGTGCCGCTCAGAGAGCAGGGCCGTCTGCCCCCCAGTCTGCCCCCCAGTCTGCCCTGCTGGGACAGGCCCGGGACGGCTGCGGAGAGGACACAAGTTCACCTCCACCTGTCACTTGGCAGCTTACAGAGCCCTTGCGCACACTCACATTATCCCACTCAGTCTTGTGGCCGCCCTGCTGGTGGAGCTGACCGATGAGGAAACGGAGGCCCAGACAGGCGCCTGAGGTCTCTGAGTCTGCCACGCGCTCTGGCCACACTCCTTGCCTGCCCTCAAGGCACAGGCCCCAGGAGAGGGGCTTGCGGCCTGGTCATGTCAGGGCCCCATGGACACTGGAAAGGGGTGGGCCCCCAGGGGGGAGTAAAGTGACTGCGATCATTCCTGTCCCATGCTCTAAAGTTCCAGGACCCCCGCAGAGAAAGAGGAGCCACGAGAGCCCTCTCTTCAGCACAAGCTGCCACTAGAAGGGGATGGAAATCCCCCCTCGCACCACCCAGCCGAGAACGGTCTAAATCCCAGGAAACCTAAGAGTCCAGAATATTGTGAACATGCCAGAGCCTGGGCACAGGGACAAGAGGGCCCATCCATGGGCTGTGGCCCCACAACATGTTCTTGTCTTTCATGGGCCTGCAAGGGTGAGCTGGGGACAGCACTGGGGGGAGAGGGCGCCGGCAGTGTCCGAGGGTTGTGTAGTCTCCACAGCGGCTCCCAGAAGCAGGACTGCCAGCTCCGTTCTGCAGGTGAGGAAACTGAGGCTCCCAGAACAGTCGCTCCCCTGGGCCCAGCCGCTGGGGAGCTCTGAGCGGACAGCAGAGCCTCGCCCTTGTGGTGCTGAGGATGTGTGCTCTGGTCGCTGCTGTCCCTGCGCGCCCCACGCCCTCTGGTGAGCCTGGCCGCGGCACAGAGAAGGACCCCTCCCCCATGCTCTGCCCCTGTGCAATTTGCTGTCTTTCTTTCTGTTGCTCCTTGCGCACTGCCTCAGTGCGTTGAGTTTTGCCAGCTTGACCTTGGCTTCCGGTTCCTTCTGTTCTCCAGGCTTTGATGGTGTTGATCTTGGTCCTGAAATCTGGCCTGAGTCTTCTTTACCTGGGTGAGCTACCTGGGGGGGAGGGGGGAGAAAAGAAAAGAAAAGGGAAAAAACCAACAAAACAAAGAAAAGGAAAAGAAAAATGAAGAAAAGGGCATGTGAGGTTAGCACCAAAACCCTCCTGAATGGAGGCCTTGGCTTTCGGCCTCTTCTCAGAGTGGTTTTGGCTTTGGGCTAAAGAAGAAATGACAGCTACTCCTGTTCCCGCAGCAGGCATAGCTAAGCGATCACAGCACTCTTTCTGGCTCAGAACCCTCCTCAACACAGTGATCAGGCAGCCACCACCAAGCAGAGTTGACACCCAAGAGAACATGCATCTGTCGCCCCTGCCTGTGACTTTGTGCTCTCCGAAGACCTCGCTCACATCTGAGCCTCACTGTTGCTCTGTTTGTCCGGGCAGGTGTTAACTGTTCTCACTGTACAGGTGAGGACTGGGACCAGAGTGACTCCTCTGCACCACACAGCCACTTAGTCGCAGAGCGAAGGCTCAGGACGGGGCTCTCAGCTCTGACCCTGCTCAGGATGTGTTCAGAGGTCCCTGTGCAGTCAAGGTGGTGGCATTTGAATAGATTTCTCCTTTCTCTCTTTTTTCTGTCGGGTCCCATTTTCCACCGCTTTGGCTAGGGATGAGTCCCCTAATGTCATCTGAGGATATTAGGCACTGCTAAATCTGGCCATCCCCTGCAGCACCGAGCCTCACCGGCTTCCTGAAGCGTGGATGAGCACTGCTGCCTCAAATCTGCTCTGACAGCCGCTGACAAGGAGAGGCGAGTGATGTTTGCCGAGTCCTGCGGGGCCGGGGCTGCCGGGGGAAGCCAGTGAGCCAGGCAGCTCCCAGCAATGAGGGCGCCGGGGGTGGGCTCACAGCCCCCGCCAGCTGGCTGCTGGTTTGGGGCACAGATGACCCAGCTCTCTGACCTTGAACTTTCGTTTGGCTGCTCAAGTGAAGGAAGGCTCATTCTTAGACCCGAATCCCGCTGTGTATCTCACTCTCTCCCTTTTGTTCTTTGCTGTCCCTCTCCCCGAACCTGGAACCGCTCCCCACACCTCCAGACTCAGTGGGTGCTGACTTTCTCCCCCCTGACTGCGTGGTCCCTGCCCACCGCCTGGGCAGGCGGCTGTGTTCTTCCACTCAGCAGCCGGGACACTCCCGAGGCTGCCTTGCAGCTGGGTGGGACGGCTCACCAGCCCCCAATCCTCTCCACACCCAGTCTCGCCTGCCAGGTTTGCCTTCTCCCCGGCACCGTTTTATTTTGTGTCAGGTTGCAGAGAGCATGCCTGACCTACAGTTTCACAGACTTGGCTCCCATCCTCTCTCTCCACTTCGACAGTGTCACAAGCTGTCATTTCCTGAGCACCTGCTATGTGCCAGGCACAGTGCAGGGCTCTACTTGCATGGGATCTTTGCAAGAGAGGCAGCGTGCCCCTATTTCGCAGATGAGGAAGCTGAGCTCAGAGATTGGAAGTCCCTTTGCCCCAGGTCATGCAACAGTGAGTGGCAGAGCTGTGTTTAGACATCAGGATCATCTTAACCAGAGGACATGCACTGCCCACCATGCACACTACCTTTCCAGCCAGTGAGGGCTAGCTTAAGGGCATATGCCTTCCAAAATGCTTAGCACTTTGTTGGAACACAGAAGAAAATATTACATGGTCCTGTCCTTGAAGAATTGATACCCTATTTGGGGAAGCAAAGCAACTCATGTTGCCAGCCAATATTTATTTAAATTTCATATCAGGAAAAATAGCAGATGAGGTTTTCATTTCACCTGTCAATGCTTATCATTTGGTGATGTCTATTTTAGTACTCTGTGGAATAGACATCCAAGGCAGCCATGGACGCAGTGGGAAAAAGTTCAGTAATCTATTATTAATGTCTGTTTGGGGCACAGACACGGGCAATGGAGGTGCATGTGCCACTGATTTCATTTATTTGTTTCTACACAGTAGAAAATATGAGAGTTTATAATAAGTTCCTAATTATGTAAAGCAGACAAGAGAGGATAGAGAAGGATGCTAGTGTTATTGGGAAAGGCGTCCTGAGGGAGGTAAGACGTCTGTCTGGGGTCACTGCACTCCCGGGGTCTGAGGCACCATCAGGGCCAGGTTGAATTTTCTGAAATGTGATAAAAAGTTTGATTCTTCCATGTGCCTTGGTTCCCCTTCTTTAAAATGGCTAATTCTGTCAAATTAATATCTGGAAGGTCATTTCTGCCTTAATGTTCCTAGATAATGCTATTGTATAAAGATGAAACACTTAATAGTTCTCAACCTCCTCTCATACCCATTAACTCATTTGTGCTTCCTAACAAGCCCATGATGCAGCCATTTTTAAGATGGAAAAACTGAGGCCCAGAGAGCCTAAGGGTACTTCTCCCCAGATTTGCAGAAGTTACCTGAACCCAGTTCTCTTAGCTGTAATCATTCTTCAATCTTAAAGTATATGTATACATTTTCAAATAATTAAAAAATGTTGATCATATTTACAAGTTCTACCAGTGATTCTGGTGTTCAGCCAGGGTTGAGACTATTGTAAAAAAAGTAAGTTTTATGACTGATTTTGGAGGAGGAAACAAATGCTCAGAGTGGTTAAGCAACTTGTCTAAAATTACACAGCCAGAAAATAATGAGGTGAGAATTCCAATCTAGGCAGGCTGATTATGTAATATCTGTATCTATTGTGGTCCAGGTACTCTCATATATATCTCACATATATTATCTCATATATTATATTAGCTCTCTCAACAACTTTATTGTTCTCTAAAAAACTGTGGCAACTAATCTGAAAAAGTTAAATAACCACCCAAAAGTTGCAGAACTAATGAAAGCAGCTAGTAATGTTTTCTATCTTGATTATATTTGGGTACATAACTGTGTGCATTTACGAAAAGTCATTCAATGGTTACTTTGAGATCTGTATATTTCACTATATGTTGATTTACCTTTAAAAGAGCATGAATGAACACTAGTCTCTGGGTAATGACTTCAAGCCTCGATGTGATGCCTACAACGTATTTGGAAATGCATAAAAAAGTAGGATGCATGGATAGTGTAATAAGTAAGTGGATAGTTATGTGATAAAGGCAATGAGTCTAGAAAGGTTCACTGTATAGTTCAACTTTTCTGCTAGTTTGAACATTTTACATAGTAACATGTTGTATGGGCAAAGGCAGCAAATACATTCACGACACTGTGAGCTCAGTGATGACAAGGATCTTTGCTTATTTCGTGACTGCTGCGTCCCCAGCACCTAGAACAGTGCCTGGCACGAAGCAGGTGCACAGTAAGTAGTTGCTGAATGGAAAGTGGCAGGCGGGTGCCTTGCCTGTGGCTTTAACACTGAAATGAGCATCACCTTGGAGGATTTGATGATGTCTGTGAACAAGGGGGACGGGAAGGGGCCGCTGGGCAGAGGCGGGTGGGTGGGCGCTGTAGGGAGAGCTCCTGCTGCTTTGTGTGTGCAGGAGCTGAGCCTGCTCTGCCTTCTGGAAGCGGCAGCAGGCCGGTCCCCAGGAGTCCCTGTGGCCCGAGCTGGGCTTTGCATGGGTGTGTGCTGCCCTCACGTGGCCAAGGGGAAGATTGCGCCCGCATTGGAGGGGCCTCCCTGGGCAGTGCTCAGCTGGGCTCAGACGCCCAGCCAGGGTCAGAGGGTGCGCCTCGGCCTAGGGCTGCTCGCTGCCTGTGAGCTGGGAGGTGCAGCTCTCCATTAGCCAGTGTCCTCCCAGTGGGGGTGCGGGACCAGCCCTCGGCCCCACCCTGCGGTTCGAGAGGGGCAGCCCGCTCTCAGGACTGCTCTCCCCCACAGTGCTGCCTGACCTTCGCCACGCCACGGCACGCCCAGGCGGCACGGCCCCGTGGCAGGTGAGCTCAAGGTCACTCGGCAAGCTGGGGACAGGAAAACTGCCTCTGGGAATTCCAGAAAGTGGCAAAAGTGGGATTTAGGGGACTCCAAAGTCTGGGCTGGGAAGGCTGGCAAGGAGTCAGGGAGACTTGGAAAGCCCCAAAGCTCGCACCCCTCGGCCCTGCAGCTCTCTCGGAGCCGCCCGGGTGGGCTGCCACTCGCCTCTTCCCACCCTGGCACACACAGCTGCGTGGCCCTGAGGACAGCCACTTGGCTTCTCTGAGCCCTGCCTGCATTGAAATAGGGATCATAACGCCCTCACTTTTTGGGGTGCCGTGTAGGTAAGTGGTTGAACATAAAGCACAGTGCACATCACACGTGCTCAGAAGTGATTGCCCGTAGACTGCAGCAAAGGCAGAAATCAGATCTGTGGTCTCACTCGTGTAACCCAGCATGTCTGGACGGATTGGCTCTCACAGAAGGGCAGGGTAGGAGTTAAGAGTGGAGTCTTTGCAATCAGACACCTGGATCTAAGTCCCAGAATTGCCTCTTTGGTCTGGATGACCTTGGACAGCATAGCTAACCTAAGACTCAGTTTCCTCATCTGTAAAATGGGGATCACAACCATCTACTCTATGGGTTTGTGCAGATGAATAGGCTAATGTGAATAAAGAGGCAGGCATGGTGCCTGGTACGTAGGAGATGCCCAAATAAATGCTGGCTAACGGCAGGGAGATTTAACGCTGGGTGCTCGATGTTGGCTGTTGTGTGAGCGGTGGTGTTAACAGCAAATAAGTCATTGAATTTGCTCTTCAAGGCTGCACTAGCTTGCCTCATCTGAATTCGTGTGCTGGGTGGGAGAAGAGTGGCAGTTACGGAGTGCTCCTGTCCCTGGACCCAAATGACCGTGCCGCCAGCACAAGGTCACCCAGCCCTTAATAATGACGGTTCCCAGCGGAGGGAGGGAACGGGCCTGAGGCCTGGGCCACAGTGATGGGGGCTTTCCCCCTCAGCAGCTCCCGCCAGTCTGAGCACACGGCCCGGCTGGCAGCAGGGCAGGCTGAACGGCGGGAAGAGAAGCAGCACCGGAGTGGTGGCTTCCAGGCAGTGAGTCTCGGACCTCAGCGTGCACAGAGCTCCCGTGGCGAGTGCATTGTGAAAACACAGTTCTGGTCCAACAGGTCTGGGCCGGGGCCCAAGAGCCTGTCTTTCTAAGGCTCCCAGGTCACCTGATGGTGTTGGCTCAAAGCCACACTTTGAGCATCAAGGTTTACGGAAAAGCGGCTTTCACTTACTTCCCAGGTGTGCCGGGAGGCTTCGCTGCTGTGGGTCTGGAACCGCCTGGGCTCTTGCGGAAGTGAGAGCTGTACCTGCAGGTCACAGGGTGCTCACATGTGACCATGGGTCCCCGGCGAGTGTCAGCGTGGCTGGTGACAGGCTGTTGGCATCACTCATTGGTGATACGGAGACTGACGACCTGTGTCTGGCCCCGGGGAGGCCCTGGAGAGCTACACTGGGCTGTCACGTGGCAGGGTTGTGCCTCCGTGCCCAGCAGGGTGTGGGAGCCCTGCCCTGCACCGCAGGCTCTGACGCCCTCGGTGCGTGCAGCGCTAGTTCCCGGCCGGAGAGAGGGAGCGCGTGCCATGCGACTGCGCCTTGTCAGCAAGGCCGCGGCCGATGCTGCACCTCTCCAGACCCCTGCTGCCAGGCAGCCTTTGCATGTCCTCATTTTAATGCCGTTACTGTCTCGTATCTTTTCCCTGCGTAGACCTTAGATTAGTTAGCCTTGCCATTTAGGGTCCTGTGAGCTTTGCTTGCAGTGAAACCCAGTCTCACTGCCACCACGAGGGCAGTGTGCGTTGAAACCTGCTTCCTGTGGCCAGGATGCTGCCTCAGTGCAGTGGACATAGAGGTGGGTGGAATGGTATTCTCTGTTCTCCCAGGAGAGCTGCGGTTCTCAGCCTTAGCTACATTGGTATCACCTGCACAGCTTCAAAACCTACTGCGGCCTGGGCTCCATCCCAGGGTTCCAATATAATATTGCTGGTCTGGGGCGTGGCCTTGGCACTGAGGCATCTAAGAGCTGCCCGGGGGTTCTAATGCACGGCTGAAGGTGGGGACTGTTCAGGCAGTGAAAGCACAGCACCAGCAGTGTCACAGGCAGGGGCTGAGAATGGAACTAGGCCACCGCTGGTACCAGGGACCTTTACAAACTCCTGCCCCAGGGTACAGTTGGTGTTAAACTTCCTACTCAAGCTAGCAAGTGGCTTTGGAAGTCTTGCACCACTGAGGCACTGGTCGCCTTCCAGATGAGGGTGCAGGAAGAAAGGCAACATCAACCCCAAAGAAAACTTGTCGTCTGCAAGAGTGGAGTTTCGGACCTCATCGCACCTGGGTGAGGGACACTTGGAAACAGGAGACCACATTTTTATGCCTCTTGTGACATACACTGAGGACAAAACTGAATGGCAGACACATGTAAGAGAGTCCTGCAAGTAAGTGATGGCTTCCAAAATCCAAAGGCCTTCAGCTGCCTGTCCCGGCACAGCTCTGGGTCCTGCGTGCTTGCTGTTGACCTTGAGCAAGGCATCTCATCTCTCCAAGCTGTGCTGTGATTCTTGCATTGCTGCAGCATCAGGGCCCAACTGTCTTGGACTGCTGTAGTCACCAGGGCCTCACCACTTTGAATTGTGATGATCCCCAGAATCAACGGAGCTCTAGCCAGACAAGAACCAAAGAAAATTTTGGGCAGAGTGGAGGCTCATACATTCTTCAACCAGCAAGGACTCAATCACTGGCCCATAAAGCTACCACAAGCACAGTGACTCTAACTCATAGAAAGTAAGCCATGCGCTGGTTTCTAAGCAGCTCTTGCACTGTGGGCTGTCTGCTGAGAAGAGAGGAGAAGCAAGAGGAGGTAAAGTACAAAGAACTGCAAACCCTAGAGTCTTTGTGGACCGTTAGATGGGCATAATCCCAACAGATCCACTGCTGCTCTCTGAGAAGGAGTCATAGTCCAACAAGCCCCCAAACCCTTTGCACATCTGCTTCCCCTTCAGAATGTGAGGCAACATCTCAGGGGTGACTTTGGGTAGTTCGTTTCATTTCTCTGGAGCTCAGCTTTCTCACCTATAATACAGGCAGAGCAGGGGCCAGTGGCCTCTGGCATTGAGTGCACACTGGACCCTGATACAGTCAGATTTGAGGTTAGACTCTCAGAGGGAGATCTGTGACAGCCGCTCTCAGCCCTAGTGCTCCAATTCTATTTTTTAGCCTCTGTACCCGCAGTTAACACAAGGTCTCAGCCAGGAGTGGAAGGCTCCAGGCTTAAGTCAGAAGGAGATTTCAGGGAGGAGGCGTCTCCAGACTTGGCCAGGTTTGCTGCCCAGCGCGGAACTGAGCCCACAGGCTTAGAGCTCTCCAGGGTCCTGACGGTCCTGGTTTGGGTCCCCATGCCCGGTGCCTGTGCCTCATCCCTGCCCTTCCTCCTGCCCTGGGGCGACTCTCAGCCACAGATTCCCAAAGGCCAGATCCAAGGCTCACGGGTAGCCCTGGAAAACATTCAGAAACCTATTTTTAATCGGCTTTAAAATTGGTCACACACACACACACACCAGCCCCATGTTTTTAAATGACTTATTGAACAAATAGGTCTGGATCTTTTTGCTTTTTATTCTTTGGTTGTATTTGTCCTGCAGGTAACACATTCTCCTCTTCTCATCTACTCTCTTCTCCCTCTCACCTCTCTCTTTTTCTTACCTTGTCCCCCTCTCTTCTCAGACTGAGTGGCCCCTTCCTCCAGGGAGAGAAAGAAACGCAATCTAATTATCTTCTGAAAACATGATTCTCATTGATTTCACTTTCTTTACATTCTAAATCTGAACTTGAATAATCCTGAAGTTCTCCAGTCTAGAAAAAACTTATTTCTCTATTAACTCCCATGTTGTTAGAAAACCGCCATACCCTTTGGAGCCACGAGCCGGACTTGGAAAGGGCTGGCCCGAGTGGGGCACTTGGCTGCAGCCCCTCACTCAGCAAGTGCGGCAGAGCCTGCTCCGGCCGCCGCGGCCACGGACGCCAGCGCCTGCGCCCAGCCAGCCGCCAGGCCCGCGGAGGGGCGCGTGGCGCCGCGACACTGAGCCTTTCCGCTGCTGAGTGAGGGTGAGCAGCTGTGTATCTGAGAAACGAGTGAGAGGCACTTTTGGGAAAGCACACATCCATTCTTCCTCAGAGCCCAAAATAAGATATTCCCAAACATCCAAACCGACCTCGAAGCGTGCCGGCCTTGGGTGCAGCTCCAGATTCCCCTCCTGACGGGTGGTAGAGGGTCGGGTGAGTGGCAGGTCGCAGGGGCAAGCAAGGGGAAGGCTGCTCTCCCTGAAAGCCCCGGGGACAGGGAAGCGCAGAGGTTCCGGGAAGGGGGAGCCGCCCTGCCCTGGAGCTGCCCAGCGGCGGAGCCGAGCCGGGGCTGCCTTGTGGCTGGGCCGGAGGGTGGCGGCCCTACCCTCCCTGCACGGTCACCCAGAGCCCAGGCTGCTGACGCGTCTCAAAGGGGGCGGCCTCCCGGCTGCGCGCAGCTGCAGAACGTGCACGCAATTCTGCGTATTTATCCTGAATAATTTTAAAAGAGAAAAAAGGCTTTTATGGGGTAAGAGAAGCGCATTAGAACTGTGAAAGACCAGAAATGATAGGAATGTTGAATACTAGGGCTAAGTGGGTTGTGGTGTATTCATTTTGTGGACTATTAAATGTATTATTAAAATGATAAACATAAGACCGGACAGATGAAGAACGTCAGAAATCCCACAAGTCAGCTGCTTCTCTTGGAAATAAGGGCACTGAGTTCCAGGGAGCGGAGGTAAAGTAGCTGAGACTGGGAGTAAGCCAGGAACGGAGCAGGAAGCAGCCCTGGGGCCCCTGACGGCGGCTCCCTCCCAGTGCTGCGGGCCTTCCGCGGGTGGCCCCCGGGCCTGCGGACAGCGCCTGCGCCGAGCGCCGCGGACCCTGTGCGTCCGCAACGCAGGGGCGCGAGGAGCCTTTGGAGGACTCCAGTGCATGGGTCCATCCCCAGGGTCTTCCAGTCCTGATGGCTCCACTGGAAGGGTCTTGGGGTTTGTGGCTCCGGGGTCCCAGAGTGCTTCTCTGACACTCTCTGAGCCGAGCCGGCCGCTCTTCGCGGGGAGCAGCGGGCTGGAGGTTCGGCTCAGGGCCTCCAGCAGGCAACAGCTGGTCTCCATCTAGAATCTGATCACATTGTTTTTGTTTTTATTTTATTTTTATAGCTACAGTCTAATTTTTGCTGGTCACACGGATTTCCTATTTCTGGTAGTGTCATAAGGTTTCTTTGAAAAATAACTTGATAAATAAAAAGGTGAGTTGTTTAAAAATATGTACATTGAGTTGAAGAGTGTAAAGGGGGCCTGAGGGTTGGCAAAAGTCGGGGAGTGGAACTAGACTGGAGGAAACGTGGGGACTCTGCCCGGAGCCACCTTGCATCTGGAAAAGCGAGGAAGGGGACTGAGAAGCCTCCATGCGCCCTGGCAGGCCGTGCGAAAGAGCCTTGCGTCCGGCTGGGGCTCGAAGAGACCACAGGAAACGTAGATGTTGTTGTGATGGCCGGTGATGGCATCATGGGAGACCTTCTTCCCTGTGACATCATGAAGTGGCTTTTGGTAATTTTTCAAAAAGTGATTTGGTGAAGAAAGGAAAAACAAAGATGGTTAAGTTCAACGGGCAAGGAAAGGTTTTTGTTTCCTTTGTTTTAAACAACAGAAACTTGGCCATGATGAAAGGACGAGAGGGAAGATTCAGTAGTGAGGGGACAGCGTGCACGCATGCATTCCACATGTGTGTCAAGCACCCACTGCACGCCAGGCACAGTGCTGGGTGCTGGACGTACAGCAGCGAACAAAAACAGAAGCCCCTCTTATGGTGTTTGCGTTTGAATGGGGGACAGCAAAAAAATCAGTAAATAAATATATTCTGGACCCTCGGTAGAACATGGCATGAGAGCAAATATGGCAGGAAGTGGAGAGAGTGCTGGGCCGGGGAGCTGCCACTCTTGGCGGGGTCAGGGACAGCCTTGCTGCTGAGCAGTGTTTGAGCAAGGCCTGAGCGAGGGGAGAGAGGGAGCCACAGGGGATCTGGAAGGAGAGTGCTTCAGGTGTAGGGAATAGCAGGTTCAAAGGCCCTGACGCAGGTGGGGTTCGGTGTGTTGGAGGAACAGCCTAGCGTGGCTGGGGTGGACGGAGTGGGGAACAGTGGGGAGAATGAGTGGGGTGGTGGATGAGGGCCACGTGGGGCCTCATAAGACGGTGTAAGGGCTTTGGCTTTTATTCTGCATGGGATGGAGACCCACTCGAGGGCTTGCAACAGACACGTGTCAATATTTGCCTGATGTTTTATGTGTGTCATTGTGTTAAGGGAAGACTTTGGGTCAAGAGACCAGTGAAGAGGTGACTCAATAGTCCAGACCAGAGATCCCAGTGGCTTGACCAGGGTGGTTGAAGACAAACATTAAACAAATCGCAGAGCAGATGGGGCTCGCGGAGAGCAGCACAGGGCTGCAGAAGGCAGGAGGACGGGAGGTGAAGGGGACGGGAAAGGGAGATCGAGTGTCCCCCCCTGGGGAAGGAGACGCAGCCATGAGGGACAGAGACAGAGTGGAGGAGGTGAGGAAAGCGAGAAAGGCCACCCCAGCAGCAGGACCCAGGCTCTTCTTCTGGGCATGGTGGCCGGGAGGGGAGATGGACAGGCAGCGGGAGAGCGAGAACAGTCTGTCCCCCCACCGAGCACCGGCTCTGTGAGGCGCGGCCTTGTCTGCCAGGCACCTCTGCCTGCTGGCCCGAGCGCAGGGCCTGCTCGCAACAGGCACTCAGATAGACTTTGAATGAGCGAATGGATGAAATGGATAAAAGGATGGACATGGGCAGTTGAATGGGTAGAAGGATGGATGAAAGGAAGAATGGGTGGATCAAAGGATGGATGGATGGATGGGAGGGTGTATGGACAGAAGGATGGAAGGGTCTTATGCTAGAATAGGAGTCAGTTGCAACTCCTGGGCTATATGGTTCAAAGTTACCCCCCCCAGCTTGATTGACATATAATTGGCAATTAAAATTGTATATATTTAAGGTGTAGAACATGATGATTTTATATATATGTGTGTGTAAACTGTGAAATAGTCACCACAACCAATCTGACGGACACAGCCATCACTCACACGCTGTCTGTGTGTGCCTGTGCAGGGGGAACACTCGAGACCACCTGCTCAGCAGATCTCAAGTATAGAAGACAGCACTGTTAGCTGCAGGCGCCTGCTGTGCATTAACTCTGCAGAATTTATTCATCCTGCACAAATGAGACTTTGTACCCCTTTGACCAACATCTCCCACATTTCTCCCCTGACCCCAATCCCTGGGAACCACCATTCCAACTCTGCTTCTGTGCGTTTGACTATTTAGACTCCACAGAAAGTGAGACCATGCAGTGTTTGTCTTTCTGCCATGCTAAGTGAAAGAAACCAACATGACTTTTAAATAAAAGAATGATGAAGGAATAAAGAAGTTTTGCATAGTGCATCGGGGTATAAAAGATTGGAATCAGAAGTGAACGCCTGCCCCATAGGTCCGAGTTTCCCTGAGGGACCAGAGCTGGAGGAGGAGCTGGTGTTCTGGAGGGATGTCCTCCTCAAGCTGCCAGCGGGCAGAGGCAGCTCTGCGTCTCATGTGGGGCTGGGAGGTCGCACTGCCTAGGAGTTAGGGGATCTGGGTCCAAGCGGAGCAGTTGTTCTCCTGAGGCAGACACAGAGGCTGGAGATCAGTCCCGGGGAGACAGCCTGGAGAGACAGGGTGGCAGCCAATTTGAACTGCGCTCCATGCTGGGGCAGAATCAAAGTTTTCAACAGAAATTGAGTCATCCAACATACAATCTTTCTGTCCCATACACTCAAACTTAGTTTTTTGTTTCACATTCCTTCTGGATGCTCCTAGGCAACCAAGCTAATTTGATAGGTTAATTCATACTAAAGTGTTAGTGGCTATTGGGAATCAGCCATTTCACTACCTTCTATCAATTTATAGTCGTGGAAACTAACACCCAAAGAGAGGAAGGGACTTGGTCAAACTAGAGTGGGCAGCAGTGTCGTGAAGAGCTGCTTAGAGGGGAGATGCTTGGGCTGAGTCTGGAGGGAGCAGTGGGCGTTAAGGAACGGAGGGGACAAGGGAGCCGCAGGCGGAGGCGGCGTGAGGAAGGCATGGGATTTAGGGCCCTTGAGCAGTTCCGGGTGCATGAGGCAGGGACGAGACTTGGGGAAAGGCAGGGTGGGGGTGAGACGTGCCAAGGCGCAGATGACCTTGTGTCTGAGCTAAGGAGTGTGGACTTGCCCCTGTAGGCAATGGGAAGTCCCTGAAGATTTGGAGCCCATCATGTGGGGAGGAAACTATAAGGAAAAGTCTGGTGCAAGTCGAAAGCATGGACTTTGGAGCCAGACTGTCCGGGTCTGCCAAAGCCCGCCTCTGACACTGATTGGCTGAGGGGCTTTGGGTGAGCTACTTCACCCTGTGGGCCTCAGTTCCCGCCTGTAAAACGGTGCCTTTATCACAAAGGCTGCTGTGAAGCAGAGATGCCATGTGAGTGCCGCCAGCCGTGCCGCACCGCCCGTGCCCTCCGCGCCTCTCTTCTAGCAGCTGCCACGTTGTCACCGTGCCAGCACCGCCAGGGTCACGGCCGTCATGCTGCGAAGCGTCTCTCCAGTAGCCGGGCTTTCTGAGTGGGTGGGAGCAGGGCCAGGCTGCAAATGGAAGCCCTGGTGGGCGGCGCTGCGGCAACCCGGGCCCTGCAGGCAAGTCCAGCCGCACCTGTCTTTGTGGTAAAGGTTAGTTATTGGAGCACGGCCACACCTGTTCATTTACAAACTGGCCACAGCAGCAGAATGCCGAACGGCGGTGGAGACTGTGTGACCCTCGAAGCTGAAAATACTCGCTATCTGGCCCTTTGCAGAAAAGTCTGTTAACCCTTCAGGCCAGGGGACAGTCTAGCTTTGGGGCAGGGGACCCCCTGGCCCTCCTCCCGCCCTCTGAGGAGGGCTGTCTCCCCTTCCCAGGCTCTGGGTCCCCAGCCGTCGCCCACAGCGCCGGGAATGTTGGGATTCTCCCGCCTCAGTTTCCTCCCTGATTAGTTTGTACTGCTTATTGTTCTTTTGTAAATTAATTCTCGCATCCTCACATTTAAGAGGAAAGAAATATTGAGAGCAGCTCGTGACCTTTCTGGCAGCTTTCAATTTCTTTCCTCTTCATTTTTAGCTTTCATTACCCTCAGGATAGCGTCTAATTATTTCTTGAATAATCACGTCTCCTGGCGCTGAGGAAATTTGAGAAGTTTGCTCCCTATTATGCCTTCCAAATTAGTTTCTCTTCATTTTGGTGTACTTTCTTTTGTCTTTCCATCTTGGTTCAGCCAAAAATAGTTTCTCAAATTGAACTCTAAATTCTTCGGGGTTTCGTTCGCTTCAATTAACTTTCCTCAAGACTGCCTTTGGTTTTATAAATGAGGTCTCTGCTCCTCAGGACCTCGGTCCGAGGCCACTGGGCTGCCTCTTCATGCCAGCCCAGCCCGGAGCACCTCAAGGCCCTCTTGCCTCGCTTCCGTGCGGGCGGCCTGGGCGGGGGCGGTGTGAGGGCGGGGCGGGCCGAGGCGTGCAAAGGGCGGGGACTCTGGAGTGTCTGGATTCTGTTACTTGTGAGCTGAGAGAGGCTGGGCAAGTGGACCCTAGTTTTCCTCATCTGCAAAATGCGAGGAGATGCGTGTGGCCCCGAGAAACGCCCTGGGAGCTGCCCGCACTCTACGGGGGCCGGGCTGCAGGCCTGAGGGGCAGCACCACCTCTTTGATATTTCTAGATGATCGAAACCAATTTACAAGAGTAGTTCAGAAAGCAATTGGCAATGCTTTATCATGACCATAATAATATCGCCTGTATAGCCAAACACTTTCAGCCCATGGATGGCCTGCATGCTTGGGAGGTTTTGTCACAGCTCCCTGGCACCCTGTGGGAGAGGCTGAGCTACCCCATTTTACAGAGGAGCAAAACAAAGCCCTGAGAGGTTAAGTGATCTGCCTGAGGTAACACAGCTAACCAGAGACAGAGTCACTTAAAACGCCGGATCGCACCTTTTTTCCTGGCACGTTTCTCTCCTGCCTCGTTAGCTTTTCTACAGTGTCCAAGTGGACAGTTCTGGCTCCTGCGTGACCCTTCCGACAGGCGTGCAAAATCCCAACGGTCGGAAGGCCGGGCTGGCCCAGCCTGGACTAGGAGTGTGGCGGGGAGAGCCCCGGGCGGGCCGCCCGCGCCAGCTGCTGGCAGCAGGGCCAGCCGCGCCCATCCCGGCCCGCGGGCTCCCAGCGCCTGCCGGCACCTCCGGGACGGAGGGCCTGGACCTGAAGCTCGGCTCTGCCACCGTCTAGGTGTGTGGCCTCGAACGAGTCCCCCAAACCTCTCCGCTTCTCAGGCCCCTCGACCTTTAAACGGGGAACATCAAACCCCTTCTACAGCGTGGGGACAGGGTTCAGATGAGAGAACGTGAGCACACACCTGGAGCCTGGTCCGTCCTCTGGCACCCACCCTGCCCCACCCCTGTCTCTGGTCTCCCCCTCTTCTTCTCTCTTACCCTCCCCCTGCGCCTGAAATTCCACCTTCAAAACCTTATTTCCTACAACTCATCTTTGGCCAGTTGATTAGGATTTTTCATGAGAGCAAGTCTTAAAAAACCAGGAGTGACCAAGGCTGGGGACAGGACTCCTCGTGGGGGGGGGAAGGGGAGGGGAGGGGAGGGAAGAGGAGGGGAGGGGAGAGGAGGGGAGAGGAGGGGAGGGGAGAGGAGGGGAGGGGAGGGGAGGGGAGGGGAGAGGAGGGGAGGGGAGGGGAGGGGAGGGGAGGGGAGGGGAGAGGAGGGGAGGGGAGGGGAGGAGAGGGGAGGGTAAGGGGAGGGGAGGGTAAGGGGAGGGGAGGGGAGGAGAGGGGAGGGTAAGGGGAGGGGAGGGTAAGGGGAGGGGAGGGAGGGGAGGGGAGGGGAGGAGAGGGAGAGGAGGAGAGGGGAGGGGAGGGGAGGGGAGGAGAGGGGAGGGTAAGGGGAGGGGAGGGGAGGGGAGGGAGAGGGAGGGGAGGGGGGAGGGGAGGGGAGAGGAGAGGGAGGGGAGGGGAGGGGAGGGGAGGGAGGGGAGGGGAGGGTAAGGGGAGGGGAGGGGAGGGAGGGGAGGGGGAGGGGAGGGGAGGGGAGGGGAGAGGAGGGGAGGGGAGGGGGAGGAGGGGAGGGGAGGGGAGGGAGGGGAGGTGAGGGGAGGGTAAGGGGAGAGGAGGGGAGGGGAGGGGAGGGGAGAGGGAGGAGGGGAGGGGAGGGGGAGGGAGGGGAGGGTAAGGGGAGGGGAGGGGAGGGGAGGGGAGGGAGGGGAGGGGAGGGGAGAGGGAGAGGAGGGGAGGGGAGGGGAGGGAGAGGAGGGGACGGGAGGGGAGGGGAGGGGACGGGGGAGGGGAGGCGAGGGGAGGGGAGGGGAGACTGCAGAAGCGGCCTGTGGGTGGGGTGCGTTCTCTCTTTCCTTCCCCTTTGTAAGCATGAAGCCATTTATAAAGTACAACTACAGAGGAGAGATGTACATAAACTGTTTCTTGGTAGAAACTTTAAAAGCAGTTTTTCTCAAGGAAGTGTCTTTTTCTTCGAGATTCGTGTTGATGACCCAAAGAGCTGTAAAGCCAGGAACCCTTTGTGGCCTCACGGCTGGGGATCTGGGCCTGGGGCCAGGGGACCTGAGCTCAGATCCTGGCCCGGCTTGTCCTAGCTCTGGCCCTGGAATAATTACTTTGGCTCTCTGTGCCTCAGTTTCCTCATCTGTAAAGCAGGAGTAGTGGGCATTCCTGGATCATAGGGCAGTGTGACGAATAATTATCATTAATTTTATTTTAATTATTTTTTATTATGACTACATTTTATTTTTAATAACTATCAATATAAATATACATAAAATATATAATGTATAATGACATACAATATAGAAATAAAATATATTTTATATAATATATACAAATAATAAAAATGTGAGAAGACCAGTCAGGAACAGCCCTTCCACCTCATGCAAGCGAGCAGCCGGGCGGCAAGGAGGGCCAGGCGCCGAGCCGCTGTTTTCTGCTCCGACGGAGCGCCCATGCCCACTCCACCCACAGTGCTCCTGCTAACAGCGCCTGGTGCTCCCTGCACCCTGCCCGCTGCTGTGAGTCACTGCGGCCTCGACCTTGCGAGTCACCCCAGGGCCTCCCTCCACTGCGCCCTCGATGATGAGGGCTAAGAATCAGGTGTGAGGACGCGCTGTCAGCCGAGGAGGGACTGAGACAGCCCGAGTCGCCACAGAGCCCTAAAGGCCATCCCGGCGCCCAGGGCCAGGCAGGGGGCTGGGGCGGCGGGGTGTGGGCGGGAGCAGCAGCCACTGCCTGGCGGCACTGGGCGGCGGGCTCGCCTTGCTTCACAGGGCACCAGAGTCTCGGCAGCACAGCCTGAGGGAGGCTGGAGGAGGCTGTGCCGGCCTGGACGCTGCCCCACGCCCGCCCGCCCTGCTGGGCCGGAGCCCCGCTGGCCTGGGCGGGAGAGCCAGCCGCCTCCTGCGGCCCTTCGGGCGTGCGGGCCTGCCCCCGAGCGGTCAGGAGCTGGCGACCTCACACTGCTGTCTGTCCAGGGCGCCGCAGTGGGCGCACCGTGCTCCCCGAGAGCTCCCGCCTGCCAGCACAGCTGCGACCCCGCCCTGCCCAGCCCATGCCGGCCGGTGGGACCGACCCAGCTCCATCAGTCATGTGGGTGGGGCTGGAAAGGTTTTGTGGCCCCAGACCGTCCCCCACCCCACTCTGGAGACTAAGCTTTTGCTCCAGGGTCCGGCCTGAGGCCTGCCCAGGGCCTTGCCTCGGCCTGCAGCCTCCAGGGGCACCCCGGGCTCTTTGCAAGTGTTGCTGCCGGCCCCCAAGCTCCCACCCTCTGCCTGTACTCTGTCCAGCAGGACCGGTTCTTCCAGGAGCCACTCCACCTGCAGGGAGCCTGGCCTGAGCCCTGGGTAAGCGACTGCCCATCACCTGGAGTCAAAAGGACTGGGGCCCCGGCCAGCCGGCCTCGCTGCTGTCTGGCCTTGCATGGTCAGTCTCGCCTGTTAGCTGAGCCGTCATCATTAAAACGAGGCCATGAGTCCCCACCTCGCAGGGTGGGTTCGAGGTTCCATGGGAAACGCCGCTGGTTCACGCAGCCTCCTCGGGAGCGCCAGGCACTCGCTCCCTCGTCCAGCATGTTTAGCATTCCCTCTGGACCCAGCACCATGGGCGCCATGGTGGGCAAAGGCCAGACTTGGCCTCGCCTTCACGGTCTTTACATTTTGGCGAGAGGGACACAGAGACGCGCGGCAGGCGCGGAGCATGATGGCAGTGCCCTGGTGAAGAACAGCAAAGCAGCAGGTGGGGAGGTGGAAGGTGTCTGGGTTGGCCACGTTTGAGCAGAGACTTGAATGAGGTGGGAAACAGCTGCGCAGCTCTCTGGGTGGAGGGCACTGCCGTGCAAAGGCCCTGAGGCAGGACAGTGACCGGCGTGCCTGAGGGACACACAGCAAGGAGGCCAGTGTCTTGCAGACAGAGCGAGGGGAGACCGGGAAGAGGCAGCGTCAGAGAAGTGGGCCAGGGCTGCACTGCGAGGGAGGTTTTGTTTTGCTCCAGGTGGATGGAGAGCCAGTGGACAGTGAAGAGTGGTTGTAGATGATCGATTTACATCCGAGGACTCGCGTTGACCAGAGTGCCTGTTACTGGCCTGTGCAGAGTCAATGAGAACTTACCTGGCCAACATGGGGGCTGGGGAGGGCGTAGGACGAAGATCTGGTTTTAACAGGACACAGGTCTCTGCCAGGTGTGGGCCTGGAATTGGGAAATCGCCAAAGGGGGAGGGGAAACACACAAACTCCCAGGGCCCTGAGTCCAGAGGCTGTCCCCAGGAGGCCCAGTCAGCCACCCCCCAGCCCGAGAGCTTCCCTGCACCCCGGCCCAGCCGGATGGAGTAGTCGGAGCGCAAGGCAAAGGCCGGAGGCTTCCGATGCCCAGGGCCTGCAAGCAGGTGGCTTCCAGCCTCCAGGGCAGAATCCTAGGGCAGCTCAGCTTCAGTGAGGAGGAAGGAAGGAGGGGGAAGTAGAGAAGGAGGAAGGGGAGGAGGAGGGGGAAGGGCAGGAGGAGGAGGGGTGGCAGGAGGAGGTGGCATCACGGTCTCCACTTTGCTGGACCGAAATATCAGATTCCATGCACAGCTCGTGCTCAGGGATTCTGTGTCAAAACCCTTCTGGACCCATCAGTATTAGACACACAAGTTTTCAGAGTTGGAAACCATGTAGTTTCAGAACAAAACTGTCCTAGTTCTGTAATTGGCTCCCAAGACCCTGCTCAACGATTATTAAAACTGGCACGAAATCTGCAAGAGCAATTGCTCCAGGCCCTATATTTATCACTTGCGTCGGTGAGACAGGCAGAGGCCTTTCCATGGAGTGGCGGCGACGGGACGCTTCAGGGTCAGACAATTAACTTCATTAAGGAACTTTATTAAGGAAGATTCAGATTTGCAAAGGGAGTAGGGCCCGAGATCGGGCGTCCCTTGCTCAATGGAAACTTGCAGAACGGAACTCCAGGCGGGGACAT
This sequence comes from Microcebus murinus, assembly GCF_040939455.1. Lineage (NCBI taxonomy): Eukaryota > Metazoa > Chordata > Mammalia > Primates > Cheirogaleidae > Microcebus > Microcebus murinus. The sequence goes on from NC_134124.1 coordinate 39,740,810, forward strand.
CGTGAGTCCGACTTACATCGCTTCTCTGAACGGGGTCCGTGGACCCTGCTGCATCGCAGAGTGCGGGAGGCTGAGGAGACCCGTGGAGCCGCGGACGCCACGACGCCGGCTGCTTGGGCTGCTGTGCATGTTTCTAAGTCGGAGGTTCGCTCAGCCTGAGGCCGGCGGCAGCCTCGCCCGAAAACTTTGTAGAAACGCGAATCTCCGGCGCCGCCCTAGACCAGCTGGGTCAGAAAGTCTGGTGCGTGGGCCAGCGGCCTGGGCTCTGACGGGCTCGCCAGGCGATTCCGACCCGGGCGCCAGTTTGGGGCGCGGGGAGGCCATGCTCTGTAGCAGGGGCAGCCGCTGCGAGTGGCGACTTGGGGCTCACACCGACCTGGGTCCCAGTCCCAGTTCGGCCACTCAGTAGCCGCGTGAGCCCGGGCTAGTCCCTCAACCTCCCTAAGCTTCTATTCCCCGTCTCTGAACCGGAGGTGATGAAAACCTGGAGATACTGCAGAATTTTAATACAGCGACCGTGACAGATGGATTCACGGTCTTGATCAAACAGTCGTACTCACGGGGAGGAGGAGAATGTCTTTGAGGAGGGGTTGGTGAGAACAGAAGTGGGGGTCAGAAAGCCGCCTCTGCCAGATGGCTTGAACACCTGGAGAGTCACCAGGGGGTAAGGGTCGTAGCTGAGCAGCAGCAGTAGAAAGGAGGGCCACCAAAAAGCCACTAGAGGGCCACCAGAGGTCATGTGGACAGGACTGGCAAACGATGTGACTCGTGCCACAAACCTCCCCTGAGCACCACAGCGCACCAGGCCCGCTCTGGACACTGTGGACACGAATGACAGACCGCTGCCCTCAGGGGCTCACGTGCTTGCAGGAAATGAAGTCAGTTAATAGGCAAGTGCATCAACGAGCATGGCCAGTGCCATCAAGAAGGCTGGACGGGGTGGTGGGTTCGAGAGTGACATAGGGTCGGGAGGACAGTCAGAAGAGGTGACATTAAGCAGAGACCCGAAGGAGGTGGTGGCAGGGGCAGACCTGGGGAGAGCACACAGAAAGGGTGAAGCCACTGCAGGGGCCTGGGACAGCAGTGGGCTTGGTGTGTAAGAGGGACAGAAGGGAGCGTGGGGCCTGCAGAGGGGCCCTGGTGTGTCCAGGCCACCGGAGCGTCTCGGCCCTCTGGGCCTCCGCTTCATCTGTCAAAGGACGCTGTGCACGCTGCTGTTGGGGCTGATGACACAGCGAGTGTTGCTGTGTTTGGCGTGCGCGGACGCGAGGAAAACGTTGGCCGGGACAGCCGTGCCGGTGCAGTGCCCGCTGTGGCATCACATGAGGGTTCCAGCCACACGTCAAACAGAGTCAGCTTGAGCATCGGGAAGGAAAGTGCCGATGACTGCAGACCCATATCGGGCATTTTGTTTCAGGCAACAGATACTGGCGAGCTCTGCTAAGGGCGGCGCCCTTGGGGAGCACAGAGAAGGGAGCGCCCGCCGTGTGAAGCCGGTGGTGGGGAGCGGGCGCAGCGGCCCCTCTGAAGGGAGGAGGCATGTCCAGCAGCGCCTTGGCGCTGGGGAGCAGTAATGAAGGCGAGCTGGCCAGAACGTGTGAGGCCATGGGGCGCAGAGCCGACCTTTGACAGGGGCCAGGACCTCCAGTGGGTGCGCAGCGGGACGGCGGGGATGCGGGTGCGGATCACGAGAAGCTGCAGACTCGGTGACGGGAGATGACTGGCCCAATTCCCTCCTTCTTAACTTCACTGCGCCTTGGTTTCCTCTACTGTAAAATGGGTATAACCTCAGTACTCACGGCCATGGGCAGCTGTGGGGATTAGATGGGGAAACGTTGCATGATTCTTAGCATAATGCCTGGAAGAAACTAAGCCCTCGCTAAATAGTAGCTGTTGTTATTAATGTCAATATCAGTGCCCCCGTCACTGTTATCAGCACTAGTACCAGCGGGGAAGCTGTGCCTTGGGGGGGCCTGGAGGGACCCCCTGAGCTGCAGGGCCTCTGGCCAGGTGCAAGACCCTGGGAGGACAGCCCTTTGTCTCCAGGCCTGCACAGAAGAGGAAGCCCCAGAGGAGAGGCAGGGAGGCTCCAGCAATTAGGACGGAGGCTCAGAGCTTTGGAGAGCTCCAGGCCTGCGGTAGCAGGGAACAAAAAGGAGCTGAATGGTGGTCACTTCCACCTGGAAGCCTTCCTAGATCATTTTAGGTGCTCCTAGAGCCCCTTGAACTTACCTTTAGGGGACACAGATCCTGCTGATGTGTGATAGTCTGTCCCTCCTGCAGACTGAGACTTCTTTGACCCTAAAGCCTGGGAATGATCTGGGTACATCTAGGGTCAAAGCTCAGGGCCTGGCATTCAGCGGGTGCTTGAATGAACAGACAAGTGAGTGAATAAAATTAAAAACAAATGCTAAATGACTATGAGTAAATGGTTTGTCCAAGCAGAAGTAAATTTGGGGTAGGGGAGAGAGTTTCTTGCATTATAAGAACTTGGCTTTAGACAGCTGCATCTCTTTCCTTCGACACAAGGGGGCGTCATCCCTGCAAAGCTTGGCTTAGGGGGGCGGGAGGGATTTGAGCAACCCCTTGTAAAACTGGCCTGATGGTGCCGTCGGAAGGGAAGGGACTCGGTCCTTCTAGGGCACAGATCAGCCTCCCCTTAGACCCAGGTAGTGGATTACAAGAGTAAGAACTTGCTAACGGTGACAGTCAGCTCACTACAGAGGCGGTGAGCTCTGCATTGCCGCAGGTGTGCAAGCAGAGGCAGCTGCAAGCCCAGAGCTCTGGAGCCCACACCAGGCCTTTCCTCGAAACACCTGTGGCTGCTGGTCTCCTGATCGCCGTTGGTGGCTGTTGGCAGTGTCCTCTCCCTGCTGTGCAAGGAACCCTGGGAGCTCCCCACACCTCCTCTTCAGAGAGTTCCATCCTTTCCCACAAGTAGCACTTCATCAAATAACAACTGAGAAAAGTTTGGCTTTACGTTCTAATAATTATTTCAAACTTACAGAAAGTTGCAGCCGTAGCACAAAGAGTTTTCTTCTCCCTAAACCACCTGAAAGTCAAATTACTAACATGATACTCCATCGCCTCCCAATATTTTGTGTGTATTTCTTACAAATAAGGACATTCTCTACAAAACGACAACACCAAAATCAGGAAATTCACATCAATGCATGTAACCATTTAATCTGCATTGTGATCATTTAATCCTCTTTAAAAGTTTCACCAATTATCCCAATAGGGCCCTTTAGAGCAAAGGATCTGGTCTTGAATCTTGCATTGCATTTAGTCATCACATCTCTAGTCTCCCTCATTCTGGAACAGCTCCTCAGTCTTCCATATATTTGCACAACCCCCATGTGGTTGAAGGTTACAAGCCATGCATGCTGCAGAAATGTCCCAAACTCCAGTGTGGCTACACTTCCTTCCTTATTGGATTCAGGTTGCCCATTTTTGGTAGGAGTGTCACAGAAATGAGGCTGTGTTCTACTCATTGATCCTTGTAGATGGCACACAATTTCTCTTTATCCCAGTTCTGGTCACATGAACTTTGATCACTTGGTTCAAGTGGTGTCTGCCAGGTTTCTCCACAGTGAAGTTACTCTTTTCCCCTTTGTCCCCAATAAGTATTTTCTGAGAGAGGCACTTTGGAATTGTGTGACTATTCCATTCCTCAGCGAACTAAGTTGTAGCATTCATCATTATCATTGTGGCATGTAAGGGCCCTGCAACAGAATACTGCATTTTACCTCTCTTAGCTTTTGTTTCATTGCTGCCTTGCATTTTACTTCTACTTGTATTATAAACCCTGCAATAAGTTATTATTTTTTAGGCAGTTAATTATCTTTTAAAGAGATTTTAAAAGAATATTTTTATTAACCCGTATGTTAATTACTTCCAACACCCCTCATTCTATTGTATATATCCATATTTCTTATCTACTTATAATTTTCCTTCTGCCTAAAGGAATTTCTTTAAATTTTTGAGGTGTTGGTCTATTTATGATGAAGAATTTCAGCTTTTGTATCCCTGAAGAAGTCTTTATTTCACCTTCATTTTAAAAAACTAATAGCTTCATTAAAATATAATTTGTATATCATAAAATCACTGTTTTAAATTATATACTTCAGTATGCAATTCAACCATCACCACTGTCTAATTTTAGAACATTTTTATCTCCCCAGAAAGAAGCCCCATAACCACTTCACAGTCACTCACTCCTCATTCCATTTCTCCCTAAGCCTTAGGCAACCACTAATTTACTTTCTATCTCTATAGATTTGCCTAATCTTGACATTTCATGTAATTAGAGTCAAACATTACGTGACCCTTTGTGTCTGACTTTTTTCATTTAGCACGTTTTTGAGGTTTATCCATGTTGTATCTTATATTGGTACTTCATTCCTTTTTATAACTGAATAATATTCCATTGTATGGATGTCTTAGTCTATTTTGTGTTGCTATAACTGTATTTGGTTTACAGATCTGGAGGCTGGGAAGTCCAAGAGCATGGCGCTGGTATCTGGCAAGGGCCTTCCTGTTGCATCATCCCATGGTGGAAGGCAGAAGGGCAAGAGAGCACAAGAGCAAGAGAACAAGAGGGAGCTAAACTTGCCTTTGTAACTAACCCACTGTTGTGATAATTCTCTTCTGTGATAATGATATTAATCCATTCATGAGGGCAGAGCTTTTATGACTTAATCACCTCTTATTAGGCCCTGTCTCCTAACACTGTTGCATTGGGAACTACGTTTCCAGCACATGGACTTTGGAGGACACATTTCAACCATAACAAACATGTTTATCCATTTTGTTTATCCATTCTTCTGTTGATGAAGATCTGGGATGTTTTCACTCTTTGGCTATTATGAATAATGCTGCTATTCAAATACAAGCTTTTGTGTGGAAATTTGTTTTCAATTCTCTTGGGCTCTCTTCCATCTAGGAGTGGGATTGCTGGATCATATGGTAACTCTATGTTTACCCTTTTGAGTAACTACCAGACTATTTTCCATAGCAGCCGCACCACTTCACAATCTGATCTGCAATGCATTAGGGTTTCAATTTCTACACATCTTCACCAACCCTTGCTGTTTCTTCATGTTAATCCTTGAAAGACATATGTACTATGTATAGAATTCTAGGTCGACAATTTTTTTCTTTCAGTTCTTTATAAATATTGTTCCACTTTCTTCTGGATTTCATAGTTTCTAGTCAAAGTCACTTGACTAGAAAAGTCTTTTTTTTCCTTGATTCTCTGCACATAATCTTTACTTCTTCTCTGGCTGCTTTTAATAGTTTCTTTTCATCACTAGTTTTAAGCAGTTTGATTATAGTATCATTTTCTAATGTTTCTTGTGCTTGGGCTTGGTTGAGCTTCATGATTCTGGGGATTAATAGTTTTCATCAATTTTTTAAAAATGTTTGACCATATTTCTTTGGATAGTTTTTTAGCCCCGCTCACCTCTTCTTTTTACTTTTCCACTGGGAGGACTTCAATTATACAAATATTAGGCCACTTGCTTCACAACTCAAATGTTTTTTTCCTCCTCCTCCTCTTCCTCCTCCTCCTCTTCCTTCTCTTCCTTCTCCTTCTTCCCCTCCTTATCCTCCTTCTCCTCCTTTTCCTTCTTTTTCTCCCTATATTTTACTTTGGATAGCTTTTATTGCTATTCTACGTATAACTTACTATTCATATTAATACTATCCACATCCCAGACATTCTACTTTTAATCACTAGATGTTTGATTTGGGGCACTTTAAATGTTTTATCTCTCCCTTTTACCTGCCCATGCTTTTCTTTACCTTCTCAAACATATTGAGTGTTTGTTTAATAGTTGCTTTAATATCATTCTACTAATTTTATCATCTGTGTCATTTCTGGAACTGTTTCAATTGAATGAGTTTATGCTCATTATGGGTCATGTTGTCTTGTTTATTTGCATGCCTGGCAATTTTTTAAAAAAAATTAGTATAAATTTTATGTTAGATGATATATTTCTTTGATGTTCTTTAAATATTTTGCACTTTGTTCTGAGATGCATTTAAATTACTAGGACACAGTTTGAAATTCTTGTGGTTTGCTTTTAAACTTTGTTATTTGAGAACAGAACATCTTTTAGTCTAGACCTAATTTGGCCCCATTAATGAGGAAATAGCCTTCCAAATAGTCTAATTAAGACCCTGTGTGTTAGGAGGTCTTCCCACTCTGGCTGGTGTGAATATAAACCATTACAGGCTCTGTGAGCATTTTAGGAATTATTCTTTCCACTCGTTTTCAGTGGTTCCTTCCCAAACCTTGGGTAGTTTCCTCATGTGCATGTGCTGATCAGTACTCAGCTTAGGACTTGAAGGGAATCTTTGATAGGTCTCTAGAGCCTACTCTGTATAGCATTCCACTCTCAGGTACTCTGCCTTGCAAATTCTAGCCTCTATGAAATCTCAGTTCTGCCTCCTCAACCCAAGGAGACTACTAGTCACTGTTTTTGCTCCCTCTCTCTGTTCTGTGGCTTGAAAACTCTCACCAGAAGGTAAGCGTGGACATCAGAGGGCTCTCTTCATTTGTTTCCACCCTTTCAGGGATCATGGTATAGTGCTCCTGTTGTCCAATAACTAAAAACCATTGTTTCAATACAGTTTTTTAATTTTTCTTTTTAGTTGTTTAAAGTGTGGGAGGTGTGTATATGTGTTAATCTGGTCCCTGTTACTCTGTTGTGGCCAGAAGCAAAAGTCCCTACTATTTGTTATTAAATCTTTATCACTTTGCTTGGTGAAAGTGGCTTCTCATTGTTTAAAATTTTTAACATGTTTCATTACTATCAAAATTAAACATTTTTTCAAGTATATACGAAGCCAATTGTAATGCCTGTTTTACCAGGTATTCACATGTCCTTTGTTCATTTTTCTAGTGGGGATGCCTTAGTGTTTTCTTATTGATTTTCATCTGCTCCTTATATTTAAAGCTATTACCCTTTATCAATTTGTTGCAGAAAATTTCTTATTTGGTACTTTAAAATAAATTATTTTATTGCAATACACATATAGAAAAGTGCACAAATTAAGAGTGAATTACTTGATGACTTATTATAGTGAACATACCTCTGAGACCACCAAGGTCAATAATTAGAGCCTCACTAACTCCCCAGAAACCTTTCCTTGTGCTCATGCTATTCATTACCCACACCTTCTTCCCCAAAGTTAACCCACAGTCCAGCCTGTAACAGTATCGATTAGGCTTGCCTGTTCGAACTTTATATAAATGGAATCATATGATGTGTATCCTCTTGTGTGTGACTTCTTTAATTCAACATTATGAATGTGAGATTTATTTGTATTGTTTCATATAGTAATAATCCTTTTTCATTGTTGTGTTAATGTATTACAATTATCTGTCTTACTGTTGATGTTATTACCAGTTTTGAGTTAGTTTTAATAATGCTCCTTTGTTTTATTTTTTACATTTAAATCTAAAGTCCACCTGGCATTAATGTTTGCATATGGCAAGACGCAGGGGTCTGGGCTCATTTTTCCCCATATGATTATTCAGTTGACCCAGCTCTATTTATTGAGCTTTATTCCATTCCACTGGAATTTTTGCTTGTATTTGTTTTATATCACTGTTATGGGCTGAGTGTGTGTGCCCCTCTCAAACGCATATGCTGAGATCCTGTCTCCAACGCAATGCACTAAGGGTGTGTGGCCTTGAGGGGGTGATCAGGTCACGAGGGTGGCGCCCTCATGGTTTAGATTGGTGCCCTTATATACGACCCCAGAGAGCTGTCTCCTCCTGTCTGTAGCGCGAGGACACAGTGAGAAGACGCTGTCTGTGAGTGCGTGTGAGCCCCGCCAGACGCTGAATCTGCTAGCTCCTTGATCTTGGACTTCTGAGCCTCCATGCCTATGGCAAATAAATGTTTGCTGTTTAAACCTGTGGTCCCCAACCCCAGGGCCATGAACTGGTACAATCGGTGACCTGTTAGGAGCTGGGCTGCACAGCCGGAGTGAGTGGCGGGTGAGCGAGCGAAGCTGCATCTGCGTTTACAGCCGCTCCTCTGGCCCGCGTCACTGCCTGGGCTCCGCCTCTGTCGGTTTAGTGGCAGCATTAGCTCCTCACGGGAGCACGAACCCTGCTGTAAACGGCGGGAGCGCGGGATCTAGGTTGTGCTCCTCATGACAGCCTAACGCCTGATGGTCTGAGGGGGACCTGGGGCGGTGATGCTAGTGCTGGGAGCGGCTGCAAATACAGGTTAGTTGCAGGAAAACAAGCTTGGGGCTCTCACTGATTCAGCATTATGGTGAGCATTATTTCATTATAAATTACAATGTAATAATAATAAAGTACACAATAAATGTAATGCACTTGAATCACCTTGAAACCATCACACACACACACACACCCTGTCCAGGGAAAAATTGCCTTCCGTGAAACCAGTCCCTAGTGCCAAAAAGTTGGGGACCTCTGGTTTAAGCCGCCCAGTCTATGGCGTTTGTGCTGTAACAGTCCTGTTGTAGCAGGACTAAGATAAAGGCAGTCTTGATCGCTGCAAGTTTATGATGTCTAGTATTGCACATATTCTGACCTTGTTCTTCGCCTTTGCTCACTTCTGTCGCCCATGATTACGTCCTTTTCCTCTAATATCCAGTTACACTGAGTTTTTGCTCCTGGTTCAGTCTGTCATGGACTTGGAGATCAGCTTCTATTCCTTGCAAACGGAAACACTGGCAATCCGAGTCGAGGCAGGCTGGGACTCCCTGCTGCAGGCACCTTCGGTGCTCAGGCCTGGGGTCCCCGACCCACACTTTCCCACGTGCACTCGTCTCTGCACCGAGGGCCTGAGAATCTCGCCTCTGCCGCTAACTGCGAGGCTTTGGGCAAGTTGCTTCTCTTTCTGGATGTTTCCTCGTTTATAAAGTGGGAGTAGCCATAGTGCCCACCTCACCAGGTGCTCCTGAGGGTTAAATGAGACCATGTGAAATGTGTGACGCGCGCAGCGGCCGACAGAGGCCTTGATGGTGACCACCGTCATTGCCCCGCAGTGCCGGCTGCCAGGCAGGGCAGCCCTCCGTGCCGACCGTCTTGCTGCGTTCACACGGCCAGGGGCCCTCTGAGAACCGGCTTCCACTTTGTTCTCGTGCCAAGGCCCGAGCTCGGTTTCCTGCAACTCATTTGCATTTGCAGCTGCTCCCCAGCTGCCTTGCCTGTGACCCTGTCTTTCTGTCTTCCCACCCATTTCTAGTTGCCCAGACCTGGGCCCCAGAGTCAGTCCCACCTTCTCCCGTGTGCTGCTAGTGGGCCCGGCGCTGGGCGCGCTTCAAGGATGGAGGCGAACGTCGGCTGCACAGAGAGGCGCGCCTTGTCCACGCCCCAGCCTACGACTGTCCGTGACCCTATTTTATCCCTCTTCCTACGTTATTTTTCTTTTTAACATTTAGTACCTGCCATGAGATCATATATTTATTTATTTATTGTCAGTCTTTGCCACTAGAATGTGACCTCAATGAGGGCTGTGTCTCCAGTATCTAGAACGGTGGCTGGCACACAGTAGGTGCTCAGTGAATATTAGTTGGTTGTATGATGCATCCTGTATCTGGATGTCCACTGCAAGGCTGAGGCCACTCTCCCCATCTTTTGACAGCACTGTGCACCCGCCGATTGGGCATTCACGGAGCATCCACTGTCCACCCGACTCTCAGCATCTGCTATGGGCTGCGCTGTGTACCTCAAAAGACGTGTTGACGTCCTAACCCCAAGCACCTCAGAATGTGGTCTTATTTGGAAACAGTGTCATTTCACGTGTAATTAGTTAAGACGAGGTCATGCCAGGATGGAGTGGGCCCTTAACCCAGTGTGACCGGTGTCCTCAGCAGGAGAGGAGCAGAGTCCCAGAGACGCAGGCACAAGGGAGAACGCCATGTGGTGATGAAGGCAGAGTCTCCGCTAGGGAAGGCCGCGGGTTTCCAGCAAAGCCCTGAAGCTAGGACAAGTCGAGGAAAGAGTCTCCCCTGCAGCGGGGCCCTGCTGACACCTTGATTCTGCACCTCTAGCCTCCGGAACTGAGACAGGATAAATGGCTGTTATTTGGAGCCACACCATTTGTGATACTTTATTACAGGGGTCTAGGAAACCAGCAGCACCCCTCTGCTCCATTTGTCTGCTGGGCCCTAAATCCTTGTCACGGCCTGGAGTTCTCCCATTCAGCCAACATACTTGATTTCTGGTAAAAGAAACAAGGTAAAGATTGAGCAGAAAGGACACCAAGCAATGCATGGAATCTCCTGGAAGACTGGAGCAGAGTCCTGGGGAGTGGTCTGGGATCCACGAAGGAAGATACGAGAAACACCCCAGATCCAACCACTGGGCTCGAGGGTGTGGCAGGCAGATTCTAAGATGCGTGTAGCGCCCCCAGCCTTCTGCTCTGTTCACACCCGTGTGTAATCCCTGACACCTGGATGTGTGCTGGGCCTAGTGACTCAGCTCTAATCAATAGATTACTGCAAAAAGTGACAAGGGGCTGGGTGCAGTGGCTCACACCTATAATCCCAGTACTTTGGGAGGCCAAGAGGGAGGGTTGCTTGAGGCCAGGAATTCGAAACCAGCCTGGGCAACATAGCAAGACCCCATCTCTAAAAGAGAAAAAAGTTTGAAAATCAGCTAGGTGTGGTGGCATGTGCCTGTAGTTCCAGCTACTTGTAGCTTCAAAAAGAAAGTGATGAGGGACGTTAATTCTGATGTTAGGGTATATAAAGTCTGGACTTTCATCTTGCTCATGCTCTCTTGCTCTGTGGCCTGCTCGCTCGGCAGAAGCAGCTGGCGTGCTGTGAGCTGCCCTGTGCAGAAAACTGCGTGGCCAAGAACTGGCGGAGGCTCCCACCAAGAGCAAGCGAGCAACCCAGACCTCCTCTCCAACCCTCACAGAGAACCAGTCTTGCTGACAGCCACACGAGTGAGCTTGGATGCCGAACCTGCGGCTTAACCCAGGGAAGCCTTGAAATGGAGGTACAGCCCTGGCCGCCACCTCGACTGCAACCCTGGGAGAGCCCGAGCCAGGGCACTCGGCTAAGAAATGCCTGGGTCTGTGACCCACAGACATCTTAAGATTATGAATGTTTGTTCTTTTAAGCTGCTCCATTTTTGGGCAATTTGTTATGCAACAGTAGCTAACTAATACACTGCATGAGGCCCTAGTCACCAGATCTGTGGTTACCGCTCACCCTTTCAGGATGAATCACCCACTTTCCTTCCTCCTCGGTTCACTCACTACAGATATAACAACTCTCAGGTGTAAAACTCTGATTGTCTGAGTTCAGGTCACGTGTGGAAGAAAGGGATTCAGATGCTGTACGGCCAAAAAAATCCGTTTTGTTTAGGTTTCCTGTTTACATGCTTATAGTAGCCCTAACTTCTTCTTAGCACCCATTATTAGTTATCTATGGCGCGAAGTCATAAAGTCTTGTCCACTGGGCTGTAGTCTCCAGAGGGCAAAAGCCTTCTGACCGGTTTGCTATTCACTCCCTGGGCAAGCGCCGGGCCTGACACAGAGCGGGTGCTCATTAGACGCTTGATGAATGGTGAATGGATGAATGCTTGGCACCACTCACTCCAGCTTCTACGTGTTGTCTCTTTGACATGGAGCAGTTTCCTCAACTCTTCTTGTCATGAGATGCACTGGGATGCTTCTTAAAACGCAGAATTATGCGCCCGTCGCGGTCTGAGGGGAGGCCCAGGAAACCGTGTGGTAACAGGGCTCGTGTCGTTCTTGTGTGGGAGCTTAGGCAGCCCGGAGCTGGAGCGCCTTGTCTTCTAGACCTGTGCCCTCCGCCCACCTGGGTGTTTTGTGGCCTTCTTCTCAGGGCCGATGACACTTGTTCTTCCCCCTGTGTGGGGCCTGCTGGTCCCCTCAAGTTGTCTGCAGGGTGCTCTTTGCGTCTCTCCGCTTTCTCCGTGACTGTGGAGCACTGGCCCTGCCAGGGGCACCGTGGGACTCTCATCCAGGACCGTGTGGGGCACCAGCCTCCTCGGCACCCACCTCAGCCCTGGGCTCCGCATGGTGACATGGCCCCGGAGGTGGGCTGGAAAGTGAACACAGAAAGATGATTATGAAAGGCCCCATCTGCCAAGCACCATGTGAGCAGTAGGGACAGTGAGGTCTTCAGGAGCTGACGCAGGGCATGAGGCCAGGAATTGGAGCATGCAAGGAGGTCTGCATGGAGGAGGAGTAACTTAAGCTGAGCTTCAAAGGAAGACTGTTGAGTCCAGTGAAGAGGAGGTTATCAAAAGCAGAAAGAAAAGGAAAGAAGATACCAGGCAGGAGGGATTGAGTGAGAAAAGGTGTGGAGGTGAAAATGGGCATGGCAGGTGATCTGGTTGTCTATTACATAATCAAGCACCTCAAAATTGAGTAACTTAAGATAGCAATTGTTTTATTCTCTGCCCCAGTTTCTGGGAGTTAGGAAATCAGGAGAGGCTCAGCTATACAGTTCTGGTTTGGAGTCTCTCGGGTGGCTGCAGTGAGTCAGTGGCTCAGCTGGGACAGTGGGTGCTGGCAGGGCATCTGTCTTCCTGCGGTCTCTGCATGGACTAGATTGGGCTCCCTCACAGCATGGCAGCCTTGAGGCCACCAACAGCCTTACATAGTGGCTTGTAGCTCCAAAGAGACGCAGGTGGAAGCTAGTTCTCCTTTTATGGTCTAGCCTTGGAAATCAGATACAGCTGACACTAAACAGCACAGGGTCAGGGCTACCCACTCCCTGCATGGTCAAAAACCCATGCATAACTTTTGACTCCCCAAAACTTAACTGCTATTAGCCGATTGTTGACTGGAAGCCTTACTGATAATGTACACAGTTGGCTAACACATATTTTGCATGTTATGTGTATTATATACCGTATTCTTACAATAAAGTAAGCTAGAAAAAGGAGAGTGTTACTAGAGAAAGGAGAAAATGCAGTCACTATTCGTTAAGTGGACATGGGTTATCATAAAGGCCTTCATCCTCACTGGCTTCACGCTGGGTAGGCTGAGGAGGAGGAGGAAGAGGAGGAGGGGTTGGTCTTGCTATCTCAGGGTGGCACGGGCAAAAGAAAATCCACGTGTAAGGGGACTCACTGTAATGTCATTTCTGCTGAACTCTGGAAACAACCATAAAAGCCCACCTAGTTGGAAGGGAAGGGGCGCAAACTCCCCCCTCAATGGGAAGGGTGCCAAAATCACATCACGAGAAGTGCACGTGCAGTGGGAGATATCAGTGCGTTACCCTTTGGAAAATAGGGTCTGTCACAGCAAGTCTGCCGAGATCATTTTGGCTGTACCAAGGGGTCTATATAGTAATTTGAGGAATTATTCTTGTGGTTGAGAGGAGCCAGCTTGGGGGCGAGGGGATGTTTAGACTTGGCCTGTAGGCATCAGGGAGCAATAAAGGTTTGTAGAATAGGAGTGAGCTCTGCACCACTCTGGGGGAGGTGACTGATCCTGCTTGGGGAAAGGATGAAGAAAGGAGAAACACTTAGGGACGGTGACAGCGCCATGTGGCTGCTCGGGTCTGCGCCTCTGGGACCCTGCGGTCTTTTTCTTCTGTTCCTGGGCCCGTTCCCAGGGGCATTCCCAGTTCCCAATGTGGGCATTGCCATTGTTTTTCCATCTTCCCATGTCAAAGTTACTGCTTTTCCATCTCCAAGAAGTTTGTATGGTTTTTTTGTTTGTTTTTATTTTTGTTTTTTGCAGGGTCATAATTTCCCATCAGTCCTGGGTTTTCATGCTGTCTCCCAGAGTATTAGCAACTACTCCTACTGCAGTATCTTCTGCAATTATTTATTTATTTTAGTTTTGTAAGATGGGACCATTGGCTGAAACTGGGCGAAGATACACAGGATCTCTCTGTACTATCTTTGCAGTTTCTTGTGAATCTATAATCATTTAAAATGAAAAGTTAAAAATATCCACATTATATTTTGTCCTAGAAGTTCTAGTTGGCTGTTTTCATCTCTGCTTTCACCCTGTTCTTTAATTTCTATAAATATAACTATTTTCTGTTCTGTACCCGATAATTCTAATACCATGTCTTACCTTTCAGGCATCTGTTTCTGTTGCCTGTTAGTTTTTCTGGTTCTCACTGAGGGTGCTTTGTTCCGGGTATATTTTGTGATTTTGTACTCAGAGATGTTCATTTTCCTTGGAACTTTATTTTTACTAATTTTTCGAGGTCTGGATTGAAATTGAATTCTTCCAGAACAAATTTCTATTGCTTCTGCTGTCTGCTGGACATGGGATCAAACCTGGACTATGTTAAATTTAATTTTCCACTTAAGGTTTTTGGACCATGAGTTTTTGAACTCATCTAGTATGAGTTCTTAGGGGGGAGTTCATGTTCTCGCCATATAGTAGGAAGGTCACAGCAGGCGAGTTTCCTTCTGTCTTCCGCGGCGGGCTGTGAGCCTCCGCTGCACACCAGGTGTGGGTGGCGCACCACAGGGCCTCTGCCGGGCGCGGCGTGGGCAGGGGCGCCGGCGCCGGCCTCATTCGGCCTGCTCCGGTGACACGATGAGCCGCCTCCCACACAGGGAGCCCCCGGCACTGCCGCTTCCTCGCCGCAGGACCTGGTGAGCTCCCTTACCCTCTCTGCGACTCCGTTTCCGAGCAATGGAGGTGAGCACAGCACCTGCCCTGTAGAGCCAAGCTGAGGCTTTAGCCAGATAAGCCATGGGCGGCGCCCGGCCCGAGCCCAGCCTCTAGCGGCCTCTCGGTGAGCTTGAGCTCTTGTCATTCCTGAAGGCTGGAGCATCGCCGGCCCAGGGCCGAAGGCCGCGTGCTGCCGCGGGAGGAGCAGGGCTCTGCAGGCAGACACGTGTGTCGAGGCCCAGCGGGCCCATGGCCAGCAGCGCGCATGCTCCATGTCCTCATTCACCCATCTGCCCATCCCACATCATTCTTGAGTGTTTCTCGCCTGGAGGTGGGTCAGTGCTGGGATTTATCAGCGAACGAGGCAGTCCAAGCTCCTTCCTGCGTGGGGCTTGGAGTCTCTTAGGGAGGGCAGGTCTTGGACCCTCAGGTGGAGGAGCAAGGTGCCCACCCAGAGGACATTCGTTCATGTCTGAAGACAGTTTGGTTGCATCACTTTGGGCGAACTCCTGGCACCGAGTGGGCAGAGATGCTGCTAGACGAGCTCTCGTGTGCCAGGCAGCCACGGCTGAGCGCTGGCCAGCAACGGTGCCAGAGGGCGAGCGCAAGAAACGCCGTGCTACAGGAGTGCTCGGCAGGGGCTCCTCACTGGTCAGGGGCTGGTGTCAGGGAAGGCTCCCCTGAAGAGGTGACAGTGGAGACCTCAGGCTTGAATCAGCCAGGTGGTGTGTATGCATGTGAAAGGGAGTTGGGGGGTGTGGAAGAGTGTTCCTGGCAGAGGGACAGCATTGCAAAACCCTAGAGGTGAGAGAGGGCAGGCCCTGGAGGAATGAAGGAAAGTTCATTGTTCCCAGGATGCAAAGGTGGGGGCAGGGATGGGTGAGGTGGAGCATGGGAGCACAGCTACGGGAACAGTGACCACCCCTAACATCCAGGGGCCGGGCCCCAGCCCTGGACACACATCACCTCATTGAGTCCTCGCCATGACCCCACATTTTGCATGGTTACTTTGCCCTTTATACGGATGGTTCTGCCTTTGTTCACACAGAGCCTGGCACATAGAAGGCACCAGCACCTGTTAGCACAGGCGCAAAGGAAGGGCTCAAGTCCTGTTTGTTGATTGAGCAAGTGAGCAAATGAAGAATGACTAAACCAAGGACAGATCTGGGAATCCTAAAGTGGAGCTGGCTTAAACAGAAATGACTATCCCATGGGGCCTTCAGAACTGAGGCAGGACAGTACCTGCCATTTAAACAAGGTGAGGAAGCGTCCCGGACGCCCAGGTGTGGTCTGGCCATGCTGCTGCACAGCCTTCTGTCTTCGTGCCCTTGGTGGGCAGCCCCGACATGATGCCCTTCCCAGGTGTTGCCGAGTCCCGCCCGCCTGTCCTCTCACCTCGTCGAGGAAGGACATGGGGCTGGCCATGTCGTCGCCAGGGGTCACCTGAGGATGACCCGGTGACCTACACGGTGCCTTCTCACAGTGCAGTCTTTGGGAACCACAGCAACCCAGGAGGAGTTTGTAGAAGTACAGGTTCCTGGCCAGGCGCAGCGGCTCACGCCTGTAATCCTGGCACTGTGGGAGGCTAAGGCAGGAGGACTGCTGGAGCCCAGGAGTTGGAGGCTGCAGTGAGCTACGATGACAGCCCTGCACTCCAGTCTGGGGAACAGAGTGAGATCCTATCTCAAAACCAAAACGAAACCAAATTACAGGTTCCCGGACCCCAACCCAAACTGCCTGAATTGCTCTGAGGGCTGGTCCCAGGAAGATTTAACAATCTGGAGACTGTAGATTTTAACAGTCGCCTTAGGTGACTTCCAGGCAGGCTGAAGTGCGAGAAAGGATGCCATGAAGTAGCAAAACAGCCAGCCTGCATGTCCCCAGCACGTCACAGAGCCATCCACGTTTGCTGCAGGTGGGCTCCAGGCTCAGCCCTCCCTTGCACGGCCTGCTGAGGGATCCGTATGACACGCTGGTGCCACTGCCCCCATTTTACAGATGAGAAAACAGAGGCCCAGAGCATTGAAGTGCCTGGCTAGAAGGCAGGAACACCACATCGCCCTGCCTTCCTGACAGCGCCCCTTCTTCCAAGTGGCTCCACCTGGGGTTCAGAAAATTCCACCTCATTAAATACAGGTGCAGAAAACTGTTTCCAGCCTGGAAGAGGTCGTATGGCTGCACCCATCTTGCTGGGTGGTGAAAGAGCACAGCTTTTTTCCCTTTTCTTTTCCTCCTTTTTTTTTTCTGAGTTCTGGATTGAGAAGAAAGTCCCATGGAGGTTGTTGGCATGAGCTGGGGAGGCGCGGTGGGACCCCTGCTCCAAGGGAAGAATGGCCGGGCCAGTGAGCAGGGAGCACGGAGAGCCCAGCAAGGACAGGGCTGGCGTCCTGTGCACGGGACCCTCCTCCAGGAGGCGCAAGCCCTCGCAGCTGTCTGCCAACTCCGGGTCTTCGCCGAGCTCCGAGCACGCGCCTGCCGGGCGGGGTCCAGACCCAGAGAGGCCCCCAGAAGCCTGTGCCCGGCTCCCCCGGACCTGTGTCAAGGGGAGCCTTGGGCGGCCCTGGGGGCTTGGGCTGGGTCCAGAGATCTGCCTGTGACTCCCGTTTGGCCCTTTGCTGTGTGAGCGGGAGTCACCCGGCCCTCCCGGAGCCTCAGTGTTACCCGCGCCGTGTTGGGTTGGAACTAGTTGCTTTCTAAGCATTTTCTAGTTTTAGAATTTAAGGTCTTAACCTCCACACCTGACACAGGGCAGGCACCCAATAAACACGGTGAGAATAACTGCGTTCGCTTTCACGCACGCCTCTCTCTGCCTCCGCCTCTCCTCTGCGCGCGCTGCGGGTGGCGTGGTGCTCGGCCCTGCTCCCACTCGGTCCAGCAGCAGACCCCGCCCTGGCACGCGCCTTCCAGCTCCTGCCTGCTTCACGGTTCGACCTCTGTCTCCCAGGTACACCACCTGGCTGACTTCGCCACCTTTCCCCGCCCCTCCCCCCTCCTGCCACCTGCAGTCCTGTCCCCTCCAAGCCATCACCTGCAGTATAGAAAGAGGGGGGTTCCCAAGACATGACTGGAGCTACGTCCCTCCTCCCAAACCTTGCCTGCACTGCTGCCTTTGGCTCTGAACCACCTTCGCATCGTTCTCTCCAAAGCCTGGCCCGAGGGGCTTCACAGGCCTCAGGCAGGTGGCAGGAGGCCGATCCACTTGTCACTTGACAGCGGGAGAAACGAGGTGGACTGGCCCCGATGCATGCTGTGTGCATTGACAGCCCCACCCTGAATGCAGGAAGTGTCACAAAGCCAGAACAGACCGGGGAGGTCAGTGGGGGACAGGTGCAGGGAGGGTCTCTGTCGCCCAGGCTGACCTGAAGACAGCAGTGGCCCAGATCAGCGGGAAGAGCAGCCGCTGGGGAGGAAACCCCTGTCTGTCGCGGCTGCTCTGCCGGCCAGCTGCATGGCCAAGGGAGTCCTCAACCTCCCTGAACCTCAGCGTCCTCATCTGCGAATGGGGTGCTGATGGGATTCCACAGACACAGCGTGAAGGAGCAGCGGAGCCTTGGAGTGCTTGTGAGTCCTGGGGCCTGTGACTTGTGTTAGCGAGGAGGGCGGGCCACCGGCCAGAGCCTGCGATCTCCAAACCCTTCCACCGTCCGCAGCTCCCAGCACTGGCCTGCCGCTGAGGCTGCCTGCACTTCCGATTTTGGCCCTGAGACGAGTATCGATCTGGGTGTGCTTAGCAAGGATGGATGAGTGGATGCCCAACCACTCTCCAAACTGGATCTCGGGCTCTAAATGATTCATTGGCAGGCTGCAAATAGTACTTACGTCCCTGTGCACCCAGGACGCTGGGGAAAGAATGCAGCCTCCTCCTCGGCACTTTGGAACACGAGGCAGGGATGCCTCCTGTTTGCTAAACTCTGGGCTGGCTGCGTGTAAACCGGATGCTGCAGTGTTGGGGGATGGGGCCTGTCCTTGTCCCTCTTCAGACGGGTGTGAAGTTCCGTTTCCTTCTTGGTAAACTGGAAGGAAGCCTGGGTTGGGAAATGTCACCGGGGTCTGGACATTCCCTCCAGCTGCCGTGTGAGTTCTCCAGGTGCTGGCTTCCCGCCTGTGACATGCAGACTTGCTCAGAAGCAAGCACCGGCTGGCATGAAGCTTCCAGGCTTGTTGGACCCTGCAAACCAAATAAAAACTGCATGGGGCCATCGATATACTTTTAGGCTCCCAGATGGGGCATGAGGAGATGTCCATTAGCTCCAAGTTCACCCCAGGACAGCTGGCTCTGGGCATCTGGATCTCAAAGATGCCCCTTTCCCCTCTTCTGTCCTTGGTGCCCAGGACAGGCCCTGCACACTGTGGGTGCTCAGAGAAGTGTTCGCCGGGGACACCAGGGCACTAGCTCAATGACAAAGATCAGCTCATCCAGCCCATCCTACAAAGAAAACTCACGGGAGGGAAATATCCCAAATAGCCCCCGCCTTGTTTGTAGGTGACTACTGCCCCGTGATCCCTGTGAGAGCAGGGACAATGGTCTGGAGTTGCATTTTAATTTAACAAAAAAATTAATTACTTATCAATCATTAATAAATTAAATTGCCCTAGTTCCACCTCCATAAACATCTATTAGAGTGAGCTGAGCCTGTAATGGCTCCATACTAGAAGAGTCAGCAACCGAACCATCTCCACCTTAAGGACGCAACTGTCACCCACAGCTTGGGAGAATTCCCTTCCGTTGCGTCCCCCGGTCTGCCTCACTGGGTCCCAGTCCTTCCGGACCTGAGCACAGGCACACGGACTTCTGCTCCTGACAGCTTTGTAGCAGGTGGGATCGTCAAGGGCAAATCGGTCTGCCCCGTCCCTGCCGGGCACGCCCCTCGGACCCCTCCTCCGACCAGCAGTGCCTGCGTTCCTGCCGCACGTGTGCCTCGGCCGCTGCGGGGCGTGGGCATGCGGTGCCGCGCTGGCCACGTGTTCGCAGAACTCCCCCACAAACACCATTGCCCGTCTGCTCGGTGTGGCGATTAATGGGGCAGACAAGCCTCTGAAATCTCGGTGGCTTGGCATATAAAGGGTGCTCTTTCTTGCTCACACAAAACTCTTCTGCATTTGGTGACTCGGGGACCTCCTGGTTCTGCCATCCCATCTTATGGCCCTGCAAGTGTCTGCAGCAGGTGGGAGAGGTGGAGGAAGTGCTTTGGCTCTTATCTGCGTCAGCACAGAAGTGACACGCGTCCCCTTGGCTCCTAGTCCACCGGCCAGAGCTAGCCAGGCGGCCGAGTTCCTGGCAGGGGAGGCCGGAGGAGCAGGGCAGGGCCCTGTGTCTGCAGCGCCGCCGTCCCCGCCTGGGCTGGCCCGCCTGCAGACGGCACTTCAGACCACTCCGGCCGCCGCGGGCCGCGCGGCCAGGCGCTGCGCCAGGGCTTTCGCAAGCTCCCCGGCCCTTCCCATCGCGGCAGGAGGGCAGAGCGTACCGACGGCAGTTAGCAGAGGAGGACACTGAGGCACAGCGTGGGCAGCCGCCTGCCCACACTCACACGGCCAGCACGGAGCAAAGCCAGGACTCAACGCAGGCCCTCACTATAGCCCAGACGCCCTGTGGGCACAGACGAAGGGGACTTCGACAAGGAAAAGGTGAGACCTGAAAATACGAGGGGGCGTGGTGGAAAGAGGAGCGGGAAGGGCGGGACGCAGCCGCAGCAGCCCGAGGAAGGCGCGGCGTCGGTGCGGGCCCCTCAGGGAGAAGGAGCTGGAGTGGGGACACGGATGCTGGCACGGGCAGGGCGACGGGAGGAGATGGCTCCTAAACGTGGCCCAGCTTACTGGCTGGCTCTCACGAAAGTCCCTTGGCCACTCAGAGAGTCATTTGGATTTGCCTGATCTGTGAGAAATGAGGGCTGTCGCTCCACGCTCTCAGGTTGTTTCTGAAATGAGCAGTTTCTCCACCCTACTGAGAAAGCTTTATTCAGAGTTCTGTTTTTCCCCATCAACTTCTTTCTGGATCTAGTTGAATCCCAGAGGAGATAATAAGTATATGGGCACCAAATAAAAGGAAAGAAATAAAAATAACCTCAGTTTTCATTAAACTACTTCAAACAAATGGGTTTTGAGATTGTTAACAGGTCTTTGTCTGCTCTTGCAAACCTATAAGAGGCTCTGTTCTGAATACAACTACCAAAACTTGGAGAAGTCCTCTGCTATGGTGCTAGCCTTGGCAGATACCTGCGGGCCCAGGCCTGTGTGAAAGTCCGGAGAGACAGGTCCGTTGGGCAGCTCTCCCGAGAGACTCAAGAAGGACCCTTTGGTCCCTGGGCAGCGCTCACCTGGAGGAGGTTTGCCTTTCTACTGACTCCACATCGGCCTCCCTGGTCCCGGCACGGTATGTGCCCTAGTTCCCCTCACTTGTCTTTCCTGGGACAATCTACAGGGGCACCTTACCAAATTTCTCACTCACAACATAAAAAGTAGGTCACGATTTGTCTCCTGGAACCTGAAGCCTTGAACGTCAAGACTCTTCAGGTTTCGTTACATCAGGGAGTGAGTGGCAGCCACAGCTGGGCCTGCGGAAACCTGGGGGACAGGACTTTGGCTACACGGGTGGGGGGAGTTGCAGAAGCTCCCCCAGAAAAGCACCTCTGCCACTCTAATCACATCACACCTTGCGTAAGTCCCCATGGCTCCCTGCCACCTTCAGGATGGAGTTGAGCAAATCGCCCTCATGAGGCTGCTGAGGCCCGTGGTGTCCTGGCCTCTACTGGTCATCCGTCCATCCCATCTCCCATCACACCAACATCCCTCGCGTGCTCCAGGGTGCTGACTTGCTTCTAGTTGCTTCCGGCTTTTGCTCCCAGGGCCCTGCTGTCAGGCGCACCTTCCTCACTCCCTTTCTATCTCTCACACACACATGTGCACATGCACATGCACGCACGTGCACACACATGCACACATATGCATGCACACATGCACACGTTCACACACGCACACTTGCACATACACACATGCACACACACGCACACGCACCTGCAAACACGAATGCACGCACACATGCCCGTACATGCACACATACACATATGCACACGTGCGCACATACACACGTGCATGCATACACACGGTGCAGATGCTCATACACACGTGTGCACATGCACACGCACTTGCACACACCCATGCACACACATTGCTGTAGACTGTTCATGTTCCTTCAATGTGTATATAAAGGAATACTGACCCCTACGGTGACGGTACAAGAGGTGGGGCCTCTGGGACGGAGCCCTCAGCAATGGGGTTAGTGGCTGTGTGAAAGGGCACCAGAGAGCTTCCTCGCCCCCCTACGTGAGGACGCCCCAGGGGGACAACCATCAGTGAACCCGGAAGCAGGGCCTCGCCAGACACCGACTTTACCAGTGCCTTGACCTTGAACTTCCCACCCTCCGAACTGCGAGAAAAACGTTTCTGTTGTTTCCAAGCTGTCCAGTCTACGGTATTTTGTCATATTAGCCCAAACGGACTAAGACACGCATATGCAAGCATGTGTACACGGCGCTGTACTCCAGGATGCCTTCTACTTGTTGCCTAAGATCAATCTCCAGCTCTGGATGTCCCGGAGGCCTCTCTCGCTGTCCCTAGGCTGAGGTGAGGGCCCTTTGTCAGGCCTGCCTGTTTCCCTCCCACACAGGCCAGCAAGCTCTGCGTGGGGGGAGCGGGTCTCATTCATCTGTGTCCGCCCCGCCCCCTGCCCAGGGGTCTTGGCCCCGAGAAGGGACACAGCACGCAGGGGAACGGCCTGGTGGGAACCTGAAGCCACCGTTGGCTCCCGCGTGGACCCGTCTCCGTGGCCATCACACGAGTCAGCACAAAGCCAGGGCCGGCCCCCGCAGCGCTCGGGGCAGACTGCCAGGCCCCACGCTCAGCCGGCGAAGGACACCCCCACGTGGGGCAGAAAGCGTAAGGAAAAGGCCAGAAGGGCAGAGGGCGAGACACATTCTTTTCTGATTTATTTTTCTTGAAAAGATACAAGAGCATCAAAGAAAAAAATCACAGGAAGACACAAAACTGTTTTCATTCTCTGTCTTTTCTTCTCATTGTCCACATTTATCCATAGTTTTATGGAGTTGTAATCAGAGTGCTGACTAACTTGGTGTCCCTCCCTAATGAGAATGTGTTCCCAGCGCCAGCCTTGGGCCCGGTCCTGCGTGGGCACGGGGCGCTTCCCTCGGAGCCCAAGGCAGTGCCTTTCCTGAAACCCTTGGGGCCAGGTGCTTGGGCTCCGGCCTGTTCCAGGCCCCACACCATTCTTTGCTCCTTGACTGTGCCCCGTCACCCCCCAGCACCACTCCACACACACTTCCTCTGTTCCCAAGGGGCAGGGGCGTCTACGCAGCGCCGATTACATGCTAGCACCTTCCGCGGGGAAGCCCATTTATGGGTACGCAGCCTGCAAGGCTAACACCACGCCCTGCACCCTCCAGAAGTGGACACTGAGGCTCAGGAGGGAGGCAGCTGGCCACCAACCCACCCTCCGACTCTGGGGCCTGGGACTTTGACAGCCGCTGCTCTGGCCACCTGCCTGGCACCCCAGGTCCCGCCCAACACACACGGGGTTGCCAGACGGCTGGAGCCCGCCCCGCTAGGGCCCTGCCGCCCAGGGCTGGGGCTGGGCTCCCTGGGGCGGGGGTCCTGGCCGGGAGCACAGACGCCAGACCACCAGAGCGCTCCTGCTGGCAGCTGTGGGGTCCTCGCAGGTTTCTTGCCCTCTCCGCCTCAGGTTCCGTCTGTGGGATGGGATCTACCTGGCGAGGTTGTTGGGAGGGTTCAGTGAGCTGGTCAGAGCCCTCACACAGTGACGCTCATTGTCGCCGTTATCACCGTCTCTGGCTGTGATGTGCAGGCTCTAGGCTGAGTATGCTCACCCCTAATTCACTGGGTGAGCTGAGTCTTTATTGCGGGGGTGGTGAGTCTTCACAGGCGCAGGATTTCCTGGTAGGTGACGTTTACTGTTTATTGTGGCCGTACCATGTGCCAAGCTCTGTATGTCCATCATCTCTGCTCCTAACAGCAGCCCTGCAAAAGAGGTTGCTGTTCCCACTAGTGTCAGTTCAGGGCCCCATGGCTGGCCAGAGGCAGGGCCGGGAGTCCCACTGGGGCTGACTGGGGGCCGGCCCCAGCTTTCTCTGCCACCTCCATGTTGTCACCGGCCGATGCTGCGCCCTGTGGGTGGAGCAGTTTGGCTCTTGCCCGATGGCAGGACACCTCCTCAGCAAGCAGCAGCTGCCCAGGGCAGATCATGTGGCTTGAGTTTCCAGACCGTCACAGCCTAGAGGGGCCGGGAAGGCCAGAACCCTGTGCCCTGGGTCTTTCCCAGTGGGACCCTGTGTCCTCAGCACAGGTGCCAGTCACCACGACGGCCACAGCACCCTCCCTAGGTCTCTGGAAAGTTCTGTAGGGGAAGCTGGGGGTAGGAGGCTTTCTTCACCCTTCCTTCCTTCCCCCTTATTCTTCTCCACCGAATACATTCTGAGCCCTGCCTGGGGCCAGGCCCCCAGAAGCAGTCGGGGTGTAGGAGTGAAGCAAGAAGATGCTGCCCCTTCTAACAGGAGAAGGGGAGAACAAACGAGCCAGCGCTAACTCAGGAAAGACGCAGACTGCGGAGAGACAGGGAGGGTGACTTTTAAAGGGCGGTCAGGGATGGCCACTCTGAGAGGGTGAGGTTTGAGCTGAATGAAGAGGAAACCTGGGAAGAGGGTTCCAGGCACGCAGGTGCAAAGGCCCTGGGAGCGGATGTGGTGTGTCAGTGGAACAGAGAGGAACCCACGGCTGGAGCTGGGGGAAGCTGGGGAAGAGGAGAAGGTGAATGTGGAGGTGGGTGGTTCCTGTGTGGAGTTCAGGTGACACTCTAAGTGCGGACCCCTCAGGTAAGTTCTGAGACCCACTGTGCGCTGCAGAGCAGCCCTGCCGGCATGTGCCACCCTGCCCCCAGGGTCCCTGCGTTCATGCTCTCCCCAGCCCTTAGCTGCTAAGACCAGACCACCAGAGTTGTCCTCAACTCTTCCCTCAACTTCCCCATCCATCGTCTTATCCACATCCCCTTCCAGAAGTTTCTCAAACCCATTCCTTCTTATCCAGCCCTGGGCCTTTACTTTGGCTCAGTGTCCCCTGTTTTGTGTGATGCTGCTATAACTCCCTCTCCAGCTGTCTCCAGCTGTCTCTGCTCCCCTGGAATCCACCCTTCTCAAATGGCCTCAAATGGAAATCTCACTGTGTCACTCTCCACCTGCAAAACTTTCCCTGGCTCCCAGTGGTCTACGCTGTGCTGCCCAATACAATAGCCACAAGCCACAAGTGGCTGTTTAAATATGAATTAATTCAAGTTAAACAAAATTTAAAGTGCATTTCCTTAGTCACATGAGCCACATCTCAGGGGCTCCATAGCCACCTGTGGCTAGTGGCTACCATATTGGATGGCACAGATACAATGGAAAAAGCCTTTTTTGTTGACCCCAGAGATAGTTCTGCAAGTCTGGGCCAGTTCGTGGCCATCAGTTCTTTTTCAACATCAGGCCAATGGAAGGGCTGCCCAGCATTTTGGAGACATGTCTGGAGCCCGTCCTTCATGCAGGACCTGTGCAAGCCTGTCCGCAGAGAGCTTCACGTCCAGCATGGAGCGTGGACATACAGAGAAAACACAAAAGGCCCAGACTACGCCATTTCACAGGATGGGGTGTGCTGGGTGGTCTTGCTGGGTCCCGGACACCTTCCTGCTGCAGAGGTCAGCACACCTTAGGCTGGGCCTGTCTGGTCCTCAGTTCACTTTACAGCAACAGTACTGAGGCTCAGGGAGGCCAGGGAGGCCAGACGCAGAGCTCAGAATTGGAGCCTGGAGCTTGGTTCTCTGTCCTTCCTCCGACCTCACTGTCTTCTCCCCCCCAACCCTCCATCCCAGACAAACTGCACAGCCCGTCACCACAAACCGAGTCCTGACATTTGCCACCAGCTCCACTGCTGCTACAGGAGTCCAGGCCAGGGTCTTCTCTCACTGCAACATTCCAATGCCTCCCGCGGCTCCCCCACTGGTCCTCAGGAAGCCAATAGGGTCTTTCCAGAATGACATTCTGATCAGGTCACCTTCTTGCTTCATAACTCTCAACGGCTCCCTATTGCTTTTTTCTTCTTATTTAAACTTCTATTTTGAAGTAATTGTACATTTGCATGCAATTACAGGAAATCAGAGAGGCCCCTTGTACCTTTCACTCCAGTTTGCCCCGATGGCAACATCTTGAATCACTGTTAACTGTCGCTTTTAAGATGAAGATTGAGATGAGGGTGTTATGGCTTTGGCCTGGAGTCAGAGAGACCTGGGCTTAAATCCCAGCTTCATCACAGATTGAGTGACCTTGGCAAATTATTTTACCTGAGTCTCAGGTTCTTTGAGTATAAAATGTATAGTAAAGGCATGTACCTCAAAGAGTACCCTGAGGCTTAAATGAGATAATACTTATAAAATGTTCAAAACAGAGACTGAAATATTGACTGGCACTCAAGGAATGGTAAATGGCCTGGAATATTCTAGCCTCTGCCTATCTCTTCCAGTCCACGATCCCCTTTGCTCTCTCTGCTCCAGCCTCACTGACTTCTTCCTGGTTCTTCCTCTTGTCTTGCTCCTTCTCCGTCCCAGGACCTTTACACACGCTGTTCCCTTTTTTCCTCTTAACACATTGTTAGCCCTACTTATCCTCTAGTCTTCGTTTCTTAATACATTGGTTCTTTTTTTTTTTTATTTTTTTTTTCGTGGTTTTTTTTTTTTTATTTCGGCATATTATGGGGTTACAGATTTTAAGGTTTTCCCTTAAAATCTGTAAAATCTGTAAATTCCCATTTCCCCCCCTCTGCCCAAAAGTCTGAGTCTCCATCATGACCATCCCCCAGATGGTGCACATCTCACTCCTTATGTATGTATATACCCGCCCCCCTCCCCCCTCCCACCTGCCCAATACCCTATTACTGTAGTACCTATGTGTCCACTTAGGTGCTACTCAGTTAATACCAATTTGCTGGAGAATATATCTGGTGCTTGTTTTTCCATTCTTGGGATACTTCACTTAGTAGTATGGGTTCCAGCTCTAACCAGGAAAATATAAGATGTGCTATATCACCATTGTTTCTTAGAGCTGAATAGTACTCCATGGTGTACATATACCACATTTTATTAATCCATTCTTGGATTGATGGGCACTTGGGCTGTTTCCACACCCTTGCAATTATGAATTGTGCTGCTATAAACATTTGAGTGCAGTTGTCTTTTTTGTAGAGTGTCATTGGATCTTTTGGGTAGATGCCCAGCAATGGGATTGCTGGATCAAATGGTAGATCCACTTGTATCGCTTTAAGTTATCTCCATATTGCTTTCCACAGAGGTTGAACTAGTTTGCAGTCCCACCAGCAGTGTAGGAGTGTTCCTCTCTCTCTGCAACCACGCCAGCATTTATTGTTTGGAGATTTTTTGATAAAGGACATTCTCACTGGGGTTAAGTGATATCTCATTGTGGTTTTGATTTGCATTTCCCTGATGATTAGGGATGTTGAGCATTTTTTCATATGTTTGTTGGCCATTCTTGTCTTCTTTAGAAAAGTTTCTGTTCAAGTCCTTTGCCCACTTTTTAATGGGGTTATTTGATTTTTTCTTCCTGATTTTTGTGAGTTCTAAGTATATTCTAGTTATCAGTCCCTTATCGGATGCATAGGATGCAAAAATTTTCTCCCATTCTGTAGGTTGTCTGTTTACTTTCATGACTATTTCTTTGGCTGTGCAGAAGCTTTGTAGTTTGATCATGTCCCATTTATTTATTTTTGTTGCTGCTGTGATTGCCTTTGGGGACTTCTTCATAAACTCTTTGCCCAGGCCAATGTCTAGGAGAGTGTTTCCAACTTTTTCCTCTAGAGTTCTAATAGTTTCATAAATTAGGTTTAAGTCTGTTATCCAGCGTGAGTTGGTTTTTGTGAGAGGTGAAAGGTGTGGGTCCTGTTTTAGCCTTCTACAGGTGGCTATCCAGTTTTCCCAGCACCATTTATTGAAGAGGGATTCTTTTCCCCAGCGTATGTTTGTGTCTGGTTTGTCAAAGATTAGATGGCTATATGAGGATGGTTTTATATCAGGATTCTCACATCTGTTCCACTGGTCAATATTCCTATTTTTGTGCCAATACCATATTGTTTTAATCACTACAGCTTTGTAGTATAGTTTCATATCTGCCATATTAATGCCTCCCATTTTGTTTTTGTTGCCCAGAATTGCTCTTGATATTCGGGGTCTTCTTTGGTTCCATACGAAGCGTAAAATTATTTTTTCTATATCTGTGAAGAATGCTGATGGGATTTTAATAGGTATTGCATTGAATCTGTAGATCAGTTTGGGTAGTATAGACATTTTGATGATGTTGAGTCTGCCAATCCACGAGCATGGTATGGATTTCCATCTGTTTACATCCTCTGCTATTTCCTTCCTCAGCGTTTCATAGTTCTCCCTGTAGAGGTCTTTTACCTCCTTGGTTAAGTATATTCCTAGGTACTTTAATTTCTTTGTTGCTATTGTGAAGGGAATTGAGTCTTTGATTTGGTTCTCAATTTGATTGTTGTTGGCGTATATGAATGCCTCTGATTTCTGTGTATTGATTTTGTATCCTGAGACTTTACTAAATTCATTGATCAGTTCCAGGAGTTTCTTGGTTGAATCTTTGGGGTTTTCTAGATACAATATCATCAACAAACAGTGAAAGTTTAATCTCTTTTGCCCCTATTTGGATACCTTTGATTCCATTTTCCTGTCTGATTTCTGTAGCCAACACTTCCAGCACTATGTTGAACAGAAGTGGAGATAGTGGGCAGCCTTGTCTGGTTCCAGTTCTAAGTGGGAATGATTTCAATTTTTCCCCATTCAGTATGATGTTGGCTATGGGTCTGTCATATATGGCTTGTATCATTTTTAGGTATGTCCCTTCTATGCCTATTTTCTTAAGTGTTCGTATCATGAAAGGGTGTTGAATTTTGTCAAAAGCTTTTTCTGCATCTATTGAAAGAATCATGTGGTCTTTGTTTTTGCTTCTGTTTATGTGGTGAATTGCATTTATAGATTTACGTATGTTGAACCATCCCTGCATCCCTGGGATGAAGCCCACTTGGTCGTGGTGGTTTATTTTTTTGATAAGTGTCTGGATTCAGTTAGCTAAGATTTTGTTGAAAATTTTTGCATCTATATTCATTAGGGATATTGGTCTGTAGTTTTCTTTTTTTGTTGCATCCTTTCCTGGTTTTGGTATCAGAGTAATATTCCCTTCATAAAAGGTGTCAGGGAGGTTTCTGTTCTTCTCAATGTTGTGGAATAGTTTCTGCAAGATAGGTACTAGTTCTTCTTTGTAAGTGTGGTAAAATTCAGGTGTGAAGCCATCTGGACCGGGACTTTTCTTTTTAGGGAGATTTTTAATGGCTGTTTCTATTTCAGCAGTTGAGATTGGTCTGTTCAGGGAATCTATTTCTTCCTGGTTGAGCCTAGGGAGGCTGTGTGTTTCTAGAAATTTGTCCATTTCCTCCACATTTTCTAGTTTGTGTGCATAAAGATTTTTGTAGTATTCATAAATTGTATCTTGTATCTCTTTGGGATCAGTTGTGATGTCTCCTTTTTGTTCCTGATGGAGCTTATTAGAGATTTCTCTTTTCTGCTTTTTGTTAGCTTAGCCAATGGTTTGTCAATTTTGTTTATTTTTTCAAAGAACCAACTTTTTGTTTTATTAATCTCCTGAATAGCTTCCCTGTTTTCAATTTCGTTTAGTTCTGATTTGATCTTGTTGATTTCACTTCTTCTGCTGGGTTTGGGGTTGGTCTGTTCTTCTTTTTCCAGCTCTTTGAGTCGTTTCATTAGATTGTCTATTTGTGATCTTCTTGTCTATTGGTTATTGGCATTTATGGAGATAAACTTTCCTCTCAGAACTGCTTTAGCTGTGTCCCAGAGGAGTTGATAACTTGTCTCTCCATTGTCATTTTCTTCATAGAAGTTTTTTATTTCCGTCTTGATTTCTTCATTTCCGAAGTAATCATTTAGTAGTAAGTTGTTTAATTTCCACGTTTTTGTGTAGAAATGTGAGTTTCTGTTAGGGTTGATTTCTAGTTTTATTCCACTGTGATCTGAGAAGGTACATGGTATGATTTCTATTTTTTTAAATTTCTTGAGATTTTCTTTGTGTCCTAGGATATGGTCAATCTTAGAGAATGTCCCGTGAGCTGATTAGAAGAACGTATATTCAGTGGATTTTGGGTAGAATGTTCTGTAGATGTCTGTCAGACCCAATTGTTCTAGAGTTTTGTTTAAGTCCATTATTTCCTTATTAATTTTCTGTTTGGAGGATCTGTCTCATGCTGTCAGTGGGGTGTTGAAATCTCCGACCATTATGGAGTTTCTATTAATCCATTTGTTTAGCTCCAGTAAGGTTTGCTTTATGAATCTGGGTGCACCTAAGATGGGTGCATATATACTTAAAATTGTTATCTCTTCTTGTTGGACTGTGCCCTTCACCATTATATAATGACCCTCTTTGTCTTTCACTACTTTTGTTGGTTTAAAAACTAAATCGTCTGAAATTAGAACTGCCACACCAGCCTTCTTTTGGCTTCTATTTGCTTGGAATATTGATCTCCACCCTTTTATTTTTAGTCTATATGCATCCTTGCAGGTTAGATGTGTTTCCTGAAGACAGCATATACTTGGCCTGTATTTTCTTATCCATTCAGCCAGCCTATGTCTCTTGAGTGGAGAGTTTAAGCCATTCACATTTATTGAGAGAACTGATAGGTAAGGTAGAATACTGATCATTCTGTTGGGTTGGATGTTGTTGCTATGATTTCTGTCTTGAGCCATTGTAATATCTGGCCTTTAATATCTTTGGGTTTTGGTTGTTTTTATATTCGTGGGTTATTATTATGATGTTCCGTGCATAACGCTGTTTTTAGTACTTCTTGTAGGGCTGGTCTTGTCTTGGTGAATTCTCTGAGCCTTTGCTTGTCTGAGAATGTTTTTATTTCTTCTTCATATACGAAGCTTAGTTTTGCAGGGAATAATATTCTAGGCTGGCCATTGTTTTGTTTCAAAAGAGTGAGAATGGGGCCCCAGTCTCTCCTTGCTTGTAAAGTCTCATTAAAGAAGCCTGATGTTATTCGAATTGGCTTTCCCTTGTATGTCACTTGCTTCTTTTGTCTTACAGCTCTTAGAAGGGCCTCTTTAGTTGATATTTTGGTCAGTCTGATGACTGCATGTCGTGACGTCTTCCTGTTTGCGTTGAATCTCCCAGGAGTCCTCTGAGCTTCTTGAACTTGTATATAGAGATTTTGAGCAAGGCCTGGGAAATTTTCCTCTATTATATCTTCAAACAGCTTGTCCAAGCCTTGAGTGTTGTCTTCTTCCCCTTCTTGTAACCCTATGACCCTCACATTAGGTTTCTTCACATAATCCCACAGCTCTTGTAGGCTTTGCTCTTTTCTCTTGTTTCTCTGCTCTATTTCTGTGACTGATTTATTTAATTGGAGGGTGTTATCTTCAAGCTCTGAGATTCTTTCTTCTGTTTCATCTACCCTGTTCTTGAGACTTTCCACTGTATTTTGTAGTTCCCTGAATTGATTCTTCATTTCCAGGAGTTCGTTTACACTTTTCTTCATTGTGTCTATTTCTTTTCCCATATCCTGGAGGCTTTTTGTGGTTTCTTTGTGTTGGTTATTGAGTTGTTGTTGCAGCTGGGTGAGTGTTCTTATGATCCACATACGAAATTCCTCTTCTGTCATATTGGTTGCCTGATTTTGGTTGGTGTCCGTTTCTAGGGGGCTGGTGCTCCTCTTTGGGGGTGTGTTTTCCGTTTGGTTCTTCATATTTCCTGAGTTCTTTCGCTGATTTCTTCCCATGTCGATCAGTTGTTGTTTCTTTCCTTAGGTTATTGTTTGGGTATTCACACACCTTGTTTAGTTTCTGAGGCGTTAGGTGGTGTCTGTGGGTGAGATTGGACCACTCCCTGTATAATGAGTCAGTGGGTGCCGTGGAAAGGCTGTGCAAGATGCCGTCCCTGTCAGTAGGTGGCGTTTGCTTGGAGGAACAGGCTATACTGTTGATTTTGTGTCCTGTTGTCAGCTCTTGTTCTGGGCGGAGCTGGGTTGGGTAAGCCTGCCCTCAGGCCGTTAGAAGGGGTCAAAGTTCTGTTCTCTGCTTCCAGGGAAAGCTGTCAGGGCGGGGATGGAATGGTCCAGCTCAGCCAGAAAGTCTGCGTGTGGGGGTGGGGCTGTCTGAGACCCGCAGTCTGGAGCGGGCCTGGCTTCTTTCCACCCTCCCCAACTCCGCAGCTACTCCTGGGCCTCTGCCAGCAGGCCAGACCACACGCCACCAGGCCTCCCCGGACTGTGATGCCGGCAGTGAGGTTCCCTGCACAGGAACGCCACCTGGGTTGGGCGCACGGCCTCCTCCTGAGAGGAGGGTTGCCCTCTAGGACACCGATCCGCCCCTGGAGGCACACACACCTCAATAGGCTGTTCACGTATATCCCTTCTGTGCCCCGGGCAATGCTAGACCTCAGTGCAGGGGATCTGGTCTGCAGGTCCGACCTCTGGGTCCCGGAGTTCAAACTGTATCCCCACCAGGGAGAGGATTTCCGGTTCCAATTCACCCACAGGGAGCCTGAGCTGGGTCTATGTCTCTCAGCCTCTGAGTCGGCACCGTTCTCCTGGGAACACGGTGCCAGCAGCACCTGGGAGGGCGGGCAGGTAGGGAGCTCACAGTCTGAGTTCCCCTAAGTCAGGTGTAGGTTCCCAAATGGGAAGGTCCTGTTCTCTGGAGTTGCCTCCGGCTGGTGGCTGTATTGTCTCTCAGGGCAGCCGCGGGTAGGGTCGGCGGAGGGGAGGAGGAGGCAAAATGGCGCCTGCCGCGGGGCTCAGGTCTGTGCACATGGAGGTGCCCGGAGGAAGTTGGGAACCTGGTGCCACGTCTGCTACAGGCTCACCGTTGGCAGGCGGCGGCGGTCTCTGGGCTGGTGTCCGCAGGTCTCTCCACCCGCTGGGGAGCCCACCAGCAGTCCCGAATGCAGGGGAGGGGAAACAGCAAATCCACCTACCCTTGCCGCTGGTCTCTGGGCTGCTCCGGTGGTCTCAGCCTCCAGTTCTCCTCCTCGGCCTCCTCCCGTGGAGTCTCCCGGGGTCTCAGGTACCCCTCCTTCCGGCCCTTGTCCGCTGTATGCTCGTCTTCTTGCTTCTTTCCTCTAATTTCTGCTAGAATCTGTCTTTACTGCAGAGACACTCTGTCTGGCGATGTTATTCGTCCGCCATCTTGCTCCGCCCCCCCAACACATTGGTTCTTAACACATTGTTAGCCCCACTTATCCTCTAGTCTTCGGCCCAAGTGTTCCTTCATCAGAGAAGTCTTTGTGTACCACATAGACCTGCTCATGTTCCTTAAAACTAAATGTGCTGGGCATATTTAATTTTCTCTTACAAATACTTATTTCAGGATGTAAATACATAAGAATTTGTGTTTTTACTAATTATGATCTCCTCTACCAGACTATGAGCCCATGAAAGTCACGACAATGTTGTTTTGCTCATCAGAGTATCCCTAGAAGTTAGCAGAGGGCCTGGCATCGAGGAGAGACCAATAAGTATTTATTACCCAAATCAATGAGCAGACAGTAGGGGTGAGGGAGAAAGCCACGATGAAGGTGGCAGTGAAGACTCCAGTAGCAAACCTCACTGAGTGCTCGTGACGTGCTACACGGCACGCTTGGCATTCTCTCTGCCTGCATCATCTCATTTAATTTGCAAACACTGAAAGTAGCCCCCATCATTCTTTGTCCAGTTTTGTATTTTTCCTTACCTTTCTGTCCCTGCCTGATATATGTTTATTTAGTGTCTAATTTCCTTGCTGATAGGAACTTCATGAACTCAGAAATTGTGTCCTTTTCCCTTCTGTGTCCCTAGAGCCTAGAACAGTCCTGGCACATAGTAGGCACTCAATGAATATCTGTGGAATGAATAAACACATAAATAAATGGATTACCCAAGGAACTTAGGGGGGAGGTACAATTATTACCCCATCCACATTTTAAACACGAGACTGAAGCTTACAGATATTAAATACCTGGTCCAGGTACGTGCCAGAGCTGGGGCTCGAACCTGGGCCTTTGACCTCAAAGACCATAATTTTAATTGTGATGCTCTCCTGGTTTGGGTTCCCCCAGAAACAAACCCTGAGAAAAAGGTTCAGGTACGAGTAGTTTACTCGGGAGTCAATTCCAGGAAGTATCGGTGGGTGGAGGGGAAAGCAAGGCAGAGAGGGAAAGGCCAACAGAGGGGCCCAGGCAGCAACCGACCATCATGGGCAGCCGGAGCTCGATCCCACCAGTCCCTGGAACCTCCAAGCTGCCCTGCCTGAGAGCGAGGGGCTGGGGACTCGCACGCCGACTCCCACCAGTCCCTCGTCGCCGGCAGCTCACAGTGGGCGTGGCTGTCCGGTGGGCCGGCTCGCCTGGCGTGTGGGCGGACGGTGCTCACAGGCAGGTAGAAGTTCTCAGGCCAGGAGTCGCACTTGCTTGCCAGGGGTCCAGACGGGCACCGCCAGCACCTTTCTGGATGCCACACGGAGTCCCCCCATCAAAAGGATGCTCCATCTTCTCCAAAGATGACGCTGAAAGACCAAACATTTACGGGAGAAAGGCCCTCCTCCTCCCCAGGACCGGCCGCCCTCCTCATGCACACCTTCTTCCTCTCACTTCTTGGGGTCCTAACATCTTTGGGTCTGGCTTAAATCCCATCCTGAAATCCCTGGCTCCAGGCTGGCGGAAGCCCCGGAGAGTATGTGCTCCGCCCCTCCCCAGCAAAGAGGACAGGTCTAAGCCCTACGAGAAAGTCATGCCTTTGGGGGTAGCAGTCTGACCTTGGGGTGCCCTATTCAGCCCTTCTAGTCCTGCAGAACGCACCAGGTCCTCATGGTGTGTCACGGTCCACGCGCTGAGCTGAAAACTCCTCTCCACCTCCGGGGTTCTCTGCAGTTTCCCGACGTGACAAGGTTTCCCGTCTACAACTGCACTGGCCGTTCCAGCAGCCGTCCTAGCACATCTTAATCCAGGGCCAATTAGAGTCCCCAGTGTGCCCATCCAAATACTTGACTTGCAAGTTGGATGAAGACCCCCACCCAAACTTGAGGGGTTGCACCCCTAGAACCACAGGCAGGACAGGCTCTTCGTCCTTGTTTAATCTCATCTGAATAAATACAGTCCCACGGTGAAATCAGTCTGTAAGTTATCCACAAGCTCACAGTTGTCCCACTCTGCCACCCTGGCCTACATGCAGCCCGACAGTCATTGTCTTTCACAGCTAAGAGCAGTCAGAGGCAGTTCCCTGTCTCTACCTCCTCCGCCCCACCTCTACCCGTGCTTACCTTCTCTTATTGCAGAGTGCGGCTAAAACGGCCCCGTTTTGCTCTCCTAGGCATTTGGGTTTGGTGCAAACCCGAGCTTGTGTGTGAGCCTGTCCTCTCTCCCCGTCCCCTTCCACCTCCCAGCGAGAGCAAGGTGCAGCACACACCCACGCTTCGCTCCTGCACACTGGGGCCCAGGCACACGATGCTCGGTAAATGGGCGGCGAGCCCCGCACGGCCCCCGAGACCAAGGCTGCTCTCCTCCTTCCTGCCTCTCTCCCAGCGCCTCTCTTCACACCCTCTGACCCTCTCCGTCCACGCTCCCTCCGGCCCTGGCCACGCTCTGCATCCGCCCCGCCTCTGCTCCCGCTCCCTCGTCCTCTTAGGAGAATCCCGGCGGGCCGACTCCTCTCCTTTCTAGATCAGTCCTTTGCTGACGCTGGGCCTTCGTTTCCTCAACTGCAACGGGGATAGGAACATGACCCGAGGTCTGGCTCCCCAGAAGCAGAGACTGGTTGGGGATCCTTGTGCGTGAGGTTTGCGGGCATTCTTGGGGGCAGCCTGCAGGGTAAGGAGGCAGGCGGTGCAGGGAAGCGGGGAGAGAAGCCCTGGCCCTCTGGAGAGCACAGCACGTGAAGGGCACTGCAAGGGCGTTGCCGCCTAGTGGTCCCCTCAGCGAAGGACGACATCCCCCGGAGAAGGGTGCAAGTGTGAGAGGCCAGCAGAGCTGGGGCGGGTGCCTGCCGGGTGGTGGGCTAGCGTCTGCTCACACACGCCCGCCGCGCAGAACTGCTGGGGCATGGACTCGGTCAGTGTACTTAAAATTCTAAGAATAGCATTGACACCGAACACAGTTCAGGAATTGTTTCCGTCATTTTTACCCTTTCTACAAAACCCAGCTAACATCCCACCTCTGAAGTCTTCCTCACTGGCTGTCTAGAGAATGAATCATTCCTCCCCGGGCTACCTCGGCACTTAGTGTTTTTGTCCTTTTTATTTAAGTCTCAAAACTACACGAGTAAAGCATGGAAAGATTGCTCTAACAGGGCCTGAACTATTTAGGGTAGAACACCCTTCTCTGCCTCGCGTTCTCCCGGGAGTAAAACGTGCTCAGTCTCTATTGGCGGCACTTCGTACCTTGAGAGGCCTTCCTGCCTTGTTTTGGGGAATGGGGTTTTCTTGGCTGCAGTTAGAGTCTCCTAACGGGAGGCCCCTGGCTTATAATTCCTGCACCCCCGCTCAAGGAATGTCTGCTTGGGGGTGAGCCGGCCTTCCTAGATCATGCGGGGTGCGGGTCAAATACACATTTCCAGTCCTGGGACGGTCTCTTTCAGGAGGCCTGCGTCAGGCACGGGCTCGCAGATGCTGGTGACAAGCTCCCCAGGCCGATCAGGTAAGACTCCAGCGCAGGCAATGCTGGTTCAAGGGGAGTTTGCATCTGACGAGCGCCGCACTAATGGGTTTATTTAGATGTTTCCTTTTGGCTTGGCACGGTTATTTTTCTGTGCATGGGCGCTTACCTTTCCTGTGGCTAGCATAGTAATGCATGGTCATTATGGGAAATTGGAAAATTTTAAAAGTCACTTTAATCCCAGCACATCTAAACCACGTTTGAGGGGCTTTCACAGGGCCCTGTGCACATGTTCGCACCATCAGTCCCAGTTTTGTCTGGGATGTTTCCAGTCCCGCCTCTGGCACAGGCCGACAGAGACTGACGCTGCTTCCTCTTCTCCCCCTGCGCCCAGGGATGCCATGCGCACCGGCTCCCGAGCCCAGCTGCGGCCCCAGCTCTCCTTCCTCATCGGCAGAGGGAAGCACCCACTTGCCCCATTGCTTCTGCCACTTCCTTCTCCCAGGAAGCCTTCAGGCCTTATGAGCGCGCAGGGCTCTATTTTTAGTGGCGTGAGCCTTCTCCTGTGTGTCCAGACTGGTGACGCTTCCCGCTGCCAGAGCCCTTCTGCGTTTTCAGAGGAGCCTCCTGTGGCCTCAGCCCTCACATGCTGGTCACCTCGAATAACCTTTGCCTCAGCCCGGTAATTCTGCACTGCCAATGGCTGCCCATCATCAGATGGGGAAACTGAGGCTCAGCAAGGACAGGTGACTTGTCTAAGTTCCTACACACAGTAGGGACAGAATCAGGCCTTCCCACCTAGCTCTAAACCTTGTCTATCACCTGGCCAACACCCCACCCCTGCTGGCTGCACCCCAGGCGCTCCTTGCACCCCACTTCCATGGTGCTCAGCATCTCCGAGGTGGACAGGACCACACTCTGCAGAGATGGCTGTCTGTCTGTGTGTGAATAAATGGCATGGATCTTCCACCTTCACCCGGAAGTCATAAGCTGCTGGCCCCCAGCCAGAAGCTTACCCCAGCTACACTGTATTTGAGCTTTTCAGAGTATTAAATTTTTTATATTAGTTGATGACATTTAAAACTCAAAAGTATTCACATAAAAATCCAGATGTCCAGCTTCTCTTGAGAAAACAGAAAACTGGCAGCCTCAGCTCACGCCCCTGCTCAGCCCCAGTCATGCAGAGCCCGAGGTGGCTGCGCCCGTCCCCGGGGCCGATGCCACAGTCCCCACCGCTCCTCACAAGGAGAGCAACACAGAGCCAGCGTCGGCTATCTGTCACCTCGCACGCATGCTTTTTCTTTCTGGTAGATTCCAGAGGAGAGAGCCATGGCCAGTCCCTCACTCGGCACTGCCTGGTCCTCATACGCACCTGAGTCTGTGACCTCAAGGCCCTACCAAATCTTTTCTGCAAATCCCAGACCTGACACGCAGCAGGTGCTGAAGAATAACTGTAACTAGGACTTCCTGAGCACTTACCCTCTGTGAGGCTGTGGAATTTGTCACCTTTGTTGGGGCCGTGCTGAGGTGAGTTTTGTCACCAAGACTTTCGTGGTGTGGCTCACTCTTGCTCAGAGTGGCCTCTCCTTATATGGCGTTTTGTGCCTGGTCCTTTTGCCTTTTCAACTTGCTGGCTCGTTGCTGAAGGTTTATAGAAGAGGCAGGAAGAGGCGCTATGGCTGGGCAGGGACTGGCCGAGAGGGGAGGAAGGCATTTGCCTGAAGGAACAGAAGAGAAAGGAAGACACCGCACAGTGCTAATGTATATCGGAGGGGCACAGGCCCTGCGAACACAGGTGGTGAAGGTGTGGAAAGGGCGCTTGAGGCAGAGCGTGAAAGG
The DNA here is from genome assembly GCF_040939455.1 of Microcebus murinus. Lineage (NCBI taxonomy): Eukaryota > Metazoa > Chordata > Mammalia > Primates > Cheirogaleidae > Microcebus > Microcebus murinus. Next base: position 39,779,031 of record NC_134124.1, read on the forward strand.
CCTTGCATGGCATCCTGAGGCTATGGGGCTTCTGAGGGGACTGGGGAGTTATGAAAGGTTTTAGAGCAGGACTGGGCATGATCCATGTCTGGCTTCATGGAGGCTAGTATGGCAGCAGAATGGAGGCACAGAGGATGGCGCTGTGAGGACCAGAAGACAGGGCTGGGGGCCTGAAGGAAGGGCCTGCAGCAGCAGGAGACAGCAGACTCCCGGAGACTGCGGAGGCCGTCGGTGAGGCCGTGGTGATGGGGAGGGAGCGTGCCTGGAGCTGGCCATCTGGAGGCACTGCAGTGTCATTAACTGGATGAGGATGGTGGGAGGAGATACAGGATGAGACCTCCATGGGGTAATGTCCTCTGGGTGCCCAGAGAGAGGTCACGGCTGCAGCAGGAGATGCAGGTGGCACCTGCCAAGCCAAGTGTGGAGCAGTGAGAAGGGAGTGCTCTGGGCCAAGAAAAGCCGGAGACACCTCCCCTCACACCTGCCGGACTTCCTTCTGTCACTGGCCTCCCAGGTCCCCTCTCTTCCGTCCTGCCTAAGCCCCAGCAGTGAGTATCCTCTGCAGCATCCCAGAGCTGCAGAGCGCAGGCCAGGGCGAATTTCGGTCCCATGAGTGGCCGCAAGGCCCAGCCACTTCCAGGAAGCAGGTACTCCAGACACGCGGACCCCAGGGTCTCCCGAAGCTCTTCACTCACCAAACCAGGGCCTCCCCGGCCCCACCCCCATCTTCTCATCGCTTCCTGTGAGCAGTGCATTTGGCTTTTTATAAAGCCAATAAATAAATAAACACGCGGGCATGATTAATTGATGGCATGGAGCAGACCCAGGCGCTGGGAGTCAGGTGGCCTGGCTTCCTGGTGGAGCCCGGCTTTTCAGGGACCTGGGGCCTGGGCCAAGGAGGGGAAGCCTGCTTTGCGGAGGTGCCTTCGGTGTGTGCCTGGGGTTGTGGACTTTCTCCTTAGGCAGAGCCTCTGTCCTGGACTGCTCCAGTCCCCAAGGCTAGGCTGGAGGCTGCGGCCAACCCAAGCCTTTACCCCCTACCCTCTCCTGGGATCTGGGGCTAAGCCCTCTAGGATTGGCCCAGCCGGTCCCTGTTCCACTGCTGGTCTCCCCACAGGCCCACCGCACGCCCCGCAGCCTCTGTGGGCCCTTCACAGGTTGCAGTGTGCTAGGGAGGCTGGGGAGGCTGGGGCGCCTGCCCCACAGGGAAGACTGGGGAGGGGCGCGTCCCGGGCCAGGCCGACTGTGGGGGTGGGGCGGGGTGAGGGGCTGGTGCTGATGGAGGCACAGGAGGCCACACCCGGGAGAGGCGGGCGGCCCGGCCAGGCAGCCCCAGTGGCGCGCGTGGCGAGGGCGCGGGCAGGACGCGCGCTGCGGTCCCGCGGGGCGCTCTCCGCGCGGAGTTTGGGGAGGGCCGAGGGGAGCGCGGGGGCGGAGGGAGCGGGAGGGAGGAGGCGGGCAGAGCGCAGTGCCGCGGTGCAGAGGCGGCGGCGGGGGAGAGCGGCGGCGGCGGCCACGGGCGAGGCAGGCGAGCGCGGGGCCGCCGCGCAGAGGAGCCGCAGCCGCAGCGGGGCCGGGCCGGGCCGGGCGCGCACCAGCGGCGGCGGCGGCGGCGGCATCTCGCTGGCGGAGCCGGCGCAGGTGAGGCAGGGGCGGCCGGGCCCGGGGCTCTGGGCCTCTTCCCCTCTCTCGCGGTCTCGCTTCGCCGTCCCTGCTGGCCGCTTTTCCGCGGGTGCTCGCCCCGGAGACCCCCGCCGGGCCAGAGCCCAGCGGAGCCGGAGCGCGTCCTGGGTCCCCTCGCCCGCAGAGGCGGGCGCCTTGTCAGCGGTGACCTTGAGCGGGCACCGGGCGGCGGGCGGGGCGGGCGGGTGGGCGCCTGCGGACCTGGCGCCTGCGGGCGCGGGAAGGGGGCGCGCCGCGCGCAAACTTTCCGGGATCCAAGCAGCTCCGATGCCAGGGGGCGTCCAGGGCGCTAGAACCCCCAATTCCCTCTTCCCCAGCTGGCTCCGACTCCTCCACCTAGCGTCTCTTCAGTACTGGGGTCCCCACTTTCTCCTGGCTCTGGTTCCTGCAGGCGGAAGACCTATTCAGAGCTGTGGATGTTGACCCTAGGCTGCGGACTTCTCCCCTCCCGAAAGCGGTTCCCAGCTCCTAGGAGCGGAGATCCCGAGCACCCTCTACCAAGTGCTCTCCGCATCTCCGGCCTCCCCTTTACCTGGCGCCCCCGCCCTCCCCGACAGCCCTCCAGGAGCAGGCGTGTGTCCCCCACCTGGTGACACAGAGCTCCGGGAAGCCTCGCAATCAATAGGGCCTCAGACCTGCAGCGAGATTTTTCAGCCGGGCAAAGGCTCGTTCTGAGAGCGGCTTGGGCAGGCAGGCCCTCGTGGTGGACCGATGCGCTCCTGCACGCTGGGACTCACCCAGGGCCTTGTCATCCCGCTGTCCTGTGGCCTCAGAAGAAGGGATAACTGGCCTTCTGGGATGTCCTAGCTCTAGAAACACAACCTCTGAGAACTAGCCTTGCAAAGGGAATAGGAGGCTCAGAGAGGGTGAGCCAGCCTCAAGGTCACACAGCAGGGGGAGGAGTGAGAACTAAGCTTCCTTATAATGAGTTCGAGTGGACGGAGACGACTGCTGTTTGGTTCCTACACCTGAGGGATTGGGGCTCTGGGACACTCTTTTACTAGCTGCGTGACCCCTGACAACTCACTTCTCCTTCCTGACTCAGTTTCCCCATGTGTAAAATTGAGGTAGCTACCTCATAGGGCTGTTCTGATGGCTGAATGAGTTAATATTCTTAAAGTTCTTACTAGCATCGTGCCTAGTGCATCTTCTGTGTCCAAAACATTTTGGCTACCAGCTTATAAAATTTCCTTTCTGGTCCTGGAAGGGAAGACAGAGAGGGTTAATGATCCCCATTCTCTTCCTTCTGCTTCTGGGACCCAGATTTAGGTTGAGTTCTTCCTGGTGGGTGTGTGGGCTGGTGGGGTCAGCACCTGCTGGAACCCTGAGCACAGGTACCTTTCTGTATATGTTTGTTGGTGACAAGTGTCCCCGCACTCTCAGGGGCCCACTGGACCCACTGAGTGGGCTCACACTAAGCTGTGGTTTCCTGCTGCTGCCATGGAGAAGCCAATACCTGATTTCTAGCTGGGAAATGAAGACAGGGCCCTTCTGCAGCCCCAGGGAAAGACCCGCTCTGCACGTGGGCTGGTGGGGGCGTCGTCTGCACCGCCCCATCTGACCCACGCTTCTCCCTGCTTCCGTAAGACGCCATTCCTTCCCCTAGAGATACTACTGGCAGCAGAAAAGATGGTGGAGGGGTGGAGTGGAGTTCATTCATTCATTCACTCACCAAGCCTTGATTCTTGCCCTCTCTGAGTCAAGGGGTACTTGGAAACACAGAGAGATCAACCATCGCTATCAGTAGCAAAGCTCTTCCAGGTGCCAGGCACTTACTATGCACTAGAGACACATTCGTTCATTTGGAAAATTTTTATTAGGTACCTAATATGTGCTAAGCACTGTTTGATGTGCCAGGGACAGATGGGTAAATAAAACAGATCTGTTCCCAGCATCTAGGATGGCTATATAATTTGTCATCCAAACTGAGACAATTTTGAGAGCGAGAGAGGGCACTATTAATAACACCAGGACCACAGGCATAAACCAGGATGGTTCGGCCAAACTGGGCTGCATGGCCACCCTGCAGCTTCATGGAGTTTATACACCAATGTCTGGGGAGAACTAATATATTTTGATCAATAACTTTTTGCCAAGCTCTGTAGTAAGCACTTTTGGGGCACCATCTGATTTCATCCTCACAGTGCTATGAAGTTGGTGTCACCATCTGCATGTGGATTGTCAGTAGTGGGGCTGAGGCCACCTCCACTACTGCCCTGCTGGGCTACACTGCCTCCCTGAGATGGGTGAGCCCCAGAGTGCAGGGCGCCCACACTCTTCTCAGAGAGGCCCACAGATGACTGTTAGGCAGTAGCACAAATGATGTAATGGCTGCGCAGTGCAGACAGACAGGGATTCTACCTAGAATCCTACAGCAGACTCTACCTAGAAAAATCAGAGGCTGCTTCTTGGAGTAGGGGTCCTCTAAGTTGGACCTTGAAACATGAGTTAGGAGTTTGATAGATTGTGGAGGTTGGGGGGAGGACATTCCAGGCCCAGGTTGCTAAGGTTTGGAGGTGTGGGGCTATGTGGACTGTTTAGGGAGACTACTCTCAAAACAGGTCCACACCCAGTTGCGACGGGACAAGAGTTAGGTCTTGCAGGAGCCAGGGACAGCAGGAGCCAGCAGAAATTGAGTCTAAGCCTGGTGCTATGGCACACGATAGGTTCGGAATTTTAGAAGGATGTTCTGAAGATTTGACTATTCCGTAGGTGGGAAGTAGACAGAGAATTTGTTGTGCAGGATTTCTTTGAGAAGAATTTTCTATGACCCAGTCTATACTATGGACTGCCTGCAAGGTCATGGAAATCGTTTTGCTACACAGAATCACTGCAGAAGGGTTTCACCAGCATTTGTAACAGCAGAAACGGTTTCACCAAGGAAACTGATTGCCAACGAGAAAAATATTAACCTACTTGGGAGAGTTTTTAGTAGTATCATTTGCAAATAAGAAATATGCTCATTATAAATTAAATCTTTTCTTTTTGTTAAATCATGTACAAGAAACTCTAACTTCCTCCTCTCTTCCCTCCTTTTCATGTCTCCTCTGTTGCCATATGAATCTGTTGCAGAGTAATAAACTGCATTTCTTTAGTAATGTCTTACTGCTCAAACTTTTCATTAATTCAGACCGGCCTCCTTTCCTTCCTCCTCAATTAAGTGGAATTATTAAAGCGTTACGATATCTAAAAATTTGAATCTGGTACCAGAGAACCAAAAACGAGGTTAACTATTAGGGCCTTGGGATTGGAAAATCAGGTTGGACAGATTTGGGAAGCAGAAAAGAATTGATAGAAAGCAGGAAAGGAGGGAAGGAGGAGGACGCAGGGTGGCTTTGCGGGCATGTGGCTCATGCTGAGAAGGGCCCCCACTTGATCACATGCTCTGCAGTCAACGCATTGCAGTTTTTAGCAATGTTTGAGCGGGGGCTCCACATTTTCATTTTGCTCCGAGCACCCCAGATCATGTAGCTGATCTTGGCAGGGGGAGAGGAAGAGAGAGATTGGGGTAGGAAGAGGTGGAAAGGGGGGAGAGCTAAGAAAAAGACAGAAAGAAAAGAAATTCACTTTTTAAAGCTTCTGCCATATGCCAGATGCTTTTCCATGTGTATCTATTTTCATCTTCATGGTAATTCTATGAGGTAGGTGGTATTATCTCTGTTTTAAAATGTAGCTTTTATTATTATTGTGGTATGGTGAGAGCAGCTCAGGAGATGGCAGTTCACGGGAGGAGGGGCCCCACAGCGTGCAGGCTGCAGGGGGACGCGCTGGGTCGGTCAGGAGCCAGAGGGAGTGAGGGGCAGCAGGGTGGCAGGGCAGGAACAGTTATTGTGGCTTCCAACAGGCAGGAGCAGGGGGGCGGGTTTGGGATTGGCTAGTGGACGTTATTCCAGCAGGAATAACTGGTGCACAGTGGTTGTCCCTAGCTGTCCGGTACCTGGCCCTGGGGTGATTAAGGGAGGGGCTGGTGGCCTGGAGGGCAAGAGCTCCATAAACCCTGGCTTGGATGAGGCAAAGTCATAACATATAACCAAAATGTTTGTACTCCATAATATCCTGAAATTAAAAAAAAAAAAGGCAGCAGTTGGGAGTGTGAGCTCCGGACCGGTGGATTTGTGTATGAAATGCGTGCTCTGGGCGAGTCCTTCCCTGTCTCTCGCCCGGGAGGAGCAGTCCCTCCAGGGTTAGCAAGGCCCACGCGGATGTCAGAGTATCAGATACCGAAACTAGAAAACATGGTCATTATAATCTCCATTTGACAGCTGAGGAAACTGAGACTCAAAAGAGATTTCCCTAAACTGCCTAGCCAGATTAACTCAGCTGGAAGGACTGTGCGCGTCAAAAGGTGTGTGCTAATCAAGAGTTCTAGGAAACAGCAGATGTTGGGGTGGTGCATAAGTGGCCCCCATAAATAGCATCTGTCTTCTACTGTCCTCCACCATTTTGAGGAACAAATGAATGGCAGGTGAGAAGTAAAATATAAATTTTCTCCCTAATATAATTGAGGCAAAGTTGGAGGTCATGGCTTTGTGTTAGTGTGAGGGTCCAACGGGGGCCTACTATCTGACTCCCTGGGAAGGAGAACCACATGGAGGTGCTGTCCAGGTGAGGGGGCACCAGGAGGACAAGGTTTCTACCCGCAAGCACCCCTTCCCCAGGAAGGGGCAGTGAGGGTGCCGGGGCCCAGCAGCGCTTGTGCTGAGGCGTGCGAGCCTCCCTCCGCCATACACCGCAGGTGTCTAGGGCCTGAGGAGAGCGGCCCCAGAGCTTCCATAAGGTCTCCAGAGGCCACTGTGATCCAAGAAACACGGAGCAGCTCCATGTGACAGAGAAAAGAAGCGACGGGTTATGAGTGGACAGTGAGCAGGCCCCGGCTGATCTCATCACAGAGCGGGGCAAGGCTCCCTGCTCTTAGGAGGACGAGCGTGGAACGGGGAGACAGTGCTTTCTCATTCTTTCCAGCTCAAGCGCAGGTGCTGCAAATATTGTAGCATTGTCATGTAATGTCTAGGCAGGATTCTGGGCAGGTGGAATGACCTGGTTCCTTATTTTAAAATCAAAGGTGGCACTTAGGAAAATGACGGGACCTTGCACTGGGCTCAGCACGGGCCAGTGGGCGCGGGAGTAGGTGGACGAGCGTGGCAGAGACCCCGCGGGTCAGTGCGGTGTGGCCATGTGCAGTGATAGAAGTTCAGGTCTGTCTACACCTGCTTCATGCTGCATCCTCTTTTCATCATCCCGCCCGGTGATGAGTCAGTACTTTCTAATTGTGTCCCTGTGATCTTAGGTAAGAAGCTTCAGCTCTCTCTGTCTCAATTTCCTCATCTGTAAAAAAAAAGGATGCTCAGAGTGCCTACCTCATGGATGCTTTGGTGAGGAATGACAAGCACTGAGACAGCAACGTTCTTAGAATAGTGCCTGGCCCGTGGTAGGTAGCACTCTCTGGATGTCAGCTATTACTCTTACCATCGTCATCGCCCTATAATTTACAGACTACTTTCCACATATGTTTTTATCTTTTAATCCTCACAGCAAGCCTATGATGTGGCTGGATAAATATCACCTTCTTTTCTTATAAGGTGGTTCCTCTTCGATGGAGCCAGATCTCAGATCCAGTCCACAGTTCTGGTTCCAGGCTGGTCTCACCATGGTGGTGGCCACTCTAGGTCGCTGGAAACCCAGTGGTGTGATGACATTGCCATCAGATGCTTCCTGGTTTCGTGAGGCTGGGGGGTTGGAGAGCAACGAAGTACAAGGCCCGGGGGGGGGGGGGCTGTGAGAAGAGCAAGGAGTGTCCAGGAAAGGAAGGCTGGGCTCAACGCCTGCTGCCCCGTTGTCACCATGCTTCTTGGAAGCTAGCACTAACTGGGTCTTTTCCTTTTTTAAAAATACGTTTCATCCTCAGACCATGGCACGTAGTAGGTGGTTTCTGGTAAAACACACGTTCTCGCTCCCACAGCAGCAACGGCAAGGACACTCTAGGACGAGGCACCGTGCCTCGTATGCACCCCATGGTGGGCTGTCAACCTAGGGTCACCCTGAAAAATCTGATTTTGATGTGAATTAAGGAAATCAAGGAAACGAACCGTTGAGATGAGCACCCGGCAGTCACGATACAGAGCTGAGTGAGCCGTGGGGGTGAGGGTGTAAAGAGGGCGCGACACACAGCTGGGGTGTGAGAGGCACAGTGTGCGAGGACTGTCATCAGAGAAGGTGCCACGCTGAACGGAGTCCCCCAAACGTTGCCATCAGGAGGAGATAAGGGCGTGAGGCCAGGAAGGTTCTACTCTCAGCAAATCAGTGCAAAGCCTCTCCTCCCTTGTCCTCTTCCTCCTCCCCTCTTCCTCTTCTTCTTCTTCCTTTTAATGCAGTAATTTGGTTAGTCATTAGTGCTATAGAAATGTCTCTAGCTCCTTACTCTCTAGCCACATGATAAACTGGACTTGCTTACCTCTTTTATAATTATGAATAGTAGTAGACATATGTCTTGCTTTGGCCAAGTGACCTTTGAGAAGAAGTGACATGTGTCATTTCTGGGTGGCAGCTTTAATTACCAGCCTGCTGTGTGCCACTTTTTCTCCCTTGGCAATTGAGGCAACTTGGGGAAGGAACTGGTTCCCTGAGTGAGAATGACAAAAATTAGAGCCCACAGCCAACCTGTGACGGGCATGTAGCACCAGTGAGAAGCAGGCCTTTGTTTTAGGCCACCGACACGTTGGGTTTGTTTGTTACTACAGCATGACCTGGCCCATTCTAACATCAGCTAGAGCAAGGAGTAGACTGAAATCATCACAACTTGTTTGGAGATGTTTTTGAGTCTTTTAATTCCTTCAAGGGTGATGCCACACATGTTAGTGTGTGAAGGTGTTATGCACAAAACTGAGAACCACTCCCCTGTGAGGTGATGGCCAGTCTCCCTAGCATGGTGGACTTTTCCAGTCTCACCCTGGTGTCATCTCCCCATGCTCTTCCTGACAAGTCCACACATCCTTGAAATTGACCACATGCTTGCAGATCTCCAGGCCTTTGCTCATGCTCCGCCTAGAATGGAGCAGCCTCCCAGGAAATCGTGTCATTTGATGAGTGGAGGAGAGTGTTGGGCTTTTCCTGTGAGGCACAGTAGACAGAATTAGGACAGAGGGTGAGATTCCGGTGCAGTGTGAGAGAGTTTGCTGCCAGTAGAGCTTGGCCTGGCACAGCACTGAGCTCCCCACATTAGAAGGTTTCCAAGCAGAGGCAGATGTCATGGAGGGTGCTCCAGGGTAACAGAACCAGAGCAAACCTCCAGTCCTGTCTCATGCCACTTCCAGGAAGATTTCCCAAAGTAGGTTGATTTTTAGCTGGGATTCTATGTGTGTTTTTTCTCTTTTCAAAGTAAAAGTAGCTTTCTTTACCCTGTCTTAGTCTGTTTGTGTTGCTACAACAGACTACCCCAAACTGAGTAATTTACAAAAAATAAAACTTCATGGGCTCACAGTTCTGGAGGATGGGAAGTCCAAGAGCATGACAATAGTATCTTGCAAGGAAGGGCCTTCTTGCTGTGTCATTCCTTGGTAGAAGGTGGAAAGGCAAAACAGGGCAAGAACAAGAGAGAGTAAGAGGGGGCTGAATGTACTTTTCTAATAAACCCACTCTCAAGATAATGCCATTAATCCATTCATGGTGCAAAGCCCTCATGACCTAATCATCTCCTCCAGGTCCCACCTTTTGACACTGTTGCATTGGTGATTACATTTCCAACACACGAACTTTGGGAGACACATTCAAACCGTAGCACCACCTGATTATAGAGATGTTACATGATTATAGAAAATTCAAATGGTATTGAAAAGTATAAAGAAAAAAGTAAAACTTCAATTAAATACTCCAAAACGAGCTCATCTCCATTAACATGTTGTCGAATATCCTTCCAGATATTTCTCTATGATTCATAGGTAAATAAATATTCTTATTTTTTATGCCTTTTTCTCACTCATAATAAAGTGTGCACATCTTATATATCAATAAATATACCTGTATCTTATCTTTTAGAAGTGACTTGGCCATAATTTACTTAATGGATCCCTTCCTGATTGGCACTTAGGACACAACTTAGGTTGTGTCCAGAATTTGGCTATTAAAGACAGTGTGATGAACATTCTTGTATGTGGACCCCTTGGCACATGGCCAAGCATCTGCTGAGGATGAATTCCTAGAAGTGGAGCAGACTGTTAGGGGTGAAAAAAGAGACATGATCTGGTAGAGAAATCATGTCTGGCTTAGGGGCAGCTTGCCTCTACGTCTGAAGGAAAAGGATGAATAGGCGGTTGAAGCGGGGCTGGAGGATACAGGGAGGGCAGGAGAGGGAGGAGGAGACGAGAGCTGGCCCCAGGCGAGCTGTCCTGCAGACGAAGGGTAGGCGGGCATGACGGCTTGACCTATCAGAGCCAGGCAACCGCCAGCGCTTTCATGCGCACAGCCCATTGGAGCCTCACCACCACCTTGGGAGGAAGGTCCCCACCCCCATTTTACAAAGGAGCAAAGCGAGGCCTGGGGAGGACATGGCAGTAGGAGTTGTTGTCCTCAGCTACAGCATGTGGGCTCCTTCCCAGCTGCAAACCTACCCTTGTGTTCACCCCGGGCTGGCTCATGCCCCCAGTCTTTGCTCTTGCTCACTGTTGCAAAGGAAGACAGGTCACATGGGACTTCTTTGTGAGACTTTTCCTCACACCCCCATCCACACCCACACCCTCCAGCACACAAAATAAGGCGGAGCTGGTCAGCGCTCAGAGCGGAGCTCTGCAGGCCATCAGCAAAGGCTGACCACGGGCACTGACTGGGGAGCCTGGGGTCTGCTTTTGGCTTTAGTGGATTGGATTTCCTGACTCAACTGGCCTAAGCATCACGGCCCGTTCTCTCACATATCAAAGGTGTTTTAGCTCTGCAGTTGGTTAGCCCAGGGGCTCATCCGTGCCCTGGTCTTTCTGTCCTTCTCCTCCTCTGCCATCACCACCCAGAAGGCATGGCCCCAGCACCGCCTGCAGATCTCACAGCACTCAGGGGACAAAGGGAGAGGGCACCTCTGTGTTTCTTCTGTCAGGGAGGAATTTTTCCCCACATGCCCATAGTTGACTTCTTCTTGTGTCTCATTGGCTGCAATCCAGTCACATGGCCATGCCTAAACCAATCACAGCCAAGGGAATGAGACAGGTGGGGCTTAAATGGACCACTGGGACTGATCTCTGAGTTGGTCGAGTGTACAGGTAGAAACGGACACAGTCACGCTCTGCCAGCCAGGAAGAAGGAGAGCATGTCCACTGGGCAGCGGCCCTAGCTTCTGCCCAGCAGTGCATTCACTCTCCTTCCTCCCCTGGCAGGGGAAGAGCTGTGTGAGCACAGGGAGTGACGCTTATTCCTTCCCATGTCCTTTGAAGGCTAGCACCGGGCTTGGCCCATGGTGCACATGGCTGAATGGATGAAAGCAATAGGTGTTTCTCCATCAAACCCTGAGATTAAGGATTCACTGTGCACCTGTCAATTTGGGGGGATGGCTTAGGTACATCAGAGATTATGGGAACAGCTTTGTCCTCAAAGGAGTTGCAATTTAGTTGTGCATATAATGCTAGAACCTGAGAAAGATGTGGAATTGGGGCCTGGACTCCAACGCAGACTGTCTGTGCTGTAGGGCAGGGGCAGAGAATGTATCCATAGGTGCCCAGAGAAGTAGGAAGAGGCCCCCCAGGGACGGGACACCGTGGTGGGCAGAGGTGTGTGGTGGAGAAAAACACCCGTGTCCTCAGACAGTGGACATGAGCGTGACAGAGCCTGAAGGAGACTCTTTCTTGAGGGCCTGCCATGTGTTGGGCATCATCCCTGTACTTATGTTATCTCATCTTTCCTGTGTCTCTATGAAGTGGATCCTTCTATCCCCATTTTGTAGACAGGGAAGCTGAGACTCACAGGGTGAGATTGCCTGCCCAAAACCACACAGCCAGGAAGTGGGGGAGTCTGGCTTAGAATGCAGCTCTGTTCTGAAAAGCTGGCCCCCTTCTGCAAAGGGGCTGCGCTGGCCACTGAGGCCCATCTAAGACCAGCAGGGGTGGAGTGATGGGAAAGGGGCTTGGAGACAGACTGGAGGGCTGGGAAAGGCTCGGTGCAGTGAAAGTGCAGAGGAAAAGCCCGACGGGAGAGGTGTTCACAGCAGGGTCCGGGTGGGTTGCTGGCATCAACTCTGACTGAACCCTGCTCTGCCAATGAACAGCTGTGTGACCTGGGGCAAAGCACTTCCCTTCTCTCTGCCTCAGTTTCTCCGTCTATAAAATGATAAGGATTAAATGTGTGCCCAGTGCCCAGCATAAAATAAGAAGTTAGTAAACAGAGCTATTCTTATCATCGATATTGCTGTTGCTATTGTTTTAGAACTTGGTGGGTCACCAGATCTTGAGGTGACTCCTTGGTGTGGGGACCTAGGCTGCTGTTCTGCCTTGGTTACCACCTTCACATTGACCTTGACTTCCTCTCTCCCAGTCTGGTTTTCCATTCTTCACATGTGCGATTAGGGGGTTGGGCCAGGTGGTGGGCTAGCGCCATTCCCTGCCGAAACTCTGCACCTGTGTGAGGGGCGGGGCCGCAGGGACTAAGGGGATCAGAATCGCCTGTCCAGCTGCCTTGGTTCTGGGGAAGCAAAGGAAGGGCAGGGATGGAGGATGGAAGGAAGAGCAACCGGGAGCCAGGGGTTGAGCAGAAGCAAGGGCCGAGCAGGTGTGAAAACCTTGCGCTGGGCAATTTAGAGATGGGCACAGAGGTGAACGCCTGAAACCAAGTGAGGCAGAAGTGAGCTGAGAACATCTGCGCCTGACACCTGCCCTCACTGTGGGAGAAGCAGAGAGAGAGGACTCACGGCAGCTCACCCTGGTGTTCAGTACCTGGGGGCAGGGCTTTGAACACACAGTGAATTGAATTTCTCCAAAGTTTGCAGGAACACTGCAATTATGCCAGAGAACATGTCTATGAAATCCCCTTGAAATCTATTTTTGGGCACAGGGTTTTATAACCAGAGTCAGAAATTGAGTGGAAGTGTGTGGGAGGCTGACCCTGGACAGTTTCCATGTTGGAGAAGAGGGAAAGAGTATTTTTATCTGCAAACACCGTGTCTTCTAGGGTGAGGCTGGGGAGGAGGCAGTTTCACCACTTTGGGTTTCTCACCCACTGTCACGTTAAGACAGGAACCGTCTTTGACAGAAGTGGTTCAAGTTCCTTACTCAGAGTAGGTGGTTGGGGGCTGGGGATTGAGCCAGGGAGCTTATGTGGGACTTCTGAATGTTGGAACCAAGATATCTGAAACTGGATTTGCCAGAAACTCTTCCAGATCTGTCCTGTGGGGATATCACAGTGCTCAGGGAGCTTTGGCCGAAGATTTCTTCCTGCACTGCTGTATCGGTTAGCTATTGCCACATGGCAAGCCGCTCCAAACTCAGTGTCTTGCAGCTGTAAGCGTGTGTTATCACTGGCAAATCTGCAGGTCAGCTAACTGGTTCTTCTGGTCCTGGCCGGCCCCCTGGCGTGTCTGAGGCCTGCTGTAGGTCGAGCAGGCAGTTCTGTGCATCCCGTGGGCTCCCCCACGTGTTTGGGTGTTGGCTGCCCCAGGATGATCTCAGCTGGGAGGGCCCAGCTCTGTTCCTCATGGTGGCTCGTCCTCCAGCACCCAGCCTGGGTTTGCCCGAGTGGCAGTGGCAGAGTTGAGAAGGAGAAAGGGAGGCAGGGGGGAAAGAGAGCACAAGTGCACGAAAATATGCTAGGACTCCTAAGACCCAGGCCCAGGACTGGCACGGTGCCAGTCCCAGTGCACTGTTATGCTGGCCAGAGCAAGTCACAGGGGCACTCGCAATTCCAGGAGTGGGGAGATAGACCTCCCCTTTGGATCACATGGAGCCACAAACTCACACGGGAAAGGGCTTGGATGCAGGCAGGGCTTGGACCAGCTCCATAGATGCCGTCAGTTCACACAGCTGCCAGCACTGGTCTTGGCCTCGGTGGGCAACCATTCCTCCTTAAAGTCTTTGTGATGCCCAAGATCCTGTTGATGGGCTAAGGGCTTTCCAGATGAGTCTCGTCTGTGGATTTGTGGAAATGTATGTCCCCAAACAATAGGAGATCAATTTTCTTGCATTGGGCTGTGAAAAAATTAAAAAGTTTAATGCTATCAAGCACTGGGGAGAGCGTGGGGGAAATGGGTACCATATACTCTGCAGGTCAGAGTTTCCAAGCCATGGCCCATGTGAAGGGGCAATTCAGCAGCACCTATGGAATTAAAAGCACATGTAAGGCTTAGACAGCTGTGGACCATCCATCCCATGGAACGCTGCTAAGCACAAAAGGAACAAACTATTGCTACATGCAACAACCTGGATGAACCTCCAAGAATGAGAAATGCCAATCCCAAAAGGTTGCGTGCTGTGTGGTTTTAGTTATGTAGCATTAGCGAAAGGACATAATTACAGAGATGAGTCCAGATTAGTGGTTGTCAAGGGTTGTCAAGATTAGTGGTTGCCAAGGATGGGAGAGGGGCATTTGGCTATGAAGGGGTAGTATGAGGGGGTCTTTTGGTGATGGTCAGGTTGAGTATCTTGGCGGTGGTGGTTATTCAAAGGTAATATGTGAAAAAATTGCATACAGCTACATACATGTACGTGTGCACACACAGGGACATATACAGAGATGGGCGGCTGCATAACTGGTGAAAGCTGAATAAGCTCTGTGAATCGTATTAATACCAATGCCCATTTCTTGGTTTTGATACTGTACTCTATCCAGGATGCTAATTTGGGGGGAGGCTGGGAGTTGCATGTGTCTTCCCTGAACATTTCCTTACACCCTTCCGTGGATCTGTATTTCCAAATAAAAAGTTAACAGTAAAGATAAAGGCACTCTGGCCTGGTCAGCCCACTGCATAGTGCCTGCAACAGACACGGTCCCGCGCCCAGGAAGCCTGTGCAGAGATGATCATTGAACACCATTTGATATAGAAGCACTGGGGATGTACCCATCATCTGTGTGCCAGGCACTGTGCCAGGCTCTGGGGATATAGCCATGGACAAAGTAGACCAAGTCCCTCCCTTGTGGAGTCTACACTCCAGTGCTTGTCCCACAGGAGGGAGCTGATTCCACAAAGCAGCTGCGCCGAGGAACCCGAGTAACAGAAACAAAGGCGTGAGCCACTCCATGTCTCTGTGTGCTGACGTGGTTCTGTATCTGGAACATTCTGCTGCAAGGGAAGAGTAAGAAGCAAAGTCAGGAATTTGTTATGCCATTTATTTTAAAAAGGACAAAGAACCACAATTGAATGAAGAAATGGCCAAGCTTTGGTGCGCACTTTGTTGGGCGCTAAGCCAGTCCACTTTACTGGAATGGAAGGGGAGGGCATTTTGTCTTTTTGTTCCTTATGTCCCCTCACACAAGAGCAGGTCTAGCACACAGGAGATACCCAAATACCTGCTCAAGGAAAGAGTACATTGTACCCATTTTACAAGTCGACCAAAGGAAGCGTGAGGTCTTTAGCAATGGCATATTGGCTTTACCCCCCATATATTTGTGAAATGTAGATTGAATACTCATGACCTTGAGGATACCAGACACTATCTTTTCAACCTTGTCATCAGGAACATATTTTCCATCCCAACCACAAAAAGTTGTGATTGTCAAGTCTTAGGTCTTGCTCACGCACTGCTGTTGGTTGTGGAACGACTTCACACTTGTGTACTGTGACAGCTGCACCCCTGCCTGCACTGTCTCCTTCAGTCCTGCCAATCCTGTTTGGGGGGAAATGGACATCCACACATCTTTTATCTGATCTCAGCAAGCCCCTCAGGTAAGTTCGTAGGTACACGATGATAGGTAACTGGAAATGGAAGAGCCTGTCATGGGGTCCAGGGCCACAGGTACCAGTCACCCCACCCACAGAGATCGCACAGCACGTGTGCAGTGCCTGGGTGCCGGGCGCAGCCGCACCGTCTGTGCCCCGCTGGGCTCCTGGAGTCTCAAGGCCTCGGCTGAGCCAGGGCCGCGGCTGTTCCTGGGCATATGGCTGTGCCCCAGGCCCGGTGCTGTCCTCATGAGTGTGCAGACGGTAGGGAGGACAAGGAAGCAGGCACGAGGCTTACCCAGTGTCACCCTGGGGAGCCCAGGGGCTGAGTCCTGGGGTTCACAACCCCATCAGAGGTTCACAGACCAGCATTCGAAGTGCCAGCCAAGGTGATGAAACACAAAGATGCTTCCGGGGTCACTGGGAGAATCATCTCAGGCCCAGGGACCCCCAGAGCGCGTGCATCCAGTGGCTGTATCTTGACCTCGACGTGTCCCCTCATCCATTTCCCGCTGGGCCTTGTGAGCATTTATTACCCTGCTGCAGAAACAGTCTGCAAGGCCAGATGACTCGTCTGCAGCCCGCGAGCCTCGGCGCCGACAAAGCAGAAATTAATGAATGACGGCTGGGGGGAGGCAGGGAATGGGCCAGCAGCTATTTCAGGCTCACGGTGCCAAAGCAGATCCTAATGCCTACATCTGTGTTAACTGTGCCCGCCTTTGAACAGAAATCGACATCACATTGGCTTGGGTTTTGTTTGCTTGCCAACTCCAGGCTTGTATGTCTTGTAAAAATATGCAGATTTTGAATTAATAAAACAAAATAGAGCTACTCTGAAGATCAATTCTCTTTCTCTCTCTTTCTCACATAATATAATTCATCAAAACCTTCTCAGAGCCAGCCAGTAAAACAGAGTAAGGTTGGAATGACCTGAGTTCAAATCCTGGCCTTTTCACTTTCTAACAGTAACTAGATTTCTCTGGGCTTTAGTTTTTCACCTGTAGTGTGGGGCTCAGAGCAGAGCACTGACGGAAGATTAAACAAGACATCATACGGCAGCGCTCCCAGCACCTGCAACCCCTTAGAGCACGTTAGACTCCTTCCATGCAGAGAAAACCATCATCCCTCTCCGCAACAAAAGCCGCCCCTCTTTCTGGGCAGGGCGCGGTCTCTGGGTGTCGAGGTTTGGGTGTGAGTTGCTGCTGTTCCGGCTCGAGGCGCGGGAGCATAGAACAGCTCCGTCCTTCCGCCCCAGGGTCCACGTCTGGGACGGAGGATGGAAACACCTCGTTCACGGCTCATGGACTTCCTGAGCACCTCCCGAGTGCAGGCACGTGGAGGCGCTGGGAGCCTCTCGGTGGCCCCGGTGCTGCCGGGCGCTGGGCCCGTGCCATGGAGACTGACCTGTTTTCAAGCGGTGCTTGTTCTCTGAAAAGCAGCAGTTTCTTCTCATGGACAGACCTGAGCATTGGCCCTCCCGGAGTTTGCGTCAGGCCCAGCGTGGAGGAGCTGGCGTGGGGGAAGAGAAGACGTGGTGTGGCGGCGCAGGCTGTCGAGGGAAGCCCTGGGCCTTCGGGGAGCTGCCGGGTGGTGGGTCTAGAGCGCCACAGCTGGAGCGGCCGAGGAGCCCTGGCCCTCCCCTGGCCAGGTGAGGTGACTAATCTCGGTCCTCCTGCAGCTCCTGGGCACACGGGCCTGGAAACTGCAGAGAGGAGAGGCTTAGTGGTGGCCCCGGGGGCCCAGCGCGTGGCGCTCAGCAGACCGCTGCGTGGCTGCTTTACGCGCAGCGCTCTGTGAACGACGACGCAGAGCTCTCCCTCCCCGGGGTGCAGACAGGGCCCCGAGAAGCTACAGCCCTTTCGGAAGGCACAGCCCGCAAGTGGCCAGGCCGGAATTCCACCCCGGCCCCTGCCAGCAAGGCCTGTGCTGTTTCTATTCTTGTTTTAGAAGAACATTCCTATTTTGACTTGGAAGCATCTGGTCAGGAAGAAGCAGACAGCCCGTCAGAAAGCGCCTTCCGCGTGGACGGACAAGGCAGCAAGGCCCCGCGACGCTTGGCGAGCGAGCACTGCGGCGCCAGGCCCCGCGCCAGGCGTTTGGGACCCGGCAGCGACTGAAGCAGTTACATAATCTGAGGTGGTTACAGATTTGAGTTTTAAAAAATCTGATTATAAGTCTTCTCTAAAACGGGTTTGGATATGTTGTAGTTCACAGCCAGGCGAGACCGTGACGTTTCCCATCATCACCTGAGTGACTCTCCTCTAGGGTCCGACGTGCTGCCCTTCCCTTCTGTGAAGCCCCGGGGCGCCCAGGTGGCCCCTGCGCCCAGCAAGGCCACCCTCTGTCTCTGGAGGTGGCTCCGAGGACAGCATCACGCTTCCGCCTCATGCGCTGTGATCATCCAGAGGGAGAAAGTTCAGAGTCGCTGAAGAGACGGGTGGGTGACGAGTCCAGGCAACATTTAGAAGCCTCAGTTTCCTCATCTGTGAAATGGAGAGCGTTGCACCGTTTGCAAGGCGTGATGGAGATATGGAGGCATGTTACTGTGCCCATTTTCCTCTATCCATGTAGCACCTCTCTCTTTCACCCCTCGGTCTGTGCTGGCACCAGCAGGTGCCCAGGGCCTGGCAGCCGGCAAGAGGGCGGGCGGCCTCCGCAGCAGTGCCACCTGGGTGGCGCACTGGGGCTCGTGCCTCTCACTGACTGCAGAGGGCCGCCCGAGGGGCTTGGGGCTGTGCCCGTCTGTGTCACGCGGGATGGGGAACAAAGTCACAGCTGGCGCTGGGCTCCCACCCTGCGCGTCTTTGCCTTTTCACAGTGGAGAACCGCATTCTTTGACAGGAACAGTAGTCTTGCAGTTTGCCTGCCCCCGAGCCTTTTGTCTCCTTGTGGTTTGGTGACAGAGTCCTCTGTCTGTGGGGCAGGGGTTGGCACCCTCCCTTCGGTTTTGGTCTCTTGGCAGTGCTCTGTGGGCGCCTCTGCTCCCTCTTGGACGCCCGCCCTCACTGGGCGCGCGGCGTCAGGCAGGGCGCGGCCGGCAGCCCGGGGCCGGGTGTGCAGCAGCCCCGGCGGCGCGTGGGGCGACAAGGCGGAAGCCCACCCGCACGCCCCGCAGGCAGCCCGCCGTCTTCAGCGGCTTCCCAGCAGCCCAGCGAGGGCCGGTGAGGGGCTGCCGGGCAGCCTTCCCCAGCCCCAGCAAGGTGAGGAGGAAGAGGAGAGCTGTGGGGAGCATCCCCGAAAGCTGCGGGAAAGGAGGCCCTCTGTGCTGAGACCGTGGCCTTCCTGCTCCGTCGTGTTGGAGTGGCCTTTCTGCTATGATGTTGATGCCTGAATGAGGTCTTTTTTTTTAATGTTTGTGTTTGGCAACACTAGATTGACCCACCTAATGTTTTCTTTGTTTTGTTTTGATTTTACTGATCCAGGACATCCCTAAGTCTGGGAAACACTGAGTTATTCTGTTTGGAAGGGAAGTGTTATTTAATTTTTATTAACAATTCTGTGAAATAGATAGTGTTCCCATTGTAGGGATGAGAAAATCGAGCTGCAGAGAGGCAGTTTCCCTAGAGCCTGGAGCATCAGAGGCAAGTCTCAAACCTGGTCTGACTCTTGGCAAAGTGCTCGTGGCCCCACCCAGCCGCAGCCCCAGGCTACTCTAGGAGGGGCTCGGGGTCAGGGGCGACGGACGCAGCACCCCGAGGGCTGCACCAGACAGCACGGGAGCTCCTTCCTTGCCTGGACCCACGGACGGGCTCGGCATCCCGTTAGCTGAGTAGTGGCCGCAGTGGGCCAGGCTGGACTAGGCATGGAGGGCTTGTGGGTGTCATGCTCCTCTTGGAGCGACTCACCTGGCCCCTGCCAGACCTGCGTCTGCCCTGGTTGGAAGTTCTTGTACTTAGATTCCACAGGAACCCTCCAGCCTGGTCTGTCTTCTTCCCAGGCTTTCTTGCAGCTGCCCTGTCTTCCGGAAAGCCCCCAGGCTTCAAACACTAATTTAAAAAAATAGGTTACACTCACTGAGCATCTCCTCTGGCACTTTGTAAACACTACACCTACTGACTCGCTCAGTCACCATGACAGCTGTACAGGGGAGTGTGGTTGTTACATTCATTCCACAGGCAAAGAAACGGAGGCACAGGGACGTTAGGTCACTTACCCCAGGTAAATGGGGAGCTGGAAGCACGAGCTCTTAGCCAGTATTGGAGACTGCCACAATCTCAGGTTCATCCTGTCGCAGGTTTAATCTTGGGGTCCTCCCTACCTTTGGAGGGAACACATGCATTTCAATGGGAGTCAGTGGCCCAAACTTGCTGTCGGACGCAGAGCAGAGGAGTTCAGATCTCTCGTGGTCCAGCTCCAGTGGCTCCTCCTCAGGAGAGCCTCCCCTGACTGCCTCAGGCATCTCTGAGCACCCTGCAAGCCAGCCGTGCATTCATCTAGCAAGTGCTTTCTGAGAGCCTACTGTGTGTCTGAGTGCCAAACAGCAAGTTCTCGAAGGCAGGTCAGGTGAGCAGGATAGCCGTTAAGTTTGCAGGCTGTGGAGCCAGACTGTGGCTTTGAGTGCTGGTCCCTCCACTGACTAGCATATGACTCTGGGCAAATTCCTTAACCTTGATAAGCCTCAGTTTCCTCCATTAAACAGGCCTAATAATATTAATAGTCCCTGCCTCTCATAGTGTTATATGAAGAGCACAGTCTGAATATAGTAGACACCTAATAATCACTGCCAGGTGGTAGATGCTTAGTAAATGTTACCGGTTGTTAGAAGTCTGTTTCCGTATTTGTGTCTTGAGGACCAAGCACAGCGCCCGCACACAGTAGGTGCTGCATGAATGTTTGCATGAACAGGTGAGCGAGTGAGTCGGGCAGGTCAGCCTCTGCTCATGAATCAGCAGAAATGGGGAGATGTTGTGAAGTGGGGAGATGTTTGTCTGCCTCCCAGGTGGTGATGGGGTGCACTGGCCGTGAGAACACCTTGGAAACGGGGGGCCGCCCAGCACACAGTGGAGAGATGGCAATCGTCTTGCCTCTGGCGAGGATGGCCCGGGGCAGGCCTCTGGGGCTTCACCCCACACCTCCACTCGTTTGGCGAATGTTTATTGAGCACCTACTGTGTGCTGGGCACTTTTCCAGGAGCTGGGGCTCCAGCGATTAATAAAACAGACAAAGATCCCTTGTGGAGCTGGCATGTTATTGGCATCGTTGCACTATATGCTCACCCCCAGCTTAAGAAACAACACACTGTCAATATGGAAGCTCCATCCTCTCCCCCACCCTGGAGGTGCTATGATTCTGAGAGGCGAGAAGAGGCCCCAGGCCTTGCGGACACGCCATCTCCCCACTCCCAGGCCCTGTGGAGGAGAAGGACCATTTCCTCGGCTGGACTTGGACTCCCGGAAGCCCGGGCCAGCGCCTCGGCCACCAAAAAAGATGTAGTAGGTGCTCAGCGACGTTTGCTTGCTGCAGGCAGCCGTGCCCCTTTTCGTTTCCCTCCCTGGGTCGCCACCTCTGAGGACTGTGCACATCATCCATTCCGAGACCCGAGTCTCCCGGGCTTGTGCTACAGGATGACCTCTCACGGCGCGACGACACGGTGTCCCGGCTGACTTCAGGACGTCCGTCCAGATGTTACTCAGCATTTTATGGTTTCTTTTCTTACTATAAAAATAATGAATATTCATCTTAGAATAGAAACTACCAATGAGAAAAATAACTAAAAGAATTTTTAGCTCCAGATGCCAGTCCGCAGCGAGAGCCGCTGTTGGCGCGGTGGCGACTCTGACAGGCAGTGCAGCCTGGAGGGAGCACAGACGCGGGGCGCTGCCTGGGTTAGGGCTGGTGCCCCTGCTCCCAGGGAGTGTGAAGTTGGTCAGCTTTTAAATCTCTCTGTGCCTTGGTTTCCTCGTCTGTAAAATGGGCATGGCAACAGTATCGACCTCGTAGGGCTGTGGGAGAAATAAACTTCTGGATACTGCATGAAGAATACTTAGAACAGGGCCTGGCATACAGTGAGCCATGTCACTCTGAGTTAGTGTTGTTTTGATTAAAAAATAGGATCACATTTCGTATATCTTCTTATAACCTTTCTTCACATCACATATCATTCTTTGCCAACAAATATTCATCTATGACATAATATTTTTAGACTTCATCATTTAGAGCAGTTTTAGGTTCACAGCAAAATTGAGCAGAAAGTACAGAGAGCTCCCACAGACCCCCTGCCCACCCCAAAAGTCCCCCACCAGAGTGATACTTTGTTACGGTTGACCCACACTGACACATCCCTAGCACCCAAGTCCATAGTTTCGGTTGGAGTTCACTCTTGGTGATGTACATGCTGTGGGTTTGGACAAACACACAATGGGATTTACCCTCCACCATAGTGTCACCCAGAGTACTGTCGCTGCCCTGAAACTGCCCTGTGCTCCGCCTGTTCATCCCTCCCTCCCCAACCCCTGGCGACCACTGATCCTCTTGCTGTCTGTATACTTTTGCATATTATAGAATGTCAAGTCGTTGGAATCATATACTCTGTAGCCTTTTCGGATTGGCTTCCTTCACTTAGTAGTATGCATTTTAGATTCTTCCATGTCGTCTGGTGGCTTGACAGTTCATTCCTTCTTAGCACTGAGCGAGGACGTTCCGTTGTCTCGAGTGCCGCACTCCATCCACTCACCTGCTCAAGGGTTGGTCGCTCCCGAGTTTTAGCAGCTGTGGATAGAGCTGCTATAAACATCTGTGCGCAGACTTTTGTGTGGACATAAGTTCCCAGCGACTTTGGGTGAACATATCATGGAGCATGATTGCTGGATCATGTGGTAAGAGGATGTTTGGTTTGATAAAACACTGCCAAGCTGCCTTCGGAAGTGGCTGCACCGTTTCCAGCCCGCCAGCCATGGCGGGGAGCTCCTGTTGCCCACGCCCTGGCCAGCATGTGGTGCTGGCCGTGTTTGGGAGTTGGCCATTGTAATAGATGTTTGTCATGACATGATTTTAAATGGCTAGGCCACCTTCTACATAATTTATTTAAGCAATCCTTTATTTCAGATGCAGGTATATTTTCATTCTTTAACTATTATAAGTAACACCGTAGAGAACTGCCTTATAACTAGCACATCTTTAATCCTTAATTTTTCTTCCCCAGTAATGGCTTTCTAGAAGGAGGATCAATGGACCCTTTGAGCCATTCGGCTTATTGGCAAAGTGTCTGTGGCGCTCCTGGTGGGTGCCAAGCGTGTGGAGTCCCTCTGTCCTCAGGAGGCCTCGCCCCAGCTGGCTGCTCATGGAGAGTGGGCGAGCGGTTGTGGGCCTGCCCTCGCTCCCCACAACCAGGGCCCAGTGTTTCAGCTTGACTGCCTAACAAGAGAGTGGCTGAGGGTGTTCCTAGGGCCATGGTAGCTCCTGGCACCAGCCGGCCGGCACTGCCTTGCCTATGGAGGGTCTAAGGCTGGCCACTGTGGGTGACCACAGGGTTCCTTGAGGCTCTGTGTCACCCCGTTTCTGGCAATAGAAATGGCGGGGCCCACAAAGGGAGCCAGCTGAGGTCCAGGGAAAACCAAGATCCAGAGATCGCATCTTGCTTCCCGCTTGCTCTCTCTCCTGCCTTCCCCACCTCTCTGCTTCCTTGCCTCCCTCCTTCCTTTCTTCCTTCCTCATCGAACTTAGACAATCCCAGATCCTGTGTTGTGTTCAATGTACCATAAAAACAAAACATGTATAAGCTCTGCCCTCATGGAACTAGTGGCAGAGACAGATATTGAATACATAAATTCACAAATAAAGTATCGCAAATTGTGATCAAATCACAAAGGGAAAGTTTGCACTGCTATGACAGAGAGGGAACTGAGGAGTGAAGCTTCACCTTGATCATCAAGGAAGAGACCTCTCTGAAGAAGTGCTTGTGCTGAGTCCTGAAAGAAGAGAGATCACAAGGAAAAGAGTAGGGGAAGGGCATTCCAGGTGGACAGCTCAGCATGTGCAAAGGCCCTGAGGCAGGAACTAGAAGGAGGCTCATGTGGCTTGAGTGCACCAGAGGAGAAGCAGTGAATGAAGAGGTAGGCAGGTGTATCACCAGGGCCTTGCGGTTTTGAACAGCAAATCCAGGGCCTGATGGGTGGCCCGGCTCAAGGTCAAGGCCAGGATCTGAGCAGATAAAGTTGGCGTGAGTGAGAGTAGTCCAGGACAGATCATCAGGCACGCTGGGCTATGCCTGGACCAGTGGTGTTTGCTGCTCGACTTATGAGCGAAGAGGTACCTGTTGGCGGTGGGCCAGGACAGCACCAGAGCCTCAAATTTGTTTTGATGGCTGAAAACGTATGTGACCTGATTCCCTCTTTATTCTTGTAAAAATAATGTATCAATAATCATAAATGCCACGAACCACAGATATCTGTAGCAACATGCTGAATCTCACAATGTAATGGTGAATGACAGATAGCAAACCCAAAGGGAGCATGCCAACTGATTCCATTTGTGGGAAGTTTGAGAACAGGCAAAACTCATCTGGGATGACGAAATCACAAGGTGGCACAGAGGGGGATGCAGGGATACTGGTCATTTCTGTGTTTTGACCTGGGGGTGGACACATGGGTATGCTTGGTTTGTGAAAATGCAGTATCTGGTCATTTTTCCATATGTCCATGATACTTCAATAGAATGTTTACTACAACTCGGTCCCACGTCCCACAACAGCACCTATGTAGGATTCCTGCCTAAAATGTGTACCGTGAATCTAATCGTGAGGATACAATTGGATTAATACATCCAAAGTAAGGGACTGCCCCCAATGTCAATGCTGCAAGAAAGAAAAGGTCTGGAGCACTGCTCTAATTGCAGGAGACTGGAGTGGCATGGCAGCAGTGCGTGGTCCTGGATTAGAAGTGGTGGCAGGACTCAGGACGGTGGGGACTGGAGCGCACTATGGGTTTGATGACGAGCGGTGCCCATGCGCAGCTTCCGGGGTGGGTGCACGAGCCGCGGCTGTGCAGGACAGTGTCTTCATCTTTATGCTCAAGTACTCAGGGTCGAAGCGGGCTGATGTCTCCCATGCTCAATAACAAATGGCAGAGGGACAGAGGGCACAAATGGGGTGAAATGTTAGCAATTGGCGAATGCAAGTGAAGGGTATGTGAGTACTCATTGAACTGTTCTGGACAATCTATAGGATTGAAATCATTCAAAATAAAAATTTGTGAAATGAAAGAAAAAATACCATATCCTATTTGAAATAAAGGGGAAAACCCTATCACTTATCCAGTTATGGCTGTGTGTCCCCTGCCCTGTTTTTTTTTTTTTTTTTATTTCGGCATATTATGGGGGTACAGATTTTAAGGTTTCAATAAATGCCCATTCCCCTCCACCGTCCCCCCACAAGTCTGAGTCTCCATCATGACCATCCCTCAGATGGTGCACATCTCACTCCTTATGTATGTATATACCCACCCCCCTCTCTCCTCCCCCCTGCCCAATACCCTATTACTGTAGTACCTATGTGTCCACTTAGGTGCTACTCAGTTAATACCAGTTTGCTGGTGGGTATATCTGGTGCTTGTTTTTCCATTCTTGGGATACTTCACTTACTAGTATGGGTTCCAGCTCTAACCAGGAAAATATAAGATGTGCTATATCACCATTGTTTCTTAGAGCTGAATAGTACTCCATGGTACACATATACCACATTTTATTAATCCATTCTTGGATTGATGGGCACTTGGGCTGTTTCCACACCCTTGCAATTATGAATTGTGCTGCTATAAATATTCGAGTGCAGGTGTCTTTTTTGTAGAGTGTCATTGGATCTTTTGGGTAGATGCCCAGCAATGGGATTGCTGGATCAAATGGTAGATCCACTTGTATCGCTTTAAGGTATCTCCATATTGCTTTCCACAGAGGTTGAACTAGTTTGCAGTCCCACCAGCAGTGTAGGAGTGTTCCTCTCTCTCTGCAACCACGCCAGCATTTATTGTTTGGAGATTTTTTGATAAAGGACATTATCACTGGGGTTAAGTGATATCTCATTGTGGTTTTGATTTGCATTTCCCTGATGATTAGAGATGTTGAGCATTTTCTCATATGTTTGTTGGCCATTCTTCAGTCTTCTTTAGAAAAGTTTCTGTTCAAGTCCTTTGCCCACTTTTTAATGGGGTTATTTGATTTTTTCTTCCTGACATTCGTGAGTTCTAAGTATATTCTAGTTATCAGCCCCTTATCGGATGCATAGTATGCAAAAATTTTCTCCCATTCTGTAGGTTGTCTGTTTACTTTCATGACTATTTCTTTGGCTGTGCAGAAGCTTTGTAGTTTGATCATATCCCATTTATTTATTTTTGTTGCTGCTGTGATTGCCTTTGAGGACTTCTTCATAAACTCTTTGCCCAGGCCCATGTCTAGGAGAGTGCTTCCAACTATTTCCTCTAGAGTTCTAATAGTTTCATACCTTAGGTTTAAGTCTGTTATCCAGCATGAGTTGGTTTTTGTGAGAGGTGAAAGGTGTGGGTCCTGTTTTAGCCTTCTACAGGTGGCTATCCAGTTTTCCCAGCAACATTTATTGAAAAGGGATTCTTTTCCCCAGCGTATGTTTGTGTCTGCTTTGTCAAAGATTAGATGGCTAGATGAGAATGGTTTTATATCAGGATTCTCACATCTGTTCCACTGGTCAATATTCCTATTTTTGTGCCAATACCATATTGATTTAATCACTACAGCTTTGTAGTATAGTTTGATATCTGCCATATTAATGTCTCCCATTTTGTTTTTGTTGCCCAGAATTGCTCTTGATATTCGGGGTCTTCTTTGATTCCATACGAAGCGTAAAATTATTTTTTCTATATTTGTGAAGAATGCTGATGGGATTTTAATAGGTATTGCATTGAATCTGTAGATCAGTTTGGGTAGTATAGACATTTTGATGATATTGAGTCTGCCGATCCACGAGCATGGTATGGATTTCCATCTGTTTACATCCTCTGCTAGTTCCTTCCTCAGTGTTTTATAGTTCTCCCTGTAGAGGTCTTTTACCTCCTTGGTTAAGTATATTCCTAAGTACTTTAATTTCTTTGTTGCTATTGTGAAGGGAATTGAGTCTTTGATTTGGTTCTCAATTTGATTGTTGTTGGCGTATATGAATGCCTCTGATTTCTGTGTATTGATTTTGTATCCTGAGACGTTACTAAATTCATTGATCAGTTCCAGGAGTTTCTTGGTTGAATCTTTGGGGTTTTCTAGATACAATATCATCAACAAACAGTGAAAGTTTAATCTCTTTTGCCCCTATTTGGATACCTTTGATTCCATTTTCCTGTCTGATTTCTGTAGCCAACACTTCCAGCACTATGTTGAACAGAAGTGGAGATAGTGGGCAGCCTTGTCTGGTTCCAGTTCTAAGTGGGAATGATTTCAATTTTTCCCCATTCAGTATGATGTTGGCTATGGGTCTGTCATATATGGCTTGTATCATTTTTAGGTATGTCCCTTCTATGCCTATTTTCTTAAGTGTTCGTATCATGAAAGGGTGTTGAATTTTGTCAAAAGCTTTTTCTGCATCTATTGAAAGAATCATGTGGTCTTTGTTTTTGCTTCTGTTTATGTGGTGAATTGCATTTATAGATTTACATATGTTGAACCATCCCTGCATCCCTGGGATGAAGCTCACTTGGTCATGGTGGATTATTTTTTTGATAAGTGTCTGGATTTGGTTAGCTAAGATTTTGTTGAAAATTTTTGCATCTATATTCATTAGGGATATTGGTCTGTAGTTTTCTTTTTTTGTTGCATCCTTTCCTGGTTTTGGTATCAGAGTAATATTCGCTTCATAAAAGGTGTCAGGGAGGTTTCTGTTCTTCTCGATGTTGTGGAATAGTTTCTGCAAGATAGGTACTAGTTCTTCTTTGTAAGTGTGGTAAAATTCGGGTGTGAAACCATCTGGACTGGGACTTTTCTTTTTAGGGAGATTTTTAATTGTTGTTTCTATTTTAGCTCTTGAGATTGGTCTGTTCAGGGAATCTATTTCTTCCTGGTTGAGCCTAGGGAGGCTGTGTGTTTCTAGAAATTTGTCCATTTCCTCCACATTTTCTAGTTTGTGTGCATAAAGATTTTTGTAGTATTCATAAATTATATCTTGTATCTCTTTGGGATCAGTTGTGATATCTCCTTTTTTGTTCCTGATGGAGCTTATTAGAGATTTCTCTTTTCAGCTTTTTGTTAGCTTAGCCAATGGTGTGTCAATTTTGTTTATTTTTTCAAAGAATCAACTTTTTGTTTTAAAAATCTCCTGAATAGCTTCCCTGTTTTCAATTTCATTTAGTTCTGATTTGATCTTGTTGATTTCACTTCTTCTGCTGGGTTTGGGGTTGGTCTGCTCTTCTTTTTCCAGCTCTTTGAGTCGTTTCATTAGATTGTCTATTTGTGATCTTCTCTTATTTTGGTTATAGGCATTTTGGAGATAAACTTTCCTCTCAGAACTGCTTTAGCTGTGTCCCAGAGGAGTTGATAACTTGTCTCTCTATTGTCGTTTTCTTCATAGAATTTTTTTATTTCCATCTTGATTTCTTCATTTACGAAGTAATCATTTAGTAGGATGTTGTTTAATTTCCACGTTTTTGTGTAGAAATGTGAGTTTCTGTTAGGGTTGATTTCTAGTTTTATTCCACTGTGATCTGAGAAGGTACATGGTATGATTTCTATTTTTTTAAATTTCTTGAGATTTTCTTTGTGTCCTAGGATATGGTCAATCTTAGAGAATGTCCCATGAGCTGATGAGAAGAACTTATATTCAGTGGATTTTGGGTAGAATGTTCTGTAAATGTCAGTCAGACCCAATTGTTCCAGAGTTTTGTTTAAGGCCATTATTTCTTTATTAATTTTCTCTTTGGAGGATCTGTCTCGTGTCGTCAGTGGGGTGTTGAAATCCTCGGCGATTATGGAGTTGCTATTAATCCATTTGCTTAGCTCCAGTAAGGTTTGCTTTATGAATCTGGGTGCACCTAAGATGGGTGCATATATATTTAAAATTGTTATGTCTTCTTGTTGAACTGTGCACTTTACCATTATATAATGACCCTCTTTGTCTTTCACTACTTTTGTTGGTTTAAAAACTAAATCGTCTGAAATTAGAACTGCCACACCAGCCTTCTTCTGGCTTCTATTTGCTTGGAATATTGATCTCCACCCTTTTATTTTTAGTCTATTTGCATCCTTGCAGGTTAGATGTGTTTCCTGAAGACAGCATATACTTGGCCTGTATTTTCTTATCCATTCAGCCAGCCTAAGTCTCTTGAGTGGAGAGTTTAAGCCATTCACATTTATTGAGAGAACTGATAGGTCAGGTAGATTACTGATCATTCTGTTGGGTTGGATGTTGTTGCTATGATTTCTGTCTTGAGCCATTGTAATATCTGGCCTTTAATATCTTTGGGTTTTGATTGTTTTTGTATTTGTGGGTTATTATTATGATGTTCCGTGCATAACGCTGTTTTAAGTACTTCTTGTAGGGCTGGTCTTGTCTTGGTGAATTCTCTGAGCCTTTGCTTGTCTGAGAATGTTTTTATTTCTCCTTCATATAGGAAGCTTAGTTTTGCAGGGAATAATATTCTAGGCTGGGCATTGTTTTGTTTCAGAAGAGTGAGAATGGGGCCCCAGTCTCTCCTTAGTTGTAAAGTCTCTAGAGAAGTCTGCTGTTATTCAAATTGGCTTTCCCTTGTATGTCACTTGCTTCTTTCGTCTTACAGCTCTTAGAAGGGCCTCTTTAGTTGATACTTTGGTCAGTCTGATGACTGCATGTCGTGACGTCTTCCTGTTTGCATTGAATCTCCCAGGGGTCCTCTGAGCTTCTTGAACTTGTATATCAAGATTTTGAGCAAGGCCTGGGAAATTTTCCTCTATTATATCTTCAAACAGCTTGTCCAAGCCTTGAGTGTTGTCTTCTTCCCCTTTTTGTAACCCTATGACCCTCACATTAGGTTTCTTCACATAATCCCACATCTCTTGTAGGCTTTGCTCTTTTCTCTTGTTTCTCTGCTCTATTTCTGTGACTGATGTATTTAATTGGAGGGTGTTATCTTTAAACTCTGAGATTCTTTCTTCTGTTTGATCTACCCTGTTCTTGAGACTTTCCACTGTATTTTGTAGTTCCTTGAATTGATTCTTCATTTCCGGGAGTTTGGTTACACTTTTCTTCATTGTGTCTATTTCTTTTCCCATATCCTGGAGGCTTTTTGTGGTTTCTTTGTGTTGGTTATTGAGTTGTTGTTGCAGCTGGGTGAGTGTTCTTATGATCCACATACGAAATTCCTCTTCTGTCATATTGGTTGCCTGATTTTGGTTGGTGTCCGTTTCTAGGGGGCTGGTGGTCCTCTTTGGGGGTGTATTTTCCGTTTGGTTCTTCATATTTCCTGTGTTCTTTTGCTGATTTCTTCCCATGTCGATCAGTTGTTGTTTCTTTCCTTAGGTTATTGTTTGGGTATTCACACACCTTGTTTAGTTTCTGAGGCGTTAGGTGGTGTCTGTGGGTGAGATTGGACCACTCCCTGTATATTGAGTCAGTGGGTGCCGTGGAAAGGCTGTGCAAGATGCCGTCCCTGTCAGTAGGTGGCGTTTGCTTGGAGGATCAGGCTATGCTGTTGATTTTGTGTCCTGTTAACAGCTCTTGTTCTGTGCGGAGCTGGGTTGGGTAAGCCTGCCCTCAGGCCGTTAGCAGGGGTCAAAGTTCTGTTCTGTGCTTCCAGGGAAAGCTGTCAGGGTGGGGATGGAATGGTCCAGCTCAGCCAGAAAGTCTGCATGTGGGGGTGGGGCTGTCTGAGACCCGCAGTCTGGAGCGGGCCTCGCTTCTTTCCACCCTCCCCAACTCCGCAGCTACTCCTGGGCCTCTGCCAGCAGGCCAGACCACAAGCCACCAGGCCTCCCGGGATTGTGATGCCGGCGGGGAGGTTCCCTGCACAGGAATGTCACCTGGGTTGGGCGTACGGCCTCCTCCTGGGAGGAGGGTTGCCATCTAGGATGTTGATCCACCCCTGGAGGCACACACACCTCAGTAGGCTGTTCACGTATATCCCTTCTGTGCCCCGGGCAATGCCAGCCCTCGGTGCAGGGGATCTGGTCTGCAGGTCCGACCTCTGGGTCCCAGAGTTCAAACTGTATCCCCACCAGGGAGAGGATTTCCGGTCCCAATTCACCCATAGGGAGCCCAAGCTGGGTCTATGTCTCTCAGCCTCTGAGTCGGCACCGTTCTCCTGGGAACACCGTGCCAGCAGCACCTGGGAGGGCTGGCATGTAGGGAGCTCACAGTCTGAGTTCCCCTGAGTCAGCTGTAGGGCCCCAAAAGGGAAGGTCCCGTTCCCTGGAGGTGCCTCTGGCTGGTGGCTGTATTGTCTCTCTGGGCAGCCGCGGGTAGGGTCGGCGGAGGGGAGGAGGAGGCAATATGGTGCCTGCCGCGCGGCTCGGGTCCGTGCACACGGAGGTGCCGGGAGGAAGTTGGGAACCTGGTGCCACGTCTGCTACAGGCTCACCGCTGGCTGGCGGTAGCGGTCTCTGGGCTGGTGTCCGCAGGTCTCTCCACCCGCTGGGGAGCCCACCAGCAGTCCCAAATGCAGGGGAGAGGAAACAGAAAATCCACCTACCCTTGCCGCTGGTCTCCAGGCTGCTCTTGCGGTCTCAGCCTCCAGTTCTCCTCCTCAGCCTCCTCCCGTGGAGTCTCCCGGGGTCTCAGGTACCCCTCCTTCCGGCCCTCGTCTGCTATATCCTCGTCTTCTTGCTTCTTTCCTCTAATTTCTGCTAGAATCTGTCTTTTCTGCAGAGACACTCTGTCTGGCGGTGTTATTCGTCCGCCATCTTACTCCACTGCCCCTCCCCTGCCCTGTTAATGTGCGTGAGCCACCTAGGTCTTCACAAGTAATAAAAATCCAGTTAAATCACTGAAGCAGACATTATTGGCCCACATATTTGAGCAATACAGGAGCGATAGAATTCAGGTCAGGCTTGATCCAGGACCTAAAATCTGTAACCCATTTTCTCCTCTGTTTCACAGCTGTGCTCCTCTTGCTTTGGTTTCATTTTCAGACATATTCTCTCCTCCTGGGCATTAGGAGGCTGCCAGGGCCAACCAGGCAAAAGTCAAGCTCCCCAAAAGGAAGAGGGAGAGGATGCTGGGAATGCCACCCAAAACGGCTCCCACTCTAGCATGTGACCCACAAGGATTACCCACTTCTACATATCAGGGACTCATAGGGGTTATGTGATTCTTCTAAGGTTTCATGACCAGGAAAGGACAGCTGTGATATGAACCCCAGGTCTGCCTGCCCTCCAAACCTAAGGTTATCTCTTTTATATATGACCACTTTTCTTACTACCGAAAGTGTGGGGGAAAAGCAAGAAAAAGAACACCTGAACTCCACTCTGACACCATCATTTTTATATAATCTCTTCCAGTCTTTCTTCATATCAAAAGGCTTGTTTTCTTTCGTTATTTCTCTCTTTTCTTCCTTCCTTCTTTCTTTCATTTTTAAAAAGAAAGGCACATTGAAATTAGATGTTGATGTGAGAATCTGGGAAGACCCCTTGAGCTACCTGGACACACTCCAGAGATGTTCTGGGAGGTGGCCGGAATTTGAGGTGAACCTTTTCCAGCGCGGGCCCAGCTCTGCCTGGACAATGAGTGACCAGGTCTGTCCGGGCAGCCAACACACGTAGGAAACAGAAGCGAGGGGCACAGGCCTGCTGGGAGGTCCTTCATGTTCTGGACACTCTCAATCAGCAATCACACCTGAACCCTC
Source organism: Microcebus murinus (assembly GCF_040939455.1). Lineage (NCBI taxonomy): Eukaryota > Metazoa > Chordata > Mammalia > Primates > Cheirogaleidae > Microcebus > Microcebus murinus. Next base: position 39,811,314 of record NC_134124.1, read on the forward strand.
ACGACAGTCCTAAGAGTGGACATTACTACACCCATTTTTTAGAGGAGGAAACGGAGGCTCTGAGAGGGGAAGACCCACCAGGTCAGCCAGCTACCATGTGGCGGAGGCAGGAGCCATGCCCACGCTGCTTCTGTGTGTCATAGCCAGGCTTCTCTGAAGAGTCATGGGTGTCCTTCCCGCAGCCAAGAACCCTGGGGCTTCAGCGCTGATCTCCTGTGGGTTATAAAAACCTGAATCAAAGGCTCCTCTGTTGTTAGAGAAAACACTTTGGCTTTGCTTCAGCCCAGGAACTTTGTAAAGTGGTAGGATTCCTCTAATAAAAACAAGTGTCGTTTTACAGCGCTTTCTATAAATCTGTTAGTGACCTTTAATAAAAATTTATGACTCTAATAATCTTGTTCAGCATGCCCTGGTCAGATTACGGCTCACTGGCCAGTAGTCTCCAGACCTTTCGAATGTAGTGACTCCGTCCTGGGCCCGCCCAGGGGTCCCGCTCCAGTGATGGGAACGGCATGAGTAATGATTAATCCAAACTGCCTTGTGCCGAATGCAAAGCCGTGTGTTTGATGCAGGCCACTGGGCTGGGAATCCTAGAAAGAGCAGGAACTGGAAGACACTTGGGCTTTCCAGAGAGCCCATTAAACCTGTTGGTAACCAAACTTGGTTCCACCGGCCTGACCTTTTCCTCTTGCGCCTTTCTCTTCCTCCACGTCATCAGAGCAAGGGGCCAAAAATAAAGTGTGCCCTGTGCCCAGCTGTGCTGGACAAAATCCAAGGCCTCCCCTGAGCCCATGGGCTTGTTCACATTTTGCTCCCAGGGCTGGACGCTGCAGCGCCAGGAGACCGGGCAGGCTGCGGCTGACTTGTGTTTGTGCCATCTTGTTTGTTCGCGGCTCCCTCAGCAGAAACTGGAGCCTGTGATTTTAACCCTCAGAGGCGTATTATCTCCAGCGATGACCAAAAGGTTGCAGGCCCAGAACACCTTGTCGAGGGTTTGCTTAGCTGTCATGCTGCATAAAATCATACTGCTTTTGCTCTGAGGCTCTCTAGCAGGCAAATTCATACATTTGCATAAATACTGCAGTGTAACTCAGGACCCTCTGCACACAGTGCGGGCTACCAGGATCCCAATCACTTCAGCTTTCTCCACTAGTGGGATTCATGGAAATATGACATCATGGTGATTTCAGGGAGGTGAGTTTTCCTGCAGGGCGGGAGCTGCTCCGAGGCCACCACAGTCCTTGGGTTTCTCCTTAGCTAAGCAGGCAAGCGTGTTCCCCACCTCACCCCATACTCGGGGGCCATGGAACTTAACCACCAGTTTCCTAGTTACAAGGGACACTTGTAAGTCCCTCGGGCATCCACCCCTAGCCCTTCCTTTCCTATGTGGAGAAGGAAGCAGGAATTCTAGAATCACAGACTGTCCAAACAAGAACAGACTTCAGGACGGCCAGATCCTTACTACTCCAAGGGGAGGCTCGGAGCAGCATCAGCATCACAAGGACACTTTCTGTAAGTGCAGGATCTCAGGCCGATCCTGAGGGTGACCAGCCATCCTGGTTTGTTCCTGGGATGTGGGATTTCAGGGCTCAAACTGGGGTGCATCCCAGACCTGCTGAGTCAGGATCGGTGACATTGGCAAGCCCCGCGTGAGGTCTGTGCGCACGTAGGAGCCTGCAAAGCAGGGCCGAGCCCCTCCTCACTCAGTGTGCGCTTGGAAACTGACGCACAGAGAGACACCCAGACCTCAGAGCAAGTGCGTGGCGAACTAGAGTTCTGGACTCTGGGCTTCCTGCCGCTCTCTCCTGCTCCACCCTCCTCTTAACCCCACCTTGCATTGCATTCCCACTGCTTTCTGCAGGAGGATGCCTGATTCAGGGGGAGGTTCTAGAGGTACCCCAAATTTTAGGGTGTTTCCAAGATGGTGAAACTCAGGCCAGCCTGCTGGTCACACCTGCTGCCCAGAGCACTAGGTCTGTTCAGATAAGAAATGACCACATTTAAACTAAAATGTTCTGATCTTGAAGTTGAAGGACCTTAGAAGTCACCTTATATGCCCTCCCACCCAGTGTGGAAAACCCTTCTATAGCCTTCTATAGCCTTCCTCCATCAAGGCCTCCATCCAGCGCTGCTTGGATGCCTGTAGTGCCGGGAAGGGCACCACCTCATGTGGCACCACCTCTGTTGTCGGAAAACATAGATTATTCTTATGTTCTTCTGCAATATTAGAGTGGCTCCTTCCTTGCTGCAGCTTCTATGCACCAATGCCAATTCTGCTCTCTGGAGCAGTCTCGACGCCCAGGCCCTCGCCACGCAGCCGCTCTCCAGATAGTTAAACATTAGCATTAGGACCTACCTTCACCAGGGCAAACTTACCCTTTTTTAAAAAAAACTATGCTCTTTGGGTAAAATGATATTTAGATGCCACTCCCTACGTGTAGCCCCAAACTGTCATCTTGGTCATCATCTCCAGAGTGGCAGCTGCCTGTGGACATCCCTCTTGCAGGAAGTGGAGGCGGCACTGCAGCTGAGGGTGGCCTCGCCCGGCAGAGGGGACGCCATCACCTCCCTCAGCTTAACACAGCCCAGCTTTGCTTTGGCTTTTCTTATTTTAAGCAGCCACATCACGCTGTTAGTGCATATTAACCCTGTCAAATATGCCTCTCAAATTTGCAAATCTTTCTCACACCAACTACTACCAAGCGAATTCCCTACTGACTTGTACTTAATTTTCTGAGTTCAGATGCCTGATTTTTCTCTCTCCTTGAATGTCATTTCTGCTGGGCTGACCCTGTGTTTCTGCCTGGTGGGGTCACTTTGGCTCCCTAGTCTTTCGCTTTGTGAACTGGTCGTCTCTCCTGCTGGGCTGAGAGACCACACAGCTTTACTGAGCGCTGACTTAGGCGTTTGGGGTCATAGTTGGAGGGGTGAGTGCGGTGTGTGTTCCTGTGGGGGAGGGGCTTGTTGTCGTCTGGTTGTAAAATGAGGACTTGCCTCAGGGCACAGAGGTAAGTGCAAACCAAGGCCACGGTCTCTAGGCACAGTCTCTGAGGAGGCCCTTGTCTAGGGGGTTGTGGGTGACGACATTAAAATTGCCTGGGAGCTTGTCAAAAATGCAGGTCCCTGGGCCCACTCGGCTCATTGACCCAGAGTCTAGGGGAGGGGCCCAGCTCCTGTGTTTGTTACTCATCAAATTCTGACATAGGCTGCAGTTTAAAGGGAGCTGCAGGCAGGGAGGTGAGCCTAGGACATAGGGACCAGAGAGGAGCAGGAGGAGAGGAGGAAGTAGGGTGGCAAGGGGTCATTTTGAAGGGATCTGGCACATGATCTGTGATTAAATTGCTCAACGTTACCATTAGGCGTTATCCTTACTAGTGCTCTTATTCTTGGTAGAGTCGTAGGATTTCACCTCTGAGGCCTGCAGCAGTTAGGGCATGATGCAGGGTCAGACCAGTCTGGGTTCGAATCCAGCTCTGTAATTCTCAAGCTTTGTAATCACGACCCGGTCACTTAGCCTCTCTGAACCTCTATTGCCCCGGTGATAACAATGAGACCCACAGTTCAAGTTTCTCGTGGGGATCTGGTGCACGGACGCGTGGAGCTGACCCTACAGTGCAGGGCAGATGAGCCCGGATGGGCCAGCAGCCACCACCGAGGCCCGTGTGCCCCCAGCCCCGCCCACCCCACACCATCTATCCTAGTCAGCCGTTTCTGTTCAGAGATGCAACAGCAGGCCTTGATTGTGAAAATAGATCACTCAGAGTTCTCCTCCCTCTAATTAGGCTGTCTTAGTTGTTCATTTTGCAGAGTGAGGAAGAAGCTTGGAATTTACCGGGAAGATTGGAGAGTTCAGAGTTGGCAGCAGTTTTGGCCGCCAGTCCATGTCTGCCTGTGCCCTCATGTTATCCTCTCTGAGTGAAGCTCCTGGCAGGGTCATACCAGGTCTGGAGTCAAAGGGTCTGGGTGTTGTGTGGACGTGGGCAGGGCTCCCTCCCAGACGTCTGTAGAATAGGGTCACCTTCATTTGCCTTGCTCAGCTCAGGGACTCTTCATGAAGACCAGAGGTGATCATGTGGAAGTCTCCAATCAGTAGTGCATGGGCTGGACAGTTGGATGGCGTGGCACTTTGGTGGCACTTCCTGGCATGGAATGCAACCCAGGCTGACATGCTGAGTGCAGCAAACCCGGGAAGGACATGGCCTCAAGCTGCCTTTCTTTGATACTTTGTTTCTGGGGGATTTATACTAAGAAAGGGCAGTCTCAGGGACCCCCTGGGTCCCCCAGGCCCCAGAGATGTCTTACAGCCAGTCGCCCAAAGGCATCATGTGTGGTATCCAAGAGGCCCGGGCTGGAATTCCTTCCCACCACTGAGCAGCTAGGTGACTGGAGCCAGTGACTTCGCCTCTCTGCCTCCGTTTGCTGATCTGTAAAATCCGAGAGCATCTACCCCCCCTGGCCACCGTGAGGCTGCTGGACAGCGCCCGGGAAGGAGTGGGTGTTGGTGGGGACCTGCCTGCTCCCCTCACTTCCCAGATGGAGACACTGCAACCCAGGAGAGAAGAGGCTTGAGGACACAGCCCACAAGAGGCCAGGGTGGATCTCCAGGGCCTTGAGGGCTCTCAGCCCCAAGGAGGATGGAAACACTGCCTGGACCATTACAGGAAGCTAAAGGGGTAGAAGGAAGAGTCCTTGTTGCCTGGTAACTCCACTAAAGTTGGAAGCCTGGAAAACATCAGGTGGTGACATTTTAAAACTGGGGGAGTCATGAGGCACAATGCCACATTCTTTTTTATTTTTCAGCATATTATGGGGGTACAGATTTTAAGGTTTCAATAAATGCCCATTCCCCCCCACCGTCCCCCCACAAGTCTGAGTCTCCATCATGACCATCCCCCAGATGGTGCACATCTCACTCCTTATGTATGTATATACCCGCCCCCCTCCCTCCTCCCCCCTGCCCAATACCCTATTACTGTAGTTCCTATGTGTCCACTTAGGTGCTGATCAGTTAATACCAATTTGCTGGTGGGTATATCTGGTGCTTGTTTTTCCATTCTTGGGATACTTCACTTACTAGTATGGGTTCCAGCTCTAACCAGGAAAATATAAGATGTACTATATCACCATTGTTTTTTAGAGCTGAATAGTACTCCATGGTACACATATACCACATTTTATTAATCCATTCTTGGATTGATGGGCACTTGGGCTGTTTCCACAGCCTTGCAATTATGAATTGTGCTGCTATAAACATTCGAGTGCAGGTGTCTTTTTTGTAGAGTGTCATTGGCTCTTTTGGGTAGATGCCCAGCAATGGGATTGCTGGATCAAATGGTAGATTCACTTGTATCGCTTTAAGATATCTCCATATTGCTTTCCAGAGGTTGAACTAGTTTGCAGTCCCACCAGCAGTGTAGGAGTGTTCCTCTCTCTCCGCAACCACGCCAGCATTTATTGTTCGGAGACTTTTTGATAAAGGCCTTTCTCACTGGAGTTAAGTGATATCTCATTGTGGTTTTGATTTGCATTTCCCTGATGATTAGAGATGTTGAGCATTCTTTCATATGTTTGTTGGCCATTCTTCTGTCTTCTTTAGAAAAGTTTCTGTTCAAGTCGTTTGCCCACTTTTTAATGGGGTTATTTGATTTTTTCTTCCTGACTTTCGTGAGTTCTAAGTATATTCTAGTTATCAGCCCCTTATCGGATGCATAGTATGCAAAAATTTTCTCCCATTCTGTAGGTTGTCTGTTTACTTTCATGACTATTTCTTTGGCTGTGCAGAAGCTTTGTAGTTTGATCATATCCCATTTATATATTTTTGTTGCTGCTGTGATTGCCTTTGGGGACTTCTTCATAAACTCTTTGCCTAGGCCGATGTCTAGGAGAGTGTTTCCAACTTTTTCCTCTAGAGTTCTAATAGTTTCATACCTTAGGTTTAAGTCTGTTATCCAGCGTGAGTTGGTTTTTGTGAGAGGTGAAAGGTGTGGGTCCTGTTTTAGCCTTCTACAGGTGGCTATCCAGTTTTCCCAGCACCATTTATTGAAAAGGGATTCTTTTCCTCAGCGTATGTTTGTGTCTGCTTTGTCCAAGATTAGATGGCCATATGAGGATGGTTTTATATCAGGATTCTCACATCTGTTCCACTGGTCAACATTTCTATTTTTGTGCCAATACCATATTGATTTAATCACTACAGCTTTGTAGTATAGTTTGATATCTGGCATATTAATGCCTCCCATTTTGTTTTTGTTCCCTAGAATTGCTCTTGATATTCGGGGTCTTCTTTGGTTCCATACGAAGCATAAAATAATTTTTTCTATATCTGTGAAGAATGCTGATGGGATTTTAATAGGTATTGCATTGAATCTGTAGATCAGTTTGAGTAGTATACACATTTTGATGATGTTGAGTCTGCCGATCCACGAGCATGGTATGGATTTCCATCTGTTTACATCCTCTGCTATTTCCTTCCTCAGTGTTTCATAGTTCTCCCTGTAGAGGTCGTTTACGTCCTTGGTTAAGTATATTCCTAGGTACTTTAATTTCTTTGTTGCTATTGTGAAGGGAATTGAGTCTTTGATTTGGTTCTCAATTTGATTGTTGTTGGCGTATATGAATGCCTCTGATTTCTGTGTATTGATTTTGTATCCTGAGACTTTACTAAATTCATTGATCAGTTCCAGGAGTTTCTTGGTTGAATCTTTGGGGTTTTCTAGATACAATATCATCAACAAACAGTGAAAGTTTGATCTCTTTTGCCCCTATTTGGATACTTTAAATTCCATTTTCCTTTCTGATTGCTGTAGCCAACACTTCCAGCACTATGTTGAACAGAAGTGGAGATAGTGGGCAGCCTTGTCTGGTTCCAGTTCTAAGTGGGAATGATTTCAATTTTTCCCCATTCAGTATGATGTTGGCTATGGGTCTGTCATATATGGCTTGTATCATTTTTAGGTATGTCCCTTCTATGCCTATTTTCTTAAGTGTTCGTATCATGAAAGGGTGTTGAATTTTGTCAAAAGCTTTTTCTGCATCTATTGAAAGAATCATGTGGTCTTTGTTTTTGCTTCTGTTTATGTGGTGAATTGCATTTATAGATTTACATATGTTGAACCATCCCTGCATCCCTGGGATGAAGCTCACTTGGTCATGGTGGATTATTTTTTTGATAAGTGTCTGGATTTGGTTAGCTAAGATTTTGTTGAAAATTTTTGCATCTATATTCATTAGGGATATTGGTCTGTAGTTTTCTTTTTTTGTTGCATCCTTTCCTGGTTTTGGTATCAGAGTAATATTCGCTTCATAAAAGGTGTCAGGGAGGTTTCTGTTCTTCTCGATGTTGTGGAATAGTTTCTGCAAGATAGGTACTAGTTCTTCTTTGTAAGTGTGGTAAAATTCGGGTGTGAAACCATCTGGACTGGGACTTTTCTTTTTAGGGAGATTTTTAATTGTTGTTTCTATTTTAGCTCTTGAGATTGGTCTGTTCAGGGAATCTATTTCTTCCTGGTTGAGCCTAGGGAGGCTGTGTGTTTCTAGAAATTTGTCCATTTCCTCCACATTTTCTAGTTTGTGTGCATAAAGATTTTTGTAGTATTCATAAATTATATCTTGTATCTCTTTGGGATCAGTTGTGATACCTCCTTTTTTGTTCCTGATGGAGCTTATTAGAGATTTCTCTTTTCTGCTTTTTGTTAGCTTAGCCAATGGTTTGTCAATTTTGTTTATTTTTTCAAAGAATCAACTTTTTGTTTTATTAATCTCCTGAATAGCTTCCCTGTTTTCAATTTCATTTAGTTCTGATTTGATCAGTTGATGTCACTTCTTCTGCTGGGTTTGGGGTTGGTCTGCTCTTCTTTTTCCAGCTCTTTGACTCGTTTCGTTAGATTGTCTATTTGTGATCTTTTTGTCTTTTGTTACAGGCATTTATGGAGATAAACTTTCCTCTCAGAACTGCTTTAGCTGTGTCCCAGAGGAGTTGATAACTTGTCTCTCTATTGTCGTTTTCTTCATAGAATTTTTTTATTTCCATCTTGATTTCTTCATTTATGAAGTAATCATTTAGTAGGATGTTTAATTTCCATGTTTTTGTGTAGAAATGTGAGTTTCTGTTAGGGTTGATTTCTAGTTTTATTCCACTGTGATCTGAGAAGGTACATGGTATGATTTCTATTTTTTTAAATTTCTTGAGATTTCCTTTGTGTCCTAGGATATGGTCAATCTTAGAGAATGTCCCGTGAGCTGATGAGAAGAACGTATATTCAGTGGATTTTGGGTAGAATGTTCTGTAAATGTCAGTCAGGCCCAATTGTTCCACAGTTTTGTTTAAGGCCATTATTTCTTTATTAATTTTCTCTTTGGAGGATCTGTCTCGTGTCGTCAGTGGGGTGTTGAAATCCTCGGCGATTATGGAGTTGCTATTAATCCATTTGCTTAGCTCCAGTAAGGTTTGCTTTATGAATCTGGGTGCACCTAAGTTGGGTGCATATATATTTAAAATTGTTATCTCTTCTTGTTGAACTGTGCACTTTACCATTATATAATGACCCTCTTTGTCTTTCACTACTTTTGTTGGTTTAAAAACTAAATCATCTGAAATTAAAACTGCCACGCCAGCCTTGTTTTGGCTTCCACTTGCCTGGAATACTGATCTCCACCCTTTTACTTTTAGTCTATATGCCTCCTTGCAGGTTAGATGTGTTTCCTGAAGACAGCATATACTTGGCCTGTATTTTCTTATCCATTCAGCCAGCCTATGTCTCTGGAGTGGAGAGTTTAAGCCATTCACATTTATTGAGAGAACTGATATGTAAGGTAGATTACTGTTCATTCTGTTGGGTTGGATGTTGTTGCTTTGATTTCTCTCTTGAGCCATTGTATTATCTGGCCTTTAGTCTTTGGGTTTTGGTTGTTTTTATATTCGTGAGTTTTTATTATGGTGTTCGGTGCGTAACACTATTTTGAGTACTTCTTGTAGGGCTGGTCTTGTCTTGGTGAATTCTCTGAGACTTTGCTTGTCTGAGAATGTTTTTATTTCTCCTTCATATAGGAAGCTTAGTTTTGCAGGGAATAAAATTCTAGGCTGGGCATTGTTTTGTTTCAGAAGAGTGAGAATGGGGCCCCAGTCTCTCCTTAGTTGTAAAGTCTCTAGAGAAGTCTGCTGTTATTCGAATTGGCTTTCCCTTGTATGTCACTTGCTTCTTTCATCTTACAGCTCTTATAAGGGCCTCTTTAGTTGATATTTTGGTCAGCCTGATGACTGCATGTCGTGACGTCTTCCTGTTTGCATTGAATCTCCCAGGGGTCCTCTGAGCTTCTTGAACTTGTATATAGAGATTTTGAGCAAGGCCTGGGAAATTTTCCTCTCTTATATCTTCAACTAGCTTGTCCAACCCTTGAGTGTTGTCTTCTTCCCTTTCTGGTAAGCCTATGACCCTCACATTAGGTTTCTTCACATAATCCCACATCTCTTGTAGGCTTTGCTCTTTTCTCTTGTTTCTCTGCTCTATCTCTGTACGGTTTTATTTAGTTGGAGGGTGTTATCTTCAATCTCTGAGATTCTTTCTTCTGTTTGATCTACCCTGTTCTTGAGACTTTCCACTGTATTTTGTAGTTCCCTGAATTGATTCTTCATTTCCAGGAGTTCGGTTAAACTTTTTTCATTTGTCTATTTCTTTAGTGAACTTTTCTTCTAGGTCCTGGAGGCTTTTTGTGGTTTCTTTGTGTGGGTTACTGAGTTGTTGTTGCAGGTCAGTGAGTGTTCTTATGACCCACATACGAAATTCCTCTTCTGTCATTTTGGTTGCCTGATTTGGGTTGGTGTCCGTTTCTAGGGGGCTGGTGCTCCTCTTTGGGGGGGTGTTTTCCGTTTGGTTCTTCATATTTCCTGAGTTCCTTTGCTGATTTCTTCCCATGTCGATCAGTTGTTGTTTCTTTCCTTTAGGTTTTTGTTTGGGTATTCACACTCCTTGTTTAGTTTCTGAGGCGTTAGGTGGTGTCTGTGGGTGAGATTCGACCACTCCCTGCATAATGAGTCAGTGGGTGCGGTGAAAAGGCTGTGCAGGATGCCGTCCCTGTCAGTAGGTGGCGCTTGCTTGGAGGAACAGGCTATGCTGTTGATTTGGTGTCCTGTTATCATCTCTTGTTCTGGGCGGAGCTGGGTTGGGTAAGCCTGCCCTCAGGCACCACCAATGTCATTAGCAGGGGTCAAAGTTCTGTTCTCTGCTTCCAGGAATAGCTGTCAGGGCGAGGCTGGAATGGTCCTGCTCAGCCAGAAAGTCTGCTTGTGGGGGTGGGGCTGTCTGAGACCCGCAGTCTGCAGCAGGCCTCACTTCTTTCCACCCTCCCCAACTCCGCAGCTACTCCTGGGCCTCTGCCAGCAGGCCAGACCACAAGCCACCAGGCCTCCCTGGACTGTGATGCCGGCGGTGAGGTTCCCTGCACAGAAACGCCACCTGGGCTGGGCGTTCGGCCTCCTTTTGGGAGGAGGGTTGCCCTCTGGGACGCTGGTCTGCCCCTGAAGGCACACACACCTCCGTAGGCTCTTCACATATATCCCTTCTGTGCCCCAGGCAATGCTAGACCTCAGTGAAGGGGATCTGGTCTGCAGGTGCGACCTCTGGGTCCCAGAGTTCAAACTATATCCCCACCAGGGAGAGGAGTTCCGGTCCCAATTCACCCACAGGGACCCCAAGCTGTGTCTGTGTCTCTCAGCCTCAGGGTCTGCCCTGTTCTCCTGGGATAACCGTGCCAGCAGCACCTGGGAGGGCTGGCATGTAGGGAGCTCACAGTCTGAATTCCCCTTAGTCAGCTGTAGGGTCCCAAAAGGGAAGGTCCCGTTCCCTGGAGGTGCCTCTGGCTGGTGGCTGTATTGTCTCTCAGGGCAGCCGCGGGTAGGGTCGGCGGAGGGGAGGAGGAGGCAATATGGCGCCTGCCGCGCGGCTCGGGTCTGTGCACATGGAGGTGCCGGGAGGGATTTGGGAGTCTGGTGCTGCGTCCGCTACTGGCTTACCACTAGCTGGCGGCAGCCGTCTCGGGGGTGGTGTCCGCAGGTCTCTCCACCCGCTGGGGAGCCCACCAGCAGTCCCAGATGCAGGGGAGGGGAAAGGTGACTGATCCACCTACCCTTGCCGCTGGTCTCCGGGCTGCTCCGGCGGTCTCAGCCTCCAGTTCTCCTCCACAGCCTCCTCCCGTGGAGTCTCCCGGGGTCTCAGGTACCCCTCCTTCAGGCCCTCATCTGCTGTATGCTCGTCTTCTTGCTTCTTTTTTCTAATTTCTGCTAGAATCTGTCTTTTCTCAGAGACACTCTGGCAGTGTTTCTCGTCCGCCATCTTGATCCTCCCCCCCAGAATGCCACATTCTTGAAGGGACAAAAGACCCTCTCCTGGCTAGCCACCTCTACCCAGCTCAGGAGAAGAGCAGATCTTGGGAGCTGGTACCTTCAGCCACCTCTGGGCTCTGCTCCAGGGGCGTGAGATGAAATACATGCAGGAGCCAGGAGGGGAGCGGGGGAAAAAGATGGTGGGGGCGCTTGCAAGGATCTGAGTCTCCCCCTTCATCACTCAGCCGTTCTCTGGGTCTCTCCACGGCATCTCGAGTGCTGAGTCGACAGAGGACGACATCAGATCTGCTCAAAGTTCCTTTATGGGGTACAGATGCACACTTAGAAACGCCCAGCGAGCAGGAGGCCACAGGGACTGTGACTCAGGGAGAGCCAGGCGCACCAGCCTCTGGAGGACGTGGCGCTGGGCAGCCCAGGAGCCGTGCGGTTCGGGGGGCAGGAGAGGGAGGCCGAGGGCTTACCGAAGAGCAGCCCTGTGCAGGTCGGCTCCTGGGGCACTAGGGAGAAGGGCTCAGTGCTGCAGAGACGGCACACGGGCATCTGGGCTCAGAGGAGCAGGCATCCGTGCCCGGCATCGGCCCAAGGCTAGGGGTGGTTGTCCCTCCCCCTCTGGTGGTCCCTCCGTCACCACCAAGTCTCTGCGTTTAGAAGCAGCATGGAGCGACGTGCAGAGAGGAGGGAAGGTCTCACCTGCCAAGCTCCGCAGGACTTGTAGGTAATGCCTTCGGAGCCCCAGTGCCCACGGGACCCAGGCGGGGAGCCGGGTGCTGTGCGCAGCAGGACAGCTCCACCCGGGCGAGCTGGAGCCCGTCCCTGCCCCCACTTTTTAAAACCAAAAGCAACCTCTTAAACTCATCTGACTTCTGCTTTCGTGTCCTGTGAAATGCATAGTGGGGCCATTCAAGAGGCTCTTGGAGAAGCCCCTCCAGGTTTCGGTGATGATGAGGACAGAGGCTGCAGCCCTGCCCAGGCAGGTGGAGGCTGCAGCCCTGGGTCTCTGTTCCTCCTGTGCTTGGTCTCTCTCTGCCGCCAGCTCGGACACCTGCTTGTCCTGATGCTGGGTGTGGCGGGACTCCCAAACGGACAGTCACAGGCAACATGCCTGGGACTCCTTCAGGAACTTAGACATCAGGGGGGTGTGAACCTGAAATTTAGGAAGAAATTAATCTTTGGCAGGACCTCCAAGCAAGCTCAGTTTCAGCCGTAAGTTCCAGGCATCTCTGTTTTCATTCGAGACTCAGGCAGCGTTTATGGAGGCCGCAGTGAGGTGCCGGGCACGCGAACGTGCTGGAGACACCACGGCGGCCAAAACCAGGCGAGGGCCCTTCCCAGTCCAGCCGGGAGACCGTCTTAAACAAGGAGCCCTACAGTTACGTGTGAGGCTGTCTGGTGAGAGGCACAAGCATGCCACGCGGGTCCTGGGGAGACCGTGGGGGGGTGTCAGGATGGGAGGGAGGCTGGGAAGATGAGGAGGAGTTAGCTGACTGGGGGGAGTAAAGAGACACGAGTGCAGGCTGTGCAAAGGGCCTGTGGCCGAAGCCCCATGAGAGGAGGGGGTGCTGGCTAAGGTGCACGGGGCCACGCTGCGCCTAGCAGGCCCAGCATGGAGCTTGTTCATCCCAATGCAAAGGGAGGTTTTATGGGGGCTTGAAGCAGGGACCTGGGGTCAGGGTCTGAGGTGACGCAGATCAATTTGCATCGTCTAAAGGTCAGAGGGTAAATGGGTGGGGTGAATGGGGAGCCCAGCAGGAGCCACGTGGTGGCCCGGCAGGAGAGGTGGCAGCTGAGACACGGAGCACAACAGTGACAGAATGACGAGCAGGGCCGGGTCTGAGGGCACCTCGCACGCTGGTGGTGGAGCGAGTGTCGGGTGTCCACGTGGGCCCCACGTTTCTGGTTTAGGTGCCGGGCAATTGCTCATGCCTTTTCCTGAGATGGGAGAAACTGGAAGAAAACAAGAATTTGCAGGAAAAAGGTCAACTTTTTCTTCTTCCCCAAACTGGGCAGAGGCGGCTTTCTCCATTGCCTTCCCTTTTCAAGCCACTGGCAGATCAAATACCTTTGCTCTTAAGTTCCCAGCGATCTTTTATCATATCTCTTACCTCTGAGAACAAGCAAATTAAAAATATGCCCACAGACCCAGGTTTGAGGCTCACAAAAGTGCTTTAGTGAATAGGATTAGTCCCCAAGTCCAGCAAAGCTTGTGGGGCCGTGCCAGCGGGGGGCGGTCCAACCTGCAGAAAAGCTGAGTCTCATGACCAGGAGCCCGCAGAGGTCCCTCGGGGGACACCCTGTTGTTGCCAGAGACAGGTCTTTCAGAGAAGGAGCTCCGGCCCGTGTGAGTAAGTAGTTCGACTGCCCTGGAGTTGGGGGCCAGGCGAGAGGGGCTTGGCTTTTGGGGGGTCTCCCTGGGGACCACAGAAGCTGCTCTGTTGTTAACGACAAACCGAGCCCTCCCAGCCACGACCACCATGGGGTGGGCCCCAGGAGCTTCTGAGAAATGGGACTTGTGTCTTCTCGTGACAGACATGCCAGGGAGGTGACAGGCACAAGTGAGCAAAGGAAGCAGGGTCCTGGCTCTGGACCTAGACAGTTCGGGGTCAGACCCCATGAGACCACCCCTGGCTCTGAGTCCTTGCTCAGCCCCCGAGCTTCAGTTTCTCATCTGTCACATGGGCCTGCCATGCCCGGCCTTCCAGGGCAGGTGTGCACAGCGACAGGACCGCCTGTGAAAGGCTGACCGTCTGTCCTGGGGCCGCTGTGGGGTTGGCTGGTTTCCTTCTGAAATAGCTTCGGTGACGGCAAGGCAAGGCGTTCCCTAATTCGGTGACGGCCTTCCGAGGACAGAGCAGTAAGCACACAAAGACGGAGGGGACCCAGTCCTGTCCTCAAAGACGTCAGAGTCTCCTAAGGGAGACGCTGTGCCTTAGTTCCTGCTCCCCCAGGGGCAGCTCTGTGCCGGGACAGTGCCGGGAGCCGGTCCTCCCATGTCCCGATGACCATGGCCCTGTGTGCCCACCACTCTCCTCTGCTGACCCCACGGGGCCTGCAGCTACTGCCCGAACCTGCAGAGACCCAGCGTGCCTGGGAGTCCCTCCTCTCGAGTGGGCCTCGGGGACCTGGGGGTCCCTCCTCTCGAGTGGGCCTCGGGGACCTGGGGGTCCCTCCTCTCGAGTGGGCCTCGGGGACCTGGGGGTCCCGCCTCCCGAGTGGGCCTCGGGGACCTGGGGGTCCCGCCTCCCGAGTGGGCCTCGGGGACCTGGGGGTCCCTCCTCCCGAGTGGGCCTCGGGGACCTGGGGGTCCCTCCTCTCGAGTGGGCCTCGGGGACCTGGGGGTCCCTCCTCTCGAGTGGGCCTCGGGGACCTGGGGGTCCCTCCTCTTGAGTGGCCCTCAGGGACCTGGGGGTCCCGCCTCCCGAGTGGCCCTCGGGGGGTAACCGGGTGGGGTGAGGGCCCTGGGCTGCACGACTGAGGCACCGCTCCCCTAGAGCTCTGCCCTGGCATCAGGCTGGAGCTGTCTCGCCAGCTTTTGCCTGAGGCCACACCCTTGCTGGCCTCCTTCCTGCCCTGGTCGGCTCATCCCGTCTCTGACGGGTCTCCCCTGGGAGATCTCTGACGGGTCTCCCCTGGGAGACCTCCCTGGATGAATCGCTTGCACAGGAATCCTCGTCTTAGGGTCAGCAAGACATGTAACTGTTTTCCCATTTTCCAGATAAGGGAACTGAGGTTTGGGAGTTTCCGCCACTTTCTTGGCGCCCCACCACTGGTGGCAGCTGTGGCGGGCCTTGGACCCTCCGTGGTTCTCTCTGCTCTGCAGCACGTGACAGGGACGGCAGCAGAGGGAGACGGCCAATTCCCAGGGAGGCCAGGGGGAGGGACAGCAAATTCCCACATTCAGGAACGAGGGTGGATGGTGCCACTGTAGCCCATGGAGGCACAGTGGGATTCTTCAGATGGAGAAGGTGGGAACGGCACCATGGGCAAAGGGAACAGCGTGTGCGAAAGCACAGGGTGTGAAAGACGCTTCTTGTTGGGGAAACCTACGTGTCCCCTCTCCCCGCTCGCCATGTCTAACCTCCTGAGTGCTCCCCTGCTCCCCCCAAAGCCCCCCAACCTACTCTCCACACGGAAGCAGCCAAGGTTGTCTTTCAAGAATGCAAATCTTATCATGTTTCGCTGAGTTTCTTTCAAAAAGAAGATCTTCAGTGACTTCCTGTCCCACTTGGAAGAGTCTCAACGCTTTCCCATGTCCAGCCAGCCCTGGTGACCTGGCCCAGCCAGCCCTGGTGACCTGGCCCAGCCAGCCTCTGCCCCGACCTCCTGCCCTGATCCCTTCACTCACTGCAGCGGCCCTGGCCAGCTCTGTTCTCTGAACAAGTAAGCTCCTCCTGCCCCAGGGCCTTTGCACTTGCTGCACTCTCTTCTGGGGAAGGAAACGGTCTCTTCAGATCTTCACAAGCCGGCTGCTTCTTATCCTTGAGGTCTCAGTTTATGTCAGGTTCCAACCCAGCACATGGCCCTGCTGGATTTTTTCAAAACACTTGTAGCAGCTCTAGTCATTAGACTTGTCACATTGTTTTCTTATCCATCTCATATCTGTCCCCTAGGATGTGAGCTATCTGAGGTTGGGGACCTCATCTCTCTCACCTCTTATTCCAAGTACCTTTAGCAGTGCCTGACACACAGCAGGTGCTCGGGAATAACTGCTGCATTTGCCTGGTGTGTGCGCGGGGCTCAGAGGCTGGGCGGGGCTGGGTTTAGCTGGGGAAAAGCCTGGAACGTCCAGGTAAGGCATTCGGACGGAACCCTTGAGTGAGAAGGCGCTCCCAGGAAGGCCACCGCCTCGGCCGGTCCCAGGGGAGAGAAGGGAAGAGAGGACACGCCCAGAGTCTCTGGGATGTTGGGAGCCTCTAGCTCCCTCAATCTCTCTAAGATTGCCCACAGTCTAAAGTGGGCCGCGCCCGCTCCCTGTGCTCGGTTCCTGGCCCCACCCTGCCCTAGCGGGCGCAGAGCACGGGCGAGCCAGAAGGCAGCCCCGCCTGTGGAGAGACCGCTGGGCGCGTGCAGCTTCCTTGCAGCGAGGCCCCGGTCGCTTTGGTCCCAGGGACTTCCTCACCATCTTGTCACCCCCGGCCCCCCACCCCCAGATGCCCATAAGGCAGACGCCACGCGCAGGGTTCTGCAGAGCGGAGCTTCCACCGCCCTGCGCCGCGGGGCTCCCGGCTGGAGGGCTGTTCCTCCCTCAGATACGTGCTCCAAGAGGGAAGCCGTTTTGCTCTCTCACGGCATCGGACTGTGAGGAGTCGGAAAGGGTTATTAATGTACCAGCGAATGGCAAACACAGCGTCGCTGGAGAAGGTACGTGTGATTAGACCGATGTTTGATCAGGTCTCCACAGTGTTTAAGGAGGGAGTTTTCCCTTGCTAAGCACGTGTTGAGTGGGGCTGCTTACAAGGAAGGACAGAAGAAACGCCTCCCGGTAAGAAGCAGGAGACAGAGCCACTTCTGAAATGGCTAAGAGGGAACGGTGGGACTAGTGTAGGCAGGTGGCTTTAGATAGGTGAGGGCATGCCTGCTGTCCCTCTGACTGTGAGGTGGGCTCTTGCTGTGACGTTGAGAGCTGGCATTTTTGGTAGCTGCCAGGTGAGGCTGCTGCTGCTGCTGGTCTGTGGGCCGCACTTTGAGTAGCAGGGCCTAGTGGGCTGGAGTGAAGTGGCCGCCACCAGACAGGGTTCTCCCGAAGTAGCCGAGGAGCTTACCAAGTAGGTGCATTTGGTCCTAACCTTTCGGACTCTGCCTGAGCAGGTCTGAGATGGGGCCCGAGAATGTGCATTTCTAACACTCCCAGGTGAGGCTGATGCTCTGGGGTGGGGGAGGGGGGCGGGCAGGTGCTCGGAGGACAGGCTGCCTTCCTGGCTCCACATCCTAGCAGGGCTGGAGGGGAGCGGAGAGGCGGGTAGAACAGGCAAGTCCGTAGCGATGGGTGCAGCTGTAGACAAGCGAGAGACGTTGCGTCTCCTGGGTGTTTCCATTTAACCTGCGTTGTTTCATGCCAGGCCTTGAGCCCCGTGCAAGCTGGTTGGTTGTGCCTTGCTGAGTGTTTGCATTTTCGCTTGCTAGTTCTGGCTTGTAGGAAAGCTCACATGGCAGTATGGTGTGCTCTTCTGGCATTTTAAAACTATGCTGGTCTCCCCAGCCCATCCCAGGCCTGAGAGGCCGCGGCGTGGAGGGGAGGCGCTGGCGCCATGGTGGTGTCTCTAGGTGTGCTCTGCACATGGCCACCACACAGTCTCTCGGGAGCTGTGGAAGTGCAGATTCCCTGGCCCCAGGCCTGTGAACCTCCAGGAAACCCCAGAGTCTGCATGTTTTCATTGACTTCCAAAGGGATTTTAGCACACTGAGACCAGTCCTCTATGGATATAGCCTCCTGAAACAGCACACCACGTGATCCCAAGTATTCATTTTACCATTTTCCTTCTGGAAACTTCCCCCCAGATGGCTCGAGATAAATATATGCTGGCGGGAGTAGAATCTGTGGACTGTCTTCTCTTAGCTTTTGTCCATGCTAGAATGCCTTCTCCCCCACTCTCCTCCGGGGATCTCACCTGCTCTTAGGACCCGCCCCTCCGCTGCCCCCCAGCCCACGCTGCCCCCCCAGCCCACGCTGCCCCCCCAGCCCACGCTGCCCCCCAGCCCACGCTGCCCCCCCAGCCCACGCTGCCCCCCCAGCCCACGCTGGCCCCCCAGCCCACGCTGGCCCCCCAGCCCACGCTGGTCTCCCAGCCCAAGCTGCCCCCACAGCCCATGCTGCCCCCCAGCCCACGCTGCCCCCCCAGCCTATGCTGCCTTCCCTCCTCTGCTCTCCTGTCTTTCAGAGGGGTGTCCTCTGTCGCATCCACTCAGAGCTCAGCCTGTGCGGCCTGGCATTGCTCTGGAACCCTCTCATGCACGGTGTTTTGGCATCTCCTCCTCAAGTCAGTCAGCTACTAATTGAGCAAACATTTGTCAAGACCTTTTATATGTCCAGTTCTAGCGAGGCGCTGGGTTACAAGAAGAACCAACACTGCCCCAGAGAAGCGCTCACTCTAGTGTGGGAGACAGACAGACAGATGGACACACGGAATACAATACTAAAAATACTCTAATAATAATACTCTATACTTTGGAGTCACGCTGCCAGAGTTTAAATTCTGGGTCCACCCTCAGTATCTGTGTGACCTTGGGCAGGTATCTTAACCTCTCTGTGCTCCAGTTTTCTCATCTTTAAAAACGGGGTAATAAGAACGTCACCTTCAAGGGTTTGTGTGAAGGGTAACTGAGTAATGACTGCAGGACGCCCAGCTCCTTTCCAAGCACCAAGGAAGAGTTCAGTAATAGCGGGTGGGTGCTATGTAGGAAGGAATGACTCCTCATGCTACCAAGAATAATCAAGAAGGCCTCACAGAGGAGGGGGTGTTGGAAGTGGATGAGCTGGATGAGCAGGATGAACAACATTTTGTTGAGAAAGGAGAGGAAGGGCATTCAGGAAGAGGGAACAGGCTGTGCGAAGGCCTAGACGCAGGAGAGGAAGGATGCTCGGTGATGCGGGGGCTGGAGGATGTAGCTGACTGGTGAGAGGTGGGCTGGGCGCCCTCTCTAAGCCTCAGCTTCCTCACCTGAAAGGTGGGGATAATAATAGCACACACCCTCGTGGAGGTGCGGTGCTCAGCGTGCAGGGCTCACTAGCGCTGGCTAGGGCGGCGCTTGCTGCTGACCTGGGAAAGATGCTGCACTTATTGAGATCCAGGGATTCTGCCCTTGGCAGGGAATTTGGGAACCCGCACTGGGAGCCGTGTTGAGGGTGAGCTAGACAAGCCACATGCAAGGACACGGGCTTGCGGCCAGCATTACGTCCTAGCCCTGCCTTGTTTCTGACCCCAAAGGGGTCACTCGGCTCAGGCACCTTCCTTCCCCATCCCACCCCCGGTCAGATGTGGCCAAGGTGGCCTTTGGACTCAAATTCACCCACAGCCAATGGAGACTGGGCACTTTTGGTCCCCAGGGCGGGAAGGCCAGCAGAGCGGCGAGGGTTGCCAGGCGGCTTCCACGCAAGTGCTTGGGGTGCCCACTGCGCCGGGACCTGCTGCGGCCAGCCCGGCCAGCCCGCCGCTCCCGCGGGCATTCCCGCGGCCTGCTGCTCCGGTGCTTGCCTTGGAAGTACCTGTCGGAGAACACTTGCCTTTTTACGTCGTTTTGCTTTGATTTTGTTATTGTGGTAAAATACATGCAACATAAAATTGACCATCTTAGCCATTTTTAGGTGTGCAGTTTGGTGGTATCCAGGACATTCACATTGTTGCACAATCATCACCACCATCTGTCTCCAGAACCTTCCATCTTCCCAAACTGAACTCCGTGCGGGTTACCACGCACCCCCCAGCCCCGGCACCCACCGCACAGCCTCTGCCCTACGGTCTGACTGCTCTCTGGACCGCACGTAGCGGGACCACACGGCGTTTGTCCCTCTGCGACTGGCTTATCCCGCTGCGCAGTGTCTTTAAGGCTCACGCTGTGGCGTGTGTCAGAGTTCTCTTCCTTTTCAGGCTGAATACTATTCCATTATGTGTACACGCTGGATTTTGCCTATCCATTCATTCACCAATGGACATTTGAATTGTTCCCAACTTTTGGCTATTTTGAATAGTGCTGCTATGAACACGAGTGTACAAGTATCTGTTTAAGCCCCTGCTTTCAATTCTTGAGGCTATATGCTCAAGAGTGGAGTTGCCGGATTGTGTGGTCACTGTGTTTGCATCTCTGAGGCCCCACCGTGCTGTTTTCACAGTGGCTATACCAGAGATAATGCTGTTTGATGCATTCCTCCAAATGCAGGACGTAGGCACGAAGAGCTCCCCAGATTCAGGTCACCCCGAATGCATGGCGTTATAATGACATGTAAGCGACTAGGTTATAGCTAACATCTAGTTTGCTTTGTGAGCCAAAAAGATCTTGCCTGGCAGCCTCACGTCCCTTCTGGCTCCTAGATAGGACTGCCATCACTTTGTTGTCCCTGGGGTAGTGATGGGTGGGTGACGGATTTCATCTGGACATGGCAAAGAGCTTTCTGCTGAGGGTTGTGGGGCATCTGCCCCTCTGCTCTGGGGCCCGAGATTCCATCCAGGCAGTGTGAGGGTCACCAGCCCAGAGCAACCAATTCTCAGCAGACATGCCACAACCAGGGCTGGAGTGGGCACAAGAAGGTCCACTTTTATCTGTTTGTCACAAATAATAGCCCCATTATCTGAACCAGAATATTCTCTCCTTGAAGCCTCAGGGTCCATAAGGGAACCAAATCAAAAGAGGAGGCCATTGTACTGACTTGCCAGGGAGCTGCCATTGTCCCAACCAGAAACCTGGGACTGGCAGGATCCATTCTCTCCTGGTCACAGGGGTTTATGTGGGGATTGGAAGGCCCCAAGTTGAAGCAGGGCAGTGAGACGGGTGGAGTGTGATGGTATTAAGCCAAAGAACTCCGTCATGCAATGTACAGAGGCTTTCCAGAAGCTTGCAATCCTGACACTAGCTAAATCTACCTACTTCCATCTGCCTATCCATCCATCCACCCATCCCTGAGCTGAGGTCTGAGAATGGATAAGAGTGAACTGGTCTAATTAGAGAGAGAAGACTGCTCCACGCTGAGGGAACAGCATGTGCAAAGGGCCCGTGGTGGGAGGGAGTTTGTTAGCCCTTAGAGCTTGATCAGAGAACTTGGCAGGAGGATGACACAAGATGAGGCTGGAGGGGTCAGCAGGGGACAGACATGCAGGACCCCATAGGGAGTTCTGTCTCTACCACTGGTATCCAATATAACTTTCTGTGATGATGAAATGTTCCATATCTGTCCGTCCAATATAATAGCCACTGGCCACATGTCACTACTGAGCACTTAAAATGTGGCAAGTATGAGCAAGGACCTGAACTCTTGATTTTATTTTGTTTTAAATTTAAACGACCCCATGTGGCTGGGGGCTGCTGTCTATACCCTGAAAATGTGGGAGGCCAAATGAAGGGTTGGCTCAAGGGCTGAATCTGCAGGGCACAGCCATCTCCGGCTGCCGTGCGGAAAGTGGAGGAGGACGTGGGGAGAGCCCTGGGGAGGCGCCTGCCGTGGCCCAGAGAGGAGGCAGGCTCGGGTGCAGATGGGGCAGAGAGAAGGGAAGAGATTCGGGAGTGACCAGGGTCGGACAGGCAAGGGGACTTGCGGACCAGGGAGGAGCTGGTGACTCGGAGGTGGTGTCAGGGTTGCCCTCAGGTCTCCACTGACACAGTGGGGTAGGACGAGGTGCCTTCCCTGAGTCGGGGGACCCAGTGCAGGCCGGGGTCTGGGGGGTCTGGGAGCCCCAAGTGCTGCCCGGGTCCCTGAGCATGAGCAGCCTGAGTCGCACAAGAGGGACTGTCACCTGGGGAGCTGCAGCTCTGGCGGGAAGTGCAGGCTGGAGGCTGAGAAGCGGTCGTGAATATGCAGACGCTGAAGCTGTGGCCTGGGTGGTGAGTGGGGGGCCGAGGCCGAACCTCCAGGGCCTCTCACACCAGGCTGCCAGAGAAGGAGTGTCTGTGAAGGTGACAGAGGGGCATGACCGGAGGTGTTGGAGGAAAGCCAGGGAGGTGTTGGTGTGGGAAGCCAAGGGAAGAGATCGTTCCCAGGTGGGGATGACGATCGGGGCGCGAGCTGGCGAGCAGGCATCCTTGCTGAGGACAGAGCCGCGTCCACTGGACATGCGGTGTGGCAGCCACAGGTGACCTAGCTCAAGAGCAGCCAGCGGGGCGGCCAGTGTCTGCCTCTGTTTCCTGTCCCGCGCAGCCACGCGTGGCTAGCACTTCACCTGCGTGGCTGTTAGCTGTTAACATCTTCCACCGAGTGGAACTCAGACCTTACAAGCTTGAGAAGCAGTTTAAGGTGGTTTTGTATGTCCCATGTGTGTTGATTTCACAGTGAGGCTCTCGGTCAGCCTCTAGTTCCCTCTTTTCCAAGTTCTTGGAGGCATCAGACTATAGCCCCTACGTTCTGGAAACAGCCTTGATAGCTACTCTGTCACAGAGAAGTAGGTGCCCACATCTGGTGGGTTATGAAGGGCAGCTGGTTGTGCCCCGTTGTCTCCTTAATTTATCGTAACTGATCTGCATTTCCAGCCTCTTCCCTCCCATCCAGAGCTGGATGGACTAAGATCTTCCTTCCAAACTTCACGCCTGGTCCTTTCCGTCTCCCGCTTCTGCACAGATGTCACCACCTACTGCCCGGCCATGTCCATGTCTGTAGAACACTGTTGATGGGTATAAATGGAATCCAGCTCTGGCTGCCCAATGCCAAAATGGGAGGATTTGGCAAGCTACAAGGAATTCATTCACTCATTCATTCATTCATTCATTCAGTGTCCCAGCTATGTGCCAGGCACACTGTTTCAGACACTGGGAGTCAGACAATAAGCAAATAAAGAAGCAAAGCATATTGTATGTCACATGGTGATATGTGCTGTGAAGATATAAATGAGGAGGAAGGATCAGGAGTGATAAGAGAGAAGGTTGCACTTTTCAAATAAGGCAGTCAGGGAAGGCCTCACTGAGAAGGTGAACTTTGAACAAAACCTGGGAAGGGAGAAGGAGGTGGCGAGGGTGGCCGAGGCGTGCCTGGAGACCAGTGTGGCTGGAGCAGACGGGGTCAGGGAAGGGCATGGTGGGCAGGAGCAGGCTGGCAATGGGGAGACCACACGGGGCCTGCGGGCTGAGCCAAGCACTCAGCTTTCACTCTGAGGCCACTGGGAGCCATCAGAGGTTTCGAGCCAAGAAGCCACATAAGGTGACGTGGGCAGAATGGCAACAGCAATGGCACCACAACCCAGGACAGAGCTGACGGAGGTGGGAAGGGCTGGCAGGGAGCGGAGACGGTCAGATTCTGGATGTTTTCTAAAGGCGGACTGGATATGGCCGAGGAGTCAAGGACAACGCCAGGGTTTGAGTTTGAGAAATTGAAGGATGGAGTTTTCAGTAACAACTGATGGAGAAGATGCTCAGCAAAGCAGGCAGGGGAGGGAGGAATGTCAGGAGTTTGGGTTTGGAGATATTAACCTCGAGGCATCTATCAGACGTCTAAGAGGAAATCTCCAGCAGGCACTGGCCTGGCCAGGCTAGACGTCACTAGGGGCCGAGGCACAGAGAGAGTGTCTGAAGTCTTGGGAGGGAATGAGATCATCTCCACAGTGAATGGAAACAGAGAAGACCAAGGAACCTGGAAGATTCCGACTGGCTCCACCTGCTTTTCTCTCTCTCAATCTCTCTTTCATCTTTCATTTTTTGTTTCTTACCATGAACTACTCTTTATTGTCTCTCACTCTACTGGCTACCAACATCTCCTGAGTTTACCAGTCCTCAGTTTTGGCCACAAGAAGAGACAAACGACTTCCCTCTTGGTGTCAATCTTCCCGCCTGCCCACTGCAGGGGCGCGGCGCGTGGGGGCGCGGCGCGTGGGGGCGCGGCGCGTGGGGGCGCGGCGCGTGGGGGCGCGGCGCGTGGGGGCGCGGCGCGTGGGGGCGCGGCGCGTGGGGGCGCGGCGCGTGGGGGCGCGGCGCGTGGGGGCGCGGCGCGTGGGGGCGCGGCCACCCCGTACTTCCTGGGACTCTGCTCGTCCATGCCTGTGCTGGGAATGCAGGCTTTGAACCTGGATGGTTAGGGAGAGAGAGGAGAAAAACAGAATAAAACAAACCAAAGCAGAGAGAGGCCAGTCCAGTGCCACAGTGGGGTGTTGGGGCACGTCCCCATGCGCCGTCCTGCCTTCCCTGCCTTGCGCCACCTCCTCTTGCCCATGCTCCTGTCTCGTGGGCCCATTTACCCGCCAGCGGTGCCTGCCCCCACTTTCCACCCATGGAACCCCTGCGTGGGCTGCCCACACCTCACATTCCTCGTCCTCCACCGTCCGGCCCCTTCTCAGACCACCGCACCGCAGAAGGGGCTGTCCACGTGCCCTCCCCGCCAGGCAGCCCCTCACCTGCCAGTCCCAGGTCCCGCGTCCGCTCTGGGCCCTCAGCCCGGCTGGGGGCCGCGCCCTGGTGCCATCTCTGACCGGGCGCCGCAGGGCCTCGTGCAGGTGTGACCCGCCGTCTCGGGACCCGCGGCAGCCCTACGGGGCGGTGGGCCGGGCCTCCTGCCGGTGTGACCCGCCGTCTCGGGACCGCGGCAGCCCCACAGGGCGGTGGGCCGGGCCTCGCCGCCTCTGGCGCAGGAGGCGCCCCGCGAGCGCGAAGGCCACCGGCTCGTGGCGGATTTTCTCAGCCGGTCTTCATTCTGCGCTCAGAAAAATCTCTCAGGGGCTGCGCTCTACGTGGCCGTCGCCCCGCCGCCGCGGGCAGGTGTCGCGGAGCGTCCCCTGGGCGGGGGCCTGGCGGGCCGCGG
This sequence comes from Microcebus murinus, assembly GCF_040939455.1. Classification (NCBI taxonomy): domain Eukaryota; kingdom Metazoa; phylum Chordata; class Mammalia; order Primates; family Cheirogaleidae; genus Microcebus; species Microcebus murinus. Next base: position 39,836,075 of record NC_134124.1, read on the forward strand.
GGCACGCGAAGAAACAGCAGGGCGTGCGGGCCGCCACGGGGGCGGACGGCGGGCCGGCCGGGGTTGGGCCGGGCACGGGTCGCGAACGTGGCGGAGTCGGGACGCGGGCTGTGCTGGCGGCTGGGGCGTCCGGCTGGCGCGGGAGGGGACTTGAGCTGGGTCTCCGGGGCGAGGAGGTTCCCGACAGGCGGGGAGACGGCGGTTCCGGGGAGGGGCGGAGTTCAGCACCTGTGCAGGGACAGGAGAGCAGGCTGGAAACCAGTCCGCGTGCGGGAACCCAGACGTCTTCAGAGACTTCTGGAAGGTCAAGACGCGGGAGCAGCAGCTTGCCCAGCCCCCGCGCCGCCAGCCCGGCCCTGCGCTGTGTCCCTGCGCGGGCGCCCCGGTCCCCAGCCCTCCCCCGCCAGGCGGGGCCTCTGGGCGTGGCGGGAACACGCCGAAGGGGCCGTGAGAGCCACACGCCGCAGGCCTGTCGCGAACACAGGAGGGCTTGGCCTCCCGGCCCTCCCTGCGACCCTCTGCGGTCACGTGACATGTTCGCGGAAAGGAACCCGGGACTCTCACCCCAGCTGGAACTAACGGAACTAACAGAAAATGAAGAAAAAATGGGACTTTGAGGCTATGTTGCCCAGTTTCCCAGGCATCGCCCAGGGCGATGTTGGGGGAGACAGATGCAAGCGCGATTCACGACCTTGTCCCTCAGGCCTGCCTCCACGCTGCCTCCTTTTTTCCTTGTTTGTGCCTTGTTGGGGGCAGTAATTTCAAGTTGCAAGAGTAATGTTAATACAGAGAACTCCTGTAGATTACACTTCAACTGGGAGCAGCAGTTGTTTCCACTTTCCTCACTTGCTCGTGCGTGTGCAGGTGCACATGCGGGGAGTAAGCTGCAGGCCGACTTGCTTCGCCCCTAAATGCTCTGCACGTTCTTCCTAAGAGCAAGGACATTCTCCTGCACAGCCCAGTGTGGCCGCCCGGTGCGCAGCCCACCCTCCACCCGGTGCTGCTGCTTAGTCCACTGTCCGTGGGCACGGGTCACCGGCTGCCACGAATGTTCTCTGAAGCTTTTCCCCACTAGCTTTTTAACCCTTCCTTCTTCTTTTAATTTTAATTTTTTACATAGAAATAATTTCAAGTTCACAGAATACTACAGAGGACACCCATGTATTTTGCCGAGATTCACCTGTGGCTGACATTTGGCTCCAATTGGTTGCCACGTACACACATTGTATCTGTCTGTGTATCTATCTGTCCATCCACATATGTAGTGTTTTTTCCTAAACCATTTGAGAGTGACTTGCATTCAGCATATGCCTTAACCCCTAAATACTGCAGTGTGTACACCCTAAGAAGAGGGAAATTCTCTTGTATAACCATAGTACAATTTATGCATTCCGAAAATTAACACTGATATGGGACTTTTTATTGAAAGGAAATTCACATAATATAAAATTAAACATATTACAGTGAACAATTCAGTGGTATTTAGTACATTCACAATGTTGTGCCACCACCTCTGCCTCGTTCCAGCACGTTTCCACTACCCCAAAGGAAACACGGCACCCATCAACCAGTTTCCCCTATTCTCTCACCCTCTCTCCAGCCCCTGGCAGCCACCAATCTGCCTGCTGTCTCTAAGGGGCTCATCAATTCTGGACATTTCCTATAAATGGACTCACAGCCTTTTGTGTCTGGCTTTTTGCACTTAGCATGATGTTTTCCTGCACGTTGTAGCTCTTCATTTCTCTCTGTGCTGAATACTGCTCCGTGGTGTGTGTGCAGTGCACCACATGTGCTCTATCCATTCGTTAGTCGATAGCCACTGGGGCTGCTTCACCTGTTGACTATTGTGAATGATGCTGCTGTGAACTTATGTGCGTCTATATTTGCTTGAGTTCCTGTTTTCAATTCTTTTTGGCATATACCTAGGAGTGGAATTGCTGGGTCAGATGGTAATTCTATGTTTACCTTTTTAAGAAACTGCCAAATTGTCTTCTGTAGCGGCTACCATTTTCTGTTCCCACCAACATTCTGCAAGGTTTCCAGTTTCTCCACATCCTTTCCAAACATTTTATTATTATTATAGCCATTCTAGTGGGTGTGAATTGGTATCTCATTGTGGTTTTGATTTGCATGTCTCTGATGGTTACAATGTTGAGCATCTTTTCATGTGCTCATTGACTATTTAGATATCTTCTCTAGGGAAATGCCTTTTCAAGACATTTGCCCATTTTTAAATTGGATTCATTGTCTTTTTCTTGTTGAGTTGTAGGAGTTCCTTATATATTCTGGCAAAGTGAGAATCATACCCCTCAGCCAAGAGGCCAATGCATCCTTATATATTCTCCATACTAGACTCTTATCAGATAAATGTTTTGCAATTATTTTCTCCCATTCTGTAAGTTATCCTTTCACTTTCTTGATAATGTTCTTTGATATACAAAAGCATTTTATTTTAGTGAAGTCCAATTTACCTGTTTTTCTTGTGTGGCTTGTGCTTTGGCGTGTGATGTGATACTTTTATCTCATCTGCTGCCCTGATTGTAATTCTGTCAATTGGCCCATTCTTGACCTGCAGCACAGGATCTGTCTAAGATCAGATATTGCACTAAGTTGTCATATCTCTTTAGCCTCCTTTAATTTGAAACATTTGCCCAGCCTTTGTTTATCTTTTATGACTTTGAAATTTTTTGAAGAATACAGTCCCTCTGCTTTTTTATAGAATGTCCCTCATTTGGGGTTTGTCTGAAACTTCCTCATGTCACCTCCCAGCTGTACATCCACAGCTGGGGCACCACCTAGGTGAAGCTGTCCTCCCCACACTGTCACATCTGGAGGCACCTGAAGCCCAGGTGCATTGGAGATGGTCATTTTGACTACCTGGACAAGTTGGTCATTTGATTTCTCCACTGCATCACTACTGTTTTCTCCCCAATTTGGGGGGAGACGCTGGAAGACCATCCAAATAACCCTGCACCTCAATAGTTTCTCCTAGACTTGGCCTCCACCAGTGAGTCTCACCTTACCCACCTTTGCTGTGGTGGCTGCCAAATGCTGACTGTGCACCTGAAGCACCAGGCAGGACCCAGCACTCTACTCTAAGCAAGAGCCTCCCTTCTCCTCCCTTGATTCGTTGATTTAATCCATTTTATTCTGTGTGAATTCATGAATTCCTGTTTTCCCCAAAAGGATTCTAATTCATTACTGTATTTAATTATTTTGGTGTTCAAATCATCCCAGATCTGGCCACTGGGAGCCCCTACAATCTGGCGTATGTGTCCTTGTGACATACTTCCACCTTTGCTTTGCTATTGCTTTTGTGGTAGTGATGGTGATGGCGGTGTGTGTGTGTGTGTGTGTGTGTGTGTGTGTGTCTGTGTGTCTGTGTGTGTGTGTGTGTGAGTGTTTAAGCATCTCTTTAGCTTTCTGGCATAACAAGATGTTCCTGGCTCATCTTGAACCTGGCTTGCCCCAGCCCTGCTTTCAGCCATTTCTCCCAGGATCTCTGGTTCCTGCTAGAGGGAAATGATATTAGAGAACAAGACCTGGGTACCAGGTGAGCACATACCTTCATTAGGCCCCCTGAATGTATGGGACAGGCAGAGGGTGCTGAGCTCGGGGCTTGGGGCCAGACCTGCCTCTCTGCCTCATCATGGTGCTGTAGGGCTCCTCTGCGGCCACACACGTGAGATGGTCAGCCTGTCATGGCAAGTGCTGTAACAGATTAGCCACAGGCATCGTGTCACGCTGCTCCTTTTTTTAGCTAAATCTCTGCGCACAGCTGTGATTATTTCCAGGTGCATTGGTCATGAAAAATTGTGAGTTTTTTAAACATAGGAATGAATTATTTTGATGATATGTGAGCACAGAGTTCCACTGAGTTTTACACAGGCCAGACATGTGTATGTGTGTGTGGGTCTGCGTGTATACATGTACACCATGTCTTTGCTCCATAAGGTGAGACTGTGAAGTTACCTGTTTATTGCTCTATCCCTTCCAAGACAATATAGGCTCCTGAGGCCAGCGACGGTGCCCGCTTCATGCATCACCCAGCACCCAGTGCAGTGTCTGGTGCCTGGCTGGGACTCTGTAAATGACTCTTGGGTGAGCACTAATAGCCAAGTATAGCTGCCATGTATGGTGCACTTATACCATGTTAGGCACTGTTCAGAGTGCTTTATATGAATTAACTCTTTTAATACTCATAATGACCCTACTTTCATCATTCCCATATCACAGATGAGGAAATTGAGGCTGAGGGAAACTCAGTGATTTTCCCAAGTTCACATAGCCAGGAAATGGCAGAGTCAGATTCACTCCTAGGCGGCCTTGCTCCAGAGTCCATGCTCTTAACTACAACAGATACTACTGGATGGAAGGATGGATGGATGAGTGTGTGGATGGATGGATGAGTGCATGGAGGGGTGGGTGGGTGAATACATGGATGGATGGATGGATGAGTGAATGGATGGGTGGGTAGCTGTCTGGATAGGTAGATATATGTATGTATGCATGCATGCATGCATGTATGTATGTATGGATGGATGGATGAGTGCATGGAGGGGTGGGTGGGTGAATACATGGATGGATGGATGAGTGAATGGATGGGTGGGTAGCTGTCTGGATAGGTAGAAATATGTATGTATGCATGCATGCATGCATGTATGTATGTATGGATGGATGGATGAGTGAATGGATAGCTGGATGGATGGATGTAAGGATGGATGTGTAGGTAGATGGGTGTATGGATGGCTGGATGGGTGCATGAGTGAAAGGGGGTCTGGATGGATGGATTAGTGTATGAGGCCAGCAGATGGGTGGCTTGTCCATTTCTCTCCTATTCTTTTGGGAGCATCCCACTCCCTGCTGGGAGCATCTCCACACCCTCCTTTTCTGGTCCCTCAGAACTCGCTGCCTTTCAGAGTGCATCCCCCAGAGCTGCGCCCTCAACTGGACCCCAGTTAGAGCTGAGCAACCAGAAAGAGAACAGCCACCCTTGTTCTAGACCAGACATTGTCAGCTGGCATCTTGAGAGCCAAATATGGCCCCTAGATGTATTTTCTTTGGCCAACAGAGCATAAAAAGAACAATAATAACTATAAAAAAGATTTAGTATTTAAAAATCAGGGAGTTAACTGAATTTTGAGTTCCAGCTTCTCTTTTAAAAATTGGAAAATTTAGGAACTTGGGCCGTCATATATTGGGCCACTCTGGCTATGGGTCAGCTGTTCATGTGAGGTGAGACTTGAGGCTGTCCATTTGCTGTGGTCCCCACCCAGCCCTCTTCGCTGGTCATCTATTTGTCCCCTGAGGGGGTCTGAGTTTGTAGTCCCTGGTCTAGACACTGCTCCTCTAGCTAGCTCGTCCAAGGTGAGGTCCCCTTTCTTGGCTACTGCCTTCTGCCTTTGGCCCTGCTGAGCAAACCATTGTCTACAAAGCTACATTGCCCATCTTCTGCCTGCATCCTGTGTCCTACTCCATTTCTGTGCGCTTCCTTCAGTTGAGGTGAGGTGCCAAGGGTGACAGTTGAGCTCAGTTGAGAACCTGAGGTTGGAGTCACCCTGGGGGTTCCCTAATCCTCCCCGTCGCAGGTCAGGAAGATATTAACATTCTCATCCAGGTCAGTGACAGCCGTGTTGAGGGCGCAAGGCTGAAGACAGCTGTGTGGTGGCGGCCAGGGACGCCCCTCTGGGTTAGCACTGCCAAATCCATTTGATCGGGAACACTATGGAGCCCTCTGTTTCTCCCACGATCTGGTCTTCCATTCTCCACGTGTCCTCCAGAACAGCAGGCGACCCTGGGTGCTCAAACACCAAGCCCGAGTTCCCCCGGTCTGCCCAGAGAGCCCTTGGAAGCAGGCAGGAGGCAGGAGTGCTCTGGGTGCGGATCGGTGAGTGGGGTGAGGACGCCAGGGCCATCCCCACTCCCTTTCCCAGTTACACACGGCTCCTCCAGAAGCCGTTCAGGAACGCCTGTGGAGGTCACTGCCGCCCCTGCAGCCTCTTCCCTCTCCTGCCTTCTCGCCTTCCACAGCTCCCGGAGAACACATCACAAAGCCCGGTCCCCCAGGATGGCATTCATCTCGGTGGCCACAGAAAAGGGCCCCCCAGAGCCCCAGGAGCTGGTGTTCCCAGGCCAGCGCCCGTCCCCTGCCAGCTGAGCACCCGTTCTCGGGGTGCGCATCCAAGACGGTTCTCCTCGGCAGAGAAGGCAGGGCCAGTCAGAGGGAGCTGCACTGTCTTCCCCTCCCTGTGGGCCACCTGCACCTGTCTGTCCCCTGGAAGCCCTTGTCCTCTCCGTTCTGACCTCTGACACACTTGCCCACCTTCAGAGCAAGTCCTGTAGGAAGGAAGACCGCCTTAGATAGCGTGGCTTCAGCGCCCACCTCTGGCCGCTCGGACAAGCGACCCAGCCTCTCAGACCTCAGCCTGCACATCCATGTGGGGACCGCAGCACTGCCTGTGCGCTGGCCACCTCCCGTAACTGCCCCACGAGGGTGGCCGCCAGGAGCCCAGAAGGTTGGAAACCTGCAGTGCAGAAACACTGGTGTCCCCAGGGAAGCCTGGATGTTGGGTGCCCCCTGACCCAACTCAGAGCCGCTCCCTACTCTATCCGCCTTGCTTTGCACCCTGGGAGGCTGACACCAGGGCTCGTACCCGAACCTGTATGCCTCCAGCTGTGGGTTCAGCCACTGGGAGGCACCACTGCAGGCTGGCAGGAGAGGAAGGCCGGGCACTCCTCCCTCACCCCCTTCCTGCTTCAGGGCTTCTGCCATGCTCCCACAGCCACCAGCTGCACTGGCGCTCACTCAGGCCCCGGGTGGTGACAGCCCCCACTAGCACCCCAGCTAGTCTCTGGGGCCTTGGTATCTGCTACAGCCTGCATGCTGTGTCACTCACAATTTGTATGTTGAAGCCGTATCCCCAAGGTGATGGGTTAGGAGGTGGGGCCCTGGGGACGTGATTAAGTCGTAGGGGAGGAGCCTTCATGGCTGGGGTCAATGTCCTTAGAAAGAGGCCCCAGACAGCCTACAGCTCGTCTCTTCTGCCATGTGAGGAGGACACAGTGAGAAGATGCCACCTGGGAACCTGGAGACAGGCCCCTCCAGACACCAGGCATGCCCGCGCCTCGTCTCAGGCTTCCCAGCCCCCAGAACGGCAAGAAACACGTGCTGCGGTTCGCAGACCGCCAGGGAACTGCATTTCATTGTGTCAGCCAGAACGGACAGACAGCGCCCTCCCTGCATCCCGCCCGTGCCTAGGAAGTGTCCTGCCCCGAACCCTTGCATCACCGCGTCTGGGGCGAGAGCCACAGCTGTGGCCCACAGGCCCCGCTGGTGGCCGCCCCTGGGCAGTGCTCAGCCATCAATGGATTTGCTGTTATTTTCATGCTGATTTCTGTCTCTTTCTTACCTGTGTGAGTCAGAAGGTGTGCTGGACCTGCAGGCAGAAAAGCCCCTTGGGGCCTGACGCTTACACTGGGAATACGGTTTGGGGGCAACTCCCTTCATCCTCCTCAGCTTCAGTTTTCCCATCCGAGAAATGGGTTTAATAGCAGTCACTTCCGCTGTGGCTCCTGGGAGGCACCTGGTGGCCGGCGGGTGTTTTGAGTCCATGTCCGGTGTCCAGAGAAGTGACCAGTGGTGCAAGAACCTCTCCGTGGCCTTAGCTGTCCTGTGAGTGAGATGGGGACCCAAGACGCAAGTCTGGGCGAAGAAATGCTGCTTCCCTGACCTTGTTTGCTCTCAAGTAAGCACCGGTGACAAGTACAGCAGTCAGAGATGGTTTCCGGAAGTTTCCATCTTGGCCCCTGGCCCCCAGCAGCCTCTCTCCGGCCGCCCTGCCTGGCTGCACTTGCCCTCTTCACCTGGCAGGCGGAGAGAGGACGCCCGTGCGGGCTCCTGCGCGCCCGCGTGCCGCGTCTGCGAGCTGCGGCCTTGCAGGCGGGCCCAGGCGCCCCCAGGAGAGGCGCAGAGCGAGCAGGGCTGCAGGGCCCAGTGTTGTTCTGGAAAACACCCTTCTCGAGCTGAACAGCCGATGTGCCTGGCAACGGTGCTGACAGCACGGGGTATGCTCTCAGGACGCTGAGATCCCTTCCGGCTCTGAGGTTCTGGGGTTCTTGTGTCTCCTGCAATAGTCAGTGGCCTATTGCATTGGTTTCTGTTGGTAGTACCCTGTCTGGCACTTTTATTTAATCATTTTGGTTGCAAGTCATACAAACTCAGTTTCAAATGTTGTAAACTTAAAAAAGGAATCTATAGGTTCTAATAGCTAAAAGTGCACAGCTTCAGGCAAGGCTGGATCCAGGGACACAAACTCTGTTGCTTCCAATTTATCTGCCTCCACCTGTTAGCTCTGATTCCTTTGATATTGGCTTCCTGCTCAGCAGGGTCTCCATGGGGTGTTGCAAAGCTGCCCCCACCAGCTCCACACTCACATCCCTCCAGCTCAGTGTCACCAGAAGGAATCAAGTGCCCCTTGCTCAGTAGCACCAGCAAAAGTCCCACAGTTTGGTCGTGTTGAGCCTGTTTGACCAAGCTTGTGTCGTATGGCCACTTTTAATCACCAAGGCCAGGGGGATGTAACGATTTGGTTAGTAGGACCTGGTGCCCAAACTGGCATGAGAGGGAGACAGGCTCTCCCAGAGCCAAAAGTATCAAGAGACTGGGCTTGATGACTCCAGAGACACTCCGGGGTCTAGTGATTGAAGCTCCTGCAACTCTTACATGCTGGCATCACGGGCGGCGTTGCACTGGGCGAGAGCCAGCTCTCCCGGGCTTGAGCACCAGCCGCACCACCTTCTGGCTGTGTGGTCTTGAGCAAGTTCATTTGCCTCCCTGAGCTGCAGTCTCCTCAGCTGAGAAACGGGTGTCAACAGCATCTGCCGTGTAGGAATGCTGTGTGATTGGATGATTTCATCTCTGCAGGGTGCTGAGAACGGGCTCTGGCGTGCAGTGAGCTCTCTGCGTTCGGTGCTGGGGTTCTAAGGCGAGCTGCCGGACTTGGCCCCTGCCAGTACGGAGCGGGCAGTGTGGGCGGGCTGGGGCTGTGAGTCCGCACATGCTGACTGAGAACCTGTTACGAGAGGTCAGGTGGCTGGGTGGTCACAATATGGCCTGGTAAGTGTGAGAGGCCGGGGGTCAGCTCACAGGGGCTTCTAGAACCTCAGGATCAGCAGGAGCTACCCAGTGAATTCGGAAGTGAGAGGGGCATACATGGCAGAGAGAATGGCAGATACAGAAGCCTCGAGACAAGACTGTGGTGGAGGCTGGAGCTGGAGGCTGCGTTTGAGGTTGGGAGAGGGATGGCGAGGGTGGCCAGGGTATGGCTGCGGGCAGGCTGGGGCAGTGGTGCCAGCTCCGGACTCACGGCCTCCTGTAGGAATCAGAGCTTCCGCTTAACAGCTGTGTAGATCCCCCTGAAAAGATTGTTATTTTAATTTTTTAAATTTTTATTTTCTTTTCTAACAACTTTATTGAGGTATAATTGACAGATGATAAACGGCACATATTGAGTGTGTAATTGGATGAGCTTCGCCACATGTATACGCCAATGAGACCATCGCCACTGCCAATGATAGACGCGTCCACCGCCACCCACGCGGGCCCGCCCTCTGTGGCCCGCTCCCGCCACTCCCAGCCCCCACTCCCCAGTCAGCTGCTAGAATTCTGCTTCTTGTTATCGTAAATTACTAGCTTACATTTTCTAGAGGTTTATAGCAATGGAATCATACAATTTGTACTCTGGATTTTTATTTTTTTTGCCTAGCTTCTTCCACTCATAATTTAATCTAATTATTTTTATATTCCTCCATGTTGTTGTGTATGTCAAAAGTTTATTTCTTTTTGTTGCTGAGTAGTATTCCATTGTAGGGATACACTGCAGTTTGTTGTCCATTCACCTGCTGATGGACAGCTGACTTGTTTCTGCTCTGGGGATATTACAAATAATGCTGCTATGAACATCTGTGTACAAATCTTTGTGCAGACATATATTTTCATTTCTCTTCGGTAAATATTTAGGAGTGAGTGGAGTGGCTACATCATATCATAGGTGTATGTTTCACTTTTTAAGAAACTGATATTTGTTTTCCAAAGTAGTGGCACCATTTTACATTCCTACCAGCTGTATATGAGAGTTCCAGTTGCTTCACTTCCTCACCAACACTTAGCGTTGTCAGTCTTAACCTCAGTCATATCTGTGGACAGTGGTTACCTCATTGTGATTTTCATTTGCATTTCCTTAATGACTAATGGTGTCAAGCATCTTTCCAAGTTATTTTTTGTTCCTTTGTATCTCTTTTTTGGTGAAATGTCTGTTCAAATATTTCCCCCATTTTGTATTGGCTTGTTTGCCTTCTTACTGAGTTCCGAGCGTTCCCCCTGTCTTTCAGATAGCATGTGCCTTATCAGATATATGATATAAAAATATTTTCTGAGTCTGTGGCTTCACTTTTCATTTTCTTGACAGTGTCTTCCAAAGAGCAGAAGTTTTAAATTTTAATGCAGTTAAATTTATCAATTTGTCCTTTTATGAATAGTGCTTTTGGTATTGTACCTGAGAAATATTTGCCTAAATCTTTGTCTAAAGTTGCTAAGATTTTCACCTATGTTTATGTCCCTTGTTCTATCAACTATTGAAAGAGAGGCATTGAAATTTCCAACTATGATTGTGAATTTCTCTATTTTTCTTGTGTTTCCATCAGTTTTGCTTTGAGCCTTTTAAGCTTTCTTATATGGTGTTTAAATGTCAAGGATTATTATGTCTGCTTTAAGAGTTTACTCCTTTACCATTATGAAATGACCTTCTCTATCCCTGCTAATGTTCTTTGCTCTGGAATCTACTTTGTCTAATATAAATATAGCCATCCCAGGTTTTGATTATATTAGCATAGCATATCTTTCACCATCATTTTACTTTTAACCTATTTGTGTCTTTATATTTAAAATGCATTTCTTGAAGATGGTAAAGGGTTGTGCCTTGTTTTTTAATCCTGTCTGACAATCTCTACCTTTTTACTGGGGGCTTTAGACCACTTACATTTATCGAGATAATAGACAAAGCTAGCTTTAAATCTATTGTCTTACTATTTATTACATTTGTTCTTGGTTCCTTTTTTCATCTTTTTCTACTGTCTTTGGATTAATGGAGTGTCTTTTATGATACCATTTTATTTCCTTTGTTAGCTTATTGGCTCTAATTCTTTATTTTGTTATTTTAGTGGTGTTTGTAGGATTTATAGTATATATCTTTATCTTATCACAGTCTGTCTTCAAGTGATTATATCACTTCACATATATTATGCCTTACAATACTATATTTCTATTTTTCCTCCTTTTGAACTTTGTGCAATTATTTTCGTAAATTTTACTTTTACATGTATTTTAAACACCAACACTTCTTTGTCATTCTTATACAGTGAATTATCTTTGTAAAAGTTTTAAATAATTTTTAAAAATCTCATATATTTGCTCATGCAGTTGCTAAATGCTTTTAATTTCTATATTTCCATCTGTTATTTTTGTCTGAACATTTGCTTTAACCTTTGTTATAGTACGGGTCTGCTGGAGATGCAGTCTTTCAGATTCGTATGTCTGAAAATGTCTTTATTTTGCCTTTGATTTTGAGAGATGTTTTTACTGGTAGGTTTATAGCTTATTTTTCTTCTTATTATTATTATTTTCAGTTAAAGATGTTGACCCACTGTCTTCTCACTTGCATCGTTTCCAGTGAGAAATGCCACCATTATCTCTGTTCCGTTATAATGCATCTCTTTTTCTGGCTATGTTTAAGATTCTTCTCTACCACAAAACAATTGCTCAAAATTTTGGGGGCAATTTGACTTTAGTAAATCTTGGTATAGTTTTCTTCATGTTTCTTGGGGTTCTTTGAGCCTCTTGGGTCTGTGTTCATAGTTCTTATCAAATTGAGAAAACTTTTAGGTATTTCTCAAATGTTCGTTTCCACACTGCCCCTCCTTTCTCTGCTCCCATGAGGACTCCAGCTGCACACGTGGCGGGCCACTAAAGTTGTCCCAGAGCTCTGGTGCTCTTTTCAGTTTCTCGCTCTTCTTTCCGTGTTTCATTTTGGATAGTTTCTATTGCTGTCTTCAAGTTCACTAATCTTTCCTTCTGTAGTGTCTAATCTGCTATTGATCTCATCCAGTGTCTTTTTCATTTTACACATTGTAGTTTTCATCTCTAAAAGTTTGATTTGTGCTTTTGTTATATCTTTCATGTCTCTACTTAATTTTTTGAATATATGGAATATAGTTATAATAACTGTTACGATGCCCTTGTTTGTTCATTTTAACTTCTGTGTCAGTTCTGGGTCAGTTTCGATTGATTCATTTAACTTCTCACTATGATTTTAATTTCCTGATTCTTTGTGTGTCTGGTAATTTTTTATCAGATGCCAGACATTGTGGATTTTATGTTGTTGGTGCGAGATATTTTTGTATTCCTATCCATATTCTTGAGCTACATCTGGGATGTAGTTAACCTACTTTCAAGAAGTTTGAGCCTTTTGGGTCTTGCTTTTAATATCTGTTGGATAGGACCAGAGAGAGCAGTGTGCAGTCTAAGGCTGACTGTCCCCACTGCTGAGGCAAGACCCTTCTGAGCACGTAGTTCAATGTCCCATGAATCTTGACGTTTTGCAGCCTGGCTCATGGCAACAGGCACTATTCCCAGCCTTGCCTGAGTGCTGAGCCTTGCTCCCCTCTGATCCCTTCAGATAGTTATTTCCCTGGCCTTGGGCAGTTTCTTACACACAGGCTCTAATTAGCACTCAGCTGAACACGCAGGCAGGGGACCGTCTGCAGGTCTCCAGGACTCTCTCTTTGTCTCTGTCTCTCCCTGTAGCTTTCTGCAGCTCTCTCCTCTCCAGTGCTCTGTCTTGGACTCTCAGCTCTGTCTTCAACTCAGAGAGTCTACTGGGCTGCACCTTGGTTCCCCACCCTGAACTGTGGCCTGGAAACTCTCTCAAGGCAGGAGCCGGGGCAGTCACTGAGCTCTCCTCTTCTGTTTTCCTTCTCTCAGTGACCACCAACCATCATTGTCAGATGCCCAGAGTCTTGCAAACAATCTGTTATTTCATATGTTTTGCCCATTTTTAGATTTTTGCAGGTGGGAAGGTAAATTTGGTCTCTGTTACTCCATCTTGGCTGAAAGTGGAAGTTCCCCAAGCAGTTTAAATCAGGGAAACAACGGACCAGATTTGACCTTCAGAGCAATCCCTGTTTCTGGAAATTCTTCCTAACCTCCCTGGGGTCGCAGGCCTCTGGGCCCCTTGGCCTGAGGGGCTAATTTTCCTAGCCTCTTGTAGCCCAGGATGGTGGTTTGGTATGGAGCCAGCCCCTCAAGACAAGCCCTGAGAGGAGGATCTGTGCACCCCTGGGGGGGCCAGCCTGCCCTGGTCACCTCACGTTCATGCCTGCAGGTCCCTGGCACTCGGAGGCAGGAGCGCTGCGCGGAGTGGAGCGCGTCCCGGTGTTGGCCAGGGCCGGCGAGTTGATGCTGGGGCTGCTGCTGGGCTGCAGGGAGAGGGACGGGCCTTCACAGCGTGACAGCACGCCACACGCAGCTTGGCCACGTCCTTACCCCGTGGGGTTGGCAGGCAGAGACTTATTCCCTTCTCAGAAGCTCAGAGGTGAAGCAGGTCGCCCACTGCTGAAGGGCGGAGTGTGCGTCTCTGGGCGCTCGCCCAGGATTTGGGCCCAGGGACGCATTCAGACAGCCCCAAGGGCCCCTCTGCTCCTGCCGCGTCCCTGAGAGGCCCGGCAGGAAGGGTCGGAGCGACTCCGCTGCCAGCCACCACGGCCTCCCTCGCCAGCAGGAATCTCTTCCAGCTGAGGCCAGGGAGCGCTCAGCGAGCGCCCCAGGCACCGCTCGCTCGCCGGAGCCGCCTCGCCGGGCAGGGAAAGCTGGCCGGGGTTGAGGGAGTGGCCGAGAGGCACCGTCCCGACAGCCCGGGGCGGCTGTGCGGAAGGACGCCGGCAGTGCTGTGCCTTTGGCAGATGCAACGCCACCTGGGAGGTGCTGTCGGGTTTTCCACCAAGGCCAGCGAGGCAGACCTTTCTAACGGCTGCTTCTGATTCTCGTCTGTCCTGCAATCCCGAGTGCTCAGCACGCTGCAGGGCGCAGAGGAAGGGAGTAGGGTGGGCTTCAGAGTCTCCTGGCACAGGGGCAGGATAGAGAAATGTCACCACGGTAGACACCTAAGAGCCAGAAAGTCATGTTGCCCAGTGTCCTCAGGATGTCATTGGCTGCAGTGAGAAAGGACACATATGTGGCTTTAGAGCTGTTTCCTGACTACGTGGCCTGCAACGTCCTGACCTCACAAGCTCTGAGTCAGAGGCTCCAAACTGAGGGTCTGCAGGATAGTCCTATCGATTTGTGTTTAATTTTATGGGTTTTAAACTGGAATTCATTGCCAACATCCTCAGATTGGGAGTTGCCATGAAAGTTCTTAGATTTCCAACTTCTCTTGAAAAGTAGAAGCTCTGATTTTCCCTGAGCTGAGCAGTGACACTGCACGTCCTCACAGCCAGTGCCCAGTGCCCTGAGCTGAGCAGTGACACTGCACGCCCTCACAGCCAGTGCCCAGTGCCCTGAGCTGAGCAGTGACACTGCATGTCCTCACAGCCAGTGCCCAGTCCCCTGAGCTGAGCAGTGACACTGCACGCCCTCACAGCCAGTGCCCAGTCCCCTGAGCTGAGCAGTGACACTGCACGTCCTCACAGCCAGTGCCCAGTCCCCTGAGCTGAGCAGTGACACTGCACGTCCTCACAGCCAGTGCCCAGTCCCCTGAGCTGAGCAGTGACACTGCACGTCCTCACAGCCAGTGCCCAGTCCCCTGAGCTGAGCAGTGACACTGCACGCCCTCACAGCCAGTGCCCAGTCCCCTGAGCTGAGCAGTGACACTGCACGTCCTCACAGCCAGTGCCCAGTCCCCTGAGCTGAGCAGTGACACTGCACGTCCTCACAGCCAGTGCCCAGTGCCCTGAGCTGAGCAGTGACACTGCACGTCCTCACAGCCAGTGCCCAGTCCTCTGAGCTGAGCAGTGACACTGCACGCCCTCACAGCCAGTGCCCAGTGCCCTGAGCTGAGCAGTGACACTGCACGTCCTCACAGCCAGTGCCCAGTCCTCTGAGCTGAGCAGTGACACTGCACGCCCTCACAGCCAATGCCCAGTCCCCTGAGCTGAGCAGTGACACTGCACGTCCTCACAACCAGTCCCCAGTCCCCTGAGCTGAGCAGTGACACTGCACATACAGCCAGTGCCCAGCGCCCCTTGCTGCCTCCCGGGCGGGGGCCACGGTCACACACCCCTGCCACCCACCCGGCCCTGCGGACGTTCGGACGTTCACCACGGGCCCCTGTGCGTGTTGGGAGGTCACGTGGGCAATCCCAGACCTGCCGTCTCCCGACAACGTCAACCCCACCCCGCCCCTCTGGACAGCGCGCCCGGCTCCAAGGGGTAGGCCTTCCCCCGCTGAGACAGGGCCAGGAGAGAGGGCGGGTCTCCGCAGGCGTGGCGCCACAGTGGGGCCCCCGCGGCGCACAGGGACGGGGCTCCGGGGCAGGAGTCCCTCGCGGCGGCCTGCGGTGGGCTCACTCCTCACGCACTCTTCTTCCACGGAAAGGACAGGTCGCCCCTCTCGAGGCAGGGGCATGACCCAGACGGACTGTGCTGGGCCCTCAGTCCTCAAATCTGTGATTACAGGTCCCCAAGGGTGTGCTGTGTGTCTTCTTCATGGCACAGCGGCCCCAAAAGATGCATTTCCTCGAGGCCAGGAGAGGAGACCCTGAGGCTCTTCTGGGTGCAAGAGAGATTACTCGACTGCCTGGAGCTGGGCCTGGCGTGGCCGCCTGGGAGGCCAGGGGAGCTGCGTTTCGCGCGTGGTGGCTTGGGCCGCCGCGGGGATGTCTGGCTGAGCCGGACGGGGCCAGTGGGGTCACCGCGGGGTACGGTGCTGTGTCAGGTACTGGAACCACGGAAACCAGTCACCACACGACAGCACCAGCCAACAGTGAGTGGCCTCAAAGAAGCGAGTGGCCTCAGCTGCCTCACGCCCCAGGTAGGAGCATGTTGCCTGCAGGTCACAGAGTATGTCGCTGAAGGTATGACAGCAACAAGTACCTGGCAGTGGGAGGTCCCTGAGCCGACTCAATACAGAACCCAGGTGCCACGTCACTGTGTCAGCCTCGTGCAAAATGGCTGTGATGGCTTCGAGCCTCACCTCCTCACAGGGAAATATCCAAAGACAGGAAGAAAAGAGGCCAGGAAGAAGGTCTCCTTGTGTTTTTCTCTCTCAATCAGGGAGGACCTTCTCTCCTGAGGCCCTTCCAGCACAGGTCGTATTGGCTAACGTGGTCGGAAGGCTTCCCTCATCTGGGAAGGAGTCTCGGGACGTGGATGTCGGGCCTCTCTTGCCTTGCGGTGTCCTGGCAGCGCGGTGAGGGGAGAGGACGGCTGTTGGACCGTTGGGGGACAACCATAGAGGCTGCCCTGCCTTGGCACAGAGCAAGAACTGGACTGAGGATCTCATGGGGTGCCTGTCAGATGCCCAAGGATACAGTTTTATCTAAGCTTTGTGGCTCAGGGTTATCATTTCAGAAGGTGCTAGAATATTAAAGGTTCAGTTAATCCACCTCCCCTAGCAGATTTCCAATTTTTCTTGCTCACTGGGTAGCCTCTGTGAAGGCCAAGTGCTCCAATATCATGCCCTTCCTTCATTAAAATGCCCAGCCTCATGTCTTACCATCAGGAAAGAAAGCATTTGATTTGAACACATTCATGCTAAAGTGTTAGTGACTGATAGATTGCCTTCTTGGTCCATGTCTATTAACAAACGAGAGCTTATTAACTTCAAAAAAATGAATCATTATTAATAGGTTTCTGGCAGGGTGAGACTTGAGTAAGAGAAATGTGTTGTTTCCGGAGAGGGGTGGCAACTCCAGGATGGAGGGAACCATATCTGCTGTTTCTTCATCAGTGGGTGGCAAGCTTGCTTGTGACCCTTTTAGAAGCAGGGTAGTTAGTGTTTCGCTATTTATACAGCATTCGCTAAGTGCTACATTCTATGCTGAGCACTTTACAAATGCTGACTCGTCTGACCCTTGCGGTCTCCCTCTGAGACAGATGTACCTTCATAGACTTACAGATGAGGAAACTGAGGCATGTGGAGAGTAACTTGCTCCAGGAACCACAGCTGGGCTCGTAACCACTTCCTTCCTCCTTTCTGACCTATTACTTCTGAAAGAAGTTTTCCAGTTAGGAATTGATCCGCCAAAGGAAGAAACCATTCTTTCTCTACCTGAGGAAGTAGTTGAAAGACTGCAGTTGGGAAACAAGAGACATGGGTTCGAATCCCAGCCCTGGCTCCTGTTGGCTGTGTGCACGCCCCTCCCTTAGCCTTGCTTCCTCTCCCTAGGTTGGGCCGACAGCACTGCCTGCCTCTCCATGGAGGAAGGCGGAGTCGGTCGCTGGATGTGAAGTGCCCTGTAAAGTTTTAAATGCAGTTCAAGTGTGGATGCTGTTAACAGCAGCAGCTTTCCCTACGCCATCTTACAGGCGGGAAAGCTGGGGTTTGGGGACTAGACAGCCAGGACGGCACAGCCGTGCTCGTGCGGAGACACGGCCGGCGCGGTGCCACCGCCGAGCCGGCAGGCTGGGAGCCAGCGCGGGCCGCCACTCCGGCCGCGAGGGCGAGCGGCGGTCTGTGCCCTGCGCGGGCTGCTCCGGCCCGCCTGGCGTCTGCCGCGGACTCGGGTGCGTCTGCCGCCTGAGAGGCCTGAGAGGCTCAGCCCTTCTTCAGGCAGAGCGCCGCACCCGCGGGCTGTGAGAGGGTTTCTGCCTTTGCGTTGCTTGGCGATGTTGTGTTTAAGTGACTGTGATGGCAGGGATCAGCAGTTTGTGAGCCGACCTGCTTACTTGGCAGGAGGCGGGCAATGAACAGGACTTAAGAAATCTGGTGTGGAGACTGTGGAGTGAGGGCGCGCAGGCAGAGCCCAGGGCGGTGGAGCCGGCTCTGGGGCGGCTTCCCTGGCGCAGCCCTGCCCGGCCGCCCCGCTCCGGCGGTGGGCCCAGCCTGCGCCCGCGCCCCGCTCCTGTCCGACGGCCCCAGGCCTGCGGCGGCCCGGGCTCGCTGAGACGGCGCTGCGGAGGCGGCGCGCGCCCGGCCCGGCCCTGGCGCTCAGCCGAGGAAGTCCAGGCCGCTGAGCCAGGGCCCCGAGACGCACGGAAGGCTCTCAGCAGACACGTGCCACGCCGACAAACGAACGGGAAAGACAGTCATCCTCATTCTTTGCAAAGTCCGTATTTGCGAATTTGCCTGCGTGCTAAAATTCATCTGTGGCCCCCAAATCATTGCTCACTTTCGCCGTCACTTGTGGGCGCGTGCAGAGAGGTGGGAGCCGAGCAGCCTGGCGCAAGGCCCCCCAGGCCGAGAAGGCGGCACCCTGCCCGTGGCACGGCTCCGCACCGCACGGCGAGCTCCGGGCCACCTACCCGATGCCGCGATCCTCTCTTTTTTTGTGCTTTTGTGGGTGAGTTTGCTGTCTGAATGGCCTCCAGGCGTGGCGCGGCGTGTGGCTGAGCCAGAGCCGCCGTGCCGCCCGCTGCAGCGCGCTGGCCCAGGGCGCAGGCGCAGGAACCGGCCCGTGTTCACGGGCTGCCTGCGGACAGACGGACACAGGCTATCTATTGATCAGTTGTTGAAAACACCGTGGCCGGCGGTCCCCAGGAACCTCACCTTGCATTTCTTAGGCACGAAGTTTCAGTCCTTGCTAATTCACTGTTCGCGGTGACTTTGTAGAACAGAACTGCCACAAATGACAAGAACCGGCTGCACGACCATGGCCGTTACGGTCGCTGCTGCTTCTGCGCTGCAAGAGGGAGTCAGGAAGGAGGTTGGTCTGGGGTTCTCCCAGCTTGGCCGTGTTGTGGGGGGCAAATATGATGAAGGCTGTGAAAGGAGGGCATAAACTGTAAAGTCTGAGGGTGGGAGTCATCAACGCCACCACTTAACTATTGCATGGATGTCCCGCTGCAAGGACACTGTCCTGGCTGAGGCCAAGCTCTAGGGCCTCAGGCGATCTCGCTGAGCGGTGCCGGGAAGTCCTACAGGACCGCACGGCCTCGCTCCCTGCATAGCAGTCCCCGGCCGGAGACTGGATGAGGCTGCTCCTGGCTGCTGTTCGCTCTGTGGCCACTGCCTGGTCTGGCCACCCTTATATCTTGCCTGGACAGTGGCATGGCCACCTCGCTGCCCCTGGCCTCCCTCTGGGTGTCCTGCATCCGCTGTCCACGCTGCAGCAGCCAGGCCTCTCGTCCTTCCTCCTCACTCACTTCGATGGCTTCCCCTTCGCCAGGAGGAAGCCCAAGCCTGCCCATGTTGGCCCACAAGGCCCTTGGTGGCCTAGCCCTGTCTGTGTCATCTGATGCCACACTGGCCCTCACTCTGCTCCAGCCGCACTGGCTTCCCCTCGTGTCTTCAAACAGTTCCCCTCCTGCCACAGGCCCTTTGCACTTGCCAAACCTTCCCCTGCCCTCGGTGACTTTACCTGCTCACAGCCTGCACATCCTTCAGGTCTCAGCTTAAGTCACTTCCCTGATGCCCTGCCCCAGGACAAAGTGAGCCCTGGGACGTACCCCACTCCACTCCCCCTTCTCCTTTGCAGAACCTGTCTCAGGTGACATCTTACATTTACATTTAGTAAATGCCCATCAGACCGTAAGCTTCACGAGGCTGGGCACTGGGGGCTGCCTTCACTCATCAGCGAGTTTCCGGAGCACAGGGAGGGCTTGGCACATTGCAGGCGCTCAGCAAACATTTAGTGGGTGAGAAGCTGCCATCGCGTGCGGCCCGCTGTGGAAGCCCTGGTGAACCCGACTCAGGCGCCGCCCTTTGCGGCTCAGAGGCGAGGCGATGGCTAGCACCTGTCCGGCCCAGCCACGCACAGCAGCCCAGTGAGCTGCAGAGGTCGTGTCGCTGGCATTTTGGAGGAGAATGTCGATGAGGCTCAGAGAGACTGGGGGAACTGGCTCGGGACACACAGCCAAGAAGGGGCGGGCAGGATTTGATCCCAGGACTGGCTAACCCAGGATCCTGCCCCTCCTGCCCCTTCCCAGGCCCCCACCCGTCGGGCTGTGTCTCCACTTTGCTGCTTTATGCACGAAGGCTGCGTCACTCGGGGGCTGAGGACTGGCCCCACGCGCCAGCCTTCCTCCTGGCTCCCCTCTGTGTAGGAAGCGGCAGAGTGAGACGGGGCACGTGCGACTTGCTCTTGGGGACATCTTGCCGTGCCGCCTGGCAGGAAGGCCCGCACGTCTCAGAGAAGCCAAGTCCACCTGACAGCCGCGGTGCCTCGGCCACTCTCGGGCGTGCTCAGGGAGGCCGTGGCCTCTGGCGGGCCCTGGAGGAGCCATGGGGTGCTGAGAGAGTGGGTTTCATTTGACTCACTCCCCTTATGTTACACATGGGGAAACTGAGGTCCGAGAATGGAGGCCGGCAGTGAGTTTCAAAAGCAAGACAAGAAGCCAGGGCTGCGTGCGAGGGGCTCTGCACAGCCTGTCGCCGCGCGGGAGCCGCACCCGCCACCTCCCTGAGTCTAGCAGGGGTTTCTGCTAGTCCCGGGCAGGGCGGAAACACCGCTGGACTCCAGGGTGGGCAGGGGCCCTGAGTGGTCGGCCCAATGCTGCACATCTTCATGTGTGTCTCCATCGGCCCGTCCCTACACCCGCGTCTCCCGCATCCACTTACCTGCCTCTCCAGCCGCCGAGCCAGCCGCCGCCACCTCCCTCCACGCACCCGTCTGCCCGCTTCTCGTTCAAACCATCCGTCCAGCCCTCCCTCCTCTCACCAGCTCGCCACTGAGCACCAGCTCTGCGCCTGGCTCTGTAGGATAAAGAGATGAATGGGCTCCGCTTCAGCCCTGCGGAGCCCAGGGCCCTGGGGCAGCAGGTCTGTAAGTGCCCAGCCCCCTGCCTGGCGAGGACCGCAGTGGGGAAGGTGTCCCCATCGTGGCTTCACAAAGAAGAGATGGCCAGGTAGGAAGAGTCTGGACTTCCCAACCCTGACTCCTTTATCCTGGCTCTTGCTATTAACTGGCTATGAGTGCTTGGACAAGGCTCCTTTCCTTTGGGACTCAGTGTACCCATCTGTGATGTGGGTAGATTGGGCTAGATGAGAGTTTCTCAAACTCCAGTGACTTATATAACCCCCTCCACACCTGAGGATCAGATCACCTGTACTAAAAAGTACTTAATATTTTTATTCAAATGAACTCACTTCTTTTACCAAAATAAACTTATTTTAAAATGAAACTTTATTGCTACCATAAATGGGAAAAGAATGATAACAGCTGTCATAAATAGAAAGCAACAATAAAAGAAAAACTTAAAGAAAAAGGCAGACTGCTGATGTCACTAAATTCTAGGCTGAAATGGCTCCCTGCCGAGGGAGGCCTGCTCTTCTCAAGAGGAAGCTCAGCAGGTGCTGGGGAGGAGCTAAACGATCACACGCTCACGCCAAACTCGGCCTTTCTCCTTGGAGAGGTCTCCTCCAGTTTCCCTCCCTGTCACCAGTGGCGGTGGGGAGGGCCGCGCAGGGCCCTGAGTGCGGGCAGCACGCCTGCTGCGCAGAGGCGGCCCGGGCGTCGTCCTGCCCTCTCCTCTGAGCACGCCGAGCGCCGGCCTGGCCCTCCTGAGAGCGCGCTCTCCCTCCATACGCCTCCCAAGAAACCAAGGGTCAGGAGCCGTCCGCAAGCTGGATTCTGTAACTCACACCGGATGGTGCCTGCGTCAAATCCTGACCCCGGAGGGAAACCAATACGGAAATCTGAAGCCACTGCGGGGCTCAGCTGGCATCGGGCGCAGCCCGCCACCCAGAGGGGCCCCGACCCTGTCTAGTCTCACCTCCAGCCACAAGACTCCTCCAGCCCTGGCTCCACCACCCTCACCTTTGACCCAGGCCGCCAAATCCCATGACAGTATAGGGTCCCCAGAGCCTGGCCTTCTGAATGTCCCTGTGGCATTATCAAGTAAAAAAACAAAAAGCGTCTCTTAGTGAGGCCAGTGCCTGAGGTGCCCACGGACTCCCCACCCGGCCGGGAGGCAGGTGGCTGGTGGAGCAGGGAGGCCACGCTGGGTTGGGCTGTGCTCCGGGGCGCCCTGCACGTCCCCCTCTGGGCTCTCGGAGCTCGTGGGGCCTCTGCAGCCACGCTCACACCAACGGTGTTACCTGCTTGAACAAAAGTCCCATTTGGAATTCAGACTTCAGAAGAACAACTGAAGTACCAGAGCTGCTGCCAGCTCTGCCACAGACAGAAAAGCCACTTCTCACCTGGCCTCGGCCCTGGTGCGTGGGGGCACGGTCAGCCCTGCGCCCAGCCCCTGGGCCCGCATCTGAACAGCCAGGCCAGAGAGCCCCTAAGATGGAATCGGCTCCCAAACATCTTTGACTGTGGTGGCTGGTTTAGGGAGCCTCTTGAAAGACTAGTGCTCCCCAAAGCTCACTCTGGGGTGCTCTAATCTAGTCCACCCCCTTGTCCATAAACAAGGAAACTCAGGCCCAGAGAGGGTCTGGCATTGCCCAGTGTCTCACAAGGAGTAGCGGGCGGAGCTGGGATTAGAACCCTTGGCAGCAGGTTGTTTAAGGCATGTCACTTGGGCCTTGGGTGCTGCTGGCACGTGAGGAGAATGGGATTCGCACGGGCTGAGCAATCCTAGGAAAACTCCTGAAGGAGGCAGGACTTGGGGCGGCAGCCTGGGGCCTCTGGGAGCCAATGACTGGAGCCCTGTGGGCTGGACAGGGCGTCACGGAGGACCAGGCCACACTGGAACCTCACTGCCACCCAGTTTTCCCAGAGGGGACTTCAGGATGGGGGCAGGTCTCTGACTTGAGATCAGTCCCTGAACCCGCCAGGGATGGAAGAACGTGAGGGGCCTTTTCCACGTGGCCTGTTCACAGAGCCTCCTCGATGGCTGTGCCCAGGCCAAAACGACCTGCCTGGGATTTCTCCCCTGGGGCTGTGCAGCCCTTTCATCTCGTCCCTTCGTCCTTCTGAGCGGGGCTTGCCTGGTGACTCCCACCAGTGGACAAGCAATTTGAAACAGAGCTGCTGGTTTGCTCTTCCTCGCTACGGTCCACATTTATCAAGAACTCACTGGTGCCAGGAAGAGTGCCCGGTGTTGTCCACACACCCTCTCCTGTCACCGTCACCCCTGCCCTCTGCAGTGGCTGCCTCTACCCCATTATATGGAGGAGAAAACTGAGGCTCGGGAGTTGCTAGAGAACTTGAGTCAGTAAACAACTTGGTTGGATTCAGGCCTGGGGGTTGGTTTCTGCTTGCTGGTTGACTTGTGAAATGGGGACAGACACAGGCATCCTGCTCTTCCCCGAGCATGCCCCCGACCAGAAGCTTCGTGTCTGCAAAGCCCCAGGCCTGGGACCTCGCTCTGAGTGCAGCCCACAGCAGCTCGTTGGACCCGGAGTGAGAAGTGCAGTCACCTGCAGCGTAGAAGGGCGAGAATCACAGACCTGACCACTGGGACAGCGTCAGGCTCCCCCCTACTGCCCTGTGCTGGCTTGCCTGGGCCTTCTGGGGTCCTGGCTCACTGTCTCGCACCACCCCAGAAGCGTCTATGCTGGGGTCGGGGTCTCCCCGCCAATTACTCCCCATCCCGGCCCTTCACCTCTATTTATAGACAGAGAAACTCGGATGCAGGGTTCACGGCTTCTGCCAGTGTAGATGAAATTTTAACACAAGAACCCTCCTCCCTGAAGTGCCCGTCTGGGCCAGGGGCCGGGGTCTCCTTCCATAATTAAAAATGCACTACTGAGGACAGCTCACTCATCAATCTTTCATCCCAACAGTCCCCACTGGGGAAGACGGGGCACCGATGGGGTGGGCCTGGCTGCCCAGGGGCCTGCAGGATTCCAGGGCCTTGGGCGGCGAGCGGTGGGCACAGCCTAGCCTGGGAAGCCCCTGGAGCGTGCTGGAAGGAGCTGGGTGTGGCAGGTGGTCCATTCTAAGCTTTCTGCGTCTGACTGGCTGAGATGTCAGGGAGGGGCCCACAGAGGGTCAGAAAATGAGGGTGTCAAGCAAGACAGGAGGCAACTAACTGGCCCTGTGGCTGGGCTGCTCCAGCTAAAACGTAACGGGACCGGCGTGTGCGGAGAGCGCTGCGCGGCGGTGCTGCCCCGTGGCCCTGCTCCGGCGCTCGCCTGCCGCGGCCTCCTCCGTGCCCTGGAGCAGGCAGGGCCCGCCTCCCAGAGCTGCCGCGCAGCGCATGCGCCTGGTGCCTGCTCGGAGGACACGCAGGAGGCGGCCGTGCTGGCGAGAAGGCTACTGCGCAAGTGCGGCCTCGCTCCAGTCTCCCGGCTGGCCGTGGTTTAGTGCGTCTCAGCCAGGAGGGAAGGTCACAGCCTGGCAGGCAGAGAAATGCTGGCTCTGCCGCTTCCTGGCTGTGCGGCCATTGCAAGACCCCCCCCTTCTCCTGGCCTCAGTTTCCCCATTTGTACAAAGGGGGCGCTAGAACGAATGATCATTTATAGCTCCAGGTTCCAAGAAAACTGCACGTGGCTGCCTCTTGTGGGCCTGTGTTTTTCCCAGAAGAGACTGGGGGAGGGAGCTCTCGGCAGCCTGCGCTTTCCCTGTGGCCTCTGTGTCAGCCCGTGGCCGTGGGTCCCTGCAGCGCCACCCCCGGTCTCTGAACTGGGGGGTGGGGGGGCGCTTGTCCAGGAAGGGGACAACCTGCCCAGCTGGGAGAGGGATTTGAGGGTGTGAGGGTGTGAGGACAGAGCAGGAAACTCAGGCTCCAGCCAGCTGAGCAGCCAGGGAGGCTCAGAGAGGGTCCCTGCAAGTGGTGACTTGTAGCTGTTGGGGAGGAGCTAAGCCTTCGGGACTTTGCAGGTTTCGTGAGCCCTGGCTTGGGGCCTGAGAGTGGCCCCCATGGGTGAGCCAGGCACAGGGATGCAGGGCTGCTGTGCCAGACACAGGCCATATCCCCCGACATCTGCTCGTCACCCTCCTCTGGCCTGCGTGTCTGGGGAGATGGCCCGTGTGGCTGCATCACTGAACTCCCTTACCCTCT
Source organism: Microcebus murinus (assembly GCF_040939455.1). Classification (NCBI taxonomy): domain Eukaryota; kingdom Metazoa; phylum Chordata; class Mammalia; order Primates; family Cheirogaleidae; genus Microcebus; species Microcebus murinus. The sequence goes on from NC_134124.1 coordinate 39,861,173, forward strand.
GCTTCTGTTAGGTCTGGCCAGCGGGGAGTCCTGGCAGGATATAGAGTGAGGGGGAGACATGTCAGGGTACTTAGTCTCCCAGCTCCCTCCCTCAGGGTCACCTGGGCTGGCTATGTGCCTAGACCACAGATGACAGCTCTTGTCAGGGGTCCTCTCCACACAGCTCTCTCTGGAAACCGTCCCCTCTTCCCACGCCTTCAGGACTAGGGGTGGCAGAAAAGGATCCCCGCTTTTGCATGCTGCGGGGAGCTGCTGTCCTTTGAGGTTTCCTTGCTCCTGACCCCACCTTTATAAAGAGCCCCTTTATTAAGCCCTCTTCAAATGACAGGGATGCCCAGGACTCTGGCTGCTCCAGTCCCCAAGAACTGAGGCCAGGGAAATCAGAAAGGTACCCAGAGTGGACAGCGGGGCCCTGGCCTGACCTTTGTCCAGAGTCAGACTCCGTCTTCTCACCCTTGATCTCTACGGGACAAGCGTGGCCTTCACCCTCCAGAATTCCCGGGTTATGTTTCTGGATCAGGTGAAGGCAGGCAGAGGGGAGGAAGCCCAGCCAGGCCTGGGACATTTGTCTCATGAAAGGAGGGCCCACCTGGGCATTGTGGGTCACAGTGCAGACACCAGAGCAGGGGCTGCAGATTCAAGCACTCATGGGGGCCAGATGGGTGGGACGGGGGACTCCTGGGTCTAGAAGGGACAGCCTCACCTGGCTCTGGCCCTCACTGTCCTGTTAGCATGTGGCCCAGAGAGGCAGCTCTCCCCAGAGGAGCCAGAAAGCCGGACTTTTGCACGAAATTAGAGTACATTCTCTTTAAGATAGAGTCAGGGCACAAGTCCACTTAGGTGACATGGATGTGGTGTATAGTGGTGACATCTGGGCTGTCAGTGTGGCCGTCACCCAAACAGTATGCACTGTACCCGTTAAGAAATTTCTCAACTGTCACTCTCCCAGCCTCCTGCCTGTTGTCCCACGCCGTCCACGTGTTCCCGTTATGTAGCCCCCACTGACACGTGAGAACACGCAGCATTTGCCTTTCTGCTTCCGAGTTATGAGTTATTGCACTTAAGACAACGGGCTCCTGTTCCACCCAAGTCGCTGCAGAAGACAGGACTGCATTCTGTCCACGGGGGGGGGGGGGGGGTGTCAGGGCTCCGCGGTGCCCCGCCTTGTCTTCGGAGTCTTCTGTGGATTCCAAATCTTTGCTACTGTGACTGGTGCTGTGAACCATTTAGATACAATGATTTCTTTTTCTTCGGGTAGATACCCAGTGGTGGGATGGCCGGATCCAACCGGCATTCTGTTTTTAGTTCTTTGAGAAATCTCCTTACTCAAACAGTAAATTTTAAACACTGTTCCAGTCAGATCTGAATCCCTGGCCACCACTCTGTGACTTGGAAAATTATGAGCCCCCTGACATTGTTTCTGATCTCGTTTTCTTGCAGGGTTCCCTGCTCAGAGCGTGGACTGAGAGCCCCAAGGAGACGGTGAGTGTGAGAGCCCAGAGCTCTGGTTCACCTGGATCTAGAATCCCACTGGCACCTGCACACACACTTGGAGCCCCTAGTGGCCCTGACTCGGAAACGCCCAGTCTGCAGTCCACCTGTCTGTGCAGTCAGCCGCCCGGCCACCCCAACGGCCCAGCCTCCCTGACCCCTTCCCAACACCGCGGCTCTCGCAGCCACTGCCCAGAACTCCTCCCAGCAGCAGAGGCCGAGGGAGGCCCTCCGGCATGTCCAGAAACCGCGTTTGGCTCATTTCCTGCCAGTGACGCTCCGCCCAAGGGCCCCCAGAGCCGCTCTGTCTTGGCGTGATACAGTGTGCCAAAAGAGAAGTGTGCTTGGATTGCCAAATGTCCTTTTGAGATGAAGAGCAATATCCCTGTGTGGGTCATGTGGCTGTCGTTTCAGTCATTCACACTTTAGTATCTTAATGGCATCAGATTATTCTTCAGTTATTATGTCACCTAGGTCAGTACGCTGAGGGTTTTTGTTGATCGAAGGCCTGAGAAGGAGAGCTCCGTGTGCAAGTGTGCTCAGAGCTGGCTGTGGGAGCCCCATCTTTGGCCCCTGTCCTGGTCAGTGGGGCCTCTGTGGGCCAGCCTGCAGCCCTGACTACCACAGGGCCCTGGGAAGGCATGCTGGTGGCTTCCAGCCACCTGCTGCACACAGGCGTTTGGAGACACTGCCCCGTTGCCGGGGCACTGCCGAGAGTTCTCTGGGACAAGGCAGCAGATGCCCTGCCCGTGGCCCTGGGTTGCCACTTTCCTTCCATGGGGCTGTGTGCGGAGCCTGGGCGGGGCCAGTGGCGGGGGGGGGGGGCAGGAGAGCGCCTTCCCAGCCGACGCCCTCCCGTGGGCCTGCCAGTGTCCAAAGCGGCACCATCGTGTCACTCCTTGGAAGCCGTGAGGGAGCAGCGTTGAAAGCTTCCACCAAAAATTCATCTGTAGGTTAGCATGGGCACGTCTCAGCCTAGGGAGTCTGGGCAGTTGGGCTTTCTGTGCTGAGTTCTATGTAGTAAGCACATGTTACGTTCATGTTTCCCCAAATGCCATCTGGAGTGGCCTGCGTGTGCGCTATGGAAACTGTCTGACCGGTGGGCCCAGCAGATGGCAGAGCTCTGGGAACTGGGGCATGGGACAGGCGCGTCTTGACAGAACGGCAAGAGGCCCCCCCGGGGAGCACTCAGAGCACTCAGGCGCCCCCTCAGTCACGGGCGCCTCCTCCTCAGATCCCGATGCTGCCGTAGCTGCAGCCCCAGATCGTGACCTTTTTCTGAAATAGTGTGACTTGGCAAGTCCCTCCGTCGCAGCACTCACCGCCCCAGGACAGCCTCTCCTCGCCGAGCCCCCAGGCAGGCCCCGTCTCCTGTCACGTGCCGGGCTCAGCCGGCTGCCAGTTTGTGTGGGAGCTGGCATTTGCCGAGTTCCTGCCTTGTGCCAGGCACAGTCCTCAGGCTGTGACAGGAACCATCTCTTCTTCAGCTCATCCTGAGAAAAAGATGAAGTAATTGTCCTGCTTGTCCCATTCTGCAGGTGAGGAAACTGAGGCTCAGAGAGGTAGGTGACTCACCCAAAGCCACTTGCCTGTTAAGAGGCAGGATTGGAACCTGCGTCCACATGACTCCACGTGCCTTGTTATACCCACCTCTTTCCTGAAAAAGCAACGTCACATTTTTAAAACATTAGAAGGTGAAGAAAGCAACTTATTCAAAGTGTCACCCCCTTCCTGCCACAGGTGTGTTTGAGCGTGTTTTGTTCTCCATGAGGCTTTTGTCTGTGCACACGTTTCCTGTGGTGCAGCCGTGGCAATGCGTCCCTGTCTGGGCCATCACGCAGCTGGGGCTGTCTCACGGGGTCGGCTCAGTGGTGAGGGGCTGTGACCCAGATGAGCAGGTGGCCGGGAGGGCATGCTGGCTGGCTGTCACCTGGTGGGGGCCAGGTGGCGTCGACAGCTCCCACTCCCGTGGGGCACACAGCAGGCACACAGCCTGTGCATCCCGTGCCTCGAGTTGCTGGCAAGACAGGAAGGCAGAGCAGGACACCAGGGCTGGATCTGGGAGTGGCCCTGGGGCTGCCCTGCCTGGCCCACAGCACCATGACCAGTGTAATGGGCCAAGCCTTGGTCTCTGGAGCCAGGAGAAACTCAACTTCAGTCCTGACTACTTCCTGCTCAGGCTGTGTGTAGTCTTGGGCACGTGAGTGATTGTACCTCTTTGTGTCTCAGTTTCTTCATCTGTAAAATGGGTACCTACTCCACAGGTGTGGTAAACACAGCCAGGCCACCCTCCTGCCCTCCCTTCCTAAGTGAACCGCTGTCACCTGCAGGCCACTTCGTTGTAGCCAGGGATGAATGTCACTGTCTTGTATTGACTATGGGCAGATAACCTAGGTTTTATTTTCTCTTTCTTTCTCTTTTTCTCTTTTTGAAAGATGTCTAAAAATTATGATATAGACCCTGGGAAGCTTTTAATGTGTGTGGTCAGAAGCTGTTACACCCCTGAACGTGGCATAAGCTAATATTAGTAGAAAGCTTTAAAGATTTTTTAAAAAGTTTCCTCTTTCAAAATATAAATAACCAGTAATTCTGCTTCCAGGAAATTTTCCCTGAGAAAATAACCCAAAGGTGTGTCCACAAGGAAGTTTATCACAGCACCAGAGAAAACAATGCAAATACCCAGCAGTGGGGCGGGGGTGGGGTGTCCATGGATAGTGGAACATTCTGGGCAAACCTAATTCTATTGAGAAATTCTCTATTGAGAATTATGTTTGAGATGGATTTTTAATGATGGAGGGGAAAATGTTCCTATTTCAGTGTTAAGTAAAAAGACAGTTTGCCAATAATCCTAACTATTTTTTTAAAAAAACATAGGTAGACAAAAACATAATTAAGTGGAGTAGGAGAAGGGGGGAGAGAGAGAGGAGACACAGACATAAACGTGTGGGAAAATAACAGGTGACTATTTTCTTCTTTGTGCTTTTCTGCACCTTCTAAATTTCCCCAGTATTTGGTCACTGTTTATATAATCACAAAGAGTTCTGACAGCTAAGAAAAAATTCTCAGCCCACCCAGTGTGTGTGCGTGCGTGTGAGCACACGTGTGCATGTGTGTGCATGTGTGTGCAGACGTGTGTGTGCCCACAAGCTTGTGTGTGTGTGCATGCGAGCGAGCATGTGCATGTGTGCACCCATGTGCGCATGTGTGTGTGCGCGCACAAGCTTGTGTGTACTCAAGCATCTGTGTGTGTACGTTTGTGTGCGTGCACGTGTGTGTGCCCATGTGCATGTGTGTGCGTGTGCGCATGTGTATGCGTATGTGCGTGCACATGCATCTGTGTGCGCACGCACAAGCTTGTGTGTGTGCACGCGAGCTTCTGTGTGCATGTGTGTGTGCGTGTGCGTGCGTGTGCGTGCGTGTGCATGAGAGCGTCTGTGCGTGTGTGCGCGTGTATGTGCATGCACGTGTGTGCGTGCATGCGTGTGTATGTGTGTGCGTGCGCATGTGTGTGTGTGTGCGCGCGCATGCGTGTGTGTGCGTGCACACAACCTTGCGTGTGTGCGTGCGTGACTAATGTCGGCACTTGTGATTCTAAAGTGTTGTCTTTCTCAAAACATTTTTTATTCGAAGCCAATATCAGTGTCACGTGGTCTTGTCCGTGTAGCCGTAGTTCAGAGAGAACTGGCTCTGAGGGCTGTATCCATTAATTATTATTATCATATTATATATCATTACATTATTATTAACGATAATAGTTTGCTAGGGCTGCAGTAACAACCAATGCCGCAGACTGGGGGCTTAAACGACAGAAATGAGTTCCCTCACGGTTCTGGAGGCTGAAGTCCAAGGTCGGGGTGTGGCAGGGCTGGCTGCCAAGGCCGCCTTGCGCCTGCGCGCCGCCCTCCCCGAGTGCGCCCGCGCCCGGGTTTCCGCTTACCAAGGCACCGCGCGCACCGGGCGGGGCCCGCGCCTCGCCGCGGCGGGTCTGCTCGGTGAAGACCTGCCTCCGGACCGCCGCGCTCCGGCTCAGGGTGAGGGCTGCCGCCGCTCGGGCCACTCGCGCCCGCGCAGGGCCGCCCGGCCTGGCGACGGCCGCTCCGCAGCGCGTGCGGCTGGGGCTGCGGGGGCGGGGGCGAGCGAGGCAGGAGAGCTCGCGTGCCCGTCGGTCAGAGGCCCGGCCAGGCGCGATGCAGGCACCTAAGTGGTGCCCGCTGGCACCTCACCTCCCCGGCAAGACCCCAGCGAGCCGCGGCGTGGCCGTCCCTTGCTGAGCCCGCCCACCGCGGACCGCTGCTCACGGTCAGAGCGGAACAGTTCAGCCCGGGAGGAGTAATTTTACTAACAGACTCTCAAGGGCTTCGACTGAGGCGAGAAGCAGTGAGCTAAACAATTCCGTAGTTAAAATGGGCTTTGGGAAGCTAAAACCCAGATTTGAGAAATAATTTTCCTTTGCACCGGCTCCAGGTGATTCTGACTCATAAAAGCAGCGGAGAGAAGGGGCGGGATGGGCGCGTCGGGTGTGGAGGGTGCGGGGTGCCGAGTGCAGTAGAAGCAGAGCTTCACTCCTCTGGACCCGGAGACAGGCGGAAAGGTCCCCGCATCTCTTGTCAGCTGAGCTTCGGGGGTCACTGCCGCTCAGCAGCGCTCTGAGGGAAGGGCGGTTAGACTGTCCGAGGTCAGTGTGGGGAGTTGGCCAGGACACCCCCAGATGCCTCTGCAAACGCCAGTTTCTGCCCTTGCCTGAACGCACACCCTGGAGTCCCCCTCAAGCCTCCCTCGCCTTCTCCTGTCCGCCCGTCCCCAAGCACAGCCACCAGCCCTGGGTCCAGGCCGCTGCCAGGCCCCGCCCAGTCCCCCTTTGGCGCCTGTCCCTGGTGGTCTGTTCACCCAGCCGCAGCAGCTGGGGTGGCCCAGACTGCGACCCTGCATAGCTTCCCCACGCGCTCGGGCTGCACTCCGGGCTCTCTGTCCTCCGCCCGCCCGCGCCTGCCCCCTGCGCACGGGGAGGCTCAGCTCTGCCTCCAACACTGCGCAGGCCGGGAGTGTGCCCCAGGTCCTGGAGTCACTCAGGGGACACTTGACTGAGAAAACCTGGCCTCACAATGCACAATAACTTGGCTTCAGTACATTTCTCTTACTTGGCAAATCTCTTCTTTCAGCAACCTTCCCGGGAGCCTGAAAATTGGCCATTATTCCCAGAGAAACACTTGGTCCAGACGTTATTTCCCACCCAGATGTCCGGGGCCTCCCTGCCCAGTAGCTGTGGGCAGAGGAGTCCGCGCACACGCCCCGGCCACGCCCACCCCGCCTCTCACAGCAGGCTCCTGCGACTCTGCGCAGGCCGGGAGGCGTGGCTGTTCTCCCCACCCTGCACAGGGCGAAACCGAGGCGCAGGGAGGGGTGCCACTTGCCCAAGGTCACACAGCCAGGAAGCGGGAGAAACAAAACTAAAACCCACGACGAGACGCCACGCTTTGTCTTTAATCTCCCAGTGACTTGTGAAGGGAGTGGCCCAGCACACTTTGCTTTCAGGGCAGCTGTTTGCTACCTGCCAGCAGGGTGTTTTTCCCTCTAGCTCAGGCTGTTTAAACCGTACAGCCCTACTGTGAGTCCTTCCACATTGGTGTGCGTGAGTCTTTGTAACAGCGTCCTGAAAGCGACGCTGTATGAGGCACTGGGTCGTTTCGGTGATGCCTTCCTGGTGCTGGCCGGTGTTCTGGGTGGCACGTGAAGTGTTCGTCCATCCATAAGCATGTGTTGAGCCAAACACTGGCGATGCAGCATGAGCAAAGCAGGCGGGGACCCTGGCCTCCGGGAGCCACGTCCTACTGAGGGACAGCGAGCTGATAAGCACACCGCCACGCAGGCCGCCAAGGGGAATGGAGCTGAGTGCCAGGAGGGACGGGAGGGTCTGGGAGGGGTGGGGCCACTTTATATAAGATGGTCAGGGAAGGCTTCTTAGAGACGGTGACCATTCAGACTAGAACGAAGCAATGAAAACTAAGAACAACATTCCAGGCAAAGGGAACAGTAAAAGCCCTGAGGCAGCTGAAGCTCGGGGAATTGGGGAACGCGGAGGAAGTGGGGGCAGATGAGTAAGCAGTAAGGGCGAGTTCAGAGGGAGGTGAGGCCAGGTCCCGGGCAAGCTCCCGGCTGCTGTTTGTGGAGCTCACTGCAGGGCGTGGGGGTGGGGGGCAGGGAGAGCAGGGAGGATACTGCTGAAATCCAGGTGACAGATGGCAGTGGCTTGGCCAGGACAGTGGCAGTGGAGATGAGAAGTGGCCGAACAAACCTAAAGGTTGAGCCGATTAGACCTCCTCTTACACAGGGTGCGAGCAGGAGGGGAGAAGACTCAGAGGGCCCAGGGTGCACTCGGACACCCACAGGTCAGGCAGCACTGAGCACCACGCCAGCACAGGCCCCACAAGGGACAGGGCGCAATCCCCAGCAAGATGGTCCACACTCAGATGCCAGCTCCATGGGGTCCCTCAGCTACCCATACTTCAGACCACTTGGCAACAAATTTGCGGGTTCCCACAACCCCTCTGGCTTGATGATTCACTAGAATGACTCAGGGCAGTTGGGAAGTGCCATCCTTATGATGACAGTTTATCATAAAGGACACAGATGAGGACCCCTCAAATGAGGGCACTCATGGGGTGAGGTCTGGGAGGGTCCTGAGTGCGGCTCTTCCATGCCTGTCCCTGTGGAGTCAGGGCATAGCCCCCTCAGGTGACACCAGTGTGCTCACTGACCAGGACCCCCGCCCCCGAGCCTGGTGTGCAGAGACTTTGTCCGAGGCTCGTGACACAGGATGCTTGGTTGAAGCGTTGGCCATGAGACTGGACGCGATCTCCAGCCCCTCCCCTGCTGAGGCCAGGCTGGCTCACAGCTCCCCCTCCGGCTCCTTGCTGGCCTTTCCGGTGCCAGCCCCCACCCGACCATCTCCTCCCTTGGCATGGACTCAGGTGCACCAAGGGGCTCGCGAGTGGCGGAGCCTCCCGTCACTTGGAAGTTCCAAGCACTTAGCGCCTGCGTGCAGGAACGGACGGAGCCGTCCAGCTCTTCACTGCGCGGCAGGATGGGTGCTGGTGCCACTCACCGGCACTGGCAGAAGGCAAGGTGGGGGCAGGCGGTCGGGTGGAGGGTGGCGGCTTGGCTGTGTCACTCACAGGGGCTCACTGGACGCAGACAGGGGCTGGACGCCGCGGGTGCAGCGGTGGGACAGGCCGGCCCGTGCGAGTCGCTCGGAAGAGAGGCCCAGTGTCCCTCAAGCACCGTCACTGGCGGCGTGGGCTCAGGCAGCTCCTTCGCCGCGCGAGCGGCCTTCCCTGGCCAGAGGAGGGCACGACGGCCAGGGACAGGCCTAGGCGGGAGGAAGGTGGGGCCGGCGGCACTGCGCATCCCGACGTGCGCCCAGGCAGCCACGCCTCTGCCCGGCCCTCATTGTGCCTCGTGCCTCATCTCAGCACGGGGCCGGCCTGCCCCCCAGGGGCACAGCTGTGGCCTAGAAGAGCACCCGGGGAGAAGGCACTTCCCAGGAATGTCCAGCTGAAACCAAGAGTCCCGCCTCCTTCAGGACGGCGGGAACCACCGCTCTCGGGCGAGGGAAGGAGTCACGGCGGTGCCTTCTGAGGCCGGATTTGGCGGCTGTTTGATTCTGAAATGCCCCAGCCCCACAGAGGCACACGAGTGAGCCCCCAAGTGCTGACGTCCCCCCTGAAACGCGCTTGTCCTGGCCAAGCGAGGCCGCATGCCACCTGCTGAGAGGGACTACACAGGAGCCCCACAGGCAGGATGCGCTTCTGCGACCGTGTGCAGTCGCCGAGTAAAGCTCTCAGGCCTGTGCAGTGGTGACACAGATGCATGGCCTCCCATTTCACAGAGGGGCACACTGAGGCCCAGGGAGACCATCCTGAGGTTTTCTCCAGCAGGTGTTGATGTTTCTTCTCAAATCGTTTTATACCTATGAAAGCAGAGGAGGGAGGGAGAAGAAGAGACAGGAGAGGGGTGAGACAAGGGTGGTAGTGGATTTGGGACGGTAGAAGCTCACCTTTGTTTGTAAGAAAAAGGGTATCTGGAAGCCTGGCTCCATCAGACACTTGGAGGTGAGCAAGGCCTCGAACATTCTCAGTTTGGAACCTGTCAAGCCACCACTTTCCCTGGAAGCCCACGACCCCACTATTCCGTTCTCCTCATGCAGTGAAATTGATAATGTTGGCAGTTTTGTCGCAGGTTCCAAGGGAGTGTGGAGTGGGGAATAGAAGCATCTAGAAGGAGGAAAGTACTTAGTGATGCCAGCTAGTGGGTGTGACATCCTGCCATGCTCATGTGCACTTGCTTTGGAAAGGGGCTCAGAAATCTGGGCCAGGGCACTGGGTTTGAGAATGTGACCTAGAGGCAGGTAGCAAAAAAGCCTGGGGGAAGCCCAGCCCCTCCTGCATCCCCACCCGCAGCTGGCAGCTGCAGGGCCACCTGACTCTCCAGGGGCTCCTTGCTGCCCTCCAGAAACTCTGCCGCCTCCTCGACCAGTTCCTGCCTGCAGATTGCATTCCACAGCTTTCTGGAACCTCCTTGTCCAGTTCTTGGTGCCTTCCACGTGCCCCTGGGAGATATGGGAGAGGAGGCATTTGGGAGAGAGGAAGCAGGTCTCCGGAGCAGCAGTGCAGGGCGCCGGGCCAGGAGCTTCATGCACCTGTCTGAGAGGGTGGGCGTCGCTCCCCCTTTTCACATGCAGGCAAACTGAGGCTGCCCCAGACGTCTTAGCAGGTAAACGGGGAGCTGGGCAGGAAGCCGGCCCACGGGACCACAAGCCTGCGTCAAGTCTGCTGCTGCTGCTCGGCGTGCAGCGCTCGGTGGGGTCCCAGGCTGTGCTGACGGCCATCCTAGCAGGGCTCCTCCACCGCCTTGGCCGTTCCTTCCTCCTTCCCCCCACCACCCCCCGCCCCGTCTCTGCAGCCCCTGGCCCGCTTTCCTCAAATGCATTTCACATTGGCCCCACTTTGGGAACTCCTTGACCTCAAATTCTGGAAGAAACCAAAGGAAAAGCCCCCAAATTGGGCCATCCCCCAAATAACCAAAGGGAACGGCGACTCCGGGAGTCCAGGGCATGGCACTGATCACCAGGGCCGGAAGGAAGGCTCATGCCCTTTGGTCTCAAGGAATGTGACCCTCAGACCTGCAACACCAAAGCTTGGAATAACACACACGCACACGCGTGCATGTGCACCCACACATGCGCACACGTGCGCACACACGCACACATGCACATTCTTTTTCTTATCATACACATATGACTAACACAGAAAGACCAAAAGGGGGGCACGCAAGAGCCAACAAATGAAGAATGGTCAGGCAGAGTCAGGATGGTAGACTGAGTCACAGATTTTTCCAGACTGTAGTGAGCACGTTGACGGAAATGGGGACTGTGGTGTGGCATCAGAAGCAGTGGGTGGTGGGGCTGAGAGAGGGGAGCCCAGTCCCTAAGCACAGGACCAAGCAGGGGCAGGCCGGCCACTCAGCCACGGAAGGCATTGCAGTGGCTCATAGGTGACAGGCTGCTCACCCGTCCACCCTGGGCTGCCAACAGATGCTCATGGTGTGAGACAGGTGTGACTCCTACACGCATTCCCCTGCGAGCAAAACAAGAGCAAAACCTGGTTGGCTCTTAAAGGGTTAACCTTCAGTTACCCAGAATGGGGAGGCCACCCTCCCTGTGCACAGTTTTCAGAGGACCCCCACCCGCCCGGTGGCATTTCTGTATTGGGAAATGACTTACTGTCCCTCCCCCATCGGTGGCCTTTGTTAGATGTTTTTCTTTAATTTTCTCTTTCTTTTTACACACACTTGGAAAGCTCCCGGCTTCAGCCAGGTGAGGCTTGTGGGCACAGGACTGATGGATGCACAGGCTCCTTGCGGCTGCCAGAGCCTCAGTCCTGGGTGGGGGTGGCCGCAGGCTCTGCCACCAGCAGCCAGAGTTCGGACCTCCCTTGGCCCCTCCGCCCCCCCCCGCCCTGTAGCACCCCGCCCTGCCATCCCCCCACCCTGCCGTCCCCCCCGCCCCACCGCCCCCCCCCCCCCCCCCGCCACGCAGCCCTAGCGCCAGGGCACAGGACAGGCCGGCTCCCCAGGCCGAGCTGCCCACCGCGCCCTCTGCAGCATAAGTGAGGGGCCGGGACTGTGTGCCACGGGCCCCAGGACTTCTAGAAAAACAGCTGAGGAAGCTGTTGGTGTCTGGGCCACAGCTGGCGAGGCTGAAGGAGGAAGAGAGCCCGTTCCTGGCGGTTCTGCGCAGCGGCAGCAGGACCTGGCTCTGCCCACACTTGAGGTGGCCCAGATTTCTGGGGAAGGAAGGCTGCGGTTGGCTCACACCCAAGGCAAGGCAGCTGTAGGACTTGCGCGAAGGACCCTAGCTCCTTCCCGCATCCTCTGCCAGAGGGTCACTGAGGGCCTTGCACACCAGGGGGTTCGGGAGGACTGAAATAGGGCCTCTACTCGCAGGGCCCTGGGCTTGCCCAGAGGGCGGCTGCACTGCAACGTGGTGTGTAATAAGAGAGACTCTGCCCAGAGGAGGAAGAGGCCAGCAGGGCTTCAGGGTGCTAGAGAAGATTTTACAGAGGAGCGGCTATTTCAGTTGGGTCTTGAAGGATGAATAAGAGCTCTTTGGGGAACAAAGGGCAGGCAGGATATCTTGAGTGACTGCAAGAGATTTGGGTGTGAAAAATGTGATTGTGTATGGCGACAGGCTTGGCAGGCCTGACTGAGGCTGCAGAGAGCCAGCAGAAAATACTGACAGGGTCACATCACAAAAGGCCTCCAAGGCGGGATGCAGGAGTTTGGACTTTGTCCTACAGGCTGGTGAGAGGCACTGAAGACTTTAAAACAAGGGCTTGATGTGGTCAGCTTTGCATCTTTGAAAGCTGCAGTGTGGGTGGGGAGAGGAAGGACACAGGGACCCCCACTCCGAGGAGAAAGCTGTGCCTGCCAGTCCATGGAGGGCTGTGCCTTAGACCACGGCAGTGGAGTCGGGAGTGGAGGGCAGGGGACAGCTGTGCACTTTTCTGAGTTTGAGTGACAAGGGTCAAAGACCTTAGGGGTTTAGAGAAAGGGGAACAACATGGGAGAGAGATTGTGTCTAAGGTGGGAGTCCCCAGGGCTGGAGGTCTGGGAGTGCCCAGCTTTGTGGGGGATTCCCAGGTCAAAGTCAGCTGAACAAATGACTCCCTTTCCAGATATCCCCACCCTTTCAGGCTCTGTGCTGGGCTCTCCACTGCCCAGGCCTGTTTGATCTTCTCATAAGGAGATCAGAGAGGTGAAGCACCTGGCCAGTGTCACACAGCCAGTATGTGTACAAACCAGACTCAGGCCTGGCAGACTTGGGGGCAGGGCTCCTGCTCTTCCTCCACCAGCGGCCAAGCCAGTGTGGCGTCTTGTCTCTCGGTGAAGTTGAGCAAGACAGGACATTGAAAACAGTATGAGATTAATACCCAAATTACCAAATTAAGTATTTTTTAACACAAAGACTGATGGGAACAGCAGAGGGGTGTGTGTGTGTGTGTGTGTGTGTGTGTGTAGACTTTCATTACTGTTATATTTATTAAGCATCTACTTTGTGCTAGGCCTTGGGGACACAGCAGTGACCAAGGCAGACAGTCCAGGCGGTCAGTTGGGGTGGGGACGTGGGAAGGTCTCACACGTACGCAGGTCTGTGCAAACACACAGGTGCGCGTACATCGGTGTCGAAACGCGGGGACTAGCCGCGTGAGCCTAGCACAGGCACGCGGACACCCCTCCCCCGGGCCACACGCAGACGCGCACCCACCCCGCACCGCATTCACCCGCAGGATTCAGACCGGCTTCCAGCAGGAGCCAGGACAGGAAGCCAGGCCTTCAGCCCAACACAGTAGCCAGGAGGATGGGCGTGCTGCCACCCGGCCTCGCCATAAAGACCAGCGCAGGCCTGGGTCCCGCCCCCGCCAGCGGGGCGGAGCTCTGGACGTCGATGGTGCAGGCGGCAGCTGTGCCCACATCTCTGCTGAGAGTTGCTGCCACCGTCTATTAGACTCAAGCTGGGCACTTGTCACGCATCGTCGCCTTTCACACATACTCTGGCTCTGGAGGTGGGCCCGGTATGACCCCCATTGAATAGATGAGGAGACCGAGGCTCAGGGAACCCGGCTGTCTCATCTAGGGTCTCACACAGCGCACAGGTGGCAGAGCCTGGGCGTGAACCCTGAACCCTCCGTTGGAAACAGCACCCCAGTGCTAGTGCCGCTCAACGCCCCTGTACCAGAGCCGCCTGGGGCGGTGGGTCCCCAGTCCCTCCTGTTGCTTGCTGGCAAGCTGAGGGCCCATCTCTGGCCCCAGAGCCGTCGTCGGCCTGGCCTCTCTGGGCAGCGACTTGCCAGGTGGGAGGAGAGAAGGCTTTGAGCCCGACGGCGGGCAAGGAGACCGCTGCTCAGAAGGCCAGGGGCGGGGCGGGCGGGCAGGCGGCCTTGGAGCCTCCATGCTGCACCTGTAAAAGGGGGTGACCAGGGGCTGCCTGTTTGCCAGCCCTGGTTCAGGCCCTGACAGTGGGGTGGGCGGTGGTGGTTGGCACGAGAGGGGTGAAGCCGCGGGTGCCAGTCGATGCTGCGAGCAGGCAGCCTGGGCTGCCGGGACCGGCCCGGCCGGCCCGCTCTGCGGATGAGCTGGGCCCGGGCTTCACCAGAAGGCCAGGGGAGACGGTGAGCTTGCGGGGAGCAGTGAAGTAACGAGAACTGTGTTGTACGACTGTCACCCCACCTGCCAGGTGGAGGCTGGCTTGGGAATGGAGCTGGGAGGCCAGGCGGTGGTCGCCATGCTTCTCGGGCCCCAGGCGGGAGGTGGCGGCGGCCCTGGCCAAGACTGCGGGCAGGCGGAGAGGAGGCCTGGCGAGGGTCACATCCGCGGAGATGCACCTGGGGAGATGGAGAGGGCAGACGGAGCCCACCCACTCCCTGACCCACGGGGCAGTGCAGTGGCGCTGCCCACCCAGCTGGGCACTGGGGGGGGGATGGCTCTCCCGGCGGGTTAAGTGCAGTTTCCCAGGGCCAAGCAAGGGAGGCGTGCCGCCAAGCCAAACACGCAGCCCTCGGAGGGGGGGCAGAAGACACAGAGTGACACCTCCGCCCTCCCTCTGCCCAGGGCCCGTGAGATGTTGCTGTCTTCGTGGTGGCGCTGTGGTCTGAGAGCCAAGTTTACCTGCGGGCTTAGATTTGAGACTTGTTCCAGAGGCTGGGGGGGTTGACACTCGTCCGGAGAAAGGTCTGCGCTCGCTCGCTCTGACAGCCCCGGGCAGCAGGACGGGTGGGGGCAGGGAACACACGGCCACCCAGCCCGCAGTGACCACACGGCACGCCTCGCTCCGGAGCGGCCGCTGAGCTCTGCACCCTTCTCTCCTGCCCCAGCGCCCACCGCGCTTGAGAGGGGCGTCTGCCGGCGGCCGGGGCGGCGGCCCCGCGGGAGAGCGGCGCTGCCTGCGTCCCGGTGAGTCGCAGATTACAGAGGACTCCTGATCTATTTTAAAGCGGTTTTAAGACTCCTTGTCTCTATCGAGAATGCCACTGAGCAGCCCGAGGACACGCGCACGGCACACGCCGGGCTGTCACGGGCGTGCCGCAGAGGAAAGGGAGCCGGCGGGGAAGGCACAGCGCCGGTGCTGGAGGCCTGGGTCCTTCCTCACACAGCCACAGGGCTTCCTGCTGACTTGGTTTCCCCGTGCGGAGGGCGAGGCTGGCCTACGCCAGGGCCAGGTGCCACAGCTAGGAGCGAGGGAGGCGGGGAAAGGAGGCTGAGAGCGAGATGAGAGTTGAGAAAAGAAGGAGGCTCAGTTCGGAGAGAAGACACAAAACCGCCCAGAGCGGGAGGAGGTCCTGAGGCTGGTGCCGGGTGGCCGGGTCAAGCCCCGCTCGCTCGGCGCAGGCGCACCCGGGGCCAGTCCTTTGCCCGCCCGCCGAGGGCAGAGCGGGTCCCGGTGTCGGCTTTTCCCCAACTTCAGCCGCCTGCTTTTGCGCATCTGCAAACCACCCACACTGTCACCCACTTGCTCTCGCCTCATCGGCTCACCGTTTTACTTAGGTTATTTTAAAAGAAACTTTATTATGCAATTTAAATGGAATATAATGTTGCTTGTCATACAGGGGAGCTAACCATCAAAATAAATGCAAAGAAATGAAAAATGATAATGCGATTAAACTCTACCTCACTGTGGTGGCTGAGCTCTGCCCTGCCTGTCTCAGAAGGGGCAGGCCAGCACATGTCAGCAGGGATTAGAGGCACAGTAGCCCTGGGCTGAGTTTTTCTTCCCAAGATGACCAGCAGGAACAAGAGGGAACGGGAACTGTTCCCACACTCTTTGGTGCCTCCTAAAGCCCCTTCTCCGAGCCTGTGGTCTGGGCATGTCTGCAGAAAGCCAGGGCAGGCGTTGTCTCACGCCCCTTCCGGAACTGGCCGGCCGGGGAGGGGCAGGGCGTAGGGAGCCACAGCGGCAGCAAACGAGGTGGGGTGGGATTTCAGAGCAGACCCCGCGTTCTGTGGCCACAGGAGTGAACATTTTCTGGCGCTTTTTCCATTTTGATGGGGCTGTGTGCTCAGAGAGGGCTTCGGCCCAGCACTCCCTCTGCCTCCCGGGAGAGCTGCTCAAGCCTGAGTTTCTCCCCCTGCGTGCTCTCAAGGGCGTCCCTGAGGCCCCTTTCACCGCTTGACCTCGAGTTTGCCCTGGGCGCTTTCTGGTGGGGCAGCTGGAACCCCTTTAATCCCATAGTAATGAGCCGTGTGCCCAAGAGGCTTAGTTGGAGGGGAATGAAGAGAAATAGGCAGCCCCTTTTGTCCGTGGGAGGACAGGGAGGAGGGACGTGCGGGTGGCTTCCAATGGGGTCACCGCCCCCCCAACCCTGATCGCCCGCCGGCCTCTGTTGGGCTCTGCCCAGGCTCCGGGGTGCGGCCCCCGCAGCGTCCCCGCCTGTGCGCGAGCTGTGTGGGTGTGAGGCGCGAGTGCTGCCCTCCCTGCCTGCGGGCTCCGGCCAGCACGGGCTCAGCAGGAGCAGGGAGGGGACACGGGGGCCAGGTCTGGTCTGAACGACCAAGAGCAGACAGCATGTGAGATTGAAAGGACCTTCGAGACCTTGTAACGCACTGCCACTCCACAACTGGGCTGCAGCTTGACTTCACTTTACAGATGAGGATACTGAGGCCCAGAGAGGGGCAGGTCTCCCAACCAAGCCAGGCCCAACCCCGGGCTCCCCAACTCAGCCAGGGCCTCCCCTCCTTGCATCGCTTCTCTGCCCAGGGCTCGGGCTTGACATGCCACTATTGGAGCCTGTCCCAGGCCCAGCCAGTGGGTGTCCCCATTTCTGTGGGCCTAGGGCTCAGGGTCTGACCCAGCTTGACTCATCTGTGCCAGTTGTGAGTGTTCCTGGAGTGTTCCTGGCTCACACTGGGCTGCAATCATGGCCTCTGGGGACACTGCTGGAGATTGTGGTCACTTCCCCTGCCCTTTGCCACACTTGGCACACAGTCTCCTCCATCTTCATGGGTTCTTAAGAGCCCTCACCTGGGCAGGCCCGCAAGGCCAGGCTGGTGCACACACGAGGCTCACGGCACCCGTGGGGGGACACCTGGATGGCACACTGTGTATGCTGGCTTTGCGGGCAGAGCATTTCCAGGTCTTGGAGCCTGGGAGTTGCTGGCATGCAGGACGGGGTTCTCAGCCACTGGGCACTGAGTCTCTCCGGGGACTTCTCAGTCTTGCCTGCCCCAAATGCTCCATCTGGGCTTCCAGGTGACATCCATCTGTTTTCTATGGTCACCCTCATTCCAGCCCATCAGTGTGGGGCACAGACACTTCCCATCCCCAGTGCCGTCACTCCACCCTCTGCAGGAGGGAACAGGCTGGTTTTCCAGGAAGCACAGCGAGTGCAATTCCCAGGTACCCAGGACGGTTGTGTGCAGACCCCTAGCGGCCCATCCAAGCAGCATCCACACTGCAGGCCGGATGGGCAGGAGAGGCTGCACAGCCTGCTGGGCGCGAACCGAAGTGCCAGCCCTGTGTGGAGTCAAAACCACAGGCTTGCGAGCAAATCCATGCTGACGCCTGTGAGGGGAGCCAGTTCCCACCATGAAAGGGCCTTTTGTTCTACCCCCTGGTTCCTGGGTGAACTGTGATTCCATTTTAATTAAGTATGCAACGGCAGGGGCCGAGCAAGCCATCGTCAGTCTCCACTCCAGGGGTGGGGCAGTGGGAAGCATGACGTGGAGGGACAGAGGTCCTGTGCTGTGCACCATCCAGCCAGAAGACGGAGAGCAGGCGGCGTGCCGGTCCCCGGCTGGTCAGCACTCAGTACAGAGGGACTTGGCCCGCAGGGTGCCAGCTCTGTGCAGGCTCCCGGCAGCAGCACCTCTGGGGACACACTAGGGAAATGAAACCCCAGGGCAGGAGGAAGATACCATCCCTTCTGACCTTACACAGACCCAGCAGGGGCTTGGCGGACCAATGGGGCCGCGCTGGGGCTGTGGGCCCCGTGGACCCTGCCAGCCCCAGCCCTCTGCTGTCAAATGCGGCCTCCTCTGCCCGCCACTTGCGGCTCCGTGCGCAGGCACCGTGGGCCGTGGAGCAGGGCCGTGTGGGTGGAACTCTGCATTGGGAGAGCCAGGCCCGAGGTAGCTGTCCCACAGCTGGATCCTGTGTCATCAAGGCTCAAATGTCTCCTCCGAGGAGCCCTCCAGAATGCGGGCGCCCCTGCCGCCCCTCACTCTTACCCGGCACTGGAGAGCGGTCTTGTGTGTTGCTCGAGTCCTCTCCGTCGCCCCTCGCCCGTGCCGAACGTGAGCCGTGTGGGCAGAGCTTGTCCGTCTGTTCGCTTGGTGCTCGGTGGTGGTTGAGTGAACACACTTGGGTGAAACCTGGGGCAAAGACTCCACCTGAAAATGTCACCTAATTTCACTGGTGTTGAAGTCCGTTGTGACGTCTGTGATGCCGGAGGCTCCCTGAGCCCCGGTCCGGCTCGGTGCCAGCGCCGTGCTGGGCAGTGTGGGGCACAGCCACGCCGCCGCCCGTGCCTGCCCTCCGAGGGCTCTCCGTCTGGGGGGACCAGAATTCCGGTTCAGTAGGATAACAACGTCACGCAGGGCTGGGGCGTCCAGAAAGGGGAGCAGACAGCTTCCCGGTGCAGAGGACAGTCGAGGAGGGTGAGTGAGAGTCGGCCAGGGAGAGGAGGCGCGGCCAGAGGTGGGGTGCTCAGGATGGCGAGGCCCGCCTGGGACCATCAGTGAGAACAGCTGGAGACTCGAGTCTAGCCTGGGGCCCGGGGGTGGAGGGCAGGGAAGCCTGGTCTCTAAGGGACTTCCAGCATCATGCCTGGGCTCTAGACTGTCCTGAAGGCAGTGAGAGCCACTGAAGCTCGCTCAGCCAAGAGCCGCCAGAGGTGTGTGTTAGACCCCTCCGGCAGCAACGCAGACGGTGGATTCAGTGCCTGCCCTCACAGCCCCTGGGGAACGGGCTTCCATCCTGGCACTGCGTCCCTCTCTGAGGCCGAGTGTTCCGGCGGCCCCGCAGAGGGCCGGAGGGGCAACACAGGGGCAAGTGGGTCGCCTGCTGGTCATGAGACACGCTTGCCCTGAAGGGGATAAAGGTCTGTTCTGTTGGTGGCTGAGAGGGCAGGTGCCACGTCTGCACTCCCGTGGCATGCTCTGCAGGCCTGGACTGCAGGTCCCACCCCTGTCTGGTTGGCTCTGGAACTAAGAAGCCATCGTGGAAATGCCATCCTCTTGTTTAAATGCATGCTGTGCAATCAACAAACACTTATTTCATGGGACTCAGGTTTCCGTTTGTTTGCTTACTTGCTTATTTTAATCTGTTCAGCCTGAGAGTCTCCTGGAGCTTGGGCAGGTGAGGGGAGCCATAGGGACAAAAGCCCTGAGGTGAGAATGGGTCTGGAATAAGCTGAGGAGCAGTTAATGATCTTTCATTTTAAATCCCTGTAGCCTCAGAGTGGGTTCTCTTTTTCTCAGGAGGGTTAACATTTGGGAGATGTAGCAACACTTCGTTGTCTTCACCCCAAACTTTTGTCATTTAAGAACATAAAAGGTTGTGACATTAGGCTAAGTGTTTAACATGTGTCATCCCTCTTGATCTTTGTAACAACCCATGAAAGTAAGTACTATAAATACCTCCATGTCACAGGTGAGTAAACTGAGGTCCAGCGAGGTCCAGCCACTTGCTCAAGGTCACATAGTTTGAAAGCAGAGTAACAGGGATTTGAACCCAGGACTCAGGCCCCACAAATCCTGTTTTTAACCACTACTGTGGTACCAACCATGTCCTTCACATACCTCTGCAGCTAGCTTAGTTCGCCCCAAATCGTGCTCAATTCACTTCCTTGTGAAGCCAGCCTAGAGTGCCTCTCACAGGAACTTGTCCCTTCTCTGAATTCCAAGGAGACCAGTGCATTCTGAAGAGGCTCCTTTCCTGGTTGTCTTATCACTTACCTTCTGCTGATAGCCTGTGAACAGGAAGTGTGATGTCTGTGTCCCTCCCCCAGAGCAGCCGGCCTGTAACCTACGCCAGGGCTCTGTTCTACCCCTCCCCCAGTTGCAAGTCCTTTCCCATTGAATCCCTGACATAGCCTTCCGAGAGTTGGTGGCGTGAGGGCCATTTGGTGAAGGAGATGACTAAGGCCTGAAAACTTCAGCACGATGGCGATGATGAAAATTGCAGCAGCTCAAATGCATGTAGAACCTACTTACATGCAGTAGATCCTAGCAGACAAGGAAACTGAGTCACAGAGCACTGCTGTAACTTTCCTGAGGTCACAGCCAGCAAGAGGCAGAACCAAGATTCGAATCCAGCAAGTCTGGCCCCAGAAGCCACTCTGAACCGTGTCGCTTGGTTGCTGCACAGCCAGCTGGTGGGGATGGGGAAGCAGTTGGCAAATATTTGGGGATGGCTTGATTGCTCACTACTGACCCCTTCCTTGAGCTCTGTCCCTGGCTTCCTCCTTCTTTCCTGGGCCATGTGGGGTCTCTCTGGCTGCCCTGCCTAAATCCCGCCTGCTGCAGGGCCGGTAGGCGCGTGCTGCGCGTGAGGCTGCGTGCACGCGCCTGTGCTGTGCGTGTCCCGTTTGCTGAGAGTCCCTTGCAGAGAGCGTTCTTGGGGGAACCGAGCACATCGGAGCTCTCTCTGACACCCACGGGCTTCCTCATTTGGGGATGAAGCCTTTCTTGACTGTGTTTCTCCCGTCCCTGGGCTGCTGCTGGCAGCCAGCTGTAGAGTTTTCATCTTAAGGGACAGAGTCAAGTGGCCCTTCAAGATAATTTGAGCCCCTCTTCAGAAAGCTCTGGTTTTCTTTTGAAACTAAGCCAGGGAGGAGCAGCAGCCAAGGAATTCACAGTGCTGTCTGGGACTCTTTGTTTTCCTCTTTGAAGCAATATGAGCTCTTTTGATTGCTACTAAAGTGACTCTTACCCATTCTAAAGTGACAGCCTCTCCCTCTACACCTGTGAGGTGGGGCATGCCGCTACAGATGTCTTAAGAACTTTGTTTTCAAAGCCTTGGAATCTCCTCTGAGGTAATCAGAGACACACTGGAGACAAGCAAATCTAAATCTGTGGTCACTACATGAGACAGATGATGAGGTTTATTTCTTGAACAGACATTTATTGGCCATCTACATTGGACACAATGGTGGAGATACAGTGTGTCCAGACCCACAGAGCCTCCGCCCTCATAGAACTCAGATTCTAAACAGGAGAAAAGTAAAATGCGCTGCTAAATGAGACTGGCTGTTTCAGGTCGTTGTGAGTACCAGGGAGGATATGGAACAAGGTGATGTGGTTGAGTGACAAGAGGCTACTTAGCTCAGGTGATCAGGGAGGGCCTCCCTACAGAGGGGACCTGTGAGCTGAGAGCTGAGTGACAGGCAGGCAGCTATACAAAGATCTGAGAGGAGAGAATTCCAGGCAGAGGCACAATTAGTGCAAACGTCCCAAGTTGGGAATAGCTTGGTGGGTTCAAGGAGCAGCAAGGAGGTAGGTGTGGTTGGAACGTCCCAAAGGGGACAGCCATAGGAGATGAGGTCAGATTGCTTGGCAGAGGTCAGTTCATGTATACAGCCCTATAGACTATGGAAAGGAGTTTGGATTCTGTTCTGTTAAGCATGCTGCATGCATGCTGATTAACAAATGATGTTTGAATCCAAGAAAGGTGATAGAGTATGCTCATGTTTACTGTTTGGCCCTCAAAACAAAATTTACAAGCATCTAGTAAACACAATTTTGATGACTATATAGCCTTAACGGGATGCACTGGGGTCTCTTTAAATGAGTCATGGCAACTTGGTGTAATGATCACCAGGGTTTATATTTCAGCTCTGAGATTTCCTAGCTGTGTGACATGGGCAGGTCATCCACTATTCTTGAGCCCGTCTCCTCATCTGCATGGTGCGGTAATATTTGACTTTCAGGGCTGTTGTGAAGATGGAAAGCAATAGTGCCGCAAAGACATACTGCATATACCAGCAGGTGGTGTGCAGCTTGAAAAGTGGATTATTCCACTGAGAACTCTCCACAAAGGTACATCTTGCTAATTAGGACCTTACATTGCACCTAGGGGAGGAGAAGGTTCACTAGATATCATTAAAAACAAAGTCTTGAAATATCCCAACTACTCGTGGAGTACCTAAGAAGGCTAAGAAAGGTACCTAACACTGTGCTTCATGCCCATGCTCTAGCATCACTCTTCTCCAAAAGGCACCAGACACCTGACAGCTCCCTGTACCTAAATGCCCACGTACATTGGAAGATGCCAGCCCTTCCATAGTTTCCGGGTTGGGGTGGGAGGGATCTGTCCAGGGTGAGCCTCTGAAACCTGGGAATGCACCTGAGGTCAGCATACCAAAGTCAATCAGCATGGAGATGCTTGGAGCTCTCCAGGGTCCTGATCAGCCAGGGGCTGCCAGAATCTTGCAGTTAGAATAGCTCTGTCTCCGATGCACTGGTTTTAGAATTGGCTGTGGTTCCCACATTTGGACTGAGCATAAGTATCTGGGAAAGAACTGCATTTGAGATCAGGGCAGACCTGATTTAAAATCTTTAACCAGCTGGTGACAGCAACCAGTTGAGCCTCCATTTCCTCATCTATAAAATGGGGGTGATGACACCTTTCTTTTTGCCTGTGCAGATTAATGTGCTAAAACATTGAAAGAACCTTGTACAAAGCCAGACAAATATAAATGCCCATTAAATAGATGTGTCTTGGCCTCGGCAGTGAACCCCCAGAGATAGTCTATTCTAGTCCAGGGCATTGGTAATGAGAGTGTGGACTCTTGGGTCAGACCTAGTTCAAATTCCAGCTGTTTCTTCTTGGCTGTGGGAATGACCTAAGCATCTAAGTCTCAGTTTTCTCATCTGAAAATGGAGCTAATTCTGCATACATAGTGGGGTTCAACAGCTAGAATTTAGTAAATGCTCATTAAAGACTTACAGATTTGGATTGAGTTTTTAGGTGACCTTCCTTTCCTTTCCTTTTAAAAATAGAATTAAGCTTGAAATCCATCTCTAATCTGACAGCAGGATTATGAAGCTTCCCTGAGCTCCACTAAAAGGGGAGGGGATAGACAGTAAATGGAAGCGAATGGTCCTGCTCCAGGTGTCGGTGGGAAATGAGATGGAAGCTGACTCGTGTTTGGGTTGAACAGCTAAAGCCACTGTGGGAACACTGTCACTCTCAGGCGGACTCTAAGACACATGGCCATTGGGATTTCATGGTCTTGACCCCCAAAGAGACCTGTTCTCAGAAGGGACAAAGCTCTGGGAGGAAAACTGTCTGCGAGCGTTGTTACTCAAGTGTCCATAGTTGCAGGGGAAGCAGGATGAGCTGCGGGCCTTTGGGTGCCTGGCACAAGCTGGGTGCACAGGGCCTCTCTGGGGCAGAGAGGAAAGACGTGCATGGGGCAGTCTCCCAGGCTGACTTCCAATGCCTGCTGCACCATGGAACCAAGAGACTGTATCTATGTTTGACTTATAATTATGGAGCATTTCACACATAGTGGAACAATCTCTTCTCATCTCTCCCCCATCTGCGTTGCTTCCTCCTGCATCAGCACGGCGAGGCAGCTTGGAGGCACCAGGCACTCGCCTCCTGGGTCCCGGCGTCCCAGGCTGCAAGCGGTGGCAGTGATGCCACAGGCACAGGGAAGGTGAAGGGAGAGAAGCATCTGGTCCTGAGGTGGTGGTTCGCAGCAACTTGAGTGTCCTTTTCTTCCCAGACTCCCGCCTGGTTGGGCCCTGGATCGGTGCAGGTTTGGGCCTCAGGCCTCCTTCTCCATGTTGAGGTCGCGGGTCTGCCTTCTGCCCGGTGTGACCGCTGCGTGTAGATTCACCATCTGCAGCTCGACCCCTGGCATTCTAGTTGCCCCTCCCTTTGGGGTATCTGGTCTCGGTCCCTCCAGTCTGCCCTGATGCGCAGCTGCTGAAGATGTCCGGGAAGGAAAGGCAAGACAGATCCCTGCCGCACTAGGGAGTGGCCTCCGCCCGCGCAGGCTCAGCTCCCTCCACTGGAACAGTGCCAGCTTATTATTATTGTTGTTGTAAAGTGCTTTGCAAAACTTAAACTATGAGACTGTCACGATGCTTGGTATTCTGTTCTTCTTCCTTTTGGAGTAAGCACGTAGGAGAGGATTATAGCAGACACAGAGCAATGGAGACAGCGCCCAAGGTAGGGAGTGTTTCTAGGACGGGAGAGCGCACAGCATGCTCGGAAGCTGGCGGGAGCGACCCGCTGCAGAGGAGCAAGAGGGTGAGCAGGAGAGGGGAGCAGGGCTACCAGTGGGGTGAGCTCTGAGTGGAGCGGCACTGCCAGTCACAGAGGCTGTGGGGTCAGCCGGCGCGTTCGAGCCCGAGGGTGCAGCCAGTGGCGCCGCGGGAAGGCTCTGAGCAGGCAGGGCAGAATCGCGCCCGCCCTGCACAGCACAGACGGAAGAGGGCAAGACCACTCGACGAGCCCCCCGAGGGGATTTCTGGGACATCCAAGTGGGAGGATCTCTGAATCCCCCGTGCCTGGCACATACTAGGGGTCCACTTACGTATTCACAGAAGTGTCTGCAGTGCTCTGGGGCCTTGCACTGGGGAAGTTCGTGCATGGTGGAAGTGCAGGGCAGGTCTTCCTCTCAGAAGGGCAGGTTGACTCAGAGGCCCCACACTGTGGCTACTTCGGCTGTGGGAGAACAGGGGACTTCTCAGATAAAGCACACGTGGGCCAGCAGCTGTACATCACACGCCTAAAGGGCCCAGGCTGGCTGTGTAAATGTGGGAAGGGGTGGAGGCGGGGCGGCAGAGATCAGTGGGGACTGGGGCAAACCAGAGGCACCTGCCCCGTCTGAGCAGCTGGGCAGCTCTCGGCCCCGCTCACCGCTGCCCCGCAGGCCTAGTGTGTCGGAATTTTTAAGATGATCCAGAAGTCTAGAATATTTTTGTGCGAACTCATCCAATCTTTGTACCAGAGCTGTCCAATAGAAATATAATTCAAACCACACACATAATTTTAAATTTCCTGGTAGCCACACTAAAAAAAGCGAAATGAAACACCTGAAATTGATTTTTTTTTTTTTTTTTTGAGACAGAGTCTCACTTTGTTGCCCGGGCTAGAGTGAGTGCCGTGGCGTCAGCCTAGCTCACAGCAACCTCAAACTCCTGGGCTCGAGTGATCCTTCTGCCTCAGCCTCCCGGGTAGCTGGGACTACAGGCATGCGCCACCATGCCCGGCTAATTTTTTTTATATATATATCAGTTGGCCAATTAATTTCTTTCTATTTATAGTAGAGACGGGGTCTCGCTCAGGCTGGTTTTGAACTCCTGACCTTGAGCAATCCGCCCGCCTCGGCCTCCCAAGAGCTAGGATTACAGGCGTGAGCCACAGCGCCCGGCCTTGAAATTGATTTTTAATGATAGAGTTTACTTAACCAAATATGTCCAAAATATTTTTCTACATGTTAATGATATGGAGGGAAATGAGATTGCCTACATTCTCTCTTTGCTTTTTCATACTGAGTCTTTGAAATCTTGTGTGTATTTTACCCTTAAAGAATATCTCAAACACTCAGTAGCTATGTATGGTTAATGGCTAATGTCTTGGGCAGCACAACTTTAAACATTGGCTGACATTTTTTAAACGTAGGAAGGGTCAAATAGAAGATGGCTCCAGGGTGGCTCCGGGCTTCGGCACACAGCTCGCAGGCCCCTCGGTGGGACGCCTTGCCGGCAGCTCAGCCCTGCCCTGGCGGCCTGCACTCAGGCTCCCAGCTCAGCTCTCGTGTTCAGCTGTCTGCACAAGCCCCCTTGCCCAGTGTCACCCCTCCAGGACTCATGAAGTGTGGAGCCAAGGAGGGCAGGGAGCCCAGGAGCTGAGCTTGTGTTAGCACACGTGACCAGCTGGCCTTTGAAACTTGGTCCTCATTCGCTGCGTCTTGCAGGCGCGTGCACGGGTGCACATGCATGGGGCTCTCCCAGGTGCCGGGCCGCCAGCACAGCTGCCCTCCCTCCTTTCCAGGGCTTTCGTGCGGAGTAGGGGTGCCCTGGGGCTCTGAGCAGGAGAACCAACTCAGCGGCCACGGAGGGGAGTCCCTTGCTAGTGGCGTGGCGGAGTGAGTCTAGGAGCAGCCTGCCTCCTTCCCCACGTGGTGGGGCATGGTGGGCTGCCACGCGGGAGGCAGCCTGCCCACCAGCAAGGCTGGAGGACACTCTGCAGAGTAAGATATAATTGACAGATACATGTTTTTAAAAACTAAGATACAATTTTCATACAGCAAAACTCATACCCTTCAGTGTACAGTTCTCTGAGTTTTGAAAAATGCAGACAGTTGTGTAATCACCACCCTCAACAAGGTACAGATTGCTCCCACCACCCCTGTACTTCCCTCCTGTCACTTTGTAGGTGGCCCTTACCCCCGGCAAGTCTCTGGTAACCGTCGATCTATTTTTTGATGAGCTTTTTTCCCAATGCCATTTAAGATGGAATTATTGATATGTCACATCAGTGTGGCCTGTGAGTCCAGCTTCTTCCACACTGCGCTGTGCATTGAGCGCCCTGCGCCTGGCCGCGGTCCAGCGCGCTTAGTCGCTGAGTACCATTCCACGGCCGGGGCGCCAGAGTCTGTGTATCCATGCGTCCCATCCTTTGAGAGATAGCGGGGCTGTTTTCAGTTCGGGCAATTATGAATAGAGCCACTTTTTTTTTTTAAGAGACAGGGTTTTGGCTCCGTCACCTAGGGCGATCCTCCTGCCTCAGCCTCCCGAGTGGCTGGGACTGTGCCACCATGCCAGGCCAACTAAGGGTCTCACTCTATTGTCCAGGTTGGGTCTTGAATATTTTTTATATGAACATAAGTATGTGTTTCTCCTGGGTCAATGCCTAGGAGTGGAATTGCTGGGTTGTATGACGGGTCTGTGTTTACTTTGATAAGAAACTGCACACACTTGCCTCTAGAGAGGCTTGTCAGCATCGTGTCCCCACCGGCAGTGGATGAGAACCTCAGCGGCTGCACGGCTTCACCAACACTGGCACTGTCGCATCGCCTATTCTTTCTTCTTATCGGAGCTATTCCCATAGGTGTCAGGGGCACCGCTGAGTACTGAGCTGGTTACGATGCCGTTTTTCAGGGCAGGAAAGCTGAGACCCAGAGGTGTGTCTGAGGCCCCTCGAGACAGGGCTGGCCTGCGTCTGGGAGCGTGGGGGTCTAACCGGAAGCAGAGCCTCCTCTGGGCAGCGTAGCGAGGGCGTCTGCCCCAGCGCAGGGACAGGGGCAGCGCGGCTGGCACTGCAGGGGACTGGATTCAGCAGCTCATCTCTTCCCCGCCCCAGCACATTTCTCAGCATAGTCGTTTCTTTATAACCCGTCTGTCTCCTTTGGCCATCTGTAAGTCCCTGGAGGGGCTGTGCCTTAGTCATCTCTGTATTTCCAGGCCTGAGAAGAACTCAACAAAAGTTCACTAAATGAGTAACTTGCTGAAAGGCGGAGTCCTGCTACTATCCCGGAGGGGTTCTGTCCTTCCCTGGATTCCAACCGCCTCTCTGGGCTGCTCCTTTCCTGCCCCCTGCAAATGAGGGGGTACAGCTCTTCCAGCAAGGCCCCGAAGGAAGCCCACCCTGCTCCATCCCAGCCCCAGGTCCTGCCCCCCAAAGGACTGAAGTCTCTGAGCCAGGCGCACCCTGCCCCTCCGGTCTGCGGGCCGGCCCCCTCGTTGCTGCCAGCTCATGCCATGCAAGAAGTCAGGTCTGGGAACGTGGCACCAGCCCCTGATTCCTCCCGGTGTCTAACTCACGGGCTCACATGGCATTGCTGGCGTGGACAACTCTCTCTGGGAACACAGCTGGACGCGAAATATAAAAGGGGAGGCTATTTCCAGTTGGGTCTATTTCTAGTTCTTTTCTTCCTGAATTTGCAGTCCCTTAACCTCTCTGAGCAGCACTTTCTTCGTCTGCAAGAATGGGCATAAGAAGCATCTCTGCTTCTTAAGACTGTGGCAGAGATGCTGGAAAACAGCGCCAGTCGCTCAGCAAGAAGCGCTCGGCGTGGTGCCGGGTGGGGGCAGGGCCCGCGGTCCTTCCCTGCAGAAAGCCTTGCCTCCCCCACGAGATGCCGGCGAGTCAGTCTCGGCGAGGCCGGCCAGAGCCCAGTGGAGGAGGCCGTGTGTCCTTCGGATTTGCCTTTGAAGCAGTCAGGAGCACGGCCTGTGTGGCCAGTGTGGGTGTGCTGCGTGAGTGGGGACAGGCGGCCGCCAGAAGACGTGCGGTGTGATAGATCCTACCGAACTTGTCTCCTCCCCTCAGCCCGCAGGTCTTGGGAGGGTGACTGTTGCCACGCTCTTCCCCTGGAGACAGCTCTGATCGTCCTGACGAGGGAGGTGCTCGCGGCCCCAGGACCGAGGCCAGTGCTCGGGGCAGCCCACGGCAAGGGCCGTCCAGCCCAAATGCCAGTCGTGCCGTGGCTGAGAGACCCGCTCTCGGCTGGGGCCCCAGGAAGTTCCCAGTGCTGAGCACAGCGCCCAGAATGCAGTGAACACGCGACGAGTAATGCTAGGATGAATGCATTTGCAAAGAGATGCATTTATATCCACGAATAAGTAAAATGTGGAAGAGAACACTCCTCCGTGCGCCGGCGGCATGGTGGGCTTAGCGACAGTTCTCATTTTCCCTTTGGCTTATCTGTGTTTTTTTTTTAAATTCTCTCCATGGATTTGGGTTGCTTATATAATAAAATCTTTATTTAAAGGAAGAAAACTCAGAATAATGTCAGGAAGGCATACGATTGTGAACTGAATATATATACTAATTAAATTCATTCATTCCCTTAATCAGCATTTATTGATCTCCTGCTGTGTACCAGGCTCAGTTCTAGGCACTGACACAGTAGTGGAAAAAAGAAAACAGAAAAAGTTGCCCTCTTTGAGCTCAGGCCCTAGCAGAAGGAGACGACAAAGCACTATCTGGCGGGGACAAGGGCGTGAGCAAACTGACGCGGGCTCGGGCAGCGTGAGCAAGAGACAGGGCAGGGCTGTTTAGCTGGTCAGAGGGGGCCTCTCTGAGGAGGTGACATTTGAGCAGGGGGCTGAACGGAGCTGGGGAGCAGGACATGATAAATGGACCAAGTGTGGAGGTCATGTGTGTCGAAGCAAAGACGTGACCACCTTCTCGGGAAGGTGTCCGTCAAGCTTTGAGAAACGGCGGAAATTCTTATTTTGGAAATGCAATCCATCAAGACGCTCCCGCTGATGCGTCTGAGAAGAGGCTGAGGGTGTGTTTCTAAGCAGTGTCCCCCGGAGAAGGAGCCAGAAGGACGCACAGGCGTTTAAGGACGAGACCCTCAAGGACGGAAGAGAAGAGTCTCTTGAGGAACCTCAGAGGTTCCCTCCCGGGGGAGGCAGCCTAGCGTCCAAATCCCGCCACTTCCCAGCAGCGTGACCTTGGGCAAGCTGCTCAAACTCCCTGTCTCCGTTTGCAGCTCTGCAAAGAGGCGAGGATAGCTTCCATGCTGGTGGCGGGCACTCAGGCGGGATGACGCAGGGAGGACTCCTGGCAGAGGCCTGGCACGTCGATGGGACAGGGCGCTGCTCCCTCCTCCTCTCCTCTGCTTCCCGCACCCTCCTCTCGTCCCTGCTGGTGACTTGGGGTTAGGGCCGCAGGTCGCAGGTAGGGGAAAATGGAGCCTCCAACACCACTCTTCAATAATAGAAAATAAGGAAATAATGGGCCAAAGGGATGACATCATGGTTCTGATCAGAAGCAAACAAACATCACTATTTATCTTCTCTAAAAATATCTCTGCCTAATGAAAATGGCCGCCGGGGGAGCACTGCAGGAGGGGCAGCTGGGCAAGGCGCGGGCGGGCAGCGTGTGCAGCTACGTGCTGGGCACCTGCCGCTGGCTGCGAGAGGGGCAATGCCCCAGTGGCTTGGGTAAGGGCAGGGAGAGTCTGAGTTCTCATGTAGCTGACATGCTGGCGGCAGAACACGTGTCAACACGTGCACAATAGACAAGTTTGTGAGGCCATCGCAAGAGAGAGCGATGTAGCAGAAAGTGACACGAGACGGCGCTAGGCAAGGAAGTGGAGGCGGCTCCATGGGGGGGGCACTGGAGGTGAGCTCAGATTCATG
Source organism: Microcebus murinus (assembly GCF_040939455.1). NCBI lineage: Eukaryota > Metazoa > Chordata > Mammalia > Primates > Cheirogaleidae > Microcebus > Microcebus murinus. The sequence goes on from NC_134124.1 coordinate 39,891,326, forward strand.
GGGGAGGTGGACACACACCTGGGGAAAACATGCTCCAGGTAGAGGGAACGGCAAGTGCCAAGGTCCTGAGGCAGGAGCAAACTTGCATTTTGGTGAGACAGAAAGGAGGGCATAGAGTGCGGTTGGGGAGGGTGGGCAGAGGCTGGACCATGCAGGGTCACAGGCTAGAGAATGGAGCGCGTGCTGGATTCTATTTATAGTGCAAACTGCTGGAGAGTTCGATCAGAGGAGTGGCATGATCTGACCTGTGCTTGGAAAGACCCGCCTGGCTGCTCTGTGGGACTGGCCCCACTGGTGCCAGCGCGAGAGCACTGCAGACATCCAGAGGGAGGCTGTGCAGCCTGGACCTGGGAGGAGCGAGTTCTGGCTCTGTTTGGAGGTAGCACCAGCAGGACTTGCCGATGGGGCAGATGCAAGGGGTGAGGGAGCGAGGGGTCGTCGAGGATGGCTTCCAGGGCTTTGACTGAGCAAAGGAGAGATGGTAGCCATTGGCCAGGGTGAGACGCCCAGGGCAGGAGAAGGTTTGGTGGGGTGAACTCATGCCGTGCTTGGGCTGCCTGTTCCATACCCCAGCCACGGCACCAAGCAGGAAGGAGGGTATTCATGCTGGGACAGGGATAGGCGCTGGGGAGTGACGGAATGGAAAGTTAGAGCCTTAGGATTGCCCAGCGTGGCAAGTAGTTAAAGTGGGCGGGAGGGTACTCTGTGGTATCCATGAGCAAAACGTGCCTTTCTCTTCGGAGAGAGGGGCCAGCTCAGCTCTGCACAGCCACCTGGTGCCACGGTCTGTGCCTCTCGGGCGCATGCAGGGCCGCGGGGCGTGGAAGCGTGCCGGTGGGTGTTGGGAGGCACCTGCAGAGACCCAGGTGTCACTTGCAGAGCCTCCAAGATTGTGTCCAGACACCTGTGGGCTGCGTCCCACCTGAGAAGGGGACAAGAAAGGTCTGGAGGCAAAGCCCTCTCTGAACTCGAACCGCACAGCCCAGAGGTGAGCTGGATGCAGGTGCTCCTCCCTCCTTGCGGGCTGTCCGGGTCCGCCGGCGGAGACACCTGAGCGGCCCTGCGCCTTGCCTGTCCTCCTGTCCCCGCGCCCCCAAGCCTGCGTGGGCCTCCTCCCTCTGCATATCTTGCCCCTCTGAGCTTTCCTGCGGCCTCTGCCCCCCAGCCCTCCTCCATCTGGCCAGCCCAGGTTCTGCCTAGCTCCACACTGAACGCTCACTCCCTAGCAAGCTTCTTTGGCTTCACAGCTGCCCTCCGGCCAGATTACCCTGGAGGGGGCAGTGGCTGTGTCAGCCTCATCTGCTGTGATGGTCCCGGGCCCAGCAAGCAGCAGGACTCGGCCAGGGACTGCTGCCTTGAACTTCCCGAGGAGCTGTGGGCAGGGCCCCGGGCGGCGCCCGGTTGGGTTCCGGCGCGAGCTGAGTTGTTGCTGGGTTGTTGCTGACGACTGAAGGCCGAGTGCGAGTAGCTCCCGCCCAGCCCCGGGACGAGAGGCTGCTCCTGTTCCGTGTCGCCTTGTGGCGGGAAAGCGTGCACGATGCAGAGCCGAGCGCCCAGGTTGGGCTGGACACCCCCAGACACAAGCCCTGCTGGTCCCGCCACGCCCTCGGCCTCGCTTCCCACATCTGTAAATTGGGAGTCATTAATTCCCTCACAAAGGGCATCAGATGAGATCACATTTGCGAAGCTGCCTGATGTCTTTCATGAAGTATATTCTAGACAACTCGCATCTGTCATAGCCGGCCACCTGAAACAATGAATGCCGGGATGGAACACGCAGGCAGGGCGAGAGCCTGAGATCCCGCCCTCTCGTGTGGCAAAGGGCCTCGGGATTCGGCTCTGCTTCCTGAGGCGCTCTCTGGCCGCTCTGGGGCGAGGGGCAGCCACGGCACTTTGCTGGCAGAGGAGGAAGTGCTGGAAGGCGCCACTGCTGGTGGGCGGGCTCCCTTCCACCCGCTGGCCCTTCAACAGCTGGACACCCACATTCCCTGCGACTCCAAGCACGGATCCAGACACAGCCCTTGCCAGCCAAGCACTTCTAGGTGTTGGGGCCAAGGCCTCACAGCCTCCTTGCAGGGGCTTCAAGGCGCTGCACAGCATGCACCACGCCATGCGCTCCCGGGGCCTGACAGTGGAGAGATTGTCGTGAGAAGAAATGCACAAGAGCCGCCTGAGAGAGAAGAATGTAGGAAACATGTGCTTGGTTTGAAAACACACAAACTTGCTCGAGATTGAGGGCCTGTGGCAGACACTGAAGCTAAGCTGGTTTTCATGACTAGTCATTAAACATTTATTAAGTACCTACTGTGTGCCAGGCACAGTGCCAGGACAGAACCACCAGGGTGAGCAATCCGTTAAATGCCGTGTGTGTGGTGCCAGCTGGTTCCCCTTGGCAACTTGTGCGGTCTGGCCAGCCCCTTTCTCCCCTGCTCCCAGCCGGTCTCCTTGCAGCCCACTGCACTCGGCCTCCCTGTCCCTCTCTCAGCTCACCGGCTCGGCCCCCTCTGGGACTTGGCATTTGCTGTTCCCTCTGCCTTTGACACCCTTCCCTGATCTCACAGGACGGGCTCTTCCTCCTCATTCCATTCTCGGGTCCAACATCACGTCCTCTGGGAGGCTGCCCTGCCCCCAAAGACCGCCTGCCCCAGCACAGGCGCAGGAGCCCCTCTGTCCCACTTGGCTATTTTGTTTTCTCCGACGCACGTGCAGCTCTCTGCAGTGGTCGCGGCGGCTGCTTTGCTCATCTCCACATCCGCGGTCTGTCTCCCCCAGGGACTGCAGCCCTGAGCCCGTGCCCATGCCCACCCTGCGTCCGCAGTGCAGGCGTGCCGAAGGTGTCCTTGTACGCTTGTGGGGGGAAAGACGACGCGGAGTCTGTCCCCGAGGACCCAGCCCAGAGAGGAGCAGACGGACCGATGACTGTCAACTCGAGGCTGAATCGACGACCAGCAAAGTCTCTCGCCAGCTCTGAGCCGCGACAGACGCCCGCAGCAGCCCTGCAGCGGCTCTGGCCGATAGGCCTGAAGCCCAGGACCCGAACAAACAACAACCCCAAAGCTAAGGATTTCTCCCTGGACCTGGTTGGCACACGGTGCTGCTTTGGAACAGGGGAGGTATTTTTAAATGTTCTTGCAAGTGCCAACGTACGTCTTGTTAAAAATAAGGTTTGTGTTCATTGAGATGCCGTTCAGGTCCACCACTGCGCTCCGGGTCTAAATCAACCACAGCGTGCACCCGGCGCGTACCAACAGAGAGTGAATCATGGGGGCAAAAGGGTTGCGAGCTGCTATTTGCTGAAGTTGGGTGTTGCCTGTGCTCTGTGTTTACCTGCCAAACCTTTCTCGAGCGCTCACGCTGTGCGGGCGCGTTCCGCGTGCTGCGCGGGAGTCAGTGCCTCAGCCCCGCGAGCCCGCGCTCCCCTCTACAGCTGAGGAGATGGAGGCGCAAGAGCTAAGCCGCTTGTGCCCTTAGGGGAGTTTTTGCGAACATTTTGGCCGCAAGGAAGACCTGGCTTACAACCCACCCTGCCAAAAGCCGCCCACTCTCGCTGATGTCCTTTTCAGGGAACGCGGCTTCCTCGCAGCGCCCGGGGAGGGCCCGCAGCGCTGCGCGTCTTCTCCGGCCTGTGCAGTGGCAGCCTGCCGGGCCACGGGCGAGTCGCCCACAAACATAACTTTCAGAATGTCCTTCTGTGGTCCCAGCTTCGGGCCAACCCTCCTGGCTGCCCGGTGTCCCTGCCCAGTGTCCCAGTTGTCTGGCTCAGCCTCTGGGCTCCCTTCCTGGGTTCTTCCAGCTCTCTCTTCTCACCCTCCCCCACCCCTGTCGGCTGAATCTCTTCTCCCTGAATGACTCAGCCCCGATTCCGCCTCTTCCCAGAGCCTTCCAGCGCTCCTCTGGCCCCATTTGCCCTCATCTTAGAACTTCTCTTGTACTTGTGGAATCTACTTTCAGTGTGCAAGCTTGTCTCGTTCTGTTTGCAGTGAGAGTCTGACTCAGAATATAGGGACATGGTATTGGTGGATCCAAACCCTGGCTCTGTTGCCTATTGGTTGCATGACCTTGAGCAGGTCCCATCATCTCTGAGCCTCAGTTTACACATCTGTTAAACAGGCATAACAGTGGTTCCTAAGCTCCTGTAGGGTTGTTGTGAAGATGTAGCAAAATAATATATGTGGGCCGGGTGCAGTGGCTCACGCCTGTAATCCCAGTACTCTGGGAGGCAGAGGCAGGAGGATCGCTTGAGGCCAGGAGTTTGAGACAAGCCTGGACAACATAGCAAGACCTCTGTCTCTACAAAAAATTTAAAAATTAGCTAGGCATGGTGGCATGTGTGTGTAGTCCTATCTACTGGGGAAGCTGGGTCAGGAGGATCGCTTGAACCCAAGAGTGTGAGGCTGAAGTAAGCTATGATGACACCACTGCACTCCAGCCCAGGTGACAGAGTGAGACCCTGTCTCAAAATAATAATAATGACAATACATGTGAAATCTTGCACTTTGCACTTGATTTACAACAGAAGTTAGCAATCCTCTGTAAATATCTTGCAGCTTAGATGACTCTTTCAAAACTATTCCACTCTGCTGTTGTATGTGGCAATGACCATGGTGTGCGTACGTGAATCTGACTGCACTCAAATATGACTCTATGTATAAAATAAGATAGAAGCCTGGTTTGGCCCGTAGACCATAGTTTGCTGACACCTGCTGCAATGTGGGGCAGCCTTTATTATTATTATTTCTGAAGAGCCATAAAAGATCGGAAAAGAGAACGTTCCCACCTCTTGCCCAGGCATGAAAATTTTGTGAAGAAGAGCAAGCTATGGCAGCGGGGAGACAGGGAGGGGCAACAGGGGCGAGGTGCTGTGGCCAAGATAAGACCCAGCTAAGGAGGCAGAGGGGTGTGGGCAGGAGCAGCTACAGAGCTCCCCTGGGGAGCGCCCGGCCACGTCAGGGGCGCCAGCCCAGGCTGACCTTGAACGACACACTCATTCACAAATCACTGCTCCCTCTCGTAACACGTTCTTACCGAGCACTATGTCCTGCATGCTGAGGCCACAAGGGGAGCAAGACACACAGACACCTCTGCCCTCGTAAGAACTTAAATTGCAGTGGAGGAGGGAAACTGAGGCCCAGACGCGCTGACTGCCCTGGGGGCGCATAGCTGGTAGGCAAAGTAAGCAAGTGTTCTTTGGTTTTAAGGCGTTCCAAGGATGCTGCTGCTATACTGGGACGAGCACAGGATTTGGGGTCATGCTGAGTTGGACTTGAGTCTCGTTCCCCCACCATCCAGCCCATCACCCTTTGTGAGCCTCAGTTTCCCTGCCTGTAACATGGGGCCTGTAAGTGCATGAGCGTTCTTGTTGCTCCACACCCTCATCAACGCTTGGTGCAGTCAGCCGCTGTAAGTTTAGACGCTCTGCTGAGTATGTAACGGTACCCATTTCATAGAAGGGGAAAGTGAGGCTCAGAGATGCTGAGCCCTTTGCCCTAGATCACACAGCTACTGATGACAGAGCGGAGACTTGGATTCTGGATTCTGGGTCTGTGTTGTAGCCGCAGTTAAAGTCATGAAGCTCAGGACCGAATCAGAATGTAAGTGACGATTGTAAATGTTTTATGAACATGAAGCAGAAGGTTGAAAACCATCAGTGGCAGTGTTGGGCCAGGCTGTCAGTCCGTGGACTCCAAGCTCAGTGCTCATCCTTCCATGGCCTGGTGCCTTGGGTCCCTCCAGCATCCCCAGGGAGATCCCGGCTCCCCAGTAACCCTGTCCTTCCAGTCACAACTGCTGGGGCGCATCCCCATGAGCTGGCCAGGAAAGGCTGCTCTTTGGAGCCTGGCAGGACAGTCTACGTCCTGCAGCCCAGGCCCTCTCCGAGTCCCCGTCTCAGGCTCTCCGCTGTCTCCAAAGGCACCGATTGTTCCTCTTAGGAAAACAACCCATTCTGGGTCAGGAAATTAATAAGGACGATAGAGCTTTGGGAGACTGCTGCTTGGCCGTGGCCCAGACTCCGGATTCTTCAGACCTGGGCGCCCTGGCTGTGCGCTGGGGACCAAGGCTGGGCAGGAACACGAGCAGTCAGCCCCAGCCCAGCTTTGCAGCTGTCTTGCCAGGGGGTGTCGGGAAGGTCCCCTTCTCTGTCTGAGCCCTTGTCGCTGGCCACAGATGGAGAGACTGGGTCAGAAGCCGGAGCCTGGCCCGGTGTCTGGGGCTCCTGGGCCTGTCTCAGGTCTCCGTGGAATGCAACAACTTCGCTATGTATGTTCCCATGGCCCCATGCTCTCAAGTCCTGACATGCATGTGCCCATGGCCCAGTGCTCTCAAGTCCTGACATGCATGTGGGTCCGGCCCGGGATCTCCTCAAATGCAAATTCTGGCCCTCTAGGATTGAGGACGAGCCCAAGATGCTGGATTTCTGTCCAGCTCCTGGGTGACATTGATGCTGCTGGTCTGAGGACCACAGTTGGGTACAGAGAGTGTAGCCCCCACTCCATCCATGTTTGTCTTTAACTCACAGTGTTTGAAACTTAGGTTTATCCTAACCAGTAACGTAGGTGCACCGCTGGCTTAAAGAATCAGGGACCCTTTTCTGCTAGGCGCACGACAGAGTGACGGTCACTGCTGGCTCAGAGATGGCCCCTCCCGCCACCCAGCTCCTCACTGACTCTCGGCCTTTAAACACTCTCAGGGCCTCACTGGCATCCGGCCGGGTGTGCCCCAGCCCTGCAGGCCCTGAGGGGCAGCCTGGGAGGCAAGTCAGCCAGCCCCGCTGAGCGGCTGTTCCCGCCACACACTGCCAGGGACAGACAAGCCCAAGAACCCTCCCTCATTTTCCCCAGTCTCCCCCAACACCCTTCCCTCCCTGCAAGATCCCCCCTAAAGTGCTCCACATCCCCTCCCCACCCCTGCTGAGAGCTGTTTACTTTTCCAATTAACAGTGTAAGCTTTGCGGGGCTCCCTACCCTCATGACCCAAATTTAACCTTAACACGTCATTCAAAGCAGGTATTATTATTTTAAAATATCTGTTCTCTGTGTCTTACAATATGCATAGAGAAACCTCCAGAATCATTAGAAATTTGAGATGGGGGAAAAAGGAAAATAGTATCACCCAAAATGTCCATCAGGGAGAGAAGCACTATTTGGACCTTATTAAAGGACAGGATGGAGTGACAGTCAATAGAAGGAAGGAGGCCGGGCGAGGTGGCCGAGGCAGAAGGATCGCTTGAGGCCAGGAGTTTGTGGCTGCAGTGAGCTATGGTCGGGCCACTGCACTCTACCCAGGGTGACAGAGAAAGATTCTGTCTCAACAATACCCAAAAGCAAAAAAGCAAGCAAAGGTCGCTATGGGGAAAGCCCCTCGCCTAGTTTGCTCTGACAGTGCCAGGCAGACCCCAGGCGGAGCACAGGCGGGCTCTGCTCTAGGGGACTCACCAGCCCTGGAGAAACACCCTGGCTGCTGCCCTGCAGGGCCTCCCGGGGTGCAGTCACCCCAGCGGGGCGCCACCCAGGAACCTCCCCGCCCACAGAGCTCAGTAGGTCCGAGGTCCAGTGCTTCGCACTTACTTGGAAATGGATCTCCCAGCTCAGCAGGCGTCCGAGGGAAGCACAGACCAGACCGGGAAGCAAGACACCAGGACGAAACAGAGAGCAAGCAGCAAGCAGAAGAAAACTGCCGGGACCACAGCGACGAGCTGCCTGCGAGCTGAGACTCGCATCCAGGAGACAGGATGCCGTGCGAGGACCCTTGGGAGAACAGAGCGCATTGTTGGAAACATGCTTTTGAAGTGGCAGAGCCGAGGGTGTCGACAGGACTTACAGGGGAGAGAGGCTGCCGTGGCTTCGGGACGGCTGTTTGGGGAAGGGGTAGCGGGAGGCCGGGCCGGCTCCGGGTGGCGGCGCGTGGACAGCCCACACAGGAAGAGCAGGGCAAAGGAGGCCATGCTGGGCTCGTCGTGGATGGGTTGGTCGGAGGGGCCTCTGGACGTCCCCGCGGACCAGTCTGCGTGCAGCAGGGACCTGCCAGCAAAGGAACCAGGGAGGGGACGGTGCCGCTCTCAGAGTCTGCAGCTTGGCGCTGGGGCGTCACAGCCACCTCTGCCCCAGCCAGCCTTGGCCCAGTCAAGCTTCTGAGACACTTGCTAACAACGTAGACTCGGGCCTGCCAAACCGAGACCGGGCGAGGATACAGGGGTGTGCATGTCCACAAAGCTTCCTGGAGTCTGGCATGCACCTGAGTTTGAGACCTGCTGCTTTCAGGAGCAGGTAGTGGACAAGGACCCAGGGAGGAAACTGAGCAAGCAGTCAGGAAGGAGGATAGAGGATGCTCTTATGTGGTAAGCACTGCCAGCCTGGTGCAGTGAAATTATTACTAATTTCAAAATAGCAACAGCTCTTCGATATTCAGTAGCAAAATCACTGATTCAGGAAGCAATTAACATAGACATTCAATCAATTATTCATTGCATTACTAATGTGTAGAGGTAATCAAATTGGCCTTTTAATATGTAGTTTTTCTTTTAATTAACCTTGTCCAAAACTAGAGTAGATTCCATGCAGAAATGTATTTGGCTTAATTTTAAAAAGAAAGAATAAAATAGAAACCATTTATCTCATTATCACTGTGTCGAAGGGAAGCTGCAGGCAGGAGTTGCTGGTGTGTGCTGGTTGATGTCTTGTTCACATGGTTTGAGACGCACCAAGAGCCCCCAAGTCCCGTCTGCAGGTGCCTGAAATGCCACGTCGGTGATTAGATGGAGCCTGTCCCGTCCCTGTCTGTGGGAGACTAGAAAGAGCACTGGACTAAGAGCCTAGAGACACAGCTCCCACTGTTAGGGCTGCCACCAAGTTGCTGAGCCATTGGGTGGCCTCCCTGAGCCTCAGTTTCCCCCAGTGAGGGCGACTGCAGTTATATACTGCCACGAAGTCTTCCAGCTCTGCCATTTTTCTCCGTCTCCGGTTGCCTCTGCTGATGTCCCTGACCAGAGTTCGCCCTTCCTCAAGGGCATGAGCAGGCCCAGGCGGGCCCAGTCCCTGGGGCGCCGTTCCGACCACGCTGCGGGGCAACAGCATGCCTCCTGCCCTCTAACACTTGCCAACACTCAACGGGCACTTCCTATGTGCCAGCCATGTCTACGTGTCTTTTTAGTTGTGGTAAAATACGCATAACATAAAATTTACCATTCTAGCCATTTTTAAGTGTTCAGTTGAGTGGCATTAATTCCATTCACTTCACTGTGCAGTCCTCACCGCCATCCATCTCCAGGAACTTTCCTCAGCAACTGACACTCTCACCTAAGGGTTTATGTGGGTTGTTCTCGTTGGGTCCTCCCGAGAACTCGAGGAAGTGCAGTCTGTGTGTCCCTGTGGTTACACCAGTCAGCCATGGCCATGCTGACGCCATGTAGCAAACGACACAGCTCCTCAGCACAAAATAAGCACATTTTGGCTTGCGAGCCCTGCGTGTGGGCCTGGAGTTGGGGGACCCAGGCTGGCTTCACCCGTCCTGAGCATCCGCCCGGAGCCAGCAAGCTGGCCATGGAATCTCGGAGGCCCGGGGACAGGCGGAAGCCCACAGCACGTCGTGAGGCCTGGCTTCTAGTGAGCACACATTATTCTGTTGGACAAGCAAGGCACATGGCCGAACACAAAGCCAGGGGCAGGGCAGGGGACTCCACTCCTTGAATGGGAGAAGCTGCAAAGTTCCTTAGCAAAAGCCACGAATTCCGGGAAAACTCAAGCATGGGGCCAGTTATACAACCTTCCAGAGCACCATTTTATGTTTGTTTGTTTTTTTTTTTTTTTGAGACAGAGTCTCGCTTGTTGCCCCGGCTATAGTGAGTGCCGTGGCGTCAGCCTAGCTCACAGCAACCTCAAACTCCTGGGCTCAAGCGATCCTTCTGCCTCAGCCTCCCGAGTAGCTGGGACTACAGGCACGCGCCACCATGCCCAGCTAATTTTATATATATATATTGGTTGGCCGATTAATTTCTTTCTATTTTTTATAGTAGAGACAGGGTCTCGCTCAGGCTGGTTTTGAACTCCTGACCTTGAGCAATCCGCCCGCCTCGGCCTCCCAGAGTGCTAGGATTACAAGCGTGAGCCACCACGCCCGGCCAGAGCACCATTTTAGAGATGAATAATTCGTGCTTTGCAGGGCTGTTTAAAGGCTTATCCAAGATGCCATGGGAAGTCACACGGGACACTGCTGGGTACCAAGTAGGAGCCCAACGATGCCCCTTTCCTTTAGGTAAGGGTTCAACCGAGGTGCGTTGAAACAAGGGAGCCCCCGCCGCCATCACGGTGCTGTCTCCAGCAGCTCAGAAGCCCGCCCGGAGCCCCGCATCCAGCGCTTCTGAGAGTGGAGCTTGCGTGGCCCACTAGCTCATCGGGCTCTTCCCCCTGCCCCTGTCCTGGTCCCCAGCTCTGCCCCTGTCCTGGTCCCCAGCTCTTACCAGACTCCATGCCTGTGTCTACACCTTGCTCACGTGGACTCTCCCTTGTGAAAACTGCCCAGCCTTCTGCATCCAGTCCAGAGGCCCCTCCTCCAGGCAGTCCGCCACCAGAGACTGCAGGCAGAGTGCTGGCTCCCTTGGCCTCGTGTGGCACAGTGGGCTCTCACAGCCCCGGGGCACAAGCCACAAGTCGCCTGCCCCAGCCCCTGACTTCCCTGCTGAAGCCTCTGTCCTGCCACCGGGACTTCCTCCGAGCCCCAGGCCAGGTCCTTGCCCAGCTCCCACCGTCTCGGGGAGCTGGAACCTCCGGCAATGGCTTTGGCCCTGGGCACCACCTTGGTCTTGGGACTGTTTCCCTTCTTCACTTTATATAACCACAGCATGAGGAAACTTCCAGAACACCTCCCCTTCCCCCATCCTCTGAGTCCAGTGTGGACTCTGAGAGCAACTAAAATGCAGAGAAATTTCTCTCTTTTCATTTGTGGCCTGGGATAGACAAAAAGAATGAAGTAGGCCAACTCACTGACCCAGAATTTTATATTTAAAACCAGCTTTCCTGGTATGCTTCAGCAACGACAATGAGAATTTACCTTCATTAAGCATTGGAGAGCAGGGGCCTCGGGTGGCAGAGCAGACCTCCCTGGGCATGGGAGGGCCTTTCAGGCCATGGCCAGGACAGCAGGACGCTGAGGGGCTGAAAAGTCGAGGGGAACACAGGTCTATCCCTGCAGGGTGGGAGCCCTTGACTTTCTCCAGTGGAGCTTTGGGCTGGGCCCCAGTGGGGACTGACCTGTGCCAGTCCATTGCTCAACACGCCGGGGGTGGGCCAAGAAGCCAGCCTTTGTGTTCAGATCATTTTGGCCAGAGAAAGTGAGGAATCTATCTTCTTAACCCTGCCTTAATCAGAGGGGAAATCAGCCGGGGTATTTGACAACTGTTTCATTGTTTCAGGTGCAACAAGTAGGACCCGTCACAGCTCCGGTCCAGCCTGCTGGGGAGATATTGGCTTCTTAAAATCACAAACAATGGACCAGGCTGACCTCACAGCTAAGTGAAGTGGGTGGTCGCCTCAGTGGTGTGGGTTGAGAGGTGCCAGGCAGCTCTCCCTGCTGGGGTCTCTCCCGCCCGCCAAACCGCCGCTGCCTGCGACTCCGCCATTAGCACTTTAGTCATCAAATCATAAAATGTCAGGTTGTAATTAGCCTTGGGACCTGTCTAGTTCAATGTCCTTGCTCAGTGCTCTTGAAAAATACCTGAACAGGCCCTTTATTCTAGAGTGACTCAGTGGCAAAGCCGGGCTCGGTCGGGCCCGCGCGGCGGAGGCGGGTCCGCAGTCCCTGCACGGCAGGCTCCGGGGCGCCCGGCCGCGGCTCTCCACACGCAGGGCTCGGGTCCCAGGCGTCTGAAGTGGATGGCAAGAGTCCTGGCGACAGTGTGCTGGGCCAGGTGGGATTTAAACATCCTTCCCTCCACACGGCCCCTGGCTGGCTGCCCAATCTCATTTCTGGGGCCCGCCCCTTTCCGGTGAGCTCGGAGCAGCGATCCTGACCCCGCTCGCCCAGACACTCCCAAAGTCTCTGGATGGGGCTGCTCGTATTTCCCTTGAACTTACTCACCAGCATCATTTAATACCTTCTTTAGCTTTACCGGGAGGAAAAATATCCATGAGGTCAGAGTTTATTTTCTAGTTACATATTTTTTTCTGGTTCATAAAAATAATCAATAACTACTGAAAGAAGACAAAAAAACCCACATTTGTCCGGGTGCCTTCTAGAAGCATCTGCCCAACTCTTTGGGAAAGGAATGGAGTGAGAAAGTTGGCTCTAAGTCCCGTTTCTGCAACTCGCTCTCCGCGGGTCCCAGGCAAGTCACCCTGCCTTCCCAAACTTCTGCTTCGGTTTCCTCACCTGCAAAATAGTGTCCGTTCTTCCAGGTAGAGATGTGAGCGAGCAGTGGCTCCAGTGACAGCATGTCACCCGGATGGCTGCACGGTGTCTGGCACGGATCTGGTGCGTTGTTTTCCTGACTGTCCTTTTCAGCACTGGCCTCTTGTGTGGGGCACACACTTCGGAAGCACCTGAGGGTTGGCTCTGGGCTGTGATATTCCCTGGAGTGTGAGCTTGAATAACTCATGTCACCCCTCTGAGCCTCAGTTTCCTCACCTGGAAAAAGAGGGCAGTGACACCACGTCACAGGGCTAACAGGCACGGCCGACATAGGGAAGGGCTCCGCAAACAGCCGCGCTGCAGAGGTTCTATTGGCTTGATTGCTTTTTCCAGTTTTCTTACCGGTTTTTTCCCTGACACTGTTCGGTGGGCAGGTTTTTATTTTGCCTGCCTGTCACTCAAGCAAAAGTCAGGCTGGGAACATGGAAAACTGAGACTACGTGACAACCGCAGCCATGTGTCTGCATTCTGAGCAGTGGAAACCACGCAGGTGGAAAGAGATCGTTGCAGGCTTGGAACCAATGGCCAGGGCTGGGACACGTTACGGGAATCATCTGAGCAGCTACTCAGGGATGTTGCCTGATCTTATCGGGGAATTCACGCATGAGTCTCAAGCTGAACAGGAGGCCATGGCTCCCTGAGGCCTTGCTTCCAAAAGGGCGTTTCTGAAGCAGTTGGAGCCAAAAATAGCCGGTAGTAGACTGACGGTTCAACAGTCAGAATTGAGGTGCGAGTTGAATTCAGCAAATTCAAATTGAGCAGAATTGAGCAAACCTCCCCCTGAGTTCCAGCCCTCTGATCCTGGCTCTAGAGCTCAGAAAATTCGGGCTTCTCTGCTGGGCCTCGTGTTCAGGAGGTTTTTCTTTCTTTGAACGTCAAGTGTGTGGGTTTTCACATGATGGGCCACCTCAAACACCAATCCTTTTGGGTGCCTGAAAACTTGAGCTTGCTTTGAAACCTCCTCCTGGACACGTGGCTTTGGAGTGCGGGCTGCAGAGGCGGAAGACCCAGGCTGGGGAGCAGGCGGCGCGGCACACAGTGCCGGTCCAGCGGAACACCCCGCCCGCCTCCCCGCCTGCCTGGCGGCCGGGCGCGGGAGCCGGCGGCCTCTGCTCTGGCGGCAGCTCCGCACCTGCGGCTGGCAGGGCCTGTGGCACCCGGGCGTGACCGGAGCCTTGGGCCATGCCCAGGCAGGACCAGGCCTGTCTCCTCGCTTCCTCTTCACTGTGTGGAGGGCCGGAACCCGGCCCTGGCCGCGAAGGGCCTCTTCATCCTGCCTTCCCCTCACCTGGGGCGCAGGTGTTGCTGAAGCCGGCCAAACAGGAGCTAGCGGCTTAGCCCTTCCCAGACTGTCGGTGCTGCGGCTTCACGCAGCGTGCTCCATCTTCTCCGGCTCCACGGGCAGTTTGACTGTTCACCGGTCCTCACCGTGAACCCAGGAACCAAGGCCACTCGGCCGAGATTCAGCTTCAGGACTGGCAGGGCCACTCGCCCTGCAGCATGCGGCCCCAGGCTCCAAAAGGGCAGTTTGTCCTGTGGTGGCTTTGATTAGCCACTGCTAAGCTGAAGTCCCCAGCCTACCAGACTCTGGCGGAGAGAAGAGCTGGCTCCAGGACAGACACAGCCAGGAGGGGCTCGGTCTGTCTGTCTGTCCGCGGGTCTGAACCTGCCGGAGTGTGGGGAGGGAGCGGGAGCATTCTGGGTTGTCACAACAGCTGGGTGCAAGGACCAGTGTGTCAGGGCCCTGCGATGCACGGGACAGCCCGTGTGTCACAGACCTATCTGCAGCTGGTGCAGAGTGGAGTGTCTCGCTGGATGGTGACGTCGGTGACAGCCTTTTGGTATAATACGTATCTGAGCCCAGACCCCGACTCTATGTCACATCTTGACCCACTGATATAGCCTGGAATTACCAGGAATGAAACTATGAAAGAAATCGACGGAAAACTGTTCATCATTTTTCAGATATTCACCAAGAACTGTCCCCATTTAAAAACTCAGAACCAGCAGTGTAGCCCGTGGTGCCTGAGGTGCGATGTGACATCCCCATCTGCCTTAGTGGCTGTCACATTTCCAGTGATTCAATGTATATCTAGGGCGATATTTATTTAGCCCTCATTTCAAAGTGTCAGCTATGAGGAAAAGGGTTGACAACACTCGGCAGAACACTGTGAAAGCATTGTCCCTCTTCACCCTGAACTATTCATCCCGAGTAGGACCCAGCGTCTGCCAGCCTCATTCTGTTTCTGGTGTGGTCACGCCCGGCCATTGCGACGTGGAAATGCACATTGTGTGGTAATAAGTGGCTTTCTTTTTATTTCTGTTCTATAGTAGTGGGGGCATCATACACCTTTTTAAACTTATGTGTATTGGTAGATTATAGTAACTGAAAATTTTCTTTGAAGATAGTGAAGGGGGTGTTGGATCCAATGGGACCCAGAACCACCAGTATAGTGCACAGAAAGAGGTGCCCTGCCCCGAATTCTGCCCTGCCGCGCCTTAGCTGGGACCGTGAATTAAGCATGAACATTAGCTCTTTCCCCAGGCCTCTGGGTCATTTATTTCACTTGTTTCCCCATTAGAATAGCGGGAGAAGCGTGGGTGTTGATAGATAGTAGGATGACTGGACACATGGGTGAGTGGGCAGATGGACTAACAGGTGAATGGCCATAGCAGGGGGATGGACAGATGAGTGGGTGGATGGACTAACAGGTGAATGGCCATAGCAGGGGGATGACAGATGAGTGGGTGGATGGACTAACAGGTGAATGGCCATAGCAGGGGGATGACAGATGAGTGGGCGGATGGACTAACAGGTGAATGGCAATAGCAGGGGGATGGACAGATGAGTGGGTGGATGGACTAACAGGTGAATGGCAATAGCAGGGGGATGGACAGATGAGTGGGTGGATGGACTAACAGGTGAATGGCAATAGCAGGGGGATGGACAGATGAGTGGGCGGATGGACTAACAGGTGAATGGCAATAGCAGGGGGATGGACAGATGAGTGGGTGGATGGACTAACAGGTGAATGGCCATAGCAGGGGGATGGACAGATGAGTGGGTGGATGGACTAACAGGTGAATGGCAATAGCAGGGGGATGGACAGATGAGTGGGTGGATGGACTAACAGGTGAATGGCAATAGCAGGGGGATGGACAGATGAGTGGGTGGATGGACTAACAGGTGAATGGCCATAGCAGTGGGATGGACAGATGAGTGGGTGGTTGGACTAACAGGTAAATGGCCATAGCAGGGGGATGGACAGATGAGTGGGTGGATGGACTAACAGATGAATGGCCATAGCAGGGGGATGGACAGATGAGTGGGTGGTTGGACTAACAGGTGAATGGCCATAGCAGGGGGATGGACAGATGAGTGGGCGGATAGACTAACAGGTGAATGGCCATAGCAGGGGGATGGACAAATGAGTGGGTGGATGGACTAACAGGTGAATGGCCATAGCAGGAGGATGGACAGATGAGTGGGTGGATGGACTAACAGATGAATGGCCATAGCAGGGGGATGGACAGATGAGTGGGCGGATGGACTAACAGGTGAATGGCCATAGCAGTGGGATGGACAGATGAGTGGGTGGTTGGACTAACAGGTGAATGGCCATAGCAGGGGGATGACAGATGAGTGGGCGGATGGACTAACAGGTGAATGGCCATAGCAGGGGGATGGACAGATGAGTGGGTGGATGGACTAACAGGTGAATGGCAATAGCAGGGGGATGGACAGATGAGTGGGCGGATGGACTAACAGGTGAATGGCAATAGCAGGGGGATGGACAGATGAGTGGGTGGATGGACTAACAGGTGAATGGCCATAGCAGGAGGATGGACAGATGAGTGGGTGGTTGGACTAACAGGTGAATGGCCATAGCAGGGGGATGGACAGATGAGTGGGCGGATAGACTAACAGGTGAATGGCCATAGCAGGGGGATGGACAAATGAGTGGGTGGATGGACTAACAGGTGAATGGCCATAGCAGGAGGATGGACAGATGAGTGGGTGGATGGACTAACAGATGAATGGCCATAGCAGGGGGATGGACAGATGAGTGGGCGGATGGACTAACAGGTGAATGGCCATAGCAGTGGGATGGACAGATGAGTGGGTGGTTGGACTAACAGGTGAATGGCCATAGCAGGGGGATGACAGATGAGTGGGCGGATGGACTAACAGGTGAATGGCCATAGCAGGGGGATGGACAGATGAGTGGGTGGATGGACTAACAGGTGAATGGCAATAGCAGGGGGATGGACAGATGAGTGGGCGGATGGACTAACAGGTGAATGGCAATAGCAGGGGGATGGACAGATGAGTGGGTGGATGGACTAACAGGTGAATGGCAATAGCAGGGGGATGGACAGATGAGTGGGTGGATGGACTAACAGGTGAATGGCAATAGCAGGGGGATGGACAGATGAGTTGGCGGATGGACTAACAGGTGAATGGCCATAGCAGTGGGATGGACAGATGAGTGGGTGGTTGGACTAACAGGTGAATGGCCATAGCAGTGGGATGGACAGATGAGTGGGTGGTTGGACTAACAGGTGAATGGCCATAGCAGGAGGATAGACAGATGAGTGGGTGGTTGGACTAACAGGTGAATGGCAATAGCAAGGGGATGGACAGATGAGTGGGCTGATGGACTAACAGGTGAATGGCCATAGCAGGAGGATGGACAGATGAGTGGGCAGATGGACTAACAGGTGAATGGCAATAGCAAGGAGATGGACAGATGAGTAGGCAGATGGACTAACAGGTGAATGGCCATAGCAGGGGGATGGACAGATGAGTGGGCGGATGGACTAACAGGTGAATGGCAATAGCAGGGGGATGGACAGATGAGTGGGTGGTTGGACTACCAGGTGAATGGCGATAGCAGGGAGATGGACAGATGAGTGGGTGGATGGACTAACAGGTGAATGGCCATAGCAGGGGGATGGACAAATGAGTGGGTGGATGGACTAACAGGTGAATGGCCATAGCAGGAGGATGGACAGATGAGTGGGTGGATGGACTAACAGATGAATGGCCATAGCAGGGGGATGGACAGATGAGTGGGTGGTTGGACTAACAGGTGAATGGCCATAGCAGGGGGATGGACAGATGAGTGGGTGGATGGACTAACAGGTGAATGGTCATAGCAGGGGGATGGACAGATGAGTGGGCGGATGGACTAACAGGTGAATGGCCATAGCAGGAGGATGGACAGATGAGTGGGTGGTTGGACTAACAGGTGAATGGCAATAGCAAGGGGATGGACAGATGAGTGGGCTGATGGACTGACAGGTGAATGGCCATAGCAGGAGGATGGACAGATGAGTGGGCAGATGGACTAACAGGTGAATGGCAATAGCAAGGGGATGGACAGATGAGTAGGCAGATGGACTAACAGGTGAATGGCCATAGCAGGGGGATGGACAGATGAGTGGGCGGATGGACTAACAGGTGAATGGCAATAGCAGGGGGATGGACAGATGAGTGGGTGGATGGACTAACAGGTGAATGGCCATAGCAGGGGGATGGACAGATGAATAGGCGGATGGACTAACAGGTGAATGGCCGTAGCAGAGGGATGGACAGATGAGTGGATGGTGGCGTGATTGAATGAGAGGGTAGGTGGACAAATCGATGCACAGACAAACCAGTGGCCAACAGATGGACTAATGGATGGGCACAGACAGATACATGGGGTGGAGTAGACAGGTGGGAAGGTGGGTTGGTGGAGGGACGGGTTTACGGAGTGCGGGAATGTGAATGATGAGGCGCAGAGAGGTTTGTTCACTCGCTCAAGGTCACACATCTGGTTAGCAGGATCAGAACCCAAATGCTCTAACTCCGGAGCCCATTCTCTTAATCACTGTTTTGTATTCGATGAAGAAACTTAGGCAAGTGATTGGCCGGCAGTAGGCGAAGCCAAGGTTTGAGTGCAGGTCTGTCTGGCTCATCACCACGGGCCGGATGAGGCCGGGAGGCTTCACGCTGGGCCCATCACGAATGCTGCAGACCCAAGGCCTCAGGCGCCGGGCAGCTGTCGGTTTTGTTTCGACCTGACAGTCACACCATCGATTCTGAGTTTGGAGAAATAATTCACCCAGCAATGGAGTGGCTGGGTTTGAGGGGACCCAGCCGCCAGGCGGCTGCTGTCGCAGTCTAAGCAACAGACGATAAGTTGCTGAGCCAGAGACGTGGCCAAGGAGGCAGAGAAGCAGTCCAGAGTCAAGAGGCTTTCAGAATCAGAGTTATAGGACCTGGGGACTCAGCTTGTGTGAGAGACGGGGAACGGCAGAAATCGCAGAGGTCGGGGCGGTCCTGGGCCCCTCGCTCTGCCTTCCTGAGGTGCGCTTGCTGCTGCGGATGTACTGGTTAGGATGATAAAGGCCAGGCTGCGTAGCAAAGGCTCACCCAGCCCCACCAGGTACTGTGGCTTAACCAAGACAGAAGCGTTTTTCTAGAGTAGCAGTTGGCTGCTCCACTTGGCGAAGGTGCTCTACTCCACACGGTCACTTACCGGCCCCGGTTCTCGGCATGCTGCTGCTTTGTCACCCCTTGGGACATTGCCCTCAACTGCACGGTTGGAGCTGGGATCCAGGTGCACGACATTCCAGCTGACAGAGACGGGGACCAGGTGGCAGGCATACATGCCCAAATGTTTGAAGTCAAGGCCTAGAAGTGACACATGTTATTGAAGTGGTACATGTTATTGCCGCTCATATTCTGCTTGTATAAGGATTTGGTCTTGGCTACACCTATCTGCAAGGGAGGCTGGGAAATGTCCTCTGTATGAGTAGCCGTGTGCCCAACCAAACCTGAGTCACTCTGGGAGAAGAGGAGAGGGAACCGGGAGAATGACAGGAAATCCATCGTACCTGGGAATTGCTGGGATGCAGAGTTATCATCACGACAAAATGAGGTAATGTCCACAGAGCACATACCTGGCATGAAATAGAAGTTTGGTAATGGTCTGTCACCCGGGCTAGAGTGCTGTGGCGTCAGCCTAGCTCACGGCAACTTCAAACTCCCAGGCTCAAGTGATCCTCCTGCCTCAGCCTCCCGAGTAGCTGGGACTACAGGCATGCGCCACCATGCCCAGATAATTTTTCCTATATGTTTTTAGTTGGCCAATTAATTTCTTTCTATTTTTAGTAGAGACGGAGTCTCACTCTTGCTCAGACTAGTCTCAAACTCCCGAGCTCAAGCGATCCTCCTGCCTCGGCCTCCCAGAGCACTGGGATTACAGGTGTGAGCCACCGTGCCCGGCCACCATTATTCTTAACAGGTGTGTAAGGGGCATCTAAAGGCGTGGCAGAGCATCCAGTAACTAGGAGAGTCTGGCCATGAAGTCTGTGATGAAAGAGATCAGAGACATCTGGGGAAGTTTCAGAACGGAAGGTCTTGCGCATCAGCATCTGTGGGGAAAGGGGAGGGGACGGGAACATTTTAGGAGAGGAAGGAGTCGAGGCCAGCCTGGAACCAGGGTTGAGCAGAAGGCAGAAGGATGATGGCAAGGACCGTGGCACCCTGTTGGGGAGGAGGATGGGAGGGGCTGCTGGCTTCATAGCCACTGGTGGAGCAGACTAAGCTGGAGAATAGAGATGGAGGGGCAGGAGGCCACTCAGGAAAACAGAAACCACTCCAGGTATTTTAGACTGTCCTTGGAGAGTTGCGCGGCCTCTATGAGTTTCAGCTTCCTCTTCTGCAAAATGAGGATGCTAACACTGTCCTTGGAGAATCGCTTGCAGGGATGAAGTGGAACGAGCATGGTGAGGTGGAGCAACAGTGGCCTGGCTCACTTCCCGCACTCATTCAGGAGCATGCTGGGCTGCCTAGTGGGGCTGCTTGGGCACAGCAGCCCTGGCCGGGCCCTGTCTGGGGTCAGACTGTCAGCTGACACAAAGAGAGGAGGATGCAGGTAGGGGAATCCAGGTTCCCAACATCTGGGTGCCCCAGATGCAAGGAAGCCCTGATTCCCTGAGCACACAAGTCAGCCCCAAACCAGCATGGCTAACCGTGCCATATGTGAGAGTAGGAGGGGTAGCGCCATCAGACCCTGGACACTCAGACATTGAGGGTTGGACTGGTCTGTGGTGGCTTCATTGGATTATTGATTTACCAGGAGTTAGCGTGGAAGGGTTGTTAGGACCCTAGCTCTTGGGGTCAGGCAAAACTGGGCTTTATTCCTGATCCAGCCACTGCTGAGCAGTGTGATCCTGCAAAAGTCACTTAACCTCTCTGGTCTTCATTCAGTTTCTTCAACTTTTAATAGTATTAATAGTGTATTTCTCATGGACTGA
Organism: Microcebus murinus; assembly: GCF_040939455.1. NCBI lineage: Eukaryota > Metazoa > Chordata > Mammalia > Primates > Cheirogaleidae > Microcebus > Microcebus murinus. Next base: position 39,912,035 of record NC_134124.1, read on the forward strand.
CATGAGAATTAGATAAAATAATAGATGCAAATTTCTTGACTCAGTGCCTGGCACATAGCCAACACTCAGTATAAGTTCTTATATTATTACCACTCTATCAATTTTAAAAAAAGAAGAAAAGAAAGGATTTGTGTCAGCCTATTTATACAATATGACAAGGTTGAAAAGAAATTAACTAGGAAACCAGAAAATAATGGTAGGAAAATAGGATGGAACCATAAGAAGGTTAATTCATAGCGTGTATACTTTAAATTTGGTTTTAAGTTTCCTAGTAGCCAAAGCAAAGAGGCAAACCAGATTGATTATGCATACATAATTGCAACATACATTATGCAAAGATAATCACATTCATTGTGAACTATATGGATGAGTATTCCATAATTAATCCCTACTGATGGGCATTTAGGTTATTTCCTATTTTTCTATTATAAACAATGTTGCAATGAATATCCTAGTACCCATGTTTGCCTGATTCTTGAATATTTAATTAACACTCCTATCAATCCAGTGATCAAGCTGAGGCCCAGAAATCCCTGGTCCTCCTAAAGGGAAAAGGCAGAGATTGGTTGGGATGAAGGTCCTGAGAAGAGATTGGAGACAAGGGATTGGGGGTGCTGGAGGTGGGGGTTGGGACAAGGGTGACTCAGGGAATCGGCACCCAGCTGTTGTCACCTGCTTAGTCCTCCTTCCCTGGGGCCAGTGGGAGAGCTCCTGTGGACGGGGAGGGAAAATGAGGCAGGACCCCCACCTCATTTTGTGGGGGTAGCTCATCATGAGAACATGCCAGACCATGTGCCCAGGCTCATGCCCAACCCTTCAGCAGTGCCAAGCCACTCACCATTGCCCCTCACCCCAGGCAGGCAGCCACCACCCGCCACGGCTTTGCTCCTGCTGTCCCTCCAGCCTGGGCCTCCCCACTGCCTCTGGCCCCTGGCAGACACCTCGGTGCAGATCGTCTCTGTCTCCCATAAGGGCTTTTTCCCCACCTGTAGCGCCTACGAGGCCCTAGTACCTCCCAGACACAGTGTCACAGCTAGTGCTGTATTAGCAGGCCCTCCCCGGCTCAGAGCTCCCTAACAGCGGGGCGTGGCATGTCAAGTCCCTCGCAGACGCATGTTCCGAAAGAGCACAAGGACGCAGCTTTCGTGCGGCCCCGGGCGGCTGTGCTCAGCCCCTGCAGAAGCGAGCCCGCAGCGAAGCACAGCCCCTTCAGAGTCCAGCTCAGTTCAGACCCTGGCTCTGCTACTCGTCAGCTGTGTGACCTCAGGCAAATCATTCCACCTCTCTGGGCCTCAGCTACTTGATCTGCGAAATGGAAATAATGACACTAGCAGCTGGCGCATCTGATCCACTCTCCTGTGCGGCATTGCAGGTTTTCGCTTCTCTAGATGTCAGGAGGGTCTGGGGGTGACCACTGAGGTGCCATAGAGCACTCGGCACACGTGCTGTGAGGGGCAGCTGTGCCCCGCCCCGGGGGGGGGGGCGTCCTGCACTGGATAGATGTCCAGGGATCGCTGACTTGTCCCCATCACTCGTTCAGACACTCAGCTGAGCGCTGTCTACATGCTGGGTCTGTGGAGGGCGTCAGGCTCTGAGAGGATAATTGTGCACAGTGTCAACGCTCTTCGCTTGCCCGAGCTCTCACCCTGGTGGGAGAGACAGGAATTAAATTATCACACACATACCTACCTATACAATTACCACTCCAGGTCAAGCACTAGGAGACACGCGCACAGAACACTATGTGAGCACTATGGCAGTGGCTTCTGATTAGAGGGTCAGGGCAGGTCATTCTGCAGCAGCAGCCTGGACGATCGGAAGGTTTTGCTAGGAAGAAAGCAGCATGCAGTGTCCCAGACAGGAGTAGCACGTGCAAAGCCCCTGTGGTGGAAGGAGTCTTGTGCACCAGGGACACTGAGGAAAGGCCAGTGCTCTGGAGCCTAGAGAGCAAGAGGTGGCAGCGTGAGGAGGTGGGCAGGCCTGCAGGGGTGTGGGTTTGGATTCCATCCTAACTGCAGGGGGCGTGGAGGGATTGAAGCTTCACTGTGATGCAGCGTCCACCCTCTGCAGGACAGCGCAGGGGCAACTAGAGGGCAAAGGAGCCATGAGGCGCACGGTGCTAGCGCAGACCAGCTGTGCCAGGGACTTAGTGGAGACTCCCCAGGAGCTGGCAATGGGCTGGGCTGCGGGGCCACAGGCTGAGGCGAGCAAGACCCAGGGAAGAGCAGCCTAGAGAGAAGGGTGGGGCTCGTGGGGGGCTGTGGGTGTTTTCAGCTGTCAACGCCTGAGGGCCGGCTGGGGAGTGTTCCTTTGGTTTCCCCACCGCCTCAGAGAGCGCCCCAGTGAGGTACCCGGTCACCAGCACCTCCGGGGAGCGCCGCTGGCTCCATCATCTCAGGAGGGCAGGCCCTTGGCTGACTCCAGCCCTGCGAGGACGACGGTCCACCGTGAGGACGTTCCCATCTCGAGGACGGTCCCACCTCGAGGACGTTCCCACCTCGAGGATGTTCCCACCGCGAGGACGTTCCCACCTCAAGGACGGTCCCACCTCGAGGACGTTCCCACCGCGAGGACGTTCCCACCGAGAGGACGGTCCCACCGAGAGGACGGTCCCACCTCGAGGACGTTCCCACCGCGAGGACGTTCCCACCGCGAGGACGGTCCCACCTCGAGGACGTTCCCACCGCGAGGACGTTCCCACCGAGAGGACGGTCCCACCGCGAGGTCGTTCCCACCGAGAGGACGGTCCCACCGCGAGGACGTTCCCACCGCGAGGACGGTCCCACCTCGAGGACGGTCCCACCTCGAGGACGGTCCCACCGAGAGGACGTTCCCACCGCGAGGACGTTCCCACCGCGAGGACGGTCCCACCGCGAGGACGTTCCCACCGCGAGGATGTTCCCACCGAGAGGACGGTCCCACCTCGAGGACGGTCCCACCGAGAGGACGGTCCCACCGAGAGGACGTTCCCACCGCGAGGACGTTCCCACCGCGAGGACGGTCCCACCTCGAGGACGGTCCCACTGCGAGGCTCTGCTCCGAGGCACGGGCTTCCAGTCCTGGCCCGCTGGTGGCCCTCGTAGCTTTGGCTGGCTTGTTCAGAAGCCCAGCCGCTGCCTGCGAGTTGCTCCCATCTCATTATCCCTGGAGTTTCCACTTCTTTTTGTGAAAATTTAATTGCCTGCTAGATTTGAAAGGGTCTGGACCAGCTGTTCAGGTTGGGAAGTCAGAGTTAAATGCACCACGATCAGAGCCTGCAAGAGGACAGTGTCTTTCTTGTCATCAGCAGCTCCTTAAAATTGGAGCAACTACTCCTCCCTAAACAGAAACCACATCGCTCAGCACGGAAACTTGAAAGGAAGAGTGTTAAGTAATTCCCGGTGTTTGAACTGCCTGCTGCATCTTTAGATGGTTTTTCTCTGGGAATGTGATGCCCAGGACTCGGCCCGAGCCGCCACAGAGGGACGCGTGTGGAGCTATCACGGGTGAACCCGCGCCTCCTTGGCAGCCCGTGCACACGAAGCCCGGGTGCACCTGGAGGAGCCAGTGAGAGCCACGATTATCTCCAGCCTCCCAGGGAGCCTGGGTGCAAGCCCAGCGCCACAGGCTGGGCAACGGCAAGCCGGCCTCTCTGTGCCCTGGGGCTGCATCTGTAAAATGGGCTGGTAACCTCCTGGTCTACCTCACTAGGGTTTTTTTCCTTTCCTTTTTAGTAGACACATAATAACTGTACCTATTTATGAGATATAGAGTGACGGTTCCATAAATGTATAATGATCCAATCAGGGTAATTAGCACACCCGTCACCTCAAGCATTTATCATTTCCTTGTCTTGGGAACATTCAGAATCTTCTCTCCTTACAGGAAAGCGTTGTTGACTCGACTCGCTGGACAGTGCACAGAGCTAGAGCACAGCCCTCCTACCTAGCTGCAACTGTGTACCCATTAACTAGTCTCCCTGTCCTCCTTCCCCACGCCCCTTCCCAGCTTCTAACAACCACAGCTCTACTCCCTACTTCCAGATGAGCTCCTTGGTTTTTGAAAGGCTTAAATAGACGCAAAGTGTGAAAATGCTTTGTAAATGACATCCTAGTTAATATCATTCATCTCATTACCCTTCCCCGGCACTTTGCGTTTCAAAACGAAGGAGCCTGGATCAGCAGGCAGTGTTTCTAGGGGAAGAAAAGCATTTCTAAAATGTTGGAAAACAAATTAGTGTTTGAAGGGCAGGGATAACAGGTGTGAAGTTATGTTGTGAGCCACAAGGTATATAAATAGCAGAGGAGGTGACAGGAGCAGCTGGCCTCACTCCTAGAGGGAGCAGGCCACCTTCTGTTGCTCTCTTTGCTGTTCTCTCCTCTTTCCTCCCTCCCCTCTCCTCTCCTGTCTTCCATTCCTTCCTTTCTCCTCTCCCATTTTCTCCCTTCGCCCATCTTTTTCCTTATTTTTTTTCTCCATTCACTCTTTTTTGTTCCAAGAATCCTATGAGCCATGTACGTCAGGAGTCTTCCTGTCGAAAGTGATCCAACCTGGCTTTTGCACAAAAGGGAATTTATTGACTTGAGTAACTGAAAAGTCCTAGGGTAACAGGCTTCAGGCACAGCTGGATCCAGCGGCTGGAACAATGTCCTCAAAACTCGCTCTCCCCTTCTCTCTCCATCTCTCAGTTCTGCCTCCCCCGTGTGGTGGTAAGTGTCCCCATCACCAGAGGCTTCAGGTTGCACATCCTGCCAGCCCAGCCAACCCAGCAGAGAGAGAGAAGGGAGCCCCCGTTCCCAGCAGTCCGAGCAAAGTCTCGAGGCTGACTCAGCGGCCCACAGGTCACATGCACACCCCTGAACCAGTCACTGGGGACTGCAAAGCTTCGTCTGGTCGAGGCTGGGGTCACACTCACCCTGGGGTCCTGTCTGCCCTTCCTTGTGTTGTCTTATTTCTGCATAATGTCTCCATGTCACTGTCTTACCGTGGCACCTTCATGGAGCTGTCTCCAGCCAGAGGGCGTCCCCACAGCCCCAGGCACACCTGGCCCTGCCATTCGACCTGGTCTCCCTCCTCTCCAGCCACCTAGGTCCTGCCACTGCCATGCCCCACCTGCCTGTTCTTAGCAGGATGGCCCAGTAATAGCTTGGACCGCAGATCCCCAGAGATCTGGATTCGAGTCCCTGTTCTGCGGCTTGCCAAGATAGCTGATGATGGGGAAATGATAAAACAGAGCACAGAACGCCCCCCACAGGCCCCATTTCGGCCACTCTGACCGCTCTCCCTGCCCTGAACTCGGCCCTCGGTGGCTGTGCCCTGCAGCGCCCTCCCAAAGCCCAGTCCGTTTCCCTCCCTCCCGTGAAGCCGCCGCCAGCACTCTGCCCTCTAGGAATGCCAGCCCTGCGCCCACCGTGTGTCATGCAGCCCGTTCTCCAGGGGCCCTGCCCTGGGATCCGCCTGCCCACCTCCCCTCTGTTAGCTCTCCTTCCAGAAGGCTCTCCTGCCTCCGCCCAGCGCCCTGCACGGCACAGCCGCCCTGGGAATCTAGCCTCCTCCGGACAGCGCGGATGCTGCGAAGGCGGAGAGGGGCCAGGCGCTGGCAGTTGGTTTTCTGGTGGACCTTTAGAAGTGCTCAGAAGATCACACCTCCCAAGCCCTGCCTACTCTCTGACACCTTCGTTTACCTCCTCAGCAGGCCACATTTCTGGGCCCTGCACCCCAGGACCTAAGCCGCCCACTCCCCTCTGCGTCCAGAGCAGAGACCCAGGCTGGGAGGCCGAGACCCCAGTCAGAAATACTCAGCCAGGGAAGGAAGAAGGGAGTCACCTACGGGGCTCGGAATGACCCATGGGGGCGGCAGGGCGTGGGGAGCGTGACCGCCATCACCACCTGGCGTCCGTGAGAGGGAGCATGGACGGAAACATCACGTATTCCTGGGCTCAAACCTGACTCCGCCGCCTGCCAGCTGCGTGGCCTCGAGCACAGCTCGTCACCGCTCGGAGCCCGCCCTGCATGGCCGCAGAAGGCAGGCCGCTGTGCCCGCCCCGACGGCTGCTGCGCGCGTTCAGAGCGTTCACGAGTTTCTTACTAATAAAACAGGAAAACGTGAATAAGTAGGAATAAGTGTTTATTTTTCATGAAATGATATAAACACAGCGTGTCCTGCGGTTCTGCATGTGTTCTCTGAGCACACACCGCGTGGCCTCCTTGCTGGCTCGGAAGCACGCCGGCGTGCCCCGCGGCGGGCTTTGCCTGTGCTGTCCCCCAAGGTCTCCACCGCTCCCTTGAGCCTGTGCTCGAAGGCCTGTCCTGGGAGAGGCCTTTTCTGCCCTCGTCCAAAGCAAATGCCCCGGCCACTGGCCCCGTGCCTGGCCCCGTGCCTGGCCTCGTGCGATGGCTGCCGACCGCGGCGTTTTGTTTAGTGTTTGGAGTGTTCGGCTTCTGTCTGCCACGCCGGAGAGCCTGGCACAGACTGGGCACTTCGGAGAGATTTGAGGGCTGTTAAAAAGACACATCAGACCTGTCCCTGCCCTGGAGGGCCCGGGTGCTCCGTGAGCACTGTGAGCTCCGTTCTAAGGAAAACAACCACTGCCATTGGCTGCAGCTGCCTGCAGACCGTCCCCGCGCTAAAGTCACGCGGGTCACACGCCTCCTCCCGGCAGCCCCGCGGCAGCAGTGCCCGCACCAGTCTCATTCAACAGAGGGGGGGCAGGGCTCAGAGCAGAGGCATGACTGGGCCAGAGTCACTCCAGCAGGACCAGGATTGGAGCCCAGAGGTGTTGGCCACCATGGCTTGGGCCGTTAGCACCAGCACCAAGATGCCACAAGGAAGCCAGACGCCCATCGTGAAGAGGCGAGCATGGCCTTGTACAGTGGGCTCAGAGAAGGCTGCCTGAAGGAAGCAGCATTTGATCTGGGTCTTGACGGATACAGAGGAGCCTTCTGGGTGAGGAGAGGAGCGAGCAGCACTCAGGTGTTGATCTGTGATCTGTTCAACAAGGATTCACCAAGCACCGTATGGGCCAGGCAGAGACAACGCCCCCGAGAGTGAAGCCCTCAGATTCCAAAGGAGGCTGAGATGAAGAGGCCGTGGCTGGAGACACAGCAGGGCCTGGGCCTGGCTAGCAGAGATGGAGGAGCTGGCAGTGAGTTCCTGCTGCTCACGTTCTGTTCTCACCGTTTGACGTGGAGGGTGCCCTGCCCACTTTCAGATACGGAAACTGAGGCATCAAGACCATAGGCTCCAGGCTGCCTGTGTTTGGCAGTAGGTAGGAGAGTGCCTCCTGCCTGTCACATGACGGGCCTCTGCTCTGCCCTGCCCAAGAGAGACGCAGAGGGACGGGCTCTGGGCGGGGCCTGGTCAGGCCAGGTGCTGGAGGCCCGGGCCTCGGTGGGCAGGCTCAGTGGCCTCGAGGAGGGACGGCCCCACCCAGAGGGCTTTGCCATTGTCTGTGGCACTGGCTTTGGGACCTGGAGAAAGCCACGTCCGGGCCTTTGTTTCCTTGACTCCAAGGGGCTAGATGTCCGAGGCCTCCTAGCCTAGAGGCGGCAGGTTTCCAGCCATGGTGATTACTTTCCTGTCGCTGCTGCAACAAATCACCATGAACCAAGTAGCTTAGAAATCGATCACCTGGCGGTTCTGCAGGTCAGAAGTGTGACACAGGGCTGCTGGGCTGAGAGAAGGCAGAGCTGCCGGCCCTCGGAGACCCAGGGAAGCATCTGTTTCCGGCTTTTTCCAACTTCTAGCAGCTGCCGGTTTCCTTGACTCATGGATACTTTCTCTTCTGCCTCCCTTTTCCGCTTTTAAAAGCCCTTGTAGTGACATTGCCCCCACCACCCAGGGCAGTCTCCCCGCCGGACAGCCAGCTGGTTAGCAGCCTTAATTCTACCCCAGCCGCAGCCCCCTCGGCCATGGAGCCGACAGGAGGCTCTGGGGTTTGGCGTGGGCATCTTTGCCCAGCCCTTGTTCTGCCTTCCACACCTACAAACGGAGACATCTCCAGCAGGCCTTAGCAAGCTGTCCCCCTCTTTGGGCCTCAGTTTCCTCTTTTGTGAAGTGGGGGTGATCGTGATGACCTCCACCACATATGGCTGCTTTGAAAACAAAGCGAGGTGATGTGTGTTCAAGTGGATTATAAAGGGTCAAGCGCCGTGCATGGGTTAATTCTTTGCCGCTGGGTATTTCTGTTGCTGGCACAGTAGCTGCCGGCCTCTTGCTGGGCGCCCATGCCTTCCTGTGCTTTGCCCTGAAAGGCGGCAGCCCCGGCCCCCACCCTGCCGTACCCCAGAACACAGTCGTGAGTCTGTCTGCTGCCTGCTCATTATAATCTCTCACTGCTTTTCATAGAACCCCAGGGGCCCCTGGGATTTGGGAGTTGGGAGATGTCACTCAAGGATGCCTATTGAGTGCTAAACAATGGCCCCTCATGAGGCCATAGGGCCGCTTAGCAACTGCTCAGGCCCTTAGTAACCAGCCCAGAAGTGTTGGTATTTACCCAACAGAAACTTTGGACTCTCTCGACACCCGATTCCTTCCAGAGAGCTGCGGCCCTCGAAAGCAAGCCCCGCCCAATCAGAGCCGCTGCGCCAGCTCTTCCCAGGGCACGCCTGCTGGGAAGCATGGAGCACTGGGTCCCCACCCAGTTCTGTGCTTCTCTCGGCCTCAGTTTCCCCTGCAATGTGGGGGCCAGACTAAACAAGCATGAAATAGCATGATTATATGTTCCTGTTGGCCCAGAACAGTCCCATGCTATCAAGACAGTTAACAGCATCCTTGTCATTCTCAAAAGTGTTCCCAGTTGGAAGGTCAATTTTGTGGTCACCCACCTCTTGGGCCACCTGCAGCCTTGATTCCATTTTTCTTCCTCTCCACCTGCTTCCCCAGTTCCGGATTAATCCTGAACAGTTCAGCCTGGATTTCTCAAGGGCGGGGCTGGCCCTCTCTGTGCCAAGCATGGAACTGGACACTGGGGAAACTGAGGCAAACCAGACATGGTCCCGGCTTTCAGGCGCTTCCAGTTTGGGGAAGAACATGACTTAAAACACTCTCCGAAAATCTGGGATTGAATCCAGAACTTTGCCATTCTCAGACTCACTTGCATTCTCCCCACAAAGCTATTTTAGTAAATAATAATACTCCGTAGAATTCTGTTGGCATTTTGCAGTTTCTAAAGTCTTTCCCTTGTGTCGCCTCATTTCACCCTGACATAGGCTGAGGGTTGGCTGTCGCGCGTCCCGGGTGCGTGCGTGGGGCCTGGAGGCTGGAGGGCACAGAGGCAGAGCCGCCGGGTCCTCGGGAGGAACCAGCCTCGGCGTTCTCCCTGCGAAACGGAGAGGGTATCAGCACCTGGTCGCAGAGCTGTTGCACCAAGTCAACGAGACAACATGTAGGGAGTCCTTTAACCACTTCGGACCAGCGTCGACTGTAGTCGGCAGCCACAGACGCACACGCACAGCGACTGTAGCCGACAGCTGTGATATGCTTTTCTAATTTTTCATTTATCAAAATAAAATTGTGAGCATGTAAAAATAACGGAATGAAAACATATATGTGTATGTTATCTATTCTGATTTACAAGTAAAGCTGCCTGTAAAGTCAAACAAGCTTTCAGTGCTTTCAAGCTTTCCTCATCGCACAAGAGCAAAACGGACTCTTCGTCAACGCACAGACTACCGTGTGACTGTGAGTGCGGCTGTGGGCGAAATGTCGCGGCCGGTGAGCGCCAGACCGAAGTGGTTAAAATCTAGCGCTGCCTAAAAGGAGCACTTCTGCCCTGAGCTGCGAGTGGCCCGCAGCTGTGTGTCCTGCTTGCTCCCCAGCTCACCTGCTCCTCAGGTGCCCACAGGCATCGTCTGGGCTGTCCCAACTCCTGTCGGAGCACAGGGAACACGCATGTTCGGAGTCCCAGCTCTGCCTTAGGGCGGCTGTGTGACCTTGGGCGGGTTCCGGCCTCAGTTTCTTCAGGTGCGATGAGTGTGAGGCCAGGCTGTCCTGGGGCGGCGAGCAAGCACCGGGAGGAAGCGGCGGGCGCTGGCGCCCAGCACCCAGCGTGGCGCGTGCCGTGGGCGTCTCCGCGCCGCCTGCCCGCGCCTGGCAGGGGCGTCTGTGAACTGTTCTTAGGGGACAGGGCAGCACCCCAGGCGGGATCTGCCTCCCACCCAGGAGCCAGGCCAGCACGCACTCTGGGCAGAAGGCAGGGCACTGCCGCCTCCTCCAGCTTGGCTCCAGCCACAGTGGCGGAGAGGGGCTGGCTGAGGAAAGCGTTCCCTCCCGTGCGCCCGCTCGCCCTGCGGGAGCCGAGGGGCGGCGCCCTTACGGAGCAGTCCGCAGGCCCATCTGTCGGATTCCATGGTGACGCCTAAGTGGTTTCCCGCCCACGCCCCTTGCCAGTGCTGTGAGTCACCACCCTGCGCCGAGGCGGGCCGTGGGAAGGTGTTTCCTCTCCGCTGCAGAAGGCCGCTGCCGGCGAGCTCTGGGGAGCCAAGTGGCCCAGAAAGGCACCGCGAGCTCCTTATGCAACTCCGACATTGTTCAAAATCAGTGTTACAGAAAGCCAAGTCCGGGCCCGTGATAAGCATGGCTGCATTCCTTAGGCAACCTTTGGCATTGTTCAGAAGCAACGCGAATGTTCACAAATTCCGTTTGCAGAGAGCCCTAGAGAGCTGGCCCAGCCCAGACCTCGCGTCCTGCTTCCAGCAGCTCAGGCAGAAGCTGGCGTCCCCTTTTCACAGGTGGGGAAACTGAGGCATGCTGAGGTGGCAGGGCCAGGACACTCCCAGCTGCGGTTCTCTGCACCAGCCCTCAAAGCTTCCCTTTACTGGCTGACCCAGTTAGCTTTTAGAATTGGAGACAGAGCAAAACAGGTAAATATGATACATTTTATTCTTATCTTGAATGAAACATAATCGTGTCCAGTTATGTCCAGTTGCTGAGCTGGAGGTTTGAAATCTGATTTCTAAGAAAGAAAGAAAAATCTATTTCTAAATACAAGTTATCAAGAAAAGTGTGTTTATAGCAAAATATTTCGTCATTTTTTTTTTCATTTCACAAGCCCTATCCCAGTCTGGAAAATATTTCTTTATGTAAAATCGTGCTGCGGTGGAGTGGTGGAGGTGCGTGCGTGTTACCGGGTGTCGCAGAGACGGGAGCTGTGCTGAGGGTGGCATTTTGCAAGCAGCAGCAACGGTGATCACAGGTCCCCGGCTGAGCTGCTGAGCTCGGCACCTTTGGCCCCGGCTCCCCTGTGCCGCGGTCTGAGCTGAAAATCGGCACAGCCATTCACCGAGGCCTGGCCCGACCCTAAACCACTCTGGTTGCTTCACTGCAGGCTGTGTCTTTCGTCTTTACTGGCCGACTTCACTAATTGTTCTTCCGTCGCGTGCTCGCACTGTCCGAAGAGCTCATTGAAAACGAGGTCTGAGCTCCAGGAGGGCGTGCTGGGGCAGGAGGCCACAGGAAATACTCGCGCAGTCATTTGGGTGATTTCGCATGTCTGCTGTCTCCAGCTAGAGTCCTCCTAATAAAGCACTTGCCCAGGCCAGAAAGAAACGCACGGAAGCAAGACTGAGGTTCCACACACATTCCCACCTACCTCAGTCCTGCCTGAGCCTCAGACTTATGCCGGAAGTTGGGAAAAGCCAGACGCACCGCGCAGCCGCAGGACCGGCAGGCAGGCGTATCCTGCCGGCCGCCTTCCCGGTCCGAGCGCTTGCTTCGCAGCCAGGCCTTGGCGATCTGCGTGACAGCTTCCACCTCTCCCAGAACTCCTTGGACCTTTCCCCTCTGACCTCACCCAGCACAGATTTCCTGCTGTTTAAAACTCTTCTGCAGCTCATGCTGAAGTCTTGGGGGGCACTGATGCCCGCCATCGTCAGAGGAGTGTGTGAAGTGGGCACCCGGGAGGCCAGGGACGCTGGGATGGATGCACGCTGTCCCAACGCTAGTCCTGCGAGGTGACTGCCGTCTCTCAGAACCCCAAGTTCTGCTCACTGCCGCCGGGCACGGGAGCAGTGAGAGAGTGGCCTTCTGGGAGGGAGACCTGTTTGAGGCCAAAAGATAAGAGACCTGTACCTCGGATCGCACCAGATCTCTTTTAAAAAGTATCACATAGGGGGAAATGTGCTCTCTGCAGCGTGGGGGACAAGGGGAAGACTAGTCCATAAAATTGGGATCTAGTGTATTTCTGTGTTAAACATAAACCTAAATCAAAGGGAAAAAATTGAAATTTGTTATACAGTTAAGTTAATCTTGAGGAGACTCAATAACGCAATATTTCACAGCAAGGTAAAATGATCTGTGTCCCAATGTGGTCCTGATTCTTCAGGCAAGTGCTCTGTCACCTTGCTGTTTACTTACGTTTCAGAAAAAGTGCATGTGTCTTGTGAGCCTCCCTTTGCAGGGAACGGGAGTCGCCGTCTCCTTCCCAGCTCCGCGGTGCCAGCCGCTCTTTCTGTGGAGGCGTCGGAGGCCTGCTCCCGCGCGGGCGGCCACGGGACCCCGCGGCCGTTCCCAGGGCTGTCTTTGATGGAAGTTGTTTGCATTATTGGTTCCTCGGGGCTCTTAAGAGAATGTGACCCATAGCCAGATATTAGAAACCGTGCGGGATTTGGAGTCAGACCATTTTCTGCCTTATGCAGGTGACTTGACCCCTCTGAGCTGCATGGCTTCCTCTCCCGGACTCCAGCATCCCAGGGTAAAGCCAGGCGCTCCGGGCGGCGGCCCTTCCGTGCTCACCGCACCGTGCCGCGCGGTCTGCCCCACAGCCACTGCTCCCGTCCCCAGGCTCCAAGAGCTCCCTGTCACCTTCCTGCTCCGGAGCCCAGCCCAGGGCCCAGCAAGGTGCAGAGTGCAGGGCATTTGGGTGGGTGGAAAAAGGAAGAAAGGAAGGAAGAAAAATGAGGGAGGCAGAGGGAGGGAAGGAGGAAGAGAGGAAGGAAGGAAAAGTAGGGAAAATGCAAACTTTAAACTCCTCTGCAACTCATTTATTTCATCATGGGCTGGTCTCAGCACCAAGACATGCTGAAAATGGCAGTGTTGCCGCCACGGTCACTTCCCAGCGTTGCACACTGGCGTCCCCATCATCTTATAGCTGACACGTATTGAGCACTTACTGGTACGTGTGAGTTTGTTTGCTCTCGAAGAGCCCGTGTGGTAGGCACTACCGCGACCCTCCATTTGACAGACGACAAACATGACTCGCGGGAGGCTGAGTCACTCTCCCACGCCAGACAGCGGGCGCGTGCCCGGAGCTGGCCCCGCGGCTCCCAGGCTGTGCACTCAGCGCCCGCAGCACCGGCCGGGGCTTGGCCAGCAACCCATGCCGCGAGAAGCCCGTGAGTGAGCGCCCTCCACGCTGTCCTCTCGCACGTCCTCACTCTCACTCTTGCTTCTGTCTTCCTGTGATGACGGAAATGAAACCTCGGAGGTTAGACAGGCCTGGGTGTCCGTGCCACCCGGGAACAGTCATTCCGCCTCTCAGCCTTGGCTTCCTTCCCCCTAAAATGAGCGTATCAGTAATGAGTGGCTCCCGCCTTGGGCCAGCTCTCCCAGAGGGGACTGTGCGGCGAGGACTCCAGTGCCCGGGACTTGTCTGGGAGGCACAGAGAGCTGGCAGGGAGTGGGACGGGAAAGGGAGGGGGTGACCAAGCAGGTTAACTGCCGCCATGGCAACTGGGGCATAGTCTCGCTGTGGGACTCCAGGAGCCAGCGTAGAACCCACAGCTCATGGTTTCCCACCAACGGGCAAGGGAGTTGAGCATTTATACCCGGACTCCTGACACCCATCCATCGTTGGTGAGGGTTGCTGGGGGGGGGAGAATCTGCCCACCAAAGACGGTGCCTGGGCAAAGATGCAGATGCTGTGTGTGAAATCGAGCCAGCTTGCCCCACAGTGGGCAACTTGGAGAATTGGAGGGTGGGCAAATGACAGCGTCTCTGCACCAACTCTTAGTATCCCTGTGAGGATGGCTGGGTTAGTTTGATAACGCTTGGAGAGTAGACCCTGGCATATACTGTAGCTGTCTTGAAGGGTCTTTTCCCAGCACTCTGCATGACACGAAACAGCCACCTTTGGGATCTGCTCCTTAGAACCCCACCACCAGTCTATCAGCAGCGGCGCGGTCCTACTGAGTGGCAGGTGTTGGGTGCAGCTGTTGGCTTGACCACTGGGGCCTGGCCACACAAAGCTCACGGCAGAAGAAAGATCAGTGAGAAATGGCAGCGACGCCGCTGGGGTGAGGGGCAGGGCCCCAGCATGGAGGCCCTGAGAGCCGCCTCACCCGACACCGCCTTCACAGAGAGGGCCTCGCCGCAGGACACAGCCGAGGGGGCGGTGCCAAGACTAGACTCCTGGTCCAGTGCTCCTCCCAGCTGCCACAGAAGCGGGTATCACATGTGTCGGGGCGCTGGGCAAACCCTCCAGCTGGGATGCCCAGCGAGCATTTCTGTGGCACAGGAAACTTATTCAGCAAGTGTCTAAACTGAGAAATTTCCTGGTAGACTCCCTCCCGCTTTAGCATAAAATGGGTTTTCCCTACAAGGGGCTTCAGCTTCCCTGGACGGGAGCTTGGCAAGCCCGCACCTGCAGCTCCCCGGGGACTGCTCTTCGGAAGTTCAGGGAGCAGAAGCATGGGAAAGGTCTGTCCTCCCTGCTAAGGGCCGGCCGCCTGGCCCGGGACAGCGCCGTCTCCTCCGGGCCGTTTCCTGTCTGCGGAACGGCGGCAGTGGATGCACTCGCAGGCGTGAGAGCGCACTGGGAGACCCGAGCCGCCTGCGCCTCTGGGCGGGCGGATTGTCCCAGTCAGCGCTGCGGTCGGTAGAGGCGGCATGACCTGGAGCTGGCCAGGGCCTCCCTGACACCCCTCTCTCTCCATTGGTTGTTGTCGAACCCTAAACGACCAGGAACATGAAGGGAGCTCCCTGTGTCTCACCACCGTAGAACATGCCCTGATCAGGCCTGAAAAGACTCACGTTCCAAACCCGTGTAGTGGGGAAACTGAGGCCCAGAGGGAATAGAGGGCTTGCCTGAGGCCACGAGCCTCTGTGACGATTATTTCTGGGCCCCAAGGCTGCTGACTCCCAGTCACTGCTCTTCCCTACCATCCGCCAAGAGCGTGCCCACCCAGCCCCTCTGCCCCGACCCGTGGCCTGAGCAGCCTTGCTCTCCCCACACCAGGACAGCCCCAGCCAGGACGTCTGGGAGGACACGGGCCGCTCGCTGCTCGGGCCCAGCTGCCGGAGTGCCGCCTGCAGCACATCAGCATGCCTGCCCCGGAGCTGGGGTGCGGCAGGTGGCACAGCAGAGCTGAGCCTCGTGGCTGTTTTGACTCTAAGAAGGCATGAAGCAAGTGCACAGCACTTGCCGGTGGGGGCAGCAGGTCTGGACTGCGGGGCAGCGTTAATCTACTGACTTTGGAGCCATACAGCCTGGGTTCAAAGCTTGCTGGGTTCTTTGCTGCTGTTAGCTGTGCACCCTTGGATACATGGGTTTCCTCTAAGAGCCTCAGTCTACCCATTTGTAAAATGGGGGAAGTGAGATCAACAACCATACCTCATCGACTTGATACGTTGGTGGCAGAAGGAGAGGATGAAGACATAGCAGTGGGACTTTGGGGGCTAATTTCTATCTCTGAGAAGGGGAAGCCATGGGAGGCAGGGACCCAGAAGGGAGAATTCCTGGCATGCTCTGAATCAGGGTCCAGAATGCAGCAATCCAAGGTGCATCCCCATCATGCCCTCCCACAGGGGCTGAGTGGCCCCAGCTAGGTGGGGAGGCTGATGGCTGGGCAGGGCCGGGCAAAGCCCTGGATCCGGCCCCTTTCTCTGTTCTGACCCTGGACAGAGGGGTCAGTGGGGTTGGCCTCAGGGAAGGAGGGGCCGGGCTAAGGTGGGTGAGAGGGTCAGGCAGGGAGCCTGAGGGCCGGGAGGGAAGGGGTGTGGGGAGAGCGTTCTCAGCCTGCTGGAGCCAGGCTGATGGGGGCTGATCAGACAGTGAACGCGCTCTGGGGGCAGCTGGGCAGTCATTTGAGGGGAGGGGCAGCGGGGTGCTGGGAGGTGGGTGTAGAAGAGCGTTCAACACCCAGGAGCCCCCTGCACAAGCTGGCCTCGAGCGCCAATGTGCAGTGCGCTGGCACGTCACCCTATGTGCGTGCTTACTGCAGCAAAGGGAGAGATGAGACACTCTGTGAGGGAGCCCCAGAGCATGGCCCCGTGTTAGCGCTGGGAAACACTGTGTCTCTCACCGCCGTACCTTTTGCTCATGCCATAGACACAGCAGAGTTCTTTCTGGGGTGACGTAACTGAGATCCTATTTCACTCGAGTTCTCTACTCGGCATTTTTCACTTGAGATTATTAAAATATTTTCCTGAGTCATTAAAAATTATTCAAAAACATGATTTTTTTGATCAATGCATAATATTCCATCCTATGGCTGCTCAGTAATTTACATGACAAATCCTCTGGGATTAGATGTTTAAGTTGTGTCCACATTATTGCCATGATTTAAAATGACAATGACAATAACACTATAGTGAATATCTTTATGATTAAATATTGTTTGCATTTCCAATGACTGCCATTAGAATCAGCTCTTAAAAAGTTAAATTACTGGGTCAGAAACAGTACGTTTTTCCCCTTATGTTTTTTAATATCATATTTGATACATACAAAAGAAATTATGTAACTATGTTTTGGTTTAGTAATACAGTGTATATCATGAACCCACCACCCAACCCAAGAACTAGAATGTCACCAGTAATTTATGTATTTCTGTCCCATCCCAACCCCCTGCATCTCCCAGAAGAAACGACCATTTCCTTGCTTTTTTAAAGACAGCTTTGGCCGGGTGCCATGGCTCATGCCTATAATCCTAGCACTCTGGGAGGCTGAGGCGGGAGGATTGCTCAAGGTTAGGAGTTCGAGACCAGCCTGAACAAGAGTGAGACCCTGTCTCTACTAAAAGTAGAAAGAAATTAATTGGCCAACTCAAAATATATAGAAAAAATTAGCCGGGCATGGTGACACATGCCTATAGTCCCAGCTACTCGGGAGGCTGAGGCAGGAGGATTGCTTGAGCCCAGGAGTTGGAGGTTGCTGTGAGCTAGGCTGATGCCACGGCACTCTAGCCCGGGCAACGGAGTGAGACTCTGTCTCAAAAAAAAAAAAAAAAAAAAAAAAAAGACAGCTTTATTTCATGAGTGCATATGCTTACATCAAATATTATTTAGCTTTGCTTTTGTCTTCCTCCTTCAAAATGGCACCCTACAAGATGTGACCTTCTGAGACTTGCTTCTTGTGGGCAACGTTGTGTTTCTCAGACTCATCCGCCTGATTGCTGCAGCTATGTGTACGCATTTTCACTGCTGTGTAATATTCCCTGGAAGAAAGGCATCGCTGTTTGTTGACTCATTCTTTTGGGGGTGGACATGTGGGTTGTTTCCGGAGTTTGGTTCTTTCAAACAACGTTGCTGGGAACATTCTTGGCCACAGTGCCATTCACCTGGGAAAGGAGCACAGGAGGGAAGATGGATTCTGCAGGAGGGGATAGGATCATTGAGGTGACGTGTCTGCAGGACGAGCTGACGTGATTTGGAGGAGGGCTGCAAAGAGCATCCTGCCACGGGCCTGGCTGAGCTGCAGTGCACTGGGCTGAGACTTAGCTGCTGAGGTCAGTGCCCTGGGCTCCTGAGCGCACCTGGGACCCAGGCCCCTCTTCGAAGAGGCAGAAATATGATTTGTGAAGAGAGCCTGCTCCACCTGTCTCTCCACCTTGGTGCTATTAAATCTGAGCTTCCCACAGTGTGGGCGTGTGCATTTGATTATGCCTAAGAGGAGAGCAGGTGGCATGCAATGAGAGCTCGTCACCTGGTGGGAAAACTAGTTTGTTTTCAGTTCTTTTTCAGTCTTCCAAGACACATCAAAGCAAAAGGTTCTGACTGGAACAAGTATATCTTACTAAAACACACTCTCCAAGATATTTGCTAAACTCTGAGCAGAGAGCAGACTGTGGGCTCAAGGCCTTGGGCAGCAATAGGATCTACCAAACATGAGGGCATCCTGTTGATTTCCTTGCATTTCTTTGTTGTGGTCATCTTTCATTTGTGGTGCGTGACACTGGCTTTCCACTGATGGTAGTGATAAAATTTTCCTTTTAAGATAAATGTGTTTAAGCTTAAATCAAGTAGGTTAAGAAAAAAAATATGAGTAGAGATAGTAACGCACAAAAGGAGATATATTAACATTCGTATAGTCACATTCATTACTATCAAAGGATAGTAATATAAAAGGAGATGTAGTGACATTCATGACAGCCGTATTTGATTGACTGAGGTGTAGGAAACACTGACCTAAATCAGCCATTCTCAAACGTTCTGTCTCACAACACTTTTTGTCCCTAAGAACTACTCAGGAGCTCCACAGAGCATTGATCATGTGGGTTATGTCTCTCCATATTTACCATACTAGAAAGTTTGAGATTTTAATAATACCTACATCTTAATTCACTTAAAAAATAACAATAATAAACTTATTATAACATAAATAACAGTTTATGAAAAATAACTGTTTTCCAAAAACCTTAGTAAGAAGAGCACAGTTGTTTTTATAAATCTCTCTAATGACCCAAGACAGCTGGATTCTCATCTGCATCCAATCTGCTGTGCTGTGATGGTTTAGCTGACGTATATGAAGAAAATCCAGCCTCACATAGATATATTTTTGGAAAAAGGAGGAGTATTTTAATAGCCTTCTTAGATAATTGTAGATACTCTTCTTTGACACTACACCCAAACTCAACAGGTGACAGTGCATTTGCCTGCACAGGCCACCATGGCAAATTGCCACAGAGTGGGCAGCTTGGCTGGAAGACCAAGATCAGGTCCCAAATCGGTCTGCTATTATTGAGCACGTCCACTTAGTCTTTAAAATTTTATGTCATGGCTTCAGCCAGGGGCCTGCCAGGGAGCAATAGCAGACTGGAGCGGACAGAGGGGAGGACCATTGCACTGGAATATAGAACAACAGAAATTACCTAACAGAATAACAAGAGTAACAGTTCGGGAAACAAAACGAGTGGAGCCTTGGGGACCTTTGGGACTGTAACAAAACATTTAGCACTTGTGTCATTGGACCTCTGCAAGGAGAGGAGAAAGGGTGGGGCCGAAAAAGTACCTGAAGAAATCATGCCGGATACTTCCCAAATTTGCGGGGGGGAGCCCCACAAACCTACTGATTCAGGAAGTTGAGTAAATCCCAAAGAGAATAAACTCAAGGAAATCCACACCATGACAAATAAATAATTAAACTTCTAAAAGCTAAAAACAAAATAAAAATCTTGAAAGCAGTTAGAGAAACAACACCTCACCTATTGGGAAAACAATTTGAATGACAGAAGATTTCTCATCAGAAACCATGACAGTCAGGAGGAAGTGGCACATTTTTCAAATACTAAAAGAAAAGAACTATTAACCCAGAAAACAGCTATTAACCCAGAATTCTATATCCAGCAAAAATATCCTTCAGAAACAAAGGGAAAATCAAGACATTGTCAGATTAAGGAAAACCTAGAGAATCTGTTGCCAGAAGACCTACCCTAAAAGAATGGCTATCATTCTCCAAACAAAAAGGAGAAAATTTTTTAAAAGAGGAATTTTGGAACATCAAGAAGGAAAAAAGGATGTAGTGAGCAAAAATATGGATAAATGCAATAGACTTTCCTTTTCTTCTTGAGTTTTCTAAATTATGTTTGACAGTTGAAGCAAAAATTATAACACTGTTTAATGTGGTTTTAAATATATATGGAAAGAATAAATAGAAACCAAAAAATAAAATGGCAGACTTGAACCTCAATATAACAATAATTACATTAAATGTTAATATTCCAAATATACCACTCCAAAGACAAAGATTGACAGAGTAGATTGAAAAACCTGATGAATTACATGCTATCTGCAAGAAACTCACTTCAAATATAACAATATAAGCAAGCTGAAATAAAAGGATAGAAAAATATCTTATGCAAACATTAATCAAAAGAAAATAGGAGTAACTATATTACTATCAGATAAAGTCAATTTCAGAGCAGAGTAAATTACTAGAGACAAAGAAGGATATGATATAATGATAAAAGGGCCAGTTAATCAGGAAGACACAGCAATCCTAAATGTGTGAGCACCAAACAACAGAGCTGTAAAATACATGAAGCAAAAATGATAGGATTGACCATAATTATAGTTGGAGATTTCAACACCCATTTCTTAATAAATGATAGAACAACTAGGCAGAATATCAGCAAGGATATGGAAGAACACAACACCATGAACCAACAGAATCTAATCAACACTTATAGAACACTCCACTCAATAGCAGGAGAATATACACTTCTTCAAGTGTTCACAGAATGTATACCAAGTAGATTATATCTGTATCATAGAACTAACCTCAGCAAAATTAGCAGAATTAAAATCACGAAGAGTATTTTTTCTGAACACAATGGGATCAAACTAAAAATCAATAACAAAAAAGATAACAGGAAAATATACAATAACTTGGAAATGCACATCTAAATAACCTATAGGTCACAAGGAACATCTAAATGTAAATTTAAAAATACATTGAATTGAATGAAAATGAAAATACAACATATTATAATTTGTGGGACATAGCTAAAACAATGCTGGAAGGGAAATTTATAGCATTGTGCATAAGCAGCAAAGCTAAGAGGTCTCAAATCAATAATATAAGCTCCTACCTTGAGAACCTATCAAAGTAAGATCAATACAAACCCAAATCAAACAGAAAAAAGAAAATAATGATAATAGCAGAAATCAATAAAATTGAAAACAGAAAAATGATAGAAAAATAAATGAAAATGGAGATGATTCTTTGAAAAGATCAATAACATTGATAAAATTCTAGCAAGACTAACCAAAGACAGAGAGAAAAAACGAACAAATGACCGAAATCAGAAATGACATGGGAATGTCACTACAGACCCTGCCAACATCAATATGAAAAGGAATACTATGAACAGCCCTGCACACGTAAATTTGACAATCTAGATGAAATGGACCAATTCCTCTAAAAACATAAACTACCCAATATGAAACAGGTAATTTTAATAGCTCTATAATTGTTAGGGAAATTGAATTTGTAATTTTAGAATTCCCTAAAAAGGAATCTTCAGGACCTAAGAGTTTCACTGGAGAATTTTACCAAATGTTTAAAAAATTAACACAAATTCTACACTGTGTCTTCCAGTAAATAGAAGAGAAAGGAACACTTTCCAATTTATTTTATGAAGCTAGTATTATCCTGATATCAAAACCAGACAAAGATAGTATTTAAAAAAACAGACTAACATCCATCATGAATATAGATGTGAAAATCTTTAACAAAACATTAGCAAATAATTCAGCAATATATAAAAAGTATTATGCATTGTGATCAAGTGGATTTTATTCCTTGGATGCAAGGTTGGTTTAACATTTAAATATTGATCAAAATAATTCATATTAATGGGCTAAAGAAGAAAAATCACATTATCATATCCATTAATGTAGGAAAAGCACATTCGACACCCATTCATAAAAAAATGCTGAGAAAAATAGGAATAGAGGGGAACTTCCTCAACCTGATAAAGAGCATTATAAAAAAAAACTAGAGATAACATAATTAATGGTTAAAGATTGAGATTGGGGATAAGGCAAGGATGTCAGCTCTTACCACTTATATTCAACATAGTGCTAGAAGTTATAGCCAGTGCAATAGGACAAGAAAAGAAAAAAAAAAAAGAAAAGACATGAAGGGAGTGGGGGCATGGGCAATATATATAACCTTAACACTTGTACTCCCATAATACACTAAAATAAAATAAAATAAATGCTCAAAAAGAAAAAAAGACATACAGATCGCAAAGGAAGAAATAAAATTCTCCCTGTTTGCAGATAACCTTATTGTCTACCTAAAAATCCCAAGGAATCTAAAAATAAAACAAACAAACAAAAAACCTCCTAGAACTAATAAGTGAGTCTAAGAAAATCACAGGATACAAAATAAACATATAAAACTCTATTGCATTTTTATGTACTAGCAATGAACATGCAGACACCAAAATTTACAAATATAATACCATTTACACTCACTCAAAAAATGAAATATGTGTAAATTTAACAAAAAGGATTTGTATGCTGAAAATTATAAAACTGATGAAATAAATGAAAAAAGGTCTAAATAAATGAAGAAACATACTGTGTTCATAGATTGAAAGATTCAACAAGCAAAGATGTCAGTTCTCTGCAATTTCTATCAAATCTCCAGCAAAATTTGTGGAGACAAGAAAAAATCATTCTAAAATTTATATGGAAATGCAAAGGAGCTAGAATAATTTTGAGAAAGAATAAAGTAAGAAGAATCAGTTTGCCTGACTTCAAGATTTATTGTATCAAAATCAAGACTGTAGTATTGAGAGATGACATATGGATCAATGAAATGAATAGATGGCCCAGAAATAAACCCACACAAATATGCCCAACCTATTTTTAACTAAGGTACAAATGCAATTCAAGTGAGGAAAAATGGAAACTTTTCAACAAATGGTGCTGGAGCAATTGGACATCAATAGGCAAAATAATAAGTCTCACACCTTATATACAATTAGTTCAATATGGACCATGGACTTAATGTAAAATGTAAAACTATATAATTTTGAGAGGAAAGTAAAAGGAAAATCTTTAGGATGTAGGGCTAAGCAAAGAGTTCTTAGGCTGGACACCAAAAGCACAATCCACAAAAGAAAAAGATAAATTAGACTTCACAAAAATTAAAATCTTGTGCTCTGCAAAACATATCGTGTGAAGAGAATACAAAGACAAGATATAGACTGGGAGAAAATATTTGCAAACTGCAAAATCTAACAAAGTACAGGTATCTGGCATATATAAAACTTTCAAAACTCAAGAGTGAAAAAAAAAATCAAACAATCAAATTTAAAAAATG
Organism: Microcebus murinus; assembly: GCF_040939455.1. Lineage (NCBI taxonomy): Eukaryota > Metazoa > Chordata > Mammalia > Primates > Cheirogaleidae > Microcebus > Microcebus murinus. The sequence goes on from NC_134124.1 coordinate 39,935,005, forward strand.
GCCACAAGACATGAAGAAACATCTCAACAAAGAGGCTACACAGATGGCAAATGAGCACGTGAAGAGACCCTCAGCGTTGCTGTGATTAGGGAAGGCAAACTGGAGCCACAGTGAGCTGCCGTCACACACCTGCCAGGACAGCTAAAGCAGAAAATAGAAAACACCAACCGCCAACAAGGATGCAGAGAGACTGGACCACCTGTGTGCTGCTGATGGGAGTGTAACATGGCATAGTCATTAAAAAGAAAATACCATACAACCCGACAGTTGCACTCTTGGGCATTTGTCCCAAATAGATGAAAACTCACGTTCTCACAAAAAGCCTTACATGAATGTTTATGGCATTTTTATTCACGACAGCCCCAAAATGGAAATAGCTCAAATGCCCTTCCTTCAGCGAGTCGCTGGTGAAGGCCGTGGGCACGTCCCGTGGGGAGGCCGCCCGACAGCACACGGGCACCCGCACACGGCGGCCGGGGCAGTCTCCAGAGTGCCCTGCTGCCTGAGAAAGGGCGCGGTGTCCCCGTCTGCGCAGCGTCGCCGGGAGGGCAGTCCTGCGAGGCAGAGGCCAGGCCGGGGTGCCGGTCAGGATGAGGTGGGGAGGGAATGGGCGACCAGACAGGCCGCCCGGAAGCCTGTGGTGAAGGCACGGTGCCGTGCCTTGTGGTGGCACAAAACCCAGAGCGGCACGCACTGCGTGGTGCGCTGGAGCTGGCGACGTCTGAGCGAGCTCTGGGGCTGTGCGGGCCTCAGGCCTCCAGACGGCGCCTGCGGCGGCCAGAGACGTGGCCGGGCGGGCTGGGGGAGGGCCATGGGGACTCTGCGTTTCTTTGCGACTTCCTTTGAGTGGATAACTGTCTTTAAAATAAGAAGTTACACCCGTCTCTACCATAAATAGAAAGAAATTAATTGGCCAACTGATATATATAGAAAAAATCAGCCGGGCATGGTGGCGCATGCCTGTAGACCCAGCTACCTCCCCAGACCTCGGGAGGCTGAGGCAGGAGGATCGCTTGAGCCCAGGAGTCTGAGGTTGCTGTGAGCTAGGCTGACGCCAGGCACTCACTCTAGCCTGGGCAACAAAGCGAGACTCTGTCTCAAAAAATAAATAAATAAATAAATAAAAATTAAAAATAAATAAATAAATAAAAAGTTACAAGTAAATGAATAAATGGATTGATAGATAAATTAAAAGGAGCCGGATGAAGAGACATGTAGGATCCAGTTGCCTTTTGCTGCTATTTATTGAGCCCTTCTAAGAGCCAAGATACTTAGCATATTATATTGTGGTTATGCCTCACAAAACCCTGGGACATAGGAGTTGCTATCTCTATCCTCCGGATGGGGAAGGCGGCTCAGACGGTGACGCCGCTTGCCAAGCAAAGGCCTCTGTCTCTGCAAGCACCCTCCGCGACCTCTGCCCACCTTGGCCCTCACAGGCCACAGACAGGGACACCCCACCTTGACCCCTGCAAGTGCGCACTGAGTGTGGCCCCGCTGGGGACAGGCAAGCCCACCCAGGCAGCTCTCAATGCAGAGGCAGGGCGGGGGCCCTGTCAACCCTGGCTCTAGCCCAGAGCCAGCCCTGCAGAGATACTCCACACCACTGCTCCTCCCGTCCCTCCTCCTCCCTTCCCTACTGCTCCTCCCTTCCCTGCTCCTCCCTTCCCTACTGCTCCTCCCTTCCCTGCTCCTTCCTTCCCTACTGCTCCCTTCCCTACTCCTCCCTTCCCCACTGCTCCTCCCTTCCCTGCTCCTCCCTTCCCTGCTCCCCCCTTCCCTACTCCTCCTCCCTTCCCTACTCCTCCCTTCCCTGCTCCCCCCTTCCCTACTCCTCCTCCCTTCCCTACTCCTCCCTTCCCTGCTCCTCCCTTCCCTACTCCTCCCTTCCCTGCTCCTCCCTTCCCCACTGCTCCTCCCTTCCCTACTGCTCCTCCCTTCCCTGCTCCTCCTCCCTTCCCTGCTCCTCCCTTCCCTGCTCCCCCCTTCCCTACTCCTCCTCCCTTCCCTACTCCTCCCTTCCCTGCTCCTCCCTTCCCTACTGCTCCTCCCTTCCCTACTCCTCTCTTCCCTGCTCCTCCTCCCTTCCCTACTCCTCCCTTCCCTACTCCTCCCTTCCCTACTCCTCCCTTCCCTGCTCCCCCCTTCCCTACTCCTCCTCCCTTCCCTACTCCTCCCTTCCCTGCTCCTCCCTTCCCTACTCCTCCCTTCCCTACTCCTCCCTTCCCTGCTCCTCCCTTCCCTACTGCTCCTCCCTTCCCTGCTCCTCCCTTCCCTACTGCTCCTCCCTTCCCTGCTCCTCCCTTCCCTACTGCTCCTCCCTTCCCTGCTCCTCCCTTCCCTGCTCCTCCCTTCCCTACTCCTCCCTTCCCTACTCCTCCCTTCCCTGCTCCTCCTCCCTTCCCTACTCCTCCCTTCCCTACTCCTCTCTTCCCTGCTCCTCCTCCCTTCCCTACTCCTCCCTTCCCTACTCCTCCCTTCCCTACTCCTCCCTTCCCTGCTCCTCCCTTCCCTACTGCTCCTCCCTTCCCTGCTCCTCCCTTCCCTACTCCTCCCTTCCCTGCTCCTCCCTTCCCTGCTCCTCCCTTCCCTACTCCTCCCTTCCCTGCTCCTCCCTTCCCCACTGCTCCTCCCTTCCCTACTGCTCCTCCCTTCCCCGCTCCTGCCATCGGGTTACCCACTCCTAACCAATGCCATCTTTCCCCTTTTCCAGAGCTGAACTTCATCACCCGGGCCCCAGAGCCAGCAAGACATGGGCCCCATTTTCCAAAGCCTGGCACCTCTCATTTAGCCAGAAGTCGTGGAGGGGTGAGTTGGGGCTGAGGCCTTGTCTGGGGGGCAGTCTGGGGAGACAGCTGTGGCGGGGGCGGGGGAGGCGTGGCTAATGGAGGGCCAACTGAGCAGCGGCGTTTGAGAGCAGCTCCCTCCCCTCCCTCCGGCTGTTGAGGACACATGTTGCGTGCTGTTGGGCTGGCTGGGGAAAGTTCCCTGGAGTCCCTTTTGCATTTGAATATGGAGTGAAGCGTGGGACGTGGAGGAGGACAGCCTCACATCACACGGTGGACAGTTTTCAGTCCCAGGGTCTGTCCTGGCCCCGCACTGGCACTGTGGAGCCCGGGAAGGTCTGACACTGCCTCTTCCCTGGGAGCGCAGACTGCTCACCCATGAAAGGCCACCTCACCTGGTCCTGGTTCATTCTTCTGCCCTCTGGGCCAGGTCCCAGGTTGCACAGGAAGCCTCAGAGGTACGGTGCTCAGGCGGACTTGCCTGGGTATGTGTTAAGAGCTGAGAGAGAGACAGCACAGGCCAGCTCTGGGTGGCAGCGGTATGTTTAGTGGTTATTAAGAGCTTGTAGCTGGACTCGGCCCCAGGTTCAAATACTAGTTCTGCAACTAGGGTAGCCCCTCTGAGTAAAATTCCCTCATCTGTAAAATAGGGGCAACAGTGGCATCTTATGAAGATCAAGCAAAGATAATCCATATAAAGTGCTTAGCAGACTATCTGGAACATAGTAGGTGCTCATCAAATGCTTGTTGAATGAATATTCCTGCTAGGCACCGAATGCATGTTACTTAATGGGGCAGCCCTCTCTCAGGGATCAAAATGCCACTCAGCCTTCCAGAGCCAGCATATGTGGCAGCTCTGTGCAATTTCTCTGGCCCCTTGCTGGGATTAGCCAAGTCTTCCTCCGTGCTCCCTGAGTCCTTTCTTTGGGCCTCTGTTATGGCCTTGTTCAATCCACCTTGCATGATGGTGCTTGGAGTCCATGTCCCATGCACCCCCCATTTTCACCGCGCCACAGAACAGGTCTTGCACTGCTCATCTATCAGCATCAGACCCAGCTGACATTGTGCAAGAATGTCCTCTGAGCCAGAGCTTGGAGTTAGCATCTCAGCTGACCTTCTCAGTAGGCGCTATTAGCCCTTTCACAGATGAGGAGACTGAGACCCAGAGAGGAGAAACTTCGCAGCCAGAATGCAACTCTGAGATTCTAACTGTGCACACACGTAGCTGGCTCCCTACTAGCCCTGCGCCTGCCTGCTCAAGGAAGATGAGTGACCACGGCCCAAATCGGGAGGGAGCAGACACGGACTGGCCACGTGCCTCTCCCTCAGAGATCACCCAGACCTCTTGCTTCACTGAAGTTTGGTTTCTCGCCCAAGCACTTTGGAACTAACCAGATTGTTTCCAAACACATTACATAATTGTTCACATATTTATTTAATGCCATCTCTTGAATATTAAATGATCGATAATATGGAGCAGAAACATGGGCGTCTAAACCCAGCAGCTTTTGACAGGCGTGGGTGGGGAAGGCGGCTGAGTAGAGCCCTCTATGAGCCATCCATGGTGAGGAGGAGGTGACATCTCCCCTCTCCTCCTGAGATGGGCTGACAAAATTCCCGTGCCCATGGCTGGCAGCCATGCGGTGGGACTTTCACTGTGGAGTTCAGCCAGTTTCACTGTGTGACAAAGACGCATTGTCTTCTCTCTAAAGGAGGCTTGAAACCAGGGCCTGGCTACCTGCTTATTTATTCACAAGTGTTTGTTGAGCACCTTCTATGTGCAGTCATCATGCTTTCGTCACCCTGGTATCCCCTCATGAACAGAGCGAAGGAGACCCTGTCTACACTGGGGCTGAGGAGGGTGAGCTGGGCCCAAGGCAGGCGATGTGGGCAAAAGGCCCCTGCAAGGGTTAGAACTGTCATCTGTGCACAGTCATGGAGCTGTTGAGGGGTTCCAGCAACCTGATGACGGTCTGAGAAACATCCCTCTGCAGCCAGGCGAGGACTGGGGGGGCATGCACCTGGGGAACTGGGTCACCGTTTTCGGTCTGGGGTGTTGGCGCCTGCACAGGGAGAATCCAGAGAGGACACGGCAGGAGACACCCAAGCCCCAGATGGTGACCTTTCAGCCTTGGGAGTGGGTCTGCCCAAGGTGACCCCACATTTCTCCAGGGCGGCCTTGGAGGCCTGCCCCAACCACCAGCAGGAAGCACAGCTGCACAGACAGCGGGTGGTGACGACACCCGGGTCACAAGGCACTACTGAGAGCTGGGCCTTTGCACACACCTCTTGGCCTGGCCCGCCGATGACATGTTGTTTTGTTATCCCCACTTCACAGAAGAGGAAGGCGCAGGGTGGCTGAGTCAAATGCCCAGGGTTTCCAGGAAGGAGCAAAGCTGGGAGTTGAGCCTGTCTATCGGGCTCCACACATACCGTCCTCGACCCACGCTGACTAAGTGAATCCCAGCAACAACAGCCACAGCCACAGCGATCACGCCACGCGGGCTGCGGTGCCAGGGCCTTTCTAAGCATTTAGAGACATTAGCCCTTTGGTGCTCACAGCAGCCCTGGGGTCGGTGAGACAGATGTGGCCACTGTCCCTGTTTTGCAAAACAAGAAACTGAAGCGCAGAGTGTTAAGTCACTCACCCGAGTTGGGGTTTGAACCCAGGCTGCCTGGCTCAGTGCCCAGGTGTTGGGCAGAATGCAGTGTGAGTGGGGGCAGCAGGGTCCCCATTGGCATGTCCGAGGTGGCATGTCCGTTGGCATGTCCGAGTCTGGGGTCAAGGCCACTTGCTCACTGTCCATGGTGCATTCAGCGGCACCCTTGGGGGCCAGGCCCGGGCTAAGCCCTGGGATAGGGCATGTGGGGACAGACCCTCAGCCCCCACTGCCATCCCTGGAGCCTCCCTGCCCCTCAGCGCCCAGAGCAGAGGCACTCCCGGAGCCCGGTCCTCCCGCACCTGCCCAGCTGGCCCAGCGAGGAAGCCGCGGAGTCACCTGCTCAGTGGGGGGTCGAGGAATCCCATCACTCTCTGCCAACAGGAACATCAGAGAGAAAAACGGAGAGATATCAGGGCATCAAACGTTTATGGAAAATGTTTTACTCCAAGTCTGAGGCAGAACAGCCACTGAAATGTCCCTCGCGGAAACCCCTCCTGAGCAGAGCTCGGGGCGGCTGTGGCTGACACCGGCGCGCAGAGCTGCCAGCTCATCCCTCCTGGGACGTCCAGCGGTCCCAGTCCCAGCGGCCGAGGGGCCACGGCGTGTGCGAGAGCACCTAGTGAAAGGTAAAATGTGCACACATGAGGACTTTGGAAGTACCTGAGGGTTCCTATGCAGCTTCTTCCGAGAGTGCGAACTGTTCCCTGCGATTCCTCGGGAGAGGAAACCAGGAGAATGTGAGCCCCCCGCCCAGAGTCTGACCACAGGGGACTGAGCAAAGAGGTCGCATCAACGCACCCCAGCCCTGGGTGGTGACGTGTCGGCGCCGTCTGAGCACGGGAAGCGCACGGGGCAGTGCCAGCCCCGCTCGGCTCTCCCCGCTGCTGGGCGCAGGGCCTGGCCGTGCACTTCTGCGCAGGCTCCTCAAGCCCCGCCTGGGTGTCACATTCTTTAGAACAGGAGCAATGAGCCCTCCCTTTTGAGGACGTGGGACGGATTAAAAGGAGGAGAAGATATGATATGCCGGCTCGGGGCCTGGGATACCAACCCCTGCTCGGCAGCTCTTGTCCTCGGGTGGTCCCCAGTGGGAACGATGGCCTCACTCTGTGAGGACCCAGGTCCTTTCTGCTGGCACCGTCAGGCTCTCCCCACGGCACAAGCACCAGGAAAGAGTTTGCCGTCTGTGTCGGTTTGCCAGGGCTGCTGCGACACAGGACCGTAACCAAGTGGCTTGAAATGGCAGGAAGGTGCTGCCTTGCAGTGCTGGGCATCAGGAGTCCAAGGCCGCGGTGCCGAGGGCCCCTCCCCAGCTCTGGCGGTGCGCGGCACTCCGTGGAGCGCGGTGTGTCGCGCGGTCCAACCTCGCACCGTCCGGTCTGCGAGGGGCCGCCCACGGTTCCCCTTTCCATAAAGACACTGGTGTTTGGGCTAGGGCCCACTCTAGCGGCCTCACTTTACCTAGTTCCAAATATGGTCACCTCCTGAGAATGAGGCATCTGGACTTCAGCTTATCTTTTGGGAGGACACAGTTCAACCCCTGACACCCTCATACTTATTTGAAGCTGATTCTGAATGGGCTACAAGTTCATTCATGACATTCAGCTTCTCAAATAGACTCGAATATTTTACATCACTTTCCAAAAGGGCAGCGTCCTTCTTAAAATCTCTGATGCTGCAGCTTCCAGTAGATGCCCGTGAACGCTTGGCCCTACCCAGCTCATCTGCGCCTCCCAGGGCGCCGTCCTGCAGAAAGGGCCGATGTGTGGAGCCCAAGCTCTTTCTCAGAACAGCTACGTGCGGAGCCCTGGGAGCACAGGGCACCAGAGGATTAGCCTGTGAGGCTGTCACAGGCGGGAAGGTCACAAGACAGGCAGGTGTGCTACTGGCTCTTACTGGACAGGTGGGTGCCGCGCCACCAGGGCCCATCCAGCAACAATGTGCAAAGGGCTAGGGGAAGAGGCTTCCTTCCTGGGTTGCTTCCTGCCTTCATTTTCCTAAAAGGGACAAGCCCTTCCCGGACACTCATGGACCACAGGGGAAGCCCCACTACCGTCATCTATCACTCAGCTTTCTTTCTGGGATGAGACACTCCTGAGTCTCCACTACCCTGCGTCTCCCTACAGGACAGGGAGGAGGGCCAAGAAAACTGAGCCCATCGCCCCTGCTTGGCTGGGGTCCCCGGAGAGGTGAGGGTTGGTGGTATATGCCTCTTCTTGCCAACTCCCCATACTTCTTCCTCCCCAGCCAGCTCAGGGATGTGGGAAAGTAAGATAAGCTCCCCCATCCCGAATATGAGAGGTCCCCACATTGCTTGAACTGAGAGCCAACCAATCTGCATTCCCACTCTGACGCCAGCTGCAGGACTCAGTAGACACTATAGTGACCACTGAGAACAAAGCTCTGTGAACTGGTCAGAGTGCACCAAATGGGTGCTGGGTTCAAATCTTGCCACTGCTATCTCCATCTGAGCTCTGTGATCATGGGTGGATTTTGCTACTTTTCCAGCCTCAGTTTCTCTGTGTGCAAAGTAGGGGTGGTTCCTACCCCACAAATGAGGGATGTCTGTGCAGGACCTTGTGTGGGGCTTGGCACCCTGTGGGCACTCTTCCTCTTCTCTCTTTATGCCTCAGTTTCCTCCCTTGCAAACTAGACAGTTGGACCAGGTGGGTTCTGGCCAGCTTAGCCCAGCTCTTGGGAGCAGCCTCCCAGGGCCTGGTGTCTGGCTGGGCAGCAGGAGCCACCTGCACCCACGGACACTGAGGTGGGGCTGCTCTGCCTGGAGCTCAGGTGTGGCCTGGGCCTCCTGCTCTCTTTTCTGGCCCCCTCATGCCTGGGTGCCCATGGTGAGAGGCCGAGAGCCTCTGACCTAGTGGCCGGCCATGCAGGGGTGTGAGCTGTGTCCCCTGCCCTCCCTGCGCCTCTCGTCCTGCTTGTCTCCTGGGCTCACACCCTCTCAGGGACACAGAGCCGGGAGCCCAGGCTGCTGTCAGACGCTGCCTGCCCCACCCCAGGCTCCCAAGCCCCATCTGAGGATGGAGGCGACAGCATCTCACCAGGGACTCCCAGCCACCCCCGGTGCCTAGCCCGGGCCATGCCTTCCACGGGGCACCCAGCCAGCACTTGTCCAGCTGAGAGTGTTGCTGGGTCAGCTCACCCAGACTAAGTCCAGAGGGCAGGGTGTCTTGCCGGGAGGCAGTGGGGTGAGGGAAATGTCCCAGGGACATTTATATTTCCCAAAGAGGAGCTGCAGCCGCAGGAAATGCCAACTGAAACTAGCGCACTGGGGCGGCCTTGCAGACACATGCGGGCAGCAAGGCTGGGCATGGGACGGGCCTGGGCATGGTGCCGTTGACGCCTTTCCCTGTCCCTGGGTATCCTGCAGCGAGGTGAGGTGAAACAAGAAAACACACAGGAAATGGGGTGGGCACTCGGTGTGGTGGAGCGAGCAGTTCAAATCGGCTCTGCTGGGTGACCTTGGGCAAGTGGCCTCCCCTCTCTGGGCCTCGGTGGGCTCATCTGCAGGCAGACCATCGCCCACCTCCTGCCCCTGGCCCCACCCCATCTGTCTTCAGGGGGAGCTGCAGCGCCAGTAGCACTGTGCTTGGCCTTGGGGAGGCCAGACAGTGTCAGCCACTCACGGGGGGGGGGGGGCCTCTCTGTGCCTCAGTTTGCCCACCTGTAGCCTCAGGGGCTGCTGCAGGGGCTAGTGAGGTAACCAATATACAAGGCCTGGTAGGTAAATGCTCAGAGCTCTCTGCCACGCTGAGTGCAGTGGGGTCCAAGGCGTTGGGCTCCCTCGGGCTCCCCCTCAGGGGGCTGCCATCCCGCCTGACCTGAGCGCGGCGACACTGTGGGGTCTTACTGTTAGAAGGACTAAAGAACCCTGTGGCCCACACAGCGCTACAAGCTTTCCCCAGTATCCTTGACTGGTAACGTTTGAATTGCTTTCTGGCTAACTCAGGAGCAGGGCCCCTGCCTGAGGGCAGCAAGGGGCAGAGGTGGCGCAGCCATGTGCTTCCTTCTCAGGCTCGTGCACGAACAGCCCCAGCACGCCTCACGCAGGCCTCGTGGCTCTCAGACACAATCCTACAACAGGGAGCACCTGACTGCTAAATGGAAGACCCTGCTCCAGTGCCACCCCTCCTCCCTGGGAGCACCCCAGTGTGCCTCGCACCACCCCTCCACCTCCTTAGAACTCTTCAGATAGGCTGCTGCCGTAGAAGGCGTCATTTCGTGTTTTCTTTGGTTGTTTAGTTCTGTCTCTTCCACTAGGCCACAGACTCTCCAGGAGGAGTGAGGCCGCAGAAAGGACTCGGGCTTTAGACTCAAATAGGCCTGACTCTGAATCCATGCCCCTGTCTTCCTGGCTGCGTGCCCTGGAGGAAGTGACCTAACCCTCTGAACGCACGCGATCCTCTCTTCCTTCTTGAGCGCAGAATCCAGGTGTCTCTGGCCTCTGTACCCCTAGTCCCTGACACGCAGCAGGTGCTCAGCACTTGTTGAGTGAGGGAAGAACGAGGAGGCGGCCGGATGGATTAAACTACAAGATCGCAGGGTGGGAGGTTGCTACGAGAAGCAGACACGCACGCAGTCGTGGAGAGTGCATGACGTTGAAGTCAAGAGCAGTGGCCAAACGGCCATGAAAACATGACCCTAGCTTAAAGCGTTCCGCAGTCTGGGGCAGTGATGGAGGGCCAGGGCGTAAGCACGTCCCCCCTCCAAGGGCCTCCCTGCCACCCAGAAGTGCCCGGCACTTGTGGTCCCTGGGCTGGCGTCGTGCAACAAGAAAGTATTCATACAGTGCCCGACTTAGCCCATATTTTAAACAGAAAGAGGCTGGGAAGTGAAGGAAGTGGCTGGGTTGACTAAACAATATGTTCGCGGCATAGATGTTCTACTGCTTGTCAAACGGGAGTGTTGTGATCAGCAAAATATCGATTCACGTGAGAGTGAAAAAAATAGTCAGGGGTGAGTTCCTTACACCTGAAAGTCTGGAAGTAAAATAGATGTTGGCACACAAAGGGGAGGTGACAGCCACTCGGAAGGCTGTCATGTGGAACAGGCTCCCTCCCGGGGGCCTGGAGCAGGGACAGGCTGCTTGGCAGAAAACAATAGTGTTTTCCTCCTGTTCTCTGTGAACAGAGAGAAGGGATCTGGCATGTTATAGGCGAACAAGCAAGGAGTGTCACAGGGCCGAGACATGGCGTGGGTGAGCGACTCTGTCATACTTTCGTACCCCCAGTCCAGAGAGCCTTCCTGGAGGAGGCCAGGTTGCAGCTGTCTGGCCAGGCTGTCCTCCCGCTCCTACCTGGTCTCTCGTCCTCACACCCACGTGAGCCGTTTTGCTGGCAGCCTCCTTCCTGGGCTTGCGTGCGTGGCCACCCTTTCCCATGTTCCCAGGGCCACCCTCGAACCAGCCAGCCGTACAGAGAGTCCTCAGAACAAAAGAACTTCCAGGTAGCCGGGCTGAAGCCAGGGTGTTGCTGATAGGGTCAGGAGCCTCACGCCCATGTGAGCAGTGGCCCAGGAGGAAGCCGGGCACAGAGCAATGCCCGCACCCACGCCACTTTTTTGGCAGAGAGTACTGTTTTGCCAATCACAGCACCGTGGCAGCTGGCCCACGGCCCGTGGTGGCCAGCCCTGCTCCCCTGCCTGCCCCCCGCCGAGCCCCAGGCCAGAAGGGGAGGCACGCTGCTGGCAGCCGGCCCCGGGTGTAGCCTGGACGTTTGCAGTGGCTGTTGGTGCTAAAGCTGAGGCGTCGGAGTGGGGCTTCTCGCCTGTGGCCTGGGACCCGGCAGGGGCACCGAGACCCGCCGCCACTCTGGCTGGGCAGGGGCGCTGGGTTAGCTGGGCACTGCCCATGGCCCTGGACCGGCTGGGCCCCCTGGAGCCTGGGCCTCCAGTCCAATAGTGGGGTGCCGAGATGAGGCTCTTAGTATTGGGGTGGGGGACCTGGCTTTGAATCCTCGGCTGAGAGAGCTGGTGGGTGAGGCCTGGTCCAGACAAGCCCCGTGGGTGTCGACGAGGAGCCACGCTGGGGGATAGTCTCGGCCGCGCCGGCTCCACGGCGCAGGATCAGGGACTGTCGAGCCAGGCGGCCCAGGTTCAAAGCTGCCGTCTGTGCGTCACTCTGCATGTTTACTTCTGTCTGTCTGTGCCTCAGTTTCCCACCATGTAAAATAGGGGTGGTGGTCACAGTACCTATTTCATGAGGCTGTTGCGAAGGTCAAACGAGACAGCGGTGCAGCCCCTCAGCGCGGTGAGCGCCTGCTGCGCCAGACCCCGGCGCTGGGCCGCTCCCGGCTCCCTGAGCGCGGACCGGCTCCCCGAGCGCGGACCGGCTCCCCGAGCGCGGACCGGCTCCCCGAGTGCTCCCGGCTCCCCGAGCGCGGACCGGCTCCCCGAGCGCTCCCGGCTCCCCGAGCGCAGACCGGCTCCCCGAGCGCGGACGGGCCTTCGGAGGCAGCACGGCCAGCGCTGGGGGGACACCGACGACGCCTGAGGCTGCCCGCCCGCTCCACGGGCGCAGACGCGGTGAGACGCCCTAGGTCACAGCGCCAGGCCGAGTCAGGCAGGCCAGGCTTTGGGCCCTGTGTCTGCACCGCGTCCAGCCGGGAGCCTTTGGCACACTCTCGACTCCTGACCCCGCTGGTTAATACGTGCCGTGGAGATAATGGTAGGGCCTGCTTTAAGGATAGCATTGTGCGTCACACACAAAGGGCTTGTCGTGTGCCTTATCATTAACGTGGGAGCTGCGGTCACCACCAGCACCGTGGCCGCCACCATCGCTGCCGCTGCTCGTTGCTACTGTCAGTGTTATTGCTGGGAGACTCGGAGAGGGGCACTCCCCCACAGCCGCACGGTGGCCTCCTGGGCCGACAGGACCCAGCCCCGGCCTCTTAAGCCTCAGGCCCTCTTGTGTCCGCTCCCCTCACCACCTCGCTGGCCCTCGCACTCTTTGTCCCCTCCACACGTGTCACGGACAGCGGCTGTCCTGCCCTGAAGCACCCAGGCCCTGTCCCCCGCTAACCTCGCTGGCTCTGGGCATGGGTCTGGGGTGCCACAAAAGGGAAGCTGGCAGCCTGCCTGCAAAGGTGCTGGGCCAGCAGAGAGCCCGGGGGGCGGTCACCTTGTGGCCATGATTTCCATGGCGCCTCTCGAAATCCTCCTGCTTCCCCACTGTGTCCAGGGCTCCTGGGCCAGGGAGCATCCTGAGGGGACAGGTTGCAGCTTTGGGGGAGACATCTGGGAACTGCAGAGCTCCTTGCACCTCCAAGGACTCCTTAAGTGGGAAAAGATTGGGACCCCAACTTCCACCAAATCTTACCTGGGCTTTGGGGGCTGTCCTCAGGGGTGTTTGGGTTCTTCGACAGGCGCGCACTGTCTCCACAGGCTCCTCTCTGACGCTTCCACGTCGTGGCCTTACCTGGCAGAGAGGAACAGAGACACGGAGGAGACAGGGGAGGGAGAAGAAGGGGAGGATGGGGTTTGCCCGTCCTCAGGGTAGGGCAAAGGTAGCTGCTTTAATAATATAAATATTACATGAGCAATAATAATTGTTACCATTTATGGAATACTTACTATGCACCAGGCACTGTGCTAAGAACTTTACATGTTATCACAGTTGATCTTCAGCACAGCTGTATCAGGCAGGGAATATTATTATACTACTTTCTGGATGGGTAAACTGGAAGAGGCTTATTTATCTGCCATATAGTGACTGTAAGCACGAAGGAGATGATGCAAAAGAAAGATAGAATCTGAGCGGAGCACGAAAGGGAGTGGTGGGGACTGTGGCAAACTGGAGAGAGTCCTGTTGTTTCTTATTGAGGCATGACATATATATGTCAACGTGAGTGAGTGCGCTGATCTTAAATGGGCCACTCGATGCTTTTTACACATTTACACCTGTGTAACCACCACTCAGACCCAAATATTTTGAGTAGCCCAAACATTCTTTCTGGGGTATTCAAATTTAATTTCGTAAAAATATGCAAAACTGTCCCAGCCAGAAGGAGTCTAAGGAGACACGACAACTAAATATAGCGTGCCCTGGACACGATCCTGGGACAGGAAAAGGATATTAGGTAAAAGTGAAGGAAAGTTGAATAAAGTATGGATTTTAGTTAATATTAACATAGCAGTATTGATTCATTCATTGTGAGAAATATACATACTAACATAAGACGTTAATGAGGAGCAAGTGGATGCAGGGAAGGCAGGAACTCTACTATCTTCACGGGTTTTTTTGTAAAGGTAAAACTGCTCGAAAACAAAAAGATTATTTTAAAAAACATCCTGCTACTACTCAAGTAAAATATGTCCATCTGAGGGCTGGATCTGGCTGGATCAGACTGGATCTGGCCTTTGAGCTGCTGGTTTTTAAACTCCAATGGTCCAATGCCCCCATTTTACATATAGGGAAACTGAGGCCCAGAATAGGGAAGCCCTTGCTCAGGGCCCCACAGTGATAGTGGCAGAGCCAGGACCCAAGGCTGCTCAGCACTGTGGGCAAAGGGTGGAGTCTGGGGTGTGGGCGGGGCTGCCAGGGTCCTGAACCTGAGTGCCTTGCTGGGGACAGGGCAGGGAGCTGCTGGGGCCACCCGGCTTCCCCTGCTGCCTCCTGGTGAGCTCCCTGCTCCAGGGATGGTCACGGGAAGCTGCCCTGCCGCTGGCCTCAGCCCCAGAGGGAGTGATCACGGGCAGTTCCTGTTTGGGAGCAGAAGGTCACCTTCCTGCTGCAGCCGGCCTCCGTGCGGCTGGGCCTGCGAGCTCCCTGCAGGTGGCCCGAGCCTCCCACGCCAGCACAGGGGGCACGGGCACAGGCTCTAGGTTGAATGTCGGATGAATGGGTAAGTGAAGAAATGAAGGAGGGAAGAATGAATGGTAAGGTGAGTGGCTAGGGGGATTCTGGGGAGTTGGAGGACCCCAAGAGCAAGACTGCAGCCAGGTGGCCAGGGTCAAACTCAAGCTCTTAGCTCTCTTAGCTCATCCATGTGACCTTGGACAAGGAACTTAACCTCTCTGTGTGTGAATTCCTCTTCTTACGACGGGGAGATAGCAGTGCCCGCGCCTCAGAGGGTTGTTGAGAAAATTGAAGAAGTTGGTGATGTGAGCGGGCGGGAAGCACTAATACAGGAGAGGAGGGAGGGGAGCCGGAGGTGATGATTTAGTTTCATGATGAGAGCTGGAAAATTGGACAAAGCTGTGAGACTGGCCATTCACCCAGAAAAGGGGGTGGGGAGAAGCATCGTGTAATGGTTAAAGCACTGATTTGGAAGCCAGGCTGCCAGGGTTCTAATCCCAACGCCACCACTCACTGGCCATGTGACTTTGGGCAAGTCACTCTGTGCCTCAGTGTCCTCACCTGTAAAATGGGTGCGATAACAGTGGTGCTGACCCCATGAGGTTGTTATAAGAACTAAGTAGTTGGCTGGTATGTGCATAGTGCTTGGATTCAGACCTGGCGTGTTTAAAACGACCGCTGACATATAAGGAGTGTTTATTAAATAAATGAGAATTGTTTTATGCCAGAAGTGCACCCCATCCCTTGAAGGGGCCCCCAGCTTCAGAAGAGCTGGAGGTTCAGGCATTGCAAACTTAGCTCCTATACCCAGGGGGAACCACCCTGAATGAAGTGACTCGGGGAGGGAGGTGAACAGTGACCAGACGCCTGTCAGGAGGGCCTCAACCAACTGCAGCCAGCTCCAGGTGGGCAGTGTCTACCATATTTTAGGAGAAGACAGAAATTTGGATTCTTACGCACAATCCCCTGATTTTTAAACATTGGCATTTAATTCAATTTTATTTTAAGGCTCTGATCAAAACAAACACATTTATTTCAAGCAGGCTGCTCTCCCAAGTGGCTGGTTTCAGCTTCTGCTCCAGTCTAGCCCTGCCAGTTCACTCTCTTTATTTTTCCCTACGTTGGAGAGCAGAGGAAGCTGCAGCCGAGACAGACTCGTGGACTCCGTTGTCTGACTACTGAGTAGCGCAAAAAGAAGCCTCCTAGTGCCCCTCCCGTCCGCAAGCCACACTGGGACCAGTGCAGCGGAGGAGGGAGCCTGAGTGGGGTCTCCCGGGACCAGGTTTTCCAGTGGCGTGTTTGAAATGCAATGGGTCAGCCCCCACCACGCCGCGTCCCAGGGCTCCCGTCCGCCAGGGAGGAGCCTGACGGAGCCTGGTGAAGGAGGTCGTGGGTGAGCTCCAGGGCAGTGAGAGAAGGGAGGCGCGTTCGGGAGAGATGTTTTGGAGGGCCTTTTTTTTTTCCAGAGAGGGTCAATTGTCATGCTCTGAGCTTGAGTCCTTTTTGTCTTTTCTTTTCTTTTCTTTTTTGTTTTTTTGAGACAGTCTCGCTCGCTTTATTGCCCAGGCTAGAGCGAGTGCCATGGCGTCAGCCTAGCTCACAGCAACCTCAAACTCCCGGGCTCAAGCGATCCTCCTGCCTCAGCCTCCCGAGTAGCTGGGACTACAGGCATGCGCCACCATGCCTGGCTAATTTTTTCTATATATATTAGTTGGCCAATTAATTTCTTTCTATTTTATAGTAGAGACGGGGTCTTGCTCTTGCTCAGGCTGGTTTCAAACTCCTGACCTCGAGCGATCCGCCCGCCTCGGCCTCCCACCTTTTTGTCTTTTCTATTGAAGACTACTCTTTGATTCCCACATACTTAACCTGTCTGCACCTCCACTTCCTCAGCTGTAAAAAGGGGGTTACATACTTCATACAGCTTGCGATGGGGATGCCATGGGACGACACAGCAGCGGGTTCAAGAGCTAAAACCGCTGTTGTTATCACGGTCAGCAGCCGCCAGCCCACTTGTTTGCAAAAGTTGTGGCTTGAGAATCTCTCACTATTGACCTTTCTTTGCCCTACCTGTCCACATGCTTGGGACCTTCACCTTGTCCGAGGAGTCACGTGCGTCCACCAGCTGCGGAGCATCTTTGCACGCCAGGTCCGTGGCTGCTGACAGCCTTGCCCTTGCAGATGAAGGCCCTCAGGGCCTGGGAGGGAACAGGACATATCCAAGGTCACCTCCAGGTGTGAATGTGACCTGCAGCAAGGCCCCATTACCTTTCTGAGCTTCCAGCTTCCTCAGCTCTAAGGGAGGTTCAGCGTGCCCCGCCCAGGCCTCCTGTGGGGACTGAGAGGTAAGGGCTTGGAAAGTGCCCTGCAGCTCAAGCCCAGCCCAGCGGGCAGTGCCGACGTGGGCCTGCTCCTGCCTGGGGTTCAGTGCATTTTAGCAGGAAAAGCTACAGAGAAAAGTTATTTCAAGTGTCTTTTTCTTGCGTGATTTCCAAAATGCCTCTGCCCCCTCCAGCTGACAAGAGCAGTGCTGGCTTCAGCAGGGACCATGCACAGGACAAGTGACTTCCAGCGGGTGACAGGGAGGTAGAAGGGAGATGGGTGTGATGGTCACAGGAGACGGGATCCCAGAGAAGGCCTCAGGCTGTGCAGTCAGACAGTTGTGGAATCAAATCTCTGGTTCCTCCAGCTGCTAGCTGTGTGAGCCAGCCAGTTACCCTCTCTGAGGCTCGCGCAGAGGGCTGCTGTGCTGAGGGGATAAGCACGGCAGCTGCACAGAAGCAAAGAGAGACCAGTCCCGGGGCTGGGGCTGCAGACCCCGCGGGGTGGCGGCCAGGGCAGGAACCACAGGAGGGGCCCC
Source organism: Microcebus murinus (assembly GCF_040939455.1). Taxonomy (NCBI): domain Eukaryota; kingdom Metazoa; phylum Chordata; class Mammalia; order Primates; family Cheirogaleidae; genus Microcebus; species Microcebus murinus. The sequence continues at coordinate 39,952,120 of NC_134124.1, forward strand.
AGGGAGAAGAGTCGGCTGGCAAACCCAGCAAGGAAGACTGGCGGGTGGGACTTAGCAGCGCACGGGCACTGCCGAGGACTGGCGGCAGGGCTCAGCCGCACACGCGCGTGGGGCCGGGAGCGCCGGAGGCAGACACCGCACGTTTCTCCTGGCGGCCTGGCTCGCAGTAGGTGTGCAGCGTACGCTTTAAAGCCTGAGTTTAGGCTGAGCATGGTGGCTCACTCCTGTAATCCCAACATTTTGGAATGCCAAACCAGGAGGATTGCTTAAGGCCAGGAGTTTGATACCAGCCGGGGCAATAGCCAGACCCCATCTCCACAAAAATATTTTCAGAATTAGCCAGGCTTCATGGCACAGACCTGAAGTCCCAGCTACTCCGGAGGCTGAGGCAGGAGGATCGCTTGAGCCCAGGAGTTCCAGGTTGCGGTGAGCCGTGATGACGCCACGGCACTCTAGCCCAGGTGTCAGAGCCAGACCCTGTCTTAAAACAAAACACAAACCCTGAATGTAACATCCACTGCCTTCTGCCTCACGCCCACCCACCTCACCCCTTGCCTGCCAGTCCTGCCACGCCCACCGCTGCAAGTGCGGACGGACAGAGCTCGTCCGTCCCTGTCTGGCTGGGCATCTCCGACGAGTTACCTCCCTCTCTGACCCTCAGCTTCCTCTCCTGTGATGGCTGGCGTTGCTCCCCGGCGGGCGGGCGCGAGGGGGACGGCGTGGGAAAGCGCCTGGCAGGGCTCCGGACGCGCTCCGCGCAGTGCCGGGCCACCAAGCTCTCTGCTGCGCCCAGCGACCCCAGGGAGGTGGCAGTCAGCTGGCCCTCGGTCCCGGATGCCCTGACCGTGGGCGCTGGGATGCGCGTCTCCGAGGGGCGAGGCTCCCTCCTTCCACCAGCTCCTCACGGGTGTGCACACGGCGTCCGCTGGCCCGCGCGGCGGGGACGGTCCCCGAGCGTGGCGAACGTGAGCAGGCACTCCGGGAAAGAGCAGAGGCCCTCGGGGACGCCGCCACTCGCTGCTGTGGGCTTCGCGCCGTCTGCGGAGCGTCTCGGGTGGAAGTTCACGGGTGAAGGCTTCCGGCCGGCCGCCGCGCGGGCTGCAGGGCCACCGCGGACCCCCGGCGAGGCTCTCTGGCGCCTCCGACCCAGGCTGAGCTCTGCGGAGGGCTGTCAGGACAAGCCGGGCCTCAGCAGGAGCCCGGCCAGGCAGCCAAGGTGGGGTGGGCCACAGAGGGACAGCTACCCTTGGGATCTGTGTGCCCTGAAGTCTGAAGCCAGCGAGGGTCTCAGGCAAACCCTGCCCCGGTCTGGCCGCTGGCCGCTCGTCCTGCGTGCAAGGCAGGCCCTGTTCCGGCGCCCTCCTCAGAGCTGGGAGCGAGGCTCCCCTGCTACCGCTGGGACAGTCTGGCCCAGCACCTGCCATCATGGGGCTCCTACAGCCGCCTGCACGGGCACGGAGGGGCTATCTGCAGCGACACAGTCTAGCGGCCACCTCTGCACCTGCAGTGACGTGTGGCCCACAGAAGCCACACATGCTCTCTATTTGGTCCAGTACGAATCAAAACGTGAAGGCACAATGTCTAAGCCCACCCTCTTCCCCTCCAGCCCTCATTGCTTCCTTGGCATTTATTTAGGGTTTCTCTCCACCTTGCTCCCATGGGCAGTGAGGGGTGCTCCCACCCTCCATTCCCTGGCAAGTCCCAGAGTCTGGCCGGAAAGCCAGCCCCCACCTCCCCTGCGGCCTGCGCCAGCTTGGGCTCCAACACCTGGGCTCTCCCTCCAGGCCCTGAGCTAATTACAGGCCTCCCTAAACCCTGGCGAGGAAAAGCTAATTAAGTCAGGCGCGGCCAGTGATGTGCTGGCTACGGACAGGCACCCCGCACCTCTCTTCAATGCCAGCCCTGAAACCATGGCTGGGAGTTTCGTCTGAGTTTGAGAATAGGGTTTTATCTCTTAGGCTGATTTGGGGGAGAGCAGAACGACGGGACGTTGGCACCATGTCCAGGTGCCCGTGTGGGATTGGGGTGGGGCCTGGCTGAGCCACTGCGCAGCGAGGGAAGCATGTGAGGAGGCAGGGCCGGTGTCCCTGTGCCGCCGTGAGCAACCGTGTGGCGTGAGCAGACCCAGCCCTGCCGCTCGCTGGGGCCTCGAGCAGGAGGCTCTGCACGGAAGGCGGCCGCCGGCCGTCTGGCATGGAGTGGGGCTGGTGCGGAGCCAGCGCTTGCTGGACGCACAGGTGGCGACGGTGCCCAGCACGGGCCACGCACAGAGCAAACTCCCAAACAATATTGGTGTTCTTGGCCCACTCGGAAGCGTCTTTCGGAGCCATGAACATTCATGGGAAAAGATAGCTGAGGTTCCTAAAACCTTATATGAAAACATCTATTGGATGTTTTCCCCCTTTGAGATTCGAGGGTGGAAGTCAGGTGGGGTGGGGGCAGGGGGCGTGGGAACTGGGGTCCGGTGGGACCCCAACACACTCACCAGCTTGCTCCGCCCCTTCCTCGGCCTCCAAGCCCCTCTGTGCAGCTGCGCCTCCCGCCGGAACCCAGCTGCGACTCTCACCCCTTCCGGCGGCAACTCCCCGTAAGGCCCAGACTTGCGCCCGCCACACCTTGCTGTTCACTCGCGCTCGGCCCCCCATCGCGACAGGGGAGACCCCAGGGCAGGAAGCAAGCGGGGCAAATCCAGGGCACGGCTAAGGGCCCGCTCTGGGTGCCTCGGCCAGCGTGATGCCCAGCTGTAGGCTCTGAGGTTGGGTTTGAATCCCAGCTAGTATGAAGTGACCTAACCTGTCTGTGCCTCAGTTTCCTCCTCTGTGAAACAGGCGTGATGGTAATGATGCGTCCGCATAGGGCTGTTGTCAGAATGCAGTGAGCTCCTGTGTGCCAAGGGCTCACAGTGGGGGCCGGGCACGACCGGCGCTCCGCAAACATTAGCTGTCGCCCAGGATTTGAGAACGAGGGTCTCCACGACCCTCACCAGAGCCCAGTCCGGCAGGGATGCTGACCCCATTTCACAGCAGAGGTCAGGGAGAGGAAGCCACTTGCCCAGCGTCATGCAGAACAGTCCCTGCTCCACCCCTGTCCCCCAGAGAGAGCCCGACAGCACTTGTCAGGGAGCGGGGCTCGGGGTGGGGCTGGGCAGGGAGCGAGAGAAGGTTCCAGAGGAGAGCTGGGCCCCCGAGGGGCGCAGGCAGGGCCGGGAGAGGCTATAAATACGGGAGGCAAGGGGCTTCTAACTAGGCCGGGAATGTGTGTTAGTCATTGAGGTCAGGACGCGCAGCGGCGCTTGCTGTGGAAAGCGCACCGCAGCGCTCCCCGGCTGGCTGGCGCAGGCCAGCGGAGGTGAGGGGCGCTTTGCCGGCCAGAGGCCAGAGCGGTGAGCTCAGCTCGGGAGCACGTGGCACCCCAGACCTCTGCTGAGGGGCAGGGGCCACCCCGCAGGGTGCTCTCCGGCCCTTCTAAGCCCCGAGGAACCCTCCGCAGCGCAGGTCATCTGCCTGCTGCCCAACCCCCACCTTTGGGCCAAGGCCACAGCCGGTCCCCAGAGGCAAACAGGAGCCGCCATTTGGAAGGCGGGCAAGCGCACCCCTCCTAGTTTAGTGACTATGCACTTATTTCATGTGTCAGAGAAAAGCACAGCCAACACAGCAAATCTGTGACATTGTGGCTACGAAGGTTTAAGATAACGTCAAGTGGATGTGTATGCTTCTTAAAGGGAGCTGATGTCGAGGCAAATGCTAAGTTATGTGAGGACTTGCGGACTGGCAGACACCGCTGCTGGGCTTTGAGGGCGCTGGCCCCCAGGCTAAATGTGAACTTCCTGGCTTTGGGCTTCCAAGCCCTTCCCAGCTGTGTCTGTGACTCACACCCAACCCCACCATCTTCCCCCTGGCTGCGCCTGCTACCTGGAGCGCCCCGCATCCCTTCAGCTGGCAAGGGCCAGGTGAGACGAGCCCCCCCGGAACCTCCAGAGGCTACCCCAGGCCCTGTCCTTCCCCTGCCACCCCGCCCCACGCAGGGTCATCACCCCTGCGGCCACTGCTCCCTCACCAGTGGGGAAGACAAGCTCTGGGTCTGGCTGTGTGCCTACCTGCTGTGCCCAGCTCCGTGCCTGGGACCAAGCACAGGCCCAGGAGGTGACACTGGTCCATATTCGGAAGCCAGCACTGCCTGGTGCGAGGCTCGCCGTACCAGGTGCAGCCTCACCTCTCCGGGCTCAGTCTCCGCCTCCATCCATCAGATGGGACAACAAGCTTCCCTCCGCAGCGCTCACTCCACCGAGGGCTCTCTCAGCTCGGAGGCTGGCCACCAGCAGCGCTCCACGCGCCCTGGCTCTGAGGGTCGGCATCATCCACCGGCATTGTCAGGGCCCAGTGGAGACTCTTTATGAGCCCGTGGTGGTACGGGCCAGAGGGGAGGGGGCAAGGAAGGAGCATCTGTGCATTTAGGGTCCAGAGAAAATTCTCAGTGGCTCTCAACTCCACGCCTCTCATCTTGAAAATGGGGCCCACATGGCGCCCCTGGGACTGGGACCCAGGACTCCTGCCCTTCAGTCCACGGTGCCCCACCACCTCCCTCCCAGGCTGGGGGAGGGGCAGCCGAGGCCAAGACTCGCCTGCATGGGGACACCTGCAGGCCTCCTAAGTCTGCAGCCTCCCCTGGCCTTCCTCGGCTCCTCGTGGGGACTCCGGAGAGCCGGAGAGGAACTCCGGGGCTCCGGCTACACGAGCCGGCAGGAGAGTTCCCACTTCCCCGAGCGGCAAATCCAAAGGCTCGTTCTTTGCAGATTGCTCAGATAGGCAGGAGCAGACGTGACCTTTGTCGTTTGTTATGTTTAGCAGAGCAGGCGAGGAATGATAAAAACCTATATGCACGGGAGCCGACTATAAATAACACGCCTGTGGCTTTTTAAAAAACACACACACACATCTGAAAATTGTAGATCTAAACAAGTGTTGCCCTTCAATGTAGCTAACCACATCAGCATGGTGCTTCGGGATCATCGAGCCCGTTTCACGCGAGCTGTCGCTGCGGCTCACCACCCAGTGCCAGGGGTGGACGCCGTCACAGTCCCCATTTGGCAGACGTGGAAACAGGACGGAGGCCAGCCAGGACAGCTGTGGGTGCAGTGCACGAGCCCCGTCGATACAGCTGCCATTACTCTGGCGTCTCTGAGAAATCCGGCGTGTCTGCCCGGCGCCGTACAGGGAGCCAGGGCCAGGGCCACTCCGGAGCCGCCTGCCGCGCGTTTGCAAGCCCCGTTTGCTAGCAGGCCTGCCGGGGCTGAGGGAAGAAGAGCTAGACGTGGCGAGTCATGGCGTGGGTAGGGAAGTGCCAGGGGAAGGTTCGAATGAGAAGGTGGATTCTGGGGCACGGGAGGCTGGGGGCCTCCGAAGGGGCTTGGGCTCAGCACTGAGAAAGGAAAATCGCAGAGGAAGCGAGAAGATGCTTGGCCGGCAGTTTCGGGGGCATTGCCACGCCAGGGCCACCTTGTCCCATGCTTCCCTGTGGGCAGAGTGGCGAGTGCTGGCGAGCCGGGTGGCAGATAGGAGCGGGCTGTCCACACGGGAGAGGGTCAGCAGAGACCCAGGGCTGGGGCCAGGCACAGCGGCAGGGGAGCAGAGTGAGGGAAGCCAGGGCAGAAAGGGGCCTGAGCCTGGAAAGGCAAGGAGCTCAGGCGCGTGCCGGGAACTGCGCGCTCTCGGCGTGACAGTGACCTTTCCCAGCCGGGTCTCAGGGAGGCAGACGTCCTGCTTTGCAGCACTTGCCAATTGCTGTGGTGTCGGTGCTCGCGCCGGGCGCCGTAAGCCACCTGGCGGCCGTAAGCCACCGGGTGCCGGGCGCCGTAAGCCTCCGGCGTGAGGGCGCGGGTGCGCAGGGCCGGCTCCCACGAGCGGGAGCAAACAACTCGAGGCAGCAGCACGCCGGGCCCCATGAGACGGAGGTGCTGCTGTCCTGTTGTGTCAGGGAAGGGAGGAAGGAGCCCGTGGCAAATCTTAAGCTGCCATTGACTGTGCAGGTCACGCACGGCAGGGAAAGTACCTGCGGCAGCATCTCAGCGACTCTCAGGACAGCACTCCCAGGTAGGGATCATCGCCATGTTACTGGGGAAGAGACAAGGACCAGAAGGGTGGAGGGACTCGGCCAGGTCACACAGCCCAGGCCTTAGCCCCGGCCTGTGTGAGTTCAGAGCCCATCGACTCGAGCCAGGGTGGTCCTGGCACCTGAGCTGGGGCTGGGCTTTCAGGCAGGGGCTTTTGGGTAGGTGCCTCTGTGTGCCTGGCAGCTGAGAGCCCCCAGTCAGAGGAGAGGTGGGTGCCCGCCCTGCGGGAGGCCCTCAGCCAAGGGACACCCCTCCTGGGGAAGGAGCAAGGCAGAAACATCCCTCGTCCCAGGACGGAGCACCCCAGGAGCACCCCTCGTCCCAGGACGGAGCACCCCAGGGCTCCGCAGCCCCTTCCTTCGGTGCGACCGAGTATCTTCCTGCCGAGCCCTGCTTCCAGGAGGCAGTCCCCTCATCACCAGGCATGTAGTAGGTGCTCAATTAATGCTGAAGAAATGAACCAATGATGTCTTCAGATTCTCTCTCCTTTTGTTGGAAATCAAAAATGAGATCCTCTGTGACTGAAAAGTACTGTCGCCTCTGCAGAATAGAGATGGCTAGACTTCACTGAGCACCGCCGTGTGCACACGCATATGTGCTGCTCATCTGTGCCCCCACACTGCCGCGATTGCAAGTGTGATCATCCCCGTCTCACAGACATAGAAACTGAAGTTCAAATTGGCCAACTGAGGAGCACAAGGCCGCCCAGCATTAAGTGGCAGAGCTGGGCTCAATCCTGCATCTCTTAAATCCCCAAGCCCCTGCTCTATGCTCTGTGTGCCCTGAAAGAAATAGCACCTTATAGCTGAGACTCCACTACTGCTTGCAGAGATCCTTCCATATCCTTTTTGTTTGTATTTGGTCATTGCAAACCAGCCCATGGGGTTGGCAGGCCAGGGAAGCTGTGGGGAGGAGGTCAGGACTCCCTCCTGGGCCACGGCTGTTGTTCCACCTCGGCTGGCTCCTGGTCTAGGGCTTTCCGCTGGTGAGCTTGGAGCAAGAGAGTTGGTCCAGCCTTCCAGGAGGGCCGGGAGAGTGGGCCACCCAGGCCTGGACTGTCCCCACTGGTGGCAGGCCTCCTTGGAGAGCCTGTGTTCCTTGGAACCATGTCTGATGAAGATGGGTTCTGAGCAAGGCAGCCCCACGAGGTGACAGGGGCTTTTCTTATGGGGTTAAAGGGCTTCCCTGGAGCGAGCATGTGCCCCCTGCCCTGGCTTCGCTGCAGTGTGCCCACGGCATGTGGTGGCCCTTATCTGAGCCTCAGGCTCCTTATCTGTAAAATGGAAGGGTAGGGCTGGACAGAGGGGCACGGTAGCATCTTCCAGCCCTGAGGGGCCGAGAGTCTGTATAACCCAGCCCCAGAGGCCGATCTCAAAAGGAATTCCTGGAAGTGTTTTGGGCCCGGCAACCTCTGGGCAATACGTGGGTAGTGTGACACCTGGTGGGTTTAAGGAGCACCATCTCCCGAGGACAGCCTTGCCTGTCCTCCCATTAGGCCTGGCTCTGGCCTGTCATCCTACCCCTTCCCTGCTCCCCGTGGCCACTTGCTGTGCACCCCAGCAGGACCAAAGCACTGCCCAGACCTGGAGCAGGCAGTGAAGAACAGGAGGGGCTCGGGAGCCAGCTGTCTGAGTTCGGATCCCAATTGTGCTTTCTGGCTGGACAGCCTTGGCCAAGCTACCTGACCTCTCTGTGCCTCCATCTGACCAGCTGTCAAGTGGGGTGACAGTCCAAATGCCTTAAAGGGTCTCTAGAAGGAACTGAGTGAGTCAACGGGTGAACAGCTCTAAGAACAAACAGAATCTGACAATCCTTCAGTTGAGGCCTCCTTTCCGTGAGCTCTGTCATTTGTAGGACAGTCCTCTCCTCTGTGCCCGCACTCCTCTCACCCGGGTGCCCAGGGTGTGGGAAGAAGCAGCTTCTGTCAAATGGGGTGACCAGTGGGGCCAGTCTAGGCCTGGGAGGGAGCACTGGATTGAGAGCCCTTCAGCCACAGCCGTCATCTCACTTCCCCGCCACCCTGGGGGCCGGGCCGCTCCCTCTCTCCTGGCCCTCCCGGCAGTTGCCCTCAGCGGCACATTCAGGGCTCCGTGGCGTCTGCTGCATGTCCTCATCCCCCAGCACGGGTCCCCCAGTGGGACCCGTGTCCTCCTTGCTCATGTGTCCTGGGCCCAGAGTCGGCCAGGATCACAGTGTGTGGCGTGGAGGGCGGGACATGGCTGTGCTGCCGCTGGCCGCGTCGCGGCGCAGAATGTGTGGTGATGAGGCAGGCCCCTGGCTGAGGCTTTGCGGCCACCATCCCGCCGCACCCCGCGGCGGTCTCTACACGCTCTTGAGAGTCGACGCCATGGGCTGTCCCGCTCACCCCGTGTCCTCAGCACCTAGCACAGAGCCTGGGAAGTGACGCTCCATGGATACTTGTGGAATAAACAAGCAGACGGAGAAGCAGAAGGCATGTGGCGTCATGCCCATCTACAGATGGAGAGCCTGAGGCCAGAGAGGTTGAGGGTCTTGCCTGAAGTCACCCAGCCCATGGGGGCGCAGCAGGGCCTTGCGCGAGGTCCGCCGTCTCCAGGTCCCAGCCTCCTGGCACCGCCCTGCTCCCTTGCTGCCTGTGGGCGCCATGGAGGACTGAGAGGCAGATGAGCCCCTCGAGCCCCAGAGGGTGGGCGTGAGTGACAGGGAAGGGCTGTGCTTGCTCTGAGAACCCAGCCGCATGGAGCCTCGAAGGAGTGAGCCCGCATCCCCTCTGCACCTCTGCGCGCCTCCAGGGAAGAGCCGCATCCTCCTGCCCCCAGCTTTGCAATCCTGGCCCGTCGCCTCCCCTTGCCAACCCTCAGTTCCTGCGCCAGCGAAATGGGGTGCCACTGTCCACGCAGCAGGGCCACTGGGCGGAAGCAGGTTTAGTGAGTGTGTATGAGCGTGCAGGTCAGCGCGCGGGAAAGCTCTCAGCAGAGGCAGCTGACGGGGCCCTGCGGGCTCCATGCCACTCGGGCTAGACACGCAGACACCTGGGGCGGCCGCGCCCCATTCCCTAACCTCTTACTGGTTATGGTCCAGCAGTGTCGGCCGCCCCGTGGGGCAGCAGCGAGGCCTGCCAGCTTGCAGCCATTGCCCTCTGCTCCCGTCCCCCCGGGAACCCTCTTTCCCTGCCGGGCTGCAGCCTCTGCATCAGGAGAGCCAGCCAGAGATCACAGGCTCTGGGGAAGGCGATGCCACCTTCGCATCCGCAGTCCTGTGCCGTGTCGCTGTGCACGCTTGAGCAAGCTACGCACCCTCTCTGGCTTATTTCCTCACCTCTAGGTTGAAACTGATAACATCACTCTTCTGGGTTAGTCGTGAGGAGTAAGTGACAACTTGCATGTTAAGGTCCTGGCACACAGTAGACAATGATAGGTCCCCCTTCCTTCTCCTGATGTCCCTGGATTCATCCTACACCCTCTGCGCCCCTTCCCTTCTCTTCTTCCTGCAGGGAGCTGGCCACCCAGCAAAAGTGAACACACACTCTCTCTCAAGTGTTAGCTAGGGACCCCACGCAGTGCCTCACAGTCAGTGAGAACTGAATAAATACTTCTCGACTGAATGATCCAAAGAAATGAATTGCTAATAGTGGAATATCAGACCTTCTGTAGCTGAAGGCAGGACTTAGGGACAGGGCTCCTGCCTGGGTGTGCCCAGCTCACCTTGAGTCCTGCCCTGGCCTCAAGCATCCTGGTCCCACTTGCAACATCTCCGGACAGTCATGTCTGAATGAACTTGGGGCCTCCCCTTACCCTTTCAAGCTGGCGTGCTGAGGGAGCCCCACTCACTGGCAGGCCCAGGAAGCAGCATTCCCCAGCCAGGCCCCCAAGTAAGTCCAAATAATAGAGAGAGGCACAGAGAACCCCAGAGAGATGCAGGCACCATTCAAAACTACCAGAGAAATTGGTTTTCGTTCAACAACCCTGCACTCATCAGCTCAGTCAATATTCACTGAGGCCTGTGCACAGTGTTAGGGACTCCACAGGAAAATGGGCCCAGTTTCCTCTCCCCAGGGAGTGCCCCAGCCTGATGGACAAGACAGACACACATGGAAAGGTTAATTGCAACAAATTCTTTTTGGGCTGGTAGAGGGGAGGACAATGGAGGGGAAATCAAGGAAGGCTTCATGGAGGAGGGGCTGCTGGAGCAGGGTCTTGAAGGATAAGTAGGAGTTCTCAGGCAGAGAAGTGGGGAGGGAAGTCATTCTGGTGGAGTGAAAAATGGAAAACACATGCAAACACAGGCATGGAAATGCAAGGACATCTTTGAGGAGCAAGGAAGACTTGGTGTAGGGACAGAGGGGTGATGGGAGGGAATGGAACAGTTTTCTAGGCCTCGTGAGCCACAGTGAGAACTTTGGATTTTATGCTGAGGGCACAGGGGAGCCAAAGAAGGATCTAGAGGAATTCAAAAAGCTCCCAAGGCTACAGAGACTGGTAAATGGGCAGAGGATTGCAGGAGAGGCGAGGGGAGAGCAGGGTTAGGAGGCAGGCTGGGTGGATGGGAGGGCAGGGCATATGTGTTGTGCCTACATGTGGCATCAGCCCGAGGGGTGGCATGCCTGAGACCTGTTTCCTAGCCCTGGAAGGGCTGCCTCCCCAAGGAGTCCTCTGACAGTGGCCTGGGTCCCCAGGCTCTGTGTTCTTCCAGCCCCTGACTGGCTCCCTGGGCTCCTTTTGCAGGACCCTGTGAACTCCAGCCCTTGCTCTCGGCCTCTGGCCCTGCAGAGGGGAGGCAGGGCCAACCGCCACCACACACCTGCCTCGCCCAGGTGGGGTCTTGGGTGGGCCCTCTCAGCGGCCGAGGTTTTCTGACCCATGTGGCCCGGAAGACATGCCCACAGCTGTGGGAAACCCAGGTTCATACCCACCTCCTGCAGAGTCCCAGGCTTGCTGCTGGGACCCACACGGTCCCAGTTTCAAGTCCTTATTCCCCTATGTACTCTGTGACTTTCCACAACATTGTTTACCTGTCCCTCAGTTTCCCCATCTGTAAAATGAGAATAAAAATAGATTCTACCTCCCAGGGTTTTGTGAGGACCACGCAATAAGATGTAGGCACAGGTTGGCTGGTGCATAGTAGGGTGCCCATGAGATTGGTGGCCGGGGGGTGGGGGTGGGGGTGTTGCCAGGAACCAGGCAGGCATCTCTCCTTACTGAGGGTGCAAGAACCAGTGAGACCTGAGCTCAAATCTCAGCAGGGCTGCCCGGGGCTGCCAGTGCTCTGGACCAGCGCAGCCCGGGCCCCACAGGTGGGATCTGAGGGCATCGGGCACCAGCGGGAGGAGCTGCAGGACACCCACCTCTCAGCATTTTCCCAGGGACCTCACAGAGAATCCGCCCCCTGCGTTTGTTCTGTTAATAACAGCTGCCATTCTCCTTTCACTGGCAACCCTGTCAAATAGATACTATCACCCCTATTTAGCAGATGAGAAAACTGGGACTCAGGGAGGTTGAGTCATTTGCCCAAGGTCACACAGCAGATAGATGAGGGAGCCAGGAGTTGACCCCAGTCGGCGTGGCCACAAAGCCTCGGCTCAAGATCCAGTTAGCTGAGGGAATGTGGGCCTTGGGGGCAGTGGGGAGTCGGTGTGGGACACCAACATGTCTGTTCCTGGCCATGGAACAAGCCAGGCCATGTGGTCCTCTGGATCCACAGTCTATGGCCCCTCAAAGTCATGGGCCTAGGAGCCCCTGAACTGTTTGCCTCAAATTTGGGTAATTTTAGGCAGGGACAGAGAAGGGCCTAGGGTTTGAGTGGGACAGACCTGGGTTCTAATCTCACTCCGGCCCTCACTGGCTCTGTAACTTTTAAGCAAGTCCTTGTAGTCTCCAAGTCTCAATTTTCTCTTCTGTAAAATGGGTAGAAGCCCGACTCTCTGAAGGTGATCTATGGAGGTCAGAGGGCACAGGAATGTGAGGGGCCTTTGGAAATAACTTCTTATCCCCGGAGGGGCCCAGTTAGCAGCTCTCTGTGGCAGCAGCAACCAGAACGCTGTCCTAGGCCCCTGCCCAGGTGTCTAAAGGCCTGCGCCGGGCAGGCAAACGCAGGTGCAGCCCACATCGGTGCTTTCCAGAGAGGGGCAGCAGAGAGCCCACGTCCTGCAGAGGACACAGCTGGGCTCTGAGTACGGTCGGTCCTCCTCCCTCCGACTGGTCTGGACCCGCTCATCCATCTCCCTTGTGCAGAATGCCCGCAGCAGACCGGACTGAGCTCCCACCCCATGCCTGGGCAGACTGACCCTCTCCGGGCCCTGTGCACCGGCCTGAGGACCTCTCCCTGCAGGGCAAAACGTGGTCATGCCAATTAACCTTGTGTGAAAATCAGACAGCGTGGCTCACCCCTCCCCCGCTCTATTTCTGGTACCTTTTCCCAACCCTGACCCTCAATCCGTGTCCACCATAAGCCAAATCATGCTGGAGGCAGAAGCCATCAGTAATCCTCCAGCTGGCCTCCTGCCTCTTTCCCCCTCTTCCCTGTGGGTGACCCTGACCTGTCATTTTCAGCCTTCCTGGAGTTACAACACTAGGGCCATTGTTTGTCTAATTTCACAATACCTCTGCCCTTCCAGTACTCCTGCCCCCCAACATATCCTGGAAGGACAGTCCACATGGCACAGGTGTGTGTGCTGCAGGAAGGGGTAGTGCTGGGGACAGGGCGGGGCAGGCGAAGGATGTCTGTAGCCAGATTCCACCCTCAAGAAGAGGGACTTACATCTTTTTCTTGAAGGCTCAGTTTGCTCAACTATAAAATGGGAGGATTGAATTGCAGTTCTTGCAGGTCCTTCTGGTTCTGGGACTTGATGAATCAAATCCACATAGAAGCAGACTCATTCAAGCCTTTACTGTGGTACCTGCCACGTGCTGGGACTTGAGACCTGGAATCCTGGAGATATGTCTGAAGTGTCACAGCCCAATAAGAGAGAAATACATGTAGATCATCACAATACAATGGAGTATGAGCTAGAACAGAGGCATGAACCAACACAATCAGTAGAGTCAGGAAGGACTGACTATCCAGGGAAGGGGAATTTGAGTTGGGCTTTGAAGGATGAATAGGAGTTTATAGGCCTAGAATCAGGAAATATGTGCAAGGAAAAACCTTGAAACTATGCTATTTAATATTTGGGCTGCTTCAGGAGATAGGGAACATCCAGCCACTGAAGGGTGGATACAGCAACTGAAGACACAAGACCTAGAATGTCAAGAAGGTGGGAGCTGGGCCAGGTGCCAATTCTAGTCTTAGATTCTGGGAACCAAAATTTGGGACTGCCTAGTGTGTGTTAGTGAGGGATCAGTGCACCCCAAACAGGGGCCAGTGGGCAGGAAGGACTCAGAACTTCCAGTGGCCAGGTGTAGGGCACCCTGGGCCAGCCCATGCCCACAATGGCCTTCACTTGTAGGGAGCCCTGGGCCTGGACCCACAGGCCTCAGTCACAGATTTGGTTTACCCCTTACTGGCTGTGCCACCTTGTCCTGGCCACTGCATCCCTCTGAACTACACACAGCTTCCTCACCTGGGCCTTGGGTGCTCACAGCAGCCACCCCAGCAGCAGCTGTGGGATCAAATGATTCGCTACTTTACAGGTGGCCCTTACACACTGGGAAGTTGCCAGACACAGAAGGGATTGCTGCTGTTGGAGCGGGTGGTCATGGCAGGCTGTCTGCTCTGCAGTCAGGGAACGTGTTTGCCCCCAAAGATGCTGAGGTGACAATGGTGGGATTCCCGCCCAGACCAGATGTGGGTTGCAGCAGGCCTTCCGCCCCCTGCTCCTCTGCCCGCTCTCACCCTAACCTTTGCTTGGCCACCTTTGGCAGAATGGGGCTGCCTCGAGGCTCTGGGGAAGGGGGACTCCTGGCCTGGCCTTGGCCCCTGGGGTGCACACTGATTAGGGCCAGTGCTGACTTGGAAGCCTGTCTAGAGGAGGGCTCGTGGAATGCCCCACCTGCCTTCCTAAGAAGGTGGCACTCCCCCATGCGCACCACCAAGGGGAGGCAGAGATGAGGCAGCTTGGGGAGCTCCCAGCCCCAGGCTGTTGGTATGGGGCGAGGGCCCCTCTGAGGGTGTCCCTGGCTGCTGTGTCAGAACCCCAGAAGGAGCCCTTCCCAGGCTCTGAGTCACAGCCACCCCAGTGGAGCCCAGGGTCTTGAGTGGCCGCCGGCCCTCAGCATGCTCAGCTTCTCAGCACCCCTGCCTGGCCGAGGGGCAGATGGGACCCCTTGATGGAGCAGGGGGTGAAGAGTGAGGGGGTCTCAGCATGGGCCTGCTGGGGGCCCTGCCACTGGCGGTCCCAGCTCTCTCCCTCCCGCTGCCCCTCCGCACGGCCGGGTTCTGATTTTGGTGCAGTGCAGACTTTCAGCTTAACGAGACAAATTGATATTCCGTGCCAGCCCCGGGATGGAGCAGCAGCTCGGGACTCGGGCTGGCGGCTCAGAAGTGGGCAGGGGTGGAGGCTGGGGAAGGAGCAGCTTCCTTCTGGAGGTGCCTCCTGGGGCAACCCCAGCCCTGCCTCTGTCCCCACATGTGCCCCTCCACACCAACAGGTGCCCTGAGACACAGGCCCTGAAAGTCCTCCCACTCCAGCGCTCTCCTGGAGGGGCAGGGCAGCAGAGAGGCTTCAGAACCCTAGGAAGCCCCTCACCCACTGTGACCTAACCTTGCTCCTCGGGCTCTCCTCCCGCCCATCTGGAATTAAAGGCACAGCAGGTCTGCCAGAGATGAGGCAGGAAGAAGTGGGTAGCTGGCTGGGGGTTGCATTCCTGCAGGCTCCTTATTGAGGGTCCCTGGGATCCCCTGGACATGGTCAGCCCCCAACGCATCACAGATGTCCCTGCAGATTGTGTGGGTGTACAGACATGTGCAGATACCCCAGCCAGTGGGCAGCGGGCAGCTGAGCAATGGCCCCTTGAGGCAGGCCCTTCTGCCAGGCCGCCCTGCCCCAGGCAGGGGGTGCGCTGGGCTGCAGGGGTGCTGTTTAGATGGCAGCAAGTTGCTTGCTGTGGGCTCTGCTCTGCCGGCCTGCAGCCACCCATGTGTTGAGACTGTTAAGTCTACTTCTCCCCCCATGTGACCTTTGCCCCAGGTCTGGGGGTGTCCCAGCCAGAAAGAGTGGGGCCAGAGCCAAACGACTCCCCCAGAAAGTAGGAGACGACCCGGGGCCATCTGAGCAAATCCTCCGCTCTCCGGCCCCACCCCCTCCGCTCTGGGACCCCTCCCCTCCGCGCCGAGCCACCCACTCCTTGCCCTTGACGCCCCGCTTCTGGGGGGCGGGCGTATTCCTGGGGCGCTGCCAGCCACAGCGGCGAGGTGGCGCGGCCCGCACCCCGCCCCGCGCTCCGCCCGCGGCCGCCCGCCCGCACCGCGCTCCGCCCGCGCCCGCAGCGCGCCGCCGCGCCGCCCCCGCCCCGCGCGGTGGTTCGGTCTGCAGAGGACGCGGCGCTCAGCCGGCACCAGCTGCCGCACCGACCGGCGGGCGCCGCGGGGACGCGTGCGGGACTGCTGGCGACTGTCGTAGCCAAGTAAGTGCCGGCGCCCCCAGCACGGGGAGACGGAAAATGAAAGGCGCCGCTCGCTCTCCCCTTCCACCCTCGCCCATTTTATTTTGTTCCGTCCATTCGCCTTTCTCCGCGCCGGCCGCGGTGGCGGCGGCGGCGGCGTGGAGGGCTGGGAGCCGGCTTGTTTATCTGGCGGCCGGAGGCTGCCGAGGAGGCACTGTGTGAGGGTCCTGTGTTGGGGCCGCAGCTGGATGCTGGGGACGGGGCAGGGGGCTCGGACTAGCGGATGCGCGC
Source organism: Microcebus murinus (assembly GCF_040939455.1). Lineage (NCBI taxonomy): Eukaryota > Metazoa > Chordata > Mammalia > Primates > Cheirogaleidae > Microcebus > Microcebus murinus. The sequence continues at coordinate 39,968,038 of NC_134124.1, forward strand.
TCTCAGGTAGATCCTGGCAGCCTCTGGGCTGCAGTTCCCCCAAAGGGTGTTATGCAAGGGCCAGGGAGCTGATGGTGGGAGACAAGGTTCTCTTCTCTCTGAGCCTCCTCTCAGAGAGACGAAGGCCAGAGGGTGCCCCCTGCCCACCCTGGCCAGGGTCCCAGGAAAGAGACGGGGGGAAGACCCCACTGGGGTCTCTTACGTGGAGTGGGCTGCTATGTGCTGGGACCCACTGGGTGAGGCCAGCCCAGTTCTGTGGTGGCAGGGATGTGTCCCTGGGTCCCCTCCATGGCCAGGAGGGGGGCAGGAGTGGGGTGGCCAGGCCATTTTGCAGTAGTCATGCTAGGTGGTGGAGTTGGCACTTTGGCCCGGAAGCCCAGGTCCTCCCCGAGCCTCAGTGGCCTGGCTGAGGGCTCGGGCACCTGGCTCCTCCCTGCCCCTGCAGGGTCAGCGTGGCAGATGCAGCAGGGGCCTCAGGACTTGCGGTCAGCAGCCACCCTGCTAGCCAAGTGGCCCTTCCACACCAGGCTGTCCTCTGCTCACCCTGGTTGTGTGGGAGGGGTCTCTGGACTGGCTTGCCCAATCAGGCAAGGACCCCGGGGTCTCCGGGCCCCCAGGCAGAGGCCCAGCCTGGCTCGACCTTCAGAAGGGTAAGTAAGCAGCAAGCAGGCCAGCCGGCAGGGGGTCTCGGGTGACGCTGCATGCCCCCACTCCACGCAGGGGCTGCCCTCTCCTCCTGCTTGCTCTCCAAATCACTGGGAGGAGGCAGAGCTGACGTTTGGGGCATTTCCAGGAGCAGCGGGCGCCAGCCGGAGAAATTCTCCTTTGACGTGTGCAGTGGGAGGGGGCTTGGAGCACAGGCCTCAGGGGCCTCCGCCTGTTAGCTTCGTTGAAGGGGCAGGGGTTCCAGGAAAGATGCCGATGGCCAATATTATTTGCTGCCTTTCACACTCCAGCCCCATTCACACCAGGGCATATCCGTGTCCACAGATTCACACAGATGCACAGGCACAAATACAGTGCCCACAGCAGTGCATTGTGCATGTTCAAGCCGTCGACACACATGTGGAATACCCCCCACAGCCCAGCACCTGTAACACAGCTCCCTGCCCTGAACACCACATGCTCACGTGAGGGACACAGCACACACATGCATACAGTGCACACACACCCCTGCGAGTGCACATGCCCACACGTGCATGCAGCACCAACATAGGCATGCACTAGGCTGCACGCAGTGACTGCAGCAGCCACAAACGTGTGTGCCCATGTGAGGGTTGGCCCAAACGTGAAAACGACAGGCACACACATGTGAGGCTCCAAATGCCATCTGCATGCCTGTCGTGCACCGGCAGGCACCCGGCACGCTGGAATGTGCCCACAGGTGAATGTCGGTTGCACACGCAAGAAGACGGCGGCAGGCACGCAGACAGAACGCCTCTGCAGATGCTGCGTGCACACGCCGCACGCTGGGCTTCCAGGAGGGAGGGCGGCTCTGTGGGTGCTGTGGAGGGGCTTGCCCCTTAAGGGGCTGCCCATGAAGACAGAGGGACACTAGATCCCTGGTGGCCACCGCAGCCTCACACAGGCTTGAGAGGAGGGCCAGCCCAGATTCCCAGGGAGCTGTGATGGGACTCAGCAGGGCCGTCCCAGGTTACTGACACTCTCTGGAGAAGGCTGCCGGAGTTGGAAAGGAGACATAAGAGGGGCGGGCACCGCTGCTGCCCACACCACCAGGAGCCCAGACTGGCCCTGCCAACCCCCTTCCCGGCACCAGGAAAGCCACCTTCTAGCGTGGGTCTCTGAAAGCTGGGGTCTGGGACACCTCCAGCAGCCCCACAGTCCTTTCCAGACTGAAGGTCAGAAAGCTGCCTGTGGCCCACTCGGCATGCAGGCCCGAGTACTGGTCCCTCCCTTCGCTCCCTCTCCCTTGCCCCGCCCAGCCATAGGTGTGGATCAAGGGACCCAGGTAAATAACATCACCCAACCAACAGTCCCCAAACAGATTGCTTTGCATCACTTCCGTGGGGCCGCCAGCAGCCCTGTTGTCCCCATGTCCCAGGTGACGAAGCTGTGTCCGGAGATGTGAAGCCACTCACTCAAGGTCACACAGCTGGAGCGTGGCAGAGGTGAGGTGGCGGCCAGGCCGTCAGGCTCCCTGCCTGCCCTCTTTGACCATCTGGCCTGAGGCCAGCTCCAATTGGGGTACCAACATCTTGGGAACCAACAGGCCAAGAACTTAGAATTTTTTGGCAAGACTCCAAGAAAGGGTGAAGGGCGTTTCCCATGGATGGAGGCGGGGGCCTCCCAGGCAGGATGGCCCTGGCCTAGGCGGCTGGACGGCTCTGTCATCCCTTTCCCCATGGAGCGATGACACCTAGACAGCCAAAGCAGGTGTGTGCATCCCCAGGTTACCTATCCAGGTCCCTCTATAAAGGGGAAACTGAGGCCCAGCCAGGGGAAGACACTTATCCAAGGTTCTCTGGAGAGCTGGGACTCTTGCCAACAGGGGCCTGTCTGGGCCCTGGTTTCCCCAGGTGTGTGACTCCAGGACAAAAGTAGGAGGGCCCCAGAGCTCAGCCTCTGCTCCTGACCAGCCGCGTGCCCTTGGGAAAGTCACTTAGTTTCTCTGCATCTCAGTCTTCTCATCTGTGGCCAGGAAGACCTGTTCTTGCCCCACCTAATCCCACAGCTGCCTGGGAGCCCTGGGCACTGTAGAGTGCTGTGCACAAAGGTGTGATTGGCATCAGTACCTGGAGCCAGAGCAGGTGAGCACCTTGCTGCTGCCATTGGCTGACTCCAAGGGCAGAAGGGGAAGAAAGGAAGGGACATCTCTAGTTTGGAGGGTCTCAAGCATCGGTGACCCTAAAGATCACCTGGGCCCACCCTGATTTTTCAGGAAGCGGAGGCTCCATTTTCGCAGTTACCAGGGTTTTCGCCCCTTTCACTCTGCTCCACAGAGAGCTGAGATGATTGAGTGGGCTTAGTGGAACTCATAGGCTCTCGGAGCTAGGGGTGGCCTGGACATCATGCTGTTCCCTCTGCACCTGCCACATTGGGGAAACTGAGTCTTCCTGGCAAGTCTTCCACCCACCAGTCCTCTACCAACCCCTAGCTTCACCCTTCACGGCTAAATCAGGTGCTCCTGGGGACCGCTCAACCCTCAAATCCAAAATGAGGCCCCTTCTCAGCAGGCAGCTGAGAATAACGCTCAGAAAAGACTCGCCTGGCCTTGGGTTCAAGTCCTGGCGATGCCTCTCCCCAGCCAGGTGACCTGGGGAGAGATGGCTTCTCTCTCTAAACCTCAGTCTTCCCTTCTCTAGAGCTATCGATGTAAAGCAGGGCTGTTGAGAAGATCTCAGATAATGTGTGTGAAGGAAGTGGCTGGCACATAGTGGGTGCAGGGCAAGGTTGGGGGTCTGGGGGACCCTGAGGTCCAGGATACAGCTCCTCTCAGCCTCCCTTAGCTTCCAAGGGGCTGCCGCAGAGCAGTCAGGGTGCCTGAGGGTCTGAGCACCCCAGCCCACCCTGGCCCTCTCCAAGGCCAGAACTTTGAACTTGCAGAGACTCATTTCTCGGTCCTGGTGGGAGCCTCAAACAAGGAAATACTCGGGGAGAAAGTGCTCTGGCTTTACCCCTCATTACGAGCCGACAGTAGGTCGGGAAGAAGGCAAGGCCCCAGCATCCAGGCAGTGAGGTGGGGCCCCACTTCCCCGTCTGCACTAGGGACCAATAGCAGCACCCACTTCTCGGGCCGATGGGAGAAGTGATGGACTTGCAGTGCCGAGCGCAGGGTGTGGCCCCTTTCTGGCACAGTGAATGGGCGCTGAGACTCTGGATTGGAATCGGAGTGTGTGATTTTGGGACCTACCTGTACCCCTGAGGAGCTGAGTACCCTTGAATGAGTCACTTTGCCTCTCCTGGCCTTGGTTTTTGATCTGTAAAATGGGAGTATGCTACCCAGGCTGCCCACCTCAGAGGGCTGCTGTATGACTATAATATAAAGCGAGTGACGCTACAGACAACACTCCTGGGGCCTACTCTGGGCAGTGCCAGTGGGCGTCACCTGTCTCCAGCAGGGAGCCCTGCGACGGAGGCAGTGGGTTTTAAGGCCTGAACAGCATCATGCACAATGCCGGAAACCTCTGCGGGGTCAGAGAGTTCCAGAGACATGGCCAGGAGCCAGGGCTTGTGGGATGAGGAAGGCACGATGGCCAGGCCCAAGGGGGCAGGAATGGGGCCTCCAAGGCTACAGGGGTCCCCAGGTGTGGGGAGAAGCCTTGGTCTGGGGACCAGAAGAGCTGAGTCCCAGAGCAGCCAGTGACCGTGGGCAAGTGGCATGGCCCTCGGGTCCCAAGCTCTCCCCTGTGAGGGCGGCCAGTGACCCTGCTGCCCAGCGTCCTTGGTGAGGGCAGTCTCTCGTGCCCGCCGGCCCCCAGGGTGAGGGCTGGAGCACTGCGTCTGGGTGCTGCAAGGAGAGCAGGAGCAGCCGTGCCCGCCGTGTGCGCTCCGCGGCCACCTGGCAGGTCTCCACAAGCCGCGGCCCAGCCCAGCGCAGCGGAAGCGGCCTCGCGGCCCTGCCGGCCAGGGTTGCACCAGGGCCCGGCAGGCCTGGCTCTGCTGGAGCCCGAGACGGAAGCCGGCCCTCGTGTCTGGCGGTGACGGCAGGCCTTGCTGCTCCTTGGCTCGCACACGCGGCACAGGTGCACACGGCCTTCCTGCGCGTCTCGGTCCTCGCCTCTTCTCGTAAGGACACTGCCACTGGACTAGTCCACCCAAGTCCAGACGGGTTCGTCTCAAGACCCTGACTAATTACATCTGTAAACACCCCGTTTCCAAATAAGGCCACATTCCGAGGTTCCATGTGGACAGGAATTTTGGAGGGAACACTACTCAGCCCGCTGCAGTCATTAATATTTATGAAGTATTTACTGCTATTACGTCCTTTGCATAGTGTCATCTCTCCCTCCCCATCACCCATTTTACGGATTATGAAACCAAGGCCCAGGGAGGTTAAGAATGTGCCCAAGTCACACAGCAAATAAGTGGCAGAGCTGGGATTTGAACCTAGGTTTCTGAAGCTTCTTCTCCTCTCCACCTTTTTGGCTAGGAGATGCCCAGAGACCCCTTGGAGCCCCAGCCAGGAACCCAAGGGGCAGGAACTCCAGCAAGCCCTGTGAAGTCCCGGGGCCTGCAGGGGCTCCCGGGCCTCAGAAAGGCGAGCTGGAAATGGGCAGGGGAGCTTGCAGGTACGGGGGCCCTGCCATGGCTCCAGGAGGCCGGCACGTGGCAGAGGGTTGAGAGCCCCAGTTCCTTCTTATCTCTGCCACTGACTCTCTGTGAACCTTAGTGTTCTCATCTGGAGAATGGGGACAGCAACACCTACTTTGTGGGGGTAATTGCCAAGTACCCAAATGCTAATCATAACTGTCCTTACTAATAGCTAAATGTATCCTTAAGTACTTTATGACAATTTTTTTCATTTAACGTGTAGGAGGGTAATTGCTTATTCCCAGCCATATCCCATAAGTGGCTCTACCCTTCAGTAGTGTGTGTTTGAACTAGGAAGTTAACCTCAGTTTGCTCCTCCAGAAAATGGGGGTGGGCCAGGCGCGGTGGCTCACACCTGTAATCCTAGCACTCTGGGAGGCCGAGGCGGGCGGATCGCTCGAGGTCAGGAGTTTGAAACCAGCCTGAGCAAGAGCGAGACCCCGTCTCTTCTTTCTATAAATAGAAAGAAATTAATTGGCCAACTAACATATATATACAAAAAATTAGCTGGGCATGGTGGCGCATGCCTGTAGTCCCAGCTACTTGGGAGGCTGAGGCAGGAGGATCGCTTGAGCCCAGGAGTTTGAGGTTGCTGTGAGCTAGGCTGACGCCACGGCACTCACTCTAGCCTGGACAACAAAGAGAGACTGTCTCAAAAAAAAAAAAAAAAAAGAAAAGAAAATGGGGGTGACATTAGTGCCCACCACCCCAGTCACTGTGAGAGGCAGTTGGGATCCAAGTGGCGTGCCTGGCCAAAGGCATGGTCCAGGTGAAGGCTCAGAGCACGTTTGCTCATCTGTAGATGAGAGTAGTCTCAGCATCATTATGATAATGCTATCATTTGTTGGGTGAGGATTCGGTGAAGCCACACAAAGGAAGCACTTGGCTCAGGGCTTGGCCTGCAATCAGCGTGAAAGGGTCCCCTTTCCATGGTGTCAGAGTCTTGAATTTAAATCCTAACGCCAGTGCTTACTGCTGTGTGACCTCGGGCCAGTAGCTTTGCTTCTCTGAGCTCAGCGTCCTGACGTGTAGAGGGGGGTGGAAGAAGCCTGCCTCCCTAGATTGTATGTGCCACGAGATGGCAGACAGGAAGCTGCCCCAAACGGGGGCCATCATGCCAGGCGCTGGAGATATGTCAAGCTTCTGTCCTGCTTCTGGGTGTCTTCAAGATGTCCCAGAAGGGACAAACCCTAGTCCGAGGAGGGTGGGTTTGACTGTTGCAGAGGCCCAGGGCGGCGGGACCTGGCTGGTGGAACCTGTGGGAGGAGCCGCGGAGGGAAGGCCTGTTCTCTCCGGAGCCACACAGCCTGGAGGAAGGAAGCAGGCCTCCGGCCTTTCCCTGCTGGCTGGGCTGCCCCGCCTGTGTGGGAGCCGTGGGGGTGTCGTCTGGACGGCTCATTCCAGCCCTGCTCCCTCGAGCACCTGCCGTGCTGGGCCCAGGGGTGGCCCCGGGAGGGGCTGTCGGGGTGTGGAGGGCGCGGTCCTGGGCAGCCTGAGGCCTCCACCTGGCCGAGGGCCAGAAGCTGGCCCAGAGCAGAGGGTCAGGGCCCCGTGCGCTGATCCTTCTCAAGCTTTTAATCTGGGCCCATGGGCGGCGCGTCCCACGTGGGCCTGTTTTAGCAGTGGTGTGGCGCCTTGGCTGAGGACAAGGCCTGGCCCACGCTGCCTGTGCTCAAACCCGAGCCCGACTGTGGGCGGCTGTGTGTGTCCCTAGTCGAGCTGCGGGTCCCTCGCTTGCCACGCAGAGGTAGTAAGAGCGCCTGCCTTGCTGGGCCGTGTCCAGGACTGAGTTGTGTGGGTCCCGCGATGCACATTTCAGCATCTCTGGAACCCAGCGCTCCTTACAGCTAGCGGCACACGCCGCGGAACCAGCAATGCCTTTTTCCTTAGATACCCATAACGTCGTGGTGCGTCTTACAGTTGATGCAGCTTAGATGCAGCCAAATATGGCGAATAAGATAAACTGATAAAGGGCTTAGAGCAGAGTCTCCAGGCCTCCCCATCTCAGTCACAGTGGCCCCTCAAAGGGGCCTTGGTTTCCTCTCTGAAATAGGCATAGGAATACCCACCTCCCAGAACTGTTGTGAGAAGTCAGCAAGTGTATGTGTGTATCACATGCCCAGCAGAGTGTCTGTATGCAGTAGGTGCTTAATAAATGGCAGCTCAAAACAAACAACAAAGACAAGAGTACAAGGAGGAATTTAAAGCACAGACTCTAGGATTCTGATTCCTGCCCCACATTTCTCTTGCTGTGTGACCCAGTACAAGTTTCTTAACTTCTCTGTGCCTGAGTCCCACCATCTGTAAAATGGGGATAACAAAAGTATCCAATTCATAGAATTGCCATGACAATTAAATAAAATTAAAGTGCTTAGGATAGTGCTTGGCAGAAGTGTGGGCAATTATTATTTGATGAACTTCTAATGAGTCCTTTCTAGTTCAATAAACGGCAGCTAAAATAAACACGGGGCTGCATAAAATAACAGCAATAGAAACTGCACGTGTTCTGCATGGGAGGCATCTGAGGTTTGCCCAGGGTCACACAGCAGACTGGAACCAGACCTCTGTCCAGGCACTGACCCTGTGCTGCCTCCTTGCCCATGTTGGTCCAAGCCTCTTTCTCTTCTGGAGAGAAGACTTTTTCTGCAAGAGGAAGGGTTTCTAGAAGAAGCTACACCCAGATGCAGCATCACTGGGTTGGGGGCCCCCTGGGGCAATCAAGGCTCTCGTTAGCAATGGTTTCCCTCTTCCTGCCTTTTTCTGCCTGTTCATCACATCAGGGGAAGGGGCCAAGCTGGATGCCCACCCTGCCCACCATTGCCCAGGTCAGCAGAGCCTGCCAGACACCCTGCAGGCCTAGAGGCCAGCGCTTTCCTGGCCTCCGAGTGGCTCTGGGCGGTTGCTGCAGCGTTAACACAACAGACCTCCCTTCTGGAGAGAGCAAAATCCCTGGCTGGCCAGCTGGTCCAGCCACCAGGCAGTGCCACGGCCACACAGTGGATCTGGGGGGCAGGTGGAGACCTGGGTGCAGCCCAGCCTTGATAAACACCCTGAGTGACCTTGGACAAGTCACAGTCCCTTTCTGAGCATCAGTTTCCCATCTTGGAAATAAGTACTTTGGAGCCAGCTGGGCCCCTCTGTGAGTTTAAATGTCTAAAATTTGAAGTTGCCCAGACATTGCTGATAGTCAAGGTCGCAGGGCAGGGCAGAGGTGGAGGGAAAGAGCGGGGCCTGTGTGGAGTGCACGCCGCCGTGGGTCTTGGGTGGGCTCCCCAGGAGCAAGCGAGACGGCCCTGCGCGGGAGGCGGGCTGCGGGAGGAAGGGGGCACTGGGGAAGGACCCAAGCAGCGCGTGCTTCCACAGGGAGCTCTAGCTGCCGGAGCCTGGGGGTGGGAGCCCTAGGCTGGCAAGGGACCCGGCGGGGCATTCTGTCCTATACTTGGGATGCAAAAGTTGTGGGTGCGTCTCTGCCTAGAGACTCTCTGAAGACAGGAGATTAAGAGCTCTTTAGGCCACTTCTAAATTTATCAGCTTAGATGACTCACTTCAGACTAAAATGAAGTCCTTCTCCTCATCCCACCCCCAGCCAATTTCAGATTTCCGAGCTCAGAGCATCTTGAAGAGGGCACAGAATGCAAATCAATAAAACCAACACAGGCTAAGTGCTCGGTGCACACCAGGCCGGGTGCCGGGCTCTCGCCGAGCCCAGAGGTGCGTGGGCTCCAGGAGCAGCCCCTCCGGAGGAGCCCAGGCAGCCCCAGGTGGGGGTGGCAGCTGACTGCAGCGCCCAGCTCGGAGCCGGGCCATGGCTCACTCCCAGGACTGAGACTCGGCCTCACCGCCGCCGTCTTTAGCTCTTACAGGGCATCAGTTTCCTCATCTACAAAATGGGGCCCGGAGGGTGAGGGCCGGGGCCGTGCCGCGCCTGTGCTCAGGCAGTGGCAATAAAATCCAGTGAGGCCGGGCGCCGGGGCCAGGCTGCTTCTGGCACTTCTCTGCCCGCTCAGAGACCCGAGTCTGCCCTGATGGCCTCGGAAAGGAATGCTGAGCTGAACGAAGATGCCAGCTCCCCTGGCCCTGGGACTACAGGCAGCTAAAGATGACGCTGGCGCCCACCGCCCCCGACCGCACCACCTTCACAGAAACCTGTGACAGTCGTCACAGCGACTGAGCCAGTGCTTCCGCTGCCTCTGCACAGCGCACCGGCCCGGGCGCAGAGGGGCGGGACGGCCCACCCATGGCCTCACAGCTGGAGGGCCAGCGTTGGAGGAAAGGGGAGACTGAGGCCAGGGCGAGGTGCCCAAGGTTGCAGCGCAGAGTCCCAAAGCTCAGCCACCAACCCTCCAGGAAAAGTAAAGCAACGCCTTGGACCAGACCTCAAGCCGGGGGTCCTGTGACTCCCCCCGGGGTCCAGCGACACCCCCCGGGGTCCGGCGACTCACCCTGGGGGTCCTGTGACTCCCCCCGGGGTCCGGCGACTCCCCCAGGGGTCCGGCGACCCCTAGGGGTGTCCCCAGCCCGCTGTCCACGGGCAAGCTGTGTCCTTGAAGCTGCTCTCAGCAGCAGCAGGCCTGGACCCCAGGAGTTGGCCACGCCCTGGTCCTCGTCCTCTCCCTGAAGTGCACTGGCGACCCCGAAGGGTCAGAGCCACACAGACCCGCACTGCGGGGGGAGGCGGCTTCCGTCTCCCAGACGTCTGCCCGCTACCTGGGAGGGAATGTGGCTTGAGCCCCGACTTCGCCATGGACAAGCCGTGCCCTCCTGCGGGCGTCGCGGGTCCTTCCCGCCTCGGGCTCTGCGCCTCTGTCACGGGGCGCTGGCCGTGGCCATCGAGGGGCGACTGGAGCTGCGGCCGCAGTGCGGGCACGGCCCTGCCTCAGCCTCGGGCCTTCCTGTGACTGAGGCGCCCTTATCCGAGGTCACAGAGGCGCCCTTATCCTCGGTGCGGGGCGGCCGGGCCACAAGGACTGGTGCTGCAGGCACTGTCCTCTGGGGCCTCGCTGCAGCGTTTCTGGGGCCCAGAGGGCAGGCCACCGGGCGCCAGCGAGACGGAACCCTGGGGCGCGGAGCCGTGGTGTCTTGGACGGAGCAGACAGCGCAGGGCGGGTCGAGAGCAACTCTGTAACTGGAGGACTTGGGCTTGATTTCCCAACACATGCTAGCTGTGCAGCCTTGAGCAAGTGACTAGACCTCTCTGTGCCTCAGTCGCCTCACGCGTAAAATGGAAGTAAATGACAGCACCAACTTCACGGGTGCTCATGCAACTAAGCGAGTTGATGCGTGTGGAGAGCCTGCTCGGCGCCCGGCGCGAAGCTCCACGGAGTGTCAGCTATTTGCAGCAGCCGCAATTGCGGGGCGCGGGCGCGAGCGGGGCGGGGCCCCCGCCGGCCTTCTCCGTGGACCGGGCTCCAGCCCGCGGGCACTGTGCCCCGCCGAGCCCGCCTCCCTACACGCGGCCTGCGCCTCGGCCTCGCGGTCGGCTGCTCGGTGGCGGGCAGTGAGCCCGCCCCGGCCACGGCCTCCCCCTCCCCCGTGCCTCTCCCTGCCCGGGCACCGAGCTCTCCGGAAAGCCCGCCTGCCTCTCCCTGGCAGGCGCGGCGCCTCTGGAGTCCACCCCGGCTGAGGCGTCTCATCTGTTTTCACTTTTGTTTTTTCAGCAATTAAATTAGAACACAGTTTGTTGAATGAATATGTGTAGAATAAATGAACGGATGGCTTTCCATACTGGCCCCCATATCCTCTCTTTCCCCCTCCAATCACCTCTTTTCCCTAAGTGGCCAGAGGGGCCTTTTTAACAATATAAATGAGACTATAGTGTCCCTGCTTACAACTCTGCAATCCTCCCCTGACCACAGGGCCAAGCCCGGACTCATTTTCACCCTTCCAGGTCTGGCACCTCATCCAACCCTCTCTGCTCACTTTCTCTAGCTTACTGGGCTCCTTTCTGTTCCTCAAACTAATCCGCCTCTTTCCTGCCCCAGGGCCTTTGCACATCCTGTTTCCCCATCTAAAATATTCTTTGTCCTTCTCATCAAGCTAAATGATAATTCCTCACTGAGGCCATCCCTGATCTACTTAAAAGAGCTTCTCCCACCTCCTCCCCAATATTCCCTGTCACAGCTCTTGTTTTTTAATAGCATCTTTCGCAATTGACTTTCTTCTGTATTCATTCCCTAGCTTGTCTGTCTTCCGTGGACAGCCAGCATCTTGAGGGTGGGAAGTGTATCTGACTCATTCACTCATGTCTTCAAGGGCCTAGGGCAGCAGAAGGCGCTCAGCAAATGTTTGTGGAATGAATGAATGAATGAACGAATGAATAAAGAAATGAATTGGCCAGATCTGGAGAGGCAGTGCTGGTGAGGCAAGTTGGGCCCAGATCACTCTTCCCGCAGAGGTGGTGGTGGGAGCAGAGGAGGAGGTACACCCTAGAAAACGTGCTTGGAGAGCCATTCTGGGTGGCAGCCTCAGCTGCCCCAGCTCTGTCGGTTCTCTTTGTGCAGCTAGGACAGGGACAGCAGCCTCCTCCCTCGCATCGCACTTGCCCTGGTGTCTGCAAGACGGGAGAGATGGTAGCGGAGAGGTTGCCCAGAAACCCCACACTTGATCCACCTGCTTTCGTGAGTCCCTGACGCCCCCAGGGAGGGAGGGAGGGAGGGGGAGGGAGGGAGGGAGGGGCGAGGGGCCCACGGCTGCGGGCACATTGTAGCGGGAGAGGGCCCATAAAGACAGGCGTCTGCGGCTGGCCTCAACTGGTCCAGAGCGGCAGCGAGGCAGGCAGCCAGAGGGGAAGGCTGTGCTGGCCGGGGCCAGGGGCTGTGTCTTCAGGGAGGGGGCTCTCGGCTGTCCCGCTCTTTGGCAAATTGGGCTTTGTCGCATTGTTTGGAGCTCCACTGTGTACTCTCAGGCTTAACACTCCCTTAATGATGGGTTTGGGGTCCAGGCCTTAATAAAGGGAAATTTCTGCTGATTAGACCCGCTCAGGCCACACTCCCCTGACACTTACCTGCCACCCCCACCAATCCCCAGCCTTCCTCTCCAGCAGAGCACCCTGGGGGAGCCATCAGTGCCTGGGCCCCAACCCACCAGGTGGCCAGAAAAGAAACCAGGCAGCAACAGCTTGGAAAACCCTATTTTCCATTTTTAAACTGCAGTCATTTGAATTACAAAAATAATGCATGCTTCTCAAAACAAAATGGAATGATGTGGAAGGGTCTGCAGCAAAATGAATACCTTCCCTCCTCATGCCCCTGACTGAACCCCTGTGGATGCCCTATTTGTTGATTCTGGAATGCACCTTTTTTTTCACATTTTAACATCTCTTAAGTCAGGAGAAGTCTTGCAGTTGATATCATATCATAGTTTTATCAGAAGCCCTTTTTCTTAATGGTACACAAAATTGTGGCCTTATAATTTGACTTCCATCTGACAAAATCTGATCACTTGCTGTTTCTGTCCCTTGCTTGTTCTTTCACATACTGGCAGACACATGTTTGGAAGGGTTTTTTTCTTTTTAGTGGGATCCTTTTGTGCATACTTCATGGCTTTGTTTTGTCACTTAGCGATGTACCAGTGCCATCCTGGTGGCTCGGCAATGTTGGAGTGAGAAGCAGCTCAGGCTAGTGTAGATGACAAGAACTGTGGAGCCGCCAGCCCCGCTGTTTGCCAGATGTGGTGTGCCTGCCCTGTGCCCTGTCACAGAATTAAGGAGCCAGCACACAGGCAGAGCCCAGCCGTCTGGCTGCCTGGGCTCAGGGCTTCCCTGGGGATGGCTGCCGTCACAGGACACACCCTTGCCTCTCCCCAATCAAGTAGCCCGAGGACCCAGAGCAAGGGCAGGGAGTCTGAGCCCAAATAAAAAGGTTGGATGCAAAAGCTTGGCTAAAAGAAAAGCTGGGCACGAGGGCAGGAGGCAAAGTCGGCGGGCTCAAAGGTCAGAAGAGAACAGAATGGCAAAAACGCAAACCTGAAAAGATGCTTCCTTCACCCCCAAAGCAAATATAACGCATATTCTTAAATATCAGCTGGAGCAAACGGAGGCTTCTTAATAAGAAAGTCACAGAGAGGCCACGTGATCTACTGGTTCCCCGGCTCTGCCCCTGCCACGCCGAGCAGGAGGCCCAGGGCAGCTCGGTGCACCTGCAGGCTGCAGCCTCCTGGGCCCCACCTGCAGCCTCCGTCAGGACGCTGGGCTGACAGGCACATACACACTGCTCTAAGTGCTTTGCTGGACTTATTTGGTGCAATATCCCTCTAGCAGTTATTATTCCCAATTTACATATGAGGAAACTGAGGCTCATTGACAAAGGGCAGCCTGCCCAAGGGACCGAGCCAGCCGGCTGACTCCAGAGCCCATGAGGACAGTGGCACAAGGTCTCAGAATCCCTGGGCTAGAAGGGAGACCAGTGGTCGCAAGTCGGCATGACAACGGCCAGGCTGGGGGACCAAGGGGATGCGGGAGCCCGTGGAGGCCCTGGCCCATTTGGGGGCTGCCCGGGAACAGCCTCAGGGGCCGAAGGTGGGTGTGAGGGTAGACAGGAGCCAGCCCGCTGAGGGCAGTGGGCCGAGGCCGAGGCGCGCCCGTCAGGTGCAGCGAGAGGGTGCGTGCGGGCCGCCAGCAGCGGCGCGCAGCGGGAGGCGGGGCAGGGCTCCGGCGCAGGGGCAGCCAGCCCTCCTGTAGGAGGGGCGGGACGGCGAGAGGGAGGGCCGGAGCGCCTGCCATCCGTCCTGGAACGGCCCTCCTCCGCTTGGCGGGAGGCGGGAAGGCTGTTCCGCGCAGGCGCGTTGGGGCCGTTCGAGAGGCACGTGGGAGTCCCCTGTGAAGTGAGGGCCTTCCAGGCAGGCTGAGCGCCCACTGTGCGCCAGGCGCTGGGCTGCCACACGAGCACAGCAGGCCGGGCCCCTGCCGTGGCACTGGCGTTCCAGGGAAGAGGGACGGGCGACAGACCAGGAAGACCAAGTGGGCGGCTTGTCACGGAGAGCAATAAAGCCGAGGAGGAGGAAGAGGGCATCAGGGACGGCCTCCCTGAGCAGGTGGCCTCGGAGCAGAGGCCTGAGCCAGCACGCAGTCTGGGGAGGGATCCAGGCGGAGGGAGCCGGCGGTGCAGGCCCGGGAGTGGGTGTGTGCTCGGTGGCTCGAGGACCAGTGAGGAGGCCTGCGGGGTGCAGGGCTGAGCAAGGCAGAGGGTGGAGACGGGCTCCCACAGTGAACGAGCAGGGCCAAGGGCACACGGGGTCTCGCGGCCGTCACCAGGCGCTGGCTCTCCCTCGGAGCTGGACAGGAGCTGCAGGAGGTCGCAGCAGGAGCACTGGCTCCGCTCGTGTCTGGCTTGTGTCTGGCGGTGCATGGAGCGAGAGGAGGCCAGGGAGGAGGCTGCTGCAGGGCGCGTGGTGGAAGGGCGGGCTCGGCCAGGGTGGAGAACGCAGGGTGGGGAGAAGGGGTCACGGGCTGGATGTGTTTTGAAGGGAAGGCTGACAGGATTTGCAGATCAGTAACTCTCATTGTAGGATTAAAGAGCTGGGTTGACCCCAGCTCGTTAAGAACCTAGTAAGCACTCGTTAAATACTGGATGGATGGACGGATGGATAGGTAGGTGGTAGATAGGTGAATATGGATGGGTTGGTGGAGGGAGGGAGGAAGGATGGCTGGCTGGGTAGATGGGTGGGTGGCCGGCCGGCCGGCTGGGTGGGTGGGTAGATGGGTGGGTGGGTGGGTGGATGGGTAGGTGGGTGGATGGGTGGATGGATGGGTGGCTGGCTGGTTGGCTGGATGGGTGGGTGGGTAGGTGGGTGGGTGGGTGGGTGGATGGATGGGTGGGTGACTGGATGGATGGATGGATGGGTGGCTGGATGGATGGATGGATGGATGGGTGGCTGGCTGGCTGGCTGGGTGGGTGGGTGGATGGATGAGTGGGTGGATGGATGGGTGGGTGGCTGGATGCATGGATGGATGGATGGATGGATGGGTGGATGGATGGGTGGGTGGCTGGATGGATGGATGAGTGGGTGGATGGATGGGTGGGTGGATGGATGGATGGATGGATGGATGGATGGATGGATGGATGGGTGAATGGGTGGGTGACTGGATGGATGGGTGGGTGGCTGGATGGATGGGTGGGTGGCTGGATGCATGGATGGGTGGGTGGCTGGATGGATGGGTGGGTGGCTGGATGGATGGATGAGTGGGTGGATGGATGGGTGGGTGGCTGGATGGATGGATGGGTGGGTGGCTGGATGGATGGATGGATGGGTGGCTGGATGGATGGGTGGGTGGCTGGATGCATGGATGGGTGGGTGGCTGGATGGATGGGTGGGTGGCTGGATGGATGGGTGGGTGGCTGGATGCATGGATGGGTGGGTGGCTGGATGGATGGATGGGTGGCTGGATGGATGGGTGGGTGGCTGGATGGATGGATGAGTGGGTGGATGGATGGGTGGGTGGCTGGATGGATGGATGGGTGGGTGGCTGGATGGATGGATGGATGGATGGGTGGGTGGATGGATGGATGGATGGATGGATGGATGGATGGGTGGGTGGATGGATGGATGGATGGATGGGTGGCTGGCTGGATGGATGGATGGGTGGGTGGCTGGATGGATGGATGGGTGGGTGACTGGATGGATGGATGGATGGGTGGGTGGCTGGATGGATGGATGGGTGACTGGATGGATGGGTGGGTGGCTGGATGGATGGATGGGTGGGTGACTGGATGGATGGATGGGTGGGTGGCTGGCTGGCTGGCTGGATGGGTGGGTGGCTGGATGGATGGATGGGTGACTGGATGGATGGGTGGGTGGCTGGATGGATGGATGGGTGGGTGGCTGGCTGGCTGGATGGGTGGGTGACTGGATGGATGGATGGGTGACTGGATGGATGGGTGGGTGGCTGGATGGATGGATGAGTGGGTGGATGGATGGATGGATGGATGGATGGATGGATGGGTGACTGGATGGATGGGTGGGTGGCTGGATGGATGGATGAGTGGGTGGATGGATGGATGGATGGATGGATGGGTGGGTGGATGGATGGATGGATGGATGGGTGACTGGATGGATGGGTGGGTGGCTGGATGGATGGATGAGTGGGTGGATGGATGGATGGATGGATGGATGGGTGGGTGGATGGATGGATGGATGGATGGGTGACTGGATGGATGGGTGGGTGGCTGGATGGATGGATGGGTGACTGGATGGATGGGTGGGTGGCTGGATGGATGGATGAGTGGGTGGGTGGCTGGATGGATGGATGAGTGGGTGGGTGACTGGATGGATGGATGGGTGGGTGGCTGGATGGATGGGTGGGTGGCTGGATGGATGGATGGGTGGCTGGATGGATGGATGGATGAGTGGGTGGATGGATGGGTGGGTGGCTGGATGCATGGATGGATGGATGGATCGCTCAATGGATGGATAGACAAGTGGCTAGGTGGTTGGGTGGGTGGGTAGATGGATGGATTGCTAGGTGAACAGATGGACGAGCAGGCAGATATGTATTTGGGTGACTGGAGGAATGGATGAATAGGTAGAAGCAAAGAGGCAGTGAGGCAGAGAAAGAAGAAAACAGGCAGGCCTTGACTGCCAGACTAAAAGTCCAAACATGTACTCAGAGGCAGTGGGAGCCATAGCATTGCAGGTTCTTAAACAGGGGCATGACAGGGTGTGAATACTATTGGAGGTGCCTTTAGATAGTAACATTAGACAGTGCCTGACACCATGGCCCGAGCTGGCGATTCCTGTGGACACTGATGGGCAATCCTCTTTCCTGCTGTCCAACACATTCATTTATTCATTAGTGAGTTCTCACCGAGCATGTACTCTGAGGTGAGGGCACAGGGGACATGGTGTGAACAAACCAGACACAATCCCTGCCTGCAGGACACATTTTTCATCCCCCACCTGGGCTGCAGAACCAGAAACTTGGGGCCCAGTGGCTGAGCAATCCTGGCCCCGCGGCCGCTCAGCGCCACTGTGGGGTAGTGCTAGGACAACACACCCACAGGGCCCTGCCGGAAGCAGGAAGCTTCTGCAGAGTGTCCCCTGCCGTGCTCTCTCGGAGCGACCGGCAGTGGCCTCTGGGCCGGCGCTGGGAAGCCCACGCCACACAGAACAGGCGCCCTCAGTCCGGCCCTGCGGTTCTTTGCAGGGGAGTGGGCAGGACGGCGTGCCTCTCCCGCCTCCTCCACCGCACCCCTGCTCTGGAGGGAATCTGGAGACGAGCAGAGTGAATTTCGTTTCTCTCCCGTGACTCACTGGGGCCTGCTGGAGGAGCCCCCGGGGAGATGAGCGGAAGCAGAGGGAGCGGGACAGGAGAGGAGCCTGTCCTGGAGTGGGGAGCTGGGACGGGGCTGTGTCCTGGCTGGCTTTGCCCTCCTGCCACCACCCACTTCCTCTCCTAATCCCTCTAGTCACCTACTTGTGGCACCCAGCGCGGAGCTCCAGGGCAACGGTCCTAGCCCTGTCACCACCCTGAGTCTCAGTTTCCACAGCTGTGAAATGGGGACAATAAACCTTCCCGACAGGGCTGCAGGGAGGAAGCCACAGGAAGCCCCTCACTCCATGCCTGGTGCACGGTGAGCTGCTCATTTTAAAAAGCAGATGCTGCTTTTATAGTGGCGGTGATGACGTTGGCAGCCCAGCCTGCCACGGGCTGCCTGGCCTCTTGCCCTGCCTCCCGCCCCCACCTCCTCCTCTCACAGGCCCTCCCCGCCCCCCCCCCGGAGGCCACCGAGATCTGGACGGCCCCCTCCCCCAGCCCCTTTCGTGGAGGGGCTGTGCCGGGTGTGCCGGGCGCCGTGCCGGGTGTGCCAGGCGCCGTGCCTGGTGTGCCGGGCGCTGTGCCGGCTGCCACTGTTCTCCGCTCAGCCTCACGGCCGTGCAGGGAGCAGCCTCCCCAGCTCACCACTGAGGACTCCAGGCCTAGGGCTGGGAGGCGGCCTCCTTCCCGCCTGCAGGCCTTCTTCCCAGGCTGTGGCTGAGGCCTGTCCCCTGTGGGCCTCTGGCGTGTGAGGCTACTGACCCGCGCTTGGTGGGAGGTTTTGGGTGCGGGGAGGCAACGTGTTGGGTTGCTGCCCGGCTCTGCCATCACCCTGGAGGCAGGCGGTGGAGGCAGGCGGTGGAGGCAGGGCGGTGGAGGCAGGGTGGTGGAGGCAGGGCGGTGGAGGCAGGGTGGTGGAGGCAGGCGGTGGAGGCAGGGTGGTGGAGGCAGGCGGTGGAGGCAGGCGGTGGAGGCAGGGCGGTGGAGGCAGGCGGTGGAGGCAGGCGGTGGAGGCAGGCGGTGGAGGCAGGGCGGTGGAGGCAGGCGGTGGAGGCAGGCAGGGCCGACTGGCTGGGGAGGGGAGCCAGCAGCAGAGGGGAAGCCTGGCAATGGGCGGTGAGGCATCAACCAAAGCAGGAGGGCGGTGGCTGCGGCAGGTGGGCTGAGAAGAGCTCAGAATGTCCCAGAGAGACCCCATAGCTGGGGTGGGGTGGCAGTGGGGTGAGGATGGGGAGATGGTGAGGATGTCCCCGATGCTCACCTGTGTGCAGATCCCTCAGCCTGTCCCTTCTGGGACCCCGGGAGTGCACATGGCCAGACAGTGACAAGGCTGCCTGGTCACCCGGGAGCACCTCCAGGCCCCACCTCCAAGGTGTTCAGGTCATTCTCTCCTTGCCAGGAAGCCCCCCGTCCCTGTAGATGCCTTCAGAGCTCCCAAGGACTCAGTTCCTCTGCACGCCTCCTGCCCTCATCCCCGGGATCTCAGGACACCCGAAGTCAGAGCCGGCCCCTTAGCGTCTTGCTGATGGCCACTCTGGCCTCAGAGAGGTCTAGTAGCTCCTCAAGGTCACAGAGCGAGTGGGTGGCAGAGAAATGGGCCGTGGGCCTGTGACTCCTTCCCTAGGGGCCTTTCTTTGTTCCTCCATAACCCCCCCCCCAGGGAGGGACCCTTTACCACCGCCTCTCCTCGATGCCCGGGCCTTCGGGTGCCCAGCTGCGCTGGCCCAGAGTGCTGCCGTGGGCGGCTCCGGCACCTGTCTGGGCCAGTCCTGTGGCTTCTTGTTGGAAGCTTTTTCAGGACGGCATTTGGAGGCCAGTCAGTGGGTCTTTTCCACCACCATGGAAATTTCCAACAATAGAACTGTTAAAACCTCCCATGGCTCCTTCTCCCGCCCTGCCTCACTTTGTTATGAAAAACAGCTCCTCGGTGGCCACGCAGGGGACAGAGCAGCTGAGATCCCAGAATTAAACCTTTGGAGAGTTCCCCAGTGAGAGTCTCCCAAGCGATCGCTAATCAGCCCCGGGGACCCTGGCTTGGAAATGCAGGCTGCCTCGCAGAAGGGACTCCCAGCCACTTGGGACCAGGAGCCAGGACTCCCTCCTGCTGCGGTGCCCGGGCAGCGTCCGCACAGGCCAGGCCAGCACCCTGCACACCGTCCCTGCTCAGAACTGTGGGCTAGCTGGTAGGCAGGCAGGACTAGGCGGGCTGGTGGGAAGGAAGGACTAGAGGGGTGGGGGAGAGTATGGGTAAGACAGGTCCCTCAGGAATGGTTCCGGCCTGTGGCCTGGGCCAGTCACGTCACTCCTCTGCTGTCCAGCTTCCTCGCCTACGCAGTGGGGACAGCTGCACCTGCCGCACAGGCGGGCTGAAATGAGAAGCAATGCGTGCCAGGTGCCCAGCTGCAGGGACAGCTGCACCTGCCGCACAGGTGGGCTGAAACGAGAAGCAATGCGTGCAAGGTGCCCAGCTGCAGGGACAGCTGCACCTGCCGTCACCCCAGCACCACCCCCCCCCAGGAGACAGGGAGGACAGAGAGCTTGGGAGACGGAGCTGAATCCATCTTGGAGAATCCTGCCTGTGAGCTCTGTCACCTTGAGCAGACTACTTCACCTCTCTGGGTGTCAGTTTTCTCATCTGCCAAATGGGGAGAAAAGAGAGCAACTATCACAGGGTTGGTTGTCAGGATCAGATGAGAGAAAGCACTGCTCCCCCCAGTGTGAGTCCCCTTGTTCTGACCTGGAGGGGCAGGACCCAAAGGCAGGCGGTGGGAGTGGTGTGTCGGGTGGCAGAGTGAGGCCTCTCCTGAACCCAGAGGGAAGGGCGCTTCCGTTTGGGTGCCTGTGGGTGAAAAGGGTGCAGGCTTCAGCCATAGGGTCAGAGTGGTCGGGGGTT
Organism: Microcebus murinus; assembly: GCF_040939455.1. NCBI lineage: Eukaryota > Metazoa > Chordata > Mammalia > Primates > Cheirogaleidae > Microcebus > Microcebus murinus. The sequence goes on from NC_134124.1 coordinate 39,988,452, forward strand.
GGGCAGCAGGCCACAGGGAGACCTGGCACAGGTGGGGCCTGGGCCGCAGGTACCCTGGGGACACACAGATTAGGGGGAGTGGCCGTTGCACTCTGGGGTTCCAGCCTTAGGGCAGCTCGGCCACAGCCCCAGAGCTGCAGTCTCTAACTTCTCCTCACCGTCAGCCTGGCTGACCTTGGCCACTTCCGGCCACCTGGGCGGGGTGTGGCTCTTCAGGCCATGGTGGAGGGCGGCTGGCGTGAGCGGGCGGGAGCAGAGGGGCGGGCGCCGCCCAGCGGTTAGGGCTCGGCCTCTGGAGGGCGGCGGGGCTGGCGTGCAGTCCTGGCTGCCCTGCTGCCCTGGCCATGTGGCCTGGGCGGCTGCTCAAGCCTCAGGCTTCTCATCTGCAAAATGGGGGCCACAATCGAGCACCCCTGGCTGGCTGTGGGGACGCCATGAAGCAGTGCAGGTAAACACTGCCCAGCCCGGTGCCTGCGCTCGTGCCCCCTGCGCCGCGCGGTCTGGTGTTGGGTTTTACAGCACGTGAAGTGGCCGAGAGGAATCGACACACTCAGCTTGTCCAGGACATGTCTGCTCCTGGTGTTAGCACTGGAACCCCAGGGAACCCTCCACCCGCAGACCAGGACCTCGGTCGCCCTGACACAATCTCCGTCCTCGTGGGGCTGGCAGGTCAGCAGGGAGACGGACGACAGGGGCGTGTGCAGTGGCTCTGAGTTATTTTAACGATATTGCAGAATTGGGGGTAGAGGGTGACGATAGGCTCCTTGCTTTTGATGGCGTGTCCAGGGCAGGCCTCTCTGAGCAGGTGGCGCTGGGCAGGCGTGGCGTGAGGTGAGGGTGTGAGGTGTGCACACGCTGGGGGAGGGGCATGCCAAGCAGCGGCAGCGGCTCGGGCAGAAGCCCCGAGGCAGAGATGTGTGGCGTGGTGGAGCAGAAAGGGGACAGGCTGGGTGAGGAAGGGTCGGCCAGCTGGATGAACTGGGGCTCCCTTCAGAGGCAAGGGACATAAATGCCAGCTCCAGTTAGCATAACAAAAAAAATATGTATTGGCTACAGAAAAAAACAGGGATGTTGGCTTCAGGTATGGCTGTATCCTGGTGCTCAAATGAGATGTTCCTGTTTTGCAGCTCTGCTTGCGTCTGTGTCGTCTTCACGCTCAGGAAGGACCCGGCCTTCTACCTGCCCATGTGTGACTGAGCAAAAAGGGGTGCTCTGTTCTGAGCCCTGGTGGCAGGTGGCAGGCGAGGCAGACTGAGGTCTAGCATGGCTGGAGCGGAGCCTGTGAGATTAAGAGGAGGTGGCAGGACCAGAACACCTGGGCCTGGTCTTGTAGACTCCAGTGAGGACTTTGGACTTAGTCCTGCATGTGCTGGAAGACATCAGGAGGTGGCATAAAGCAGGGAAGTGACACGATCCCATTTCTGTTCTAGGAAGGTCCTTCCGGTCGCTGTGTGAGAAATGGGTGGGAAGGGCGAGCGGCGGCAGCAGGAATGGCGGGAGGCTAGTGCGGCTGTCCGTGTGAGCACTGATGCAGGGAGCAGATGCAGCGAGGAGAGGCAGCCCTGGGAGGGGCTTAGGAGACGGGCTGGGCCAAGCCGGAGGTCTGGGTTGGGGGCAGGTCTCAGCCCTGAAGGAGCTGGGCTGTGAGAGGGGCTCTGTGCCAGGTCAAGCCAACAGCCAATCCCTAGAGGTGGCACCTGTTTGCCCAAATGACATAAGCCCTCAGCCTGGAGGCCTGGGATCCTTTAAGCCCCCAAGGGAGCCCCAGTGCCAGGAGCTGCAGGTGGGCTGCAGATGGCCCCGGCTGCGAGGAGTGGAGGGCTGAAGGGCCAGAGAGCCTCCGGCTGGCAGCAGAAGGCCCCGGGTTGAGGGGACCCCGCTTCAGCTGCGGGCATCCCCCTTCTTCCACACCGAGGTCCAGGGCAGGCAGGATGCCGAGGGGAACATCAAGGTGCAGGCTAGGTCTCGGAGCCTCATAGCACCTGCCTGCCTTCGCTCCACACCAGGAACGAAAGGAGTTAAGGGGCCCTCCCTGCCCCCCGAGGGAGAGGTCAGCGAGAGCCACTCGCCAAGGAAGAATTGCCCAGAGTCCAGGCTGCCTGGACACTGTGGGCACACACTGGGATCACCCACCTTCAGAGCCCCCGTCAGGACTAGGTGACTCTGGGCCACTTCTGGAATGGGTCTAGCTGTGGATGTCCAAGCAGATGAGACATGATCATTTTTGAGGTTCCTGCTCTGACCAGGAATCAGACTCCAGGTTCGTCTAGACCAGGGATGGCAGAGGAAAGCCTCCCAGGGCCTGAGGCTGGGCAGCTCTCAAAGACTGCGTGCTCCAGAGGAGACTGGGCCTCCTTGCGCCACGCTGGGATGTGCCTTTGCCGAGCTTGGTGGCTGATGAAGAGAAGACCGAGGTCCGCAGAGCCGGGGAGAGCTGGCTGTACACGGGAGCGTGGCTGGGCTCCAGGTCGCTGTGGAGCATCTCTTTGGGGGGTGGCACTTTCACGCACGTCCCTTCTGATGCGACAATCCCACAGGGCAGAGTTGTCCCCACTCTACAGGCAACTGAGTTGGAGAAAGAGCCTGCATGGGCATTTGTTGCGTAATAAGCTCCCAGAAAATCTGAGATGTATAGCAAGCGAATGTCACCCTTTCTCCCTGGAGATTGTGACCTGAACTACCTTCAAGGGATCTGAGGACCTGACTTTGGCTCCATGCAAATTAGTCTTTCTTCCTCTCTCCCTCCTTCCTTCCTTTCCTTCTCTCCTTCTGAAACTATTTAAAGACAGCCTGCAATGTACTAGACACTATGCTAAGCCCTAGGAATAGAGTAGTGATATAAAAAAAACCAGACACAGGACCTGCCTTCAGTGGTCTGGAGCAGAACTGTCCGTAGCCACACAAACATGTGAGATGCAGCCAGGGGCAGTGTGACACCAGGGAAGGCCTCCCAGAGGAGGCGGCCCAAGCTGAGGGTAGGGGCTGAGTAGGAGTCACTAGGTGACGGTGGAGAAGGAACGGTTCCAGGCAGAGGGGACAGAGCAGACGAAGACCATGTGGGTGGCCAGCGGACGCAGTAGGAGAGGGATGCTGGCGGGCCGGCGGAGCAGGGCAGGCCAGCCAGGGCTTTGAAGATCACGTCAGGACCTGGCCTAAGGCCAGGTGGATGAGAGGATGCTGTGACGCGATGGTAGCTGCTTTCCCTCCACGTGGCAGTGAGGAGGCCACTGCGGTCCCCGGGGAAAGAGAGGAGAAGAACGGGGGGGGGGGGAGGTGGGGGACGTGGAAGTGCAGGGAAGCAAGCAGTGTCAAGGGAATGTAGGAAGGAGGCCAAGTGAACCAAGTGAACGGGACTGTGGTGATGGAGAGAAAGAGGCAGAGTGACCCTTGGTTTCTGAGCCGGCCGCCGGGGAGACTGGGAGGCCTTTGCTGGCAACGGCAAGCCCCAGGGAGCAGGAGGTTGGGTGGGAAGCTTAGGGGTTGAATTTCAGATCCCCACCTCACACCACACACAAAATTAAATTGAAGCAGAAGAAAACATAGGGGGAGAGCTTCACAACATTGGGTTTGGTGATGATTTCTTGTCTGAGACACCAAAACACATATAATAAAAGAAAAAATAGATAAATTGGACTTCATAAAAATTAAAAACTTTTATGCATCAAAGGACATAACCAACAGAGTGAAACCCACAGAATGGAGAGAATATCTGCAAATCAGATATCTGATAAAGGATTAATATCTAGTATATATAAAAACTACAACTCAACAACAAAAAGACAAACAACCCAATTCAAAAATGGGCACAGAACTTGAATAGAGATTCAAAGAAAATGCACAAATGGCCAATGAGCACATGGAAAGGTGCTCAGCATCACTAATCACTAGGGAGATGCAAGCAAAACCCCAGTGGACACCACTTCACTCCCATCAGGGTAGCTATCATCAGAAACAGAAAATAAATCTGATCCAGAACATGGGGGCAGTAGAACCCGCGTGCACTGCTGGCAGGAATGTGAAACGGTGCAGCTGCTGTGGAAGATCGTATGGTGGGTCCTTAAAAAATTAAACAGAGTTACTGCATGATCCAGCAATTCCACCATGGGGATACGCCCAAAAGAATTGCAGAGACAGATATTTGTACACCAGTGTCCATGGCAGCATCACTCACAATAGCCAAACAGTAGGAACAGCCCAAGATTTCTTCAGTGGATAAATGGATAAACCAAATGTGTCCATACATACAGTGGAATATCATTTAGCCCTAAAAAGGAAAGAAATTCCGGCTCATGCTACAATATGGATGAATCTTGATAGCATTATTCTAAGTGAAACAGGTTAGTCATAAAAGGACAAGTATGGTGTGATGCCACTTACATGAGGTTCCTAGAACCGTCAAACTCTTGGAAAGTGGGGTGGCTGCCAGTGGCCGGAGAAGGGGAGTTAGTGCTGGCTGGGGACAGGGTTTCGGTCTGGGAAGACGAGAGGTTCTGAGATGGATGGTGGCGATGGTCGCAGAGCAATGTAAGTGTGCCTAATGCCGCTGAACTCAGAGATTGTTAGAGCAGTAAATTCTACAGTCCGTCGTTTTAACCACAAGAAAAGGGAAAATAGATGAAAAAAATAAAATAAAATTGAGATGCTCATAGACCTAAATGTAAACGGCACAACTATTTAATATAAAGTGTCTAGAAGAAAGCATAGGAGAACATCTTTATCACCTAGAAGTAGGAAATGCTTCTTCAGAGAAGGCACAAAAATGCTAATCATAAGAGAAAAAACTGATATGTTGGGCTTGAGATCCGTTAAGTTTGAAGTGTAGGGACTTCGGGGCCGAGGCCAGGCAGGACACTGGTGCCGCTGCTCGTGCTAAGGCCTGGCCTGGAGGAAGCCTGCAGGCACCTGCATTCAGCTGGCATCTCAAACCAAAACCTGCGATTTGGGCCCATCTTGGTTCCCCCGCCGTGGGCGCCAGCACACTGGGCTGAATGGCTTTGAGTTGCTTCTGGATGGGGCGAGCTGTAGGCGTCCAAGCAGTGAGCCCAAGCGTTTGCCCAGGTGCCTGCTCTGACCAGGTCCAACACCCCCAGGCAGCCCCATAGGGCCGTCGCTCAGACCCTCCCTCTGCTTCCTCTCCGCCACTCGTGGCCCATCTGTGCATGTTAGCGGCTCCCTGCCCAGCGCTGCCGCCTGCACTCCCTGCCCAGGGCGGATGGGGCGGCACATGAAATCCAGTTTCCTCCCAACTAGAGGCTGGTCAGTTACGGTCAAAGGCATGTGGTGTCTGCAATAATTAGCTTCGAGTCTTGCTTGGGAACCAGCGCCTGTCGTCCGCCTTCTCCCTCCCGGTGCCGCCCTGGGGGTAGTCCCCACGGCTCCCATGCCACGAGGCATGCAGCAGCTGCAGAGACGGCACAGTGCGGTGGCTTCCTCAAGCCTCGCCTTGCTGGGGGTCCCCACGCATGGGGTCCTAGCCTTGAACCTCGCTCTCCCCGGCCATGCTGCGAGCCCTGCTGCTCCCATGCGTTCTGGGTCTGCCGCCCTGGAGCTGCCTCTGCATGGCCCTCGTGGAATCGGGTCGGCCTGGCCCCACCAGACTGCGGTTCTGGGTCTTTGTGGAATGCAGAGGTCAGAGACTCCCTTGAGGAGCTAATAAGGCAGAAGGCTTTCTCGGAAGAAAAACACAAACTTTTACAAGCAATTCCGGCAGGTTCCTTGTCCCCTCTGCAGCTCTCCGTGGACCTCGGCTAGAGACAGCCTGGTCTGGGGCAACCTGCAGTGACTCCGAGGCCACGCCAATGCTTCCCTGCCGCACCCTTCTGCCTGTCTTTGGGGGAGGTGTGACTATGCCCGTTCTGCACATGGAGGAACAGAGGCTCAGAGGGTAGCCCAAGCTGCCTGCCTGGCCCCTAAGGAGGAACTGGGACTGTCAGCCAGGAATTCTCACAGTCACTTTCTCCTCCTGTGGACTTGCCCGCCCTACCCACCGCGGCTGTTCCGCATGGGAGGATGGGCCGCGAAACAGTGATGGGGCCCTGACTCCATGACCGAGCAGCAGCCCCGGAGGGTGAGCTTTCGTTGGAGTCACCCTAAAGTCCCCAGCGTCCAGCCAAGGCCCAACCGACGGTGGGACCAAATAGGAGCAGACAAGGAGGGGCCTTCAGCTTTGGAGCCAGAAATGCTCTCAGACATCAGCTCTGTCCACCCTAGCTCTGACATCTGCACCTCTCAGAGCCTCAGTTTCCCTGTCTGTAAAATGGGAACAATACTCCTCTAACAGGGTCAGGCTTACAAAAGCCTAGGCAGGCGTGTATAAATATCCTCATCTTGCAGATGAAGAAACCAAGGCCTGGAGCAAGGGAGTGACCTGCTGAAGGCCCTGGTGCAAGCAGTGGAGCTGGGATCAGCCCAGGAAGGCCTTACCCATGCGCCCGTGACCAGATGCATGGTGTGTGACACGTATAGGCTCTGAGTAAAAGGGCCAGTTACCCCCCTTTTCCCCTGCCAGTCAGCCTGTGGGTGCTAACGCTAAAATGCAAAACAGCAAAAGCGACCCGGGAGGGGGAGCTTTGACCTGACCCCCAGGCCCAGCTCCTGCCTGCCAGGGCGCTATTTGATTTCCTGCACAGCACAGGCTCTTGCCAGGAGTGCAGGGCAGTGATGAAGGCAGATGGACTTGATTGCTCTTTTCTCCCTGCTTTTGTCTTTTCATCATCTCCTCCTGCTGCGATGGCAGGCGAGAGCCCGGCCCTCGTTCCGACGCCCACTCGCCACCTCCTTTCCTGAACCCTCCTTCCTCTGAGTCTGCTCAGAGCAGCTGCGGCTCACGCTGGAAGCGGTTAAGCCGCACGCTCTCCGCGACCCCAGCTCTGACGGCACGTTTCCGACTCAGGGTGATGTGGGGACGCTGACCGCGTGAGCGCTCGCCCTGAGCCAGGGGCAGCTGGGCCAGGACAGCAAGGTAGACCGGCCCTCCCCGCAGAGAGCTCCCAGGACAGCAAGGTAGACCGGCCCTCCCCGCAGAGAGCTCCCAGGACAGCAAGGTAGACCGGCCCTCCCCGCAGAGAGCTCCCAGGACAGCAAGGTAGACCGGCCCTCCCCGCAGAGAGCTCCCAGGACAGCGGCGTGGTGTGTGCAGAAGGCTCCGTGAGCGCCCAGGCGGCGGCGCCAGGTCTGCCCGGGAGTCAGAGGAAGCTTCACGGGCCAGCCCTTTAGAAGAACATTCACTTTTGCCCGTGGCAGGCACTTCGGCAGGGAAAGCTGCCTGGGCAAAAGCCTGGAGGCATGGAACCTTCCAAGATGTTCTGTACAAGAAAGGGACAGAAGGACGTGAGGCTGGAGAGGTAGGCTAAAGGTTTTGAACCTTGTTCTGAGGGCAGTAGGGAGCCACTGAAGGCTTTTGAGCAGGGAAGCTACCTAGTCAGGTCTGCCAGTGTGGCCACACAGCTCCATTCTCCTCCTCCCAACCTCTAAGGCCAGGGCCTCCACTCTGCGCCTCTTCCCTTGCCTGGCCGCGCTGCCCTGGTGATTTCACCGCCCCATGGCTTTAAATACCTCCCTTCAGCTGCCGCCTCCGTTTTTATATCTGCAGCCAGGGCCTCTCCTCACTCCCAACCCACGCGTCCAGCTGCCCACTTGGCATCCCCACTTGGACGTCTCACAGCATCTCAAACGTAACGGTCCGAAACGGGCTCGATCACACCCACCCAGACGCCTGCCCCTTCCCCAGCCCAGCGCAGTGCATGGCGCCTCCATGCTCCGCTCTCTGCCTAAAGGCATGCTGGAGCCACCTGCCCGTGCCCACTTCCTGGGGCCCACCTGCCCACGTCTCCGCAGGCCACACCCCTGCAGGCTGGGCCTGCCCCGCCCACCTGGATGACACAGTAGCTCACTCACCTCCCCCCTGCACTCCCTCTCACCCCGACAGCCCGTTCCCAAATGCATGATGGATCTTGCAAGAAGAAACGTTGGGTTCATCCACCACCTAAAATTCTTTAGCGACATTCCTCCACACCTGGAATAAAATCTAAAGCCCTGGCCTGGCTTCAAAGCCTTGCATGATCTGGCCCTTGCCTTCTCTGAGCCCGCCTTACCTTGCTCTCCCTCACTCACAAGCCCCGGCCACGTTGGCCTTCTTTGGGTTATTAAAAACATGCTCTGCCCCTTCCCATTTCAGTCTTTGCCTCTGCTGTTCCCTCTGCCTGCAACATACCACCCCAGCTCTTGGCACCGCCCCCCAGCAAATGGGCTTCCTGACAGTCCCTTACCCTCTCCACAGCATGTTCCCAGGGCTGCCTTCCCCAGCAGAGGGAAGGAGTAGGTGCAGTGTGCTTGGCACACAGTAGATGCTCGTTAAACGACTGCTGAGTGAAGAACTCTGAGAACAGGAGGAAGGGCCTAGAAGCAAGAGGTCAAGGGAGAGACAACGGGACCTGAAAGGACAAGGCAAACAGAGGAAAGGGGCCAGCGCCAGGCAGGGTGTTTGACTCTGGCCTTGAGGAGACTGGGGAGCCCCAGAAAGTTCTTAGCAGAAAGTTCTTATGGACGTGGAAGTGAACTCTAGGCAGGGGAGGCGGTGTGCCTGGCGGTCATGAGTGGGCCCTGAAATCAGACTGCCTTGGGCCAGATCTCAGTTCAGCAGCTTGCCAACTGTGAGACCTTGGGGTCCTCAGCTTCCTCCTTTGCAGAACAGGGCCTGCCGGCGAAGCCCGCTGAGAGCTCCTGAGACGGTAAGCAGCCTGCCAAGCTCTTGCTTAGTAAGCGTTAGGCGACACTGCTACTGCAGGGGTGCAGGGCGGCTCTTGGGCTGTGTGGCAGACACTGCGCCTGGTGCTGGGGTGCCCGGAGTCTAGCCAGCCCCCCTCCCGTCTCGCGGGGCCAGGCAGCTGAAGGGTGCCTGCGGTGCCCCGAGCCCTGCGGCGCCGGAGGTGCAGAGCAGACAGGGATTGATTCTGGGAGAGTCGAGGGAGGCCTCCCAGAAGAAGTGACCCTGGATTTCAGGGAGACAGTTTCCTTGAGAGAATATTTTGAGTCAGCAGCCACTGGCCCATGAGCAAGGTTGGGGGGGATGGGGCTGGCAGCTCAGCTCCCAAAAATAACCTGAATCTGAGGGCGGACAGCCCAGCAAGCCCCGGAAACCATGCCATTTCCCGCCGGTTCCGGCGACCTTGGAGCAGTCCTTGCCCGGCCCTGTGGCCCCGGACGGCAAGTGGGGAAGGCAAGGGCTGCCCAGGACAGAGCTCTGGCCCCGGCCCCGAGGGGTGGGATGGGCAGTGCAGGCCCCGCCGGCAGGCCCTCTCTCCCCCTGCGCGCGGTCCCTGGGCTGTCCTGGCCAAAGATTGGCAGGTGGCAAAAGGACACGCTGCGAGCTTGGCCACTCCCCCTCCCGGCCTCTGTCTGGCCTCTTACCTCCCTGTGTTAGTCCCTGCGCCGCGTCTCCGTCTGTCCGTGCGTCTCTCCCTCCCTCCCTCTTCTTCCCTCCCTATAGCTCGATTTATCTTTTCTAAAATAATTATTGATATTATTTTGGGTTAAGAAATCATAATTGCGTGCATTTATGGGGTACAATGTGATGTTTTGCTATATATACACACACAATGCAGCACGATTAAATCAAGCTAATTAACTACCCATCACCTTTCTTACCTACCGTCTTTATGGTAGTATCCATTTCTCTCTTTTGGAGTCCGCCTCTCCCTGGCGCTCTTCCTCCCCACCCCGCCCTCCCCTCGCCGCGCGCCCTCCCTCCCTCCCTCTCCTTCCCTCCTGCGCCCTTCAGCGAGAGGATTCCTAGAAGACACACACACACACAGACACACGCACACACAGACACACACATGCACATAGGCACACATGCGCACACACAGACACACGCACACACAGGCACACACATGTACACAGACACACACAGACACACGCACACAGGCACACACGCACACACAGACACACACATGCACATAGGCACACATGCACACACAGGCACACAGACACACACAGACACACGCACACATGCACACACACGCACACAGGCACACCCAGGCACACAGACACACGCACACATGCACACACACGGACACACAGACACACGCAGACATGCACACAGGCACACACACGCACACACACATATACACACACAGACACACGCACACAGGCACACACAGACACACACAGACACATGCACACATGCCCACACAGACACACACATGCACATGCACACACAGACACACATGCGCACACACAGACATAGGCACACACAGACACACACGCACATACAGACATGTGCACACACAGGCACACAGAGACACACACCTGCACACAGATACACAGACACATGCACACACGCACACACAGACACATACATGCACACGCACTCACAGACACACAGAGACACATGCACAGACACACATGCGCATACACAGACACACGCACACACAGACACACACCTGCACACAGATACACAGGCACACGCAGACACGCACACACAAGCACACACAGACACACACAGATACACACACACAGACAGACACACGCACACAGGCACACACAGACACACACACACAGACAGACACACGCACACAGGCACACACAGACACACACGCATACACACAGGCGCACACACACAGACACACCCACACAGGCACACACAGATACACACACACAGACACACACGCACACAGGCACACACAGACACACACGCATACACACAGGCACACACACACAGACACACCCACACAGGCACACACGCATACACACAGACACACACACAGACAGACACACGCACAGACACACACACACAGACAGACACACACAGGCACACAAAGACACGCACACACACAGGCACCCACAGACACACACGCACATGCACACACACACAGGCACACACAGACACACACACAGACAGACACACGCACACACACAGACACATGCACACACACACAGGCACACACAGACACACACACAGACAGACACACGCACACACACAGACACACGCACACACAGGCACACACAGACACACACAGGTACACACAGACAGACATGCGCACACACACAGGCACACAGACAGACACACACACACAGACACACACACAGACAGACACGCACACACAGACACACGCACAGGCACACACAGACACACAGGCACACACAGACACACAGGTACATACAGACATGCACACATGCACATACATTCACAGACACACACAGATACGCACACACAGAGACACACACGCACACACACACATGCACAGACATACAGACACAGGCACACACACAGACATAAAGACAGACATACACAGAGACACAAACACGCACAGACACAGACACACACGCATGCACCCACACACAGACACACATGCATACACAGACAGACATGCACACACACAGAGATGCAGACACACATGCACACAGAGAGAGACACATGTACGCACACACACAGACACGCATGCGCACAGACACACACGTGCACACACAAACACACACGCGCAGGCTCGCTGAACCAGCGCCCAGGCTCCAGCCTCCCTGGCCCAGGCGCGGGAGGAGGGTGGACGGGGCCTGTGCGCTGAGGCTCACGGGGCGGGGCCTGCGCCGCCCGGCCCCCAGCGCCACGCTCACAGCTGGTGCCGGGCGGCTGTCTCCGTGGGGAGAGGGCCCGGAGCTGGTTCCTCCGTGTGTGCGCTGCTGGGCTTCCAGGACAGTCAGACTGGGCAGGTCAGACTGCAGATCGGGTCACTGGGCCCATTCAGCAGAATTATAAATAGCAGCTGTGCCCAGCCCAGCCCAGCGAGCCGCCAGGGCCACCACAGGGCCCCCGCCCCTGTTCTCCACCCCTCCAGCCATCCCTCTGAGGCAAGACCTGCCTCTCTCTGTACTGCCAGTGGGTCCCCAGGTCAGTATCTGATGTGTTGTCGCCATGGCAACCTGCACGTCCCTGTCTCAGGTTTTGAAAGGTGGGGGCAGGGGACGGAGGGAGATATCCAGTGGCCTGCAATCAAAGGTCACTGCTCTATCTATGCTGGGGCTTGCTGGCTCTCAGGGGTGGGGGAGCAGGGCCCTGTCCTCCAGAGATCCCACCCTGCTAGAGGAGGGTGAGGCAGAGATGGGAGGCCCTGAGGTCTGGCAGAGGGGCACCACCCCAGGACTCTGCCAGTGAACTTGGCACAGGGGATTGAGACTTGGGTTCAAATCCTTTATCTCCACCCACTGCTTAGCTTACCTTGGGAACACCACTTAACCCTCTGAGCTTAGCATACCCCCCCAGCCCCTGACGGCATAACTGAGGAGATCGAAGCCAGCCAGCCAGGAGGCAGGCCCCTCAGCTTTGTGCGCTTAACTCTTGTTAGTCCACAGAGCAGTGTAGCTTCAGGGCGAGGCTTGCAGACTTCAGAATCACATGACCTGGGGTCAGAGGTGGCCTCTGCCATTCCCCAGCCAGATAATCTTAAGTAGTTGCTCAATCTCTCTGAGCCTCAGTTTCCTCATCTATGAAATGGGCATAAAAACAATAACCCAACCCCACTGTGTTGTTTTGATGGTCAGATGGGCCTCAGTAGGAGAAGGTGCAGAGCCAGCAACCCACACATGGCAGCTGTTCTGAACTGTCACTGCTATCCCAACCTCCTCATCAGAGATAGCTCTGCCTTCATCACTAACTCACTGGGTCACTTCAGGCACCTCCCTGTCCCTCCCAGGTCTCAGTCTCCCCATCTGCAAGACAACCATGGGACCACTCAGGCCCTGTGTGGCTGTGAGGTCTGTGGGTCTCAAGCAGCCCCCTGGGCCGGGCCGTTTCTATTGTTGCATACTGATGCCCTCACCAGGCCTGGGCTCCTGAAACCTGAGCTTGGCAGGAGGGACACCCTGCATGGTTGCCTGGCAACTGGCGTGCGAGCCAGGAGGCTTGGGTGTCAGGGTGTCCAGCGGCAGCCCCCTCCCCAAAGGCCCACAGAAGCAGGAGGGCTCAGGACAGATCCTAGCAGGGCCAGCCCGGGGGACTCCTCCTCTCACACCTGCTCGGCCCCGGCCTGTCTCAGGACCCATTTTCCGAGGTCATTGGCCTGGAATATTTTTATAGGTGGAGCATGTGGTCAGGCTGAGAGAGAGAAATCCGAGCCTCCCTGCACTGCCAGCCAGGACAACTGCTGTCACCGCCACCCTCCTCCTGGAAGTCCACAGCCCAGGTTTGCCCAAAAGCATGGAGAATTCCCTGACCTCCTTGGGAGGGATGCTGATGTTGGCTTCTGGAGCTCCCAAGGTGCTTCGCATGGGCCTTGGGGCCACATTTAACAAATCATGTCACCCTTCTGTTCACAGGGCCTCCCTGCACAGCCTCTCCCACGCTGTCATCCCTTCGCCTAGCAGGTGCGTTGCTGAGCACCGTCCCAGCTCCTCTGTGTTCTGCCTCCGTGACCTTGGAGGTCAAGGTCTTCTTACCTGTAAAATGGGATAATAAGAATACCTGCCACATAGCGTTGGGTGGATCGGAGGATGACGTGAACAGGTGCTCAGCGTAGGCTCGGCACACAGGAAATGTTTCGTAAATGTTGGCATGTCAGCATAATTTCATTAAGTCCTCACAACGCGCAGGCGCCGTGCCAGGTCGGGAGGGAGCTCTGCCAGGCTTTTTGAGACGGGCTGTATCCTTGCTCTCCGTCCATACTACATTGCACATCGTGGTAGCGCCATGGCCAAAGTGCCACATGAGTGGAAATGAAAAGTGAGCCCTTTCTCCTGAAACGCGTGCCTGCCCATTAGCTGCAAACCTCATTTCCAGCTCCAGGTGTTCTGTAGACTCCCTGACGGCTGCATCACCCACAGAGTCCCCAACATGTGTCTAAAATCTCTGAAGTTCCCGGTCTCTGTCCGCCGTGTGGGTGGGGTGGAGTGAGCAGACTGAAATAGCCAGGCGGACAGATGGCGGAGAGAGCGGGCCTTGGCACCAAGACGGGACCCGCGCAGCTCGCACCCTGGGTGCCTCGCCGGCCGCCCTAGCCCCAGCAATGTGCCACGTGACCTGTGTCGAGCAAGCCCTCGTTCCCTTTGAATCCAGTCCCCTCATCTGTAAAATGGGCAACTTGCTCCCACTGCGCCAGGGTCACGACGGGACAGGGAGGCTGGCTGTGGAGAAGCCTCCAAGAAACAGTAATTATTCATAACGAGATGACAGCGCGGGCAGAGGGCCGGGCTGGCGGCCTTGCGTTCGCCAGCAAAGCCGCCCTGCGTGGCTGCCAGCCCTTTGGCCCGGGGCTGCTTCTAACAGCAGGTGACGTGTCCAGGCTCACGGCTCCAGAGTTTTATCCTTGGCTTCTTCCAAACAGGAAGGGCCTGCCATCTGCTTCCCACCCTCACGCGCAGCCCGCCAGGTCAGCCGAAGCCCCGCGCCTTCCCCTGCCGGCGCCTGTCAGCTGCGCCAGGGAGAGGAATCCCACTACCTCCCGGCGCCGGTCCTCACGCACGGCCCGCGGGGCGGGCGGGCGCAGGGCTGCCGGGCGGGCGCAGGGCTGCCGGGCTGCCCCGCACCGCCTTCCTCTCCCCTGGCGCCCGCCACAGGGAGCCCCGCTTGGGAGGCTTCTGGGTCTAGGAGTCGATTCAGAGTCCCGAGGTCAAGAGCTCAGCCTTGGGACTCAAGTCCTAGTGTGAATCCCGGCCAGGCTGTGCCTGGCTGTGTGACCTTGGCCGGTGACCCCACCTCCCTGGAGCCCAGTTTCCTCACCTGTGAAAGGGAGGAAATAAGAGCCCCTACCTCAGGGGCTGCTGTAAGTGCCAGTGAGATGACGCAGCCAGCCTGGGCACACAGCAGGTGTTCCGTGCATGCTCTCTGCCTTTGTATTCCAGTGCAAGTGTGTGTGAAGAAGCCACGAGTGCTGGCCCCGACATCTTGTTCTTGCCTGGTTGCTGGGGCTAAGCTGCAGGTTTCCACAGCTGCCTCCCCACGCGTCCACTCCACGAGCTTTTGTTAGTGCCAGCGGTGCCCGTCAGTGTGCTGGGGACTCGGACAGTCCAGGGGGTCAGTGGGCTCTGCCTGGAGAGTGGGACCAACACAGGGTTTACTGAGGAGGGGCTCCTAGGGTGGGGCTCTGGAGGATGAATAGGAGTCCACCAAGCAGATAAACAGAAGGCAGGGGACAGCCTGTACTAGGCATCGGCATAGCAGTGGTCCACAAAGCAGCTCTGAGTTGGTGTGTTATTACTAAAATGAGAAAAATTCCCCACATAGATGTTTCAGTGGCCAGAAGATAACTCTAGCTGACCCAAGGACACACAGGTGCCCATCGGGATGGAAGGGAGGGTTGCCACGAGCCAGAGAGCCCCTCCCCTGGGCCCTAATCCAGTGTTAAAGACTCACCCCAAGTCAGCCCGAGAAGGCCTCGAAGAAGCCATCTAGCTCAGCCTCCTCAGTTTACAGGTGGGAAACTGAGGCCCAGAGTGGGAACAGTAATCAGTGAGTCCGTTGGAACTCCAGACGGAAACGCGCTCTGAGCGCTCTCGCGGGCGCCATCGCTGCGCTGCTTCCGGCCAGGGCGACCTGCTCGCGGCCTCCCTGGGAGCGCGAGTCGCCTGCGGGCATGGGGCCGCACGGAGCCTGGCCTCTGCTCTCTCCGCGGCCGTCGTGGGCACGTCCTCCGCACACCAGCCCAGACGCCGGCCCTCCAGGGAGCGGCCTCTGCATCCCAGCCCGCCGCTTTCTCGCGCCCTACACACAGTCTTTGTCCAAACCGCACACACTCCCTGCACCTCGGCGCCTGCCCCGCTCGGGCGTGTGCACGCACGCCCGGGTAGCTGTGCCCGTCCGGCGGACGAGGGGGAGCCGGATGTCCTGCGCGGCGCAGGGAGCAGGGGCTTGGGGCCCCGCAGGGCCAGGGGGCTGTCAGACGTGAACGCTTGCCGGGTCTCCTGAGGCCTTGGACTCACCTTGGTTTTTGAGCCCTGGGGGATTTGGGCAGGACTTGAGCCTCCTCGAGAAGCTAGAGAGACTCGGGGCGAGGGGGCCGGGCTGGCTCTTGGCGAGACATGGGGAGGGGTCTCTCAGGGCGTCCTCCAGGCCTGGGCAGGCCTGCTCCCAGGATGGCAGAAGGGGCTGGTGCTCACGGAAAACCCTGTTCACGGGCAAAGTGGGGCCGCCCCTGGAGCATCCCAGGAGTGGGGGGAGGCTTAATAAGGCGAGGTCTCTGGCGGGCCTCGGGCCTGCGCCCGCCCTGCCAGCACCTGCTCTGTGGCCTCAGGCCAGCGCCCCCTGCCTGAGACCTCCATTCCCCGGCCAGAGCTCACTGTCATTCACTCACGGCCTGCCTCCGGCTGGCCCCGCTCAGGCTGAGCCCTGTGCCCTGCGCTCATTCACATCACCCTTCCAGCGCCCCGGGAGGGAGGACCCATTGCTGCCTCCAGGCGACAGATGTGGCCGCTGAGGCCAGAGGACTGGCCTGATTCACCCACGGCTGCTCAGCAGGGGCGGAGCGAGGTGCCTACCTAGACCTCCCCGCCTGTGAGCGGGGTGAGCTCCCCCGACAAGTCTGGCCCTGCTGAGCTAGGAGTCCAGTGAATCCCCTACAGGGGACGGCACAAGGACTGCAGGTCTAGGGCCCCAGGTATGAGGTGGAAGGTAACGGGCAAAGAAGATGGCATTGCAGGTGGGGATCCCAGCCACACGGCAGCGTGCAGGCAGGCTGCTGCGGACTTGGGGGCTTGGCTGGCTTCTGATTCTGAGGCTTGGAGCCTCAGCATCAAGCCCATGACTCTGCGCAGCTTCAGCAAGGCTGGGGTCCCCTGGCCCCGCGTCCCCTGGGAGGCTGCATTCGCATCTGTCCCTGCGCAGATGGCTGGTGAGCGCAGCTAGCAGCCCCCACCCCCACCCGCACCCCCTTCTGTCGCAGGGACTCGCTGCGCTGGGGAGTGTGGTGCACCATTATTTTTAGAAGTGGCACCATCTGTTCAAGGTGCTGGGTGGATTCTGTTCATCTCCACGGTGGCCGGGGACAGCCATGCCAAATCAGGAGAAGAGCTGCAGGGCTAGTCAGGGCCCCCACGGTCACACTCTGCCTGGGACGGTCACTAAGCAGCATGCTGACCTTCTGGGTGTGGGAGCCCATGAGATTCTATAAGCCACAGGGCATGGATTCTGGGGTCTGGGGTCTGGGGCTGCCACTGGGACAGCTCTGGGGTCGGAGCAGCCAGCACAGAGGACAAGATCAAGGTGGGAGACGTCCTGTGCCCTGAACACCCCACCTGGTCCCTGGGCCTGCGCCCAGGGCTGCCTCTTGGCAGATTCTGTGTGTCCTGGCCCTGCCCTCCAGGTTGGAGAGAGGCAAAGGAGAGGAGAGTGACGACCACGCCATAAGGACACTCCGTGGGATCCAGCACTGGGTGTGGTGGAAGATGTGGTCCAGAAGGGCTGGAACACTTCCCCACTCGCCACCCCTGATCTCCAGTGTGTCCCACCGCCGGAGTGGCCACCATGTGATACTTTGGTACAGAGCAGAGCCTCTGACAGCAGTCTGCCTGCATCCAGATTCAACAATTATATGGCGCTGGGCAACTTCCTTAACCTCGAAAAGTTCCATTTGCTCATCTGCGAAATGAACACCGGCAGCTGCTACCTGCCAGGGTTTGGGTGCGGATTTGGGCTCTAAGGCCGGTAGGGGTGGTGTGGGGTCTGGCCCCCAGGAAGGATTTGAAATAAGCTATTCCTGCCATCTGGTTGGCGGTTTCTGCTTTGAAATGCAGGCATCACCCTAGGACTCACAGGGGCCAGCGTCCTACTGCAGTCCGATTGCCTCCTCAGTCACGGAGCCAGCACTGGCAGAGGCCTGTCCCGTGCTGGGGCTGGGGAGGCCCTGTTCTCAGGAATCTCTAGGTCTAGTGGGGAGGAAAGCTGGCAAAACCCACCCCAAGACAGAGGGTGGCAGTCCAGAGATGGGGTCGAGGAGTAAGCCACAGTGATAGGCTGGCACAGGGAAGGGGATGGAAATTTGGAGCAGGGGAAACCGAGAAAACTGCCAGGTGGTATAAGGTTGTGGGGCATAAGGTTGGAGGAATGGAAAGGCAGTGGCAGACCCTTCTGGACAGAGAGAACATGTATGCAAAGGGCGGGAGGCAGGAGTTCGCATTAGTTGTTCTGAAAAGGGCAAGGAGTTCCTCTTAGACCAAACCCCAGAGAGCCTGGCTCAGAGACAGTGGGGCAGGACCCTGGGGGCTGTGATCATGAAAATATTTTTTTAAATAGACACCAGGGCCTGGGCAACATAGCAAGACCCACCCCCCATCTCTACAAAAAAAAATTGTTCTTAATTAGCTGGGCATGGCGGCTTACACCGTAGTACCACTGTTCAGGAGGCTGAGGCCAGAGGATCTCTTGAGTCCAAGAGTTCAAGGTTACAGATCATAGTTACAGCTGTGGTCACACCACTGCATTCCAGTCTGGGTAACAGAGCAAGACCTTGTCTCTAAATTAAAATAAAATAAAAAGTAGGCACTGGAAGCCAGTGAAGGTTTTTAACCCAGAGAGTGACACACTCAAATCCAAACGGTGGCATGATGTTGTGGTTTTAGGGTCAAGCAGGCCTCAGGTCCACTGCTGGTTCTGCCACTTATTAGCTGTGTGAGCTTGGGCATGATGCTGTTTTACCTCTCTGAGCCTCAGTTTCCCCATCTGTAAAATAGGCATAATAATACCTACTTTGTGGGGCTGCCATGAGATATGCACAGAGCCTCACACAGCTCCTGACACGCGGGAGCCACTCTGCGAATGGCATCGCCGTCAGCGTCGCTCCAGGGGAGCAAAGAGGATGAGAGGCTGGGGAGCCCAGGGGCCGAGGGGCCGAGGAGCCAGCCAGAAGGCTGTGGACAAGAGGCCTGCACTAGAGCCAGGAGCCTGGGGAGGTGAGGAAGAAGAGGGGCCGAAGCCCTTATGCTGGTGCTCCCTGGGCCTGGGCACCTGATGAGACGTGAGGCAGGGATCAGAGTCCAGGGTGGCCTGGAGGGTCCGGGTCTGAGTGCTTGGGAAGGTGCTGTCGATGCCCTAAGGAGCGCAGGGTCACAGAAGGATGAGGACATTTGGAGGATCCTGGGGAACTTTGGAGGGGACATTTGGCAGCCACTGGAATGTCAGCTCTGGAGCTTGGGAGAAAAGATGAAGTTGAGTGGTCGGTTTGGAAACCAGCCATGTGAGGACGGAAGTTGATGCCAGGTGGGTGCATAGCCCGGGAGATGGGAGGCATTAAGAAGGTCAAGGGCAGGACCACAGGAAACGCCTACAGTTAGCCAAAAACAGATGAGCCACAGTGGGCAGAAGCCTGGGCAGATGTGGTCAGAGAAGACACAGTGGGAAACAGGAGGGGAGGGGACGTCAGCCATGGGCAAGGACACGAAGAGTGAGAAGGGCCGTGGAGTTGGCTGGTTGGAGTCATCCCCAGAGGCCACCCAAGGGCCTGGTCCAGTAGGAAGCAGCATTTGGATGGTCAGCGACAGGGAGCTGAAGATGCTTTTGAGCCAGAGACTGGGCCACAAGAGCAGGGCAGGACTGTAGGACCCGCAGCCAGGGAAGTGTTGGCTGCCAGAGGAAGGGAGCCCCCAGAGCACCAGGGCAGTAGTGGCTGGCTTGGTATCCCCAGCCCCCACCGGCAGACACTCATTCAGCTATGCAGGGCGGCTGCAGAGCTGTTTTAACCAGCCCCCAGGTGATGTCAACGCAGGTAGCCCTCGGGGAACCATACTTTGAGCAGCCCTGTACTGGGGTCCCCGAGCTCCACCCACCTTTGCCATGACGGACGGAATGGGCCCAGGTATCAACCTCCACTTATTCCCACCTGCTCTCAGCTGCCCTTCTGGCCTCCTGCCCTTCAGATTCACCTCCCCCAGGTCTGAGGCAAAGTTGGTAGCCTCACCGAGACCTCTGGCTTTCTGGCAAGGAGACCGTGGGTGGAGATAATCTGGGCTCAGGTGTGGAAGGCAGTGAGTGCACAGCTACCAAGCCAGGGTGCCTCTGCTTTAGCCTGGAAGAGCTAGAACAACAGCAGCCACAGCAGTGAGAAGGATAGACTGAAAGACACCTCTACCTGCACGGATATATGAGTCCCTGCTGGTGCCTGCGTCATTCTGAATCCCTCACTCCTTTGAATCCAAAAGACCTGTTTTCTGCTGTTTTTAATCTCACTTTCTCAATACAGTTAGATTTCCTAGGCTCTGTGTTCTCAGAACATATAGAAAGACTTTCCCACAAGCCTTAGCTTCCTGTTTCTCTGATCTAGACCCCAAAGGACTCACTCAGCTATTCAAAAGTAATCTCCCAACTTAGACACATCCCCTGGCACCTCCGTGGGTGACACTTTCCTCCCCCACCCCATGGAGGAAAGAATTTAATAAACTCAGTCAAACTGAGATGCTACCGTTTAAATATGGTCCCAGTCCTGGCAGAAACCGGACGGAAAGGACCGTGAGCACTGCAAAAGAATGAATCACTAACTGTGGAATTTCTGGCATCAGTGGCAGATGGCACTGATGGACTGAGATGGACCCTCAGTGCATGCACTTAAGTGACACTGAATGGCCTTTTGCATTGTATCGTTCTGTTGGCTCAGACCTGCTTGCTGGAACAGCCCCATGGCCTGAAAACCAGGCTTGGAGCCTCAGCAACAAATACTTGGGGTCAGCTCACTGTGCCTGCTCATAGAACTCATGGAAAAGGCCCAGTGCCCTCCCCAGCACCTACATCCAGCACCCCAGATTCGGGGAGGGGCACCTTGGCCCCAGCCTCTCCAACCCCACGCTCCATTAGTCTGCATTGTTGTCGTGGAAAACTCCTAGGGGCACTGAACACTGCTCTGTGTCAGCACCACAGCATGTGAACAGCTCCTCAACAAGTCCTTAAAGCCCACTCTCACACCCCTAGTCAGCACTGTGGCCTGGAATATGGCTCCCCGTGGACCTGTTCCCCAGGGCCAGTTTCTTTGTCCTCCAGGGGCGGGGGCACGGGGGGAGGGTACCACCTTTCAGCGCCAGGACCAGGTGGACAGCTCTCACTCCCAGCCTCTTCTGTTCAGCCTGCAGGGGAGGGGGGCCTGCGGTTATCAGGTTCCCTGACCTTAGCCACCTGATCCCTCCCCAGCACCCACCTCCGCCCGTCCATCAGCACTTCCTCCCCAGAGTCAGCTCACTGGGCCCCAGCCCTCCACGGTCAGAGGTGAAGCCTGAGGACTCGCCAACCAGCCAGTGACCTGTCATGTGTCATCAGAATGCTGATCATGGAAGAACCCTGAGCTTCAATGTACAAACCAGAAAAAAGGGCAGGAGCCCGGTTTGCTGGAAAGAAGGGTGTGAGTGAGCCTGGGGACCTCTTGACAGTGCCTACATGCGAGAGAGAGCTGACTTGCCACCCCTTAGCCACAGGACCCTACACCAATCACTGCACACTGTGTCTTCTCCTCTGTAAAATGAGGGCACCAGTACCTGTGCTTAGGTTGTTGTGAAGGATTAAATAAGTATGCAGAACATTACTGGCACACAGCAAGTGTTAGTGTTGCAGTTATCATTATTTTGTATCCTTTTTTCAAGCCTGTGTGTGATCCGTGGGGACAGGGCAGAGTGGGAGAGAAGTAGTGGGGTGAATGCAGGAGACAGTCACTGTGGCCAGTCAGGCCGGTTAGGACCTGGATGCTGGGGCAGCCACCTCTGCAAAGCTGACCTCAAGAAGTTCGGTGCAGCTGGAGGGCAAGAGTTGGGCAAGGCAAGAGATGAGGCTGGGAGGTGGCTGAGGCATTTGGCTGAAACCAAAGAACAATGTCCAGAGCAGCTAGTCCTTCCCTGGCAGGGCCGCCGTCCCCAGCCTTCCCACTGCATGTCCCCTTTCTTGTAGCCCAAAGTGAAGCCACCTCAACACTTCTCTGCCTCAGCAAAGCTTTCTTGCTTCCATCTCCTGGTGACTTTACTGTTTTAGCTTCATCAGAAAACTCGCAAAGACTCTAGAGGGAAGATTTCTAAACATAGAGTGCATAAAGGGTACAAATTTTGGAAGGCAGACACTGCTGTGCCCCTGGAGGAGCAGTGGAGGCCAGAGGCAGAAGGCGAATTTTGGTCAGCTTTTGCCTACCTGGTTCTAGGGCATTCTCCTTTCTTTGGCCTCCAGCCAGGCAGGACTTGGCCTGCAACTGGGACATTCACTCCTGCTAGAGACAAGCGTCAGCAAGGAAGCCAGGGCACTACCTGAGCCCTGGAAAGCCAGGACTGCAGGCGGGAGAGTCTTTGTGGGCAGCACTAAAATAGCCCTTCATTCGACACAGCATTTGCTCAGCTTGCACCCTCACTTTAGAGAAGAGGCAGCCGAGGCAAGAGGCAGGAAGCTGTGGCCCAAGGCCACGCTGCAACTTGGTGAAGGGCAATGTGATGCAGAGGAAAGACATACTTTGGACTAGAGCAGACATATTTATACTTGTCAAGTCTTATCCATATGGCCTTCGTCATCCGTGACTTCTCCAGGCCCCAACTTGCTTGCCTGCAAAGTGGGGACAGTGACACCACACAGCCCATATTTGCTAAGCAACTGCTGTTAACAGTAGTGGTCAAGCCAAGATCAGGACTCAGTGGATCTGGTTCCCAGGAAAAGCCATTTTGGTTACATCCTCCCAAAATCTGAACCAAAAGTTGTGCAGGAATCACTTGACTCAGGCTGTAGATCCTGACAGTGAGGTTGGGGTTACTTGGGATCCTTAGTAGCAAAGTGGCAAAGAGGTCTTTGTGTCAAAGACCTTAAACAGCAGGAAGGAAGCTCTCAGCATCTCTCTTGCTCTCCTCATAACCACTGTGCCTGGGGCAGGGCCTGAGATGCAGCCCATTAATTTTATTGGCTGGGTGGATGGATTGACAGGTGGATAGATGGATGGATGGACAGATGGATGGATGGATGAGCAGACAGGTTGGGTGGGTGGGTGGATGGATGGTTGAACATCTGCTGGATGGATGGATGAAGCTGATGGGTGGAGGGAGGGCCAGAAATGGGAGGTATTTCCTGCCACCTAACATTGGCAGCTCCTCTGGAGAACAGAGGTCAGTGGAGAGGGTCAACACTGGGGGGATGTTAGGGACCACTACCTTCCATCAGGCCAGTCATGAGGGTGAGAAGCTATCCAAGAAGCCCCAGGTCCCTCACCTCCCACCCCCAGGCCAGCTCCAGCCACCTGTGCCTTCAAGGATGATGTAAGGCTGTTTCTGTATGACTTTTTTTTTAGATTTTCCTTTTCTGGTTAACAGAATAGGAGTTGTCTAAAAATAGCACTAAATTTGCTTCTGAGGTGTTCATTATGAATTCCCTTCCTCTTTCCCAGCTCTCTCTTCAACTGTGAGACTTGGAGCTGAGATTGTCGTCGTCAGCTCTGATGCACACACGCGTGTGCACAGTGAGGCTTGCACACTCAGAGATAGGTGTGCCACAGGTATCTCTGGCTCACTCACACTGACGCACACGCACTCATGCTGACGTGCTCCAGTAGACCTGCATGGCACACCTTGTCCTTCAGGGTCACTCACAACAAGCACACACCTGCTGACACACGACAGGAACCCACTCACATGCAAAACTGTCACTTATAGCCCAGCTTAATGCCAGCATTTCCACACTCCTTCTGATATAGCTGTGCCCCCAGACCCTGTCCCCTCTGGCTGACCACCATAATGTGCTCCCACGGACCCTGCATGCCCACACTCGACATGCACACCCGACACGTCCTCACTCACCTGCACACCTGCACTGATCCATCATGCCCTCACCTGCACACTCGCACTCACCTGCACACCCACTCACCTACACACCTACACTGATCTGACACACCCTCACTCACCTGCACACCTGCACTGATCTGACACACCCTCACTCACCTGCACACCTGCACTGATCTGACACACCCTCACTCATCTGCACACCTGCACTGATCCATCATGCCCTCACCTGCACACTCGCACTCACCTGCACACCCACTCACCTACACACCTACACTGATCTGACACACCCTCACTCACCTGCACACCTGCACTGATCTGACACACCCTCACTCACCTGCACACCTGCACTGATCTGACACACCCTCACTCACCTACACACCTGCACTGATCTGACACACCCTCACTCATCTGCACACCTGCACTGATCTGACACACCCTCACTCACCTGCACACCTGCACTGATCTGACACACCCTCACTCATCTGCACACCTGCACTGATCCGTCATGCCCTCACTCATCTGCACACCCACACTCACCTGCACACCCACACTCACCTACACACCTGCACTGATCTGACACACCCTCACTCACCTGCACACCTACACTGATCTGACACACCCTCATTCACCTGCACACCTGCACTGATCTGACACATCCTCACTCACCTGCACACCTGCACTGATCTGACACACCCTCACTCATCTGCACACCTGCACTGATCCGTCATGCCCTCACTCATCTGCACACCCACACTCACCTGCACACCCACACTCACCTACACACCTGCACTGATCTGACACACCCTCACTCACCTGCACACCTGCACTGATCTGACACACCCTCATTCACCTGCACACCTGCACTGATCTGACACATCCTCACTCACCTGCACACCTACACTGATCCGACACACCCTCATTCACCTGCACACCCACACTTACCTACACACCTACACTGATCCGACACACCCTCACTCACCTGCACACCTGCACTGATCTAGCACATTCACACTGACATGCCCACTACACCCACTGCCACCAGGCTCTCTCTCCTCGCACACAGAGGGAGTTTCCTCCCCCAGAGAGGGATCTCCAAGAGAGGGGCTGAAGCTGTCTGGGTGAGGACAAGCGAGGAGCTGCTGTGCCCTGCCCTGGCTGCCAGGCGGAGTTCGCCTGCTTCTCTGGGTCACACAGAGGAGGGGAGGGCTCCTCACTACTGGGGCAGCGGGGCCCCTATGGGAAGGCCAGAATTTGCAGCCAGGAGAGGAAAGCAAACAACCCAGCCCATGGGACTAGAGTGAGTCGGCAGGGCCAGGGCGAAGGGAAGCCGGCCTTGTTTGCTGTGCCAGCGAGCGGGGCCTCCACAGCCATCTGAAAGGTGACGGAGCTAGTGGGTGTGGCAAGTCAGATCTGAGTTCTATTTTAAAGACAGCACTGTGGGGACAGCCTGGCTTAACAGCAGGTAGAGGCAGGGAGTGAGTTAAATTATCAGACACCAGTCACCGTTTAACCACTTTGCTGCGCGCTCACCGGCGCGACCCCTGGCCCGCAGCCGCACTCAGGGCCGCGGCGCTCGGCGCTGCGCAGTGACCACGAGGCCGCTTTGCTGCCGTGTGATGAGCAAAGCTCGAAAGCACTGGAAGCTTGTTTGGCTTTACAGGCAGCTCTACTTGTCATGTAAATCAGAATAGGTAACATATACGTATATGTTTTCATTACGTTATTTTTAAATGTTCACAATTTTATTTTGATAAACGAAAAATTAGAAAAGTCAGATCACGGCTGTCGGCTACAGTCGCTGTGCGCGTCCCTCTGTGGCTGCCGACTACAGTCGACGCTGGTCCCGAAAGTGCTTAACACGTGCTTCTTCAGTGCCAGAAACTGTGCTAAGTTCTATCTAAATTAATACTTACAAAACCCTGTGACGGGGGCTGTGGGATTGTCTCCGTTTGGGGGAGGAGAAAACCAAGGCACAGAGAAGTTAAGAGCCCTCTCCCAGTCACACAGCTAGTAACTGGCAGAGCCAGGCTTCAGTGACCAGGGCTCTCCAAACTGGACTTGCGTCCCCAACCCAGGCACTGCTGCCAGGGGCAATTCAAAAGGAAGGGTGACTTTAAAAATGCATATCAAGGTGGCATTTAAACATAGTGCATCTTAAAACAGAAGGATTTAGCACCCAAAAGTTATTTTTAGCACATAATTCATTTGCACCTGTCCCAGCTACCATCCTTCAGTCAAAGCGGTTGGTTTGGGGCTCTTTTGGTTTTTTTTCATCCTTTCTTCGAAAGATAGATTCCTTCGTTGTTAAATTAACTCAAAAAAAAAATATTGCTCCTTCCTCTGCCAGCCTCTCTCCTGGCAAAGACATTTTATTAAGGTGCCTGTAACCTATTCCTGAGGCATTGAAAGCTAACAATACAGAGTCATTTACATGCTAATGAGATGAGAGTGAAATGCATAAATCTAGTATTGTCAGTCTCTTCTCCTGGATTCTAAAGGGCCTGGCTCCCCACAGCCTGAAGGAACTCCAGAGAGCACTAATCCAATCTCTTCATTTTCCCCATGGGGAAACTGAGGTGTGGAGAGGTTGTGGAAAGGGGGTTGGTCAAGTTCACACTGTCAGAGCTTGAAAAGCAGGGAGCAGCTTCTCATTGGGCTTGGGCCTCAGTTGGCTGTGTGACTCCTAGTGTGTTGCTCAACCTCTCTGTGCCCAGAATTGGCTGTATGCCCTGCCCAGGCCCATGTGCCCATTGCTCCGGGCAGGGTGCCCACTTGTGCGGCGCTGAGAGCTGGCTGCAAATGAACGTCTTTGCAACCGTGAGGGAGGCACACTTGCTAGTAACTGAGGCAGAAAGGCAGGGCACTCAAGGAAGTCGGTGTTGTAGAGGGGCTGTTCGGCATGGGTGCGAGGCAGGTCTGCAGGATTTGGGCATCTGATGAGTTCTGCACAAGCCACCAGGCCTTCAGTCCTGTCTGTCGGAAGAACGCTTGCGCCCGCCGTGTCACGCTAGTGATTCTCCCACCTTTCAAGCAAGTCAGAGGCAGTGCCACAGTGCGCCCCACGACTTGGAAGGAAGAGCCAAGATGCCCAGAACAGGATGACCTGGTGCATGAGCCTCTGAGCTGAAGTTGGGGACAAGCCACATCAGAAGTAGAGAGGAATTGTGAGATCAGTCCCCCTCGGGGCAGAGTTCTGGTTTTTAACTGATTTTTTTCCCAGAGTTTTATCCTTCCATACTTGCTCACACTCATCCCCCCCTGCACCTTTTACTAATAGTCATATATTTCAGTATTTCAGTTTCTTCTGGTTCATCTTTTGGCTTAAGTCCTGCTTTATCTGTAGGAAAAAAAAATCCTTGCTCGAGGCTGAGAGGAAAGGTCTTTTCTGTTACCTAGGCCAGGTCAGGTCTTCCTGTTCTGGGTGTCCACAACACCTGGAACCCTCCATCATGGCAAACTCATCGAATCATGGAAATCACTGATTTAATCATCTGGCTTCCTCACAGTGGGCTCATGGAGGGCGAGGACCATGTCTGGATTGTTCAATGCTTGGCATGGAGTAGATTCCCAAAACACAATCATTGAATGTGAATGATTCACAGCATTTCACAGATGCTGAAACCATGACCGAGAGAAGCCAGTGGGTGGGTGGGTAGGTGAATGGATGGATGGATGAATTGATGGAAAATGGATGGATGGATAGAGGGATGAACAGATGGACAGGTGGATGGATGGATGGAAGGGCAGATGGACAATGGATGGATAGATGTATGGGTGGGTGGATAGGTAGTTGAAGATTATTGTTCATCTTAACATAGCAGTCATTAAAATCGACAGTAGCCCATTAACTCATGCCTGTCTTGTGATCACAGATGTAATTGCTGCTAACGATTCTCACGTAGCTTGTATTGTCAGAGCTGTAATTATCAGTGCCTGTAAGCCATGCCACAGGTAGCAAGGGGACAGATAGAAAACAGCACCTCAGGTTTAGAAAGTCCCTCAGGGTGTGCAAAACATTTTATTCACATATGGCATTTCCTTTAAGCATAGCAAGAATCTCATGAGGGAGGTTCACCAGGGGAGGCAGCAAAGCATCCTGATTAGGAGTGTGTCTCTGGACCCAGACTGCCTGAGTTCAAATCCCAGCTCCACCACTCACGAGCCATATGACCTTGGGCAATTTACACCACCTCTCTTGGCCCCAGTTTCCTCATATATTATATGGGGGTGATAAGACTGCGTGTCTTACAAAGTAGTTGTATGGATTGACAATAATAATCAAAATAATTACTAAGTGCATACCATGTGCTGGGCTTGGTTCTAAGTATTTTACATGAAATAACTCATTTAAGCCTCATAACACTGATGACATAAATAGTATTATTCCCCTCCCATTTTTGTTAAGATAACGAAACCATTGGCTTCCCATTCCCATTTGCTGGGAGGTGAAGGAGCCAGAATTTGAACCCAGAAGTTCCAGAGACCCTGCTCTTACCCCGCAGCATCTCTGGGGCGGACGTTCCTGCGAAGCACTCAGAGTGCCTGAGCCTGTTAGGGGCTCCGTGAATGCCTGCCTGTGCCGGTGATCGGTGTTGCCATGTATCAGTGTCCCCCTCACAGGTGCTGCCATGACCGGGAGAAGCCAGGTGACTGGCTCAGGGTTGCAGAGCGATCTTCCTGCTGGCCAGCACGTTTAGGCAGGTTTGGGGCTGTGCATGCTCACCTGGCTTTGCCTTCACCTGGCCCAGGCCTGCTGCTTCACTGCCAGGGACGGGAGCCTCCTGCAGCCCCACGTCAGTGCTGAATTCCTTCTGGATGGAAAGTCTGCTCTCTTCATCCCAGCTTTTGTTCCTGAGAAAGCAATGCCTGTTCTGGAAGGTTCCCAGTCAAATCACCATTTCAGCCCTTGCCCCTCCTGGGCTCTACCCTCCCTGGGCATCTCAGACCTGCCTCTAATCGAAGCCGCAGCCACCGGCAAGGCCGAGCTGCAGCGCTGGCCTGAAGGAGCCCCGGCCTCATTCCCTTCCTTCTCCCTCAAGGCCCCGCCCCTGGGTGCCTCACTGTCTTCATCTTACTCCAGCCGTTAGTGTTTTCTCTGCCCAGTTTCCTGAACTGACCCAAAGCCCATGGCACTGAGCAGGCAGTGGGCAGGGCACTGCTGAGCACAAAGCCCCTGCTGCCTCCCTGCGCCGGGCCTCGTGCTGCAGCGGTGTGTGCCAGAGGGCTCCCTGCCTCGGCCGCTGGCCCCGGCCTGGCCAGGGGCTGTGCTGAGCACTTGGACTGGCCTCCAGCAGCGGAAGTGGAGCACTCGGCCCTAATCCCAAGTACCAGCACTCTCCCTGGAGAGGTCCGCACCGTGCACCAGGCCCAGACAGCGCGTCCTTCCAGGGCGGAGGACAAGAGCCCGAGATCTGAGGTTAAAAGGATCTGACACTTCCCGCTGTGTGACCTTGGGCCAGTGACTTCATGAACCCTCTGAACCTATTCTCTCTGTCTGTAGAATGGATTTAATTATAGTATCCACCTCCCAGGGCTGTAGGGACTTGGTGAGATATCATCTGTTTGCTTTTTGTTCGTTCATTTATTCATTCAACACTTATTTATTAGGCACCTACTAGGAGCCGGCACTTTTCTAGCCAGAGCAGCACAGAAAACATGCCAGCCCACCTCCTAGAATGTTGTTCACACAGACATGCTTGGTCCCTGACTCAACTGCTCCTCCCAGGAACACCCTGTTGGGGTCGAAACTCACGGGTTCTGTGGCGGGTGTACCATCCATCCATGGCCAAGGAGCAGGAGCACTGTCACAGTGCTGGGGACATGGCACCAAGTACACAGTTTCGTTGGCATCTCACATGTCTTCTTTTTTTTTTTTTTTTTTTTTTTTTTTTTGAGACAGAGTCTTGCTTTGTTGCCCAGGCTAGAGTGAGTGCCATGGCGTCAGCCTAGCTCACAGCAACCTCAAACTCCTGGGCTCGAGTGATCCTCCTGCCTCAGCCTCCCGGGTAGCTGGGACTACAGGCATGCGCCACCATGCCCAGCTAATTTTTATATATATATATCAGTTGGCCAATTAATTTCTTTCTATTTATAGTAGAGACAGGGTCTCGCTCTTGCTCAGGCTGGTTTTGAACTCCTGACCTTGAGCAATCCGCCCGCCTCGGCCTCCCAAGAGCTAGGATTACAGGCGTGAGCCACAGCGCCCGGCCTCACATGTCTTCTTGTGGTGTCATGTCCATGTTATGTTCTGCTCCATCAGGCACCTGTTGGTCCCAGTGTCAAACTAAAGCTTCCCGATGCACCCTTGAGTAAAAGTATCCCTTCTGTAAGGCATGACAGGTTTCGCCTGTGGCTCCAGCACCCCTGACCCACGACTAGGAAGCCCCATATCCAGTGGAAACACACCAGATTTGATCATGGTTCATAATTAGCTCCCAGTAAATGGAGGGGTGGCGGGGCACAGGGGAGTGGGCAGGGGAGAGTGGCTGCTGTCATTCCCATTTTACAGATGAGGGAACTTGCCCAGGGTCCCATAGTCAGGATTTAGGAGAGCTCGGATTTTAGCCCGAACCACTCTCCTTCCAGATCCTGTGCTCCTAAGCGCTAGGTGGCCCTGTCCAGCCCCAGCCTGGGCTCTCAGAGAGAAGTGCAGGTGCCCCCTACGGTCAGGCAAAGAGCCCAGGCTGGGGCCAGGAGACCACCCTCTCCACGCCTCCTCTCTCTTGCTCTGCGCAGCTCTGGACCGGCGCCTTTCCTCTCTCAGCGTCCACTTCCTCCATGGGGAAATGAAGTTAACCCTAAAATGCCTCCAGCGCTAAAATCTGTGAAAGACAAAAGGATCCTGTAGGAGACAGGGCGGGAGAGGAGCTGGGCTGGGGGGGCTCAGTGCCACTTCCCTCCCCCGCCCCCCGTCTCCTTCCCCTCGCTACGCTGGGTTCAGGTTGGCCAGCTGTCTCCGTGCCAGGTCCAGCCGAGCTCAGCAGGAGCCCTTTGTCACCCAACGCTTGCCAGGGCCCCAGCCTCCGGTGTTGGGTGTCCGGGCAGATTGGGTTCTCTCCTGGCAGCCACAGATGCTGCACCTCTGTGAGGTGGCCGGACGACAGAGAGAAGCCGGAGCTCCCTCCTCCGCCTGGGCTCCAGAGAGGGCAGGCGGGCCGCTGTCCGTGGTGCTGGTCTGTGGGGCGCAGGTGAGGGCTCTGCGGACCAGCGCTGGCGCTGGGGACGAAGCTCTGGGCTCAGGGACATTGTCGCGGTGTGCGTGCGCTGGCCTCTCTGGCGGGCTGAGGGCCTTGATTAACATGGCTGTGGACTGCGGGTGAAGGCAGGGCCTTCCTGCCATCCCCGTGCCTGTGGGAGCAGGAGGGAGCGTGTACGGAGCATGTATGGGGACTCGGGCTGTGAACCGAGGGGCAGAGGTCTCAGATGGTGTGGGCTCGGGTCCCATGTGGACGCGCTGAGGACAGTGAGAGAGACAGGGAGGGGTCTGGTGTGTGCGGAGGGCCTGTGAGCACAGGTATCTTTGAGGGAAGACGGTGGGGATATTAGCTTTATGCTTAGAAGCGTGACCACCTGTGACAACGCGGGCTGGGGTGTGCCCGCCAGAGTGGTGTGATGGCCCACGTGTGGGTGCGTGTGGCAGCGAGGCGGGGCGTGCGGTGGGGGCACAAGCCCCTGAGCCCTGTGTGTGGGGGCGTGCGCACGCCAGGGCCTGTGCTGTGAGGTCAGTGTGTTGCACGACGCGGCCGGCGGGTGGGGCTGGTGTGTGGTGAAGCTGTGCCTTTGGGCGACACTGTGGGGCGCCCAGGTGGGTGCTTTCCCGTCGGATTTGCCACACGCTGGTGTGGGGCGTTGTAGCAAACTCCCGCCAGCGTGCATGTGTAGGCAGTGTGCCTTGGGATGCTGTGTGTGTGTGCGTGCACACACTCAAGGCCTCTCTGAGCACCTGTCCCAGAGGCTGCCAGTGCCTGACCCTTGTCACCCACTCTGTGCTTGTCCCCACAGGAGCCACTGCCCCGACCATGTAGATGCCAGCTCCAGGGAGCAGCATGGGCCCCACTGAATGGAGACTCCTGGGTCTACGTCTCTGAGCCCCTCTGGCCCCTGGACCTCGCCCCACGCCCGGGGACACCCCCTGGAGCTCCCCAACGCTATCGCCAGCCTTCCTTGGCCGCCCCTTCCGCCGGGACCCGGAGTCGGCCGCCGGGAACCGCAGCCGTCCAGTGCGGGCGTGCCGAGGACAGCCACAGCAGCCGTTACCTGGCAGCCTCCTGTCCAGCACTGACCCTCGGGCCCAGCCCGAGCAGGGACTGCAGCAGACATGGGTGACATGACTAACAGCGACTTTTACTCCAAAAACCAAAGGAATGAGTCGAGCCATGGGGGCGAGTTCGGGTGCACGATGGAGGAGCTCCGCTCCCTCATGGAGCTGCGGGGCACGGAGGCTGTGGTCAAGATCAAAGAGACTTACGGGGACACCGAAGCCATCTGCCGGCGCCTCAAAACCTCACCTGTCGAAGGTAGGTGCAAGAGGCTCAAACCCAGGGCCGTGGGCCCAGTGGCCACTACCTGAGTCGGCCCCCGTAGCCCTGTCCACAACAGTTAACAGCAGGGCCGTCTCAGGCAAGGACTGGAGTGCCAGAACAGCCGTTCTCACATGCTCGAGCCGGGTGTCAGCCCGTGGGTTAGGGCAGGCACGGGACCTCATTGGGGCTGGGGCTCGCCGAGGCACCTGCAGAGAGCGGCAGGAGGACAGCTGGGCCAGGGCTGTGTTCTGGAGACAGCGTGCCCCGTCAGCCGGCGAGGGCAGGGGCAGGTTCAGTGTCCAAGGAACCTGGGAAGCATCTGATCTCTGAGGCTAGGGCAGGAGGGCCACCGGGTGGGACCAGCGGGGAACCACACCTTTCTTGCCTGCACCCAGGCCCAGGAGGGCTCCTGCTGTCCACACTTAGCCCACAGGGGCTGGATTAGGGGTTCTAGCCACCCAGACCCCATCCTCCCTCTTTCCAGACCCCAGGAATTCCCTCAAGTGGGCTTGAGCGTGGAGCCACGCTCTACCTGTGCTCTGTAGCTGGGCTGGGATCACGTCTGCCTCTCCAAACCCAGTCTGTGGTCGGGGCTCGCCGGAGCTCTGGGGCAGCATGGCCGTGGAGCTGCCAGGCAGACTAGGCAGGAAGACGGGCCGTGATGGGGGGGGACGGATGCCCTAGGGTGTCCTGCCCTGGACATGAGAGAGGGGCTTTCTTGCAACTGCCCAAATGAGCAGGCCTGGGGCCTCCAGAGAGAGTTTCAGCTCTTGGGGCTTTTCTGGACAGACCCAAAGCCAGGTGAGCTGCCACGAGTCAGCGGGGAGGGGGCCAGCCCAGCTTGGACACCAGAGCTCAGAGTTTGCTTGCTGTCCCGATGTACCTTCCCCTCGCTGTAAGAGGCAAGAGTTCCCTCCATAAAGCCAAGGGCGAGGCTGTGTGGGGCTGTGCCCTGACACTCCCATAACCTGCAACTTTCTGCAGAGCCTGCACCACGCCTCAGTTTCTTCCCCTGGAAAATGGGCCAGTGCCTACCTGACAGTGCCTAGTGCACACCTGGCATACAGTAGGTGTTCAATAAGTGGCAGGCTTGACAATTCTAAGGAGAAGTGGCTGGTACGGACCACACCCTGGAAAGCAGGCAGCATCTGGACTGTGGCCTGCACACATCCCATCCCTGTGCGCGGCGCTGCGGGACTCCAGTCCGGTGCGTGTCCTGCAGGGGCTGCTGGGGTGCAGTCACGCGTGCCTGCACCCCACTGTGCGCGGCGCTGCGGGACTCCAGTCCGGTGCGTGTCCTGCAGGGGCTGCTGGGGTGCAGCCACTGTGCCCAGCGTCTCCTGGTGTCTGTGTTCCTCTTGTCTGCTCTCCTGGGTCAGGAGGAAAAGCTGAGCCTGGATCTTCTTTCCACATAACCACTCTCACTGACATTCGGCCCCCGAACTGAGCCGGGACATTGAGAAACGCCTTTCTCTTGGTGTCTTGCCTGACCTTGGAGGGGCGGTGGGACCAGGGGAAGCAACCTTGCTTCCCAGTGTGGTTCCTGCTCAGGGCTTGGAAACAGCCACAAGTGGCCCCAAGATGGGTATCAGCTCTGCTTCTGGTCCCAGGTCCATGTGGTCACCTACCCCTTGTTAATGGTCCATGCTGCCCCCCACCTTCAGGTTGGCTTACCAGGCCTGCTCGGGGGCAGGGGTTCCCAAGTGGCCTTTGCCTTTTGACTAGGGACCCATAGATGCCATTGAATCAGGAATTCTTAAATGTCTCTGGGCCCTGGCCCCAGGGGAGGACCTGGTGGAAGCTGTGGCCAGAAAACTAGCCAATCACACGCAACAGATGTGGCTCATACTATCGCTGTTTCCAGAACCTCTTGAAGCCAGGCCATGGACCTCGGGTTAAGAAACTCACCCTCCTCTTCCACAGGAGCAGTTCTCCAGACCCCGGGGGATTGAGCAGCACAGCCAAGCTCCCGCTCTGTGCAGGGCCATTGCCAGGTGGCACATGGGTGGCACATGGCGCTTCTCTGCAGCGCGAGGGGAGCACTGTGCACCCGAGGGCAGGAACCCTGTCTGCTCTCCTGCACATCTAGTGCCCAGCCTGGCACCTGGCCACTGAGTCCCAGCCCTCAGGGAGCAGCTCTCAGACACCTGAGTAGCCCAAACAGCAGATAATGGAGACTGAGTGCAGTAAGGGCCCTGGGACTCACAGGAGAGGTGAGGCAGGTGGACAGTGAAAGTCCAGGTAGGTTTCCTGGAGGAGGAATCGTTTGGACTTGGGAATGGAGGAAAGAAAAGGGAAAACATGTAGCATGGGCTAGAACAGTGTTTCCTAGAGAGAATGCCACGGAATACTGGTGTGCTGCAAGAAGTTGGGCTTTATGTGGCAGATCAAGGACTCCATTTTCTCATCTGTAAAATGGAAAGAATAATGACAGCTCTGTTGCTCTGCTGCCTGCCAGCTGTGTGGCTTTGGGCCTTTTGTCTGACCTCTCTGGGCATTGGTTACCAAATTTTTCATGAGGACCAAATCAGATCTCTGACGGGAAAGATCTCTGAGAAGGAAGAAGCCCGCTGCAGGACCTGCTGGAGCTCCTGCCTCACTGGAGGCTCTGGAAGGCTCTCCCAGGGTGCCGGGAGGGGCAGAAGGGCACAATGACACAGACCTGGACTCGGTGAGTGGGGCTCCGATCCCAGCTCGGCCGCTGACCAGCTGCGGGACTCCTGGCGAGTCAGTCACCCTCTCTGCGCCTGCGTTTCCTCATCTGGAGATGGGGTAGCGGCGGGGTCCCTCGCGGGGCGCGGGAGGGCCGAGGGAAGCAGCGGGCAGCGCCGACGGGGGCAGCGCCGACGGGGGCAGCGCCGACGGGGGCAGCTCCGAGAGCTGGGGGCACCCAGCGAGGGCGCACCTCCACTTTCTCGGCTGTAAACGGGCTGCAGACGCTGAAGGACGCCAGGCCGAGTGCTCGGCACGCAGGTGCTCAGCAAACGTCGCCCGCTGTCTGCAGGGTGAGCAGGCGCTGCAGCGAGGTGGGTGCGGTCTCCAGGCCCTCGCCCTGCCTGCGCGGCAGCGGCGGCCGGGCAGTCATGCACCTTCTCACAGTGTCCCCGCCATCCCACTTCGCAGAGGAAGAGGGCGAGGGCCCACGGCCGCCGCCCCATCCGCGCGGAGCAGGCTCTGAGCACCGCCGGCGCCGCGGCTGCCGGGCTCCAGGCAGGGCTGCGCGAGGCCGCCCGGGACCTGCCCTGGCGTCCAGGGTCAGACGGGCCTGAGTCGACGGGGCCACCGGACGCGCCCTTGTTCTCTCCCACGCCTGGCACTTGTCCTGCCCTAACTGGCCCCTCTTAGAGAAATGCTTGCCCCCAGCCCGCCCCCGTGTCAGGGCCGCACGCCTGCGCTGCGCTGGCTCCGACGGGCTGTGGCGCCGTCCCCGCCCCACCCCTGATCTGCTGGGCAAGCAGGGAGCCGGCGTCACGCTGCAGGAAACGCCCCAGGCCACACATCAATTAGCCTTCCCGTCCGTGTCCAGCTAATTTTAGGCAAAAAGATCTCTGCAAGTGATAAGCGGGGTGAGGCCACGAGGAGTCAACTCCCACCCAGGGCACCGGCTGCTGCCTGCGGAGGGTGTGGGCTTGGCCCCCCAGCCCAGCGGTGTGGGAGTCCCATCTGGAGGCCCAACTTAGGTGACACCTGTTGGCTAACCTGGCTCCCTGTGAGGCTGAGGGCAGCTCCGCCCCTCTGAGCTCCATGGCCTTTCCTCCACTGCTGCTTCCGTTCCGCCCAGGTTCCTGCCGCTCCCTTCTGGCCTCTGCCCTTCCCTTTCCTTCCACACCCTTCCAGCCTAGGACGGCAGAGCCCCAGAGACCTTTCTCTCCAAGGGACGTGGGGAGAGTTCAGTTTAACCTCTCTGATCCTCAGGCACCTTGTCTGTGAAGTGTGGATGCCAACGGTGCCTACCTTGTGGGGACGCTGTGAGGGTGAAATTAGGTAAGCTGCAGGGCACAGCAGACCTGAGACACTTGCCAAGGGATGCCCGTGTCCGCTGTCCTCATACCCGCGTGCTTCCTTCACGAAACAGCACGCGCGGAGCCACGGCCGTGAGAGCGCAGGCGGCGAGGCGCTGACGTGTGCGGGGGGCTCCTGTGCTATGGGAGAGGTGGAGAGAGGAGTGGCAGGTGTCGGGTGGTCCGGGAGCCACGGCCGTGAGAGCGCAGGCGGCGAGGCGCTGACGGTGTGGGGGGGGCTCCTGTGCTATGGGAGAGGTGGAGAGAGGAGTGGCAGGTGTTGGGTGGCCCGGGAGCCGGGGCAGGGCCCCGTGCCGTTCTCCATTGTTCCTGGCACCTGGTACAAAGCCTGGGCACACTCCTTCAGGAAAAGAAAGGCAGGGACACCCTGGGACCCTGCCTGCGTGGCAGAGCCTGAGGCCTGGGACGGACACAGGACGCCGGTGTCACCGTGGAGCAGGCGGCCCCAGTTCCCAAGCCCAGCATGGCCCTGTCCGGAGCCACGGCACGCATGGCCCTGGTCCCTCCCTTTCTGAGCCCGCTCCTTGGGCTGTCAGGGCCATGCAGACAGGTCCCTGTCGG
Source organism: Microcebus murinus (assembly GCF_040939455.1). Taxonomy (NCBI): domain Eukaryota; kingdom Metazoa; phylum Chordata; class Mammalia; order Primates; family Cheirogaleidae; genus Microcebus; species Microcebus murinus. The sequence goes on from NC_134124.1 coordinate 40,025,257, forward strand.
TGTTCGCCACACGGCATGTTTCGTGGCCAGGGGAGAAGGCGGACAGAGACAGGGGGCGGCAGAGTGCGGCGGGAACTGGATACTGCGCAGCATGTGAAACGGAACCCCCGGTTAATTTTGCATGAATCCCACGGCCTGTCCAAGCGGAGGAGAGGGCGGCTGAGGAGGGCAGGAGCGCAGGTCGTGGCAGGCGGCGGGGGCTTCGTGTTGCATGTCAGTGCAACATGGAACAAGAGTGCCCCTCGGCCTGGGCAGGCCCGTCATCCAGGGAGCTCCGGCAGCTGGGCACTGGGAGGGCTGGGGCAGGCAGCAGGGTCTTCTGTCTGTCATTGCCCCGTGCTCTAGCGTTCCTGTGCCCCCTCTCCCCGAGGGGGACTGGCCCCCGCAGGCTGACAGGGAAACTGGGGCAGCCAAACTCAGTGGTGCCCTGCAGGGTGAGGCCGGTGCCAGACACAGTGCACATGGGGAGGCATGGACTGGCCAGACAGGGCGAGGCCGCCTCTCCAGACCCGCCCCAGGGCCTCCAGACAAAGTGGCCATGCTCCGTTTTAGGGCCCAGGACGCTGTCAGGTACAAACCCTATAAAGTGGGAGAAGAAATCACCCACGTACGTGAGAGGCCGAGGAGGCGTAGCGCCTTCTTCAGTGGATGCAGGCAGGAGGGGAGGCATGAAGGCGGGAGGTGTCCCAGCCTCACCTCTGTCACTAAGTAGGTTTGTGGCCTCAGGCAAGATACTTAGACTGTTACAGCCTCAGTTTTCTTATCTGTGAAGTGGGAATTGTGCTCTCTGCCATTTGGAGACAGTGAGTTGAAAATGCTTTAAAGCTTTTCTAGAAAAGAATCTACTTCCAATATTTACAGAGATTTTCTATCCATGAGGGCCTTATCTGATTTAAAAAAATCTCAGGCCAGGCATGGTGGCTCACGCCTGTAATCCTAGCATTCTGGGAGGCCGAGGCGGGAGGATCGCTAGAGGTCAGGAGTTCAAGACCAGCCTGAGCAAGAGCTAGACCCTGTCTCTACTAAAAATAGAAAGAAATTAGTCAGACAACTAAAAATATGTAGAAAAAATTAGCCGGGCATGGTGGTGCATGCCTGTAGTCCCAGCTACTCGGAAGGCTGAGGCAGGAGGATTGCTTGAGCCCAGGAGTTTGAGGTTGCTGTGAGCTAGGCTGACGCCACAGCACTCTAGCCCAGGCAACAGAGTGAGACTCTGTCTCAAAACACTTCTCAAACTGGTTTATGCACAAAAGAAGTTTTCTGGCTTATACATCTGAAAAGTCCAGGGATAGGTCTGGCCTCAGGCATGGCTGGATTCAAGGTCTCAATGCTTTCAGGAGGACTTTGTCCACACCTCTCCTGCTGTCTCACACTTCCACTGTCTTCTGTGTTGGCCTCCTTTCAGACAGGGCTCACCATGTGGGAGCCCAACAGCTTGAGGCTGACACCCTCCCATTCCAGCTACCCCAGCAGCCAAAGGCACCCATTTCCTCATAGTCCCCCTTATATCTCAGAATAGACTCTCATTGGGCCACCTGGAGTCACATGGCCACTCTTGAACCAATCCCTGTGGCTAGAGGATGGGATAAGCTGATAGGGCAGACCCCGTCACATGCTCACCTGGAGGCATGGAGTCAGCCCACCTACACCACATGGAGATTGGGGGAGGGAAGAGGAATGGAGGTGTAAACCACAGATGCTCTGGGCCTACTGCGTGGAAGGCCCCTACTGTGTGCTGGAGCGGAAAAGCAGAGCAGACATGCCCTATGCTCTTGAGGCAGGTGAGGCCTGGATGGGGAGAAAAGATAGAATTGAGGAGGCAACCAAGGAGCGAGGGCAGGATTCAAGTGCCCCAAATACAGCACAACTACAGATTCTGCCAGCCAGACGTAGGCAGCATTTCGGTGCCACCAGGGTGAGAGCAGCACTGGGACTGTCCGGGCCCACTAGGTGTCTGGCTAGTGTCACAGCGATGCAGAGGCCAACTTGGCATCACGGTCCAAAGCCTGGCTCTGCTTCTTTTTTTGAGGCAGAGTTTCACTCTGTTGCCCAGGCTAGAGTGTCATGGTGTCATCACGGCTCACAGCAGCCTCAAACTCCTGGGCTAAGGCCATCCTCCTGCCTCAGCCTCCTGAGTAGCTGGGACTACAGGTACACGCCACCACATCTGGCTATTTTTTTTTTTCTATTTTTAGTAGAGATGGAGTCTCACTCTTGCTCAGGATGGTCTCAAACTCCTGACCTCAAGTGATCCTCCTGCCCCAGCCTCCCAGAGTGCTGGGATTACAGGGGTGAGCCACCGTGCTGACCTTGGCTCTGCTTATCCAGCTGGGGAATGTGGGAGCAGTTATCTGACCTTTCCATGCCTCAGTTTCCTCATCTGTAACATGAGATAATAGTGGTACTGTGAAGATTAAAGTTATATGTATAAAGCATTTAGTATGTGGCACATAGTAGGTGCTATGTCAGTGTTAGCTATTATTATTAGTCTCTGCTGGAAACTCTGTGTGTGACTTTAAGGGACACGTTGGGTTTTACTTAGTGGAGAAGAGAAAGGCAGCTTGTCTGGAAGATCAGTGGGTTTGAGCAACACATGTGAGGCTATGAGTTAAAAAAATGTCATCCTCAGATTTGATTTGCAGTGCTTAAACACCTCCCCCCCACCACCATGGAAAAACCCTCTAAGAGCACAGTGCGGTGTGAAGTTCTGATGAAAGTGTAGGCACTTTCCAGAACGCCACTGGCACATCTTTCTGAGTCCACAACAAAAGAAAGCCACACGCCAATCCATGTGTGCTATGCGTTGTCCCAGGCCAGGGCAGCAGAGTCTCTGCCAGGCAGACAGTTCTGCAGGCTGGGGGTGGCCGGGGGGGCACAGGACAGGTGGGAAGGGACCCTCCCTGCAGCTGGCCAGAGGGCTTCCCCGCACTTCCGGCAGGACTAGGGAGACTTTACACCTGCTTGGCCCAGTAGGTGCTTTGTGCCGCTGGGCACCTGGGGAGGTGTGGAGGCGGGTCCTGAGGGCGGAAGCTATGGCCTTGCTCTGGGCAGACCCACCATGCAGAGGATCCCAAGCCACCTGGCGGCTGTCGCTTCCCGTGTGTGAACCGGCGGCGCACGGCACATGGCCCCTGGGACCCCCCAGCAGCCCCTTGAGCGGGGAAAAAACAGCCTGGAGAGAAAGAGGGGCCTGATTCTTCCTATGAAGACATCAGTCATTGTTTCGCAGAATAAGCGCACACTAAGTGCTGAGCGCCTACTCCGTGCTTAGGGAAGGGAAGGAGTGAGGAGACCATGAGGAGACTGAGCCCCAGCCCCCTGCATGGGGCCTTGAGCAGCCACCCCCTCCCTGAGCCCGTGCCCTCGTCGCAGACGGTGTGAGGGTCACGCCGCCCCAGGCCCGCTGGACGCAGCTGTTCGGGAGCACCCGCAGCTTCTCCTGTCCCCCACGCCGGTCGCCGCGGGGGTGGGCATGCGCCTCTGCTGAACAAGCACGCGCTGCGCGCCCGCTGTGTGCGGATGGGGGTGCGGGCCACACGAGGCGGGCGAGGCGGACAGGCAGCCTACAAGGACACCCCTCTCGGAAGCAACCCAGGACAGGCGCCAGGGCGCCGGGCCTCAGTCCAGCCTGAGGGGAGGGCCTCCTAATCCCTTCCCCAAGGGCTCCCCGAAGCCCCCCAGGAAAGGAAGGTGCAGGGTGGATCGTAAGCCGCCCGCCCCTTAGACTCCCCCAGTCTAGCTGTGGCGCTCGCCAGCGGTGCCGGCCGCCATGCTGGTCGCAGCTACGACACGGAGACTGGCTGGCGCATACTGGGCGCCAGGCGGCCGGGCACCGCTGGGGCGTCGTGGCATCCATCGTCTGGGCAGTCTCCACGTCGCCCTGTGGCGCGGGAGCTGCTCTTCTCCCAGCCTACACATGAGGGCGCGCGGGAAGTGCGGCCACTGACAAGTGGCCCAGCGGGCATCGTGCCGGCTGTCTGACTCCGGAGCGTGCACACGTGACCCGTCCGTGTGCGGCCTGCGGTGGACGAAAATACCCCCACGGGGAGGGGTGTTCTGAAGGGTGAAGCCAGGGTGATCCTGGCCTGTCTGGGGACAGAACCAGGAGAAGCTTCCTCCAGCAAGGCCTCGAAGCACAGGGAGGCGCCTCGCCTGCAGAGCAGGGACGGCAGCGTTGCGGGCGGGGAGGGCAAGAGCCAAGGCCTGCGGCGAGGGCAGGCTGCGCCCGTGGGCAGGGAGGCTCGTCCTGCAGGGAGCCCGGGAGGCCCGCGCGGCAGCCTGGTGTCTGCAGACTGCCTGTTCGTCGGCTTGTGCGTGCTGTGCGTGCAGACCTCCAGCCTGGCCAGCGTGCTGGCGCCTGCCGGTGCCGTCCGTGCGTGTGCGGGACGGGCCTCCAGCCCCGCAAGGGCCAGGCCCTCGGGACAGCCAGAGAACTCGGCAAACTCAGGGGCACTGAGGCTTGGGGAAACAGTCTTCACACTGGGCTCCCGGTGGCCCGAGGCTCCACCGAGGGCCACGGCAGGGGCGCTGCGCGGGGGCGCTCGGGGCTTCCCACCCAGCCCGGACCACAGCCGCTGCTTCTTTATCTGGTTTATGTGATGAAGCAGCTGGTAAAAAATTTTATTTAACAAAGAGTCAGAAAGAAAAGATAAGAAAAACAAGCTCTGAACAGCTCTGATCCTGGAGAGAGTGCTGCTGAGCCAGGGGGTCCAACAGCCAGGCTGGGGCACAGGCCAGTCAGTCCTGTCGCCTTGGCGGCCACGTCTGAAATGGAGCCGAGGATGCCGGCTCCCCACGTCTGTCCTGCCTGTGGGTTAAACAGAGAACAGGCGGGTGGGCCTGGGGGCCACGAGTGGCCGTGGGAAAAGAACTCAAGGCCCGCCCACCTGTGTTCAGACGCCGGGATGGGGCGCTCAGCCTGAGTGTGGCCCTCGTGGGCCGAGACGCCCTCCACGCTCGCCCCACCTGCTCTGCGGCCCAGTCTCCTTCTGGAAAGTGAAGAAGGCGGACACTCCGCTCCCTCTGTGGCCCAGCAGCACAGCCATCAGAGTGGCCGGAGGACGGCTAACTCACAGCCAGATCCCAGGTCTCTTCCCTTGAAAGTCGGAGCCTCTTGACCTTGAGACCTGGGTGTGCAGCCAAGGCCCTGTCACAGCCCAGGGCAGGGCAGTGCCCTTGGCCCTTCCCTACCAGGCAGCTTTGGGGCCCAGCCCACAACAGCTCCCACGGGCTGGGCCTCACAGCTGACCAGGCGTGGGCATGCCCTGGCCATAGTTCTCCGGCTCCCAGAAACCCAGGGGCCTAGACCCCAGTTTTCAATTATTTTTCCTCCCTGAGCCTCAGTTTCCCCATTTGTCACATGGGCTAAGGTGCAAGAAGTGTTTCTCGGTAACTGCAGCCTGGACCATCTCTAATGTTGGTGCGATCGCAGTCATTCGCCCAGCTGAGTCCCACAAGTCCCCGAGTACAGCCAGAGAGAGCTGGGACAGCCTCTGTCTCTAACCCGCCTGTCACCTGAGAGGCCTAGACTGGCGGGCGAGTTATTTATACAGGCACCTCTCACCCTGCAACGATTATCTTACTCCTCCTGGTGCAATCCAGGCCCCTGCTGTGGTTTCAGACCTGGAGTTATTTATAGTCAGTGGAAATTAGTGCCTTGCCAATGGCTCCCTAGCACCCACTTGCCATAGCTGCCAACCCAAAGGGAGGGCCCCCTGGAAACTTCTGTGGTCCCAGCAAATGACCCCAGGGACATTTCTGGCTGGGAAGACTCTGTTCCTTCTGTGAGATAGCTTTGGACAAGATGTTAAGGAGTCGAGAAGTGGGAGCCAGCATTTCTGGCTAGAGGATTCAGGAGGGCTCCATGGAGGAGGTGGTACTTCAATTAAAATGTTTAAGGGATAGGCAGGGTTTGCAGTGGGAAAGGACACTCCAGGTAAAGAGAACAGCATGGACAAGGGCACAGGGGCAAGGAAGGAGGGTATGTGAAAGAAAGAACAGACTATTTTGTTTGGCTGGGGCGTGGAGCAGGGAGTAACTAGAAGTAATAGTAATACCTCAGGGTCCGTGAGCATCATGGGCATTCTGGACACTGTTCTAAGAGCTTTACGTACAGCACTGCCTCATTGAATCTTCCCAATAACCTTATGAAGTAAATAGTAGTAGTATTCCCATTTTTACAAATGAGGAAACTGAGGCACAGAGATGTTAAATCGCTTGCCCAAGGTCACACAGCTCAGGAGTGGAGGAATTGGGATTGAAATTCAGGCAGGTAATTCCAGAGCCCAGGCTAGGAACCTCTATGAAGAGATGTGAATGTTCAGCAAAAAGTTTGGGTTTAAATTAAGAGGCAGGAGGCCCTGAAGGTTCCCAAACAGCAACGTGACTACGGCAGCCAGTGGACGGTTTGCTTTAGAATGGAAGACAGCCCACAGGCACCCTGACGAGAGGTGACAGGGCGAGCCCACGGCCTGGGCAGTGCAGAGGAAGGACCTCCAAGCAGCAAGACACAGCCCGTGATTGGTGGCCAAGGGAGAGAGGTGTCAGCGCAACCCGGTTTTCAAGACGGCAGCTGGCGGCAGACAGCGGCCAGCGAGGGGAGGAGCCAGATGAGATGGCGGGCACCGCACACCTGCAGGGCCTGGGGGAGGACGGCAGGTGTGGAACCACAAGAAAGCCTGGGCCAGGAGGCAGGACATCTAGTGACAAAGACATCGGTGGAGAAGTTCTGTCTGCTCACAAGTCCCCAGCCTCCATGGGGGGGGCAGCCACGGGGGGGTCTGGGTGTCTCACTCGCTGCCCTGTGCTGGCACCTAGAACAGTGCCTGCCACAGAGCCCACCCCAGAAACGCGCAGGGATGGATTCGGGCAAAGGAGGAGACATCAGAGAGCTGGAAGGAGACTGTCACCTGCAGGCACAGTGTGACCAGGGCATCTCATGGTGGATTGGCAGAGCGGTGGACATGGTGTTGCCAAAGAAGGAGAAACAGCCTTCACTGAGCAGGGCAGGCTGTCGGGTGAGCCCTTGAGAAACCTCTGCGGGGCAGAACAGCAGAGTGGAGCATTCCCGAGCCTCGCCCCAAATGCCAGCTCCTGGGGTCAGAGCAGCTGGGATGAGAGCTGGAGGGACTCGTGGACCCATCCATGGGACCACAGGTCTGCAGGGCCCTCAGGTAGCATCTCACCAGCAAGCCCGTGCACAGGGAGACTGAGGCTCAGGAGGGAAGGGACTTGCCCCATGCACGGTGGGTACAGGCCAGACCCCAGCCGGGCCCTGAGTCATCCCTGCACGTGGTGAAGCGGGCAGAGGTTCCTCCTGGTCTCCGGTGCAGCTTCCCGGCTCCCCGTAGGCTCTCAGAGCACGCACACCATCCTTTCCTGCCTCTCTGTGTCAGCCGCTAGGGCTACTGTGGCAAAGGACCACAGACTGAGTGGCTTAAATGATGGAAACTGATCCTCCCAGTCTGGAGTCTGGAGGTCCCAGATAGATAAGACAGCAGGGTCGCTGCCTTCTGAGGGCAGCGAGGGCAAGACCTGTTCCAGCGCCCTGTCCTTGGCTTGCAGGTGGCCGTCTTCTCCTGGGTGTCTTCCATTGCCTTCCCTCGGTGCCCAGATTTCCTCTTTACGTGAGAGTACCAGTCACCCTAATGGCATCATCTTAACTTAGTAACTACCTACCTCTACAATGACCCTGTCACCAAATACAGTCACAATTTTAAGGTATTGGGGATTAGGACCTGAACATATGGATTTAGGGTGGCATGTTCAGTGTCCAGAACACTCTCACCCAGGAAGACCACCTCTGCACCCAGAGCTGCAGTTTCTCTCCTGTAAAGGGGGGCGTGAACGGGACCGCATGAGGAACAGGGCGAGGGGACAAGCTCACGGCTGTAAGGGGTGTCTGCCCCGACAGCCCACCTGCCACACCGTGGCACTAGGAGCAGCACTGCCCCATGCTAAGAGGAAGACGCCCTGGATCCGGGTCCCAGCCGTGCCGCTCAGTAGCTGTGCCGCGCCGAGCAGATGCCCTCACCTCTCAGAGCCGGTCCACCCATCTGCGAGATGGCTCTTACTCCGGAGGGATAAATGAGCAGGCGAGAGTCTCACACTTAGCACAGTGCAGGAAGCCCGCCGGAAATGGAAACCACCATTATTATTATTATTGCTATTACCTTCACTGTTACTGCCGTCATCATCATCACGTAGGTTAAGAAGCTGGCCGCAGAGCACGCAGGTCTAGCCAGGCCACAGCTGTCTGACCGGCACAAAACCAAGTGGGAACTCAGGGCTCCCAACCCACAGACTCAGACTTTTTAGCCACAGCCCCGTGTGATACTAAGGGCAGGGAAAGGTAACAAACAATTCCCAGATCCCCAACATTAGGAGAGCAATTAAGTCCCTTTCAGCTTCTCCATGTGCCTTTGGAATGTTCCGGAAAACAGCTGTTATAGAAAACATGAAGCAATGTGGATGCGGCTCGATTAATCACACAAGGTCAAACAGTCAGGCTCTGGCACGGGACGTTCTGACAACGGCAGCAGCCAGGGAAACAGACACAAGGGGAAAGAGGCTGGCAAGAAACATCTAGAACGTGCCGGGTGTTGGGGTTGCAGCTGAGACTGAGGGCAGTGGCTTTCCTCGTGCTTCCCTTTCTGCCGGGAGGTGGTGTCACCCTCGGGCAGGTGCCAGGGCACGCGGCGCGGGCAGCAGGCACTGGCCTGGCAGGGCGGTGCAGAGCTGCGGCGGGAGGGCCGTGGTCTCCAGTGTTGGAGCAAAGACTGGCAAACCTAGCTCGGTTTTCCAGGAGGAAACTGGGACCTGCAGGGACTAGTGGCACGACTCAAAGAGCAAGTGTCCCTTTGGGGAATTTGGGGCCAGGCAAGTCCCCTCCAGCTGGCTTTGGGCCGGCGTCCCTCAGGAGCGCAGCCGCGGTGTGGGTGAGTGGGCAGCGCCGGCCCGGTGGGGTGAGGGTGCTCGTCTGGAGCGATGCTGACCCCACGTGCAGACGCTGCCACCAGATCCCAAACGGTCAGCAGAGTCGGCTGGGGCGGCACGTGCTGGCGCACATCCGCCGGGCACTTCCCCACACGGAGCCGCCGACTGCCTGTCCGAGGGAGTAGATAAGACTGAGATGTGGTAAAATAATGTGGAAGTGAGAAGTTTGGGGTATTTATTGCCTTTTAAAATATAATTTATATAATTGCATATTTATGTAATTGAATTCTAATGGTGGCTATAAATAACAACCAGCTCACAAAACACCTGAAAATTTGGCAGTTGGCTGCCACAAGCAGGTGTGGCTGGCTCCCACAAATCGCTGACTCCCCGCCCCAGGAGAGAGCACCCCTGGGAGGGGATTGGCTTCTTTGGTCACGTGCCCACGCCTAGGCCAGGAGGCTGGGGACATCTTGATTGACAGCCCCAAGACTGCTCCTGGAGGGCCAGATCCCATACAGGAAAGGGGAGGCCATGGGCACCCAGGGCTCGGCGTGTGCACTCGTTTCTCTCCTGGATCATTTCTTTGGCTGTATTTTTTATTTTGAGATATCTTTTTTCTTTCTTTTTTTTAAAACTCATAATTGCTTGAAGTCCCAGAGTCTTTACAGAAGGATCCGGAGCTCTAATGCTGGACACAGTGAACCAGGGGACCCGGCCAGGACAGGTACGGGGCCCCGTCTGCCTTCTCCAGAGGGAAGACCCCTGTTCCCCACCTGTCACTTGGGGCCACCCTCAGAGGTCCCCCAAGAGAACACACACCTCAGGGTGAGGAGTATCTGGGCAGAGTCTTGCCCAGCACCACAGGGCAGTTGAGGGCGCCGGGCCCTCAGGTGCGCTGTGGCCCAGGTGCGGGACGTGGCCCAGGTGCGGGACGTGGCCCAGATGCGGACGTGGCCCAGGTGCGGGACGTGGCCCAGGTGCGCTGTGGCCCAGGTGCGGACGTGGCCCTGAAGGCTGAGCCTTGGCTCGAGCGCAGGCAGGGCGGCGTCCTGAGCCCAGGGAGCTCACGATCTCCCGGGAGGCCACCAAGCCTCCAGGAAGAGGCAGGGTCTCAGCGGCCAGGGCAGAGAACCAGCCCCACACGAGGACCTCAGGCCACGTGCCACCCCCTTACCTGGGAACGTCTGGCGGCCGGCAGGAGGCCAGAGAATGGACTGAGGAAGGGAGGCTGGGGGCAAGTACTGCCCCCTCCTCCAGGAATGGCCCAGTTGACAAGTGACCAGCAGGTCACACCCCTGGGTGGGAGATGCCAGGATTGACTCCATTTTGCAGGTGAGGAAGTTGAGGAACAGGGGTTGATTGACTTGCCCAATTTATATAGCTGTGGGAGTAAAACTCAGAGCTGCTGGGGCCTGACCTCGTGCTCTTAACCCTATGTCAAAGGAGATGAGGAATCGTCCCCAGGACTCTGTGTCCCCACAGAGGAGGCAGGCCTCCAGCCCAGAAAGCTGGGAGTTGTCAGTGGTTCCAAAACACACTGGAGCTCAGGCCCCAAATTTGAGAGACAGGGCCAGGGTGGAGGCCGGGCAGACCCTTGATCTGCCAACAGGGTAGCTGAGAGCTTGGTCCAGTTCCAGGCCTCACTCACCCACCTCCTTCTGGCCAGGGCATTCCCAGGGGCAGCCAGGCCAGGGCCTCTTGGGCTATGAGAAGGTGAACCCCAAATCCCAGACCATGGAGTTGGAGGCTATCAGTCTCAGAGCCACTTGACAGAGCCTGGCCATGGAGCACCAACTGGAAGTCCAGTGCCAGCTCCTCTGCTCAGTTGTGGTATGGTCTTGGGTGAACTGCCCCTCTCTGGACCTCAGTTTCTTCATTTGAAAAGTGGGTCTAGATATGCCTGCTTACCGGGTTGTTAGAAAAATTAAATGAGAATAATGTACGCATAAAGCCCTTCCTTTTTCCGTCCTCTCTCCTCCAAGCTGTTCTCCCCACAGTGGCCAGAATGAACAAACATAAGCCAGGTTGAGCCAGCAACTGCTCAAAACCCAGTGACTTCCACTGCTCTCAGAATGAAATCAAACTCCTCACCGTGGCTGGCAAGCCCAGTGTGACGCAGCCGCCACCCTGTTGCAGGAGGCCCTTGAGGATAGGCTGCCAGGCCCACAGGAGATCAGAGTCCCCAACCTATAAAAATCCAGAGCTTCCTTTAAAACTGCAGAGCTTGCCCCTCCAGGAATGCCATTTGGGATTCCAGAATAAATTAAAGATTGTGACTGAAAGTAAATGATAATAATTCTAATGTTGAAGTTGTGCTGTTGAGACTATAGATATTCTACTTCTCACTACTAGGGAATGTTGTGAGAATGTTGACACCTTGCCTAGTGGGGTATACCCCACCCCCTAGCTGAGAATTACTGAATTCATTTACTACCTGCTAAAGAAGCGTTTATTGAACTTCTACTTGGTGCTAGGTGCTGAGTGTATTGCACTGAGCAAAACCAGCGAAGATCCTCTTCACAAAGCTTCCAGCAGTCCAGGAAAAGATATATAGAAATAAATTAATGAGCAAGAAAATATGAGGCAGTTAAGTGCTTTGAGAGTGATTTGGACAGGGTCAGTCAAGGAGGGCTTCCATGTGGAGGTGACATTTTACCTGTGCTTCAAATTGACATGCTGGCTGCCTAAGAACTACCCTCCATGGATCATTGAGGGTGCATAATAGTGGGGTCCCTGCTCCTCAACATTTTCAGATCCCCTATGTCCATTTCTTGGGCTTTGCCAGGTATTCTTTGAGGCCATATAAGCTTCATGATTTCCTTTTATGGCATTGCTGCCCAGGGGAATATGCATTTTTGCCTCTAGTTTTATAGTAAAGAGACTGAGTGGCTTGTCCAGGGTCACACAAAAAGTGGATGACAGAGTCAGGACTTACCTTTGGGTCTCCTCACTTTCCCAGTCCTGTGGCCCCTTGCACATCCTTTCCTTGCCAAGATGCATTTAGAGAAATTAGCGTCAGAAACAGAGCCCCCCCAGTCTGTTGGAACCTGGAGCTGCCATCCGACAGAGGGGCCACTGAGTGTTCAATAAGGAAAAAGGGGTCCCCAAACCAGGCCAATCTCCGGGAACAGGCGTGTGGGCAAAACCCTAGGCGAGCACGATTGCAGGAGAAGCTTCCCGCAGAGGCCCGCTGCAGCCCGCAGTGGGCAGCCCGTCACTCTGGCCCAGCTCCAGGGCGAGGCCTCCCGCCCGCGGAGAGGCAGCTGCGGCAGCATCCGGGCGCAGGCGGGCCCGCTCCAGCTTTGGGAGTGTGCACCTCCCGGAGCAAGGCGGCTCCCTGTGCCCCCGAACCCCAGCACCTAGCAAGCCAGTGGAAACACAAGCGCGGCCGTGCCGTGGGCGGCGGCGTGTGCCAGGGCTCCCCCATCCACCTCAGCCCCAAGCAGGACCCACAGGCGGCTCGGCTTCGGTGGAGACATCAGAGAGCCTGGCCCTGGCCAAAGCCAGCAGCGACTCCTCTGCCACCTCCCGCACACTCCCTGGCCGGGCTTCCCTGCCATCCCCTGTCCCTGCTGTCGGAGCTACGTCCTTTTGCCCCCGTGAGAGTCGGGACCTGGGGGAGAAGCCCGGGCCCAGGGCTGTGACCGGAGCCGGCGGAGCCTCACCCTGCTGCCACTTGCCAGCCTCAAGGGCACACGCACAAGGGCGCTCTGGCACGGAGCCGCTAGCACCCTCTTGAAGTCCCGGGCGGCCTCACTGCCCAGACGAGGGCAGGCTTTGGAACAATCAGGGTTCCGACGGCTGCGGTTGATGCGCGGCCAGGCTGCAGACCGTCCCTCTCATGTTCTGGCTCCCGGACGGCTGGCTGTTTCATCCAGAACTGCCAGCTTTTCTGTCGCCCCCCCCCCCCGCCCAGCACCGCCACCACGAGGCTGTCCCAAACTGTCCTAACAAGTACCACCTCGAAGCCAGCCCAGCCCCAGGCCTCACGCGGCCTCAGCGGGGCAGGCTGGTGGAGGTGCCTGAGGCCGGGGCGGGTCCCAGCCCGGGGTTTAACTCCGAGCCCTGGGGCAGGGAGGACATAGCCTTTGTCATGGCACCTCACTTCCGTCTTATCACCATCTCACAGATGAGGAAACTGAGGCTCAGTGTGCCCAAGGTGCCAACAGGTTGCAGAGGTGAGACCCAAACCCAGGCCTGCCTGGCACAAGCCCTGCTCTTCCAGCTAGTGCCAGACACCCCAGGTCTCACTGATAGATATTTGTCCCTCTTCCTATTTCATGAGTGTCAATTTCAGAGCCTCTTAGAACATGTTATGCCAGCTCCATCCTGAAGTTTTGTCCCTGAACAGTGCCAGGAATGATGATTTTGTGCTAATGTGTTTTTCATTAAGGGATACTTCTATCTTTTGCTATAAATATATAAAGAAGAATTGCCTCCCACAGATGCCAAAACAAGCAGTACAGGTTTTAAGAGTGTCAGCCCAGCCTCTCTTTGGATAAAGAAAACCTAGAATGAGACAAAGGGATTAAGGCTCATGAACACCTATGAAGTGCCAGGCATTGGGAACCCATTTTTTTATTCATTCATTTAATAGATGTTCTTGAGCGCCTACTATGTGCTAGACACAGTTCTAGACCCTGGGGATAGACACAGTAGTGAACAAAACAGTAAATGTCTCTGCCCTCATAGGGCTTGTAAACCTTGGCCTTTTTGTTTTATTTGTTTATTTTTTGCAGTAAGCCAAAAAGCAAGCATAGACAGACCTCGGAGATGCTGGGGGTTCCGTTCCAGACCACCACAGTAAATCGAGATCACAGTAAAGTGAGCCACATGCCAGCCATCATCTGAGCCTTCAGCCAGCTGTGCCCTTTTGCTGCCCGAGGGTCTTGCCTCCGTGTTGATGGTGCCGACTGGGAGGGACGGCGGTTGCTGAAGGCCCCGGTGACTGCGGCAGTCTCTTAAAATAAGACAACTATGAAGTTTGCCACATCAGCTGGCTCTTCCCAAGCATCTGTAGCACGTGATGCTGCTTGACAGCATTTTACCCACAGTAGAACTTCTTTCAGAATTGGAGTCAGTCCTCTCAAGCCTGCACTGTACAGTCTTCCGAGTTTATGTAATATTCTAAACCCTTCGTTGTCATTTCTAAATGCTCGCCAGGAGCAGACTCCATCCCAGGAAGCTGCTTTCTTTGCTCATCTGTAGGAAGCAGCTCCTCATCCATTCAAGTTGTATCGTGAGGTTGCAGCAATTCAGTCACACCCTCTTGCGACTTCTAAGTCTAATTCTCCTGATACTCACGCCGCATCTGCAGGTGCTTGCTTCCCCACTGAGGGCTTGAGCCCTTCAAAGTCATCCATGAGGGTTAGAATCGACTTCTTCCAAACTTCTGCTAATGTTGACACTTTGACCTCCTCTCAGGAGTCACAGATGTTCTTAATGGCATCTAGAATGGTGAATCCTTTCCAGATTTTCATTTTACTTTGACTTCATTCATCAGAGGAATCACTATGTACGCAGCTATCGCCTTATGAAATGTATTTCTTAAGCAATAAGACTAGAGAGTTGAAATTACTCCCTGCCCCATGGGCTGCAGAATACATATTGTGTTAACAGGCAGGAACGCAGCACTCATTTCCTTGTACATCTCTGTCAGTGCTCTGATAGAGCTCTGCATAGATGGGTACATTGTCAATGAGCTGTAATATTTTTTTAAATAATCTTCTTTTCTGATCAGTAGGTCTCAACAGTGGCCTTAAAATATTTAGGAAACCATGCTGTAAACAGATGTGCTGTCATCCAGGCTTTGTTGTTCCATTTCTAGAGCACAGGCAGAGTAGACTCAGCATAATTCTTAAGAGCCCTAGGATTTTTGGAATGGTAAAGGAGCATTGGCTTCGACTTAAAGTCACCAGCTGCGTTAGCCCCTAACAAGAGTGTCCGCCTGTCCTTCAAAGCTTTGAAGCCAGGTGTTGACTTCCCCTTTCTAGCTAGTAAAGTCCCAGATGGCATCTCCTTCCAACAGGGGGCTGTTTCTTCTGCACTGAGACCTGTTGTTTAGCGCAGCCAGCTTTCTCCACTGTCTTGGTTAGATGGAGGATAGGTCTTCCAGGTAGGCGCTGCAGCTGCTCCGTGAGCACGTGCTGCTTCACCTTGCACTTTTATGTTACGGAGGTGGCTTCTTTCCTTAAACCTCCTGAACCAACCTCTGCAAGCTGCACACTGCCCTTCTGCAGCTTCCTCACCTCTCTCAGGCTTTGTAGAACTGAAGGGAGCTAGGCCCTTGCTCTGGATTAGGCTTTGGCCGAAGGAAATGTTGTGCCAGTTTGATCCATCTGGACCACCGACACTTTTTCCACATCAGCAAGGAGGCTAGTTTGCTTTTGTAGCACTCGCATGTTCACTAGAGTAGCACTTTTAGTTTTCTTCAAGAACTTTTCCTTTGCATTCACAACTCTGCAAACTGTTGGGTACAAGAGGTTTAGCTTTCTGCCTGTCTCAGCTCTGACCTGCCTTCCTCACTGAGCTTAACCATTTCTAGCTTGTGATTTAAAGTCAGAGGCGTGTAACTCTTCCTTTCATTTGAACACTTAAAGGCCATCGTAGAGTTACTGCTTGTCCTGATTTCGGTATTGCGGTGTCTCAGGGAAGAGGGAGGCCGAGGAGAGAGGGGGGGCGGTGCGTGCAGCAGCCAGAGCACACGTCTGTCAGTGAGGCTCGCCATCACCTCAGACGGGAGTGGTTCTTGAGGCCCACAGCAATGACAGCAGTGATGTCAGCCATCACAGATCGCCATAACAGACAATAATAATAGAAGAGTTTTGGAAGATTGTGGGATTTGCAGACATGGGACTCGAGACCCTGCAAAGCAGGTGCCAAGTCCTCACTCTGGTGGTGGGAGCCTCGGGGGCTCTAAGGGCTGCCCGGAGAGGAAGTGCTTCTGGAGACCCGACCTGGTGAAGGTTTCTGTCACACCTCACGCTGCCCCGTGCCCGGCCTGCCAGGGCGGGCGTGGCCTGATCCCCAGCGCCAGTCTCCTGGCACAGTGCTCTGTCCCCGGGAAGTCTTGGTGTTTTTTTCTGCTCTTATTGTTTCCGTTGCTGGGCCTCAGGCTGAACAGAGCTCAGCAGAATGTGATTTGAGGGTTTGCTGGGAACATCATGTCTCCCCAGAAAATTTCACGTGGCTGCAGAGATGTGTGCTCCAAGTTGCTAGGCAACCAGGTGTGACAGTGAGGAGAGGGGTGAGGACTCACAAGCACAGGAGTGGCTGGCTCACCCACCCCTCCCCATAAACCCCAAGACAGCCCCTCCCAGGCAGGTGGGAGAACCCGGGGACTCACAGGAGGACAGATACAGGGCAAGAGAGGGTGGCAATTCCAAACCGACACTGAATGGGCTCAGCCCCAGAGGAAAAACGCAGAGAAGGGCCTCTTTCCAAAACTGTGGGAAAAGCCCTTTATGACTATAATAGTGAACCACACCTTTACCACATGCTGAGCACATTGACAGATATCGTTCATTTATCTCATCCTCATAGTAACTCTGTGAGATAGGTACCATTATAAGCCCCATTTTACAGATGAGAAAACTGAGGCAGCTGGAGGTTAACATGCCCAAGCTGTAAGTGGCAAGGCCAGGCAATCTGGCCCTGAGCCTAGCATCGAGGCAAGTGGATGGGTGGCAGGCCAGAAAGGTCGGTTGTGGGGTCAGCAAGGAGAAATAAAACACAGGAGCAATTTACTTGAAAACTGAAGCTGGATCAGTCCTGCTCTTATTGGGCTGTACTGTGTGCTGGACAATTTAACTTATGTAGAAATGAGGCAACGAGCTCAAGCTGACAAGAAGGGGTTAAGGGAGACAGACCCAAACAGGTCACCGTAATACTGAGCAGTGGGTGGGTGACATGGGAGAGAAGGAAAGGACACTGGGAGAGGATGAACTGAGGCAGATTCCCAGGGAGGCGACAAAGCAGGAACCACAGGTGGAGGGAGAGGCATTCTGGGTGGCCGGCAAGGGCAGATTCGTCACGGCTGATTGGAGCTAACGTTAGGCATCCCCTCCACCTTCGCCGCCCCAGCCTGTGAGCCGGGAGCAGGGCCCTGCGCCGCTGCCTCCTGCCCTTCCAGGACAGCCGTCGTGGACGCAGCGATCCCGAGGTGCCTGTCCGACAGACACGTGAGCCAGGAGGGGAGGAAAGGGCAGCGAATGAACGAATGAGCAGGGCTGGCTTGACTGTCCGGCGGGGGCGGAGGCCGCTGGCCGCAGAGCGCGGAGGGGGGAAGCCGGCCGCGCAGCCAGGGCAGCCCAGGGGAGCGCGGGCCGCCGCGGCGGGGCGCTGAGGAGCCAGCGAGGGGCGCTGGGAGCCCGGCTCACGCGTAGTCTCGAGAGTGAAGAAGAAAGGTCGGACCCGAGCAGCACCAGGGGGCTCATCTGTGGGACCCCAAGGAGGAATAGATTGGGAGGAAACAATTTTGGTCTTCCACTTGCTGAGTTGGAGACGTGGACAACGCAACCAAGTGCAGCTACCTTGTGGGCCTCAGGAAATCCTGGCTCAGGGATTGAAAGAGAGAAGACGGGCTGAGAGACACTGTAAATGCCTACTTCCTTGACCCACATCTGTGGCAGACACCACTAATCAATCCCAATGTTCAGACTCCTTCTCAGCTTAACTCCAGACAGCCCCTACTAATCAGTCACGATTGACTTGTAGAATGAAACTCATTTGTTCCTCGTCTCTGGGGCAGGAATGGGAGCCTCCAGACTGGGCCACTATGAAACCCAGACAAAAGAGGGAAAGGGAAAGTTGAGGGTTCAGAGGTGTGAGCACTGAGTCCTTGAAGCTAACATCAACGTGTAAACCACCTGAGGTCTAGGTCAGAGCCATGAATTTCTCCCTCTATAAGCCTTTAAGTGGAAAATGAACAAAAGAAAACTCTTTTTTTAAGCAAAATCACCTTCTGTTGTTGTTCATTCTGATTAGTGAAAGAGCATTTGTTCTTATAAATAATGATATTCTGGGTGTACAGTCTGATAACATTCTTGAGTAGCCTAACTATTCTCGACTGATTTCACTTTCTTTGTTTGGTGATGACCGTAAGGGGCATGCTTTTCTCTTCCTGCAGGATCTATATCTTCCCAGCCATTCAGGCAGCACCTGCTTATGGAGCACCTACTGCGCGCCCGCTCTGTTCTAGGGAACGGACAGTCGCTATCGGCACCGCACAGAGCTCGAGGCGCAGCAGGCTAGGGCACAGCCGGCCCCGGAGCTCCTGTGGCTTCAGGAGTGCCGGCCGGCAGCCTCCCCTCCTCCACAGACTGCCAGCTGAGCAGCGGGGAGGCAGAGAGGGACAGAGAGAGGCTGTGTGGGGGCTCCTTCCCATTACCGAGCCAGCCTTCCCGCGCCGGCCTCTCCGCGCCAGCCTCGCCAGCGCAGGGCCGCGCTGGCCAGCGAGGCCGTCCCTTCTCTCCCAAAGGAGGGGGGACTCACCTCCGGGCAGGAATGACACTGCAGTTGAACAGGGACCTGCGAGCCCTCGGGCGTCACAGAAACTAGATTCCTGAAACCAGACTCACACGGCCTCTCTAGTGTTTAGAGCTAGCAAAATGGCAGAAACAGCTTGCCAAAAGAAGCACCCTAACCCAAAGCAACGCCCTTCTACAGAACAGTTAAAGAGAGAATGTGGCCAGTTTCTAGACAGAGATGTCACTGGATTTGTGCCACGAGTCGGAGGGTGGATTTGCTGATGGCAGTGCCCGCTTCAGTCGGACCACGGGGTATGTTCCCCGTGGCCACGGTGGCCGGGTGTTGGCCTGGGCCCTGTTCAGCCCAGCGCCTGGCTGGGCCTGGCGCCTTGAGGAGGCGCAGCAGGCGTGGACGCTGGCAAATGAGCGGAGAGGCACACGGGGCGTTTAAGTTACAGAAGAGCCGACTGTGTGTGGCTGAGCGGCGACATAACGATCCACGGTGCCATGCTAACAGTCCCCAGACACACCAGAGTCGGGGGCAACAGGCCAGAGGTCTTGGTGTCTACAGACCTGGGTGCTGGTCCTGGCTGAGCCACTGATGGCGCATGAGCTTGAACAAGTCGCTTCACCTTTCTGAGCTTCAGTTTCCTCCTCCATGGAGTGTACACAAGGCTATTGTCCTTGTGGAGTTGAAAGGAAGGAGTATCTCCTTTAACTGGTGACTTTAGGTAGCATTTATCAAATGCCCGCTCTATGCCAAGCACTGTGTGCCGGGCATTGCCTCACAAAGCCCTCTCGCTGGCCTTCTGGGTCTGCAGGATATCCCCATTTTATAGCCCAAGAGGCCCAGAGAAGGGGGTAACTCGCCTTGGGTCACACAGCTGGAAAACGGTATGGCTGGAGGCGTGGTCAGTCACTAGAGGCTGTGACCACGTGGTTCAAAGCCCAGAGGATCAAAATTAAGCAATATTTTATTTGAGCATATCCTAGTAGCTCCCAGAAGATTTTGAGACAGCATGTGTTAAGAGCATTACACAGTAAGGCCACCAAGTGAGCGTGGAAAATCAAGGGAGGCTGGGAACTGATGTTTCTGCTCATGCTCATGGAGTGCTGGGCCAGGGAGGCGCACGGTCCCCACTCGGTGACCGAGCAAGTGAGGCCAAGTGCGTGCAGGTTCACAGCAGGACCGAGCCAGCGTCTCCGGCAGCGGGCGGCCAGGCAGGCGAACAGCGAGGCGGAGCAGGGGAGAAGGGAGCAGGTGTGTCTGCACAAGAGGTTTGCCACTGAAGTGACATTCTTAGTGGAGTGCCTGCACCCAGGCGTGGCCCCTCTCCCTGTGTCCTTGCATCAGCACCGGGCCATTGCCTCACTCAGGTGGCCAGTGCCCTCCACGAGGTGCCAGGGCCACAGCGCTGACCTAGCAGCCTTAGAAGGCCCCTCATGAAACATTAATGGCTTCATGAATGGATGATTTGGTTATAAGAGAAGCATGCCAGAGGATCTCAGCATTTTCAGGCCAAAAGGGCCCTAGAAGGCTGGCCCAAGACCCTCAGTCCGAAGGAAGTGGAAGCCCGGCAGGGGAAGATCAGCCGGGCAGACAGGCCCGGGCTCCCTTGCCGCCATCTTCATTTGAGTCTCCCCAAAGCAGAGCCTGAGTCGAGGATGGGGTGCAGGTAGTGTACTTGGGAGTGACGGCAGCAGTGAGAAAGTGAGAGGCGTTTGGCTCAGCCCCGCTGGGGACTGTGGGAGGAAGCATGTGGGATGCACTTCACACTCATCCCTCCCAGGGCACAAGGCTGCAGCATTTACCCTGACTCCCGTCTCCCTTTGGGCAGGGTCTGGGCAACTCCAGCACTCCTGGGCTCCATGCTCGGGGGACCTAGTAACCTCCCGAGTTCAGAAGAAAGCCCTGAAGCAGAAGACAGATGCAGTGGGTGCATGGGAGGGTGTGGCTAGCACACTCAGGAGGTGCCCACCACAGCTGCGCTTGGAGTCAGGGAGGACCGAGGGGCTGGGCACACAGAGCAGATGTCACAGCTCTTTAGAGGTTAGTAACAGTAACAGCACCGATGATGGTTTCCATTAACTGAGGCATTTCTCTGCATACTGAACGCATCACCTCATTTGATGCTCAGACTCATCTTAGGAAGTAGGAACCATTTATCCTCATTTTACAGAAGAAGAAACTGAGGGCGCCGGGCTGTTTATATAGCTGTATAAAGTCATACAACTAGAAAGTGACAGAGCCAGGATTCAAACTCGTCTCTGACTCCACAGACTCCCCTCAGCCCCAGCCGTGCTGCCTCCCAGGAGGCCAGCCCTCCCAGGCGGCCTGGGCACGGGGGCACGCCAGGATCGAGGTGCCGAGCGCTCCTCTTCAAAGGAGGCAGCATGCTGCTGTGGACTGTCCAGGTGCAAGTCCAGCAGCCCGCCTTGGGGAGAGTCGCTCTCCCCTCTTGCAGTCCCTCAGTTTCCTCACCCTTCGTTAGGGTCAGCCTGGCTGGCAGAGCTTGTGCAGGGCGCACGTGGTGAGAGAGGCTCGATGCGTGCCGGGCAGTGCCGTGGTCCAGACTTGGACTCCAGGTTCAGACAGACGTGGAGTTGAAATCCAGAGGATGGGTTGCTTTACAGCCCCATGCCTCGGTTTCCTCATCTGTAAAAGGGGGTAATAGAATGAGGCCACTGGGAAACCATGAGAAGTAAATGACATAATGTCCAAACGGAGTAAATGTTCAGTGACACTGTGAGCACCGCCGTTGTTATGACGTTCCGATGTGTGACCTTGAGCCAGCTCCCTAACCTCTCCGAACCGCCGTTTCCTGCTCCGCAGCCCAGGCCTCTCCCCGCAGCCTCTCCTCGCGGGGCTCACTCTCGCCTCCTGCGCCCCGTGGGTTTCTGCCTGGCGTCATAGCCGCCTCCCCACCAGCGCCGACCCCAGCCACCCCACTCCTGTCCCAGGTTCTCTCGCCCAGAGGGAGCGCCTGTCCCTAGAAGGCGCCTCCTGGTCCTCACACAAGCTGCCTCCGTGCGGCGGGGCCGCCGCAGAAACGAGGCCTCCGCTTTGCCCGCGTCGGTTTCCCATGCTGGATTTCACCGGCAGCTTCCCCCGCAGTGGCCTCAGGCCCCTACATGGACAGGTCAAGGGAGGTCCCAAGTTGAGGCTGGGGCTGGAGATGGGCGTTTCCCAAGTCCTTTCGCGGCCTTTGAAGCCCCGGAGGTCTAGCTGGAGGCCCCACCATCCCCCCTGTCAGTGGCAAGGGCGTGGGAGGCCACTGGGGCACTTGCCGTGTGGCCTCCGGCACAGAAGGGAATGACTCCAGGGTCCCTGGGTGTCTCCCCTGCATCCCAGTCCTTGGCCTGAAAACACCTGTCTTACAGCAGGCGTCACTTTGGAGTTAAGCACGGGCCCCTAGTCACTGCTTCCCTCCTGTGCAGGTGTGCCTAGGAGGGGCCACGTGTTTACTGAGCATCTGCATGTATCAGACCCACACAGATGCAGTCCTCACCCTCCCAGAACTCAGACTCAGCAAGAGAAACAAGCATTAAGAAAAACCAGGCCAGGCACAGTGGCTCATGCCTGTGATCCTAGCACTCTGGCAGGCTGAGGCAGGAGGATCACTTGAACTCAGGAGTTTGAGACCAGCGTAACCAAGAGCAAGACCATCTCTACTAAAAATAGAAAAAGTAGCTGGGCGTGGTGGTGCACACCTGTAGTCCCAGCTACTCAGGAGGCTGAGACAGGAGGATCACTTGAGCCCAGGAGTCTGAGGTGAGCTATGATGACGCCACTGCACTCTACCCAGGGCAACAGAGCGAGACTCTGTCTCAAAAAAACAAAACAACAACAACAACAAAAAACAACAAAAAACCAACTACATCATTAATTATAAAAATAATGATTAAAATGAAATGGATTTGGGGGGAGCTATAAGAACATTCAAAAAGGGGTCTAACCTAGTCAGGAGTGAGGGTCAGCCAAAGAATGTGCTGAGTTAGGTACAAAAAGATGGAAAGAACATTTCAGGCCGAGAGAATAGCATGTGCAAAGGACCTGAGGCAGGAAAGCACTGTGTTGAAGCCTCAGAAAAGAGGCTGGTGTCACTGGAGCATGGTGGCAGGGAGACTGCAGAGGACAGCAGGAGCAAGACCATCTACAGGGCCTTGCAGATCTTGGTAAGGAGAGTGGATTTCCTCCGCATGCAAGCGGGGGGCCACTGGAGCATTTTAAGCAAGGGCTTGACATGAACACAGTGCACTTTACACATTTAAAACATCCTCTGGCTGCTGGGTGGAGAATGGATTGAGGACGGGAGCAGGGATGCTGGTGAGCTGGCTGCCGAGGCCCTCCAGGCAGGCAAGGAGGTGGCCTGGACCAACACGCAGCACTGCACATGTGAGCAGCAGAGGGCAGTCAGATCTGAGATAAGTTTTCCCTCGAGGCTTGCTGGGCGGCGTAACAGGGCCAGGAGGCAGGAGAGGACCCTGATAGAAGATGGGGAAGGATGAGAAGAAAGAAAAGGCAGTGGGTTCGTGCACTGAACGCCTGCTCTGGCCTGGGGCATGTCACCCTTGCTACAGTATTTTATTTATCTATTTTATTTCAGCATATTACAGGGGTACAAATGTTAAGGTTACATCTATTATTACGTTATTTTAATCTTCACAACCCGGCTCTGGGCTGGGCACCACGGCCCATGGTAAAGAGGAGGTGAAGTGACTCAGAAAGGACACACAGACAGTAAGAGAGAAAGTGAGATTTTAACCCAGGAGTGTTTGTGCTCAAGTCCACTTCATCTAAAGGTTATATGGAAACAAATCTTTATTTTCTTATGATACATATCAATTTCCCCTTTAAATTAAACTTTGAATTATCTAAATAAAACATAAACACACTCTCCTGGTTAAAATTAAAATATTTCAATCAAAGCTAGAGTTTGCCTGACCACTGCAACCAAACATAGTACCCTTTTCCCTCCCCAGAGATACCACCTTCATGAGTTTGGAGAGGATCCTTTCAGACCTTTTGCTACATATTTACTTATATATGTACCCATAGAAAATATAGACTATTATTCTGTAGAGTTTTCTATTTTACATAAGTGGAAGAAAGCTATACATATTGTTCTACAACTTGTTCTTTCTTAACTCATAAAGGAGTCTTGGAGAACATTCTATGTTAGCACATATAAATGGATCTCACTTTTTTAGCTGCCATGTAGTGTTCTGTGGACTAGATGCACCACTGTTCATTTTGCCCGCTCACATTCCAAAGACAGAAATGTACTTTTCTATAAATGTTGTAGCTTTTGAAAGACTTGTGGATTTTTTCCTTTCAAAATACAAGACTTTTATTTATGCTAATGGAGGAACCCACACTGCAGTGACAACACAAACATTTAGCAACGCCCAGCCTGGTGACTAAGTTTCCCCAATTTCCTTCAGGTGCTTGGCATCCCGGAGAGCTAGCTCTCATCTATTGCCAAGTCTCTGTTTATAACGAGGCTGTCTCAAGAGCAACAAGGAAAATGCCAGAGTTGCCAGCTTTCGTTCCGGTGCTTGGCCCTGAAGCAGGCGGCACGGCACGGCGTGTAAAGAGTATGGCCGTGGAGCCTTTAAGACATGAGTGCAAATCCCAACTTTAGCTGTGTGACCCTGAGCGAGCCTCTTTACCTCTCTGCGCCTTAGTTTGTCCACCTATAAAATGAAGCTTGTAGTCTCCATCTCACAGCATGGCCAGGAGAATTAGATGTGTTAAGTGATGCTCGCAGTAAGCGCACATGTGCTCATTTACATGAGCTGCCGCCCCAGCTTAACGGGGGACAGTGTAGGGGGTTGGCCCTGCATCGCTGGAGGGGTCACTTGAGGTCACAGAACCCTGAGAAGACACAAGCACGCTGCCACTGCTGGCCACGCAGCGTGGGGACAGCGTTCAAGTTCGGAGGAGGAAGGAGTGAGCCGCCTGGGTTCTGGGTGCCAGCTGGGCGCCAGACACTGTCCGTGCTGTGCTCTCTTCATCCAGCCCAGCGGCCAGAGCCACGCTGCCCCTCTGCCCCAACCTGCAGATGAGGGGACTGAGGCTCAGAGCCGGGCACCACTCTCTTCCTCTCCGTCAGGCAGCACAAGGTGGGTGGAGGCTGGGACCGAAGGCCGTCCTGGGGGCCGCAGGCAGCGGCTCTGCGGGGCCTCCACCCACCTGCAGTGACAGCGCCCGCTCACGGAAGCCCCTCCACGGAAGGAGGGGGCAGTGGCTTTTCTGGCTTCCATTTTCCAGAGGGCTGAGACAGCGTCTCAGAGGGCACCTCCGGACAGGCCGAGTGGAGTCTCTGCAGTGAGGCCGACAGAGAGAGGACGGAAGGGCCGTCACTCGCGTGCGCGCAGTGAAGCTGGGTTTGAGCGAGCTGAGCGGCCGTTCCTCCCTCGCGCCGCGTGGGGTGGTGGAAGGGCCCCGGCTCCGCAGCTGAATCTCCCTGTACCTGGGTCAGGTCACGTCCCATCTCTGGGCCTCTATTTCCCCGCCTGTCAAATGGGAGGGTGGGAGTGCTGGCCGCGGGACCCGTCCTGCACCTGTGGGGAAGCAGGGCAGGACTCGGGTAGGTGGCCGGGCCTGACAAAGGCAGACAGGGACGCGCGGTGGACTTGGAACTGCAGCAAGATCAATGAATTTTCTGTTAGTAGCGCGCTGCACTCCCCGCCCCGCGCCACGCCACGCCCGAGGCGAGTGCCACAGCCCGCCCCGCGCCACGCCCTGCCCGCAGCGAGTGCCACACCCCGCCCCGCGCCACGCCCCGCGCCACGCCCTGCCCGCGGCGAGTGCCACACCCCGCCCCGCGCCACGCCCTGCCCGCAGCGAGTGCCACACCCCGTCCCGCGCCACGCCCTGCCCGCAGCGAGTGCCACACCCCGCCCCGCGCCACGCCACGCCCGCGACGAGTGCCACACCCCGTCCCGCGCCACGCCCTGCCCGCAGCGAGTGCCACACCCCGTCCCGCGCTACGCCCTGCCCGCAGCGAGTGCCACACCCCGTCCCGCGCCACGCCCTGCCCGCAGCGAGTGCCACACCCCGTCCCGCGCCACGCCCCGCGCCACGCCCTGCCCGCAGCGAGTGCCACACCCCGTCCCGCGCCACGCCCTGCCCCCAGCGAGTGCCACACCCCGTCCCGCGCCACGCCCCGCGCCACGCCCTGCCCGCGGCGAGTGCCACACCCCGTCCCGCGCTACGCCCTGCCGGCAGCGAGTGCCACACCCCACCCCGCGCCACGCCCTGCGCCACGCCCTGCCCGCGGCGAGTGCCACGCCCTGAGCAGGGCTGCAGAGACTCCCGCGGTGAGAGGGCGGGGCTCGGCCGCGGCGAGCGCGAGTGGGCTGCGGTGGAAGGCTGTGTCGCACGGTGGCGGAGCAGAGCCCACGCACGTATCCCGCTCCGTGCCCCGCTCGCACGCGCGGACTCCGCGCCCACGTGCCTACGGGGACGCCGTCCGCGCCCAGTGCCGTGTGCGCAGCTGCGCGCGACTGCGCAGGCGCGGGCGCGGGCGCGGCGAGTCAGGTCTGCGGGGCGCCGCCGGCAGGCGCTGCTCCCTCCACCCGGCACGCCACTCGCCACTCGCACCGAATGGAGACCTTGGGTCCTAGAAACCCCACCTGGGGCCGCCAGCTAGGAGCAAGACACCCCTCACCCTGCACTCGCCCGTCAGGAGCCATCAGCACCGTGACGTGACCGCAAACTCCAGGCAGTGTGCACGTGCCCAGCACGTGCTGGGTGACGGCCAGCCTGCCCTCAGGCCTGCTCTGAGCTTCCTGTGACCGCCCAGACAGACCCAGACCCAGGCGATGACAAGGCCCGGCTGCTTTCCCGCAGCGGCGGTGTCTCTCTGTCCCAGGTGCATTACGTGGCTCTTACGGGTGGCATGTGGCCACCCATGTGTCCAGGAGCCTCTGGGCAGCCTCAGCACCCACACCCCCATCTCTGGCCCCCAGCGAGGCGGGAGGGGAGGGTTCTAGGGCCTGCCCAGTGCTGGCGCAAGCGGCCCCCTCAGGGGCAGCGGAACCGTGTCCAGAAGGCAGTGGCAGCAAAGGGGTCCTGGCTGCCGACTGGGCATCTCTCGGGGCCAGAACCTGGCACAGGAGACTCGCCCGGTACAGGTGTTGGTGAAGAATGGGCTGCGTGACGAAGGCTATTAAGGAAAGACAAGAAGCAGAGGTCGGTCGTTATTGCCGCGTAAACCGAGGAAGGCTTTCAGGAGATGGTAGCAAACGTTCATCTGGGTCTCTCCAGACTAACTGTGTACGGCAGGCGACAGAGGCAGGTGGGCATGCTGAGGAGGAGCCAGGTGAGCCAGGACGGAGCAGACTAATGCCAGGCACTGTGGGGCCTGCACTGGGCAGGACCGGGTGAGTGTGGCATGCTGGGGTGAAGCAGAAGTCCTTTGTGACAACCGCAGAGGGGCCACTGTGAGTCCAGGAGTTGGATGGTTGTAAAGGGCATGGGGAGCCATGGAAGGTTGTAGAGCAGGGCAGGGCGCCTCAGAGCTGACCTTAAGGCTGAGCACCTGGCCCTATGCTGCTGCTCGCCTCTGCTGGTCTCCTCTCCCCAGCTGGTTCCTAGCTTCTCCTTCTCCAGCTGCCTTCAGCCGCCAGCAAGAGACGCCAGCGTGTCTCGGCCTGCAGCACTTACGACCCCCGGCCCCTCCGAGAGCAGGTGAGCCCGGCCGGCAGCGCCCGGGGCAGGAGATGGGCCCTGTGGGAGCCGGCAAGCCCCCCGGAAGACAGCGAAGGCAGCCCCAGGCTGGGGCCGGGCTGTGTGACCCGGACAAGCCTTGGCAACAGCCCCCTGTCTCAGGGCTGTCGACGAGGCTCAAAGGTGACGATGTGCCCAGAGCACCTGGCAGCTCCGCGTCCTTCCCACCTTGGCCCCAGGCCAGTGCTCTTCAGCCCAAGGCCACAGTGCCACCACCCAGGAGGGCTTGGAATGCCGCGGCGGCCGCGGCCCACCACACAGTGTCGACTCGGCAGGGCCGGGGAAGGCCTGAGAATCTGCATTCTAGCAAGGCCCCAGGTGACGCGGAAGCTGCCACCCAGGGCCACCGAGCTCCCCTCCCTGGGTGCACACTGCGCACTTCGGGGAGCTCTTAAGACCCGCAGGGCCCAGGCTCAGGCCCTGCCCAGCCCAACTCACTCAGCAACCCCAGGTCACAGCCAGGCAGTGACACTCCTTAAAGCTCCCTGGTGACATCAGCATGCAGCCACAGTGGCAGCTCACAGAACCACGGCCCTCCTGTGTGCCATGTCGCCATGCCGCCTGCTTACCTCTGTGAGGCAGGTGCTGTCGTTAGTCCCATGTTGCACACAAGGTAACGAAGGCCCAGAGAGGGAGTCACCTGCCCAAGGTCACAGAGCTGGGGCGCAGCTCCCGGCAAGGCTCAGACTCGGGTCTGCCGTCCCATTCCGTGGCTTCGTCCTGAACCCCGTGAGCCCCGAAGGTCCCAGCAGTGGTGTCTGTGTGAGCTGCCCGCTCTGCCCGGCCTCTGGCGGGCTGGGAGCACATGGACCCTGCCCCACACAGCCCGGGCCACACGCCTGCCTGGGCCCAGGTCTGCACACCAACGCACAGCCACGCCCTCGGGCACACGCGTGCTCCGACAGCCTCTCACGAGCACGAAGTCACACACCTGCTTCCTGGGCACCTCTCAGGCATTGTTTGGTTTGAACCGTGTTTCTGTTTTTGAAATAACATGTGGCAGTGCCAGGAGCCGCCTGCACGGCGCCCGGGAAAGCACTCTCCATGCTTTCCGTGGGACTGTCCTGAGCGCAGAGCCACACGGCCGGCTGGCCTGAACCAGGGCTCGCGCTTCAGCAGGCAGCGTCACTGCGGGCCATTTGTCCAGAGCGGACGCAGCCTGTCCCCAACTGGATCAGGCCGGAGCAGGCAGGGGTGACCGCTGGACTCTGGCGAAGGAGTTACCGGGCCCAGTTACCTGCCCAGCAGAAGGGCGGCGCATGCGCACAGCGGGCTGCAGCAGGCCTGTGCCGGCGCTCTCACGCCTTGGTTCTGTTTGATCCTCGAGTGAGACAGCTGAGGCCCTCTGCCCAGGTGCGTGGCCCTCTGCCCAGGTGCGTGGCCCACTCGGTGTCACAGAGCAGGGACAGGTGGACTCAAGTCAGGTCTCCACAGCGACGCCCGGGTGCCGCGGCTGTGGCGGAGCTTCCTGGCGCACGCCGCGGCAGTGCAGGCAGACGGAGGTGGAGGGCGCACGTCCCAGGCCCAGAGTGACAGCTGCAGTCTCTTGCGGGAGTTAGTAATATCAGCTGCATCTGTCTTTTTAATTTATTTTTATTTTTATTTTTTTTGAGACAGAGTCTTGCTCTGTCACCCAGGCTAGAGTGAGTGCCGTGGCGTCAGCCTAGCTCACAGCAACCTCAAACTCCTGGGCTCAAGCGATCCTCCTGCCTCAGCCTCCCGAGTAGCTGGGACTACAGGTGTGCGCCACCACGCCCGGCTGATATTTCTATTTTTAGTAGAGACAGGGTCTCACTTTTGCTCAGGCTACTCTCGAACTCCTGACCTCAAGCAATCCTCCTGCCTCGGCCTCCCAGAGTGCCAGGATTACAGCCATGAGCCACTGTGCCCAGGTCACATCTGTCATTTATGAGGGCCAGTGTGTGCCCGGCACTACTTACACACATCATCTTCCCATCCTCAATTAGCACTGCAAGACACTAGCATCTGTCCGCATCTCACCGAAGGTAAACTGTGGCTCCGAGAGGAAAATAACTTGCCCAAGGTACCAGCCCTGCACCAGGGAGCTGCTGGGATTCAACCCAGGGCTGAGGTCACTCGACAGCCTGTTGCTGTCACCCACCCATGTGGCCCGTCCCAGCTGAGCAGCCGAGCCCTGCTTCCGCTCGCTCCCCTCGCTGCTGCCCGGGCTGGGCTCCTCGGGGAGCAGTTTGTCTTCACACGAACTCTGAGCGGCAGAGGGCGAACCTGGGTTCTTACTCGGAACCCTTTCCCGGGGCAGCGGGCAGGCCACTCGCCAGACAGTGCCCACACACAGCCAGCACCAGCGGGGAACGATCCCCTGCCAGGGCGGGAACATCTCTGGGGTCCCCTGGTTGGAAATAGAGGTGCTCCACAGAGGTGCTCCATGGCGCCTCAGAGCTGGGAGAAGAGGTCAGAGGCCATCTGGATGCCTGGAACACTCACCCTCGGCCCCTCCCAGCGGCCAGCAGCCTGTGCGCTCAGTAGAGCCCCGACCGTTGGTGTCCTGCTCATGGAGAGAGCAGAGCCCTGTCCTGCCCCGACTTCCAGGGAGAAGCACGTCCGCTCCGCCATCCCTGCCCCGTTCTGACCTCCAGCCCGGCCCTGCTCCTTTACCTGTCTTAGCGGCCCCTTCCTCATCCTGATTAGGGTTAGGACGCAGCGCCTACCTCCAAAGCAGCTTATAAAAGTTTGTCTCACACTAAAAGGTTTTAAATCACCTGAGTTAGGAATTCCAGACAGGGAAGGAGAGGAGAAAGAAAACGAAGACTCACCTGCACAACACATGCCACTGAGTCATGTGTTGCAGCTTCAAGAGGTGAACTGCAAATTCAGTGCTGAGCTACCAAGCAGGCAAGGGGAAGAGGGTAACAAGATGAGTTACAAGAGCCAAAGTCTCCATCAGAGAACAGTCTGACGGAGTGTTCTCACCTTCCCCCCAAGGCCTGCATAGCGCTACCCTGTGTGGTGTGGGAAGAATTCAGCCTTTCCTGGACACTGGGGGCAAAGAGCACAGTAGATGTGCCCTCCTCCTTGGAAGCCACTGGGCTCCTCTCCTGAGTGCAAACCAGGGATGTCCCAGCTACTCTGGCCTTTCCCGAGCCCTTGGGAGTTTCTTTCTCCTTTGCAGACCACTCACACCCTTTTGACTTATTAACCCTCACTCCTTCTTCTGAGCTCACCCAAATTATAATGACACCTGCCAGGAAAGCCTCCTGACGCCCTGCTCTTCCTCACTGTAGCACCGGCGTGCAGATGGCATCTGGCTTATAGCAGGTGCTCACTGCAGACATGCTGATCGTTTGAGCGAGTAATGATTGATTGGATGCACCATCTAGGTAACCCTAGGTGCTTCCTCTACCTTTAGCGGGGCTGACGGGGTAGGAGAAACTCAGGCCTCCCTAAAATAGGAGGATCTTGAGCCTCTGGGGGCCTGGCATCTGGTGATGGGACAGCCATGGTGCCACCCAGCCTCTGTGGGAACATCCTCCCTCCGTTCCTCCCTGGACAATGCACCCACCCTCAGCTCACCTGCTCGAAGCCTCCCTCGTGACACCAGCACACCCACCTTGGGCCTCGTACTCCTGGTCCCCAGCTCTGTGCTTTGCGGCCAGACAAGTCACAAGCTCCCTCTGCCCCTGAGGGACCCACTGGCGCGCACCGTCGCCCAGGCTTCCCTTGGCAGAGCTGGCGTGGGGCCTCTGTTTGACCAGACAGCTCCCAGTCATGAGTTCCAACTTAGGTCGGTGCACGGCGCACCAGACTTCGGGATGTTACGTGGAATTGAATTGCCTGAGTTTTGAAAGTTTGTGAAAATTTTCCACTTTTTAAAACCACTGCAGACCAAACAAATCCTCTCAGATGGCCTGAGGCTGCCGCTAGCAGGGTCAGAAGGGCTGAGAAGAGAAAGGAGGGCACCGCGGGCAGAGGCCTGGAGGCTGGGAAAACCCGGGTTGTGTCCCGCACAGCTGAGTAGAGATGAACTTTGGGACAAAGATTTCTCAAATGCCCAGGACAGCAAGCAGCCGTGGCAACAGGCCGTTCCTGCACAGCCACAGCGCCTGCGCTGCCCTGTGGTTTCTTCTGTTCAAGTGCAGGACGCACCAACCCTGGCCCAGAGAAGGGCGTGGACAGGTGCCGGCGTGTTTCTTACCACGGAGACACAGTGATTGTGCTCTGCGTCTGCAGAGAGCTTCCACACCATTCCTCTGTGTATGGCTCTCCCCAGCCTGGGGGTTATTTTATTCCCATTTTATTGATGAGAAAACTGAGTCTTTGAGGGAGGAAGCAAATGGCCCAAGTTCACTCATAAGTCAGTGGTAGAACCGAGACCCCAGCCTGGCTCGTGACCCAGTGCTCTGTCTTGTACAGAGAGCAAATTCACATTTGAACACCCACAACCCCACACAGCATCTGTCTGGGCATTTGTGTTTCTGAATTTTCGGGGCCTCCCTGGCTTTGTCCAGTGATATTTGACACACGATATAATTTGTAACATGCTAAGTGGTGAGATGCTGTCTAATCTAAATTGAATCTCTAACGCCGCTCGTCTCTGGCACCAACCGTTTCTGCTCCCGGGAACGGGCGAGCCGGCTGTCAGTGGGAGGCCGGGAGACGGCGAGGCGAGGGTCCTGGGGAGGGGAGGCAGGCGGGCTGGACCCGGAGAGCCGTCCCCCCCGCAGGCCCTCAAAACCACTGTCTGCATACAGAGTACAGGAAGACCCGCGCCTTCATCCAGGCCAGCCCTTCATGTCACATATGGGGAAACTGAGGTCCAGAGAGGGAAGTGGCTTGCCTTCAGTCACAAGGCCCTTCTGCCGTGCCTCTCCTCGCCTGAACGGGCCCCTCTCCGTCTCGCCAGCTCCTGCCGGTCCAGAGTTTCCCCCAGGAGGCCTGGGCAAGTCTCCCACGAGGCCGACAGCCGGTGGCCGCAGTGTGGCCCTCTTGCCTGGCACAGGCGCAGTGCTGCACCCCTCGCAGGAGACACCGTGCCCCACCCCTCCCTGTGAAATAGGCGCTGCTGCTGCCTGCGCTTTGCACATGGGGAAACCGAGGCACTGAGCAGTGAAGTCACTCACCCAAAGTCACTCAGAGCTGGGATTTGAACCCAGGCCATCTGAGCCCAAACCCCACCCATGTTCTTGGGGCCTGGTATGCCCAGCTCCAGCTTGGCCCGCCTTCTGCTGAGAAGAAGACGGCGCGTGGGGTGTCGTGGCCATGTATAGCACCTCAGAGGCCGGTGCGGGTCTCTGTGCCCGGGGCCCACCTTGGACTTGGATTCTGGGGTGTGGGAGCTGAGGAGCTGCCTGGAGGTCTCTGCCATGGCAAGAGCCCTAGCAGAAGGCTCGGACATTTCTGTTCCCTGAGTTATTGCGGAAAGACGTCTGCTCTGAGGCCTGGGGCAGCAGGGCTGGGCCTGGCGCTGCGGAGGGGCTGCGGGGGGGCCGGGGCTGCGGGGAGGCCGCTCCGCTCTGCGCCCCACCCCACCCCGCAGCTCATGCCTCGAACCAGCAAGCTGAGCGCCGAGTCCAGCCCACAGATAGGCTGTATTTGGTCCTGGAATGTTTTTAATGGGGAGATTTTACAGCAAATCCCAGACATCCAGCTTCTCCTAGAAAACTGGGAGATCCGCCAGCCAGGCCCACGTCTGCCACGGGAGCCGAGAGACGCTGCCCCCGTAGAAGGTCTGAGTTCTTCCCTTGCCGCAGTCCCCACTGCTCCCCATCATCTCCACGCACCCGCCTCGCTCCCCACAAACCCTGCTCAACTTGGCCGCCCCTGCCCTGTCTGCTGTCCCAGGACACGGGGTCCCAGTGCCTGGCCTGCGGCCCCCAGCACGACAGAGCCCCGGAGCTGTGGCTTGGCTGCTGGAACCGGAGGACACCCACGTGTGCCACTGTCCACGCTCTAGACTCCAGCACGTTCGACTCACAGAGCCCCAGAAGGTCCAGAGACCCCTTCTCCCGAGTCAGTCAAGAGGGCATGGGCTGGCCCCACCCTCCCGAAGCTTCTTAGCAAAGCCCTTTATTGACAGCAAACTTTATGAAGAGCTCTCCCAAAATGTGGAAACAGACCCCAGCAGAACCACTTCAGGGCCTACAGACCTTGGAACCCCTGGGATCCTTGGGGCATACCCATCTTATTGAATTCCACTGTTGTTGGGATGGGGAAACTGAGGCTCAGAGAAGGGGATTGGCTGTCCAAAGGCACAGCAACTCCTACAGCAGGCCAATGCAGGCTGGTGAAGCCCCCTTGCTCAGAGGCCCACCATCCTCTTGAACTCCCCTTCTCCTCTTGTCAAAACCCACTCCCAGGAAAAAGCCTGACACTCACTCACACCATAGAACCCAGAACTAGGCGTGGCTCCTCCTTCCCAGAAAGCTTAAAGGAGTCAAAGCTTTTAGTTGGAGGATTAAAGCTCAAGTAGGAGGATTTCAGGCCTTGGCTGTGGGTAGAACTGGACAGAGGGAGGAAGACAGGAACCTTCCCAAGTTCCTAGAGGCGCTCTGCGGTGTGTGGTGCCTGCCTGCCCTGCACGCGGGGAGCCAAGGTGGCCTCTCGAGCACGGACAGTGGAGGCCACCTCTCCATCTGCTCGGGGCTCGCTGAGTTCTCGGGGCCCAGGAGCTACCCGAAGCAGCTGGGGCAGGTGGAAAGCCCGTCTCCACACCTGCAAAATGGGCATAACCTCATTCTCACTGTGCAGGCAGGACATGGAGTCTTCAGAGCTGCTGGGAGAGGCTGTGCAAGGTCCCCTAGGGAATGAGCCACCCCTGGGCTCTCCCATGGGGACTCTCAATGGAGTCCTCACTGTCGGCAGCAGAGGACACTCAGCACCTAGAACCCCAGACAGGAAAACGCCTGTCTCCCTGTACCCCTGAACCTCAGGCCACTGAACATCCAGGACCACACGGCTCTTGTCCACGGGTGGCTGGGCCTGTCCCCTGCACGTCATTCTCCCCATGTCACTAGGCTGGGGCCCTGGTGGGGACTCAAGAGTGCAGGTCGAGTAAATGGATGGACGGACGAGCCAGCAAACAGCAGACTGTCAGAGTCCGGGAGCGGAGTCGAATCAGACCACCAGGTGCCCTCGGCTTAGCAGCCTGGCGTCCCAGCCGTCCAGGCCTGCTGGTCGTCAGGAGTGGCTGGAGGCCAGCCCCCTTGGGCTTCGGGCCTTCAGTGAGTTCAGGAGGGCGTGCGGACAGCAGACAGCCGCAGTGACACGGCAGAGAAGGCGCTGCACAGGCACAGTGTGAAAGGGGGAGGGACGCCAGACAAGGACCTGCCAGGGCTGAAGCCACACAGCGAAAGATGCAGCTGTGAGCCTCGATCGCGGCCGGACCAGGAGGCCAGAGTGCCGGGCAGGGGAGCGCGGACTCCATTCTGGAGCTGAGGAGCCCCCGAAGGCTGTTGGGCAGCACGTGAGTCTGGAAGAATTACCTGATGATGAAGGAGTGGAGGCTTGGAAGCGGCTCTTCATTGCTGATCAGGCGCCACACAGCGAGTGTCCGCCGGCCGCGCCTCCCTCCCCCACCCAGGAGCTCGTGACTGCTCGCGGCAGCTGAGCACCTGGCGGCTCCGAGCACGCGGCACAGCTGGCTGGCGAGGCCAGCTCCTGGGGCGGGCGCTCTGTCTGTGTGGTTGGCTGCCCTGTCCCTGTGTCTGCAACAGTGCCAGGCACTTAGTAGGTGCTCGGTAAATGCCCGTGGACCACATGCGTGACCTCAGGCAGCATTCACAACCACACCGTGGGTTTAGTGCAGTCACCACCCCATTGCAGAGGAGGCTACGAGGCTCAGACAGCTAGGGACCATCAGACTGGGACTGGAGTCCAAGCAGAGACTCTAGAGCAGGGGTCCTCAAACTTTTTAAACAGGGGCCAGTTCACTGTCCCCCAGACCACTGGAGGGCCGTTGGAGAGTGCGGGCACATCCACACGTGCACTGTGGGCCCGGGACGAGTCCGCTGCGTACGTAGCAGGACAGGCAGCGGCGGCAAAAGCACCGGCAGGCGGGATAAATGTCCTCGGCGGGCCGTAGTTTGAGGACGCCTGCTCTAGAGCATCTGTCCTCTTACCTGGTAGGCTGCACGCGGAGGGTGGGGACACAGCGGAGGACCGGCCTGTGCGGGCAGGGCGGGCACAGCAAGGACTACACGCTGGGGCTTGTTTCCTCGAACAGCTCTGGAGGCCGGAGCCCTGCATCAGGGTGTGGCAGGGCTCCCCTCCCTGGAGACGCCGGGCAGGACCCCTCCTTGCTCTTCCAGGTCCTGGTGGCTCCAGCGTTCTTTGGCTTGTGGCCGCATCACACCAGTCTCTGCCTCCGTTTTTACGCAGCCGTCTTCCTCGTGTCTGTGCCTCTGGTGAGGGCGCTTGTGGCAGGATTTAAGGCCCACGCAGATAATCCAGAGTGATCTCACCTCAAGATCCTTAACTTCATTATGTCAACAAAGACTTCTCCCAGATGCAGTCACACTCGCAGGCTCCAGGGTCAGGGTGTGGACGTATCTTCTGGGGCCACTGTTCAGCCCACTCCTGGCCCAAAGCCTCGCAGGTGTGAGCTCTTGGGCCAGGTGCCTGCAAGCTTCCTGCTCTGCTCTCCCCTCTGGCCCTGGACTCCTGGCCCCGCCCCTGTGTCCAGCCCCCGAGCCAACCTCTCTGCACTCTGTCCACAGGTTTGCCGGGCACAGCTCCAGACCTGGAAAAGAGAAAGCAGATTTTTGGACAAAACTTTATACCTCCAAAGAAGCCAAAAACCTTCCTGCAGCTGGTGTGGGAGGCGCTGCAGGACGTGACGCTCATCATCCTGGAGATCGCGGCCATCATCTCCCTGGGGCTGTCCTTCTACCACCCGCCTGGGGAGAGCAACGAAGGTAAGACCAGCCTCGGAGCCCTCGTTCCCGCCACGAGTTTGCACACGTGGCCAGGGCATCCACACTGGAGCGTGCTCGGGACTCACAGCCAGCGCTCCTCCCAGGGGAGGAAACCGAGGCCTGGGGCCAGGGCCTCGCCACAGCCTTAGTGGAACCAGGCCCCAGTTTTCCCATGTGTGCAATGCAAGGGTGGCACCAGCACTAGCGGCGATCACAGAGAGCTCTGCTGCGCACTCACCGTGCGCCAAGCTCTGGGCTGCGGTGTTGTCCTGACAGCCCCATGCGGTAGGGGCCATGCTTATGCCCATTTTAAAGATGAGGAAACCAAGGCGCAGAAAAGTGGGTGTACTTTCTCGAGGTCACCAGCTAATAAGGAGTCCTCAGTGTTTCCTGGGGAGCTTGTTAAGAGCGTGGGGTCAGCCCTCCCTGCGAGGGTCCAGTTCCGTTGGCCAGAGACGGAGCTGGACGGCTGCATGTTAGTAGGCACACAGGCTAGTGTGACCCTAACATCTGTCCAGGCTGATCTATGAGGGTCTCCCCTTCACCCCTGAAGACAGCAACCCTGAAATGCTCACCTGGGGCCTGCAGACACTCTCTGGTTTGAGGTGCTTCAGCTCCCTTCACTGGGATCCCTCGGGGCACCCCAGCCTCTGTGGGACCCTCCGAAGCTGGGCTGCTCCCCAGAATCTTCACGTCCCCTCCCCACGAGGGACACAGCTGCAGAAACATTCACGACAACAACAGAGGTCTCTGCTCCTGGTGCCCTAGACAGGGGCGGACGCCCTGCTGTCCGCAGGCCGTGTCCGGACGGCCTCCCTGTGAGCTGAGGGAGCTTTGTACATTCTTAAATGATTGAAAAATACCAAAAGAATAATTCATGACATGCAAATATGACCCATAACATGTTTCCTTGTCTAAAACTAAAGCTGGATCCAAGCGTGCGCACTCCCTTCCACGCTGCTGCGGCTGCGTTCACGCTGCGTCAGGGCGAGGCGCGGGGCTGCGTGGCGCACGGCCGGAAGATACTCCCTGTCCCGCCTTTTGCAGAAAAAGGCTGCCCACCTCTGTCCTGGGAAGAAGGCTGGGAAGTTTGGCCTCGTGAAAACCTCCCTCCCTCTCTCTCCCCTTGCCTCCCCCACAACTCCGCTGCCTCCCTCCGAGCATGGAAGGAGAAGACAGCCCAGCCTCTGAAGTCAGGCACCCCGGGTTGAAGTCCTGTCTCGGTCACTTCCTAGCTGCGTGACCTTCAGCGAGTCTCTTTCCTTCTCTGTTCCTCAGTTTCCTTATCTGCAAAACAGGGCAAGTGATCCTACCCCACAGGGCTATCTCGAGGAGCGATGGAGGCTCTCATACCCAGTGCCGACGCAGCCCGGCACTCCGCGGGGCGCTGGCCCTGCTACTGCCATGGCGTGGCAGGCCCAGCCTTCCTCCCCAGCCTCCGTCTGGGGCTCCATCCTTCGTGCCTCGAGAAGGCTGCCTGGCCCCCTGCTCCTCTCTGCCTTCCGCGGCCCTGTCGCTAGGTGTCGGTCTGCGACGGACACGCCCGTGTCACTGACGCTGGCCCCGCCCCACAAGCGCAGACTCGGCCTGGAGGGGCCTCCCAGACCTGCCTCGGGGTCTCAGCGCAGACGCTGCCCGGAGCCGCGCGCGCCAGCCCACGCAGGCGAGCCCGCCCCACAGTCAGCGCTGGCGGCTGCGGAGGGCAGGGCTCTCCCAGCCCCACGCCCTGTCCTGCATGGGGGCCCGCTCTTTAGGCCTCTCCCGACCCACGTTCATTTAAATTAAAAATACACACATAATTAGCATATTACAAAAGCCCTCCAAGATTACTATAGAAAAAGTCTAAAATGTAGATAAGAAAAGCAAAATCACTCCTAATCCTCCCTACCACCCGGAAGAACCCGCTGCTAACCCAAGCTGTGTGGACCCAAGTAAATATGAAGACGTACCAGGCAGGTAGCTGGGGTTGCGTGAGATGTGTTATTTTGTTGTTAGGTCGTTTTATAATCCACTTGCTCAATTAATAGGATTTTATAACAGCACTTCCTAATGAATGTGGTACATAAATAGATAATTTATTTGCTATTCAGACAAGCAATTAAAAAGTTAATAGCATATAGGAAATAACCACTGTGGGCCTCATTTCCCCAAACAAGGAGGTGGCCTCTGAGGCCCCTTGAACGTCTGTCACCCTGCCCCCTCCCAAGCTAGCATTGCCCAAGAAGCTGGGTAACCAACTCTATTAGGCCAACTACCTCAATTTTGTACGTATAATACTTAGTTGATTTTTTCTTTTCTGCATGACATCTTTCCATAGAGTGTTTAAAGACACAAGAGGGACACACCTCACAAGATGGGGTCGAACAGAAAGCTGGGCAGAAAAGGAACAGAGGCAAATAAACCAGATCTAGTTGCTGCCAGGACTGAGATTTCAATTTGACTGGAGCTTTCTGGCAGCCAAGGGAATCAGGGTCATTCGCAGCTGCAGTCACTTCCATCTTAGGGCTGTGGAAACTGAGGCCCAAAGAGGAGAGGGGCTTGCCTGAGGTCACAAAGCTTATAGGTGATGGGGCTAGATTTTAGACCCAGTCAGCCGGGTTCTTTCCATCACTCCTCACTGCCGCTGGCCGAGGCTCTAGCTCAGACCACAC
The DNA here is from genome assembly GCF_040939455.1 of Microcebus murinus. Lineage (NCBI taxonomy): Eukaryota > Metazoa > Chordata > Mammalia > Primates > Cheirogaleidae > Microcebus > Microcebus murinus. Next base: position 40,063,940 of record NC_134124.1, read on the forward strand.
CCTGGGTGGAAGGCAGCTGCACATCCTCAGCCCCACGGGAAAACACAGTTCCTGGACTTGGTGACTGTGCTTATTTCTTCTCCCCAAAACCCATGCCCCGGCCTGAGCTCCGAACCTTCTAGGTTGCCAGGCTGACCGGCCCGAAATTAAACTCAGGCTTCACCAGTCCTCAATCGCTCAAGTGCAAGGAAACACCCTCAATTCCAGAGGCTCTGGGAAATGTCAGTTTCAGCAGGGAAAGTGGCAGGGAAAGTTATGTGGCCCTCTTGTCTCCCTTTTGCGCCCCGGCTACTGAGGGCCCGGCCAGCACTGAGCATGGTGGAGCTGGCACCCATGCTGGGCTCTCACGGACCCCCACATCCACCTCACAGACCGGGACCCTCGCCCAAGGTCCCCAGCAGGGCCTTCCCGAACAGCCAGTGTGGAAATGGTGCTGTCACTACGACAGCAGTGAGGAGCTCTATTTGAAATCGTGAGATGTACCTGGTTTCTCTTTGACACCAGCTGCCACCTCCTGGAGGCAGCAGAAGACAGTGGTCAGAGCCTGGGCTCGGGGCCCAGCTCTGCCTGTCTTACCCGTGACCTCAGGCCAGCGCTCGGGGCTCCCAGCCCCGGCGACTTCATCTACAACATGAGGCGAATAATCGCACTGCCCTGCGGGCTCCTATCAGGACTGGAGGATTAACGAGGTGCTCGGCATACAGCCCGCCGGCACGGAGCCCGGGCACAGGAAGCAGGTGTCACTGCCCACGTGCGGCCCTCCCTCTGCAGAGGGGCAGCCACGTTACTGTCAACGCCCCACAGTTATGGTGTCTTTGTGGCACAGCAGAGGTAGACGGTGTGCGCTCCTTAGAACCATAGGCTCCAAAGCCCCAGTGCCTGTCCCCTGGGGCTCGAGGCCCAGCGCTCTGGGTCCAAAGACCAGGAGGGCCGGTGCTCCAGGTGCAGCAGCAGCCCCGTGCGCACAGAGCGGCTGGGGGCTCCACAGGAGGTGCAGCACCGGCCCTTCACAAGGGAGGGCGGAGAAGGGAAAGGTCAGTGATGACCCAGCCCCGCAGGAAAGAGGGACCACATTGCGCCACCAGCTCCCATTCAGACCCCACCTTGTGTGTGAGTTCACGCAACTTTATTCATCACCTGCCATTATCTTAAGTGCCTCTGAACAGACATCCTCAGCCCTGGGCACATGGCATCTCCACCCCCACCCCACTGGGCAGGTGAGGAAACTGGAGCTCCACAACGGTGAGGACTTGCCTAGAGCTCTGACCTGTGACCTCAAGCCAGGCCTTGGGCTTCCCTTGTCGGGGACAGTCTCAAAGAGCCAGCACACATCTGGACTCATTTCCAGGGTCAGGTTTAGTGCAGGCAAAGGGATCCAGCAGGATGGCAGCCCTAGAGGGTCCAGCTGCCCCCGCCACAAGGCATGCCTTCCCAAGGAGGAGACCTGTTCTTAGAGCATGAAAAATGTGGGGCTTGGGCCCCAGAGGGTTGTGGGTTCAAATCCAGACCTAGCACTTGCACTTGGCAGGGCTGGGGTTGACACACTGGGTGCTCCCAAACCCCTGCTAGTGACAGATCCCCTAGTGCTATGTCGTGGCCCGTTTATAGGACGGAGGATGAACACAGAACATAAAACACAAATGCAGAACACAAAGAAAAACGCAGACACACATACAGACAGTTGACTTGAGTAATAATACACTGGGTCCGTTTTATTTTTATACTCTAAAAGATTAAAGTTAGTTCCTTGTACATAACTGCCCAGGCATGGCAGCGATAGCCATAAATTCCAGAATAGCCTTAGGGAAGCAGATATCCCCTGACTCAGAATCTCCAGGTGGTTGCTCTAGGCACTAGGCATAGATAAAGGACTGAGATTAGCAAGGATGAGCAAGGTGAGCCACAGGGGGCATTTCTCATCCCCAGCTTCTCTTAGGGTGACCCCCTAAGATCTTCGGCTGAACCCTGGTGGCTGTGCCTGGCTTAGGTTGCCCCTCCCTTGGGGGGTCTTACCCGTCATTGACTAACCAGCCATCTTATGGGGTGTACGCAGCAATCACAGGAACAATATGTTTGTCATGGGGCCTCCAGACCCCCAATGCCATGGGGTGGGGCCGCTCTTGCTACTCGAAGCTCAGGTCCTTCGTTATGCCTCTAGGCAACATCCTTGTTTATCACAAAGAGCCTGTCTGGAACAGATTACTTTCATAGGCTCTGGGCAGAACATGTACATTACTCACTAACTTTAATTCTTAAACTAGGAAAATACATGTCAGTCCCCTACAGTGCTAGAGTACTCAAAGAGCGGCAGACACATAGTGGGTGCTTAGAAAATGTTTGTGGCTTGGCCAGGCACGGTAGCTCAAGTCTGTAATCGTGGTACTTTGAAAAGCCAAGGCAAGAGGATCACTTGAGGCTAGGAGTTCGAGACCATCCTGAACAACATAGTGAGACTCCCATCTCTACAAAAAAGAAAAAAATAGCTGAGTGTGGTGGTGCATGCCTGTAGTCCCAGCTGCTTGGGAAGTTGGTATGAGGCTCGTGTGAACCCAGGAGCTCAAGGTTGCAGTGAGCTATGATGACACCACTGCACTCCAGCCTGGGCAACAGAGCAAGACACTGTCTCAAGAAAAAAGAAAAGAAAATGTTTGTGGCTTGACCCATTTTGAGGGGCTCTTGTTGAATGCCAGACCTTGATAACCACCTAGGAGGCAGATTTCCCAAGCAGACTGAGGCCCAGAAAGGCCATGCGGGTTCCTGAGGCCATGCAGACAGGGAAGGGCCATGCCCCGCACAGCCCCAGGCCCAGGGAGAGCAGCTGCAGTTCCCTGCACCCTGTGGCCACAGTCTCCAGTCTCCCTGTCCCTGCCCTTGGAGAGGAGACCTCAGGGCCTCCCTTCCCCCACATTCCTCCCCTTCCTCTTCCTTTCCCCATAGCTACGCCAGGGTCCGCAGCTCACAGGCGGCTGATGGCCTGACCTAGTGATCTGCACATCCACTTCCAGCCATCCCAAGGCACTGTGCAGCCATCAAACAGTTCTCAAAAGGAGATAAAGGCTAAGTGGCTTTTGCTGGCAGAGTGAATGTCCTCCAAGTCCCAGAAGGCTCTGGGGTGGTGCAATGGCAGGGGCAGCAGACAGGGCTGGGAGTGGGCACAGGGTTGCGAATCCTGCTCAGCCACCATGCCTGTGGCTTTCAGAGGTCAGTTCAGGGAGAGGAGCTCACGAAATGAGGAGAGGGTCAACATTTATCATGTATCCCCACATGCCAGCCCCTTAGCTCACAAGGGGTTATCCCACTTTACAGCTGTCTAAACTGAGGCTCAGAGAGGCTAAGTCACTTCCCTAAGGTCACATAGTGAAGCTTGGATTTGAAGCTAGGTCTTTCTAATTCCAGAGCCCCAAAGCTTCCCACCGCCTTGTCTCTCGGGGCCCAAGTGCCGCAGTGACGCTCTGGCGGGCCCAGTGGGGGAGCACGCAGCGGGACACGGCCCCCACTCAGGGCGCACGCAGCAAGGGGAGGGATGACAAGAGTCCTGCACAATGGGCGCTGGGCTCTGCGTCTCGATCACTCCTCCCAGCCCCAAGAGGACGCGTCTGCCCAGCTCGCCTGTGATTCCGTCTTTGCGGATGCCACTGGTGTCCTCACGGTGGTGCAGGACACCGTGCCCTAGTTCCCCTTTCATCTCGTCATCACGTTACTGAAATTCAGGTGGACCCCGTTTGTAGTGGGGACTTGGGGCTCCGTGGAGGCAGGCTGTGGAGCTCAGGCGCGGACGGCACCATGCACTGGGAACGCGCAGCCGCCTCCCCAAGTGCTCGCCGTGTGCTCGTGGCAGCGCTGTTTCACAGAAAGGCTCTCTCAGTCTTCTCAACCGCCTTGTGAGGGAGCGCCTGTCACTGTGCCCATTCTGCAGATAAGAAAACCAAAACTGAGGCACAGGGGTTAAATAGCTAGCTCACTCATGGGTACTCAGCAGTTAAGTAGCACACCTGGGATTCGAACTCAGGGCTGGCCCAATGTCACTTATCATTAGCACCATAATTATTGTTGTTACCACCAAGGCTGGTCCTGGTAAACAGTTTTAAATTACTGGAAAAGTCTAAAACTCCCAGGGGGAGAAAAAGTGGCTTTGAGAGCCCACACGAGGACATTGTTTACAGGCCTGCACAAGACCTGGGATTTTCCAGTGTCACACACTGCTGGGCCACAGTGATTCTGTACCTTCCCAAGCTTGGGCCCACTAGCTGAGCCTCAACCTTCCCAGGAGCCAGAAGCCACCAAATGTTCCCCAGGTACCACTTGGCTTTCTTGTCATGTTGCTCTGACCCCTGGCTTTCCAGAAGCTGTTCTCTTTTCCTTGAGACTGAATTGGACTTCCAGGTGGTCAGCCTTGAGTCTTTGGCAAGCACATGGCGGGGGGGGGGGGGGCGGCGCACTGGGCTCAGGGCACTGGGCCAGATTTGGTGTCAGATTCTAGGCCTGGATTTAAACCTCGCTATCTGCTGTGTGACCCCAGGTGAGTCGCCACCCTTCTCTGAACCACTTCCCTTCTCTGTGTCAGCTTGAGGATTAAAGCACATGCTTAGTGCACAGAAGGCCTTGCACGCTCCCCAGTCTCCTGCCTGGCCCATGGAAGGAACCACTCCACATTTTCCAAGGGCAGATGGCCAGACACTGCTCAAGTCACTTTCCATGGAGATGATCATTCCCCAATCCCAGTGGAAACAAAGGCCTGGGCTCATCCTGGTGGGGCACCTCACCTCTCTGGGCCTCTGTGATGGGGTAATACCTCTGACTCTCAGGGTTCACGGAAAGATGCAGGGAGAGGTTTGGAAAGACCTTAAGCTCAGCCTCTCATGAAGCAGGACCCCGTCTCTGGGCCGGAGGCTTTTGGATCTGATGTGCCTGATGTTTTTCTTTTTTCTCTTCACCCTGTGGGTCTGCAGACCCGGAGAGTTTAGAGGCCCAGACTGAGAGGTTCACGGTGCAAGGGCATGGGGTGCGGTAAGTGGCCCACAGCTCGAGTGTCAGCATGCTGGCTGTGCAGAGGGCTCAGTCCTCACTCACGAGGCCTGAGTTAGACCCTCCTGCGTACTGAGCACTGGGCGAGAGCTTTCGCCTTCCTCTCCCTGGCCTGGGAAGCGGGTCTCAGGGATTCCTATTTTGCAGATGAGGCCGCTGAAGCCAGGGCTGGGGGCAGTGTCACGCAGGGGCAGCAGCGGGAGCAGAGCCAGCGGGCTGTGGCTGCCACCGCCAGCGCTGCCGCCTGGAGCCCTGCTGCTGGGAGACAGGAGCGGGCGCCGGCAGGGCGCACACCAGCCCTGAGCGCGCGGCTGGCCGCCTTCATTCTGTGAAGACCTTACTCTTCTCTTTTCTCATGAATTAGAGAAAATTCTATTTCTTTTCTCATCAATTAAGGAAAATAAATTCTCTCTTTTTTTTCTCCTGTGTGCCGGTCTATGCTGGAGACTCCGTGGACTTCACCTCATTAAATCCCAGCCCTCACAACAGGTCCCCAAGACGAAGAATATTCTTCTCATTTTATAGTTGAGAAAACCGAGCTTCGCAGAGGGGGAGTCATTTGCCCACGACCTCAGAGCTGGAACGAAGGCGGGAGCCCGAGTGCCTGAGCTGCAGGGCTTGAACCGGCCGCCCGGCCCAGCTTGGGCAAGTCACTCGGCCTCTCTGCGAAGCCTCCGCCCCCACATCTGTGAAATGGGCAGTGTGAACTGCAGCTGGTGCGCGCGCGGCACTTTGCTCGGGGCGCGGCACAGACACGGGAGAGAGGGGTCACCGTCACTGGATTGTCGGCACTGTGACCTGGCATCCGGGCTTTCATGCAGGCCCAGGAGGCCCCTGGCCCCTGCTGAGCCTCACTGCCTGCTCCTTCTGCTCTTGCAGGGTGCGCAGCGGCCCAGGGTGGGGCAGAGGATGAAGGAGAGGCGGAGGCAGGCTGGATCGAGGGGGCTGCCATTCTCCTCTCGGTCATCTGTGTGGTCCTGGTCACAGCCTTCAACGACTGGAGCAAAGAGAAACAGTTCCGGGGCCTGCAGAGCCGCATTGAGCAGGAACAGAAGTTCACCGTGGTCCGGGCTGGCCAGGTGGTCCAGATCCCCGTGGCTGAGATTGTGGTTGGGGACATTGCCCAGGTCAAATATGGTAAGTGTCCCAGCCACAGAGCCAGGTTCAAGAGCTGGAGTCTGGACAGAGGTGAGGTAGGACAGGCAGATATGGAGATTGGCCCAGGGAAGGGGGCTCCTAAAGGCTGGTCCCAAGTCAGGATGTCTTCTGAGATCCTTTGAGAAGCAGAAGGGTACTTCCCAGAGGAGGCAAAATCCCAGGATCCGTTTAAATCAGAAATGGCACATGTGGCACCACTCTCCTAACTTCCGCCCCTAGCAGACATTACTGATTACTTAGCAGACATTACTAAGAAGCTGGATGCAGCCTCACACCTCGGCACAGCACTGCAAGGACCACTAACACTCAGAATATGTTTATGAGATTAAATCCACTTCGGATCCCTGGTTTGGCTGTTGAGGAGGTACTAGAGTGAGCAGAAGTAGATGAGTGAATAATATGGACCAGTGCTACTGCCATGGAGAAGGTGGGCAGGTTGACACCAAAGAGGGTTTGGACCAGATATGTTCTGGGTAAGTAGAGGCATGAGGTAGACGAGAGATTAGATGTTCCTCTTCACTCAGCCCTAGAGGGCTTGATTTCCCCCTATTATGTACCATGATTGGGATCTCCTCAGCCTAGCCAAGATAGACTAAAAGAATTTCCCCAAAACTTGAATAAATTGAAGATGTGAAAAAATAATAATAATAATTTCCCTAAACTGTAACTGAGCCTAGAGAAAAACAAATCATTGAGAAAACTGGACTTCAAATCCAAGCCAGGCCAAGAGAGACACTTCATAAGGTACATGCCACTTGAGCCCAACCCCAGGCCCCCGGGCCTGTGCCATTCACTGGACTCCAGTTTTACGCTGCCCTTTGGCCTGGGATGGGCAGCATCTTGGCTCCAGTACCCTGCGAGCTGTAGGCATCTGGCCCCCAGTGGCGAACCTTCCCTCCCTTGTAGTCACACCTTGAAGGGAAAGTTCCAGCCTCTCCAGCCACCTGCCACCTGCTGACTCACACTGCCCTTCCTCCCACCAGGCGACCTCCTCCCTGCCGACGGCCTCTTCATCCAGGGCAATGACCTCAAAATTGATGAAAGTTCCCTGACCGGGGAGTCTGACCAGGTGCGCAAGTCCGTGGACAAGGACCCCATGCTGCTGTCAGGTGAGCTGAGGGAGGGCTCACTCCATTGCCAGTTCCTGCCCCAGGTGGAGCGGAACGCCTACGTGTCCCCTTCATGAGGCTGAAGGATCTCAGAGACTTTGATCCTTGGCTCTAGGATCTTGGCCAGCTCGGCCCCAAATGAGAACACCCTCCCTTTTTCCCAAGAAACATACATCGAGCCTACGGTGCACTCAGCAGCACTCAGGCCGGGAAAACCACAGTGCAGAAACTAGACAAGCAATCCTGCCCCTACGGCACTGACCGTCTAGTGACTTGGTTTACTGCAGCCCCTTCTCATCAGGGATGAGAAAGGCTCAGTCAGGTGACAATCCTTTTGGATACCTGCTGTGCGCCAGGTACTGAGCTGGGCGCTGGAGCCACAGCAGTGAATAAGGAAGACGAGGCCCCAGCCCTGAGGAGCCTGTGGCCCGGGAGAAGCGAGAGGCGCTGCAAAAGTTCCGGAAGGGACAAGAGGCTGGGGAAAGCAAGCAGGGCTGTGGGTGCAGCTGGCTGGGAGGGCAGGGAGGGCTTCCTGACGAGGCGACAAGGTGGCCAAGGCATGGGTGATGAGAAGGAGTGGCCTTGGGACTGTCCGGGGAAGAGCTGGCCAGGCAGAGGGAACAGCAAGGGCAAAGGCCCAGAGGCAGGACTGTGCTGGGCGTCGCCAGCAGGGCCACCGTGCGCAGAGGCACAGAGATCTAAAGGTAGGAGGCATGTCTTGGAGAAACGAAGGGGAATATCAACAGGTCTGCTGGGTAGGGTGCTAGAAACGAGTGAGATTCAAAGCCAGAGCATTTATCCAGCATGTATTCAATCAACATCTATTAAGCACCTACTGTGTGCCAGTGATTAAGGAGACAAACAAGGTCTCTGCCATCCTGGAGCTTAGAATCTAGTAACAGAGGAGCCAGGAAAGGAAGAAGCATGCAAATGTGTGAGGGCATTTCGGGGAATAGGCCAGATGAAGACATTGTGCCATTGTTATGAGATACAGAGACCCAGAGGAAGGGGGCAGGAATCTTAGTTGGTCAGGGGAGGCCTGTCTGAGGATGTTGCATTTGACCTAAACCAGAACATTGAGAAGGAAGAGCATTCCAGACAGAGGGACAGCACATGCAAAGGCCCTGGGGTCTGATCAAGAGATCATGGAAGGTCTCAGCATGCCCTCTTAGAACACAGAGCCACAGGAGAGCTCAATAAATGGGCACAGCCCTGTGGCCCTGGTTCTGGCCTCTGGGATGATGTGGTTGGCAAACAGGCACTCATCCTTGGGAGGAGTGGCCAGGTGAGTCATCTGGACCTGCAGGAGTCCAGGGGAGGCACGGGGCTGAGTGGATGGGCGATGAAGGCTCACATGGTTTGCAGAAGAGGGAAGAGGGGAGGCTGCTGGCAGGAGGCTGGGGAGAGAACGTGTTTTGAATCACTGGCCTGCCAGCATCCCAACCAGCCAAGGAGGCAGGCACAGGTGCAGAGAGACCCTGGAAATGACATGGGTGAGCAGAAAGGGATGGGAAACCAGCCATCCTGTGGTGAGTCACAGAGTAGCAGGGTCTCTGAGCAGGGACAGCAGGACCCAAAGGGAAAGAGGTACCGAATACAAAACAACACCGGAGGCAGAGGATAGGAGCAGGAGACTGTTCAGGGCCAGAGACAGGAGAGAGAGCAAGCAGGAGTTTGGGGGGCCTCAGGGAGCACCTCTCTGGCTCTGTGCCCCTTCTCTCTGTCAAGGAGAAGCCTATAACTGGGGAGGGGCTGGGACGTCTCCAAGGTAGCCAGAAGTCCCAGGAGACCAAGGGGTCCTGACGGGAAGTAGCTCGCACTCCGTGGAGAAGCACAAGGGGACAGGGGCAGACGGCAGCATTCCGGGTCTCAGCAGGAATCTCAGTGAGTCCCATGGCACCCAGGCTGCGGGGTCAGCATTGTTCTCAGCAACATTCCCGGTCAGCGTGGGAGTGGTGGCTCGTGAGCACTGGGACAAGAAAGGGGTAAGCACAAGACGCCGCCTATGGGCGCCTGAGCCCAGTTCAGCCAGCAGCCTTGGTCTCCGTCTGTCAGGCTGCCTGGAGCCAGGTGAACGGAGGAGGCCTAGGGCCACTGGATGTCAAGAGACATCAGCCAAGGTCTCGGGGACACCCTCTCGGGCAAGGAGGAGAAGGGCGCGCTGGAGCCTGGAGGTTGGGTGGGTGGGTGCTGATTCTTAGATTGCTGGTGATCTGGTGGGGGTGCCTAGCAGCCTTCCCTGGAGCTCCAGCTGGTCGCGTGTGGAAAGTGTGCCCCCAGGCTCTCGGAGACCATGGGTGCAGGGTGGCAAAAAGAAAACAAGAGCCAGGCTCTGCAAGGATGGCCACAGGGTGCAGGATGAACTAGATCAAAGAAAATGAACTCAGTGGAGTGCCCACAGTGCTGGCACTCAGAAAGCCAGTTGCGTGGGGCTGGAGGGGCGAGGGGGTGTGGCTTAGCTCAGCAGCTAAGCAGTCTTCTCAGGAAGACTAAGAAAGGAGCATCGTGGGCCCAGTAGAAAGCAGTATAATTGGAGAGGGAAGAATTCTGTAACAGTCAGAAATGCTCTAGGACAAAAGGGGCTGCCTGTAAGGCAGTAAGTTCCCCGTGACTGACTGTGTGAGCAGGCTGTGGGTGGCAGTGTGGTAGAGTGGCCCCCTGGGTGGGCACTGCATTCAGTGCCCCTCCCAGCCCTGAGAGTCACAGATCCACCACTCCCTCCCCCCCCCCCCGCGCCTCTCATACAGATCCACCTCGTTTTGTTCTCTCCAACTTGCCGCCACTGAGGCTACTCCATCCTCCCAGGCAATCCTCTTCCTTCCTCTTTGCTCATTTAACTCCTGCCCATCTATTCAGGCCCCACCTCCTCCGTGAAGAATTGCGTGACCTCCTCTGCCCTATGGCAGTCACCCCCTGACCACTGGGCCCCACCTTTCAGCCTGTGCCACTCCACTTTGTGTCTGGCCCACTCAGGCACAGACTCATGGCGTTGATCGAGTTTTTCACTGTGCAAACCGTCTCAAATGAAATAAGGAACAAAATCCATCTGCAGTCCTGCACCCCACCATATCTAACTGGTATCACTTTTGTGGGTCCTTCTGTCCTCGGCCATACAGACAGAGGGACACTGCTGTGCTGTGCTTCTGCATCAATCCTTCCACCCAGACAGGTCCAAGCAACCTGGAGCTCGGACCAGAGACTCTTGGAGCGTGTGCCCAGCTTCACCCCTGGGCCAGCAAACCCTGGGCGCTGTCCTCCTGAGCCAGGAGTGGGTGGCTGTGCAGGGTGTAGGGAGAGCGGAGAGACAGCCAGGCTGAACTGGCCTGAGCTCTGGAGTGAGCTTGCTGAGTGGCCTTGCTTCTCTGAGCCCCAGTCTCCCTGTGAGGGGCTGGGGTGTCGGTGGAGGTGTGATGTGGGTGGCCTCTAGCACAGTGCTGCCCCAGGAAGCCCGCGTGGGCTGGTCCCCTTCCCCACTGCCTGGGTGGAACCTGGACTTTGGCATAATGTCTTCACATTATGTAGCCTGGGATCCAGTCCCAGCTCTGCCCCTCCTTGGCTGGGGACCCCTGACAAGCTCTCCCCCTTGCTGAGCCCTCGTTTCCTCACTTGTAAAATGGGACAGTAGGCCCAGCTCCTGCGGGGCTGTGGGAGCACGGAGTCCCCAACAGTGCCCACTTCCTCACTTCCTTCATCTCGAATGTCTCCCTTTCCCTCTCGGGCTGCCCGAGTCCTCCCACCACGCAGCTCCTCCCCGCCTTCGAAGGCCTCAGCCCACCTCCTCCGGGGGGTTTGCCTTGATTGCTGTCCTCCCCCGTGCTCTGAGCTCTCTGCACAGCACACATGTGGACGCTCGTTTTTGTGCTCGACCAGACACCTGCATGCGTGTCAGGAAGCCCTGCTGGGCTTCTGGTTGGATGACCCTCGAGGAACACAGAGACAGGGCTGCGGTGCTTGGGGTCCTCATGGTGGTTCAGAAAACCCCTGGTGGCATCTGACACACGGGCTCAGCCTAGAAGAGGGCAGAGAACACTTAGTTCCAGCCAGTTGGTCTAGCAATATCAGCCTGTGTCCCTGAACAGGTCCTTTCACCTCTCTGAGCCTGTGTGTTCGTGTCTGTGTGTTGGCGGAGCGGGGGCCCCCCCGCTGCCTACCCCGCAGGGCTGCTGTGGGGACCACAGGCATGAACAGATGCAACTGTCCTTTGCAAACCCTGCAGGTATGGGGCGCTGCGTGGTGCAGAGCCAGTGTGCCGTTTAGAAGCAGGACACCCAGGTTCCAGTCCTCCACTGGCTCCCACTGAGACCTCTGCCCCTCAGGCCCTCAGTTTCCCCATCTCACAAATGGGGACAGACCCACCTTCAGAAAGACCAGATGACCCCAGTGCTCAGGGTACCAGGAAATCACAAAGATCTGGCAGGTTCCCTGGGACACATATAGGCAGACACAATCCCATGTTTGATATATTCAGACTGGCAGAGTAAAAATGTTCAGGAATTGCAAACTCACATGTCTGCAGGGCCAGGCAGGGAGAGAGCGGGCGCCAAACCAAGATGGCAGATGCTTCCCGTGTTGCCTACAGGAGCGGTGAGCTCAGTGCTCACTTTGCAAGAGGAGCTAGGAATGCAGGTTTTCATGTACAATTTCCCCATGTTTAAATATTAACAAGAAATTCTAATTTTTTAAAAGAAAATCCATGTGGATGTGACGACCCAGTCCCTTGCGCTTCAAGTGTATCACCCAAGAGCAAGGCTGTTCTCGGGCATGGCCACGGCACAGCCGTCACGCTCTGGGGACTCGATGTTGATGCAGCGCTGTTACCTATGCATTGTCCATATCACATTATGCCAATTGTCCCTGCAACAATCGTCCTCCAGGCCTGGATCTAGGGCGTGGCACTTGGATGTCTCACCTCCTGAGCCTCCTTTGCACGGAGCAGCTCCTCATCCGGTCTCTGTCTGCACGGAAGGCCTCCCAGGCCTCGAACCCTGTAAGCACCCCACCAAGACAACGATCCCTCATAGAAGGAACAGACGCCCAGGCCTGTGGTTTTGCAGCATTTCAATGCCTCCAAAGATCCCTAGAGAACGCTGATCTTGTCCCAGTTTGCAGCTGGGGAAACTGAGGCCCAAAGCAAGAGTGCAAGGCCCCCAAGAAGGCAGGGCCAGGCCAGGAGTGAGACCCCAGCCTTCCATCCTCCCATCCTCAGGCTCCCCCTGCAGCCTCCAAGCACCGTGCGGGCCTCATTGGCCAGCAGTGTGGCCTTCTGGAAGCATCTTGCAGTAGCCTCCACTGGGAGCAGGCGCCTAGATGCCGCTGATGTGGCAGTGGGCGGGGCCGGGTGGCAAGCGCCGGGGCAGCGGCCTGTGTTGGGACAGCAGCAGTGCCTGGCCTCGGCAGGCCTGTTGGCTCAGCCCCGGCAGGACCTCCACGCCACTCCGTCACCCCCCAGTTGAGCAGGAGCAGCTCCGGGTTACGCAGGACATTGGTAAGCCCCTCTGGGCTCTGCCCACAGCCCAGTGCCTGCCACCCACCCTGCCAAGCAGCGGGCCAGGCACAGGAGAGCCGGGCCTGCTGCCACTGCTGCCGCCTCCAGGGAGCCTAGGACGACACCGTGACTGCAGAAGGCCCGGTCTGCTGCTCGGCCCGCACTCTCTCCATTACACTACCCTGCCTCTTCTCCATGAGAGGCAGCGGGGTGTAGTGGATAGAGCACGGGTTCAAGTCCCGGCTCCTCCACTCACAGCTGTGTGACTCCAGGCTGTCATTCAACCTCTCTGAGCCAGAAAGGCCACGGTGGGCAGAGGGGCTTGGGGTTGTGCTTGCTCCAAAACCTACCTTCCAGGGCTGCTGTGAGGGGACACTGGCCTGCAGTGCAGCGCTGTGCGTGCGTCACCTGGTTTCCACCTGCGCCAACAGCGCGGTGCGAGGGCGTGTGTGCCAGGACCTGGGGCTGTGCCGGCACTCGTGCCCGCAGGTGGGTGGTGATCCCCAGAAGTGGCCTCGACCCTTCCTCACAGCCTCTCCCCACTGACAGGGCCCTTTAGAAGACAGCCTGTCCCCTCTCCCTGTCCAGAGAGCGCCTGGCTGGTCACACGTGGGTCAGGGAGCCTGGGCTCCGGCCGGCTGCCACTCCTCTATGCAGACTGTCAGCGTTTGCCCGTGCTGGGCTCAGAAGCTCCATTTTATAAACTGAGGCCCTTCTAGCTCTGCCACCAGGGGCTCGGCACACCGCGCCTGCCACCACGCGAAGCCTTGGCTCCAAGACAGCCACCATCTGGCCCAGCCCCAGGGGCGCCATCTCCTGCTGTCAGGACCAGCCCCAGGCCAGGACGGGCTCGGAGCCTGCCGCTGGACGGTGCTGGCTCTCCTGCTGCCACCAGCTCCCCTCCACAGGACGGGGACAGGGGCGCAGCCTCAGGCAGCACAGGACTATCCCATTGGCAGGAGCCACAGTGTTCCCCGGGCCTGCCTCCCTTTTCCTCCCCACGGAGGGCTGACGCGGCCCCCTTGGGGCTGCCCAAACAGCTTTCCATCCCACGTGCCCACCAGCCCGCCCCGCAAGGCAGACAGTGCTTGTCTGAGCCGCCCGGCTCTGCGCCCCAGGCTGCCTGTGGAGGTGACCCTCCAGCTGTGCCTGAAATGGGGGCGAGGTGGCCGCGTCACAACCGCTGAGTGGAGAAGCAGCTCGCACTGCGCTCGGCACACCGAATCCTCAGGGACGTCCCCTCCCCTCCACCCTGCCCCGCAAAATACTCTCCCGGCTCCTACTGAACACCATGCAGGGACCCCCTCTCCCCCCGCCACCCTGCTCTCAGGCCGCTCCTCCCCACGTGGGCCCTGAGCCACACCGTCACACAGCGCCTACACCCCACTTTGCCTGGGCTACGCCCCACGTGCCCACTGGATCCTTGGCTTGATTTTATCTTTTTTTTTTTTTTGAGACAGAGTCTCACTTTGTTGCCCAGGCTAGACTGAGTGTCATGGCGTCAGCCTAGCTCACAGCAACCTCAAACTCCTGGGCTCAAGCAATCTCCTGCCTCAGCCTCCCAAGTAGCTGGGACTACAGGCATGTGCCACCATGCTCAGCTGATTTTCCTATTTTTTGTAGAGACAGGGTCTCGCTCTTGCTCAGGCTGGTCTCTGAACTTCTGAGCTCAAGCAATCCTCCTGCATTGGACTCCCAGAGTTCTGGGATTACAGGCGTGAGCCACCTCGCCCAGCCAGGTTGGTTTTGTTTATGCTGCTGATCTGTGTGCCTGTCTGCTCCTCTTAACCCCAACTAGACCGGGCGCTCCTAAATGACGGGGTTCATAGGGGACCCTCCTGAAGCCGAAGAGCCTGGCTTGGAGTCGACACCCCATGATGTCTGTCCATCAAATGAAGGGCTATGGCCTGGACGGTGAGGCGGGGGTAGGGCCATCTGGTCAGTGTGTCCACACAGTCAGGGCTCTGGCCTCTGCTGGCCCATCGAAACCCTTTTCTTCCTGAGCTGTAGCTGCCCTACCCCATCCAGGCTGTGCCCTGGTCTCCCTGGGACAGAGTGTGCAGCCACCATTGCTGAGAGGCAGTGACCTAAGCCAGCTCCCTCCCATTTTACAGAGGATGACACTGAGGACCAGAGAGGAGAGGACTGGCCTAGGGTCAAACAGCAAATCAGAATCAGGTTCCATCCAGTTCCCGGCAGGGCTCTCTCTGTCCATACCCCAGCCCGGTATTCCAAGGGGCCTTGGGTAGTTGGAGCAGGGGCAGCCTGGAGAGTGTGTCCCAGGGACAGTGGGCAGTGAGGCCTGGCTCAGGGCCCTGCCAGGTCCTCCCCACACAAACGGTCCTCACTTCTGCCCTGCCCGGAGCCCCTGTGGTCCCTCTGGGAGATGAGCCCCGCCCTGGACTGCTGCGCCACCGCCAGTGCCTCGGTCCCTGGTGTCAGCGTCACCGCCTGCAGGGCTCCTGGGGCTGGGGTGGAGCGGCAGCAGGGATGGCCTGGTCCGTGGGAGCCCGCCCTGCAGGAGGCCTGCTCCAGGAGACGCTGGGCCCAGAGATGGGTGGGAGGAGGGGCGCAGCCGAGAGGACGGAGACCCTTTGGGAGACCACACAGGCGACTGCTGGGCTGGGGCTGGGCATGCTCCGTAATAAATGTAGCCGCCGTGGAGAGCACACAAAAGAAGGTAGCGGGACAAAGGGGCTGCAGTTGCCGCTCGGAGCCGGGTTCTGCTAGGGCAGGCCGAGAGGAAACTCGCACTCAGACCCTCCCTCAAGGGGCTCACGTCTCAGGGAGCCAGGCTGGGAGGCACCCCCAGGGAAGACTGTGGGGGTGGTTCACAGGAGACAGATGAAGTCCCCTTGTGGGAGGCAGGGGCCACCTAAGGGGAAGGGCATTTGCCTGAGCCTGGAGGAGGGGCTCTGGACAAGAGGTGAGAGAAGGGCATTCAGGCAGTGGTGACTGTGGGCAAAGGCCTGGGGGCTGGACACAAAGGCTGGGTGAGCCGTGCAGGCGCCCTGGCAGAGGCCACATGGCAGAATCTGTGGCCAAGGGCCAGAGGAAGACCAGGGTCTGATCCCAGGGACACGGCCTGAGTCGTTTGGACCTGGGCGGGTCTGTGCCGGGGCCACTGGGGTACAGAGGGAGGGAAGACCAGAGGAGGAGGTTGGTGCCTCCACCTCCCCTGGCCCAGCTAGGCTGGGCCTGGAGGACTCCCCTGGGGCTTCTCTAAGGCTGTGGCCAGGGGCCACCTCCTTGGCCTCCTCCTCGCTCCTCCCTGCCCCCAGATGGGTGCTGAGGTGCCAGCTCCCTGCTGTGATGTGAGTGATTAGATTAGAAGGTGATTTTGGGGTCTGATTATCTTGGGTGGAAACTGGCCCCTGTGTCTTTTTCCATCCTGTCTAATCTTGGGGAGGGGTGGGGAGCAGCGTCTCTGTTGCCACCCAAGCCACAGAGCCAACACCTTCGTTTTGCAGCAGACCTTTTAACTGATGTGTTTGACACCTTGTCTCCTCGAGCCTGTCTCCCGGGGCAAGGGGGATATGACAAAGACAATAGGCTTGAGGGACAGCAGAGTTCCAGTCCTGGCTCTGCCGCTCACCAGCAGGGTGGCCCTGGGCAAGCCACATCTTCCAATGAGCCTCAGTTTCCTCTGGTGTGGAGAATAAATGTGATCATTGTGTGGAGGGCAGCTCACTCCCTGCACACAGCAAGCATCTGCGGAAGTCAACTCGGGTGGCAGTTCCTGCTTTCTGCGCTCCGTGAATACGGCAAAGTGTGCTCCTTGGAAGAGTCTCCGGCAACCCCCAGCCCCACGTGACCTCAGTTTCCTCATCTGTCTAATGCTGACCTTTCACAACCCCTCCCCCCAGCCCTGACCCAAGCCAAGCTGGTGCCCGAGACAGCGTCTCGTCAGCAAGTTCCCGTAATGACCATCTTTCCGTTGACTGGCCTCAGGGCAGGGGTGTGGGCTCCAGGAGAGGTCACCAGGCCTGAGCTGCCCAGCCTGGAGCCCATGTCTGAGCCAATTTTGTGGCCCCCACTGCACCCTGGCCAGGGGCAAAAGAGAATTGTCCTTCTGTCCGGGAGTGGCCAGAGCTCACCATCTGAGAATCGGGTCTGTTCCCGCTGGTGGGCGTCCTGCCCACTCTGTGAGCCTGCAGGACTCAGTTTTGCACCCGTGCATGGACAGGCCGACATTCGCCTGCCTTAGAGGAGCTCCCCGGACAGTGTCTGTCTGTCTGCAGAGCACTTAAAGAGTCAGAGATCCTGGAAGCCGGGGGCCGGAGCACCACGCGCTCATGCACATGCAGGCACGCACATGCACACAGCACCCAGCTGCCACGCAGGTCCTAGAAGGAAGCGGCCAACGTGGGTGGCACCGCTTGAAAAGTGGAAACAGACTCCTTGCTTCAGCAAAGTACTTTGGGTCCTGGCTCGAACCCCTAGACTCCTGCTTTAGATCCAACTGGAATGAGTTTGCTCACCTAGACTTCAAATCTGAAACAAACTGGAAAACAATGAGAAGATTGTTGGAGACAAATTCCGCTGAAAACAGGGAGAAGTGGCAGCCAGTCTCGAGGGGAAAGAAGAGAAAACTCTAAAGAAGTTCCAGAAGCAAGTCCTAGAGCATCGGGCGTCAGGGTTGCTGCTGGGGCCCTGTGACACCGTCTGGCCACGCTGGCGTGGCACTTGCTGCGCTGCGCGAGCCGGCCCAAGGCACTGCGCCGCCCGGACGGCTGCTTCCTTCATTGGAGGAGGAACTGCGCGCGTGGTAGACAGCCTTCTCCCCGCAGTGGTAAAAAGTGAAATAAAATAAAATCAATGGGTGCCTGGAGAGCCAAATATCGCTAATTCAAACTCTTCACTAAGTAGGGGATGGTGGCAGGCCTGGGAGCCTCCCTGGGTGTGCCCTGAGCCCTGTGCAGGTGGCACACACAGGCCAGGGGCCGTGGACAGCACCTCATACATCCGGCTGCAGCGTGTCCTGCTGGTGGCCGTCCCACCGCCATCCATCTCCAGGACTTCCGCATCTTCCCCACCTGGACCTGTGGCCCGAAACGCTGACTCCCATTCCCCCTCGCCCAGCCTGGCACCCACCATTCTGCCCTCTGTCTCTGTGAAGCTGACTGCTGTGGGGCCCTCATGTGAGTGGAATCATATAGTATTGACAGTCCTATGGTGACTGGCTTATTATAACATCCTCATGCTTCATCCATGTTGCAGCTTGTGTCAGAATTTCCTTCCTCTTTAAGGCTGAATAATGTCCCATTGAGGACATGGACCACATTTTTTCCCCTTTGCATCTTAGCCTCACTAGGCCACAAGCACTCTACATGCTCTTGGGTCAGTCGCTCCGGTAGCCTGCATGGTGGAGGGGCCCATCTTCAAGCAGCAGCAAGACTCTCATGTCAAACAAGAGCTGACGCCAAAACCCCCAAAGATAAAACAAGTAAAAGTGGAGCCACTCTGACCAAAGGCCTCCTTTGCCCCCCACAGCTGCCCCTCCAACCCCTGAAATTCTTTCGAGGGGCTGAAGGGTACTTTGGAGTCCAGTTTGAGAAATCTAAAATTCTAGCAAAGAGGTTCTTAACCTTTCTTGCAGTATGGACCCCTGGGGAAGTCTGGTATCATAATGTGTCGTCCCTATTCAGAATAACACTTTGAAGTGCATAAAATAAAATATATTGGATGGCAAATGAAACCAATTATACTGACAAAATTTGATAGTAAAAAAAAGTGCGGTAATGTATTGCTTCTTTATTGGTGCATTAAATAACAAGATGCACCTTAGTAGTAAAATAGGAATGAACATCAACAACTCTGCAATAGTTGTAAAGTGCTACGAAAAAGTCTGTGATTTTCATAATGTATGTGATGGCATCATGGGCACCGGTGAGACTCTAGGGTTTGTTGCCTACATTTGTAATAGGAGAGATGCTAAGTTTCAGTTATAGGTTCATGAAAATAAAGGTGTAATTTTTTTTCTCATCTAAGTTCACAGACCCCGGAGTTCTTTCCACAGATCTTTGATGGAGAGTTGCTGGGGACCCCATTTTAAGCAGTTCTGTCCAGGGCTTGGTGGGCATCTCTTTACTGATTGCAGAATTAGGCAGGATGAGATCTGGTTCTAAAGGCTATCGATAAAGAAAAGAGAGACTGGCCCTGCTTGGCCTGTAGGGTGGGCGAGGAGCTGGGAGAATAAGGCAGAGGGAAGATGTGATCATCCAGGGCAGGGTAGTAGGTGGTGGGCCTGGACTGTTTGGTGGCCTGAGAAGTGCGGAGGGGTAGCAGTGTTTCAGCCCCAGGCCCACCCCATCACTGTCCTAGGAGAAACCTTCTTAAAAGGACCCACCACACACACAGTGTGAAACCTAACCATAGCCAGTGCCCCATGACCTCAGCTGGAGAAGAGCAAGGAGCTTACTGAGACCTCATTTCTTCTACTCCTTTGGGGAGGGGGCTTCAGCCATGCAGCGGTTAACTTGGCTTTTGTCCCATTCCTCAGGGACCCACGTGATGGAGGGCTCAGGACGGATGTTGGTGACTGCTGTGGGTGTGAACTCTCAGACTGGCATCATCTTCACCCTGCTTGGGGCTGGTGGTGAAGAGGAAGAAAAGAAAGACAAAAAAGGTAAGCACAATCCACTTGCAGACCCGGAGAAGAGCTCTTAAGGCCACTTTTTTGTTGTTGTTGTTGTTGTTTATTCGTTCACTCAACAAAATGTTATTGAGTACCTTCTATGTCACACCCTGTGCTGACAGCCACCTCCTGCATCCTCAAGGCCCTGCTAGGGCCAGGTAGGCTCTGTCTGTTCCATCTCCAGGGTCTTGTCCCAGTCTCTGTCTTGTCCAGTCATGTCATGGAGGCCCCTCCTTCTCCTCTGGGCTAGGCCAAGAATGGTGACCACATTGTTGGGTCACCAGCCTCAGGTGATAGAAACAGCCAGCATGAACTGGTCCCATCAACACCCCATATTGAGTAGAAATCCCTACCCAAGCATACTCCTTACACTCTTGTCAACTCCACTGAGCAGAGCTGAAATTCCACCCAGCAGAGACTTGTCCAAGACGTGGTCAGAGAAGGTTGCAGGGAAGGTGGCCAAACAGGTGGCTCCAACTCAACCACTATGAGTTCCTTCTCGAAAGCCCCTGCATTGGCCACCTTGCCTGGGTTCTGATTCTTCCTCCCCTTTAGAAGTAAGATTCCTTATTCACTGTTTTCCCCTCAGTGCAGCAGGCCAGCAGCCCAGGCTAAAAGTGCCTCTGAGAACAGGGAGAGATGCTCACACAAGAAGCTCAAATACCATCAGGCCAGGCCCACCTCCAAAGGCCCAGGCCTCTGGCCCCAGCACAGCCGCTCCTTATCTGACACCCATACTTTGCCTCAAGGATAGCCTCCTTTCACATTTTCAGTCTCTTGTCTCCTTCCCCAAGCTCCAGGGAAAGGTGCGCAACATCCAGGACTTACGGAATTAGAATCCTGGGAGAAGGGAGATGGGAGGGCAGACGGCTCGGCTCCTCCCTGAGTTTCAGGGGCAGCCCTGCCACCTCCGGCTCTCAGAGGCCAATCAGGCAGAGAGCTTGGGTCAGGATTGAAGGTGATTTGTTCCTGAAGGCAAAAACCATTTTTAGTGGTTCTCCCTAAGATTGTGGCTGCCCCAACATCAAGAACAATGGAGCTGGGCTGTGGTCTGGGAAATCAAGAGGCTGGAGAGAAAAAGGGGTGCTGAAGTTGAAATTAAGGAGAGAGTCCTGGCCAAGGGACCTGGAGGGTGTCCTGATAGTGTCCACTCACTGAGTTGGAACCTGTGGCCAGGGTGGGCAGGCCCTGCCCCAGAGTGCTGGCAGGTGGGCAGATTTGAGCACTTAAACAGGATACAGCAGCCTGTACCCATTTCCACTGGGACTTGGGTGAGGGGCAGACACATCCAGACTCTTCCACAGGCTAGCCCTGTGTTTTTAAAAATGCCTCTAGGAAGACAGGCCTCAACTGGCCTGGAAGTGTGGGTCAGGGTCCCTTGCTGACATGCACCTGCACCCCAGCAAGACGGGGTGTCAGAAGACTTGGCCTCATGTAGAGAGCAGGGGTGGCATGTGGAGGGGACATGGCAGAGGAAGCCTGGGGACAGCCCAGCATCTCAGCCCACAGTGAGCTATGCGGCCAGGGCCGAGCCCCCTCTGCCCTCCCATCCTATCACCTCCTCTAGGGACATTGCTTAGAGCCCACCAACCACATGTTCCCATTTCATGATGAGCCCAGGTGCGTGGCTGTGTGTGCATGTGTGTGTGTGCTCTTGTATGCAGATGGGGCTGCGTGTGCTTCTCCTTCATTAACATGTCTCAAAAATCATCACGCAGGTGTGAAGAAGGGGGATGGCCTTCAGCTACCAGGTACAGTAAGACGCCCCTTGGGGTAGGCGGGCTTTTAGAAATAGCAGCAGCCTTTGGCCATGGGGCCCTGCCCCCAGACCACCGCCACACAGCCGGGGAAGGCACACGCCCGCTGAAGGCTGCCCCAAAGACACTCCTCTGGGCCCTGTGATGCCAGTCCTGTGGATGAACCCACACCCCACTCTGCCTCGCACCCACATGTGCTTCACCCTACTGGCCAACTCCCCTTGGCACCATGCCCACAGCACCCCAGCCCTGTGCCCACACGCAGTGCCTCCCTCCCCACCACGGCACCCGCCCCCCCCCACCAGCACCCCAGAGCCCGGGTCCACCTCACCCAATAGTGGGTCTCACCCAGCTGCTCCTGCCCACAAAAACACTAGGGTGAATTTGGCCATTTCATATCACATTTTTTTTCTTTTTTAAGTTTTTTTGTTTGTTTGTTTTTTATTGTTTTTTTTTTTTTGAGACAGAGTCTCACTGTGTTGCCCTGGCTAGGGTGCCGTGACGTCAGCCTAGCTCACAGCAACCTCAAACTCCTGGGCTCAGGCGATCCTCCTGCCTCAGCCTCCCGAGTAGCTGGGACTACAGGCATGCGCCACCATGCCCGGCTAATTTTTTCTATATATATTTTTAGTTGGCCAATTAATTTCTTTCTATGTTTAGTAGAGTCGGTTGAGTAGAGCCTCGCTCTTGCTCAGGCTGGTTTCGAACTCCTGATCTTGAGCGATCCCCACCTCGGCCTCCCAGAGTGCTGGGATTGCAGGCGTGAGCCACCATGCCCGGCCTTCATATCACTTTTAATTTCTAAATTAGGATATTAAGATAAACTCACTAGTGCCTTTTCTGTCTCGTGTACAAAATGTGACATGCTTGATGTCACCTTTTAAATGGCGGGACATCGGCTGTGGGCGTTCCCAAGGCAATCTTTGGCGTGCTGGTCAGGGAAGGTGGGCGTGGCCATGAGCAGTGGTCTGAGTCAAATCTGGCTGAGTCGCTGCCATGGGCAGGTGCTCTGCTGGAGCACCCTGGCACACGGCAACTGAGGCCATAGCAGACATCCATTCTGAGTGGCTGGGGCCCACACCCCACGGCACATTGAATATTTTGAACCGACTCCTGGCCATGGGTCCCTCTGGCCCCAGTGGGCAGTCAGAGCCCCTCCCCTGTAGAACCCTCCCTGCATGGCCCCGCCCGACTGGCCGGGCCACAGGGTCCACACCCTACTGCAGAGCAGAGCCATCCCCCCAGCCACCCTGGTCATCCTCCATGTCTGAGTTCTTCCCTTCAATGTCTGTGGCATCTCTATGGGAACATTTCACCACAAATTTGAGTTTCTCGATTTCCAACAAAGTATTTACTTTTTTAAGAATAGAGTCATGTTATTTCCCCGAGAGTTGGTGCGTGTCTTTACTGTTGTTGCTCTTCTCCATTGTGACGCTGCATTTTCCGTCCCTCCCACCCCTGCAGCCGCAGACGGTGTGGCAGCCTCAGGTGCTGCAGATAGCGCACATGCCAGCCTAGTCAATGGTATGTCTCCGGCGGCGAGCTCCGGGTCTGGGTGGATGGGCCTCTCTCCCCCGGCTCTGGGCTTTCCTTCCCTGTTCTGGACCACACAGATATCGGATGTGCACGGCCGCTCAGACAGTCACCCTCTCACACGGGGCCAGTGCTTAAGGGAGGAGCCACACTGGGAAGTCAACTGCGTGCCCACTTGCAGCTGCCAAAATGGCACTGGCCCCCATGGGCCCTGGCCCCCAGTGGAGCCCAGAAGAAGGACATGACTTTGGCTCCAGATCTGGCCCCCAGAAAGCAGCTGTATCCCACCCAGAGTGGCCCTCTCCTAAGTGTATCCTGGCCCTGGCTTTGGGAAGAGGCCTGGGGTGAGGACCTGGGCTGAATCTGACATCTGGGTCCCCAGAAAAGGCTCCAGTCCTCGACTCCAGAATGCCCTCGAGGGAGGGGGACCCAGGCCAGGTTCAGCTCCTTGGCCCTGCCCCATAGCATGGCTGAGCCACCAGTAGACATTTCTTCCTCTTCTCTTTCACGGAGCAAACGGGCACGGGGTGGCTTGGGCCTGGGCCTAGTTCTGTCCCTCAGACGTAGACTGGTGTTTCTTGCTGTTGCTTGTGCGGAGCGTTTGCCCTGGGTCTCTGCATCTGACCGGCCCCTCAGGGTGGGGTGGGGGTAGCGGCCGCCTCTGTGTATCTGGGTCTGCACTTTAACCTCTGCACACATGGCACGAAGTAATTCCATTCACGTGCCTCCAGGCCTTTAGAAGATTTTGGATTTCTATCCCCTCCCAACTTCAGAGCAACAGATGAGTCAGATACAGCCCTTGTTCCCAAATAGGTAACATAATAGTCACCCAGGCTACTTCTGAACTGCTGAGAGCCATCAGGACTCAGCCATGAAAACCTTCCTGGAGAAGCCAAGCGAAGGGGCAGTCTGTCCCAGCGTCGCTATGCCAGGCCCTGGGCCACGGGTTCTTACCCATGTCCTTTGCTCCTCACCAGTCCTGCAAAACTTGGAAACTTGTCCCCCATCCTCCCGTCCCCACCCCAGACCTCTGGCCAAGCCACCTGCATTCAAAGTAATCAGAGATAGGAGTGCCTAGTAGATTTCTGGGGCCAGGTAAGGCACTTCTGCCAGCAGGACCTTGCCAAGAAGGGTTAATTCGGGTGTGGGTCTATTTCAGGCCCAGGAGGAGGAAGGAAGACAGCTTGGGGAGTAGAGGTGTCCTGTGTCAAGGTGGGGTGGCTAAGGGCTGACAGGGAGAGCCAACGTGGACAAGCCCACGACTGGGGGAGAAGGAACCAGGAGGTGGCACCCACTTGCCCCAGGCGATGTGCCTGCTGGGCTCTGTGAACATACAGACCCCTCCAGGCTGCCAGTTCCAGAGAAAAGGGCAGTTTCGCTTCTGCACTGCAGCAGAAAACCCCAAATAGCCCAGGAAAGACTGCAGGAAAGATGGGGAACTTTCACTTCTTGACCACCTACTGTGCACCAGGCACTATTGCAAGCATTTCATGTTCCCCATCTCATCTAATCCTCTTGACAAACCCGTGAGCCAGGTTTTATTGTCCCCATGTTAAGGATGAGGAGACTGAGGCTCAAGGAGATCAAGATGCTAGCCCAGGGTCACAGAGCTGGAACCCAGACCTGGCTGGCTCTAAAGTGTGTGCCATGCCCCTCCTCCGGATACAGGGTTTCCCAATGGAGTGTGTCTTGTGAATCTCACAAGGATGTTAAGAGGTCTTCCCCCCAAGAAAAGGATCCTGTGGCCAAAGATGTTTCGGGACCACTGGATTGAGTTGGTTTCTTCCTAGTTACAGGATTTCTCAGAGCTCTGAATATGCTAGTGTGTGGTGGAGAGTTATATACAGGGCTTCCCAGGCCGATTTGACCACAGGCCCTATCCTGGCTGAATCCTGTGGGATCGGTATGCCCCATAATATACTCAGGAAACAGTGCTCTAAACCATTGCTATTCAAAGTGGATCAAAGGACTCTAAGCCTGAGCATCCGCTGGGAGCTTGTTAGAAGTGCAGAATCTCGGGCCCCGCCCAGACCAACTGAGTGAGGGTCTCCATTTGAACAGACTTTCCACACTCCACGCAAGGACTGAGGCTTCGTGAGGGGGATTAACTGTTCTTTCCCCTCCTTCCTCTGAGCCAAATTGCAATGACTTGCATATGGGGGGAAATTGGGGGTGGCAACATTCCCCTTGAGCCCCTCTGCCAAGCCCCCATCTGAAAGGTGGTGCGTTCCATTTATCGCAGAGGTATCATGATTGCCGTTATTACTTTGTCATTTTCTTTTATGTTTACTAATACATGACGTATAATCACAGTCATTGTCACGATTAACGACTCATCCCTGTTGACCCCTGATGTTTACACATACTTTGCGGGTGCCTTTCATAACCGTCGCCTTGGCTGACATCAGCCCATTCCACAGAGAAGGAGATGGAGGCACAGGGAAGAGGAGTGATATTTCCCAGGTCTCCCCAGGGCTTGTGTATCAGGTCACCCACCAGGAGCCCTCCAGATCTCTGCTCTTCACACTCATGCCCTCACGGGGCACCAAGAGAAGAGACCCATTCTGCATCAGATGCAGAGAAGGGCCTCCAAGACTCCACCCCAGTGCCCATCTTGGACCCCACCTCCAGCTCCCTGGAGGCCCATCCTCCAGGCCCCACATGGCGCCAGAGCTGGCTGTCCCAACATAGTTCATGGCCAGGCGAGCACCAATTTGGCAGAGGAGAGCCCCAAAAAAGTCCCTTGCTGCTGAGAAACCAGGCCATCTGCTCCAAAGCACTCCCAGAATGTGGCTCCCTTCCTCCAACATATGCATTGCTGATTATTTTTCTGGCCACGTGGTCACTATGGAAATAAAAGGAAATTGCTAGCTTGGCTTAATGAGCACACCGCTGCTGCATCTGATAATGCGCAATGCAAATAAGGCCTGTGAGCCTTCAACGCCAGCTCCGGAGCAGAGTCCTCTGGTGCGCCCAGCCAGTAAAATTATTTTAGAAAATAAAAATAATTGTTCATTCCTATTTGCTCTAAAAATCTTTTTTCTCCCATTTTTTAATCCAGTAGAGAGCGTTTTACAATAGAGCCCCGAGGGCCTTTCGCTTTAAAGCCCAGCCGCGACCTGCGCTGCACTCGCAGTGGACGACAGTGCCGGTGGGGCCCAGGGAAGCCACTTCTCCCCTGAGTCACCCACGGAGCGGCACAGCGACAGCCAGGAACTAAGCACACAGGCAGGGGCTGCTCCGGGGTGCTCCATAAGTGCAGGCTGCCTCTGAGCCTCCCTTGGCCTCAGTCTCCTCCTCCATAAATGAGAGCGATGAAACTCCCTCCCGGCTTACAGGATACTGGGGGCCTAACAAGAGATGACACTTGCAAAGGCCGTTTGAAACTGCAAAAGGCTGAACCCTGCAAGTGGCTAGTATTAAGGTAACTTTGGGGCTCTCTGTGAGGTGAATGTCTCATCCCATTTTATGGATGTGGAAACTGAGGCTGGGAGAGGTAAAGCCACACAGCTAGCTGGTGGCAAAACAGGGGCTTCAGGAATCCAGTCCCAGCAATGTCACCTAACTCCCCTGCCCTGGCTCAGAGAGTGAGGGGCAGCTATGGTCTCCTGACTTGGCTTCTGGGGGACGCACAGGGCGGAAGCATGCATGCACTTTGGAGCCAGCTCTCCATTTTCCCACTGAGGCTCGGGGCCTCGGTTTCCCATCTGTAAATGGGTATGATATGAGCACACCCTTCCCAGGTGAGGCTGTGGTGAGGATTGGAGGGAGCCCGGGCCTGCGCGTGCCTGGCATGCGGTGGCTCCCGGGGAGCATGCGCTGTGAGAATGACTTCCTGGCAAATGTCAGGGTGGCCGGCCCTCTCAGACCCTCCCGAGGGGAGGCCCGCAGGCCATGCTCGGTGAGCATCAGGCCAGTGGACGGGAGGGTGCAGGTGAAGGCAGGTGTGTCAGCTGAGAGGCGCAGCCACCAGTCCCCACACTGTGAACACAGGCCACAAGCCTCTGGCCAGGGCTGGGCGGGACCTCCAGGGCAGCCCTAATGAGGGGCTGGGGAGCCCCAGATTCAGCCCTTTCCCAGCACTAGGCAGCATCTGGCCCTATTGGGGTGCCCGGGGGAGCCCACTGACCCTGCCCAGCCTGTCTCCCGTGGCCCGAGCCACAGAGTGAGCACGCTCATTCCTGCCGACGGGCTGGCAGCCCCCTTGCGACCCAGGGCACTGCCACGAGGGCCCTGGACACACTCGGAGCTGCTCAGACACCACCACTGGGACACCCTGCTCACTGTGTGCCCTGCTCACTCTCAGGGCTGTCAGGCAGGCGTCGTCCCTGCTGTGGCTTCACACCATTAGAGGAAGAAGGAGAAAGTGGAATTGTCCTCTGGAGCCAGGAACTAAGGACCATACTGACCCTCCATTCTAGAAACGCCCCCTTCCCCTGCTCGCTCGCTCTCTCTCTCTCTCTCTCTCTCTCTCTCTCTCTCTCTCTCTCTCTCTCTCTCGTTGTATTTGTGTGCTTTCCTTTATGGAAAATCGAAAAGGACACAGCTAAACAAGTGTCCCTTTGCCTTCTCTCAGCCCCTAAAATGCACCAGCCAGATCAGCCCTAAAAGGCTCTCCTGCTTCCTGCCAGGAGACTCTGGCCCCTTTCACCCTCAAATTCTGTCCTTTCATCCATGAAACGCTTAGGGCCACAATTACTCCACAGAAACCCTCTCTGCTGGCCCCAGAGAGTCGGGAGCTGTGGGGCTGCCGGGCGAGGCAGCGGCCAGGCTTCTCTGGCACTGAGTGTCCCGCCCCCGCCCCCGCCCCGGTGTGGAGGGCGGAGTGAGCACGGCCTTCCTCGTCGTGCCTGAGTGTCTGTGGCCTGCTGTGTCTCCGTGATGACCGACCGTGTGTTGTCTGTTCTCTGTTGTCTGTTCAAATTCTCTGTTGTGTAGGTAAGATGCAGGATGGCAATGTGGACTCCAGCCAGAGCAAAGGTAACCCTTCCTGCCACCCGCTCCTGCGCTCCCCGCAGCCCTCCCCACGGTTCCACGAGTCACACCAGAGGCAGACAGTCCACACCTGTCTGGGGTGTGCGCTGACTCGGGGGTAGCTGTGATCTGCACGGTGCCAGGCCGAATACAGAATGTCCACCCGTGAGGAGCAGGGCCACCCACTGCCGGTGTCTGCCCGCCTCTGAGCACTGCTGCCCGGTCAGCTGAGGCCCTGGAGAGCCCTAGAGGCCAAGACGGGGGAGTTTGTCTCACTCTCCGTCTGGAAGGGCCACAGCCCCTCCAACCAGTCCTGCCTGAAGAGGCCATGCTGACTGGGGACAGGATTTGGCACCCAGGGATGGGGACAACCTCTTGCACCTTTTAAGCCTCTGTTTTGTTTCTCCTATCTGGCAGCTACTTAACACCCCAACAGCATGGCCCACGGGCAAGCTGGGTACACCCAAGCCTGCCGTCCTGTCCAAACGCGGGAAAGGCCGAGGGGCCGCGTGGGGTGGCATCGTGGGCTGCTTCAGGCCAGAGGGGCCCCCAGCCCACTCCTGCCAGGAACCCAGGGAAGAACCGCGTCAGTGCCTGCAGTGGCCGCAACCCCAGGCCCGAGGCAGGGAACGCCACTAGCACCCGGAGGCTCCGCCGGAGCAGGCAGCCCCACACAGGGCTTTGGCGCTGGCCATGCAGGGCAGGCAGGGGCGGGCACCAGCACCCCGCCCTGCAGGCTGACCTGCGCGTGTCTGTGTGTGCTCGTGCCCGCTCTGCCCCTGCAGCCAAGCAGCAGGACGGGGCCGCCGCCATGGAGATGCAGCCCCTCAAGAGCGCCGAGGGTGGGGACGCCGACGACAAGAAGAAGGCCAACATGCACAAGAAGGAGAAGTCCGTGCTGCAGGGCAAGCTCACCAAGCTGGCTGTGCAGATCGGCAAGGCAGGTAAGAGCGCGGGGTCGGGGCGACCCAGGGTACACAGGGGACCCAGGCCGAGCCCTGCCCGCGTGGGCCTCAGCCACCTCCTTGGCAGTGGCAACGTGGGGGGCGTGAATGAGGGGGCCCTGAAGCACTCAATTAGCACTTGTCAAGGCACAAGATGAAGTGCAAAGCCTGGGCTGTGGTGGCAGATTGACTGCATTCCTGTCCGGCAACAGCTGTGAAAACTTGGGAAAGTAACTTCACCCAGCTCTGAGCCTCTGTCTCTTTGTCTGTAAAATGGGGATAATGGTTGTCCCTATGTCACAGGCTGCGGTGAGGATTAAAGGAGATGGTGTGTACAGAGCACTGAGCACTGGGCATGTGTGGTGGCTGGAGAGGGGCAGGGCCTGCAGGGCCTGAAGTTCTAGGCAGCATGGACTTTATCCTGAGGACAGCGGGAGCTATTGAAGAGGTTTGAGCAGGGGAGGGCAGGGATGGATTTGGGCTTTGTGATGACACCCTGGCTGCAGTGCAGAGGAAAGACTGAAGAGGTTGCAAGCAGTGCCAGCAGCCCAGGGAGAAGCCCATTGTCTGAGCCCCACCACAACAAGCAGGGCTTCCCAGCTGCTGTGGTAACAGCAGGTGGTGGCTAGGGACAGCCCTCTGGCCCAGGAAGCCAAGCGCAGCTGCAAGGTGAGCCCTGACCCTCTGACACAGCCTTGGCTTCCCCTCCTGGGCAGCGATGTGGCAAATGCGAGGGCCTCCCCACCTGGTTGCTCGCTCCTGCGTGGCTGTCTCCCAGCTCCAATTATAGACACGCAGCCTGGGGGTGGGAGGCAGATTATAGGCTTGGCTGTCTATATTTAAACCCAGGGGCCTGGGGACGGCTCCCGCTGCTGGGAGCTTGGCTACCGCCCCTGCGACTGTCAGACAGGGACAGAGCTGGCTCTGAGCTGCAGCTGGAGGCAGGGGTGGGGAGCGATGGGCCCAGGGATTCCTCCATTCCTACCATTGCCGCTGTCACAGGCAGAAGGCTCCATGGAAATGTGGCACTGGCAGGGCAGGGAACTAAGTGATGAGAACAACCCCATGACCTCCCACGTCCTCCCTCCCCCTTCCCACAACCCTGGCCCTGCCGAGAGTGGAGCTCCCAGGCACGCAGTCCTGGGTTCACGATCCACTCTGCATCTCGGGCCGGACCCCTGGAGGCAGAGCTGAGGCGGGTGGGTGAGGGCCTATGGAGGCGGTGCTCTCAGGTGACAGCTGCGGGGGTGAGGGGCACAGAGAAAGGCCAGGGGAGGCCAGGCACAGCTGAGATTTCCAGGGAGCTCAGTCTCGCCCGGTCCCACGGGAGCTCCGGAGCAGGAGCCTGTCACCCCCGGCAGCAGGCGCCGGGCTTCAGGACCCATATCAGCCGCTGGACGTTGGCCATCAGCGTGGGGCGGGGTGTACTCCCAGGCACTTCCTGGCAAGGACCCCAGTCGCCCCAAGGGGCTCCTCGTCCGGCAGAAGTGCAGGGGCGAACAGTCTCCACAGCGCCTGCAGCCACGGGCGGCGGGCATGCCGCACCGGCACGCGGGACCCGGTCCGGACAGGCCCCCAGCCACCTTCCCACAGCCACAGCACCCCCCTGGCTGTGGCCCTGGGCAAGTCACCTCCCCTCTCTGAGTCTCAATTCCTCACCCCAAAAAAATGGCCACCCATCGTTTTCTCTGCGTGGGACGCTGTACCCCAGGTCACCATGTGGCCGCTCCCCTCATGGTTCTGGTGTCTGCTCAAATATCACCTCCTCCAAGAAGCCTTCCCTGGCCACCCTAGTTAAAGTAGCCACTCCCTGCCACTGCTTGTCACTTCCTGCCACACCACCCTGGCAGTTTTCTTCACGGCACATATCCATGTGTGAAATTACCTCGTTCATGTATTTGTTTATTCGTGCCTTGTCTTGTTTATTCGTGACATTCCCTCTGGAATGTCAGCTCCCCAAGGCCAGGAACTCTGCCTTCTTTCCTGCTGGACCCCTCGTCCTAGACTAAGAGCCACCATGTGCCTGGCACATCATAGGTGCTCAAAAGGTGTTTGTCAAGTGAGCAAGTCGGTGACACCAACTTTACGTTATTCCAATTTGAAAGCCCCATGCATGCAGGCCTGCCTTTCCTCGGGCGGTCGCTAGCACACATTTCCTGAGCTCCTGCGACGTGCTGGGCACTGTGCCAGGCCGCGCGAGCCACCGTGCTGGAGCCTTCCCTGCAGAGGAGACAGGCAGCCCCCTTGGACGGCCCAGGACACTGGCCAGGGTCCAATGAGAACCAAGGACTTGCCCCAAGTCACAAAGCAAAGACATGGCAGAGTTGGCAGGTGACCTGGGGTCTGCCTGCCCCCAGAGCCCTTTCGGCTGGAGGTTCAGTCCACACCTCACTCCCAGAGCCCCCGCCCCAGGAGCGGCCCGAGCGCGTGCCCGTCTTGCAGGCTTGGTGATGTCGGCCGTCACGGTGATCATCCTGGTGCTCTACTTCACCGTGGACACCTTCGTGGTCAACAAGAAGCCGTGGCTGCCCGAGTGCACGCCTGTCTACGTGCAGTACTTTGTCAAGTTCTTCATCATCGGCGTGACGGTGCTGGTGGTCGCCGTGCCCGAGGGGCTCCCTCTAGCCGTCACCATCTCGCTGGCCTACTCGGTGAAGGTGAGGGGAGAGCAGGCCGGCCGCTGACGCAGCCCTGCTGGGCCTGGGGGCAGTGGGGCTGGCACTGGGACTGGGACACGAGCTAAGAAGAGACCTGCGAGCCCGCCGGGAGCTCGGAGGGAGGATGTATGCAGGACCCCAAAACTCCGACGCCTCTCTGTGGCAAGCCGGAGAGCCAGACCCTGGCTAGAGGGATGCAGGCCAGATCCGCACGTCTTTAGAAAACCCAGAAATCTGGCCTTAATGTAAACTCTCCCAAGTTTTAGACACTGGCATTAAACTCAGCTTTAAAAAAATAAAATAAAATGCTTATTAAAAAGTAAAAGAGGCATCACTATGCAGGGCAAAACTCATGCTCACCCCACCAAATTTAGGCAGAAGCCTGGCAGTCACTGTTACAGGTCCCATGGGTAGTCAAGGGACTTCTAAAATTAATCTCAGGGCTTGCTCTCTAAACTGTGAGCAGTAAGCCAAAAATGAAAAGGAAGTCTGATTTTATGGAAGCCTCCTCCACTCGAGAGATGGGCTGAAAATATAAGAGGTTTTAAAAGCAATTAAATGAAGGATTGAGGTCATGAATGCTCACCGGGAAAGCTTGATCTGGGGGTGTCCCTAAGTGCCACCCTGATAGCAGAGCCCCACCTCCACCTGTGCTCAGGCCGTGGCTGTTTGTGCAGCCCAAATGCTGCAAGTCTGACTCTCCTTGGGTCACCTCCAGGTTCTCACACCCCATTCTCATTATCTTCCCTTTGCCCCGTGGTTTTCCTGCTTCAAAGGGCCAGGCCCTGGGTTTCTGTCCCCCGGTGCCCAATGCTGGGATGTCTGCAAGGGCGGAGGCACTGGGACTGGGTCGTGTTTATAAGCAAGGCCTTCCCTCTGAGACATTGGCAGAGCCACAAGAGGGCACGGTGAGCGTCAGTTTCCAAGCTGGAATGTGGGCTGGGCTCGCCGATGTAATTTCACACAGAGACGAGATGTCCGGGCGAGCGCCAGAGAGCGGCGGCTCTGTGTAAAGGACACGGCCCTCATCGGCCCCTGCTTTAGGGTTCTTGAAGAAACTCCATCCCACAAACTAAAGCCCAAACGGTCACAACACGATGCTCTTGGGGACCTGGGGCCGGGAGAGGGTGACTCTTACATGGCCATGAGTAGCGGCCCCAGAGCCACCTTGCTGAGCTTGGGGTCTCCTTGAAAGTTGCACAGCGCTGGTTTGGGGGTCACGTGCAGACGTGTTGGGCCTGCGCCTTCTGCAGCTCGTGTCGCTGGCATTGGTGCTGCCAGTGGTCTCGGGTGCTGCTCGTGCAGTCATTTGATAGACCCAGTAGAGCACCTAACCCAGGGGGGCAGACTTCGCCCGCTCTGAGCCTGAGCCTGGGAGCCACCATCAAGAGCATGGAGGTGGCCAGGCGCGGTGGCTCACACGTGTAATTCTAGCACTCTGGGAGGCTGAGGAGTGCATATCACTCAAGGTCAGGAGTTTGAGACCAGCCTGAGCAAGAATGAGACCCCATTTCTACTATAAATAGAAAGAAATTAATAGGTCAACTAAAAATATATAGAAAAAATTAGCCAGGCATGGTGGTGCATGCCTATAGTCCCAGCTACTCAGGAGGCTGAGGCAGGAGGATCACTTGAGCTCAGGAGTTGGAGGTTGCTGTGAGCGAGGCTGATGCCACATCACTCTAGCCTGGGCAACACAGTGAGACTCTGTCTCACAAAAAAAAAATAGCACAGAGGTGACTGGCCACTGCTCAGCAGAGATGGAAAGTGACCCGCATGTGTAATTTGAAATTTCCTAGGAGCCACATTACCAAAAGAAGGTTCAAAAAAATGGGCAAAGTTAATTTTAATGATATAATTTACTTGACACATCCAAATTATCAATCTAACATGTAATCAATATAAAAAGTATTAATGATATATCTCTTTCACATATCTTTTTTGTAATGTCCGTAACACCCGAGGTGTATTTTATACTCACAGCGCATTTCATTCCAGACTAGCCACATTTCATACATGCAGTGGCCACCTGTGACTACTGCACCATACAGATGCTTGAGCCCAACAGACAGACCCTCTTCAGAGGGTGCAGATAGGCTGAGGCCCGAGGGAGGGATTGATCCCGGCTGTGAGATTAAACAGCGCTGGGATCAAATCCCACCTTTAAACCCCACCAGGTGGGTGATCCTGGACTACTGACTTTGCCTAGATTTCTTCGATTGCTAAAATGCATTACCAGAACCTTCTCAAGTCTCACAGGATTCTTATAACATCAGACAAGAAAGCAAATTCAGAAGGGCTTTCAAACTGAAAGTATGTTGCAAATTTGAGTTGCTGTTAATGGTCCATTCAACATACATTTATTGTTACTATAGTCACAAGTTTATAATACAAGGAACACAATAGCAGATAATCATACTAGTACTTGTTTTATAGTAACATAAACCTGTATTAAAATTATTCTAACCACGCTCCTTTTTCACCCTTGTTATAAAAGGATATAATAAGAGCAAGAATAAAGGAAATCAAATTCCCATGTGCAGGCTAGAATCCTGGTTCCTTGAGAATTACTTCATTTGCATTATTTGCTTGATAACCTAGAAAAAGCTATGGGTGTGGAGCTGGGCCAGAGAGAAAAAGGAAGGCATACAGAAGGAAATAAAGATGTATAGGAGGATTCCGTTTTTGTCATAAATTTTAAAAGAAAGGATGTTGATATATAAGATGTATCAGTTCTAAGTGGTAGCTTACGGTTTTCTTTTTCCTTTTAGTGTATCTATATTTAAAAGATATTTGTGGTTTTTATTATGCAAGTTATAATATGTATTTATTATAGAAAAAATATAATAAAATCTATAGATCATTATTTTTTATCAACCTACATCACACTTTAAAAAAATCTATAGATCTTTAAAAGATCATGAAAATCTGCAATTCTATTGCCTAGAGATAATGACATTAATACTTTGATATTTTCCCAGATAATTATCTATATCCTAAGTTTATTTATATCCTCAATTTATTTTCTTTTGTTGAAATTAAAGAGATGATGAAAACCAGGCACCCAGTAAAAGATGATGTGTTTAAGAAAATCTAGGCCGGGCATGGTGGCTCACACCTGTAATCCTAGCACTCTGGGAGGCCGAGGCGGGCGGATTGTTCGAGGTCAGGAGTTCAAAACTAGCCTAAGCAAGAGCAAGACCCCGTCTCTACTATAAATAGAGAGAAATTAATTGGCCAAATAATATATATAGAAAAAATTAGCCAGGCATGGTGGCGCATGCCTGTAGTCCCAGCTACTCCGGAGGCTGAGGCAGGAGGATCGCTTGAGCCCAGGAGTGTGAGGTTGCTGTGAGCTAGGCTGACGCCACGGCACTCACTCTAGCCTGGGCAACAAAGCGAGACTCTGTCTCAATAAAAAAAAAAAGAAAAGAAAAGAAAATCTGTAACCAAATAAGGAATATTTATGTTAGGCTGCAAGAGAGAAATATTTGAAGTAAATCAGAGAGGACCTAACCTGAATTTATTTATTATTTTTTCCCTTATTTTTTCCGTGAGGTCTGTAGATTTCTTCTGTAATGCAAATTAATAAACTCAATTAATCAAGCCTTTGAAATGGCTCAGATAATTAAAGAGAAAGAAAAGGGCCACATACATGAAAGGAGCCCAGGTGTCAGAGGCTGCGGCAGCCAAGATCCTTTGCAGACACAGGAAGCAAAGGGCAGGCCATGGCATGTCCGCCTCACTGACTGCCTGTTTATCCAGTGCCCCCAGGCACCCCTTGCTCCCCAGCTCCCTCTCTTCACTGTTGCCCTCTCACCTGCCTCTTCTCCCAGAAAATGATGAAGGACAACAACCTGGTACGCCACTTGGATGCCTGTGAGACCATGGGCAACGCCACGGCCATCTGCTCGGACAAGACAGGCACGCTGACCACCAATCGCATGACGGTGGTACAAGCCTACATCGGCGACGTCCACTACAAGGAGATCCCTGACCCCAGCTCCATCAGTGACAAGACCATGGAGCTGCTGGTCAACGCCATCGCCATCAACAGCGCCTATACCACCAAGATTCTGGTGAGTGGGTGCCAGGCATGCCCTGCACTCGAGGGCGCAACACCTGCGGAGGGTGCAGAAGCACTGGGGCAGGTGGAGAAATGTGATTCGTATTTTCAGATCCTACTGATATATGTTGGTATGGTTAGATAGTAAGCAACTTGTTCCTCTTTGAGGTAGCATTCTATTAACAAACATCTGTGATGTTTGTCTGACAAAAAAAAGATTGTTGTTAATTGTGTTTTTTAGATCCTGTCATTGGCCTTCCCACACACACACAAAATTTTTTTTATTAGTTAGCTTTTGCTACATAACAAACTACTCCAACACTTAGTGGCTCAAAGCAAAATTGTGTATTTAGCTTGAAATCCTGAGTCAGCAGTGCAGGTAGGGTTCAGCCGGGTGGTTCTTCTGGTCCCAGCTGGGCTGCTTCATGCATCTGCAGTGGTTCAGGTGGACAGCTCTGCTGATCTTGGCTGCACTGTGGCTGCTCTAGCATAGCCTCAGGTGGGCTGGCTCATCTCTGCGTGATCTCGCAAGCAAGCCAGTCTGGGCTTGTTGACATGGTGACAACAGGGTTCCAAGAGAGCTGAAGTATGCAAGGTCTCTTGAGTCCTAGGCTCTGAACTGGCATGTTGCTGTGTTATTTTGGCCAACATAAATTAGGAGGCTGGCCCAGATTACACAATGGGATAATAGACTCCACCTCTTGAGGGAAGGTATTGCAAAGGGCTGGGATTCAGGTAGGTGAATAACTATGACCTTTTTCACAATCTACTATTGATGAATCTACTATTGTTATTGTTAGTGATAGTAGTAATCTTCCTCATTTTGATAAGAAGAAGTCTCACCTTACTGTCTCTGTTAAGCGGCCTAGACAGCGGCCTTCATGCTGTAATCCCTATTCGGTTTGGAAGCACAGGTTTCCTCTTTGTAATTAACCACCATTTGGATGAAGAGAAACCCAGAGTTCATCTGTTCACATGTCTGTCCGCACAGATGTGGGGCATTTCTGCCTTGTGAGCATCTGGGTGATCTGCTGAGCTTTATGCACCCTCCAAATACACAGCATCCTGACCTCCCGGCCATCTCAGAGCCAGCTGCAGCCTTCAAGATCAGGTTGGGTTTGTGGGAGCCCCAGCAGTTTTATAGAAACAGGAAAAGCACTGAGTCCACAGCAGAGGGCCAGGGACTGGTGGGGGAGAGGGGGAGGAGGCTTCTGCACCCTCTGCTGCGGCAGAGTGGCCGTCCGTCGCCCAGGGCAGCAGGCCGAGGGAAGCAGGATTGACAACGCGGGAAATAGGTCAGAGAACACGTGCAGATGGTGCGAGAGGACCCTGGGGGTGATACCAGAGACGATGACGTTTTTTGTCTTCTTCTCCCCACCCCCTGCCCCGATTTGGGAATCAAGGGAGATGAAAGACGCTTTATTCTGTTCCCCAGGCCTTCCTAAAATAACTGACATGTTCCTGGCATCTTGCCCCGCAGGCATGGCAGAGAGGGAGACAGGGCGATTCCCAGAATGGGCTTCAGGCAATGGGGACAGCCATGTGTGCACAGCCTTGGGGTGGGCTTGGATTGAGATGTATGTTATTCAGTCATAGTCAAAAGGAGTTCTTGGGATCTGCCAGGAAGGCTGCAGAAACATCTCTGCAGTGATAAGTCTCAATTAAGCAGTGCTTTGTCGCACTGGCAACAAGTTAATATCTTGTTTCCAGATATTGGTGGATTGAGCTTGTTCAGGTGGCATAAAGGACAGGGGTCAGCCAGCCCACCTGTTGAGGCTGGAGAGAGGCCAGGACCCTGGGAACTGGGGTCCTTGGTTTACAACCCAGGCCAGGTCACTTACCTCTTAGTCCCCTTCTGTGCCTTGAACCCTGGCGTCCTAGCACGCCTGTGCCTGTCTTTCTGGGTCTTTCCTGAAAGTACCCTGGCCATACGGCTCCCTTTGTGGAGGCTGACAGCCCTCGGCGTGGGAGGGGCAGCAGAGCCCCTGCATGACGAGGGAGTGGTTAAACTCAGGAGCCAGATGGCCTGGGTTCAAATTTCTCACTGCCATACAGGATCACCTTGGGGATGCAGTGAGTTAGTGAATGGAAAGCACATGCCTGGCATGGAGTCGGCACTCAGTGTGACCCCTGTTGTTCTTCAGCAATCAAACTGCCGCCTGCAGGGGATCCATTTGCAGCGATGAGGAGGCCATCAAATAAATGACAGCAGAGACATGGGCTAGAGAGGAAAAGGGTATTGCCCAACACGCTACAGCCAATTAGCTGCAAAGCCAAACCCTGAATACCCTAAAGCCAACAGCTGAGTCAGGTTGCCCAAACCAGCTTCCTGGTCACCAAAACCAATCCTGTAGCACCTTTAGCTGGTCTTGGGAAGGAGGGCCTGGGTGCAGAGGGGCGGACTCACAGCCAGGGCCTGGCAGCCATGTGGGGCGACGGCTCTCGGGGCTGCCTTTCTAGGCCTGGAGGAAGCCTGAGAAGAGGCTGGGGCTGCTCGGCGCAGGGCAGAAGTCCAGCCACCCTCCGTTTGGAAAATCTAGATGAGAACATACTGAAACCACGCAACAGGAAACAGGGCAGGAAAGACATGCCACGTCCCTCAGCTTCACTACTCCCCAGCTTTAAGTGAGCCTAGCCTGGGAAAACAAGCACCGGGGCAGGGCGAGGTCCCACACACTGTGCATCCCCTCCACGAGGACACCGGTTCCTTCGTCCTGGCGTCAGATGCAGGCTGTGGACTCTTTAAGAGCAGGAAGCACAGCTAAGTCTCCCCTGTGCCCTGGCACAGCTGTTGGGAAGTACTGGGTGGGAGGGTGGGGTGCGTGGATTTACTGGTGAACAAATGCATAGATGGGGATCAGTGAGATGAGAGTAGATAGGAAGATGGGGGAGGGAGGGAGGAGCGGTGGGTAAGGGCAAGGATGGGTGGGCAGGTGGGTGGGTGGATATGAATTGATAGTCTCAGGACAGACCCAATCCCTCTACCTTCTACTTTCCTGTTCTTACGGCAGCAAGAAGCAGGAGCTGGTCCCAGGCGTGTTCCTTGGCCAGCACCAGTACTCTTATAGCACCTCAGCTTGCTGAGCTGGGCTCTTCAGCAACTACCCACCCTCAGCCACCCAGGCTATGTTGATCCACAGACCTCCTGATAGCTGGGGCCTTTTATTAAAAAAAAAAAAAAAATTAAAGGAAAAAAAAATGGATGAGTATTTGCAAGGGTGGCTCCTGCAGGTGTCATCTACAGGGACTCACAGGCCTTAGAGACCACCTAGTCCCGCCCCTTTCTTTATTCTGAGGCTGAGAAATGACAAGGGCTTGTCCTGCGTCACCCATGGGCAGAGCAGTTAGAATCAGGTGTCCTGACCCCCAGCCCAGGGGGCAGTGGCTGAGGGCTTTGGCTCTGAATTCCGACAGACCAGGCTCAAGCCCCTACTCCAGCACTCACCACCTGTGTGGCCCTGAGAGCCAGTTGCTTACCCTCTCCCTTCCTGTTTCCCGGTCCGTACAGGGAGCATATTGCACACCATAGTCACTGACATTTACTTTGCTAGGCTCAGGGCTGAGTGCTTTCCCTGTGTCGCTTTGTGCCATGATCCTCAGAAGTAACTGGCATCACATCCCCAATTCCTAGACAAGGGTCTTGAAACGGGGCAGCTAAGAAACGTGCCCAGGGCCCCAGAGTCCCAGAGCAGATGTGCGGCCAAGCAGGACAGGCCCGCAGGGCTGTGGGACCCGGAGCCTGTGCAGGCCGCCACACTGCGCTCCAGCCTCAGGAAGGCTCCACGAGGCGGTGCACGAGGGCCTCTGGCACAGCGCTCGGCTCGAGCCAGCGCCCTGGCCCTGTCAGTTGTTGCCCTCTTCACCTCTCCTGTTCTTCCTGAGCCTCCCCTCTGTCATTTCCTCTGCCAGCCAGTTTGACCCTCTGCATCCCTTTCAGATCATCAGGCCAAATAGGACCTTCCACCCGCAGCTAAGGAAGCTGA
Source organism: Microcebus murinus (assembly GCF_040939455.1). Taxonomy (NCBI): domain Eukaryota; kingdom Metazoa; phylum Chordata; class Mammalia; order Primates; family Cheirogaleidae; genus Microcebus; species Microcebus murinus. The sequence goes on from NC_134124.1 coordinate 40,103,268, forward strand.
GCTGCAGAAACATGGAGTAACCTGCCACGGTGCTCCTGACCACCAAGGGCAAAGCTGGGCCCAGGGAATTCTGGAAGCATTCACCAAGCGGGCAAGGGGCCAGGGATTCCAGCCAGACCACAGCCACACAAAGACCCAGACACCTGCCGATGCTTAGCTTGTTCCGGAAACCCTGGTGGTCTGTGTGTGGGGACTTCTGCAGGGCTAGCATGATAAGCGGTGAGGCCGGGGCCCTGGGGAGCCCGTGGTAGCACATCAGCCCCTAAGAGGCTCTCTCCTCCCACGGGGCACAGGAGGGCGGCGTGAGGGCTGGGCCACAGGCGGGGAAGCCAGGGCCAGACCCAGGAGGCCCTCCCAGGGCCCGCCCTCTGGAGAACTCTCCATGCTCATCTCTAATCATGGGGAACTTAGCCGCCCTGGGAGGGAAGCTGCATGAACCATCTGTGAGTCAGAAATCCTGGCACACCCTCACGTCTCCTTCGCGGCCCCTGGCCCTTGTGCGTCAAGCCTCCACCGCTCCTGGCTGCGGCTGGTCCTGGCGGCAGCTGCGCTTCGCGCTGCAAAGCTCGCTGCGCTGCGCCCTCTGGGGACGCGGTCTCCTTCCCTGCCACGTCCGTTCTGCACTGAACACCCAAAGCGCACTTGCGTCTGGTATTTTCCCAGACCTTCGTAGAGGAGGCGGGCACTAAAGCTGCCGTGGGAACCGCGAGTGGAGGCTGGGCGCCTGCGGGGCTGAAGCGTCAGGTGCTTACGGCCGGTTTCTGAAACTCAAACCACTGAGAGACAAACCTCCCTGGAGCCCCTGAAATGGTTCTAAAGGAAGAATTTCCCTGGCAGGACAGTTGTCTTGGATAAATGGGCCAAACTTCACCTTGTGACACCCAGGTCCTCGGCATTCCCAGTGCCCAACTGAGGTGGCTGCAGCGCACCTGTCCCAGGGAGCCCCGGCCACCCACAGAAGGCACGAGGGATCTGCTTGGTTGCATTTCCCGTAAATCTTAGACCCGGGCAGACAGCAGGAGGCCAAGGAGAAGGGACAGGGACTCTGGGGAGCAGAGATAGCCCTGGACTCGATGTCCTGCCCCAAACCCAGGGCTCCGTCCAATACTTGAACAAGCCTCAACGCCCCCTGAGTCGGGCTGCATGCTGAGACTGGGCTCTAGCCAAGCCACAGGTGCCAGAGGACACAGAAGGCTCCGGAAGGGACTAGGCAGGGCGCTCAGGTGGGAGGTGGGCCGTGGGGCATGGTTCTTCTGGCATGTGAGCTGGCAGGGAGTTTGGTGTTGAATTCAACATGGTTTGGGTTTTGCTTTTTTGCAAACATCCTCTCTGTGAGAAGAGTTTAAGGCAGATCGGCCCTGATGGGGAATTCCCATTTGTAACAGTTATTAATCCCCACGTCCCACCCTCGCCCCATCCTCACACACTCATGCGCGCACACGCCACACACACGCCATGCACACACCATGCACCACGACACACGTACACCACACAAACACAGACACATAACACGCACCACATACTACACACACCACATACAACGCACAGAATACATGCAGCGCGCACACACACACACACACACACGATGCCCTGGTGAGCTCAGGAAGGTCCCTAAGGCACCTACTTTCCAGGAGGGCATCTCCCCGTCCCATGGGGGTTCTGTTATCCTGGACACCCTCACTGATGGCTCACTGCCCAGCCTTGGGGAGATCCCACAGCTCCTGGGCCACCTCACTGTCCTCAGGTGGCAGGTCATTAGATGATAATTCTGGAGGCCAAATTCTGCCAAAATTCCATCCCACATGGTGTCCCCTAGGCAGCACCTCACGCTCAAACACAAAAGTATGTACTCATTCATTACATAAGCACTCGCTGGCTACCCCACAGTACTAGGTGGGGGTGCAGGGAGGAGTGAGGCAGGCTGCCCCTGCCCTTGCAACTCCAGAACAGCCTCCTCAGTCAGCTAGTGGACCGGTGGTCTCGGACTCCGGTGGGTGAGGCAGGGCTGCTGGAGCGTGGGCGCTGTGGGGCCAGGCCCTGCAGCAGATTCTAGTTGGCACTTACTAGCAGTACAACCTCGCCCCCCAGGCCTCGGTGTGCACAACTGTGCGGTGGGAATAATGACAGCCCCTGCCTCCAAGGGAGCTGGGACTACCGCTAGGCGACACACGTGGGAGCTTGGCAGGGTGGTGCATGGAGTAGGCATGTGGGGAATGCTCACGGCCCTGCTGCTGACGTGGGGCTGGCCGCGCCCTGTGTGTCGGGATGGGCTTCTGGTGAGGTCTGTCCCGGGTCACCAGGGACGGCAATGAGCATAAAGTCATTCCCTAAGGCCCTCTTGGAAAATCATCCCATTGCAGTTACTGTAGTTTACCTCGCTATGGGGTTTGTTTCGGGGTTTTTTTTTTAGTTATTTGATTGTTTTATGTTTTAAATTGTGGTAAAGTACACATATCATATAATTTACGAACTTGACCACTTCTAAGTGTACAGTTTAGTAGCATTAAGTCCATTCACATCATTGTGCAACTGATCTGCAAGAGTCTTTTCAGCTTGCAAGACTGAAACTTTGCACCCGAAGGATAACTCCACGAGGAAGGATAACTCCCCTCCCCACAGCCCCTGGCAACCCCCATTCTACTTTCTGCCTCTGAGTTTGACTACTCCATGGACCTCATAGAAGTGGAATCATACAGTATTCGTCCTTTTTCTTTTTTTTTGAGACAGAGTCTCGCTTTGTCGCCCAGGCTAGAGTGAGTGCCATGGCATCAGCCTAGCTCACAGCAACCTCAAACTCCTGGGCTCAAGCGATCCTCCTGCCTCAGCCTCCCGAGTAGCTGGGACTACAGGCATGCACCACCATGCCCGGCTAATTTTTTCTATATATATATTAGTTGGCCAATTAATTTCTTTCTATTTATAGTAGAGACCGGGTCTCGCTCTTGCTTAGGCTAGTTTTGAACTCCTGACCTCGAGCAATCCGCCCGCCTCGGCTTCCCAGAGTGCTAGGATTACAGGCGTGAGCCACTGCGTCTGGCCTATTTGTCCTTTTTGTGACTGGTTTATTTCACTTAGCATAATGTCCTCAAGATTCCTCCATGTGGCAGCATGTGTCTAAATTGTCTTCCTTTTTAAGACTGAATAATATTCTTTCTTTCGTATGTATGGACCACATTTTGTTTATCGTTCATCTGTTGATGGACACTTGGATTGTCTCCACCTATTAACTATTGTGAATAGTGCTGCCATGAACATGGGTGCACAGATATCTCTGAGTCCCTGTTTCCAGTTATTTGGGGTATATGCCCAGAATTGGACTTGCTGGATCAGATGGTAGTTCTGTTTGATGTTTTGAGGAACTGCCACACTGTTTTCCACAGCGGCTGCCCTGTTTTGCATTCCCACCGACAATGCACAAGGCTTCCAGTTTCTCCACATCCTCTTCAACACTTATTGTTTTCTGGGTTTTTTTAGAGTAGCCTTTCTAATGGGTGTGAAGTGAGACATGATATGGTTTTTAAATCTCATTTTTGCAGATGTTAGTTATAACTTGTAGTTCTTCAAGTCACCATTCATTGATCTTAGCTCTATTCACTCCCCAGCAACCCAAAACAGGAGCATGAATCGTCCCCTCAAAGGCTCGATCCCAGCTGGTCCCAGCATTCCCAAAGGGCTCAGCGCCCGGGCAGGGAATTGCACTGGCTGAAGCTGGAACTGGAATCGCGGGCTTGGGGCCTGGTCTGCAGGGTCTGTGACTAGGAGAAAATCACTTCCCTCCCTGGGCCTGTTTCCTGTCCCCAAAACAGGAGCAATACCAACATCTGAACTCCCTTACAGAGTTGGAGCCTGGAGATAAAAAGGCTCTTGGAAATTCTACAAGAGCAAAGCCTCCGGGTTTGTCAGGATAAAAAAAGCCTCGAGAGAAGAGGCCAGCGTCCCTGCTTCTTGGCAACGTGTGTGGCGATTTCAGAGCTCAAGTTCATGGAAACAAATTGAGTTGCAGAGGAGGTAACTCTGCCATTTGCAACTATGGATTGCTTGAAATCCTTTTAGAGGAAAATTAAAATATTTCACAGAGGGTAATAAAATGCTGGGTGTTTTGCAGGAATGACTGCTCAACTCTCTTGGGTAAATAAGTAATTAGGCATTTTTATTTAAGTTTTCCATGTTGTCATTTTCTTTCATTAGTGGAGGGGGAAAAAACTATTGTGGAAAATACACATAACTCTGGAAATCACCAGAAAAGAATCTATATATGCATTTTTTTTAAAGCACAACATAACAGCAGGCTGTAGAGACAAAGAGAAGCTCTTAGAATTTATTTTCCTAAACGTCAGAAATGGGAGGCTATATCAAAGATTCTTCTGCTTCCAAATAATATCCCACCAAAGCGTCTGGAAACAGGAAGCCTTCCGAGGCACAGGACGCTGTGACACAGGCCTGCACGGCCGTGGGGCTCGGGAGGCGCCCTGGCCCTTGCTCCCACCCATGTCCCCCAGAGCATCTGCTGGGGCTCCTGCAGCTCTTCCTCACTCTGCCCTCCCTCACCACGGCCCACTTCAAGGAGAGGGTTGATTGTTCTCTGAGCTAGAAATCATCGCCTTGGCCTCTCCATTTTACATGTGGGGAAACTGAGGACATTATTTAGGTTCCACAGCTCTGTCCTTCCTGTGCATGCCTGGGTTTCAGGACTGCTGCCTTTTGATGCCTGTGTCCCGTGTGGCTCAGGTCTGCTCCACGGCGAGAGCCCTAACTGATGGTAAGGAGTAGCTGGGGACGCGTCCTGCTGCTGGCAGAGGGCCCGCCCTGCCCTGCACAGCCAGTCCACGTTGGCATCTTCCTGAGTCCACCTCCTTCCTGCCTGGGCTGCTCTTGTGCGCAATGCGAGGGAGAATGAGGAGGGCTCCTTGTGCAAGGCTCATCTGGGACCCACAGAAAACCACGCCTGTGGGGACACAGGCATGATCAGAGCTATTTATTCATCTTCAGAATCTCTCCAGGGCTTGGGTTTACCTCTGGTAGCTTTGTCACCCCTAAAGCCACCTCCACCTGAGTTGCTGCACAGTAATTGTATGTAAGTGCACGAGTGGGTGTGTGCTTGTGTCGGCGTGCACGGGGGAAGTGACTGTACCTGCAAATCTGCACTCCCACAGCCTCCTGCAAGTCCCATTAGTGCCATGTAGAAGTGGCTTGTCACATGAGTGAGGGAGGGAAGGAAAGAGGGGGGGACCAAAAGAAGGTGTAAGTAAGTCAGTTGCAGCTAGTTCATTCGATGGAATCTTTAGAGCAGTTAAAAAGGAGCACACTGTGCTGGGCACCGTGGCTCACGCCTGTAATCCTAGCACTCTGGGAGGCTGAGGCGGGCGGATAGCTCAAGGTCAGGAGTTCGAAACCAGCCTGAGCAAGAGCGAGACCCCGTCTCTACAAAATTAGAAAGAAATTAATTGGCCAACTAAAATATATAGAAAAAATTAGCCAGGCATGGTGGTGCATGCCTGTAGTCCCAGCTACTCGGGAGCCTGAGGCAGTAGGATCACTTTAGCCTAGGAGTTGGAGGTTGCTGTGAGCTAGGCTGACACCATGGCACTCTAGCCTGGGCAACAGAGTGAGACTCTGTCTCAAAAACAAAAAAAAACACTCTAAGGCCAGCTCGGTGGCTCACACCTGAAATCCCAGCACTCTGGCAGGCCAAGGTGAGAGAATTGCTTGAGGTCAGGAATTCAAGATCAGCCTGAGCAACATAGCAAGACCCTGTCTCTACAAAAAATATAAAAATGTGCATGCCTGTAGTCCCAGCTACGCAGGAGGCTGAGGAGGGAGGCTTGCTGGAGCCCAGGAGTTTGAGGTTGCTGTGAGCTAGGCTGACACCAGAGCACTCCAGTCCTGATGACAAAGCAAGATCCTGACTGAAAAAAAGAAGAAAACAAACTAAAACACACATTCTTGCTTTTACCTCTTAGTTCTAAAAAAAAAAAGAAGGTAACACATTGCAGCCATGAACGTGAATGACTTTCAAAAGCGGAATTGACCAAAGCAAGCTACAGAAGAATGTGTGTGGTCTCCTGATGTGACGCGGGCAACCCACACAGCCGCACTCCACATACATGCAGACACACAGTAGGTTAGCCTGCATCACATTGCCCAAGTGTGACCATTTTTAACATACAAAAATGGCAGTTTCAATGGATTCAACCTAAGTCAAAATCACAAAACACAGTCTGTCCACACCATGGATTATTACTCAGCAATCAAAAGGAACAAATGATTGTCACATGCAATACTTTGCCTGGATCTCAAGGGGATTATGCTGAGTGAAAAAGTAAGTCTCCAAAACTTGCATACTGCGTAGTTCCGCTTGCACAGTATACTGCAGAGGATGGCCGCGTGGAGGGGGGGAACAGGCGAGCCGTTGCCAGGGGCAGGGAGGGAGGGAGGGAACTGACAGTGGCTGTAGGGCTATAAAAAGGTAGCATGGGGACCCTTGTGATGAGCTGTCCTGGATCTTGATGGTGGCGGTGGTCACAGGAATCCATATGTGATGCTATTGCATAGAAAACACGCACATGCGCACGTACGCACACGCGAGTGTGTGCAAAGCTGGAGAAATCTGAACAAGGTCGGTTTGACTATGTCAGCACCACTGTCCTGGTCGTGATGTTGTGCTGTGGTGACATAAGTCAACATTGGAGGACACTGGGTGAAGAACATGTGACATGTTCTGCATTATTTCTCATTGCATGTGAGTCTATAGATACCTAAAAATACAAAGTTAAAACATAATGTGTGGGTAATGATTAACTCCAAATTTAGGGTAGAGGTTGCTTCTGGGACACGAGGTGGATCATGCAGATGGGGAGAGTAATACAGAGGGGGTTCAATTCTATCTATGCTGTTTTACTGCTTTCAAAAGAAAAATCTGAAGCAAACATGCATAATGTTAGGATCCTACGAAGCTGGTCGGTAGGTACACAACTGTTTATTATATCATTCTCTTATATTTTTATGTGTGAAATAATTCATAATTTTCAAAAGCTGATCTTGCTTAACTCGCTTAACTCCTTTCATCCGGAGGCAGGACTGGGCCTGGGATCGCAGCCTGATGGTGCAGGAGGTGGGCCCAGAGCTCCCGGAGAGCTCAGTGCCCACTCCGCAGACCAGCGGGCATGCCCTGCACCAGGGCCTTGGGGCAACCAGGGCGTGGCTCCCCTGGAGCAGGCCCTGCGCCCTCGAGCCACTCCCACCTCTCTCTGCAGCCCCCAGAGAAGGAGGGCGCCCTGCCCCGGCAGGTGGGCAACAAGACGGAGTGCGGCCTGTTGGGCTTCGTGCTGGACCTGAAGCAGGACTACGAGCCGGTGCGCAGCCAGGTGCCCGAGGAGAAGCTGTACAAAGTGTACACCTTCAACTCCGTGCGCAAGTCCATGAGCACCGTCATCAAGCTGCCCGACGAGAGCTTCCGCATGTACAGCAAGGGTGCCTCTGAGATCGTGCTCAAGAAGTAAGCGGGGCACAAGGCAAGGGGAGCTGGGGACATCCGGGTCACACCGCACTGGCTGCCATCCAGGTTGGGCCTAGAAGCCTGCCCCAGCTGGAGTGGCCATGTAGCACCCATAGGCACAGAGACAGCCCTACCCCACGTCACCCACCAAGACTCACCTCCTGGGCACCTTGCCCACTGCTTTTTCCACTATGTCCCCTTAAAAATTTCTGTAGAGTCCTCCTCTCTTTCAGAGCATCCTCCCCCACCTCCTCCCTAAGTCACTGGATCATCAGGAAGTTCTGTCCATTATCGCACTGAGATCCCTCTTATTTCACTTCCCTTGGTATGGACTCAGTTGATGATGGCTATTCACATTATCAGCCCAACTCCTCTAACTCCAGGTGCCAGAAATAAGCCTGGAGAACTAAGCAAGTCACTTCCTCTCGTTGGGCCTCACTTGTGCGTTAAGGGGATTGGTCCAGCCCAGTGGCCCTTAACCCTGGCTTACACATTGGAATCTAGGGAACTGTTAAGAACCACTGATTCCTGGATTCACTCCAACAGATTGAATGGGAACCTCTGGGGCGGGCTCACACATGGTTCTTTATTAATGCTCCCCAAGTGCTTCTGAAGTGCAAGCAGGGTCGGAACCCTAGCCCAGGTTTTATGTCCTTGCCAAACCGTTTAGCTGTTTTCTCAGATGAAAACTCGTGACTGTATAACAGATCAAAGTGCAGCTGCTGTTGCTGATGGCCCGGGCAGACATTGCAAGAAGGCTGCCTGATTTCACCCTGCCTGGGCTGGGTGCGCGGCCCGAGACTTGGGGGAAGTGGGGGATGGGCACCAGCTGCCAACCACAGCCAGCTGGGCACCACCAATCGGGAGGAATACTCCCTGGCCTCCTCATCTCCCACCCACCCTCCCCTAGGTGCTGCAAAATCCTCAACGGGGCAGGCGAGCCCCGGGTCTTCCGGCCCCGAGACCGGGATGAGATGGTCAAGAAGGTGATCGAGCCCATGGCCTGCGATGGGCTCCGCACCATCTGCGTGGCCTACCGTGACTTCCCCAGCAGCCCCGAGCCCGACTGGGACAACGAGAACGACATCCTCAACGATCTCACCTGCATCTGCGTGGTGGGCATCGAGGACCCTGTGCGGCCCGAGGTAGGCCCCCGGGCCAGCCAGCTCAGGAAAGGGGGCAAGGCTGGGAGTCCAGCCAGCTGGGTGATCTGGAGTAAGTCACTTCACCTCTCTGAGCCTCAGTTTCCGTGCAACACCCATGGGATCTTCTTACCTGATCCTAAATTCACACTCAAGACCAGCATAGGCCACAGCTGGCATGGGTGTGCTCTGGAGGCAGTCCTCAAGCTGCCCAGCCACCAGGAGCTCTTCCGTCTGGTCCCACACGGGACAGGTGTGGGAACTGCCCTGCCTTAGAAGCCTTTTGCCTCGTAGGAGCCAGGATGCCTTGTAACAAATCCACAGCCCTAGATTCTAGGGTCCCTGCAAAGAACACACCCAGATGTCATTGCACTCGGGAGAATCTGAGTGCTGTGCCCGGCCCCGGTGCAGCTTACCAATCAGTTCACCCTAGCAAGCTGGCCTGGGAGCACAGCTAACGGTCCCCCTTTCCCAGATTTCCAGGGGAACAGAGCCAGAAAGTTAACCAAAAGCCGCATTCTCAAGCAGAAGGGAAGGGGGTGACAGCACCCAACTCACAAGGATCAAGGGAGGTGATGCCTGTGAGTGCACCTAGTGGGTGCTCAGCTCACAGTAGGTCTTCAGTCCCCTTTAACTGAACCTGCACCTGGAGGGGTGCCGAGAATCCAGTGCTGAGGACTTGTGGGGTCCGGGGCGGGTGGGACGCAGGTGGTCTGGGGGGCTGCCCAGGCTGAGGAGAAGCTGTGGGGAGCAGAGCAACCTGCCTCCAGTCTCCAAAACGCTGCTATGGGCAGACAGTGAGCCAACGCACACTGTGGGGCCGCTGAGGAGAGCCCAGGGCACGAGGCGGGGACAAGAGGGCCTGTTCCATGTCCTCCGTCCTCCGAGGAGGACTAGCTCAGCTGCTGAGTCCAGACCTCTTTCCCCAGCAGCCCCGGCGGGGTCCACACTGGCCTCGGCTGTGGAACTTGGTGCCGATGCCCTGGGGGCCTTTCCTCCACTAAGGGCAACTTCTGTGCTCCTGACCTGCCTTGACACTGTTCTCGGGGGGCCCCTGGCCATTCCCTGCTCCTCTTGGAGCCTCCATTTCCACTTCTTTAAAGTAAAGGGGACTAGATAAGATGCTCTCCAAGTTCCTGGCCCTGGTGTTGTGAGATTCTGTGTTCCAAAGAAAAGTGAAACTAGGAGGTCCCAAACATTGACTTTCATATTTAGGCTGCAGGTGAGCCCAGGCATCAGACAGACCTGGGATCCGAGTGCCAGCACTGCTGGCTGTGTGGCACTGGGCTAGTCACATAACCTCTCTGAGCCTCAGCCCTAGACTGGGGACAGTGGTAGCACCCCACACACCCACACCCTAGAGCAGTGTGAGGCATCCTATCATGCATATGTGGGTAACAAATAGAGTATCTGGCATGAGAGAGGAGGCCCATAAAGGTGGGTCCCCTTCCTTCATGCCTTCCCTGGTAGGCAGATCCAGTGACGCACACAATGGCCCTCAACACAGAGCCTGGCCTACTGAAGGTGCTCCATGAGTATGGGGTGAATGAATGAGATGAGGGGCTCGAACCTGTCTTCCAATGCCATCTCTCGCTGTCTCTCATGCGCACACATGCACACTCACACGCAGAGGCCTCCTGTGGGTGTCACTGTGGCTTCCTCACTCCCACCCAGATGTGATGCCCAGGGAGCTCGGCATGGCGCCCACGTGTCTCCCTGCGGACTGCACTCTCCCTGCACGGGCAGGCCGCGTCTCAGCCCCTCGTGGGACAACCCTTACTATCTAAGGGGTTCAGGCCTCACCGTGATGTGTCACCTCCTTACTGAAAACTGCTCAGAACAGGTGGCAGAGACTCACCCCTGCTGAGCACCAGGTGGGCCTGCCCACACCCTGCGGCTCTCCTGCCTGCCCGGCCCCACAGCCTCCCTCGGGGCCTCCCAGAGCTCCTGGCTCATCACCCTGCCTTGGAAACACCCTGAGGTGCATGGAAAACAGCATCAGACACGAACCTTTATTTGGCCATGACCCACAGTAACAAATGTGTTTTATGTCATGACTCAGTAAACACACACTCAACCAAAATAAGAATTTCATAAAGTAATGCGATACACTTAAATATTTTCTATTCTCTCCTATTTCTTTCATTCCTTTTTTAAATGCTAATCACCACCCACTAAGCTGATTTCAGTCACTAACAGGGCATGACTCTGGTTTGAGCTGCTGATCTAGTCCAAACACCGTCCCCTCGGACTCCCATTTGCGGATGATAACACTGAGGCCTAAAGAGGGACAGGGCTGTGCGCACGCCAACCCTGGGCCTGTTTCCCTCTGAAAACTGAGGAAGACCTGAAGCATCTCCACGGGAGCACGGTGCAGGCCTCGCTGTGGGCGAGCCACAAAAGCATGCACGCTCAGACCTGTCGGTTCAGCCTCTCCCAACCGGTGGGGATGGACACAGGACCTGAGGAGACCGGTGGGTTTGCTTTTGGATTTTCAAGGAGAGATCATCATGCCACCTCCAGTCTCCCACCCCCATTCCCACCCCAGAGGCAGCCACTGTCACCAGTGTTTGGGTGACCTGCAGTGAGAGTCTGTGCCTGTGGGGCTGTGTCTTTGCCAAGCCCGCCCAGGCTCTGTCCTCCCGGCCATCCCATTCTACAGGAGTCTTTGCCGCCTGCCTGGTTCTCCTGGGTTGACCACCTGGCAAGGCTCAGCCTGGGCAGAACTCAGCCCAGACCCCTCTCGGGCCCTGCAGACATGCTCAGAGCCTTTCTGCAACTGCAGGAAAACAGCCTCCGCCTCCCTCGATTCCCCGGCTGTGAGGGGTTGAATCTCCAGTCGCCTTCCTCCGCCAGGGGACCAAAGGCCAGGACAGATACAGACACCCCCCATAAGCCCCACAGCAGGTCTATTTGCCCAGGCTGACTGAAGCCGGTGCCGATAAGGCCATCAGGAGAGCCGTGGTCTGGGATTTGCTGGGTTATCCGGGCGTTTGGAGCCTTGGAGTCACAGACAACGGCTGCCACCAGAAACAACAGATGTTTAAAAGCCTTTATTTAATGAAAACAGGAAGCGCCCATTTCCTGGCTCCTTTTCCTCAGTGAGAAAATATCCAGGATAATTTTAGCAAAAAGAAGTCATGTTCCCCCTAAATTTATTTATTTCTTTATTTTTAATTTCACAGCAATTTTATGTATGTGGGAAGCATATTTGAGCCAGATCGATGCTTCTGGGCTTTGAGTGTGAATCGTGGCGGACCCCAGTGCCCAGCGCAGCCACAGGCTTGAGGCTGCTGTGCCGTGCGCGTGTGAGGGGGAGGAGGTGCTGGGGGCAGCGTGCGGGGCGCACGGGCGAGGGGTGCGGGAGGCTCCTGCGCGGGAGCCTCCCACGTGTGAGTGGGACAGGTCTGGCTCACAGGACGGCAGGGCAAAGGCGAGGAGGTGAGGCGGGCGCCAAGTGCTCGGGACCACCGAGTACCCCGCTGCGTTTGTGAGAGAAGGCTGGCGAGGGGACTTGGAGCCCGGTTGGAAAGGCTTGCGTGTTCCTGCCCTGTGCTTGGCGCCGTCTGTGCCTTGTCACAGAATCCACCCACCTTGCTGAAGGGTGGGTACTATTGTCCCCATTTTACAGATGAGGAAACCGAGGCTCGTGTGGAAGCCAGGGGCAAAGCCTAGCCCAGCCTTCCGGTCTCTGAGCCCTCTCTCCACGATGTAGGGAGGCCTCCACTGCGCAGAGTAAAGTGCAGAGTCCCTAAAAATTAGCCTCCTTTTCCTCATGGAGCCCGCCTGTTTGGAGAGGCCCAGATGGTGGCCAGTTTGGGCTCATGAGATAGTCTTGAAAGCAAGGGTCTTTCTGAAACGCCAGTCACCTCATTCCCAGTTCAGCATGTCCCACGGCTCTCAGTTCCTGAAGGAGCAAGTCCCTTGTTCTGGCCCCTCTGACCACAGGTCCCTCTCCAGCTTCATGGCCACCAGCCCCTACCCTGCCCCCTCCCTCAGCCTCAGCACTCCCAGCACACCTGTGGATGGCCCCGGGCCCAGTCACACCACAGGCCTTCTGTGCCTGAGACCTCATGGACAGTTCTTTTATTCTTTTCCTTTTGAGACAGGGTCTCACTCTGTCACCTGGGCTAGAGTGCCGTGGCGTCAGCCTAGCTCACAGCAACCTCAAGCTCCTGGGCTCAAGTGATCCTTCTGCCTCAGCCTCCCAAGTAGCTGGGACTACAGCTACCAGTGCCACCACACCTGGCTAATTTTTCTATTTTTCGTAGAGATGGGCCTCGCTCATGCTCAGGCTGGTCTTGAACTCCTGAGCTCAGGTGATCCTCCTGCCTCAGCCTCCCATAGTGCTAGGATTACAGGCGTGGGCCAGCACACCCAGCATCATGGACAATTCTCTGGGGCCACAACCAATTTGTGTTCACCTGTGTGGCCTCAGTCCCAGCACAGTGCCAGGCACCAAAGCCTCAGCTGGTGCGGACTAAAGGGAACCAACTCAAACATCCCCTCCTCTAGGAAGCTCTCCCTGATTTCTCCTCCTTACCCACTTCCTTCTAAAGTAACAGTGCCCTCTGTGCTCACTTTAGCAGCACATATGTTAAACCAAAGTAGCAGTGCCTTCCTCCGTGCTCTCAGAGCCTTTTGTACAGGACTGTGCCAAAAACTCAGCCTGGCTACAAGAGTACAGGTCTGACACAGAATAACACTCCGTTATCTGAAAAAGGAAAGGTTATGGGAGAAAATCGACTAGACTTGCTCTACCATGGAGCAGTCAGTCTTGCAGGGGTGGGCAACCTGTCATCAGAGGTGTGTGCAAGCAGAGGCTGGCCGACCATCTGTTGAGGACACCTGAGTGGATCTAGGCAATGAGCAGAGGGTCGGAGTCAATGACCCAAAGTCCCTTCCAACTCCAAGACCTTAAGCATGTTTGAAACAGACACAACCTAAATTCCTCCTTCTGGGAGTGGGAACCAGTGAGGTGTGTGTTCCCAGAGCGGCCGCTCTTTGCTGCCCTCTGGGCCAGGAGACAGCAGGCGGCTACAGCCCAGGCCGCAGCCATTAGGAGGACATCAGTAAATTACGTAAATGGGATCTTGGAGGTTTCACATCCCCACTCCCTGCAGCTCTGTAAAAAAGAGGTCACATTTGCTTACATGAGCAGCTGCAGTGGCCTGAGGCAGAGGCCTAGTTCGCATGGTCCCCAAACCCGGAGTGGGCCCTGGCAATAAACCCGAGAGCAGGGCCATGGTCAGCTGGCCTGCTCTCACCATTCAATGACAGGGAGATCAGTGCCGGCCGCCGCAGAGCCAGTCTCTCAGACAACCCCGGCGGCCAGAGAGGCCTCCTCACCTGGACATGGAGCCCGCCCCTCCAGGGCGTCCGCTTCTCAGCTGCCACAAGATGGCCGTGCTCAGGAGCTGGGTGTCCTCCTGCAAGCGCCAGGTGGAGCACTAAAGGAAGGCGACCCACAGGCTGGGGCCGCGGCAGGTGGCTGCCGGCAGGGCAGAGGCGGGGAGCCCCAAGGGGGCTGCGCTTTGGCCCCTCTTGAGACGGTGGTGGTGGCAGCTGAGGGAGCAGCAGGTGGTGCAGATGGGGTGGACACAGGCAAGATATCTTCAAGGTCAATCTTTGTTCTTACGACTTCCAAGAGCAGAAAGGGGACCAGTAGGCAGGAGTTGTCCACAGTCAGGTTTTGGAGCAATGTTTCTACCCTTTGTTAGTTTCGTAAGGTACTATAATAAAGTCACACAAACTGAGTGGCTCAAACAGTAGAAACGTATCGCCTCGTTTTCTGGAGGAAGCTCGGAGTCCGAGTAGAAGGTGTTGGCGGGGCCGGCTCCGCCCGTGGGCTGAGAGGGGCCTACCCTGCGCCTCCCTCCCAGCTGCCAGCTGCTGCTCCCTGGAGTGGAGAAGCAGCACCCTGATCCCTGCCTTCATCTTCTGGGGCGTCTCTCTTGCCTGTCCTTGTGTCCAAATTCCCCCTCAGTATAAGGACACCAGTGATAGTGGATTAGGGCTCACCCAATGACTTCATTTTAACCTCATTTCTTCCGTAAAGACCTCTCTCCAAGTAAGGTCACATTCGCTGGGGGTTAGAACCTCAATGTGTCTTTTAGGGGGGACACAATTCAACTCATACATGTTCAGACTCTCTCAGCAGTGGCCTGGCGGGATGCACGTGGCAGAGTGCCCACGGTGTGCAAGAGGAACGGGAGTCAGACCCAGCCCTTCCAGGCCCGGGAGTCTAACGTGCTTTGGCATTTTCCTCCTGCCATGTTCTTTCCCACGCAAAGACGTTTTGCAGCAAATATTATTTTATTATTTGTCATTGCCCATGGGTAAGAATTTATTTGCTTAGTTGATTTGTGTTGTGTATAAAAGGTTGCCGTGGCCGCAGGCTAGTTTTTGCATCCTGTTTGCTGAGCAAACCCCCAGCTCTGCACAGGAGCCGCTACTGGAGGGGGGGGGTGCGGGGGGGGGGAAGCCTCTCTACCTTCTGATTGGCTGGATTCAATCTGGCATGATTGGCCCAGACATCTGTCTGTCATTACAGTCAGAGAGGGCAGGACACAATCCTTACTGTCCCAGTGAAATAGCATATTTTACATGAAGCATAGTCTTCCATATTTATTCCAAACCAGCATCACATTCTGTAAATAGAATGCCCACAAACGCAAATGTCCCCCCAAGAAACTGAAAATGCACGCACAGATTAGCAATCAGCCAGTATGCAGGAAGTGTGTGTGTGGATGAAGCAGGAACAAGTTCCATGCACAGGAGTGGAGTGTTCTGCACGCCTCTCCTGGGCCAGATGCGAGGGGTGTTTATGGAAGTCACTCCGAAGTCTTCACCCAGGTCAGCACAGCCAGTCTTGGGATAGACTATCACGGTTGACAGATGGTGGCTGCCTGGGACTCTGTGCTGAGAACGGCATCAGGGTTTAATCACAGCATGCTGTGATTGATTAACAGTGTCTGCCATGGGGACAGGAAGGCAGGCGGTGGGTGGCCCATAAGTGCCGTCAGTGTCTTGTGGTCATTTAGGCAGCTCTCACAGGAGCTGCCTATGAGAAGGGCTCCCTCTGGAATCCATGAAGGAGGGAGGGCCTGTCCGAGGAATGCCCTCCCCCATGGCTCCTGCCCTTCTGCCCAGGTCCCAGAAGCCATCCGCAAGTGCCAGCGAGCAGGCATCACCGTCCGCATGGTCACTGGTGACAACATCAACACGGCGCGGGCCATCGCCATCAAGTGCGGCATCATCCATCCTGGGGAGGACTTCCTGTGCCTGGAGGGCAAGGAGTTCAACCGGAGGATCCGCAACGAGAAGGGGGAGGTGGGTGTCCCCGTGAAGGGTCCACAGGGGAGGAGCATGGGTGGGGGCTGGGAGGCATGGGTGCTGCATGATTGTACAGAAGCCAGCCAGTGGCCTCAGTTTCTCTCTCAGACCCCACCGCCCCGCCCCTCCCCCATGCCTCTCTAGATTGAGCAGGAGCGAATCGACAAGATCTGGCCAAAGCTGCGGGTGCTGGCTCGCTCCTCCCCCACGGACAAGCATACCCTGGTCAAAGGTAAGACTGGGGCGGGCACAGGTGCTTCTAAGGCTCGGAGCCAGGCAGACCCCAGGCCTCCTCTTCTGGCACTTACAGCTTCCTCCCAGGAGGGGTGGGGCTCCTGCCTGGCATTCTCCACACCGGGGTTGGCCTCTGCCCCCCTCTTTTCAGCCCCAGGAGGCCTGCTAAGGGCCAGAAGGCGACGGGGCTGTGAGCCCTCCCTCTGGGCCTCTAGCCCCTCTAGCCCAGCGAGGGCAGTGCGCCTGGGCCTGCGTGGGTCCCAGACCGCGGTCCGAGGGCCGACGGGGCCACGGGCACTTCATCTGGCTGGCGTGGCGCTTTTTTAACGTTGACTTTGAATGACTTCATACAGACCCTGCCCTCTCACCTTGACAGTCTCCACCGCCCCTCGCGGTCTGACACTCAGCCCACTTCTCGCATTCTCGCTCTGGCTCCAGAGCTTATGAGTCTGAGACGCTTGGTCTCCTGGTCTCCAAGACCTCCAGTCAACATCTGTGGCCAGGCCCCCGGGGCTGAGCGTCCCGGGAACAGCAACCTGAGAGATGAGGCCAGAAGCCAAATCCTTCTCCTGCCCGCCCCGCCTCCAGAGAGCCGCGCACCCGTGCTGGGCCTAGGCGGCAGTGCCGAGCACTTTTAGAGTCACACAGCCCTGGCTCCGCCACTGACCAGCTCTGTGGCCTTTTGGGCAAGCTCCTGCAATGGGGGCTTCATTTCCCCTCGGCACAATGGCTGCGGTGGGCAGGCTTCTGTCTGGGATCACCCTGGGCATCTCGGATTCTCCCTCAAAGGCGCGCCCAGGATGGGGATGGAGGCAGATCTGGCCTGGGAACAAAACACAGGACCCCAGAACCCTGACACTGGAGCAGAGGGCCCCCAGCCCGCCCCAATCTCGTGCGCTCACGTGCTGTCTCCGTGGCTGTTTACTGAAGACCTACTGGGCGCCAGCCCTGCTCTGAGCAGACGTGGTGCTGAGCTGCTGGAGTTCAGGGCCAGGTTCCGCGCCGCAGATGGTAAACAGTGGCATCATTGCGCGGAGCCTTGGGCTGCACTGCTGACAGAGAAGGCTGTTCTGGGCCCACTGCTGGCCGTGGACTCAGGCTGGGGAGGTGTCAGGTCACCACAGAAGGGCCATCAAAGCCCGGAAGGGCTCCAGGGCTTGTGAGGGTCTGTGCTGGGGGCAGGGCAGGGACCTGCTCTGAGAAGGCCCAGAGGCGGAAGACGCCCAGGTGCCTCCAAGGAGTAGAAGGAAGCTCAGCTGGCCAGGCCAGGACCTCAGGGCGAGTGGGGGAAGCAAGAGGGGACTGGAGAAAGTGGGGTGGTGGCAGATCCTGCAGGGCCACCAACACCTGCCAAGGCGCCTGGCTGTGACCTGCTCTGTGACTCCAAGCTTGTGAACATGGAAGGGCCCAGGGTAGGGAGAAGCATCGTGATTTTAGAACCCCCCAGCCCCCGTGGTGTGGAGAGTGGCTGGGTGGCAGAGAGAGCAGCAGGACCATCCAGCCTGAGAGGGGCCTCCTCCCGAAGTGCAGACGGCACCATGAGCTGGCACCATAGCAGCCCAACAGGTGTCTGGGTGGTATGGGGCGCTGTGGGGGGCCGGAGGAGGAGTGGCTGGGGTTCCTTCAGCCTGCCTGGGACCCTGCCTAGTGCCAGCATGCTCCTTGGTTCTCGAGAGGGCTGCTGGAGTTAGGAGTCACAGAAGAGACACACTTGAGGGGAAACTGGCACATTCGGGGCCCTTTGACGTCCAAGTGGAGCTGTCGGGAAGACAGCTGGACACGAAGGCAGGAGAAAGAGAGCTGGGTGGTGTCTGTGAGTGGGAGAAAGGAACCACTGAACCCAAGTGCTGCCGCTGCCCACCACCTGCCTGCGTGATGGCAGAGGCTGAGAACCCGAGGAGACAAAGGGAGGACGGCCAGAGGGGCAGGAGGACAGCCAGGCAAGCATGGTGTCAGCAAGACAAGGAAGGAGGCCCACAGAGGAAGAAGGTGTGGCCACAGTGGCAATGGCTGCTGAGAGGCCTGCAAGGACAGGATAGAGATGTGACCACAGGAGGTGGCCACGGGAAGGCCCTCAGGGACTGCACGGCAGGGCCAGGCCAGGCTGGCAGAGGGCAACGGGGCCTGGGAGGTCTCTTCCCAGCTCTGCACTCTAGTGGAACCAGTGAGAGTCGTGCAGAGGCCACTGCAGCCTGGGGCCACAGGGAAGAAAGCCCACCTCTCCCTGCCTTGGAGGAGCATCCAGGCAAGCAGGGGGACCAAAGGCCAAGTGGGTGAGCCTGCAGAGGCCGAGTCAGGGCCTGCCGCCAGCAGAGCACACGGCACCAGGCTGGGCCTGCAAGAGGGTAGAGCTGCAGGTACAGGGCCCAAGTCAGGGGACAGGCTGCTGCTGGCTGCAGCGTGGGGAGGTATGCAGAGACCCTGGTAGGCCCTCAGGGGTCATAAAGGCTTCCTGGGGAAAGTAGCTTCTGAGCTGAAAGTGCAGGACAGATGGGTGACAGGTGTACATCCAGCCAAGGGAACAAATACCCTGTGCAGGGACGGGGCAGCAGGGTCAGCGCTGCGGGACCATGAGCACAGATTGGAAGTGCAGCAAGGGCTGAAAGAAGAGAAGAGGTCAGAGGAGGTGAGGCCTGGTCACAGAGGACCTAGTAAGGAGAGCTAATAGCGTGGATGTTCTCCAGAGGCCTCGGGGGACGTGGGAGAAGGGCGTTCCTGTTGTGGGATGCGTGGGGCAGGTTCAGACGTGGGTGCTGGAGAGAGATCCTGGGGTGCTGGGGGAGCACGCTAGAGGGGGCACCCAGAGTTCATGAGAGGAGATATGAGATGCTGGTGGCAGAGGGGATGGGGACAGAGAGAAGAGGAGGGGTTCAGCGGGATTTTGGAACCAGAGTTGGCATGCCTGGGTGATGCATTCTACATGCAGAATGAGAGAGGAACACGTCAAAGTTGACACCCAAATTCCTGTCCTGCCCATGGACATCACTCTCTGGACCCCATGAGTGGCATGCCCCATAAACTCCGCAGGCCCTCAGTGATGGCGTTCTCATCCGCCCTCCCCACTGGTCCCAGCTCCAAGACTGGGGCGGCACGCCATCTAGTCATGCTGCTATGCATTGAATGTTTTATTGAAGATGAACATCTGTAGAGCGCTCGAGGCAAGAATGGTGGAGCAGGGGTCACTGGCAAATGTCACAGCCAAGGCCTCCTCGAGCAGGACTGGCCTCCCCAGGGAGAAGGTGCTGGCGGAGCAGATGGTGGGACCCTGCTGAAGCCCTGAGAGCCCCCGAGCAGCCCGAGTACAGGCAGAGGGGACAGTGTTTGTGGTTAGGGTGGCAGCGGTGAGGCCGAGGGCTGCAGAGAGCAAGGAGGGAGGGGTGCAGAGCCCGGGCCGCAGAGGGGCTCAGGCCGGCCGGGTCTAATAAGGTGCCAGCACACCCTGCAATGCTGGCAGCTGTTCCCCACCCAGAGCTAGGAAGAGGGACGCCAGGAGGAGGTGGCCAGACAGGGCCCAGAGAGAAGGCAGTGCCCAGCACATGGCCCTCCTGGCGGTCAGTGCTGGCCCAGGCTGCCCCGCACCATGGTGGCCCAAGGCCCTAAGCACACTCCCACCCCACAGGCATCATCGACAGCACACACACCGAGCAGCGGCAGGTGGTGGCCGTGACAGGGGATGGGACCAATGACGGGCCTGCACTCAAGAAGGCTGACGTGGGCTTCGCCATGGTAGGAGCGGCTCACGGGGCCCTGGGGTGGTGTCTAGCAGGAGCTCACAGCCAGGGGTCAGGGGGCTTGAACTGGTCATGCCGGCCCCAGTTCACCTCGGCCCGCCCGCCATCTGCCTGACGTGTGTCCAGCGCTCTCGAGGCTCAGCCAGCCCCCGGGTCTTCCTGGAAGGCTGCAGGGAGGCTCCTTGCTCGGGAGAGCTTTGGGAAGAGGGGCACGTGCAGGCTGGGGAGGAGGAGGGGCCAGGACAAGTCTTCCTGAAGGCAGAGGGTTGCTCAGGAGGGCTGGGTCTGTGGGGGAAGGGAGGGTGTCCTTGTGCGGCCTGGCTGTGCCGGGCCCACTGGACGCATGTGTGGCGCTGTTGTGCGGACTGAGGATGTGGAGGGATGAGGACGGTGGTGCCAGGTCACTCACAGCCCCTGGCTGCCCCACCCAGGCTCCTGTCCCTGTCCCCACAGGGCATCGCTGGGACTGACGTGGCTAAGGAGGCCTCAGACATCATCCTGACGGACGACAACTTCAGCAGCATCGTCAAGGCGGTGATGTGGGGCCGCAATGTCTACGACAGCATCTCTAAGTTCTTGCAGTTCCAGCTGACTGTCAACGTGGTGGCCGTGATTGTGGCCTTCACAGGAGCCTGCATCACGCAGGTGGGTCCTCAGAGGGGTATCACAAAGCCTGGAGGAGGGTGGAGACCCCTATAGGGCCTGGGGTCTTGGGGCACTCCAGGTTGTCCATGCCAGAACACCTGGGGATGGGCACCCGTGGATGGAGTGCTCGCTGGGGGATGGGAGCTGCATCACAGACCTCAGGTGCAGCGCCAGCCCCAGTGGGCCCGAGGAAATGAGGTTCAGAGAGGTGGTGTGACTTGCCCAAGGTCACCCAACAAACAGATGGGTGGCCACCCATCTGCCTGGCACAGGGACAGGCCTGGCCTTTGCTCCAGGAGGTGAGAGAAGGAAGGAAGGCAGGAGGGTAGGGAGGAAGGCAGGGGAGGGGCAGGGCCCAAGGGGCTCAGGCAGCCAGCTGAAGGCAGAGAGCAGTGGGCCTGGCTGCCTTGGTCCTGGGCTGGAGTCTGGAGTGGCCCAGGAGATGCCAGGTGGGGGCAGCAGGAGGGGGCCCGGGGTTCTATCTCACGGGAAGTCAGGGAGGGTCCTGTTCAGATCACCATGTCTGGGTCCTGAGCAGCCCCATGCAGTCTGCAGACTCACTGCCTCTTCACCCCAGCCCTGTGAGGCGGAAACTATGATGATCCCATTTTACAGAGGCAGAAACTGAGCCTCAGAGGCTGGACCGGCCAGGCACCTGCATGGCTCCCTCAGCCTCCTGGTACCCAGCTGGCCTGCCTCCTGCAGGGGCTGACGTGGAGAGGGTGGGCTCCCTTAGCCCCGGGGAACCCCCAAGGCCTGACCCCTCCCAGCAGCCACCTGGGATGACCAGCCTCTGCCCATAGGAGCCCTCAGAGGCCCAGAGTGCAGCAGTGCCCTAGGAGCTGTGTGGCCCCGGAACGCTGCTCCCCTCTTTGCATCCAGAGCCTAGGGGTGTACTGGCAGCTCCCTCGACCCCAGCTCCAAGAGTCACCCCTGGGGTGTGGCTGACTTCCCTTCTGCTCCCACGGCCTCCCTTCTGGTCTGCGGTGAGAAGCTCCCTCTAGTGGCAGCTGGGGAGACACTCCCATGGCAGCCGCAACTCACACAAGGCTTCTTGGAGACCAGGTCTTGATGCCGATGGGGAAACTGAGGTTCTGAGATGACTATCAGTTTGCCTGAGGTCTTCAATTGAGTTGGTGGCAGGGCCATGCAGGCACTGGTGGGAAAACAGGCGGATGTGGCCCTGAGGCATGTGGAATCAGAGAAGGCTGAAGGACAGGAAGAAGCCAAGGGGTAGAGAGGCTGCCTGGGTCCCGGGAGAGGTAGGAGACAGGCCAGGAGGAGGGCTGTGGTGAGCACGTGGGAGGTGAGTGAGGATATGGGCTGCAGGCATAGGGGCCTGCGGAGCTGCACTGAGAGAGGACAGAGGTACCCCTGAGCTTATGGGGTCTGTGGGCTTCCTGGGGGAGGCATTCCACCAGCCACCAGGTGGGTGAGAGCAAACAGAGAGGTCTGGGCTAGAGAGAGGCTACGTGGGAGAAGTGGGTTCCTGAAGCCAGGGAAACAGGTGTGGGGAAGAGCAGGGCCACCAGGACACAGATCCAGAAGGAGGAAGGAGCCCGGAGAGGGAGGAGGGCCAGGAGAGCAGCGCTGGGAGTGAGGGCAGGCTGCCACGTGCGGCAGTGAGGCTGCGAGCGAGGCTAGAGAAGGGCTCCCTCAATTTGTGGGGTCAATGCCGACCTCGGAGAAAGGCATTTTGGAGGTGTGGAGGGGCCAAAATCTAGCTGCTGTGGACAGAGCACACAGGGGTGGAGGAGGAAGGAGTATAAGTGGATCCAGCTCCTTTGGGCAGTGTAGACCGCGTGGTATGATTGTATGTGGAGCGCTAAGAATAGTGCGATCCCCATCTCAGCCAAAGAGGAGGGTCTGGAGGGATCCCTGGCAGAAAGTGGACGGTGGTAACTTCTAAGTGGTGAGACCCTGGGTGAGTTTTAGCCTCTGCTATTCCTTACTTGCCCAAATTTCCTACCATGAAAATCCATTATTTTTGGAATCGTTGCTGTACACAATAAATTTTTAAGGTAAGGTGGGGTGATAGGAGGCGAGGAGAAATTGAGGGACAGGAGGGACAGGAGAGACAGAAGGAGGCTGCGGGAGGTGGGAGGCAGGGCCTTGCTGAGATGGAGGCAGGGTTTGGCCTCACGCAAGAGAGACCTGGCCAAGGGGGCTGGAGGGAAGGAGATGAGATGGTGCCAGGTGGCTAACCTTACCAGAAGGCAGGGAGTTGGTGGCCATCGAGCCGGGAGGACTCAGTTTCCTCCTGGGGGCAAGACAGGGTTGGGGTGGGCAGGTGTGTGCTGTTCTCAGCCTGCTCAGGGGCCCAGGGGCCTGCTGCTCCCACGCGGAACCCTGCCGAGCTTCAGAGCAGCAGTGAGTGGGCTGCTCCTGACAGCCCTGTGCACGGCCACTGTCCCCAGGACTCCCCTCTGAAGGCCGTGCAGATGCTCTGGGTGAATCTGATCATGGATACGTTCGCCTCCCTGGCTCTGGCCACCGAGCCGCCCACCGAGACCCTGCTTCTGAGGAAGCCGTATGGCCGCAACAAGCCCCTCATCTCGAGGACCATGATGAAGAACATCCTGGGCCACGCCGTCTACCAGCTCACCCTCATCTTCACCCTGCTCTTTGTCGGTGAGCCCCCCCACCCGCCCAGCCCTCTGGGGCAGGGTCACCACCTTCTGGGTACACTGTGGCCCAGACCCAGCTTTCTGGAATCACATCTGCCTCCTGTTTTGCTAGTGGGGAAATTGAGGCCCAGGGAGCTCCAGGAAGTTGCTCAAGGTCACGCAGCCAGGCTTGGGCAGAGCCAGGCCGTGTCTCAAGTCTGGCAGACCCCACAGCCACCCCGGGCTTTCCCCACTGATGACAGCTCCCGACGCCAAGTACACACTGTGCACCTCGTCACAGCCCGTGGGGGCCTGAGGCTGGGAGGGGGAAGTGACTCGCTTCTGCTCTGACCCTTCCAGCACCTCGTCCTCACTCATGGAAGGCACCCCCACCGAGACTTCCTTCGGGAAATGTCACTCGTACCCCAATAGCCGCCACCTCTTTCCACAGTGCTCCACTTAGGCCACCTTGTTTCTATCTTCCCGCCACCCAGCAGGGCAAGCACTGTGGCCTCCACCCCACATTACACATGAGGGCACTGAGGCTCAGAGAGGTGAGGTGACTTGCCCACGGGCACACAGCCCGTCTGAGGAGGAGCCTGGGCAGAGAACCAGGTCTGGCTGGGGCTGAGACTGGCCTGGTTTCCATGGGTGCTTTGGAGAGGACCCTGGCAAAGCCTGCCCCACCGCACAGGTGGGGAAACAGAGAGGAGAAGGGTCTGGCCCAAGGTCACAGAGCAAGCCAAGGCCAGCGCGGCATCCCCAGGCTGGGGCAGGCTCCCTTCATGTGGCCTCCTGCAGCTGCGCCTCCACTTGTCCTCAGGCCCAGAGTGACATGGAGGTGGGGCCTGGACCCTGTTCCTCAGAGGACAGTTACCTTCTGTAAACTTTGAAAGTCACGTGATGTTACTGCAGGAACCCCAGGGGCCCGAGGACACACCTCCCTACTGTAAAGGTCATCGCAAAGAGGAGGCCTCGTAAATGCCAAGCTGAACGAGGCTCTGAGGGCACAGAGAGGCTCTGAGGGCACGGAGGGGCAGGGGTGGGGTAAGCGTGCTGGCGGCCGCCCCACTGGAGCACGGCCTACGCCGGGTGGTCACGGGTCAGCCAGACACCTCTTAGCCCGAAAACGCCTCAAGCCCTCCCGGCACCGCCTACCTCATTTGGCAAGAGGATGCAGGACCGTGTCAGACACCTGTCAGCAGTGCCCACGCACGAGCCCGACCCCACCTCACGCCACTGCGCGGGTGAGAGAGAGTGAGCCCACGGGGTTGGAGCCAGCTCGAGCTCCACGTGGGGACGGGGGTCTCTCCTCACAGACCCGACCCCACCTCACGCCACTGCGCGGGTGAGAGAGAGTGAGCCCACGGGGTTGGAGCCAGCTCGAGCTCCACGTGGGGACGGGGGTCTCTCCTCACAGACCCCGACCCCACCTCACGCCACTGCGCGGGTGAGAGAGAGTGAGCCCACGGGGTTGGAGCCAGCTCGAGCTCCACGTGGGGACGGGGGTCTCTCCTCACAGCCCCACGAGCCTCCAGAGTCTCAGCAAGGGACGTGCTGAGACAAGGAAAGCAGCACTTCTAGGGGGCCCAGAGCCTCGGCCTCCCAGTCCGAAACCAGGTTGCCAGTCTGCGCTCACTTTTCACAAGCCTGTCACCTGCTGGCACAGCTGGCTTCCGCCTTTACCAGATTCCCACAGAGTGGAAGGCGGTTCCAAGGTCCCCCTAGAGCAGGGGGTGCTGCCAACCCTCCGCCCGCACGCACCAGCCCGCCGCCGGCGCCCACCCTTCCCCCACTGTCCGATGTGCCTTCTGTCAGGGCCGGGACTGACCTCGCTGCTCAGAAGAGGCCCCCACGAGGGGCCATGCTGTCCCCCGCCACCGCCCTCAGCCCAGCCCCGCCCTCTCCTTGGCAGGCGAGAAGATGTTCCAGATCGACAGCGGGAGGAACGCACCCCTGCACTCGCCGCCCTCAGAGCACTACACCATCATCTTCAACACCTTCGTCATGATGCAACTCTTCAACGAGATCAATGCCCGCAAGATCCACGGCGAGCGCAACGTCTTTGACGGCATCTTCCGGAACCCCATTTTCTGCACCATTGTGCTGGGTACCTTTGCCATCCAGGTAGCCAGGCCCCCAACCCTAACCTGGCCTGGGGCAGGCAGGGAGAGAGCGCAGCCCTCCGTGCCTACTCTGAGACCTGCCTCTGTCTTCTCTGCCCCGTGACCTCCAGATAGTGATCGTGCAGTTCGGAGGGAAGCCATTCAGCTGCTCCCCACTGCAGCTGGACCAGTGGATGTGGTGCATATTCATTGGGTTAGGAGAGCTCGTTTGGGGCCAGGTAAGTTCCGGGTAGGTTGCAGGAGGTCTTTTAGTGGGGGCAGGGAAAGAGCCCTGGATTGGGAATGTGGGAGCCCCAGGAGTGGGTCCTAGGCTCTGCCTGACCCTGGGCAAGACCCTCCCCATCTCTGGGCATCTGAGCAATGGGTGTTGCCAGGCCCTAAATACTGGTCTTCTGGGTACCACCACTCTTTTGCCTTATATCTGTGTACCACTGCGTCTGTTAATTACTTAATATTTTCTTTCAATTGAATCAGCTTTTTTAAAACTTAAACTTATTTAAGTTTAAGTTAAACTTATTTAAGTTTAAGTTAAACTTAAACTTATTTGAAAAGGCCATGTTATATTACTAACATGACTGGAAAATCAGGATCACTTGTCATAAATAGAAGCTAACAAAAAGTTAATGTAATGAGAACAATGTTACTGTGTTACTGAGCTCTAGCTAGATGCCATGCTCAGAGCCTGAAGCCACCTTGTTAGAGAGGGACATTAGTCAGTGGTCTGCCGGTGCAGCCTGCTGGCACTGAGCAGGGTCCTTAGAGGGCTGAAAGGGAGTGTAAGAGGGACAAACTGCTGCGTCGCAGCGGTACTCAGTGCCGTGCCTGTCGCCATCTGAGACCTCCCCAGCTCTGGGGGCTAGATGCTCTTCCAGCTTTAACCCCAGAACATTCTCCCACCAGTTCCTTTCCCTATTTGCCCAAGTTCCAGGTGCACACGTGTGTGTTCACACACACACAAGCACAGACACACACCTATGACAGCTCTGACAGCTTGCAGCTCAAAGACTCCTGACCCAGGACACTGTGCTTGGGAGAAGTACCAGAACCAGTCCTGGGCCAAAGAGGCTTTATTCCCCAGGTGCTCAGACATCCAGGCAGCAGGCACCCCAATGGGCCAGAGACATGGTTCTTGCCTTCATACTGTCTCCAGGATAGAGCGAGAAGCTAAAGTGGCAACAATTAACTAGAAATAAAGAAAGTTTAGTTTTATCCAAGAGGACCTTCTTTAAACTTTGGAGCTTCTTTGGAAATCTTTTAAACTGGATCTGATTAGCAACCCCATTCCCTGGGCACCCTCAGAGCTGGGCCATCTCTATCCCATGGGGAGCTCTCGGTGTCTGGAGGAAGGGACTGAAAAGGACTGAGGTTCTGGGCAGTGCTGACCTTAGAGTCCCCCGGAGCCCCTGAGGCTGAGTGTTCAGGCCAGCACCTGCCTGTCCCTGTGGGAGATGTCAGGGGCCACTGCCATCTGCCACCTCAGCCTCCCTGCAGGGCCTGCCTCTCAGGCCTCAGCCCCAGGGACGAGCCATCTGGGGCAGGAGTAAGAAGGAAGGCACATCCCCTTTCGACGCTGCCTTCCCAGTGAGGACTGGCTGCCCCCAGGGCACCCCGGCCCAGTGCTCCTCTTCCTCAGGCTTGGGGGCCCCAGGGCCCAATGTCCTCAGGTGGCATGAGCCCAAGAGATCTGAGGACCAGCCACAGGCCAGGCTCTTGCAGGACAAGTCAGACATTCCACCCCACTCAATCCTCACCACTCCCAGAGCTGCCCCAACTTCACAGACGGGAAAACCAAAGCTCAGATAGGTCAAATGACTTGCCCAAAGTCACAGGACCAGGCCCATGTGGGGAATTCCAAGTCACATCTGTCCAACTTCTAAAGACCAAGATTTTCCACTATGGCCCCCGACTCTGGCTGAATGAGTCAATTAAAAAGCAAATTAATAAGAAATTATAAAAGACTGAGTTGAGGAGCAGGTGAGGTGGGTTAAGGCATGGGTTGGTTACATGACTAGGTAAGTGGGTAAGATGACAAGAGGGACGGAGGGGAGAAAACCCCCCGGAAGGACGGCCCCATCGCCCTGGCGGGCTGGTTCCCTTGCAGGTCATTGCCACCATCCCGACCAGCAGGCTCAAATTCCTCAAGGAGGCCGGCAGGCTCACCCAGAAGGAGGAGATTCCAGAGGAGGAGCTCAACGAGGACGTGGAGGAGATTGACCACGCCGAGAGAGAGCTTCGGCGGGGCCAGATTCTGTGGTTCCGGGGCCTGAATCGGATCCAAACACAGGTACGGGAGGCTCTCGGGGGGGCCGAGTATTGGAGGCAAGTGTGCTGGTGCCACCCCAGGCCCTGCTCTGGCACTGAGGGCAGTGGCCACAGAGGCGGCCTTAGAGGAGACTTCCATGAGCCCGGCCCGCTGGCCCCGCCAGGCCTGGACGGGCTCTCGCCACCCACCCAGCTTTGTGTGTCCACTCTCCTCAGATATGCTCTCATGGCCACTGAAGAAACGGGCGGCCGCCTCAGGAATGGTCCCTCTCGAGGGATTGCAGTGGGGTCACACCCACCACGGGTCCTAGGGGGAGTTCCCGAGAGGTGGGAAGGGCGGCTCCAGGGGCTGCGATGAGGAGGGGACTGTGGCTCAGGGATCCGGCGCCCCTGAAGGGGCGGTGCCAGGCTGGACAGAGCTGCAGGCCAGGGTCGCCCCAGGTTCTCCCTACGCCTGGCATCGCCTGGTGAGATCGGCCGTCCACACGCACGTGCAGCCTCCACTGCTGCAGGGCCTTCACCAGTCCCAGCCTCCCGCAGGGCAAGGGCCTTGGGAGCAAAGGTCAGTGATACCTACATGCACAGACACGTGCACACCAGCACACACGTGGGAGCACACCTGCTGGTGCGTGCCAGCCAGGTTTCTTCCCCAGCAGAGAGCACTGGCCGCCATGTGGCACATGCCATACCTCCTCCAGGCCTTCAGGTGAGGCTCAGAAGGGACGATAAAAGAAAGACAGAGGGGTCTCCTGCCCAGACCCCTGCAGCTGGAGCTCGTCCCACGCCTCGCCACACTCGGGGAGGTGCCGCCTTGGAAAAGGTGCACCCACACTTTGTCTCCATCCAGAGCAGCAAACAGCTCCCCTGGCTGCTCCCCAGCCTCAGTGCCCCGTCCCACACTTGCCTCATCTGGCCTTCACAGCCCCTGGGAAGTAGGTATGACCCCCCCAGGCCTAGAGGTCACTGCGGTCCAACAGATGATCCTTTCTACAGAGCTGGCACAGCTGGGGCGGGGACCAGGAGCAAGTTTCAGACCCAGAGCTGCCTGCCACAGGCCTGGGCTCTGCTGCCCTGACCAGGACCCTGGCAGCCAGCCCGCCCCACTGGCCCCCGGCTCCTGTGAGGGCTAGGCAGCTCTCCAGGCACATGGCCCCAGTGCTGTCACTGCCCTGGTGGCAAAGCCACACAGGGGTCTCCAGATTACAGGAGGAAGCCAGGACTATAGTTTCTTGAGTAGGCACGAGCACCTGTCTTGCCTGTCTCCTACTGAGCGCTGACATGGCCAAGTGCTTTGCCACTTACAGATGACTGGACCAGGTAGGTGGGATTGCCCCTTCTCAAGGACAGGAAACTCGCTCAGAGAGGTGACTTGTCCAAGGTCATCTAGCCAGTAAGCGACAAGCCAGAATTCGGGCTGAGGTCTGTCCACCCCAGCCCCCACCACACCGCTGTGGCTCCACGCCTGGGTGGAGGGAGGCTGGACACCCACTCTCGTCCCTCCAAACACCACATCCAATCACTGTCCTCCCTGCCAGCGTCTGCCCAGCCCACTGGCCCCTGAGCCACAAGTGCAGGAAAAGGCCAGGACCTCTGTGTCCTCCCTGGGACCCTGGGGCCAACAGGGGGGCCCAGCGCTGAGCAGACATCTTTCAGAGCCTTGGAGTGTGTCTGGTATTTTTTGTTTTGATTTAAGTACTGTTGTCGTTGTTGCCGTGGCTGCAGCTGTTCTCGTGACGTTGCACATGTCAGTCGTGTAGCTGTCGTGTTCGTTCTTCTCGCAACTTGTCTCGTTCTCTCCTCCGTTGCAGATTGAAGTAGTCAATACTTTCAAGAGCGGGGCCTCCTTTCAGGGCGCCCTGCGGAGACAGTCCTCCGTCACCAGCCAGAGCCAGGACGTAGCCAATCTCTCTAGCCCTAGTCGCGTGTCGTTGTCCAATGCTCTTTCCTCTCCGACCAGCCTTCCTCCTGCTGCAGCTGGGCGTGAGTGTGACTCCCACCGCCTCCCTCTGGCACCACCAGCGCCGGCTCCCGGGCGGGCAGGCGGGCAGGGGCTGGGGAACCAGAGGACATGGGGCAGCTGGTCACCGTTAGGCCCAGGGGGCTGAAGGGTCACAGCCACCAAAGAGGGTTCCGGTTTGTCAGATCACAGCCAGTCCCAGGGTGGCAGTCACTCAGTGGGCCAGGGGCAGCAGGGGTCAGGGCCAGGGGTTACAACCAGGCAGTTGGGGGAGAAGGGGTTGTAATGGTCACAAGTGGCCAGAAAGTCCAGGTCAGTCAAAGAATCACCATCAGTCAAGAGGGTTTCAGTGATCAAATGGCCCCAATGCACCATGGGGTCCTGGTGGCCAAAGGAACTGAGTGGTCATTGAGGGGACATGGAGTGTCCCGTTGGCCTGTGGTCATACTTGACTCAGGAAACGTCTGGCCCATGGGCACAAGGGTCAGAGCTGGACAGGAGGCCACAGTCTTATAGTCAGAGTCAGGTGGAAGGTTGCCATGGGCCAAGGGCTAGAAGCCCCTGGGGGGCCACAGTCAGTCACAGTGGGGTCCAACCAAGAGGGACCCCATCATCTGGGGCTTTCCAGCTGGTCAGGGAGGCCCCCTCAGTGGGGGTCATGGCCAAGGGGGATGTTTGAGGCAAGAGGTCACTGCAGGTCAGAGGTCACAGTCAATCTGGGGTCCTAGATCACCACGGAGATGACAGCCTGGAGGCCTCAGCCCAGCATTTCAGAATCTCTGCTTTCTTCCCACCGTTCCTCCCACGCAACCTGACGATGTCGGCTGCCCTGCAGGCCCTTTCCCTGCAGCAGAGGTTGGGACGCTCTGAGGCTCTAACCCTCCTGGAAGGGACGGGCCCCGGCCCCTCAGCTGGACCTCAGCTAGAAGGCGGCGGGTCGAGCCACCTGTCTTGGCCAGGTGCCAGCAGGCCCTGAGGGATCTGGTCCAACCCTCGGCACCGCCCTCCTGTGTGTGAGGGACAGCCTGGGACCGTGGCCTCCGCCATCTCCTACACCGCCACTTCCGACGCGGCCACTGCTGGGCGCGTCTAGATCTGTCCCGGACCTCTCCATGGCTTCAGGCCCCGAGGGAATAAGTCAGTGCACCACCTGCTCCCTCGCACTGTCTCCAGTCCGCCCCTCACAAAGTGCAAGGGAGCCCTAGTGCTACTGCCTGCAGACAGGCGTGTCTGTGGCCTTAGCCAGCCTCGACTTCCTTGATGAGAAACAGACTCCGGGCCTCGTCTCTTGACACTGTATACAGGGCCTCTCCCCCATGCAGAAACAGAACACCCACGACACACCCCCCGCCACAGGGCAGGAAGGGACCCGTGTGCTGGGGGAGACCTATTCCCTCCCCCCTTGCCCTCTGGCGGGAGGTGCAGGCCCAAAGAGCCTGTGGGAGGGACATGCTAGTGCCCCTGACCTTTCTACAGACACGGTCTGCCCGGACACGAGGTGACAGGAGAGATGCAGGAAAGGGGAGCCCTTCGGGGCCATTCGTCAGCACAGAAACACAGCCTGGCAGGCCAGGTGCGCCCAGACAGAACGGAGATGTCTTGGAGCAAATGGTGTCTGAGTCATGTTTCCGTGAGGGACTGTCACTAGGAAGTCACTGCCAGGCCTTCTCAGGCAGGCGACACTGTTCCCATCCCCCTCTTCAGACCAGAGAGCCCTGCCTTAGTGGTGGCCCTCACCAGCTACCTTCCACTCCATCCTGTGCAGGCCCTGCTCAGCACCACCTCCTGCTTCACGGGCAGTGACGCCTGTCCTAGCACAGAGAGCTACCTGGGGAAGAATCCATTTCTTTCAGTTCCTGCCAGGAGTTCCGGGTGACTCCTGCATCCCTCTGTGGGGTCTGACTGCCAGGAGGCTGGCTTCTGGGTGCAGGCTTGGTTCTTTGTTCATCAGGTTCAGCCTCTCTCTTGAAGGGTGGCACTTTGCACTGGCCACAACAACACATCGGACATTCCTGGGCACCCAGGCAGCCTTTGAAATCTCACCTTGGCTTACTTAGCCCCTCATCTTAGGATTCACAGTCTCGAAGAGAGAGCTTTCCTCTCAAACCTCAGCCACTTTATTCTCACCTTTTCTTTTGCATAATTTATATTAATAAAACCATTCAATGTGGCCAGTCCCTGCCAACACATCTCCTTCAGAGAAATGCCCTTTTATGGCCACCCATCACTTCCTACCCCCAAGCCAGTCTCCTTCCAGGCCAGACCAATCCCCATTAGCCCGTGGTGACCCTAGCTTTGGCACAGTCTTTGGAAAGGGGCCCGGGCAGAGGCCTGACCAAGCAGACTTGACAGCCCTCGCCCTGACCCTCAGTTGTCCAGAACACCCGCAAGCCCACTACTTCCTCCCCTGGGTATCACGCTTCCTAAAGAACCTTGCACTCCTCCCGTCTGTGGTTCTGGGTCCCTTCTTGACCCTTTCTTGGGCATGTGGTCTTGAAAAGAGCCTGACCATTCTCCTGCCCAAGGCTCTGGTTCCAAACAGGATCACGACCTCTGTGGTTTCCACACACATCAGACAACACAGTCACAGTGCACACGCTACATAAATAGCCCCCATTCCTTTCTTGGATAGTTCCGAGAACAACGTCACCTCTGGTTTCCAAGAATGCAGACGACCCTCAGATACTAGGCAAGGTCCCTTCAGAAGCCACAGTGCTTTCTTCCCACAGGGAGGTTTGAAGCGGGAGGCCAGGAAGTGAGAGAGGGCCCCAACTGAACGGGATGAAGCCCCCCCAGGGGGGACTCTCCAGCAGAGGAAGGTGGCCACACACCTGCCGGGGCACGAGGCCCTTGTCTTTGTGCCTGGCAGGAGTCAGACCCCTGTCCCCTGGGTCACCAAGAGTTGGCCACAGAGGCTGGGGCAGGGCCT
Organism: Microcebus murinus; assembly: GCF_040939455.1. Classification (NCBI taxonomy): domain Eukaryota; kingdom Metazoa; phylum Chordata; class Mammalia; order Primates; family Cheirogaleidae; genus Microcebus; species Microcebus murinus. The sequence continues at coordinate 40,135,730 of NC_134124.1, forward strand.
GACACATGCATCATGACTCGGGGTGAGGAAAGCTCCTGAACACACGACAGACGCTCCCCAGCACTGCTGTGGGATGGGGGCCCAGCAGACAGACGACATGGCCAGCAGGACAGTCCTTGGACGGCCAAGGTCGCACGGCAGGGGAGCGGCAAGAGGCAGGACCTCAGAGTCCTGCACTCTTCCTACTCCCCACACCACTTCCCAGGCAGGCCCACAGACCCGGAGCCCCAGAGCTGGGTTTCCATTTTGGAGCCAGCACCCACGTCCTCGGCCTCACACAGCGAAAAGGAGCACCCCGCCCCACCCCCCACCCCCGCCCCAGTCCAGAAAGCCGGGGAAGCTGTCTGTGCTTGGATTTCCACCCACCCAGCAGGGACAATATTAGCATTCCGTTCTTCCATCCAAGGCCAAGCTCACAGCCTCTCTTATCACCTCAAGTTTCTAACCCAGCTCAAATCATCTTTGTACTTGGCAAGTCTGCCGCAGGCTCCACACTCACCGGTGAGAGTCCTGCCCCTTCCAGCCGAGCAAGCCAAGAGCAAGGAGCAAGCCCAGAAGCCAGGCCCCGCCCACTCTGCACCCCGCACCTTGCCAACAGAGAGGGCACCTCGTGCTCCCACTTGCCCTTCATAGTCCTGGCCTTGAGAACACCTAGGGCCAGGAGGTTGTGCCATCAGGGGGAGAAATGAAGACAATGAAAAGGGAAGAAAGCTGGACTTCTCATTAGCATTTTGGTAACTAGTTTAGTGCAACCTTGGGTTGGCAAGAAAGTGGCCTGCTTCTGGGGGGAACCCTAGACCTCTCCACTGTCTGAATATTCCATGTGTTTGTTTCCCTAGAGGGCTAGAGAACCCTGGACACAGAGTTCAGCAAGAGAGAGTGAAATTAAAAGAGGTTGTGAGTCTTTAACCTTGAGCCTGAAATGAATGTGAATCAATCCCAGACTCTTGGCTTCCTTGAAGCCGGGTAAACATTCGAGTATGTCGAACCCATCTCAGAACGGGCCTGTGCATTTCCTTGGAGCCCTCGGACGCAGGCAGGGGTCTCCCTGCTCCCTCTGTGCTGATGAAACCGAAATGTCTGAAATCCCACTGCCAGGGCCCTTCTCTCCTTCCCCTGGCCCCCATGCCCAAGCGTGGCTTAAGCCAAAAACATTCCATCTTTAGGTTAGGCAGGGAGGAAGATGGAGGAGCTTTTTTTCTTCCCATACTTTTTTTCCATTTCAGTCGCAGAGAGAACCGAAGCGGAGACTTGAGATGGCCGTGGCGGGGTATCCCAAAAAGTCTTGTTCCCACAGTCTTGTCCAGAGCAGTTCATTTTTTCCTGTTGTCTCCATGCCAGGGGGAGGGCAGAGGAACCTCATCTCATTGTATGTCATCCCCTCTGCATTGTCAGTCACATGACAGGCTCCTGCTCCGCCCCCTCCCCCACATACACTAGGTGTCCCAGTTGACATCTCATTGCAGTTCAGCCTCAGAACATGCTGAGCAGTAAGCTGGGCAGTGCTGTGATGATGATTATTCCCATTCTACAGATAAGAAAATTGAGGCCTGCAACACCTTTTTTGGTTTTCACTCAGTCAAAGGTGTAATGGCCCACCTATCAGGAGATGAGAGTAATCTCTGCTGAGCCACAAACAGGGAATCCAGGGCAAAGGAATCTCAGAGCAGCGAAATGGCCATGACGAGTACCAGCACGTGCTAACGCAGTGTCTGGCTGGCTCGTGCTGGCACCTGTTACCTCTTATTTAAAGCACGATTCTAGCAAACAAGGTGTCCAGGAGTCCCCAGCCCATGGCACATGAGAAGGAGGAGGGACAGCGATGCCTTTTAGAAGACAAGGAAAAGTCAGCACTAATTAGTAAGTGATGGCTGACAGCACAGGAGAAAAGAGAAAAAGAAGCTAAACTCTGGGGTCTTACGCAAGACCAAGAGGGATGACTGACAGACTGTGTTGAATCCTTCTCTGTGCACTCTAAACTAGAGGAGCACATGACGTGCTTTAGAAAGACTCCCCTCTGAAATAATAGCATGAACCGCCAGTGATGGCACTTAAATCATCAACCACAGTCATCTAGAAAAATCACTTCCACGGAAAAGGGCTTTCCCCATTAGTGCCCACAAAGGAGCTGCCCCTGGGTTCAGCTGAGAGCTCATGTCCTGGGACTTCAGGGGCCTCCCCACGACCGTCTTGTTCAGTCCTCTGCCTCCCGCAGGCCTGTGGTATGGGGCAGCTGCTGCTCTGCAAACAGGTGCCCCTTGGCCTCCACACCTGGCTGGCTAAGGCTCTGCCCCTGGAGGTCTCAGGCCACCTTGTTTTCTCCACCTCTCACTCCACTCTGACTTGGGGCTGGAAGGGAACAGGAGGCCCTTTGCCCCATAGACCCTTGAGATAACAGGCACGGCTGCCCTCCCAGAGTCCAGAAAAGGGACACCTCTCTTGCTAGTGAGGGTCCTGTCCCTCTGCACCCTGTGAGGCAGGCTAGAGGATGACCAGAGAGGTGGTGTGGCTTGCCCACAGTCAAGGCACCAGAAGTGGCAGAGCCAGGACTCAGGGTCAGGTCTTCCTGCCTCCAAGTCCAGTGCTCTTTCCTCTTGCCTTGAAGACCCAATAACCAAGCTCCCTCCATTCTTAAGAGAAGAACACTGAGGCCCTGGGGTGTGTGGGTCACAGCTGACACACGGAAAGTAAAAGAACGTGTTGCTTTGTGGCTCAGTTCCACACACCCCTAGAATCCCACCAGGGGCTGGGTTTGGCTATCTGATTCTGGCCTCAATTTTTTGGTTTTGTGTTTTCAAAGCACAAATAAAGAAATAAACAAAATCGTCCAGGAAAGAAGGGACCCAAAGCAAGCTCCAATGACAGGCCAGAGCTTTGAGTCTATACTCGAGTGTTTACCTCCCAAATGCATGAAGGAAAGAAACGCTGGGTACAAACAAGCTCTGTTCACATTGTCCAGGCTTCCAAGTGTAGACGTGTGTCCGTCTGTGTGTGCCGTGTGGTTCCTGTCCCCCCCCCGCCCGTGTGGCATGCTCCCCGCCCCTGAATGTCATCAGTCTGCCGGCTCCTCCTCTGGCTGCCTGTGCTGTGCGCCCGAGAAGCCCTGGGCTGGCTTTGGTTTGCTTTGCTGCCTTCGGTTTGAGGTTCCCAGTCTCTGTTTGGCCCTCATGTGTCTTCTCTCAACCAGTTCATCCAACTGTTTCTCCGTTCTGTTCTGTTTCTATCTGTGACACGTAACCTGTTCCATGTTGTGTGGTTTTTTAACTGTGTGGTTTTTGTAAGATTAATTTTTTCACAATAGCCTCCCTCTTTCCCACTTTATTCCTACCTGGCCCTACTCCCCTTCTGCATGGTCGAACCTCTGCTTTAAAGTTAACAAGGCTCAGTCTCTCACTAGGTCTGGGTGCCCGCCGGAGTCGGCCATGCTCCCTTTAACCGCTGTTTCCCACCATCTCTTTCATGGCACTCAGTGATTCCTCCTGTCCTGAGACTGTAGTTCTGACCAAAACCAAAGCAATTTAAAAAAACCAACTCATGGATGCATATGCCCTGAGCCCCTCCTCTCTCCCCCACCCTGTCAATGCTCGTAACACCCAGCGACTGTGGACTCCAGCCACCTGCTGTGCTCTCACCTGCTCCCACCCTCGTGAGCCTCCCGGCCTGGCTGCAGCCCCCAGGGCAGCGCCTGACTGCTGTGCTTCCCTTGCAGATCCGCGTCGTGAAGGCGTTCCGTAGCTCTCTCTATGAAGGTTTAGAAAAGCCTGAGTCTCGAACCTCCATCCATAATTTCATGGCTCATCCTGAATTCCGGATCGAAGATTCGCAGCCCCACATCCCCCTCATTGACGACACCGACCTGGAAGAAGACGCTGCACTCAAGCAGAACTCGAGCCCGCCGCCATCGCTCAACAAGAACAACAGCGCCATCGACAGCGGGATCAACCTGACCACCGACACGAGCAAGTCAGCTACCTCTTCAAGCCCAGGCAGCCCCATCCACAGCCTGGAGACGTCGCTTTAGCTGAGGGCCTGTTGCCCGCCCACCTGCCGGCCCCACGGACTCCACCGCCACCTGCCTCCTGGGCACCGCCCATCCAGGCACCTAACTCACCCAAGCAGCAACAGGAAACCAAATACTGGAGAGAAAAACAATGTTTCCACCAACAGACCCTTTCTCTGGCTGTGATGCTGTTTGAACTCTTTTTCACTCTGTGGCAAGGGGCAAGATCTCCACTGGGGCTTAGGGGACTGAGCGCTTTTTCCAAAACAAGTCCTTCCTGGCTGCCGCCCAAACTGGACCAGCCATGCACCTGCCCAGCCACCATGTCTCCTGCATGAATGTACTGTACACTTTCAATCCTCCCCTTGTTTGGTTTTTGGGGGCTTGGGGAGGGGTTTTTTGTTTGTTTGTTTTCTTAGGCGGGAACTGCAAACAGACTCTTTTCTGAGACTATTTATCCAACCCACTGGTCTGAGTTTTTGAAATGCTTGTGCAGCATGGTCTCAGTTGTATAGATTCATTTAATAATTTTTTGAAATTGCAGAGCTTAACTCGCCTAGTAGATTTGCACCGATGGAACCCAAGAACTTCATAGACACTCACAAGGTTATATCCATTTCTTTGTATCTATATCAACGTATACTTCTCCAAGACTGTATACGTCCATATAGATAGGTAGTTATATATATATATATATATAAAAATATATATACATGGATATATAAAGTTTCTTTGCCGGCATGTTGCCTTGTTTCTGCTTAAATTGCTCTATTTTACCTTATTTATGTCCCAAAAGAAGAATGTAATTTGTTTACAAACCTGTAGATAATGTCTTTGGCTATTTGTACGGTTTAAGAACACTGGTGGCTGAGATGCTATGAAAACAGCTCAGCCCAACAGACACTTCCCTGGATTGCATCCTTGATGTTTTACGATAGCCATGCTCTGATTTTTGCCTGCTATTTCCGTTCAATAATGTCACTACCACAGGAGGCTCAGGCAGAAGCCACATGCTACCAAGTATCCATCCTGAGGGTTGAACAACTGTGCTCTGTAGGAAAAGGCAGAGGAGGAGAGACGGCTTCCTGGCTGTGCAACCTGGCGGCCACGCCGGCCCACGGCTGCCAGGACCTGCAACGCTCTAGTCAGAGACTTTTCTCTCAGTGACACTTAACCTGAGTTTACCAGGAGCATTTCAAACTACGTTCTCCTTGGCTCTGTCTGTGCAGAGATTGAGGTAGTGTTGAAATGTTATAAATGCTATTCTGTTGGGTTTTTTTTAGTTAGTAATTTAAAGGTTTATTTCCTTATAAATGGCAGCAAATGAGCTGTTGGTATATTGGATGAGGATCAGTATGGCTTGTTGCTTTTATTTTTGAAGAATAGCCTTTTTCTCTGCACTATTTAGATCCGAATGAACCTATGATGTGTATATTGAGATGTATTCAGTGTGATTTTTAAACCAAATTGTCTTCCTGTAGTCACAACATACACTGTAGCCTTTTAACAGCAAGTCTTGCTTTCCCAGACAGAAAGCCATTCTGAAACCCTTCAGTATCACAGGGGAGAAAAGGTGGTTATTTTGCCCCAAGACAGTAACAGCACTAGCAATCCCACTTGATAAGAGCTTATTTAATTGTACGTCAGCCTCTTAACTGCTAAGCACTTTGTGGGTCTCAGCATTTTTCATAAAGGAACTTTTGTATTTAATACAAAGTTTGCTTTGAGACTTTTCAGCATACAATCTTTTTCCATAAACTTGTACAGTGCAAAAGACATTTTGAATACCATGTCCCATGCTTCGAGGAAAACCAAACACTTTCCACCTCACTTGCAAAATCCATTCCTCATGGTGACCCTTCCCGCAGTTGCCGTGTGTCCCTCTCCATCTCCAGGCCCAGAGAACTCTTCCACAAACAAGATGAGAGCCACTTGGGAAAAGAGCCATAGTCAGCTGGGAGGGCCTACGTCTGGATGGCTGTGGAAAAACTTGAGGGTTGGGGTTCAGAGTCAGCCCATCCCACCTGGCAAAATCCTTCCATAAGAGGACCTTCTTTTCAAGAGAGCACTACCTGAATGTTGTGAAGAATATCTCTGAATGTACCCAGCAGAGGACACTGTACGCCCAAAGGGGTGACCAGTCCTCATATGTGCTTCTTGGATTCCGGTACAAACACCACCAAAACCAGCCACTGCTCTCCTCCGAGGAAGGAAAGACCTGCACATCTGAAACATGGGCAGCCTTGGAACATGGTGTTTTTGGAGTTTCCTTTCTCACAGTTTTCCATCTGCCCTTTCTTTGTTAACTCATGTGTCCGTGACCTCATTCCATGACCTCAGGATAGTTCTGCCTACACACCATGCTCCCTGTTCATCTGGAGCCAGGACACAAGGAAAAAGGAGGGTCCTCTGAGTGGAGCCCAGCTCAGGGAACAGGGAGCGATGGAAGGCCGCCATTAGCGCTGGCTCCTCTCGTGAGGAAGGATGGTCGCTCACACACACCTCACTCACACCTGCACACATGTCCTCACGCACAGGAGATGGTTGGCTTGTCAGAACTCACTATAGTACTTAAAGCTTGCACTCTGCGTCCTATAGCTAGCAGCATGGGGTACGTTTGGCAGTTCACCCCATTAGGGGGTAAATAATTTATGACCATTCATCTGTTTTTATGAATTTTTTTATCTAGACAACAATTGTAAATAAAGAATTCACCGTCTCTGTTCATTTAATACTATGCAATGGTTATGCTTTCAATTGCTGACTCTTCTGACTCCTGCAGTGTGGTTCTGAAAGGTCTGTGGTTTAAAAAAAAAACACCACCAAGCAGAACATAGTAAATATATACTCTGTAATGTAAATTTTTTCTAGTTTGGGACAGCAAATTAGCTTCTTTTCTGCCCTCTGGACAAGGGCTCCAAGAGAAGGTGGCACATCCAGTTCTGAGGCTTAAGCTCCCCAGCTTGTCTCCCCAATGAGAGATGGGGGAAGAGCAGTGGGCCCATTGGGTGATTCCTGGCACGTAGAATCACCCACCTGAGGAGGTGGGCAGGGAGAGCTCTGAGGAGTTTCCTTTTTACTGCTCAGAGAGAGCTTTCCCTAACTCAGGAGCAGCCTCCATTGCTCCTGCCACGCTCACCATGGCCCCTTGTCCCCTTGTCCCCAGCATAGCAGAGAGCTGACAAGAGCAAGGCCGCCCTGCTTCTGATGATAATTACTGCACTGGATTGAGGACTCTGCACCTGTCTTGTCCTGGGTCCCCCAGTTGTTGAAGAGCCACCTTTTCCACCTGCTGGCAGCCTACAGAGACTGGGGTCCATTTCTGGAATTTCTCTTCTGTCCTCTTACTTGGGTGTCCCATCTGGCAGCAGCCATACAGTTTTAAGTATTGTCACTTTATAATTATTTTTTATGTGGTGGGACAATCCCCTTCACTCTTTGTTTACAAATGTCCTGGTATTCTCTGACATCTGTTCTTCCAAGTCAACTTTAAAATGCTACCAAGTCCTCCACCCCGCCCTCACGTGTACCCCACATTGTGGGCCCTGTCATCTGTGTGCCATCATCTTCCTCCCCAGTCATTACCATCCACTCAGGGCTACAAAACAGAGTGTGTCCTGTAAGGAGGGACAAAAAGGCATCCTGACTCATAAGAAAGCCTGATGTCCCTCCCATCATTTCACCTGTCCCCTAAAGCAGGGGAGTTGACATGAGGGGCCACCAAGTCCCCATGCCATCTCAGCTTGGGAACCAAAGTCACCCACCTTGGTTTTGCTGGGGTGGACCCTCCATCTACCCCTGGCCCAGGTGAGAAATGGGTTTCTCTCAGACCCGGAGCTGGGAAAGAACATGTGGCCCAGGTGTCTTTGCTTCTAATTCTCAGCACAGAGAAACTTTCCTGTCTCCCTTCCCTGCACTGACTTTTGGTCTGGTCTGGTTCGGTTTGAAGTGGGGGTCACCTCTTGCTCTGTGCTTCAGAGTCTTCAGCACTTTGGGGTGCAGACATTTCTTGCCCGGACTTGCTAAACACCCTTGCTCCCCTCAGCCTATTCCTGCTCTACCTACAAGAGGCTGCCAACCTGGTGCATTCTGACAAGCCTCCCACCCAAGTCCCTCTCCTCCCACAGTGTCCGAAATGCTACTATTAGCGGATCTTGGGGTGAGGGGCATTTCTTGAAGGTTTTGGGGCCTTCCAGAGCCAGGGCAGAAATCAGACAATAGCAGGAGTCCCCAAGTCTTTTCCATGTTCCACATCAAGCTCTCCTGATTTCAGTATGGCAATCATCCCCACCCTGGGCAGCAGCCATCACCCCTCCACCGAAAACAAGATATTTGAGGCTGCTTGAGGACTGCCCTTCTCCACCCCCACGTCTGTTTTGTAATGCCTGTGGTGCTCTCCCTCCCGGACCTTTCTCTCGGGGGTCACCACATTTTGCTAACTCTTGTGTGCACATATTTTATAACAGAGTAGCGAGGGAATTGTGCCGCCTCCAGCTTCCACAAGCTGCCAGGGTTCTGGGGGGCTCTGGGAAAATCAGGGCTGGAAAGTGACTGTGCTCTTATTGTACACTCTTTATTTCTCTGTATCTCTGGCTTGTGCTCTTTGTAATTAATGGGATTTGTCTGCCTTTTCAACACTATACTGAGCAATAACAATAAATGCACACGTGGAAACGCGGACACCGTACACATCACAAGGCCTTTTTCCGCAGGACAGCTGCGCCCCCACCCTCCGTGGATTTGAACTGAGGGAAACTGCGTCCCTGGGAGGGAGAGCACTTTGCCCAAGGGCACACAGCTCAGGGGGTGATCTCTCTCCTTCCACGAGGTCACACCTTTCGAACATCCACCACTTGAGGAAGCCAAGTTTACCCTGCCATAAGCCATTAACCAATGAGGAATGGCTGGCCATCTCAGAGAGGAAGACTTTGGGGGAAGGGACCTCAGGAGAAGAGGAGGAGATTCAGGGACAAGGGGGCTGGGAGGTGGGGGCACAAATTGGAGAAAGTTAAGAATGCCCTGATTTGGGGTCTGGATTAACCAGAGCCCAGAGATGGGAAATATGGACAGAGGACGTGCGTCACACCCCCACTGGGGAGGGCAAGGCAGAGGGAAGCCTGGCACCCTAGGAGTCTGAACTTTACAAACCTCTGCTGAGCACTGGCAGAGAAAGAGAATATGTCCAGACAAGAAACAATCTCTAAGGTTGGCCCAAACGTTAAGGGTTACACACACACACCCCTCCCAGCTCTTTTCAGCTTGAACTAATCCCAAAATCAAGCACCACAGGCCCATCCAACTTCCAAACACACTTTCATATCGAAGGGTTCATTTAATCCCAATATCAACCTTCAGAGGAGGCTTTATCAAAATTCCCACTCAAAAGAGGAGACAGCATGTCCACCAAATAGGTAGGAGATCCAGTCCTGACGCCAGCATGCGCACTCTAAACCTCCACATCGCAGCGCCTCAGTCCTACCGAAATACCTTAATGAGTAAGTTACAGTTCTGTTGCTTATCCCACATCCCCAATCTCTCCAACTTCAATGCCTACACAAAAAAATTGTAATAACAATTGTTATATCTATTTTATATCTAATATATATGTCTAATATTCCCTTGTCCCCATTTTCCACTCAAGGAAAATGAGGCTCAGAGAGAAGTGACTTGACCTTATCACCCAGAGCGTCAGTGGTGCAGCTGCAGAGCCAAGGCCGAGGCCTGTCCCTTCAAGAACAGGAGACCCAAGAGGTACCCCACACCCACATTTATTCCTTGCTCTACCCTAAGCAGCACCCCCCACACTCCTGCAATATTTCTTCACTGGAGGGAATTAACAAATCTTGAAAGGTTGAAAGAATGGGTTGCTCCCCTGAGGCCTGGCCCTTAGTTCTATTAACCCCCCACCCCCCTAGGCCCTCTCCAAAGCTCCTTGACAGTCTGGGTCTATCACCCTCTCTGAGCCTTAACATCTTCCCTCGATTGGTGACCTTCTCCAGCTAGGGGCCTTCCTCCTAGTTTCAACAGAGGAAACTGAAGGATTGTGACTTACCCAAGGGGAGGTGAGGCTTCACCCTGGGGCACTTGCTTCCTTAGTGTCTGGAGGAGGCCTGGGGCTAGACCCTGTGTGGCTGAGGGGAGCCCCCAGCCTCTGTCCTCCAGTGCAGCATTCTCACTGTGCTTGTGGGGAGCACTCAGCTGTCCTCCCGTGGGAAGCCAGGGACCCAGGGGTTGGGGATACTGGGGTTGGGTACTGGGCTACAGCTACAGGAGCTTGACTGAGGTCTCTCTTTGCTTCCGGGAATCTATTTGATGGACCACACTCAGGATTCCGGGGGCTCAGTTTGGAAGAGGCAGTTTGGAGGCATCAGTCCTGTGGCTTAGGGAGGGCAGGGCGAGAGGTCTCAGCCTCTAGGCACTCGCTGGCCTCCTCTGCCCTGGTCCCAGTCCTTGGGTCCTGAGGAGGGAATCTTAAGAAAGAAACAGGAGGCCTGGCCGGGCGCTGTGGCTCACGCCTGTAATCCTAGCTCTTGGGAGGCCGAGGCGGGCGGATTGCTCAAGGTCAGGAGTTCAAAACCAGCCTGAGCAAGAGCGAGACCCCGTCTCTACTATAAATAGAAAGAAATTAATTGGCCAACTGATATATATATAAAAAAAAAATTAGCCGGGCATGGTGGCGTATGCCTGTAGTCCCAGCTACCCGGGAGGCTGAGGCAGGAGGATCACTCGAGCCCAGGAGTTTGAGGTTGCTGTGAGCTAGGCTAATGCCACAGCACTCACTCTAGCCTGGGCAACAAAGCGAGACTCTGTCTCAAAAAAAAAAAAAAAAAAAGAAACAGGAGGCCTAATCTACTCACGCCCCCACCCTCAATAAATCATCCTACAATGTTCATCATAAAGCCGATCGCACTCAGAACCGCAGGGAGGCGTGTGAAGCTGCAGTTAGTAATCCTTTCTTTCATTCAAGGGTCTCAGGAAAAGGGTAGGCTTGCTCAGGACAGAAGACCCACCAGAGCTTCTGATTCCAAAGTTCCCGGGTCAGGGTCGCCAGGGCAACCAAAGCCCCACCCCTTGGGTCGCGCGTTTTCTCAAGGACAAGGGGCGGGGCCACGGGAGGGCGAGTCGGGGCCTGTGGAAGGCTCGGAACTTTCGCGCTCACGGGGCGCGTTGCCGCCGGGAGGCTCTTGAGCCACGGCCTGACGGCTCGCCCGCCCGGCGCCGGAAGTGCGCTGTTCGGAGGCTCCGGGTGCAGCTGTGGCGACCGAGGCCCGGGGCGCTACCGACGCAGTCATAATGAGTTTTGGAATTGGGGAGGCCCATCAGGGTTTGGGCCGTGTCGCGGCCCTCACGGGTTCCTCGGCCGCGGGAGGTTCAAAACCCTGGCTGGAGCCGTTCTGCTCCCCTCCACCGCTTTGGGGTTTTGGGGGCTCTGGCCCTTTCAGAGGGGGAGGCCAGGGGTGAGGCCCTGGAGCCTCTTGGAACTCTGACGACCGCGTCGCTGTCCCGTCTCCTGCTAACCCCCTCCTGTCCTCTTCCGTCAACAGTTCTCTTCCGTCAAAACCAAAAACACCATAAGAGCTACTGTATCTGATGCCGACCTCTTATAGTAAGTTCCAAGTATTGTTGGTAATCCCAGCCTGCTAACAGCCTTGTGAAGTAGGTGTCATTATGATCAACACTTTGCAGATGAGGTTCAGCAAGTGAACCTTACAGCTGGTAAATTGCGGAACCTAGAGTTGAACTCTCCTAACCATTCCGTTCTCACAGCAGAGATGATTGAACAGTTTCCCAGGGTAAGGCCCTCAGGTAGGGAGGCTCTTCAGGAAACTGACGTACGGATGAGCTCAATGAATCTCTAAGGGCAGGGCTCGGTTTTTTTAATCTCTGCAGTTTCCGCAATGTACATTCAGACCACACTCACCCATTGTGAATGAATAAGAACTAATGGATGAAAGTATCTAGACTGAGCCTGGCACAGTCTAGCAAATGTGTGCTCTTAGGAAAATGAGTGTCCCTCAGCAGCAGGTTTGAGGGAACCCAGAAATCAGAACACTGGGTTAGTTCTTGCTCTGCAGGGGAGTTAGGTGTTAAATCATTCACCTCTTTTTGCCTCCGGTTTTTTTCATTGCTGAACAGAATTGGGGACTCTTACACTCTTGATAATCAGCTCATTCTAAATGAATTTTTAACTCCTCTGATTCTGAAGAGGGGAATTGTTTTAAGTGCTGCCTCTTACTATTTAACAAGGACCAGATAATGTCAGTTGCTCAGGAGAAAGTGCTCAAGGCTTTAATACACACACACCTACGTACACACACCTGTTTAGAAGCATGGTTCACCAACCCTGGCTGGTGGGGAAGAGTGGTTAGAAATAAATGCTGATTATTTCTAAGGTCCTTTGGAAATCTGGGATGAAACTGCCTCTTAGTAAACTTTCTTCCTGACTGTATTTATCCTTCAGCCATTGGATTTAAGGAATTCGGTGTAACGACTACTTTATGTTCTAGATAGGTAATTTCCATTTGGATTGGTAAGCTTTGTGGGCTGGGAGTCAGGATGTTAGAGGATGGGGGCTTTTTTCCCAACTCTGCCTTTAACTACCTCTGTGACTTTGGCAAGTGCTTTCTCTTCTATGGACTCCTTCAATTCGTTAGTCTATCAGGTGGCTCTGCCTTTGCTAACTGTCAGTGCACATGTGAAAGCATTTTGTAACCTGCCTAGCTCAGCACATGGAGGAGACTCCTTATCTTCCTTACTTGCTTCTGCAGACCTTGGGGACTTGCTTTTTAGGGAGTCTAGAATTTGATGAGAGAAGATGTGTTTACTTGGTGTGTACTTCTTGAACTGCTTTGCAGCCATCCTCTTCCCATGTCTACCTTTCTGGAAAGTCAAGTTAGACTTTATACCTGTGGGGCTTGTGCTGGAAAGGATGAAATGGGGGAAATGGTAAGAAATGTCTGTTCCATTCTGATTCAAGCAGCAGAGAATTCAAGAAATTTTTTTTAATTTAAAAAATAAAAAGAAATGTCTGTTCCAAACTGAAACCTCTTTTTTAGTCCCCCTTTCTATTCTAAGAAGTTAGAGAATAGTAGTTGAGCAAAGAAAAAAGTAACAAGTTTTTGTTTATTTATTTATTCATTCAACAAATAGTTCCTGGGCTCCTTCTGTGAGTTTCTTCTGTTTGCAAAGCTCTGGGTTGGATGACTCGAGGACTTTCAGGACTGAAGATGGCTCAGACCATGGCTCCAGGAAGTTCACCTTCTAGTGGGCAGAAGAAACAACATAAAGTGTTGTAGACATTCCATGCCGAAGATAGGCATGAGAGTCCGGCCATTTGGGCATCTGAGAATCTTCCAAAAGGGCATGCGGCAGGGTGTATAATTAGAACTGGACTTCAAAGAATGGGTAGGAGAGCAAAGACCATAACAGCTGTGTTCCAGCCCTACAAACTGTTTAACCTGAAATCCTACCAGGTGACAGTCTAGGGTCTGTCACAAGTGGTGGACCAGGGAGCAGCCTCAGAAAAAACTTGAATCAAGTCTTAGGTAACAACCCTGTTATTCATACCATATCTGCTGAATAGAACTGGGGGCTCTTGTACTCTGACATTGTGCCTGAAGCATCAGAGGATCTCTCATCCAGGAAGGGAACACCAGCTTAGCTCCCTTGGGTTCCTCTTCACCCTCAAAGGTAGCCAGGACTGCTTGCCACTCCCCACACACCTCAAGCTCTCCCAGACCTGTGTGTCTTTGCTTGTGTTATTCCCTCTGCGTGGACTGTACTTTTCCCCTGTGCACTTGCCAAATTCCTACTCATCATCTAAGGCTCAGTTCATATTTACCACTACCATCTGCCTCAGGCTACTACGGCATATGTAAATCACTATTAAAGGATTTATCGGCCAGGCACGGTGGCTCACGCCTGTAATCCTAGCACTCTGGGAGGCTGAGGCGGGCAGATTGCTCGATGTCAGGAGTTCAAAACCAGCCTGAGCAAAAACGAGACCCCATCTCTACTATAAATAGAAAGAAATTAATTGGCCAACTAATATATATAGAAAAAATCAGCCGGGCATGGTGGCGCATGCCTGTAGTCCCAGCTACTCGGGAGGCTAAGGCAGCAGGATTGCTTGAGCCCAGGAGTTTGAGGTTGCTGTGAGCTAGGGTAACACCACGGTACTCACTCTAGCCCGGGCAACAGAGTGAGACTCTGTCTCAAAAATAAAATAAAATAAAATAAAAAATAAAAATAAAGGATTTATCTTGGGCAGGCACGGTGGCTCACACCTATAATCCTAGCACTTTGGGAGTCTGAGGTAGGAGGATCACTTGAAGCCAGGAGTTCAGGACCAGCTTGAGCAATGTAAGAAGATCCTGTCCCTAGAAAAAAATTTTAAAAATTAGCCAGGCATGGTGGCATGCATTTGTAGCTACTCAGGAGGCTGAGCTAGGAGGATCTCTTGAGCCCAGGAGTTGGAGACTGCATTGAGCTATGATGATGACACTGTACTCTAGCCCAGGCAACAGAGCAAGATCCTATCTCAAAAAAAGAAAAAAGGATTCATCTTGCCATGTTAAGATTATTTATGTGCAAGCTTCTCAAATAGTATCTCTTATTCATGTCTGAATCTCCAGTGTTTGGCAAAAAAAAAGAAGGTACTTAGAATGAATGTTCACTGAATGAGGGAACAAATGTAGTCAAGAACTTTAGAAACAATTGTTGGATTTATTGAGATGATTGCATTCTAACTGCCATCAGTTACTTTACCAGCAATATCTTAGGTTCTAGGTGTCAGTAATTAACACTGTGGACACCTCCCATGAGGACATGATTGTAAGTATTCATTTAGCCCTCCCTCCTAGGCTGTGCACATGGGCATTTCTGTGGGCGGGAGGCAGTTTGGGTTTTTTATTGCCATTTTCTGTTGATCATTCATGAATCCAGCTGTGGCTTTGCAGCAATTGCCAGTTAGGCCGTACCCTCAGGGGTACACTTAGTCTCCCCAGGAGTTCCCTCTGAGTTGGCAGGGCTATGGCAGTTTGGTCACTCTCTGCTGGCAGGAACCTGGGAATGGCTTGTGGCTTAAATCTCTGTCTTATGGTCAACACAGTACCTGCTCTGGGATGGAGGCTGAATGGGTGCAGAGGTTTGACAATAGTCTTCCCTCCTGTCTTCCTCCTACTGTCACTTCTTAGCCCCATTGGAAAGGGGATTAAAGGGAAAGAGAAGGCAATACAAAGGCAGAGGGTGAAAGGCCAAGGCAGAGGCAGGTAGAACCACCACAGGCAATAGGTTGGACAAGGCCCTTTGAACCAACTGAGGAAGGCCAAGGGCCTGGCAGGTGGCTGACAGCTCCTTTGGGGAGGACAGCAGCAGTCGGATGGATGGGAAAGTGGGCAGGGTAGAAGCTCAGACTCTGCACCTCCACCTGTCTGCTTCTGTCCTTAGCCCTGTGGCTTTGGGGACTCACTTAACTTTCCCTGTGCCTCACTGTTCTTTGGGAGAATGGGAGGACACTAGTACCTAGCAAAGGCAGTTGTGTTGATATCGGAGTGAAAATATTTATAAAGTGCTTAACTCGAAGGAATAAGGTCCTGCTTCCAGTACTTTGCCCATTGTTAAATGGGGTTATCTTTTTTTTTTTTTTTGTAGTAACCTTTTTTTTTAAATTTCAAAATTTTACAGGGGTACAAACATTTAAGTTACATGTATTGCCTTTGCATGGGGTTATCTTTTTTTATGGATTTGGGTGACCTTATCCTAATGTAAATGTGATTCTTTGGCCTTCTGTTGGGGATCCTCCCCAGTTATCAAGTGGTTGTTTTCTTTGCACTTGTTCTGGTTGTCAGAGTAGAGATCTCTGAGAACTTATAGTCAAAGTATTTTGTTTGAAAGTTAGTTGCGATAATTATTCTCTGTGTGGCTATAGAATCAAAGTGATACGATTCAATTTATTTGTGTTAAGTTTTAGGGTTTCTGTTCTTTTAATTTAATTGCAGATTTTGACTATGTCAGGACTTACATAATTAAAAAGTGAAAACCAAAGTCTTCACAGAGCAGTCTCGCTCCCATTGGTCCTCTCAAGCTCCTTCCCACTCCCTCCCTAGAGATCACCATCCACATCAGCTTCTGCCTTGTCCTTCCTATTCTCATTGTAAAAGGAAGCAAATCCATGTCCTGGTCCATTCTTGTGTCTCTTTCTTTCCCACATGGTAGGCAGTGCCTTCTCTCCAGTGCTCTGGACCTTGGTGTTTTCTCTCACACCAGTTCACAGATGTAGTCTTTTATGATTTTTCACAGATGTAGTCTTTTTATGATTTTGTGTTTGCATCCCTGTGTGGATGCACTGGAGTTCATTCATTCAGCCCCTGTGGATGGACATTGGGCTGTTTCTAATCTTTTTGCTGCTAGTTTTCTTCTTAACTTTTTATTTTGAAGTGATTTTAGATTCACATGGAGTTGCAAAAATAGTAGATACCACCGCTTGGATGCTTCACCATCTACCTCTGATGGTGATATCTCATGTTATATAACAGCAGTGCACTGTCACAACCAGGGATTTGGCGCTGGGCACTATTGTTAGACATAGACCTTATTCAGTTTTCACAGTTTTGACATGCATGATGTGTGTGTTCATGCCATTTGATCTCAAGTACGGTATGGTGTAACAGCAACACCACCATCGTTGATGTAGAGCTGTTTCATCACTAAGCGGAACTCCGTTATACTACCCCTTCTAGTCACATCCCCTTACCTCATTCCTGTCCGCTGGTGCCAATCACTAATCTGTTCTCCAGGTCTGTATTTTGAGAATGTTATATATGTGGAATCATATAGTGTATAACCTTTTATGAGATTGGCTTTTTTTCACGGTTTCATGCTCTTAAGATCCTACAAGGTGTTGCGTGGATCAAGTTTATTTCTTTTTTTTTTTTTTTTTTTTTTTGAGACAGAGTCTCGCTTTGTTGCCCAGGCTAGAGTGAGTGCCATGGCATCAGCCTAGCTCACAGCAACCTCAAACTCCTGGGCTCAAGCGATCCTCCTGCCTCAGCCTCCCGAGTAGCTGGGACTACAGGCATGCGCCACCATGCCCGGCTAATTTTTTTCTGTATATATTAGTTGGCCAATTAATTTCTTTCTATTTATAGTAGAGACGGGGTCTCGCTCTTACTCAGGTTGGTTTCGAACTCCTGAACTCAAACGATCCGCCCGGCTCGGCCTCCCAGAGAGCTAGGATTACAGGCGTGAGCCACCGCGCCCGGCCCAAGTTTATTTCTTTTTATTCCTGAGTAGTAGTGCATTGCATGAATATACCAGAGTTTATTGTGTTGTTCACTTATTGAAAGACATTGGGTGGTTCCCAATGTGGGTCTATTATGAAGAAAGCTCTTGTGAGCCTTCATGTACATGTTTTTTGTGAAGATAGGTTTTCATTTTCTGGGATAAATGCCCAAGATTCCAATTGCTGAGTCATGGTAAGTACATATTTAGTTTTACAAGAAACTGCGGAAGTATTTTTCGAATGGCTGTACCATTGTATAATCACACCACCAATGTATCAGGTTCCCAGTTTCTTTGCATTCTTGCTAGCATTTGGTGTTATTTTTTACTTTATCCATTCTAACAGGTGTAGTGATATCTCATTGTGGTTTTAATTTGCATTTACCTAATAGCTAATGATGTTGATTATATTTACACATGCATGTTTGCTGTCCATATCCTTTCTTTGCATGATTTTAATTCTTTTAGATTTGTTAAGGTTTTGTTTTATGAAGCAAGATATGGCCTAGCTTGGTGAATGTTCCATGTGCACTTGAAAAGAATGTGTGTTCTGCTCTTGTTGGATGGAATATTCTAAAATGCCAGTTGATAGTGTTGTTCAGTTCTACTATAACCTTGCTGATTTTCTGTATACTAGTTCTATAGCTTACTGAGAGAGGAGTGTTGAAGCCTCCAACTGTAACTATGGATTCACCTATTTTTCCTACTGGTTCTATGAGTTTTTGTCTCATGTATTCTGAAGCTGTGTTGTTAAGTGCATACATACTTAGGATTGTTATATCTTCTTGGTAAACTGACCTTTTATTATGAAATATCCCTTTATCTCTGATAATTGTCTTTGTTATGAGGTCTTATTTTTCTGTTTACAGCAACCCTCTCTTTTTACTAGTTTGTGCATGGTATATCTTTATCCATCCTTTTACTTTTTTTTCTTTTTTTTTTTTTTTGAGACAGAGTCTCGCTTTGTTGCCCCAGGCTAGAGTGAGTGCCGTGGCGTCAGCCTAGCTCACAGCAACCTCAAACTCCTGGGCTCAAGCGATCCTCCTGCCTCAGCCTCCCAAGTAGCTGGGACTACAGGCATGCACCACCATGCCAGGCTTATTTTTTCTATATATATTAGTTGGACAATTAATTTCTTTCTATTTATAGTAGAGACGGGGTCTTGCTCTTGCTCAGGCTGGTTTTGAACTCCTGATTCTCGAGCGAGCAATCTGCCCACGTTGACCTCCCAGAGTGCTAGGATTACAGGCGTGAGCCACAGCGCCCGGCCTATCCTTTTACTTTTAACATGCAGTTGATCAGTTTTAAAATCCGTTCAGTAGGCACATTTTTAAAAGTCCATTCTGACAATTGGTATCTTTTAGTTGGTGTGTTAAACCATTTATATTTAAAGAAATTATTGATATGCTTTTAGGTCTACCACTTTATTACTTGTATTCTGTTTGTTCCGTCTGATTTTTCTTTTTCTTTTTTTTTTCTTTGAGACAGAGTCTCACTCTATTGCCTGGACTAGAGTGAGTGCCGTGGCATCAGCCTAGCTGACAGCAACCTCAAACTCCTGGGCTCAAGCAATCCTTCTTCCTCAGCCTCCCAAGTAACTGGGACCACAGGCATGCACCACCATGCCCGGCTAATTTTTTCTATATATATTTTTAGTTGTCCACCTAATTTCTTTCTTTTTTTTTAGTAAAGATGGGGTCTCGCTCTTGCTCAGGCTGGTCTCGAACTCCTGAGCTCAAATGATCCTCCCACCTCGGCCTCACAGAGTGCTAGGATTACAGGCGTGAGCCACCGCACCTGGCCCATCTGATTTTTCTTCCTCTGTTTCCTCTTTCTTGCCTTCTTGGGGTCATTTTCCCATTTTTATGTTACATTTTAATTTACCTATTGTGTTTTTTACTGTGTCTCTTTATATAGTTTTACAGTGGTTACCCTGGGGATTACAATCCACACACATAGCTTTTCACAGCCTACCTAGAATCAATATTTTACCCTTTGAAGTAGAATGTGGAGACTTGATCAGCATATAGAACCCTTGATTCTTCCTTCGCTTTATGTTGGAGTTGACTCATATGTTACATTTGCATACATTAAAACCCCATCTGACAACTTTATAATATTTTCTTTGAGCTAGCCAACCTATTTTACACAATTCAATAAAAGAAGAGTCTATTATATTTACCCAGATATTTATACCATTTCTATTGATCTCCACTTTAATGGTCAGTCATACCCCATCTTATTTTATTTATACCCCTCACCTTCCCCAACTTCTTTACCCCTGAATTATTTTTAAGCAAATTCCATACCATTTGATCCATAAATGTCTTTTATATTTATGAAATATAAGGATCTATTAAAATATATAAGTGTGCTATCATTATTATATTTAAAATGTAATTTTGATTTAATTTCTTAATGTCATAAATATTCAGACAATATTTAATTTGGTATGATGGTCTCACAAATATATATTTTTTAAAAATCTGTTCATTTGAATCAGGTCCTAAATAGGTGTATACATTCCTATTGGTTGGTTGCTTAAGTCTCTTCATCTATAGAGTCCCCTTCTATCCCTTTTTCCATGAAATATATTTGTTGAAGAAACCAAGTCATTTCTTCTCTAAATGTTCCCTGTTGTGGGTTGCACCAATTCCATCCTTTTAGGGTCATTTAACAAATTTCTTTGTCCCAGTATTTCCTATAGATTATTAGATTGAGAGGCTTGATCCAATTCAGAATTAATTTTTAGCAAGGTTACTTTGCAGGTAGTCCTGTTGTATCACTTGAATTTAAAATGAATTTTAAAATATTTGATATATTTGAATCAATGAGAATATTTTTCTTATTAATGCTTCAATTGTCTCATCTTTTGTTAATGGTAGCCTCTTCAAGTTGGCTCCTGAGTCCTTTTAACAGGACTCTAGAAATCTATAAAGAGCTTCCTTGCTTTCCACTGTATATTTTGTGTACTTTCCTTTCCTGGCCAGGAATCAACTGTTTTTTCAAGGAGTTATGGTTCCTTTTTATGGAAAATGGCATGTAGAGTCACAGTCTCGGCCTGTGTTCCATCAGAGTCTGGCATAAGAGCATATTGTGGAGCTCCCCACTGGAGAGCCTCCTGTCTTCAGGAAGAGTGATTTCTGTCTGTTTGTTTTTAATCAGCATAGCATCAGCATTCTCTGGAGTTGGTTGTGGATTTTTTCATCTGCTGCTATTCTTCATTTTCAGTTATAAGTTGCCTTTTGTTTACCTGCATCGTTGTCAGATTAGTGGCTACAGGTTAACATGGAGCAAGTGATGTGTATTTGGATCAGTGGTATTTAGGGCTTGTCATTTACCAGTGGTGAGACACTTATGCAGGACAGTTCCCTCAATGCTATGATGAATGCGCAAACCAAATGTGGGGAGAATGTATAGAAACATGAATGATCACAAGTGAGGGAACCAGGAAAGCTTCATAGAGGAGGACACATTTGAGCTGGGCTTGAAGGATGAGTGGGGTTTCAAGAGGCAGAGAAGGGGGGATACTGTCAGGTCCTGCCCAGCTGTGCTGGCATAGTGCTTTCCAGTCACACCTCAACTGATTCCGTCCCTGTTCCTGCACCTAGTCTCACTACTCAGGTCTCTGTTACATGTGTCTCCTCCTCCTAGTTTTTCCCTGTGATAGCCCAGCCTGAAGGGAGTGGCTGGGATAACTTGTGACTTCCAGCTCTCCTCCCCAGGTGGAAATTCTGTTCACCCAGCCAGCACCTGGTGAGGATGCTGGCCGTGTGCTGCCAGGACCTGGGGGACAGCATCTGCTCCTTGTCTACAGAGGCTGTCTACCACCTCTCCTGTGTCCTCCTGCCACAAAAGCCTCTGCACAGCCTCTCTCGTCCCCCTCCAACCTCCCCACATGCTCCGTTCCAGAAGAGCAAGGGCCTAGAATTTACCTGAGCACTTTATTTCCATGGAGGGACCTGCCTCCAAACACCTGCAGTTATACTCTGGGGACAAAATACCTGCTCAGGAAAGAGTTCTTTTGAATGAGTTCCTCCCTGTCTGGCTGAGCTTCATACTCATACCCAGTTCTGTCTCTGCTCTGAGGAAGGCAAAGTGGGGGTCCTTAGCCAGGGGCTGCCAGCATTCCTCATAGTGATGTCTGCTCCTCCCCTGCCCGCCCCCACCTCTCTCCAAGCTGGCTCAGTGGGTGCCTTGGGTTAGGCCAGGTACCTGAAACATTGGAAACGGTGGCCTAAGAAGCCTTCTGAGTCTCTGAGGGGTGGGCTTTGCTTCAGAGATGAGAAGGAAACCTAGCACTCTAGGAGGCTGATGTGGGAGGATCGCTCAAGGTCAGAAGTTTGAAACCAGCCTGAGCAAGAGCGAGACCCTGTCTCTACTAAAAATAGAAGGAAATTAGTCAGACAACTAAAAATATATTAAAAAAATTAGCCAGACATGGTGGCGCATGCCTGTAGTCCCAGCTACTCAGGAGGCTGAGGCAGGAGGATGGCTTGAGCCCAGGAGTTTGAGGTTGCTGTGAGCTAGGCTGACACCACGGCACTCTAGCCCAGGCAACAACAGAATGAGACTCTATCTCAAAAAAAAAAAAAGAGATGAGAAGGAAAAACTGAAGGCTGTTAGAGGAAGAGGGTAAGAGTGAAGCCTACAGTGCCAACACCTATAACAACACCCTTCGGATTGGCAAAGTGAGGGGCCGGGGCCAGAGATAAAGCAGGGAGAGCTGGGGCCTCTCATTTACATAATGTTCTAGACCCCTCCCATGGGACTCTTATATGCCCCTACCTTCCCTCTCTGTGACTGGCTGTGAAGATTTCCTTTGAGGGACTGTCCCTGTGCGAAGGAAGACACAGGCCTGGGCTCCAAATGTTCTCCCTTGAGCATCCCAGATCCTGAGCCTGCGTCATGGCCTGTCCCCCAGAAGCATTGGTTTCAGGATCCTGATGCCTCCTGAGCAGTGTGTATCCCAAGTCCTGCCTCAGAGAGGTGGCACTGAGGGCCCTAGCGCCAGCCCTCTCTCCCACTGCTCTGCCTCTGCGGCCTCTGACCTCTGAGCCCCACACTGCACTGAGGTGAGTGTTTCTGCCTGCCACCCCAAAGACTCTGGCTATGGGGACAGTATCCTTTGGGAGCTCAGCAGACAGCACAGGCCTAGGACAAAGGGCATCTTGCTCCTGAGAGGGGTTCTCCCTCATCCCCTTCCCGGGACGGGCGGTCTGGTACATCTGAGGCAGGGTGCCCAGGTGAGCCCAGACTGACAGCCAAGTTGCAGGTGTTTGCAGAGTACTTCACCCAGATCCAGCTCTGCAACCTGGTGCTGGAGGCCATGGAGGGCCTGACCAACAGCAAGGCCAAGTTGTCTCTGGCTGCTGCCCAGCTGATGAATGCTGTCATGAAAGAGCGGGCAGAGACATGAAAACGGTAGTGTGGCACTATGGCAAAAGCTCTGCCCTGTAAATCAGGCGCCCTAGGCTCTCTCCTGGCTCTGATACCAACCAGACGAAGGGCCTCTGGCAAGTTCCTTCTCCTCTGTTGGTCTTAACTCACTCACCTATAAAATGTAGGCTTGGACTAGATTTTCTCTTTGGTCCCACTGAGCTGTGACATTTGTAATCCTGAGCTCAAAACTGCCTCCTGTGTTGGGCCCTGATTCCTCAGTTAACATCACCAGGTGCAGGGCTGTAGGCAGCTGGAGTGGCTAGAAGCCAGAGCATGGGGAGGCATTGGTGGGGGCATTCACCTGGTTGCCCAGGTTGTCAGGGCTTAGGATGTAGATTGCAAATCAACAAGCTTATTGGGTGACTCTGACCTTTAAAAGCATTGTCTTTTAGTTTCACATGGAAGATTTGGCATAAAAATCTACATCTCCCACTTCACTGAAAAGAATTTAAAATGTGGTCAGCTAGGGCACCTGAGTAGCCACTACCCCTTTTATAGATGAGGCATGGGCCCTCTCAGACCATCCTACACTCACTGAGTCCCCTGACACCCGTTGTCCTCACTCACGTGACCTGCCTGGCCGGGGGACCAGAACTGGAAGAACACGCTGAGGGTGTCTGGAAGCACTGCACTGAGTGGCCTTCCCAGGGACTGTGTTAGGGTCTTGAGGACTAGGACAGAGCCTGGAGCACCCCACCTCCAATGCCACTTGTCCCCGCAGTGTTGAGGGTTGAAATTGATGGAAAGTTAATCCCAGCTGGAAGGGGGAACCTCTAAAATGTCTGCAGGGCCCTTACCTTCCCTTGTGGTGGACCGGCACCTCCTGAGTAACCTGGGGACTCATCTACAAGCTTTGGGGCCATGGGCAGGCATTTGCTACAGCGGCCTTGGTGCTAGCTTCTAGTTTTTTCTGTGGGCCCTGCTGGTCTGGCATGGTGTGCCCCAGAACTCTGCCTTTGGAAGAGCGTCACTGACAGGACTGCAACTAGGCACCTTGAGTTTGGGAGTTGGTAGGGGAGAAGAACAGGAAGGAAGCATGGAAGGAGTTATGGGGACTTCTGTCTCTGCCCTGTAGGTTGAGGAAATTGTGGAGGTATCCTTGAATGGCTTAACTTGAATCTGGAGCCCAACACAAAGGAGACCCCGCAGGCCATGTGCTCTCTGGCAGACAGCAACACCTGCACTGTGGTCCCCATGCTGCTCAGCAAGCCCCTGCTCTGGGACAGATACCTCCGCACTGGCCCAGGGGCACATTCTGTAGCCCAGGAAGCCCCCCCCGCCAGCCACCGCTGCACCTGGCTCCAAGCCCAGATTAAAAGTCACTCTGCAAGGATGCTCTTTCCCCTCTTCTCTTTGATCCTAAGCAAGCCTCCTCTCCATGTGCTCTAACCAATTCCTCTTTGGTCTCACTCCCTCTGGTCCCTGAGAACTTGCTCTTCATGGGCCTGAGGTCAGACTTGTCCTAGGAGTGTGATAACCAGGGCCCAAGACATTGCTGTCCCCGGGTCTTGCAGCTCCACTCTGGGCCTGTGGAAGGCATGTGGCACCCAGGGAGACACCATACTCAATACCCAGCTGCTCACAGACATTCTGGAAAAGAACCGCTCCAGAAAAGACGAGGTGGAGACGGACACCCAGCCTGTGGTGTTCAGTACAGGGAGGAGGGGCCTAGGGCGTCATGTTGTGGGAGCTTGGGGGCAGAGTTGTGGATCAAAGGGCTTAATCTCAGGGGTCAGGCAGGTACTGGGGAGGGTGCAGAGAGGAGAGAATCCACACTGGCTCCTCGCAAGAGCACTTTAGCCTCCTTTTGGTGCTTTTGGATCTAAGAATGCACGGTGGAGAAAGGGTGGGGACCATTCCCATTGTATGAACAAGGAAACTGACAGGGTGGGTCACCAGCTTGTGCACTCTCCTGATTCTGGAGTTGGCCTCCTTTTACAGGAAGACTGTGGGTATGGCAAGGGGCATAGGAGAGGAGGAAGTTTGGCGGTCTGGAGTTAATGTGGACAAAGTATGCCAGAAATCATCTGCTGCTGAACATACAGAGTCAGTTTCCTTTCCACTTTTAATGTCAAGTGAGCAGAAGAGGAGGCAAATTGCATGTGAGTGGCCCCTCGTTTCCCTAGGGGTGAGGTGTGGGGATATGTTCGGTCTTTGGGTATTTCCTATGAGCCGGGCTCAGAGTGAGCTGTGCCTGCCGGGCAGTGACAGGGAGGGACAGGGTGGGCTTCCAGCCCAGACTTTCACTGCCCAGGCCTGGTCCATTCTGACTCCCCTCTCCCCAGGTGACAATTGCCGTGTGTGAGATGCTGTCAGGACCCCTGTGCCAGGATGCTGTCCAGGAACTCTTCCCACAGCTGTTGCTGGCTGTGCTGGTCATTTCTACTGGGTGACTGAGCAAAATGCTCCCCAGAGGATAGTGGTGTCCAGCCAGGAGTGGGCCCCGGGCAGCTAGAGTGAGTCCTTTGACGCCACTGGGTGAGCCTCACCTCCAGGCGGTGGAGAAATGTAACGAGCCAATTCCCAAGAGCCCTGGATGACTAGATGCTGATCTCTTCAGGACACGAGGGAGAGAAGGGTAGGACATGGTATGGGTGCCACAGCATTGTGCACTGGAATATTCTCTCAGATTTGCAGATTTCTTATTTCTTTTTTCGTCGTGTACACTCTTCTGCTGACAGACCATGGTTCCTACCCATGTTCATAACTCTACACGTGAAGAGGTTCAGTTAGATGGTAGATAACAGGGCCAACACTATGTCACCCTGTTCACTCAGGGTTGGCCATTTAAATCAGCCTGGTTGGGCCCCTGACTTCACTTCCTCATTAGCTGCCCCATCTTGTGCAAGTCCCTCCTGGAAATCAGTTTTCTCACCTGTGATGTGGGGGTTGGACTCCTAAATAAGTGGTTGTGATACTTTCTTTGTAATCTCAGCACATTTGATTCCAGTCAAAGCTGAAATGAAAATGAAAACAAATGAAGCCAATAAAGGAGAGAGACTCTGATTAGGTGTGGAAGTGAAGAGTGAGGGCAGAATTTGGAAACCACCACTAGGACATCCCTGTGGTATCTTTCATAGGACTCTGGTTGGAGGAGGGTCCGGGTGAAGGGGTGAGGGGACGGGCAGTTGGAGACGGGGCCATAGAGTCGTGACTTCTCATCAGCAGCAGAGCAGAACCCAGCTACCAGGTCTGAGAACATCTCCAACCTGCCAGCACAGGACTGCAACCCAGGGCATAACACCTTGTTCCTCTTTTCATCTTTTTCTTTTCACAGACCCAATGGCGGTAGCCTTTAATTTTGCTTTAGAGGCAGTGCAGTTGGTGCTACTGGCAGCTGCGTATGAGGGAGTGGTATCCTTTGCAAATTACCATCGCTGCTGGGACCTCTGTCCAGCTCCAAATCTTTCTACATATGAGTCATAGACCTATCCAGGTGGAATCACTTCTCAAGTGTCCCTGGCACCACTCTGACCCCTGACCCCAGTTTCCCAGGTCCCAGCACTCAAATACAGTAGCCTTCCACCCTCCTCCCCCAGCTCCCAGCCCTCTGCTCTCCTGACTCCTCAGCCCACATGTCTTCCCAGTTGTGTGCACCCTGGCCCTGGCCACTTCCCCCACCCCAGCAACTACTTGCTTCCTGTGTTCCATCCCAGTACAATGGAAAAGACGTGTGACCCCTCCTTTCTTCACTGAATCACGAGCCTTGTGCAGCAGAAGTACCTCTGCAGCATGGATGAGGGTAGGAAGATCCTGGCCGGGGCCTTCTATGCGCAGGTGAGAGCTGGGGAGAGCCCAGCAGCTGCAGCCATGCCCTTCCTGTGGCTGAGGGACTGACCATTTGATGGGAGGTTAACTAACTTCCCATGAAGGAGAAAAAAATAATCAGGCCATCTCAAATGGGTTCCCTTCCATGGAACATCAGCGGACTGGTTTAAGGAGGCCAGGAAAGCTGGAGGGGTAGCAGTTCTAGTCCTCCCTGAATAATGCAGGATCCCAGAATTGGGCTCCAAATTCAAGGCTCGCCAGCACTACCCCCGAGCCCTTCCCCACAGCCTCCTCCCCATGGGACCAGATCCACCACTGCCCTCAGCAGGATGCAGTCCTGGCCTGAGCAGGGGCTGAGCGAGGGCTGGAGGGAAGCACAGGGTCCCCACGAGCTCTCCTCCACCTGTAACCATGGTGTCCTGCCCCTCAGCTCCTCTGGCACCGTCATGGCACAGACCCCTAGGCACCACTCTGTGGGCTTAGAGCCCAGAGTCAAAGGCTCTCAAGAGGCTGGTTCCATTCTTACGAGGCTTCCTGAATGCTGAGGTGTGGGTGACGGTGCAGGCAGTGGACAGCCTGCAGAACGTCACCCACCATGGGCAGGACAAGGACATCCGTGAATGTTGTGTAGCACCTGCCAGCGCCTGCATCCCCTCATCAATGATATATGTGCTTGTGGTCCTAGGAGCCCTTGGGAACAATATGGGCTGGGGCTAAGGGTTAACCCTGGGGCTTAACTGAGGATTGGGCTAAGCCAAGGGCCTGTGGCCCAAGGCTGAGATAGACAAAGGAGCAGACAAAAGGAGACCTGGCCCCATGGAGCAGTGCACAGGACACATCCCAAGTGCGTTCCCACCACATCCAGACCCAGTACACGCCTCTACTTACTTTGCCCCCAAAGTTCCCTGGAGGAGCCACTGGACCAACAGCTGAAAGCTCACACACTGGTATAAAGTTGGGGTGAGGACTCAGACTCCACTCATGGAGTAAAGAGGGGGATAACTGATGGCTCTACCCTTATCCCAAATAATACAGGGACCTTAGAATGCTTGAGTCCCTGTGGCAAGAGAAATCTGAGACTCAGAAATTTGGACAAACATACCAATACCAACCCTCCCCATCTCTCATCCTCCTTACAGATCATGGCATCTTAGAGCAGCAGAGACCTCAATGTCCCTGAGACACATGCTGAAGTAGTCCTGTTGTGGTGATGTTTGTAACATTTTGGCTTTGGAACCTTGGGTTAGAATCATTTTGGTATAGGTCTCATCTCCGCTATAACCCTGGAAACTCCCGGATTGCTAGCTCAATGTCTGACCCATCCATCTTTCAGCTACTTTAAAAATTCACCATGTGTACTGTCCTTGAGTTAACAAAGCCCAAAAGTAATATCTTTTCTCCATCCAAACAACATAAAAACAGGAATGCTTTAATTCTGATTTGCCCTTCCCAGGCTACACATGAATGTTGTCTAGTATTTTAGTTCTACCTGCTTATTAAATCTCCAAATGTGGTCTTTATGTCATCATCACCATGATTGTTATCATTTTATACAGTCAATACTTACGTAGAATTGCCCATATGTTTATAAATCTTGCTCACCTTTCCTTCTTACAGCTCTTTCTTCCCTCCTGGAGTCTGTTTCCCCCTTCCTTTCTGGTTCCTTGAGTGAGGGTCTGAAAGTAGTAAACATTTTCAGTCTTTGTATGAAAATGTCTTTATTTTGCGTCATATTTGTCTTTAGTTAGTAGGTTATGATGTAAACATTATGATATTTCTTGAATGTGTCCCTTTCTTTTGTAGTGTTGGTTGTCCTTGATGTTTGCTGATCTTGAAGTGATTTCTGGCGTTTTTATGCTGGAGGTGCTCAGCGGGCCTTCTGTAAAAGCCACACCCGTCACTGTAGCCCCATTTCAGTAGTCGTGGGGAGCATCCAGGGATAAGTGGGTAGTCGGATGTGCCAGTGGCCAGTCTTTTGACTCTAGGGCTCCCTCCTGTCCCTGGGGATATCAGATACCCAGGGAATTGTCTCCTCTCTGTGGTCTGGACACCACACTCCCTGCTCTGCTGGGGTGTTCCATGCCCGGCTGCTTGGTCATTGACAAGGGGGATATTAGGAGGGAGCAACTGAAGGAGGTGGCTGAACCATAGCCCCTAAACTGCCACCTGTTGGTTTGCCCAGGATCATCCCTCCCTCCCTGTATTCACAGCCCCTGAGCTTAGAGCACTCCTGGAACCCTTGCCACCTCTTGCGGTATAGTATTTTGTTGCCCACACTCTGGGCTATAATTTGTACTTTAATTCCAATTCCGTCTGCTGTTCATCTTTCAGGGATACTCTAGTCCTCTGGAGGGGAATGGAGAAACTCCATCCAATATTTCAGATCCATTATGAATTGTAAAACCATATTTTCACTCTTTCTCCTAGGGATAGGATGACTGCAGCAACACTCAATCTCCCATTTTGAGCTAGCATGTGTATGATAGTTTTCTCTTTGTTTTTGGCATTGAAGGACTCTTAAGGAATCATCTCTGTGAAGCCATTATGCTGTAATGTGCATCTCCAACTTGGTAAAAGTCTACCTCTGTGTTTGTTCAGGATGTGTCTCTTCTTTTTTTTTTTTTTTTTTTTTTTTTTTTTTTTGAGACACTGTCTCATTTTGTTGCCCAGGCTAGAGTGAGTGCCGTGGTGTCAGCCTAGCTCACAGCAACCTCAAATTCCTGGGCTCATGCCATCCTCCTGCCTCAGCCTCCCGAGTAGCTGGGACTACAGGCATGCACCACCATGCCGAGCTAATTTTTTCTATATATATTAGTTGGCCAATTAATTTATTTCTATTTATAGTAGAGACGGGGGTCTGGCTCTTGCTCAGGCTGGTTTCGAACTCCTGACCTTGAGCAATCCACCCGCCTCGGCCTCTCAGAGTGCTAGGATTACAGGCGTGAGCCACCTCGCCCAGCCAGTACGTGTCTCTTCTGTCCTACCATGCCTCTGTCATTTGGCATTGTGCCTAGCTCATGATAGATGCTCATTAAATATTTCCTCAATTAATATATAGTACATTCCTGAAATTGTACAAAACTTAGCTATTTGTGGTCATTATTCATTCACATAAGCTAATATAGACTTAAACAATTTTATTCACAGCATAACTAGGATAAAAGTATGCATTTTGAAAAATATGGCATGCTTAAGCTAAAGTCTTAGAAGGGAAGACAGTTGTGAGCTGTAGATATGATCCGTGGTAGAATTGAAGCCATGTTGTTAGTTTCTCTGACGCTGTGCCTGTATGAACTGACTTCTCAGCTCTGGGGGTCTAAGGAATCCCTCAGAGATACAGCAGTGAGGAAGCAGGGCGGCCAGTGTACTCTGGACACGCACACTGAGATGGGAATGAGAGGAAGCCAGGCCAGGTAGGACAAGAGAAGCCACCGCCTCCTCATCTCCATTCTGTGCTTCATGGCAAGAGACAAAGCCCGTGAGGATCGCAGCCACCTCTTCTGCTGGGATGTGATGTGAAATAAAAGCTAGGATCCACAATAAAAAGGGAACTGTACACATTTCTGCTCCCATTGCTGAACACGCAGGAGGAAAATGGCGAGGTGGTCAAGGTGCACTGGCCATCTCTGTCCTGCCAGGCCCAGGCCATGCATGCCCCCTTTGTGCCAGAGCAGAGGCCTTTCCTTGCAGCTTTCTCTTAATGAGCCCAGCCATGGCTGTACACTCTACAGGCACCTCCTTGGCATCCTCCTCTGGCCTGGCCCTGAGCATTATCACCCTCTCTCTGCCTTCTTTCCAGAGAACAGGTCCTGGTGGCTTCTAGGTGGAAACAGTCTGTAAACAGTGCGAGTGGCAGGCAAATGTGGCGTGTCCACACAGTGCAGTACCCCTAAGCCCTAAAAGGGAACGACCACTGACACGTGCCGTGTCACGGATGCCTCCGGAATGCGTGCTGAGTGAAAGACGCCTGCCAAAAAGGCCGTTTCTTATGGAAGTTCCCGACAGGCAAATCCATAGAGACAGAAGCAGATCGGCGGCTGCCAGGGAGGGATGAGAGGGGACGCACCGTGTGCCAAGGGCGTGCGGGGTCTCACTGGGGAGAGAAGATGTCTTTAGGCTGATGTATGGTGGTGGTGGCACCGTTCAGTCAAGTTACTAAAAATCAGAGAATTTTTAAAACAAAACAGACAAAAAACCCTGAGTCATGCTCACTGTGTTCAGTTGGAAACATTTTTTTTAAAAAGCACTAAGAATAAAATTAAAATCATCTTTCATCATCCGTAGTTGGGGAGAATTTCCTTCCGGGCTTTTCTCCACGTACAAATACTTTGTCAGCACCACTGCGCTCCTGTTGGCAGTGAGGCTTTGTAGTGTGGTCATCTCGCCTGCTTCCTGACACACCGTGTTCTGCATCATTAACTCTCCAAGGTTAGTGCAACCTAAAGTCACCAGGAGCAAAGTCAGTAAGTTTGGGAGCAGGCAGGGGTAAAGGAAGTTAAGTACGTATGCTCAGTGTGCTAGCCCATGTGCAGATTCTGGAAGGGGAAGAGAGGGGGAGAGAGGGTGTCCAGGGGATTCCTTCCATCTGCCCATCTGGATGTGCTGTCTGCTGCTGCCACGCTCTGTGTTCTAGAAGGTGCCTTCTCCCACCAGCTCCTGTGCGCTCGGCTTCCTGCTGGGTTCCCTGAGGGGAGATCAGTGGGCAGGATGAAGGGAGGCCAGGGTGTTCGTTCTCCAGCCCCCTCCGTGCCGTCCCTCTGTCCCCAGCCACAGCTGTCTCCTGAAGTCCCTTCAGGTTCTGGTAACCACTCCTTCTCTTGTCCCATAGGATGGGGGTCAGCTCCCTGCTTGCCCAGCCCTGGGTGCTTCAGCACCTCTGCTCGGTCCCTGCCCTGCCGCCCTCTGCAGCCCACCCTTCACGTGGTTGCTCCGATGGCCCCTTCAGAGAGCCCTCTGCTCCCTGCTGGGCGCATGCCCTGAATGTACTTGAGCACGAGTGTCTCACGGAGGTCACGTGGGGTACGGCTAGGGAAACGTTCTCCAGCAGCCTTTTGAATGGCTGCATAATTCCCCATATTGCGTGTGTGGTGTTAGCATGTGTTTAACCTCCTACCATTGAGCAGTTGGTCACTGCTAGTATTTTTCACATCTTTGTACAGTGATTATGTCCTTTGGATAGATTTCTAGAATGGCCAAAGGACACGCCCACTTAAAGGTATCTCCAGTAGATCTTGGACAGAACTCTTGAAGCCTGCCCAGCCCAGGGGCAGTGGCCCTGCCAGCTTGAGGGCGCCACCCCCTGCGCCCGGTGTCTGGGATGTTCGGGAATCGTTAAGAAAGCAGACTCTGGCTGTGGGAGCTGAGGACAGCTGTTGGGCTGGAGGCCCCGGGCCTGGTTTGTTCCGGGCTGTGAGGGTGCTTGTTCCGTGGGCTCCGTGGCAGGTCTGCCTGAAGTGCCCTGGCCCTTCTCAACAGGAGACGTCTGAGAAATCGCAGCCCAGCTCGGCCACTCCCCAGGAGTGTGACGCCGGCCCGTCGTGGAGGCCCTCTGAGCTCTGGCCCCCAGAGTCGTGGGAAGTGGGGCTTGCACGGGATGAAAAGTCTAACGTGCCCGCCGCTGCGCCCAGCCCGTCCTGGGTGAGACGCCGTGGCCGCGTCTGCCTTCTCGGCCGCACGCGCACACCCGCAGAAGGGCTTGGTGCTTTGTTGTCTGTGCGACTTTGCCTCCCCCGGCCCTGGCCCCAAAGCGGCATTTGTCAACTCCCTCAGATGCAGAGTGCTCTGTCTGGCTACTTGCGGCTGGGAAGCCATTCAGGCTTAAAATATTTCTTAAAATGAAACTCTTGCCGTTCCAGTTCTTGGCTTTTCTAGGGGAGCCGGAGGCCGACCTTTACGCCTGTCCCGGCCGCCCCGACGGGCAGGCCCAGCACGCGGAGGGCGGACGCCGTTGCCTTGCGCCTTGCGTGTGCCTGGAGCGCGGTCTCGGTCTCGGTGCTGAGCCGGTCACTGCGCGAGTGTAGTTGGTGTGCCCTTCCCAGTTCCCCCAGGCAGCGGAGCTGCTCTGTCCCCCGCGGCCCTGCGCAGCGTCTGCAGTCGGCTGCTTCCCCTGCAGGCTCCTCTTCCCCAGGTCCAGGCCTTTGTTTTGTCTTCCTCCTGTTCCTGTCTTGTGTGCTGCAGGAGCCTTTCTTCGGGACCCTCTTCCGGTAACAGAGGCCACACTCCCCGCCCTGCTGGCACAGGGGGAGGTGACAGCGAGTGAAGAGTCACCTTCTCTTCACTTGCCAGGTGGCGAACGAGGCGCTGAGTCTGCACCGTCTGCCTGTCCCCTCCCCCGGCCTTCGCCAAGCACACCCAGCGTCAGCAGCTACATTCAGCAGGCGCTCACTCATTCCACCAGCCGCACACGTGCACCCGGCCTCGTCTGGGCCAGGCACTGGAGCTCACCGTGCAGAAAGATGTCGCCCCTCTGTTCACTGCTCACCCATTCAGCCAGCCGGTGTGCAGGAGAGCCCTGTGTCAGTCCTAGCACTCGCTTGCGAACAATGGAACCTGCTCTAGCCGGCTGAAGCAGACGCAGAAGTCGTTCCGGGATGCCAAGTGCTGCGCACCGTCTGGGAGGCCCAGAGAACCCGCGGCACAGGCAGGGCCAGCACCCGCCGAGTCGTCCGCGCTGCTCCCTGGAGACTGTTCCACTGGACATTGGCTTCCACTGGGCTCATGCCCCGCGGCTGCCCCTGCACGCTGCGTGTCCGCTGCCCTCGCCAGGAAGACGTCAGAGTGGCCATGTCCTCACCTCACAGGCTTCCGATGGAGTTTCTGCAGGGGAACGGCCTCCTGGCAGTGAGGCCCCATGCCCCACGCAGCATGCATGGAGCTGTGACAGGGAGCTTCTCTGCTGTTCCTCAGGGAAGGGGGCTCCGGGGGAGGGATGTGCCTGAACTCCAGGCAGGGGGTCATGGCCAAAGCCATAACGCAAGCTTGCTGCCTCCTCCCCTCCCTCCAGACCTCCAGAGTCTGACTAGTCCGTGGTCCCTTCAGTCCGTAGCAGGCCATGCCCTGTAGCATTTGTTTACAAGGCTTTGGGCCTGCCTCCTTCCCCCGCCCACCAGGAATGTCCCCATCGGGGTGGGAAACAGGGAGAACACACAGCACGGTTCCTAAGGATGCCTGAATGCCCACTCGCCTCCTCAGAGACCTGCCGCCGAGACTCTCCTTGTTAGGAAGCATCAGAGCAGAGCTGCCCGGGCTGTCAGTGGGCGCTGGAGGCTGTGACATGTGTCTGGCTGCAGTTTCCAGGGGCCTGGTTTGTCTGTATAAACTGGAAAAATCTAGAGTAGTTGCTGGGGCCCCTGGGGTTACGCCACCCGGACACTCATCAGTCGCCTCCTGCCGAGCGCTGCACGCAAGGATCCCGGGAAAGGAGCGGTGGCCTGGCAGCTGGTGCCTCTGCGGGTGGGGGTAGGGTGGGGCTTGGAGATAGGGCTCTTCCCTGGGCAGCTCTCGAGGTGCAGACCCCTGCCAGCCTCGTGAAACAGCCTCCTGCAGTGAGCATGCGTGCAAGGCTGGGTTAGAGCAGACCTGGAGGTCCTTGAAGGGCACAGGGTAAGGGCAGCTGCCCTCCATTGAAGGCCTGCCCTGGCCGGGCACCTGATACGTGCCGTAGCTCCGTGGATCCTCCCAGCCTGGGGATGTTATGGCCCCTGTTTTACTTACGGAGGAAACTGAGGACTGGGGAGGTAAGGCCACACAGCCTAAGCCACACGGGTGGCGTCTGATGGAGCCAGCGAGTCGGTCTCCAAGGCTGATGTTCATTCGTCAGGCTGTGCTGCTTCGCCTCCCCCCAGGCTGAGGCCTGGGAGTCTGAGGCGCAGAGGGTTGAAGTGACCTGCTCAAGGTCACACAGTGAGCCTGTGACATTGCTGGGCTGAGACTCCGGAGCCTGCTCCTTCAGGATGGTGAGTGACGTGTGGGTGACGTCCCTGCTCCTCTCTGACGGGGCAGAGGCCGGAGCCCCAGGGAGCGTGTGCGAGTGGGCTGCGTGCAGGGCACCAGCTGCTGCCTGTGCTCTGTGAAAGTGGGAAAGAAAACTCCTGATGGAGCAAATGCAGCGACCTCCAGAGCTGGCCCATCCTGCCTGGGATGCAGATGGGCTGCTCATTCCCTTAGGCGGAGGGAGGGAGCTGTGGCCTTGGACTGGAGAGCCCCTGGCCACCAGGCTGTTGGTGTTATAATAGAAACGCAAAGTCCAGGCCACGGGAGACCCCTCCGTGCGGTCCCTGAGGGCACAGAGGCAGGAGAGCACTGTGGGCAGAGCACTGTGGGGGGGGGCGGGGAATTAGGGCAGGGCTGGGCTGCCAGAGCTGACGCCTCCCTGGACTCGCCCGGCTGAGCTGGTCTAGAAGGACCCTGAGTGCAGCCCGCACAAGGAACATGGCACATCCACGGGGACCTTGGGGAACGGTTCTGCAGCTGTTCAGCAAATACTGGCTGTGCATTTAACTGGGCCCGGGGAAAGGCATACATTCCATGGAATCTCAGTGCAGACCTGCTAATTTCACCATGTTGGGGGGGGGTGGAGAGCGTGCACGGTGCCACTGGAATAGTGGGCACCATCTGTCTTCTGTTTCTCTTAACGTGTGCTTGCCCAGAGTGCGTGAGAATCAGGAACGGGAGATTTTAGTCGCACGGCTTCATGGGCTGTGTGCACGTTGCCTTCCGGTGTTACTGAGCCCTGAACGTGAGCCGGCTGCCTGGTCTGGGCTCAGCCAAAGAGACGACAGCCCTCCCTCTGATGACAGACAGCACTGAGGACACCAAGCAGCTGGAGGGTGGCGGGTACTGGAGTCGTCACTCCGGCCTCGGAAGCTGCTGCCTGTGGCCGGTTCACTTGCTGCCTCCTTCGGTCGTTGGCCTGGGTGCCTTTTGCCCACCCCACTGACTGTGAGCCGGCCTCTGGTCGGATCAGACCCCACTGCCCTGCCTGACTTGAGATGTGGCCTCCCCGTCATGGGGCAGCCCCCGGGCACTCCACGGGCAGGGCAGTGAGGGCTCAGCCTCCTAGTGCATACACACAAACGTACACGTACACACACATGATCCATACAGTCACACAAATGCATGTTCTTCCCAGTTAAAAATAACACATTAAGTTCTGGAGCATACCATAGAAATAAGGGCAGGGCTTTGACTTCCAAATTCAGTGACCTCAATTGGGTCACTGAAGAGCTGTCTGCCTCAGTTTCCCTACCTGACAGCAGATTGAGTTTGAATATATCAGGTACTAGAGAAGCTGCTTCCGGCCCACAGATAAGTTTTATTCGGCTCACTCAGGCCTTTGAAACAACTTTTATTTGTTGCCAACACTTAAAAATAGGAAGATTCTATCTGCCTAATAGGCAGCTAGTCCTGGAGATCGGCGCTTGCCCCATGGCGAGATCAGCGGGAGAGGAGAAGCAGCCTCCACTTTCTTTAGAGCCGCGCCCTCCATTTGCCACAGGCCCCACCGCACCCTGCCGCCTCCCTGACTGCCATGTCCACCGTCAGTTGCCATTTGCCATGGTGCTTGCACTCTGGGTTTGCTGATAGTTAACAGGAAAGTGGGAAATAGCTCATAACTTTGCCTCCATCTAAAGAAGGAGGACAAAGAATACATGTTTTAAGAATTTGTGAAGAAGACTCCAAAGGCAATCACAGCAAGAACAAAAATAAATAAATGGGACCTGATCAAACTAAAAAGCTTCTGCACAGCCAAAGAAACAGTCTCCAGAGCAAACAGACAACCGACTGAATGGGAGAAAATTTTTGCATACTACACATCTGATAAGGGGCTGATAACTAGAATCTATTTAGAACTCAAGAAAATCAGCAAGAAAAAATCAAACAACCCTATCAAAAAATGGGCAAAGGACATGAACAGAAACTTTTCAAAAGAAGACAGAAGAATGGCCAACAAACATATGAAAAAATGCTCAGCATCTCTAATCATCAGGGAAATGCAAATCAAAACCACAATGAGATATCACTTATCTCCAGTGAGAATGGCCTTTATCAAAAAGTCCCAAAATAATAAATGTTTGCATGGATGCAGAGAGATAGAAATCATACACTGCTGGTGGGACTGCAAACTAGTGCAACCTCTGGGAAAGCAATATGGAGATACCTTAAAGAGATACAAGTAGATCTATCGTTTGATCTAGCAATCCCATTACTGGGCATCTACCCAAAAGAACAAAAGACATGCTATAAAAAATATATCTGCACTCGAATGTTTATAGCAGCACAATTCACAATTGCAAAGATGTGGAAACAACCCAGTGCCCATCAATACATGAGTGGATTAATAAAATGTATATGCATACCATGGATTACTATTCAGCTATAAGAAACAATGGTGATCTAGCACCTCTCGTATTTTCCTGGATAGAGCTGG
This sequence comes from Microcebus murinus, assembly GCF_040939455.1. NCBI lineage: Eukaryota > Metazoa > Chordata > Mammalia > Primates > Cheirogaleidae > Microcebus > Microcebus murinus. Next base: position 40,172,650 of record NC_134124.1, read on the forward strand.
AGCCCATTCTACTAAGTGAGTTATCCCCAAAATGGAAAAACCAGCACCACATGTACTCACCAGCAAATTGATTTCACTGATCAACACCTAAGTGGACACATAGGAATAACATTTATAGGGCGTCAAGCAGATGGGAGGGGGGAGAAGGGAATGGGTATATACATACATAATGAGTGCAATATGCACCATCTGGGGGATGGACACACTTGAAGCTCTTACTCGGGAAGGGGGCTAGGCAATATATGTAACCTAAACATTTGTACCCCCATAATATGCTGAAATAAAAAAAAATCAAAATACATGAAAACAAAACAGGGACCATGACATCCAAATATTTTTCTAGCTCATTTTTTCTACAGATGCATGATTGATTTGCAGTAGGTGAATTCTGGCTTTATCCATCCTTCATCACAATACATATAAAATATAGTGAGAATAGTTATAACAGCAAAAAATTAATAGTTGTCTAAATCTGTCCTTAAAGTCAGAATTGAACTTGGTTCCCAACCTCTGCTCTTATCCATGTGTTTATAGAAAAATTGGAAATATTTTACTTGTAACCAACTTGATTTTCACCCTAGGTTATCTTTTGTATTTTAAATGCTCCCCTGGCAGTTGTATTCTATATGGGAATAGCTGCTTGAAGGACAGACCCTTTACTGCCTTGAAACAGACTGGCTGTCAGTGCTGCTACTTATGAACGTGAGCAGGTGGCTTAGTCTCCCATTTCTGAAACGGGAGTAATAGCTGTCCTACTTGAGTAAGGTAATGCTTGGGAAATCACTGTGGAAACTTACAGAAGTGGTAGGGATCCTTTTGAAGGGCAGCATTTGAAAATAAAGGAAGAGAGAAGAAATTGCACTGGACTACGTACTAAATGCCAAAGCTTTGTCAGGCACTTAACATATATATGTTAGCTCCTTTAATGCTCTGACAAAGGTATTGTGGTCTCCATTCCATGAATGAGAAAACTGTGATTCAAAGATGTACCCTCTGACGTGTGTGATGTTCAGATCTGGTAAATGGTGGCATCTGGGTTTGAATTCAACTTTAATTCTAAAGCTTATACCGTTTCCACTACCATGTGCTGTCCAATATTTTATAAAATATTTGATACAAGGTAGATTTCTGTTATCCGGTGATCTGAAATACAGGTTGGAAGTTAGGCTTTGAGAAACCTTTAAAGTGGCCCTTCAAAGGTTATAAGGGATGGCAAATGTGTGCCTTCTGTGACAGATATCCACAGACTTCTGGCCCCCAAATAAACCACATGGCTGTGTCTTTGGGGGTTCTATCACATCCAGAAGTTCCCTTATTTGTTCTATGAGAGGGCTAGATGAAATGATTTCTGAAGTTTTACCAAGCTCCAGCATTCTGATGGTAAGAAGGAAATAAAACACATATAAATTAATTCCTTCCTTCCTCCCTCCTTCCCTTCCTCTCTTCCTTCCTTCTTTCCTTCCTCTTTTTCTCCTTCCTTTCCAGAAGTATAAAGTAAACACCTCTTGGACACCAGGTACTGTCATCAAGCTCAAGAAATATATTTGCTAGAATTTTCTTTATTCATTTTTCTAATGTGGAATACATTTAAGAGCCTGGAGTAGCAGAACTTCTTAGAGGAAGAGATAATTACTTTCCCACTGAAGCTTCCTGCCAACCCTCTTGAACTTGCTTCTAAACATATTGTAAAATTAAGTTTACAATTATGAATCTAAACTTTAAAAAAGAAAATGAAAATATGCCTGAGGACAATCAAGGAAGAACTAGTACTTTTAATAAAATATCATTGTTGCGAATATTAGCCTGATCGTGCTGATAATCTTCTGAAATTTCAGATCTTAAAAATGCAAAATTCCTCCTGTCACAACCTTTTCTCCAGCTGTATAAGCCATAAACACTTAGAACTAGTATGTCTCCATTATTCATGGGTTCGTAGTATAGAACCAAATTGTATTCTGGCAACGGAAAACCAAATATACACTTCTACGGTATTGCGTTTCTTGATAGAGTAAAACAAAACAAGCCCCCTGAACATTTTTTTGTCTTTTTGGAGAAATAATATCCTGAAGCGTGTTAAACAGAGGAAAACCATGTGAAAGCCAGTGTTTTCCAATATGCACAAACCCTGCATCTGTGCCGGTTTCCAAAGCAAACTCCTAACCTGTTTTGCTGCCTTTGTGGAGTTTGATTAGTATGATTAAATAGAGTGGGCTTTCAGGAACACTGGAAACCTCCCAGATGGATGCCACACAGCACAGCTAATATGTTTCTTCCAGGTGTAGTCTCAGAAGAGGGTTTCTGTTTACAAGTTACACTGGCCTGAATGACCAAGGAGAAAGTGCTTTTAACAAGACCGAGTGGTGATCCTGATATTTTGCTCTTTAGTTAATGATGTGGATCTTATTACTCAATAGGCTTTTTGTTTGTTTGTTTGATTGTTTGTTTTTGAGAGTCTCACTTTGTTGCCCAGGCTAGAGTGAGTGCCATGGCATCAGCCTAGCTCACAGCAACCTCAATCTCCTGGGCTCAAGCAACCCTGCTGCCTCAGCCTCCTGAGTAGCTGGGACTACAGGCATGCACTAGCATGCCCGGCTAATTTTTTCTATATATATTAGTTGGCCAATTAATTTCTTTCTATTTATAGTAGAGACGGGGTCTCGCTCTTGCTCAGGCTGGTTTTGAACTCCTGCCCTCAAGCAATCTGCCCGCCTCGGTCTCCCAGAGTGCTAAGATTACAGGTGTGAGCCACCATGCCCAGCCTCAATAGGCTTTTTGTAAATGAGATGCTCATTTAAAAGTCATTTCACTTGCAGGGCTTTCCCTCTCTTTGAGAGGTTTGCTTTCTCTGACTTTGAAATGCAGTGAAAGCCCTTTAGGAGAAAAAGCCCTCTCATCGAAGATTTCAGATACACCTGGACCGTATCATGCCCCTGAATCCTAACCACTGCATAGAAAAGGCCTGGGGTGGCACCATTAGCCTTTCAGGTCAATAGCCTCCTCCCCTCGGCCCCACCTACCACCCCATTCCCATCACAGAGAATTTCTGGCTTCCTCGTGTGTGTGATTTACTACTGGGTAAACTGTGCAATCTTACGGTTGCTCCCAAAGGTTCAGTCAGATGGTGCTTCCGGACTAGAGAATTCTGTACTCATATAACTCACTGTGCACCATCCAAACGCTTTCTTCAGAGCTTCATTCTGAAGGTGACGAATGTCATGGAATATTTGCATTTTCTGAACCTTGTGTGAGCAGGAACTAACGTGAACAGACTTTCCCTCACGGGTTTCATCTTGTCAGCAGTGAAGGAATATCCCTGGCAGGCACTGCCAAGTACCTGGATGACTCCTCCAGGGGGTGTTATTTTCCAGATGAAACCAGAGTAAGGAAAGTCATCAAGCTAAAATGGCAGAGCAGGAATTTGAACCTAAGCTTTCCAGAGTAGAGTCTGTGGTCCCTCAGACCCTCCTTCTCTCCGTGCAGCAACACTCTGAAAGACGGTGCGACTCTCTGGGCACTCCTGGCTTTCACGTCACTCGTGCTCGTGTGACCGGAGTAAGACAGTTGTACTAACGACCGACAGTAAGTGCTTCCTCTTAGGAGCCACTGAAAAGTAGTAAGCAACAATTCATAGTACCCGAATCTGACGGTTAGATGGAGCTCCTAAAGGCTACCAGGTTTTCTTTTGTTTGGGAAACTTAGCTGAATCGGTGACGATCTGAGTCTCCTAAAATATTTTCTGTGGTAGCAAATGCTTGTGTTCTAAGGGGGTAACGTTGTGAAGTGGGTGGGAGCAGTCATGAGAGTCAGCTAGAGCTCGGTGCAAATCCCAGGTCTGCCACCCACCTGTGTGCTGTGTGACATTGACTTGTGTATGTAACCTGTGTAAAACTTAGTTGTTCATCTGCAAAACAAGAGAAATAACTCCCCTCACTTGATAAGGCGGCTGTGAGGATTAAAGCAACACAAGACTGACTTAGCCCAGTGCCTGGGCTATTTTTAATGCTCAATAAATGTGAGCTAACTTTACAACCTTACAGACTCTGGGTTAATCCACGGAACCTGTGACTCAGTAATGCCGAAGATATTATTTGGTGAGAAAGCTTGTGGCTTATTTTCTTGCACCTATTACCTCCCTGTCTGTCCATAACTGTCATCTATATCCATCTATTTTTTACTGAGCAGATGGAAGAGAGAGAGAGGAAAGTTTCATTTGGCAGTGCAGACACTTAAAACATGTTATTTTAGTGTCCCTGTACCAAGTGCCCACTGGCTGCTACCCCAGATAACAAAAGTAAAAGGCAAAGCAAGTTATTTTGGCTCAGGTTACTTTGTGTTGATGTAGCCTTGGGAAGATTCGCGTACACAGAACAATATGTATTACGTTTTCTTTATCCTGAAAGTATAAACACATGCTTTCCTAGAAGGTAAATATGGGTGGGGTGGGGGTGGGGAGTGATGTGTTTTCCTTGTGTTGAGGGATTGGAGTAGGGGTGACAAAATAGGAAAAGCTAATTAGTAATGCTTGATAGACACTGTTGAACTTTGATTCAAAAGGGAAAAACAACTGTGCTACCAAAAAAATCCTGTGAAGTAAAGCAATGAAACAAATTCTCCAGGTAATTGGAAATATATTCATGTCAGGTCTGTGTTGAGTGTGGAACTATAGTTCATAATGAATATTTAGAATTAATTATACTGTTGTAGGCACTCACAGTTTCCATGTCTTGAAGGAGCACTAATGATTTCTGCCAGCCTTTTCTTCCTCTGCTTTAGGTGAACTGATTGACAGGTGATTGCTTTTGGCAAGAAACAGGAAATTGACCAAGTAAAAGTGCAAATATTTTTTATTTTGAATTACGAGTAGATTGCTTATGTGTTCCTTTTTACATTCAGGTTTGCTTTTGGCTGCCAATATAGGTTACGAGCGCTTCGTGACGTGAAAAGCAACACATCAACATTAATTTTTGTACCTTGAGTTGTGAAACGGAAAGAAACTCTTGATCATTTGAAAGACATTAATTTCCTAAAACACTAATTTACATAATTATGGACTATGGTGATAATTCTTTTATTATGTACAGAAATAAAAGCAAAATAGCCTTTTTTTTTTTTTTTTTTTTTTTTTGAGACAGAGTCTCACTTTTGTTGCCCAGGCTAGAGTGAGTGCCGTGGCGTCAGCCTAGCTCACAGCAACCTCAAACTCCTGGGCTCAAGCGATCCTCCTGCCTCAGCCTCCCGAGTAGCTGGGACTACAGGCATGCACCACCATGCCCGGCTAATTTTTTGCAAAATAGCCTTTTAAAAAGCATTTTCATGCATTTCAGATGAGCTCTCCCCAGAGTAGCCTTTCAGTGCCAGGGGTTACATAGAGAGCTCTTTACATCATGCAGTGGAAAACAATAGGGAAGAAGAATCTACTCACAAATGCAGAAGAAGATGAGCCTTAGAGGAGAAAGAGGTTGTGAAAATAATCGAGATACCTCACCTGCAAGCCAGAATCTTCTTACTTGAAACGTGTCCTGTAGTGCAGTACTTACAAGTAATGTCAGGTAAGAACCCTAATAACTTCGTTTTTCGTGTTGCAGAAAGCAGAAGCCACTGGAGAGCAATGGCCAAGAGGCAGACCTAACTGGGTGAGGAATAAGATGTCATTTATATGGGTTTTTTTGTAAAGAAAGAGTTCTGTTCTGGAGCCTCCTGAGGGAAAGCGGCCCCTTGATTCTGGACGTCTGGCCCCCAGAGCCATGGAAGAATAAGTTTCAAGCTGCCTTGTTTGTGGAAATCTGATACAGAAGCCCTGGGAAACTAATACAGTGAGCTAGGAGGACTAGATTCTCCAGCAACTGTGGTTATTTTGTAATAGATCATTAGAGATCCCTCTGTAATCCTCTGCCCTTTTCTCTTCCTAACTTTCCATACTGCACTTGATTGTGAGATTAAAACAGTTAAGAGCTAGCCTGAAAAAAATCTGTCTATCTGTATTTATATATAAAATAAAAAAATAAAAAATGTGTTATATATTTTAAAAATTCTGTTTTTTTTGGCCGGGCTTGGTGGCTCACACCTGTAATCCTAGCTCTCTGGGAGGCCGAGGCGGGCGGATTGCTCGAGGTCAGGAGTTCGAAACCAGCCTGAGCAAGAGCGAGACCCTGTCTCTACTATAAATAGAAAGAAATTAATTGGCCAACTAATATATATAGAAAAAATTAGCCGGGCATGGTGGCTCATGCCTGTAGTCCCAGCTACTTGGGAGGCTGAGACAGAAGGATTGCTTGAGCCCAGGAGTTTGAGGTTGCTGTGAGCTAGGCTGACGCCACGGCACTCACTCTAGCCTGGGCAACAAAGCGAGACTCTGTCTCAAAAAAAAAAAAAAAAAAAAAAAAAAAAAAAAAAAAAAAATTCTGTCTTTTTAATGGGAAAAGTTGGATTCATTAATTAAATGAATTTCTATATTCTGGTTTGATGAATCTTTGGAAGGGTTAATGTAAGTGACAAAGTCTCACCACTGCTTACCATTAGGCTCCAGGTTTTCACTCACAACACTGTCCTCTCCTTAGGTGACTCCTTTTTCTTTCTTTTATCAACATCAAAAGAGTCTCCACTCTTCCTTCTGCTGGAGCAACAATGAAATGGCTTGTTTAGTAGGTTGAGTAACTAAAGTTAAGGGGTACTAGGAAGCCTTGGAAATTGCTTACAAATGGTGATAAAATTCAGATGAAATATGTATGAGACAACTTTACAATGTTTTCTTTCTCCCCTTCCCGATGGCTTTGTTTTGGACACAACTCGTTTTCTAGGTGGCTTCTGTTTTCTTTCTCATGTTAGCTTTTTTAGGAAGTAAAGGTTTAATTTGCAGTTTCGCTTGGTTCCTTTAGTAATCACTCTACTTAGTGACATTGGAGATATCCAGAAAGTGCACTTGGTCCCATAGGCACACAGATCCTGTATCTTTTGAGGCCAGAAATTCAGTGATGGCTGCACCACTTCACTCATTGTACCACTTGAACCTTGTTCCCTTTGTTGCTAAATTGTTACAGCGGGTGACCACTGAGGACAAACGAGCGGCACACGGAGAGTCGCAGATTCAAGGTTTATTCACTGGCGGGCTCCGAGGGGCCTCGCCACCAAATTCTGAGCACTATCTACTGGGTTTTTCCCATTTTTATTAAGTTGGGGTGGCCTGAGGGCTGGAATATCAGGTGTAGGTTAGTTGATGTGTCAGGTAATAGGTTAATGTTATGCTGATGCGCCAGGCGATAGGTTTAGGGTTATGCTGATGCCGGAGATAGACCACACAGGCTAGCGTTACCCTGGAGTGGGTCTTCCGTGAGGAGGGGGTCTCCGGAGCCTGATCCCAAGCAATGGCCCGGGTCTCCCTTATCAAAATGACCCTCATTCTTCTAGTCTGTCTTTCCCACTGACAGAGGAGAAAAGTTTTAGAAATGAGTTAAACATTTCAGAAGAAGTATAAAGGCCCACCGTTGTCCGAGATGGGTTCTTCTTTTCTTTTCCTTTTCCTCGTCCTGAGTTTATTCTTTGTGCTTCATTGCTTCTGAGGTTTCTTTCCTGCTATGCTGGGTTATGTTTTCCTGTTAGTTTGCCATTCCTCTCTCCTCTAGAGTTCTGTGTCACTTTCTATTTATGCTTTGGTATTGCCTTTGTTGAATTTGTTCATCTCGTAGTTTCCCTCTGCTTGACATGTATTGGGGTCAGACTTCTTAGCACAAGGAAATGGGATGGTCTTTAGATTAAAAACATCTGTGTTACAGTATAACCTTAAAGTAAGAGTATTTTACTCAACCTTCTGCTCGATAAATGAATTTTCTACAAACGTACTCACCAGGTGATGATCGTCTAGCCTCACCCACTACCTAGGAAGGCCGCGTCTGCCTTCGTGGAAAGCTCTGAACATTAGAAAATTCTTCTCTCTGACTCCCTGTAAGTTCTATCCACCGTCTCTAGGCCTCCCTCCTGGGAATGTACAGAGTAATTCTTTTCACTTTCACTCATGATGGCCCTTCAAATATTTGAGGATGATTAACATATACTCCTTGTTGTCTTTTCTAGTTAACAGAAAAGAAGCCAAAATCTGTAAAATAATTTAAAGAGGTTCATTTTGAGTCCAATTTGAGGAATAGAACCCAGGGAGGCACACATTGGTTTGGCCCAAAAAGGTGGGACACCGTGAAGGAGGGGGAGGGCTTACAGGTTATAGGTGGGTTTAAAGATTCTTTGGCTTGTAATTGGCTAAAGACATGAAGCTTTGTCTAAGGCTTGGAATGTTTTAACATAAGGAGCTGTTCTCAGAGACGAGACACCTGACATAGATTTGTTGTGTAAATGTAGGACCTGCATCACCAGGAACCACACCTGCCAGCACACAGATCTCAGACGTCTCAGCCTTTGGGGCTGCGAGAAAATAAATTTGTCTAAGCCACCTTGTCTGTGGTATGTTGTTATGACAGCCCCGGCAGACGGAGGCAACCGTCTTCTAGGTACCACAACACCGCTATGCTCCTAGAATGCTTTGCTTCACACCTGGAAAGCACACAGCCCCCAGGGAAGAGCTTTTCTGCACCTGCTGTAAGCCGAAGCCACAGCTACTGCAGAGCTGCCAGGCTCCTGCAGCGGGGACAGCCTGGCCCACAGCAGCCACATCCCACCTTCCTCTGTCTCCGTCCCTCGTCTGCATCCTCTGACCTCTCACTTTGTGTACGACCCAACCAGCTATTTATTAGTATTTCTGTCCACTCCTAAAACACTTCCACCAACAATCTGGCCAACTTCATTCACCCCAGTCTTCTACGGGACCCTGCTTCGCCCTGATTCCCAGGTCTAAGGGCGAGTACAGCCACAGACCCTTAACAGGGCGGGCTATCGGGTCAGAGTGCCTAGATGTGGGGCCCAGCTGTGCCCTTGCTGAGGTTAGTGTCTGGAAGCCTCGGCTGCCGCATCTGTGAATAGACACGAACGAGTCACAGCGCTCACCAAAGGGCTCTAGACACGTAGTGCTCTGCACCTCCAGCACGCGTCCCCCCCCCCGCACGCGTCCCCCCCCCACGTGTCCCCCCTCCGGCACGCGTCCCCCCCCCCGCACGCGTCCCCCCCACGTGTCCCCCCTCCAGCACGCGTCCCCCCCCCGCACGCGTCCCCCCCCCGCACGCGTCCCCCCCCCACGTGTCCCCCCTCCGGCACGCGTCCCCCCCCCCCGCACGCGTCCCCCCCCCACGTGTCCCCCCTCCAGCACGCGTCCCCCCCCGCACGCGTCCCCCCCCACGTGTCCCCCCCCCCGCACGCGTCCCCCCCGCACGCGTCCCCCCCTCCGGCACGCGTTCCCCCCCACGAGTCCCCCCCTCAGGCACGTCCCCCCTCCGGCACGCGTCCCCCCCTCCGGCACGCGTCCCCCCCCCCGCACGCGTCCCCCCCTCCGGCACACGTCCCCCCATCTGGCACGCGTTCCCCCCCCCACGCGTCCCCCCTCCGGCACGCGTTCCCCCCCCCCGCACGCGTCCCCCCCTCCGGCACGCGTTCCCCCCCCCCCCGCACGCGTCCCCCCCTCCGGCACGCGTTCCCCCCCCCCTCCGGCACGCGTCCCCCCCCTCTGGCACGCGTCCTCCCCATCTGGCACGCGTCCCCCCTTCCAGAACCCGTCCCCTTCCGGCACCCGTCCTCCCCCCCCACCCCCGCCTCAGGCACCCGTCCCCTCCCCCCACCCGCCACCTCTGTCCCCGTCCCCCTCCCCCCCTCGCCTCCGCCCACCCATCCCCCCCATCCCCCCCCCCGCCTCCGTCCCCTCCCCCTCCTCCTCCCCCTCTCCCCCCATGGGCGCGGGGTGGGGGGGAAAGGGGGGGAGGCTGCGCTTCCCGGCGCTTGGGAAGACAGCACGTGGCCCTGGGGGCAGCAGCCAGTCCCAGTGCTTGCCGGGCTTTAGTGAGTGCCGGGACATCAACCTGGCTCACAGCAACCTCAATCTCCTGGGCTCAAGCGATCCTCCTGCCTCAGCCTCCCAAGTAGCTGGGACTACAGGCATGCACCATTATGCCAGGCTAATTTTTTGTATATATTTTTTTAGTTGGCCAATTAATTTATTTCTATTTTTAGTAGAGACGGGGTCTCGCTCTTGCTCAGGCTGGTTTCGAACTCCCGACCTCGAGCAATCCTCCCACCTCGGCCTCCCAGAGTGCTAGGATTACAGGTGAATCTTGGTTAATCTTTAACTTTGAGATAAACATTCTCTTATCCTATGACAAGGAACTGAGGCAGAGAGCTTGACAGCTTATGAGTGATAGAGCTGGTATTTGAATCCAGGAAGCCTGACTGCAGAAGTCTTGGCTATTTACTTCCTTATTGCTATGTAGAGAAATGAATCAATGCACCGCATCTATTAAGTATTTCAAACTGTGAATTGGAACACGAACATTAAAAAAAAAGTGGAGTGGAATGGTCTATCACATGTAGTAAGGATAAATATTTTGAGGAACTTATGTGTAGATTTTATAGGTGTGATTTTTTTTCTGTGTACTGACTCCAGATGTAAAATATATTTCTGTGGGTTGCAGCCAAAAGTTTCTAAGTCTCTATATAAGAGATCATACTTAAGGGTTTGACACCGATATTTTTTCTTTTTAAAGACAGATACAGGCTGGGCGCGGTGGCTCACGCCTGTGATCCTAGCACTCTGGGAGGCTGAGGCAGATTGATCGCTCAAGGTCAGGAGTTAGAAACCAGCTTGAGCAACTGCAAGACCCCGTCTCTACTAAAAATAGAAAGAAATTAATTGGCCAACTAAAAATATATAGAAAAAATTAGCCGGGCATGGTGGCGCATGCCTGTAGTCCCAGCTACTCGGGAGGCTGAGGCAGGAGGATTGCTTGAGCCCAGGAGTTTGAGGTTGCTGTGAGCTAGGCTGACGCCACGGCACTCACTCTAGCCTGGGCAACAGAGCGAGACTCTGTCTCAAAAAAATAAAAAATAAAAATAAAGACATACATAATTAAAGGGAAGACAGAATGGAGCAGATGGTGCTGAACTTAAAGGAATAACCCTAAAATGGTGGTATTCTAGGTCTTAGACTGCACTGGGTGGACAAGAGAAGGAAAGATGCTGGTGGGAGATGGGGGCGGGTGGGACCCAAATCTTTAAGTCTGTAGAAAATATGGAAGAGAATGATAGAGAAAACAATCCTCAATTTTTATTTCTTTTTCTTTTCTTTTTTTTTTTTCTTGAGACAGAGTCTTGCTCCGCCACTCAGGCTAGAGTGCCGTGGTGCAATCACAGCTCACTGCAACCTCAAACTCCTGGGCTCAAGTCATCCTTCTAGCTCAGCCTCCTGAGTAGGTAGGACTACAGGTGTGTGCCACCACACCTGGCTAATTTTTAAATTTTTTTTTTTATAGAAACAGGGTTTCACTATGTTGCCCAGGCTGATCTTGAACTCCTGTCCTCAAGCAATCATCCCACCTCAGCCTCCCAAAGTGCTGGGATTGTAAACTTCAGCCACCATGCCCAGCCTATTTCTTTAGAGAATGTAAGTCAGTTACCACTATAAGTCGTTTTTGGTTTGGAACAAACTTCTCTGAAACTCACTTTTCTATGCTTGTAAACAAGATACAGGACTTTCTATCTCTTATGTCTTTGTATTTTGTATATTAATTCCTGGTTAGTAATGTTGACTTAAGTATTATAAAATGTAAGTTGCTATTTTAAATTCCTCAAATTTTTCTTTCCCCCAGTTCCTCTTGTATGGATTGATGCTAATTTCCAGTGTTATGGGGAATTTCAGTTTTCCCTACAATGCAGCTGCTGTCCAAGACCTTGCCTGGTGTACCTCACACACACTGGTCACCTGTGACAGGGCTGAGCAAGGGCTGTGCAAGTCTCTGGTTACTTCTCACTGCTGGACTGTGGCTTGTGGGCCAGAAGGGAGGGCGGAGGAGGTGCCATCCCCTCTCCCAGGAGCCAGCTGTCCTTTAAATCTAGCATCACAGGCTGATCTTTAAACCAGCTCAGACCAGCTAGTCTCTATTTCTGTCCCATTTCCGTTTAGCACATCCTAGTTCTTACATACTCAAGATTTTGGCCTGGTGAGTTCTCCTTTCTATATAAGGTACCGTTCCTGTTTTTCCACTATTGTTTTATTCAGAGTGTACACTTAATTAAATTGAAGGGCCTGCCATTCCCTGAGGTCCGTGGTCTTCATGCCTTTGTGACGGACCCTTGCAAGTATAAATCAAACAACCTTTTAGATAGCATTATCTATCAAAGGTTAAATAGATATAACTTATCGTTATTGTCTTTTCTATGAGTTTATAGGAATATGCAAGAGTCTTGAGTCTTGACTTTTCTGTCACATCTCTAGTTAAAGTAGGTTTTAACTGGTCTTACCTAGGCTGCCAAGGCAGTTTTTATAAGTCACACTGACAGGTTCCAGGATTTGTGGAAGCATGAGTGTCATGCCTGGGAGAAGATGGCACTAAAGGTGACCGAGCCCTAAACACTTTCCTCATCAGGGCCAAGGAGGACAGTGAGTCATGGCTCTGCCTCACCATCTTCACTGCAAGATTGTATCTGTTCTCTAAAGATAATTCAAGGCAATTAAGTACTTTGTTTATACAAAAATGCATCTTAGCTACTTCATACTGAAATGTTGTTGCAGTCCCAGAGGTCTTTCTGAATCACAAACCTCTTTGATTTACTAAATTAGACTGCTATGGTGAACTAGGAAGTTTAACAACTTCTAAGGTGTGAGGGGAACAAAAAGTCAAGTTATTTACTATTCTTTCCCATATCATGAGTGAAACATGAGTTTCTGTCCCAAATTTTAAAGTATAAGGCCAGACGTGGTGGCTCATGCCTGTAATCCTAGCACTCTGGGAGGCTAAGGAGGGAGGATCACTCAAGATCAGGAGTTCGAAACCAGCCTGAGCAAGAGTGAGACCCCCGTCTCTACTAAAATAGAAAGAAGTTAATTGGCCAACTACATAGAAAAAATTAGCCGGGCATGGTGGCACATGCCTGTAGTCCCAGCTACTCAGGAGGCTGAGGCAGAAGGATCACTGAGCCCAGGAATTTGAGGTTGCTGTGAGCTAGGCTGACGCCACAGCACTCACTCTAGCCTGGGCAACAAAGTGAGACTCTGTCTCAAAAATAAAAAGTATATTATAGAACAGTTCCTCTCATCCATTATGAGCATCTATTTTGGATGTCTAGCTCATTTAAATCTTAATTAATAATTTTTGGTTTAAATTTAGTTTTTTTTTGTTTTTGTTTTTTTTTGCTTTTTAGACATAGCAATAAATTTATTTTGTTAATGAATACTTATATAGTAACTTAGTTCTGTTTATTACCAGAAAAAACATTCTGAATAAAGAACAGAAAATAAGGCTGTGGAAATAGTATATGATTGGAATTTGGGACTAGTCTAAATGGATTAAAACTGTTAAGAAGTTACTGATGGCCGGGCGCGGTGGCCCACGCCTGTAATCCTAGCTCTCTGGGAGGCCGAGGCAGGCGGATCATTTGAGCTCAGGAGTTCAAAACCAACCTGAGCAAGAGCGAGACCCCGTCTCTACTATAAATAGAAAGAAATTAATTGGCCAACTAATATATATAGAAAAAATTTGCTGGGCATGGTGGCGCTTGCCTGTAGTCCCAGCTACTCACTCGGGAGGCTGAGGCAGCAGGATTGCTTGAGCCCAGGAGTTTGAGGTTGCTGTGAGCTAGGCTGACGCCACAGCACTCACTCTAGCCTGGGCAACAGAGCGAGACTCTGTCTCAAAAAAAAAAAGTTACTGAGACTGGGAGAGAAAAGCCAGCCCTAATAGTCCCTTTAAAAAGTGTAGTATTTACAAACAATTTTTCTGACCTGGGAGGAGAAGTCACTATACATAACTTTGAAAAACCAAACAAAGCCGTTGAGCTGGCACTTACATTACTGTCCTAGGGCCACTGTAACAACCACAGATTGGGCGGTTTAAATGACAGAAATCGATAGTCTCAGTTTTAGAGGCTAAAAGACCACAATCAAGGTGTCATTCGAATCATGCTCACTTCGAACCCTGCAGGCAGAGTTTTCCCTGCTTCTGGTGGAAGCCATCAATTGTCGGTGTCCCTCAGTCCCAGCTTCATCGCTCCAATCTCTGCCTCTGCCAGTGTCCAAATTCTTGGATCATAAGGTCACTAGTCATATTGGATTAAGTGTCCACTTTGCTCTAGTATGCCGCATCTTAATCAAGCTAATTACATCTGCAACAAGCTTGTTTCCAAATGAGGTCAAGCCTCAATCAAGTACCTGGGGTTTAGGATTTCAACATATGGTTTTTTGAGGGGGTACAATTTCAGCCATAGCAGTACTAAATACTGTTATTCATAAGACTGAGAATTTTACTACAATTTCATTTGACAAATTTATCGAGTACCAGGCATTGCACTGAATGCTGGGAATACAGGATGAGCAAAACCAGATATGGTTCTTGCCCTCAAGGAATTTACAGCCTAGCAGACAAGACAAACATTAATTAGAGAATCACAGGAAAGAGGAAGGTGATGTGAACTTGAGGAATGTGATGACTAAAACACAGCTCAGTAAGAGCGTCTAGTAAAGGAACTTGATGTATGCTGGGAGGGGGGCACGAGTAGGAGAAGTGATGCTTGAACCGATGTCTGAATAACCGCAGTGCTGAACACCGAGTCCTTTTCATGTATTGCCTCATTTGGTCTTTACAATAGCTCTATGGGGTAGGCAATATTATTCCCATTTTAAAGAGAAGGAAACCGAGGTATAGAGAACTTACCCAAGATCATATCTTGAAAGTAGCAGAATTGAGAGGATGATAGAGAATGAGAATCATCATAACCTCTGATATTCTAATTTGATCATAATATTTTACTAATGTCTTTGATCCTCTCTCTCCTCTTCCCCGCCCCCACACCACTTGTGTATTTTCTCTGCTGTTAGCTTTGTCCACTAGAAACCCTTTGATGTGTGGGCATTTCCCAACTGAGTCATCTGTAGCATACTTGTGTAATTTGAGTCCAGTATCTGGCCGAATTAGACTGTAGTATTACAATTCACCAGGAGAGGGCAACTGTCCCATTATTAGATCCTTGGTTATGTGTCCTGAATTATATGAACAATTTAAGAATTAAGATTACAAGTTAATCAAATATTTCCTGTGGTTACAGATTCTTTATTGAATCTTTAGTAATTAGATTGGGGATAATTTAGATTGGGCTTGAGGACTGAACTCTGATCTTTTTCTTTTGCTAAAAACTCCTTCCTAAGGAGGCCAGCTGGGTCAGGCTGACAAACACTAAACTCCCACTAAGCGGCTTTTGTTAACCAAATAAAGCGGTGGTTTACTTCCCAACCTGATTCTGGTATGGCATTAACATCACCTAAAAGATAAGAAGCCCCTGTCTTAACTCAAGCATCCTAGCAGATGCCTATTTGTAAATTTAAAGCATCTTAAGACACTCTTAAAGCATCCTGCAGGCGCCTATTGTAAATTTAAAATGTCCTTCTGTCTGGACTTCCCAGAGTGCTCATACCCTTATCTTAAAATAAGCATATCCTTTCTGGTCTTCTAGATAAAGTCTAACTCTCTCAGCCAATTGCTAGCCAAAGAATCTTTAAACCCACCTATAACCTGTAAGCCCCCCTCCCCCACTTCGAGATGTCCCACCTTTTTGGGCCAAACCAATGAGTGCCTCTCATGTATTGATTTGTGACTTTGCCTGTAATCCCTGTCTCTCTGAAAATGTATAAAACCAAACTGTAACCTAGCCATGGTGAGTCCACTTGCCCAAGGCCTCTTGGCAGTGGCCCCGGGTCATGGTCCTCAAATTTGGCTCAGAAAAAACCTCTTTAAAATTATTTTGCAGAGTTTGGCTTTTTTTCATTGACAGGTTTATCAAAGAGTATCTGAACTGAGGTATATCAAGGCCAAGAGGACATTGATTCAGTAGGATTTTGTCCTCTTAGTAGCCGTTTTTTAGAGAACAGTACTGTCTGCGCCAAACTTTGAATCTCTAGTAAATTGCCCGGCTAATGTGGAGGACTGGTGAATGTTTGAATTAATTTCTCAAAGACAGGGCCCACTTCTTAATTCTTTCTGTCTGCCTCCTACCACAGTGCCTCTGTTCATCAGTGCTCAATAAATGGTGGTTGTTTTATAAACTAAAGAAAACACAGGAGACTGAGCTTTGTGGAAAAGAAAACCACAAACATGATTCTTATTCGATCTCCTGAACATTTCTGGGCCAGCGTGAAGGAGACCCAAAGTCAGCAGAATGGGAGCACATTGCTTGTTCCCAAACTTGGCAAGATGTGGCTCGTTGACCAGCAGAGAGAACTGTTCCTCAGGGCAAACAGCCAAGAGCCTGTGGTCTCGCACGCGAGCCGAGGTTGTCTGTTGTCCTGCACGCAGAATCAGACGCTGAAGGATGGGGGTGCACACGCCCTTGCCCCTTTCTCTCGAGCTATGTCTAGAGGAACATCTCCTGCTGACACCTGGCAACCACGTCCTGGGGAAACAGCTCGCGGACACTTGCCAAGCAGAGACCCAGAAAGTAGCTGGGAAGATAGCTGGTGTGAGAAAGCAGCTGCGGGGCGCTTGCCAGATTGAGCTGTATCAAAATAAAACAGCTGGTGCTTCAAGCACTGCAGTCTTGAACCGTCTTTTGTGTCTGTGTGTCTTTCTGTGTTCATCCCTGTCCTGCAGTCGGGCCACGACACCAGCGGTCATCCTTGAGCCGCCTTTGCAGCCCGGGCGGAGCCCTGCTCCCAGAGCGCCTGTGGCCGGGCAGCTCCTCCTGCACCCAGCGGGGTCGGCCCGCCACCGGCTGGAGCGACTGGCTACCCCTGACACGTCAGAATTCTTATGGAAAAGAATCTCCAGGAAATGTGTTAGGACTGCAGTTTTTAAACTCTTTATTGTAGGAATATTCAAATGTACACAAAATTAGAATAATATAATGAGCCTCCATATACCCGTCATGCTGCCTCAGCAGCTGTCAGTGTAAAATAGGCCTGTCTCGCTTCATCCCTCCTGCCTCACACCCTCCCCTCACTGAATTATTTTAAGGCAAATCCCAGACATGTCATTTCACTGAAAAATACTTTAAAATATCTCTAAAATGTAAAGACTTTTAAAACCCATAAAATAGGGCCGGGAACAGTGGCTCATGCCTGTAACCCTGGCACTCTGGGAGGCCGAGGCAGGCGGATTGCTCGAGGTCAGGAGTTCAAAACCAGCCTGAGCAAGAGTGAGACCCCCATCTCTACTAAAAATAGAAAGAAATTAATTGGCCAACTAATATATATAGAAAAAATTAGCTGGGCATGGTGGCGCATGCCTGTAGTCCCAGCTACTTGGGAGGCTGAGGCAGGAGGATTGCTTGAGCCCAGGAGTTGGAGGTTGCTATGAGCTAGGCTGACGCCACGGCACTCTCTCTAGCCTGGGCAACAAAGCAAGACTGTGTCTCAAAAACAAACAAACAAAAAAACAAAACAAAATCCCATAAAATATGATAACACTCAACAAAACCGCCCTAATATCAAATATATAGCCAGTGTTTATGTTTCTCTGATTTTTCTCATAGTTGTCTTTTTGTGAGTTGGTTTGTTGAACTGGGATCCAAAAAAGATTCACACACTATATAAGATAAGTCTCCTTAGGGTTCTTTTTATTTGTTACAGTTTGATCTTTTTAGTCCCTGATAATTTGTTAAAGAAACAGGGCCATTTGTCCTTCAGAATTTCCCACATTCTAGGCTTTGCTTATTACATTTTCATAATCTAGAACATGTCCCTCTAGCTCCTATATTGCTTATACACTGGTTTTTGATGTAGAGATCATCAGGAGGCAGCTAAATGTCTCGTTGTCTATTTGCCATGTAACATCAACCAGCTTTAGGGGTTGTCGGGCTCATTTGTTAATTACAGAGTTTCTCACCAGCATTTCACCTACTGCTTTTATTAATAGTAGTCACAGTGAGTGCCTAGACCCAATGTTTGTTAGAAGTTGTAAAATAATGTTTGGTTCTTAGGCTGAGGCGGGTAGATTGCTCAAGGTCAGGAGTTCAAGACCAGCCTGAGCAAGAGTGAGACCCCCATCTCTACTAAAAATAGAAATAAATTAGTTGGACAATTAAAAATTTATAGAAAAAATTAGCCAGGCATGGTGATGCATGCTATAGTCCCAGTTACTCAGGAGGCTGAGGAAGGAGGATTGCTTGAGCCCAGGAGTTTGAGGTTGCTGTGAGCTAGGCTGACACCATGGCACTCACTCTAGCCTGGGCAACAGAGTGAGACTCTGTTTCAAAAAAAAAAAAAAAAAAAAGATACAAGGGAACTCTTTAGACTATCTTTGTGACTCTTTGTTAAGTATTTAAAATAAACCGTAACAACAAGATTGTTAGTTTCTTTAATACATTTCTTTGATTCTACAGTGAAAGTCTACCTAATTATGACTCAATCTAGAAGCCACAAAATAAAAAAAATTATACTCCCAACTTATTGAGGCTAAAAGTAAAAAAAAAAAAAAAAAAAAATTGTGAGTTTGTTATGTTTAATCAAGTTAAAATGGGATCATTAGGATGGGCCCTAATCCAGTATCACTGGTGTCCCTATGAAAAGAGGAAATTTGGACACAGAAACAGACATGCACAGAGCAAAGATTATGTAGAGTGGCATAGGAAGAATGCTGTGTGAAAAGTGGAGTTATACTGCCACAAGCAAAAGAACGTCTGGGGCTACCAAACGCTGGAAGAGGCAAGAAAAGATTCTTCCCGAGCATCTTCGAGTGAGCATGGCCCTGGCAACACCTTAATTTCTGACTTCTAGCTTTCACAACTGTGAGCCAATAAATTTGTTGTTCTAAGCCACCCACTGTGTTACTTTGTTATTGGCAGCCCTAGGAAACGAACAACGTTATATAAATGGAAATATACAGCGTGTAACCTTTTAGGATTGACGGTTTTTTTTTTGGTGAGTTTCACATATTGACGCCTGCAAAATAAAATCAACATTTGCCTTGCCTTCTTTTCCCCTTGATTGGCTTGTGGCCTCCTACAAATGTTACAGACAGGGGAAGAAAGAAATGAATGAGAAAAAAGAAAAAAGATTGACTTTTTTTTCCATTTAGTATAATGACCTTACATATAGTTTGGTCATTTTTTTAATTCACTCTTTTAATTGGTATTTAGACCATTTATATTTAGTGTAATTACTGATATGTTAGCACTAAGTCTGCCATTTTAATTTTTGTTTTTTGGTCTATTCCTTCTATTTTTTTTTTGTTTCTCTGTTTTATTTTTCCTGCATTCTTGTGGGTTAATGGAACAAGTTTTAGTATTCCATTTTGATTTAGCTATAGTATTTTTGAATGTATGTCTGTGAATAGTTTTTTTGTGGTACTCTAGATATTATATTATGCATATATAACTTTTCATGGTCTACTGGTGTGAACATGTTACTAGTGTAAGAGAAGTTGTTTCCACTTTTGGCTATTATGAATAATGCCACCATGAATGTGTGAGTGTAAGTATCTGTTTCAGTCTGGGTTTTCAGTTCTTTGGGGCATATACATAGGAATGGAATTGTTGGATCATTTGATAATTCCACATTTAGCTTTTTGAAGAATTGCCAAACTGTTTTCCACAGAGGCTGTACCATCTTACGTCCCCATCAACAATGCACAAGGGTTCTAACGCTACATTCTCACGAACACTTGCTATACACCATTTTTTTCTTTAAGATAAAAGCCATCCTGATGGGTGTAAGTGGTTTTGATTTGCATTTCTCTAGTGATTAATAATGTTGAGCATCTTTTCATGTGCTTCATAGCCATTGGTATATTTCTTTTGGAGAAATGTTTATTCAAGTCCATGGCCTACTTGTGAATTAGGCTGTTTGTTTTTTGTTGTTGTTAAGTCGTAGGAGTTCTTTATATATTCTGGATATTAATCCTTTATCAAATATATGAATTGGAAATATTTTCTCCCATTCTGTGGGTTGTCTTTTCACTCTCTTGATCCACAAAATTTCTTAATTTTGATGAAGTTCACTTTATCTGTGTTTTTTTTCCTTTTGTTGCTTGTGCTTCTGGTGTTATATCCAAGAAATCATTGCAAAATCCAATGTCATGAAGATTTCTTTCTGTTTTCTTCTAACAATTTTATAGTTTTTTTTTTATTTTAGCATATTATGGGGATAAAAGTGTTAAGGTTACATATATCGCCCATGCCCCCAACCCCCCTCGAGTAAGAGCTTCAAGCATGTCCATCCCCCAAACGTGGCACATCTTACTCGTTGTGGTTGGATATACCCATCCCCTCCTCCCCCCTCCCACTCTCCCGACACCCGATAAATGTTACTTCCAAATATCCACTTAGGTGTTGATCTGTTAATACCAATTTGATGGTGAGTACATGTGGTGCTTGTTTTTCCATTCTTGAGATACTTCACTTAGTAGAATGGGTTCCAGCACTATCCAGGAATATACAAGAGGTGCTATATCACCGTTGTTTCTTAAAGCTGAGTAGTACTCCATGGTACACATATACCACATTTTATTAATCCACTCATGAATTGATGGGCACTTGGGTTGTTTCCACAGCTTTGCAATTGTGAATTGTGCTGCTATAAATATTCGAGTTCAGGTGTCTTTTTCATAAAGTGACTTTTGATCTTTTGGGTAGATGCCCAGTAGTGGAATTGCTAGATTAAATGGTAGATCTACTTGTATCGCTTTGAGGTATCTCCTTATTGCTTTCCACAGAGGTTCCACTAGTTTGCAGTCCCAAGAGCAGTGTAGGAGTGTTCCTCTCTCTCCGCATCCACGCCAGCATTTGTTGTTTGGGGACTTTTTGATAAAGGCCATTCTCACCGGAGTTAAGTGATATCTCATTGTGGTTTGATTTGCATTTTCCTGATGATTAGAGATGTTGAATATGTTTTCATATGTTTGTTGACCATTATTCTGTCTTCTTTTGAGAAGTTTCTGTTCGTGTCCTTTGCCCATTTTTTGATAGGGTTGTTTGAATTTTTCTTGCTGATTTTCCTGAGTTCTAAATAGACTCTAGTTATCAGCCCTTCATCAGATTTGTAGCTTACAAAAATTTTCTTCCATTCTGTGGGTTGTCTGCTCTCTTGACAGGTTCTTTGGCTGTGCAGAAGCTTTTTAATTTGATCAGGTCCCACTTGTTTATTTTTGTTGCTGTTATGATTGCCTTTGGGGTCTTCTTCATAAATTCTCTGCCTAGGCCAATGTCTAGAAGAGTATTTCCAACATTTCCCTCTAGGATTCTAATAGTTTCACACCTAAGATTCAAGTCTGTTACCCAGCATGAGTTGATTTTTGTGAGAGGTGAAAGGTGTGGGTCTTGTTTCAGTCTTCTGCATGTGGCTATCCAGTTTTCCCAGCACCATTTATTGAATAAGGATTCTTTTCCCCAGTGTATGTTTTTTACTGCTGTGTTGAAGATTAGTTGGCTATATGAGGATTGATTTATATCTGGGTTCTCTGTTCTGTTCCACTGGTCAATGACCCTGTTCTTGTGCCAGTCACAAGCTGTTTTAATGACTATAGCCTTGTAGTATAGTTTGAAGTTTGGTAAATTGATACCTCCTATTTTGTTTTTATTGCCTAGGATTTATTTTGCTCTACAGGGTCTTCTCTGGTTCCATATGAAGCATAAAATTATTTTTTCTATATCTGTGAAAAATGTTGATGGTATTTTGATAGGGATTGCATTGACTCTGTAGGTCACTTTGGGTAGTATAGACATTTTAACAATATTGATTCTGCCTACCCATGAGCATGGTATGTTCTTCCATCTGTTTATGTCCTCTGCTATTTCCTTCTTCAGTGTTTCATAGTTCTCCCTGTAGAAGTCTTTTACCTCCTTAGTTAAATATATTGCTAGGTACTTTATTTTCTTTGTTGCTATTTTGAAAGGAATTGAGTCTTTGATTTGGTTCTCACTTGTACTGTTGTTGGCATATATGAATGCCTCTGATTTCTGTGTATTGATTTTGTATCCTGAGACTTTACCAAATTCATTTATGAGATCAAGGAGTCTCATGGTTGAATCCCTGGAGTTCTCTAGGTATAATATCATGTCGTCAGCAAAGAGTGAGAGTTTGATCTCTTCTGCTCCCATTTGGAAACCCTTAATTCTGCTTTCTCGTCTGATTGCTGTAGCGAGGACTTCCAGCACTATGTTGAACAGAAGTGGAGATAGTGGGCAACCTTGTCTTGTTCCAGTTCTAAGTGGGAATGCTTTCAATTTTTCTCCATTCAGTATGATATTGGCTGTGGGTTTGTCATATATGGCTGGTATCATTTTTAGGTAAGCCCCATCTATGCCTATTTTGTTGAGCATTCTTATCATAAAAGGGTGTTGAATTTTGTCAAAAGCTTTCTCTGCATCTACTGAGAGGATCATATGGTCTTTGTTTTTGCTTCTGTTTATATGGTAAATTGCATTTATAGATTTGCATATGTTGAACCATCCCTGCATCCCTGGGATGAAGTCCACTTGGTTGTGATGAATTATTTTCTTGACAAGCACCTGGATTCAATTGGCTAGGATTTTGTTGAGAATTTTTGCATCTATATTCATCAGGGATAATTGATCTGTAGTTTTCTTTTTTTGTTGCATCCTTTCCTGTTTTGGAATCAGGGTTATGTTTGCTTCATAAAATGTGTTGGGGAGGCATCCATCCTTCTCGATGTTGTGGAATAATTTCTGCAGGATAGGCACCAGTTCTTCCTTGTAGGTGTGGTAAAATTCAGGTGTGAAACCATCTGGTCCAGGGCTTTTCTTTTTAGGAAGGTTTTTTATTTATGTTTCAATTTCAGTAGTTGATATTGGTCTGTTCAGGGATTCTATTTCTTCCTGGTTGAGCCTAGGGAGGCTATGTGTTTCTAAGAAATTGTCCATTTCCTCCGCATTTTACAGTTTGTGTGCATAGAGATTTTTGTAGTATTCATAAATTATATCTTGTATCTCCATGGTATCAGTTGTAATTTCTCCTTTATTGTTCCTGATGGAGCTTATTAGAGATTTTTCTTTTTTGCTTTTCGTTAGTCTAGCCAATGGTGTGTCAATTTTGTTTATTATTTCAAGGACCAACTTTTTGTTTTATTAATCTTTCATATATTTTCCCTGTTGTCAATTTCATTTAGTTCTGATTTGATCTTAATGATTTCACTTGTTCTGTTGGGTTTTGGGTTGGTCTGTTCTTCTTTTTCCAGCTCTTTGAGATGATTCTTTAGGTTGTCTATTCGTGATCTTTTCGACTTTTGGATATAGGCATTTATGGAAATAAACTTTCCTCTCAGGACTGCTTTAGCTGTGTCCCACAGGTTTTGATAACTTGTGTCACCTTTGTCATTTAGTTCAAAGAATCTCTTGATTTCCATCTTGATTTCCTCATTTATGAATTGATTATGAGCAGAAGGTTGTTTAGTTTCCATGACTTTGTGTAGAAATGAGGACTCCTGTTAGGATTGATTTCTACATTTATTCCATTGTAGTCTGAAAAGATACATGGTATAATTTCTATTTTTTAAATTGTTTGAGGCCAGGCGTGGTGGCTCATGCCTGTAATCCTAGCTCTCTGGGAGGCTGAGGCAGGTGGATTGCTCAAGGTCAGGAGTTCGAAACCAGCCTGAGCAAGAGTGAGACACTGTCTCTACTATAAATAAAAAGAAATTAATTGGCCAACTAATATATACAGAAAAAATTAGCTGGGCATGGTGATGCATGCCTGTAGTCCCAGCTACTCGGGAGGCTGAGGCAGGAGGATCGCTTGAGCCCAGGAGTTTGAGGTTGCTGTGAGCTAGGCTGACGCCATAGCACTCACTCTATCCTGGTCAACAAAATGAGACTCTGTCTAAAATAAAATAAAATAAAATAAAATAAAACAAAACAAAATAAAACAAAATAAAATAATAAATTGTTTGAGACGTGCTTTTTGTCCTAGGATATGGTCAGTCTTAGAAAATGACCCATGATAGGCCGGGCGCGGTGGCTCACGCCTGTAATCCTAGCACTCTGGGAGGCCGAGGCGGGCGGATTGCTCAAGGTCAGGAGTTCAAAACCAGCCTGAGCGAGACGCCGTCTCTACCATAAAAAAAATAGAAAGAAATTAATTGGCCAACTAATATATATAATATAAAATCAGCCGGGCATGGTGGCTCGTGCCTGTAGTCCCAGCTACTCGGGAGGCTGAGGCAGGAGGATTGCTTGAGCCCAGGAGTTTGAGGTTGCTGTGAGCTAGGCTGACGCCATGGCACTCACTCTAGCCTAGGCAAGAAAGCGAGACTCTGTCTCAAAAAAAAAAAAAAAAAAAAAAGAAAATGACCCATGAGCTGATGAGTGCTTTGGGGGTAGAATGTCCTGTAAATGTCAGTCAGGCCCATTTGTTCTAGAGTTCTATTTAAGTCCCTTATTTCTTTGTTGATTTTCTGTTTGGAGGATCTGTCCTGTGCTGTCAGTGGGTTGTTAAAGTCTCCAACTATTATGGTGTTGTTGTTTATCCATTTGTTTAGGTCAAGTAGAGTTTGATTTATGAATCTGAGTGCACCAAGGTTGGGTACATATATATTTAGAATTGTTATGTCTTCTTGTTGAACTGTACCCTTCACCATTATATAGTGACTTTCTTTGTCTTTTATTACTTTTTTTGATTTAAAAACTAAGTTATCTGTAATCAGCACTGCCACGCCAGCTTTCCTTTGGCTTCTGTTTGCTTGAAATATTGTTCTCCACCCCTTTATCTTTAGTCTATAAGCATCCTTGCAGGTTAGATGTGTTTCCTGAAGGCAGCAGATACTTGGCTTGTGTTTTTTTATCCATTCAGCCAGCCTATGTCTCTTGAGTGGGGAGTTCAAGCCATTCACATTTATTGAGATAACTGATAGGTGGGGCAGATTTCTGTTCATTATGTTGGGTTGAACTTCATTACATTGCTTTCTCTCTTCAGCCATTGTACTATATGGGCTTTGATCTTTAGCTTTGAGTAGATTTACATGCGTGAGTGTTTATTGTGCTGATCCGTGGGTTAACACTGTTTTGAGTACTTCTTGAAGGGATAGTCTTGTCTTGGTGAATTCCCTCAGTCTTTGCTTATCTGAGAATGTCTTGATTTCTCCTTCATATACAAAACTTAGTTTTGCAGGGAATAAGATTCTAGGCTGGGCATTGTTTTCTTTCAGAAGAGTGATTATGGGGTCCCAGTCTCTCCTTGCTTGTAAAGTCTCAGTAGAGAAGTCTGGTGTTATTCAAATTGGCTTTCCCATGTATGTTACTTGCTTCTTACATCTTACAGCTCTTAGAAGGGCCTCTTTAGTTGATATTTTGGTCAGTTTGCTGACTGCATGTCGTGACGTCTTCCTGTTTGCATTGAATCTCCCAGGGGTCCTCTGAGCTTCTTGAATTTGTATATCAAGATTTTGAGCAAGGCCTGGGAAATTTTCCTCTACTATATCTTCAAATAGCTTGTCCAACCCTTGAGTGTTTTCTTCTTCCCCTTCTTGTAACCCTATGACCCTCACATTAGGATTCTTCACATAATCCCACTAATCTTGTAGGCTTTGCTCTTTTCTCTTGTTTCTCTGCTCTATCTCTGACTGATTTATTCAATTGGAAGGTGTTATCTTCAATCTCTGAGATTCTTTCTTCTGTTTGATCTACCTTTTTCTTGAGGCTTTCCACTGTATTTTGTAGTTCCCTGAATTGATTCTTCATTTCCAGGAGTTCAGTTAAACTTTTCTTCATTGTATCAATTTCTTGAGTGAATTTTTGTTCCAGGTCCTGGAGGATTTTTGTGGTTTCTTTGTGTTGGTTATCGAGTTGTTCTTATGTTGTTGAATTTTCTTATGATCCACATTCGAAATTCCTCTTCTGTCATTTGGTTGCCTGATTTTGGTTGGTGTCCATTTCTAAGGGGCTGGTGCTCCTCTTTGGGGGTGTGGTTTCCGTTTGATTCTTCATATTTCTGGAGTTCCTTCTCTGATATCTTCTCATGTCAATCTGTTGTTGCTTCTTTCCTTTAGGTTTTTGTTTGGGTATTCACACGCCTTGTTTAGTTTCTGAGCCGTTAGGTGGTGTCTGTGGGTGAGATTCGACCACTCCCTGTATAATGAGTCAGTAGGTGCCATGAAAAGGGTGTGCAGGGTGTCCTCCTTGTCAGTAGGTGGCGCTAGCTTGGAGGAACAGGCTATGCTGTTGATTTTGTGTCCTGTTATCAGCTCTTGTTCCTCTGGAGAGACACTCTAGTGCCTCAGGTGGCCAGTGGGGCCTGGGCCTTCCAGGTGTGTCCTTTTCTCCCCCTCAGTGAGGGCTGGTCTAGGAGAGAGTCTGCCCAGAGCTGGGTTGGGTAAGCCTGCCCTCAGGCACCACCAATGCCATTAGCAGGGGTCAAAGTTCTGTTCTCTGCTTCCAGGGAAAGCTGTCAGGGAGGGGCTGGAATGGCCCCGCTCAGCCAGAAAGTCTGCGTGTGGGGGTGGGGCTGTCTGAGACCCGCAGTCTGGAACGGGCCTCGCTTCTTTCCACCCTCCCCAACTCCGCAGCTACTCCTGGGCCTCTGCCAGCAGGCCAGACCACACGTCACCAGGCCTCCCCGGATTGTGATGCCGGCGGGGAGGTTCCCTGCACAGGATCGCCACCTGGGCTGGGCACACGGCCTCCCTTTGGGAGTTGGGTTGCCCTCTGGGACGCTGGTCTGCCCCTGAAGGCACACACACCTCAGTAGGCTGTTCACGTATATCCCTTCTGTGCCCCGGGCAATGCGAGACCTCGGTGCACGGGATGTGGTCTGCAGGTCCGACCTCTGGGCCCCGGAGTTCAATCCCTATCCCCACCAGGGAGAGGAGTGCCAGTCCCAATTCACCCACGGGGAGCCCAGGCTGGGTCAATGTCTCTCAGCCTCAGGGTCTCCTGGGATCACCTCAGGGTTCTCCTGGGATCACCGTGCCAGCAGCACCTGCGAGGGCTGGCGGGTAGGGAGCTCACAGTCTGAGTTCCCCTCAGTCAGCTGTAGGGCCCCAAAAGGGAAGGTCCCGTTCCCTGGAGGTGCCTCCGGCTGGTGGCTATACTGACTCTCTCGGCAGCTGCGGATAGGCTCAGGGGAGAGGAGAACGAGGCAATATGGCTCCTGCCGTTCGGCTCCGGTCTGTGCACAGGAGAGTGCCCGCAGGAGTTGGGAGCCTGGTGCCGTGTCCGCTACAGGTTTACTGCTCACTGGCGGTGGCCGTCTCTGGACTGGTGTCCGCAGGTCTCTCCACCCACTCTGGAGCCCACCAGCAATCCGAGATGCAAGGGAGGGGAGAGTTAACCAAGCCACCTACCCTTGCCGCTGGTCTCCGGGCTGCTCCAGAGGTCAGCTTCCAGTTCTCCTCCACAACCTCCTCCTGTGGAGTCTCCCGTGGTCTCAGGTACCCCTCCTTCCGACCCTCCTCTGATGTATGCTTGTCTGCTTGCTTCTTAGAGATCATTTTACTTCTTCCTTTACAATTCAGATGTCTTTAATTTCTTTCTTTTTTTTTTTTTTTTTGCCTATGCTTTGGACTTCCAATACTGTGTTGAATAGAACTGGCAAAAGTGAGCATCCTTGTTTCTGATCTTAGAAGAAAAGCCTTCTTTATTGAATGTGACATTTGCTATGGTTTTTTCATATATGGTCTTTGTTATGTTAAGGAAGTTCCTTTTTATCCCTAGGTTATTGTTTTGTTTTGTTTTTATCATGAAAAGGTATTGAATTTTGTCAAATGCTTTCTCTGTATCAATGAAGATGTGGATGGTTTTCAGGTGTTTTTGCTATTATAAACAATGATGCTGTGAACATTCTTATACATGTTTCTGTATATACTTTGAAAGAGCTCCTCCATGTTAATAGCTCTGAACTTTACGTGTTAGACTCACCTGGGGCATCTTTGACTGATTTAACTGATCTGAGGGAGAGTCCAGACACTAGTATTTAAAACATCTTCATTGACACATAATTAATATACCATAAAACTCCCCATGTAAAGTAAACATGTCAGCTTTGTGTTGCTATAAAGGAAATGCCTGAGGCTAGGTAGTTTGCAAAGAAAATAGCTTTATCTGCAGCCTCTTCTGGCAGGGCATCAGCACTTCCACCAAGGCAGAAGGGAAGGGGGAGCAGGCTATCATGTGTGGAGCAGGAGCAAGAGAGAGAGGAGGTGGCAGGCTCTTGTAAACAAGCACCTGTGGTGTGAGCCTGCTCATTGCAGGGAGCAGCCAAACCGTTTGTGAGGGATCCACCCCCATGACCCACCAGGCCCCACCTCCACACTGGGGATCAAATTTCAACATGAAATTTGGAGGCGCCAAACATCCAAACCATATCAGCATACAATTTAATAGTCTTAGTCTGTTTGCTGAGTTGTACAAACATCACCACAGTCTAAGTTTAGAAACACTGTACCCATTGGCAGTCAATCCCCCTCAGCCTCCAGCAAACACTAATCTACCTTCTGTCTCTATAGACTTGCCCATTCTGGACATTTCATATAAATGGCATAATAAAATTTGTGACTGGCTTCTTTCACTTTGCATAATAATGTCTTCAAGATTCATCCATGCTGTAGAGTTCATTGTCCAGTTCCATTGTATGGATATGCCACATTTTGTTTATCCACTTGATAGTTGATAGACATTTACATTGTTTTCACATTTGGGCCATTACAAATAATGTTGCCATGAACATTTATGTGTAAGTTTATTTGTAGACATATATTTTTCTCTTTGGCATATTTCTGGGAGTGAAATTGCTAGTTATTATATATGGTTATTCTGTTTCACCTTTTAAGGACCTGCCAAACTGTTTTCCAAAATAGCTGCATCATTTTGTATTTTACATTTCCACCAGCAATGTTCCAATTTCTCCATGGAAAACCTGTGTAGGAACTAGTGCAAATCAGGAACAGTCAAGCAGAAATTAATTTCTAGGGGTTCATGTGGCCAAGCTTGAGAGTTAAAAACTTCAAGAGGGGCCCAATCTTAGGCAGACTTGCACACTTTTGTGAATATTACCTCCAGAAGCCCTACTACGGTTCTTGCAGTGAAGATCAGAGGAAAAATGCCCCCAAGCTTCCAGCAGACAGGAGGGAAAGTCTTCGCCTTCAAGGAGAATGATTTTGCCAGAGCCTAACTGACCTGTGGGAAAGGAAAGAGCTGACTCCAGCTCACTCTCCCCTTCAATGTGAGAGAAGAGCAGTGGTCAACTCCAGCCCTCGCTGGCCTTTCTGTAAGGGGAGGGTGACTGAGAAGCACCTGAGCAGGCCACAGAGCAGGGCACAGGCGCCTTGAAGACAGCTCTGATCACAGGACTAAGGGAAGCTACCCACCCCCACACTTACCACATCACTAAGGGACTATTTACTGGAGTTCCCTTTAAGCAGTCATGTTGAGCTTTTAACAAAAAATTATAAAGTGTAATAAAAAGCAAAAAAACATAGTTTGAAAGAGAAAAAATAAGCACCAGAACCAGACCCAGAAGCCGGGCACACTGGCGCACACCTGTAATCCTAGCACTCTGGGAGACCAAGGCAGGAGGATCACTTGAGCTCAAAAGTTCGAGATCAACCTGAACAAGAGACCCCCATCTCTTTTTAGACCCCATCTCTAGAAAAAAACTAAAACAACCAGACCGAGATATGGCAAGGATATTAGAACTACCAGACCAAGAATTTAAAACTATGATTAACAAAAAAAAAAAAAAGAAAAGAAATAAAACTATGATTAATATGATAAAGGTGCTAATGAAAAAAGTAGACGGTGTGCAAGAACAGAGTCATGTATGCAAAGACAGAAATCCTAAGAAAGAATTAAAGAAAAGTGCTACAGATAAAAAACTATGCTATGACAGAAAAGAAGAATGCCTTTGATGGGTTCATTAGTAATTAGGACATGGCTGAGGAAAGAATCCCTGAGCTTGAGATATGTCAGTAGAAACTTCCAAAACTGAAAAGAAAAAAAAATGAAACAAAATATCCAAGAACTGTGAGACAACTACAAAGTGTACAAGTACATGTAATGGGAATACCAGAAGGAGAAGAAAAAAAGGAATATATGAAGCATTAGTGACTGAGAATTTATCAGAAGTAATGTCTTGACAATAGTCCACAGACCCAGGAAACTGAGGAAGACCAGGCAAGATGAATGCCAAAACGTCCTACTCCTAGGTATATGTTCAAAGTGCAGAATAGCAAAGATAAAGAAAAAACGTGGGCCAGGCTCACACCTGTGATCCCAGCACTCTGGGAGGCCAAGACAAGAGGTTAACTTGAACTCAGGAGTTTAAGACCAGCCTGAGCAAGAGTGAGACCCTGTCTCTACAAAAAAATAGAAAAATTAGTTGGGTTTGGTGGCGCATACTTGTACTCCCAGCTACTCGGGAGGCTGTCAACAATCAGATGGAATTCTTATCTTTGCCCTGTTCAATAAATGGAGCTGGGAAATTGGAAAGCCACATGCAGAAAAATGAAACAGGACCTTTATCTCTCACCACTCACAAAAACTAATTCAAGATGGATAAAAGGCTTAAACGTAAGGCATGAAACCATAAGAATTCTAGAGGAAAACATAGTAAAACTCTTCTAGTTATCAGTCTAGACAAAAAATTTATGGATAAGACCCCAATGGCAATCACAACAACAACAAAAATAAACAAATGGGCCGGGCGTGGTGGCTCACACCTGTAATCCTGGCACTCTGGGAGGCCAAGGCTGGGGGATCGCTTGAGTTCAGGAATTCGAGACCAGCCTGAGCAAGAGCAAGATCCCGTCTCTACTAAAAATAGAAATAAATTAGCTGGACAACTAAAAATCTATAGAAAAAATTAGTCGGGCATGGCAGCACATGCATGCCTGTAGTCCCAGCTACTCGGGAGGCTGAGGCAGGAGGATTACTTGAGCCCAGGAGTTTAAGGTTGCTGTGAGCTAGGCTGATGCCATGGCACTGTAGCCCGGGCAACAGGGTGAGACTCTGTCTCTAAATAAATGGAATTTGATTAAACTAAATAGCTTCTGCACAGCTAAGGAAACGGTCAACTGAGCAAACAGACAACTGATGCAATGGGAGAAAATATTCACAAGCTATACATCTGATAAAGGCTAATAACCAGAACTTACTAAGAACTCAAGCAGATCAGTAAGATATAAATAACTGGATTAAGAATTGGGCAAAAGACAAGTCCAACAATAGATGCTGGCATGGATGCAGAGAGAAAGAAATGTTTATACACTGTTGGTGGGACTGCAAATTAGTACAACCTCTATGGAAAACTATGGAGATTCCTCAAAGAACTCAAAGTAGACCTACCATTCAATCCAGCAATCCTACTACTGGGTTATGTACCCAAATGAAAAAACATCTATCAAAATGACTCCTGCACTCAAATGTTTATTGTAGTACAATTCACAATTGCAAAGATGTGGAATCAACCCAAGTGTCCATCAATTCATGAGTGAATTAATAAAAGTGGTATATTTATACCACGGAGTACTAACTCAGCCATAAAAAGGATGAACTGATGCCTTTTGCAACAATTTAGATGGAACTGGAGATCATTCTCCTAAATGGTATCTCAAGATTACAAAGACAAACACCACATGTAATCATTGCTAAATTGGAACTAACCAATGAGTACACATGTGCACAGAGGGGAGAGTAAAACTCAGTGGAATTCAAGCAGGGAGGAGGGGGATGAGCATAAACCTACCTGATGGCTACAATGAACACTATCTGGGTGATGGGCACATCTGTAGCCTCGAAAAGCAATCCGTGTAACCAAAAACATTTGTACCCCCTTAATATTTTGAAATGAAAGAATTACATCTCAGAAACTGAGATGTAAGCAAAGAAGAGAATGGAGTGAAAATGTTGAGAGAAAAAAACAAAACAATCACAGCTAAAAGAAAGAAAAAAAAAACAAAACCTATTATAGAATTCTGGATTTTGCAAAATTAGTTTTCAAAGGGAAAGAGAAATAAAGACATTCTCAGAAAAACAAAAACTTAGGCAATCTGTCACCAGCACTCCTACCTTGCAAAAAATGTTAAAAGTTCTTCAGAGGGAAGGAAAATGATGTGGCTCAGACCCACACAAGGATCTACATAAAGAAAGGCCATTAGACGGAATAAGTGAAGGTAGAATAGCAACTTATCTTTTTTGATCTTAATTGATCTGACAGATGACAATTGATTCACTGTAATAATATATTCGATGATTATAGCTTACATGTAAGTAATATGAACAACAACAATGATACAAGGAACAGGAGGAAATC
The DNA here is from genome assembly GCF_040939455.1 of Microcebus murinus. NCBI lineage: Eukaryota > Metazoa > Chordata > Mammalia > Primates > Cheirogaleidae > Microcebus > Microcebus murinus. Next base: position 40,204,973 of record NC_134124.1, read on the forward strand.
TGAATTATTTTGCCAAGGGAACACAGTTTAGCTAAAAGAGGAATGACAGACTCCTACTACTTTTACCCGAGATTCAGTACATTTTTATGAATAAACACTTCTCAGTTTGTTGTGTGCCTTTGGTCAATTTCCAGCGGCTGCTTTTGACAGTTCTGCATGTTGAAAGGGCCTCCTGAGCACTTTGCTCCATCGTGCTAGACGGCCTCCCTCCTTCTGCCCAGACATCACCTTACCCGTTAGAATGGCTTGCATTAAAAATTCTCCTCCTTCCTATGTTTGCTACCACTTCTTGAGCTCATTTTCTACCTAATTTTTTTTCCCCTCTCAGAAAGCTTTTGTGGGTAATAAGTGTCCAGGGCGCTTGCAGGCCCGCGTCTCTGTTCCGTCCCTGCACTTGAACAGCAGCTGAGCTGTTCCGAGATCATAGACTGGAATCTGGTCCCTGAGCCCCCACCCAGAACTCCACTGCTTTCTAGAATCCAGGGCTACAGGTAGTCTGACATTCATCTGATTTTTCTTTTAGCTAAACTGTGTTTCCCTACAGATCTTTTAGAACTTTCTCTTAATTCATGGCATTCATTTCTAGGTGTCCAGGTGGGAGCCTTTTTTTTAATTCAAATTTTTTCTTTCTCCCTTCATACTGTCTCCTTCTGGAATGAGTCTATCACACAGACACTCATTGACATTAAAGAGTGCTCCTCTGTACTTTTCCCTCTTAATTTGCACTTACTGGTTTTTTGCATCATGTTCTGCTCTGCCAGTTCACTAATTTGTTCTTCCTGTGACCATTATGTTAACAACTTACAGTTTTAAATTGCACCAGTCATGCTATTTTCCAGAAATTCTCATGATTTCCTGTTTCAGCTATTCTCATTAATTATAGTTTTATTGTTTTCATAATAGTAAATATACATAAGAGCTTGTGTGTACCATTAAAAATAATAGAACCAATTAAACCCACTATATAGCTTAAGATATAAAACTCTATACCTTTTACTTTTCTGTGTGCCCCTTCCCATCCCTTAACCTCTACCCATAAGTAAACACTACCTTGAATGTTATCTTTCAATTGCTTTTCCCTATAAATTCATGTATATATTCACTAACATTTTGCCTCGATTTACCTGTCTTTGAATGTTAAATGGGATGATACTGCATATGATGTTCTGCAGCTTTAATTTTTTGCTCAGTATTAACCAGATTCAACCATGTTGATGTGTAGTTGTAGAAATATATCTCAGTTTACTTACCTTTATCTTTTGCTACTTAAATGATATAATTATAAACATATGCTAATATGTCTTCTGCTAAACTATATGCAGGATAGTTTTTCTAGGATGTATATCTAAGACTAGAATTGCTGAACAGTAATCCACTTGCCTGAATAATACCTTATTTTTAAAAATTATACCAATGTATACCCTCTCATCATGCACAAGTTCCCATTACCCTACTTCCATGCTAACATGCTATAGTCATACTTAACATATGGCTAATCTGATCTATAACAGTGTTTCATGTAGACATTTTAAATTTGCATTTCATTGTTTACAAATGAAGTTGAATGTCTTTTCATAAATTTATTGATAACTTCTATTTTTTTTGTTGACTTTTAGGTGGCATTCAATTTTAAAGTTCTCAGTGCCAGCCCACGGCATTTATATGTGTGGCGAAAATCTGATCTCTGACTTTTCACCCTCTTAATGGGGTCTTTTAATAAAGCTTTATTTAGTGAATGTTTCGTAATTTCCCTTATAAATTTGTATCTTAAGAAGTCTTTTCCTTACCCCAAGGTCATAAAATGATTGTTTTCTTCTAAAAGGTTTAAAGTTTTGTTCATCATACTGTAACTCTTAATTCATCTGGAATTTAATTTTTTTGTATGAGGGTAGGAATCTAGTTTCATTTCTTCCTTATGATCAATGGTGCTTATTAAATATAGCCCATCCCTTCCCCCAGTGATCTTTACTGCTAAATCTGTCAGACTACGTTATAATTTATACATTAGTCTGTTTGTGTGTGATTGCGATATTCACTTTTGTGTTATTTTTTCTACTGGGCTCTTCATTAAAATTGTGTCTATGAATTTATTCCTTTCAAAGAACCAGTCATTTGCTTTTTTATTTTGTACATTTTGTATTCCCTTGATTTCTGCTTAATTTCCTTTTTATAATACTTAGATTTAATTTGCTTTTTTCTAACTTCTTCACATGAGTGTTTAGCTAATTGATTTTTAGAAATTCATTTTATTATATGTATTTTGGGCTATAAATTTCCTATGAACATTAAGTACATCCCACAAGTTTTTATATATCACATTTTCATGACTCAGTTAAAAATATTTTCTAATAGTTGATGTGGTGTTCTATGTATGTCAATTATGTTAACTTGTTTTTTCAAGTCTTCTATATCCTTTTAAATTATTTTTGAAATTTGTTTCTTCTATCAGTTACTAGGGGAAATCTGTAAAAATCTCTCAATTATAGGTTTGTTTCTTTCCCCTCTTACATGCGTTTCTGCTTTATATAGTTGAAGCTGTGTTTTCAACATACACAAATGTAGGAGGGTTTTATCTTGTTGATTTGACCCTTTTATAACTACCATAGGCCACTCTTTGAAAACTCTGGTAACACTTATTAGATGTAAACATTAAATATATTAATAGTAAAATGCACAAATATTTGTATAGCTTTGTTTATTTTTATCTATGTATATGCCTGTGAAACCACTGTTCAAATCAGGATGTAGAACATTTCATCACCCCAAAAGGTATCATGCCCTTTCCAGTCAACATTATGCTGAATTTTAGTTTTGCTTGTTCTTGAACCACATATAATGTTACAATAACAGTATGTACTCATGTGTCTGGCTTCTTTTGTCCCACATGTGTATTTTAAAAGATTTATTCTCCAGTGGTAGTGCCTGTCCTAGTTAAAAAAAAAAATTATCCATGTCATTGCATCTACATTGCTGAGCAGTTTTCATTATGTATGTAACCACAATTAATTTACCCATTCTCTTGATTTAAACTTGGATTGTTTCCAGGGTTTTTTCTTTGGAGGGAGGAGCCTCTTAATAAAGCTACTATCAACATTTTTGTGCAGGTCCTGTTTGTGGTACCTATATACTCATTCCTTTTGGGCATATACATAGATTGTAGATGTCATCACAGCGTAGGCATATTTAGCTTTTAACTTTGCCACATTTCCAAAGTGGCTATATACCATTTTACACTCCTAGCAACAAATGCACAAGAGTCCCATTTGCTTTGCAACCTTGCAAAAACCTGGATTAGTCAATCTTTATGTTAGCTTCTTTGATGAGGTAAGGCTGGCATTAAATTCTGGTTTTAATATACCTTTCCCTGATAAATAATAATGTTGACCACCTTTTCATACATTATTGGCCATTTGGGTATCTCCTATTGTGAAGTGCCTATTCATATTTATATCTTTTCTCCATTTAAAATATACTCAGTTTTACTTATTAGTAGTGTTATTGTCAAATATATGAGTTCCGCTGTGAAACCAATGCAGCAGAGGCAGCTTGAAATATCAACGAGATGTTTGGGAAGGATGTGGCTAATGAACACATCTATGATTTGAGAAGTTCTATTCTGGTGATTTTAATTTTGAAAATGAGCCATGTGAGTGTCCTGAGACCAAAGTGGATAATGATGAACTAAAAGCTATAGTGGCAGTGAATCCATCTCAATCTATGTGTGAATCAGCAGCAAGGTTTGATGTTACTATTCCAACAATATTGGACCACTTGAAACAAATAGGCAAGGTAAAGAAACTGGATAGGGCTGGGCGTGGTGGCTCCCGCCTGTACTCTTAGCACTCTGGGAGGCCCAGGCAGGAAGATTGCTTGAGCTCAGGAGTTCAAGACCAGCCTAAGCAGGACCAAGACCCCATCTCTACTGAAAATAGAAATAAATTAGCCAAACAACTAAAAATAGAAAAAATTACTCAGGCATGGTAGCGTGTGCCTGTAGTCCCAGCTACCTGGGAGGCTGAGGCAGGAGGACTGCTTGAGCCCAGGCTGACACCATAGCAGTATAGCCCAAGAAAGAGAGTGAGACTGTGTTTCAAAAAGAAAGAAACTGGACAGATGGGTTTTGCATGAATTAAACAAGCTTCGGTGGAGAAATCATCTTGAAGCTTGCCTTTCTTTGCCGTCATGACATAAAGGCAAACCCTTTCTATACTGTATTGTTATGTGTGATGAAAAATGGATTATTTTTGACAAATGCAAGCACCCGGCACAATGGTTGGATAAAGATGAAGTGCTGAAACACTGTCCAAAACTGAGTATTTATCAAAAAAGATTACTGGTGTCTGGTGGTACAGCACTGGTATTATCCACTACAGCAGATGTCTACTGCTACCAATTGGACGAAATGATGAGGATGGTTGTGATTAAGCAGCCGAGATTGGTCAACAGAGACAGGACCGTCCTCTTGCAAGACAGTACTCAACCACATGTCACACAAACAACGTTGCTCAAACTATAGAGGCTGGACTTGGAAACTGTCGTCCACCATATTCACAAGACCTTGCATCAACTGACTACCATGTCTTCCAAGCTTTGAACAGCTTTTTGTAAGGAAAAATACTCAATTCTCAACAAGCTGTGGAAAATACCTTTTGCAATTTCATTGCCACTCAGTCTCCAGGCTTCTTTGCTGCTGACATAAACAAGCTATCATTGAGATGGCAAAACTGTGTCAATAGTTTAGGCACATACTTTGATTAATTGTACTGCTTCTTGATTGAGATATAATGAACTACTACACTTTTGATCCCAAATCGGACATTTCATATTTAACTTTCCATTTTGTGCAGAATGCCTCCTTGCCATCATTAATTACTGGCCAACAACAAAAAACTAAGTTTCACTGGAAAGTTATTTCCAAAGTCACAGTATTTATAAACTTTACCTCTTTTTAAGATCAGTTACCAAAACCCTGCAGAACCCTCAGGCCAGCCCCCTAAGCCAGCTCAGCTCTCCAGCCTCCCGGCCTCCGCTCCGCAGACTCCGACATCACAGCACACGGGGACACACGCTTCATTCGGGATATGAGAAGGAAAGAGCGAGCCTGGCTGCCTCCTCCCCTCAAGGCAACGTCCACAATAGGCTTTTGGAGCCCTAAACCTCCCAGAGACCATGCCAAAGCTTGGAAGCCGGCCAGAATGAGCACACTGGGACACCTGGGGTACCTTACAAGCGAGAGCAGAAGGCAGCCTGAAGAAATGCGAAGGCCAGTCAGTGCGACCTGAGATTCCTTCTCACTGTCTGTTCAAGAGCAAAGGCCAAGGCCGGGGAATCACTTACAGCCAGCAGTTCCAGACCAGCCTGGGTAACACAGCGAGACCCTGTCTCTATAAAAAATAAGAAAAGTTAGCCGGGTGTGGCGACGCATGCCTGTAGTCCCAGCTGCTCAGGAGGCTGAGGGAGGAGGGCCACTTGAGCCCAGGAGCTTGAGGCTGCAGTGAGCCGTGATGACTCCACGGCACTCCAGCAGGGCCAAAGGAGCAAGACCCTGTCTCAAACAGAAAAGAGTGGAGGCCAATCCTTGCAAAGAAACAAAAGCCCTCAATGGGAGTAAGTATGTGCCAAGTAGTTTCCCCATGTCCTGATAAGGACTGAACACAAGAACTGGTAACCCTACGGCACTGGACCGTGCACCTGCTCCTTAGTGTTCTGGGCCCTCTTCTCAGAGAGTGAGGACAAAAGGGACCCAAAGCCATCACCAAAGGGTGGTGGTTCTCAGGGTCATGCTGTCATCCATTAAAGGCTGGTTCTGAGTAACAGTGTAACTGGTACAGCAAAGGCTAGAAGCACACAAACAAATTGTGACAATTTATATTCTTTGTTAAAACAGTTCCTGCTATGTTTTAAGCCCATTTGCTTCTAGTTTAAATTAAATGAGTGACACATACACAGCTTTCAAGGTATTTCCTAGAGAACGTGTGATTATCCATGCCTGAAACAGGTACCCATCGTCTCCTCTGTAGTGTCTGCAAACCTGTCACAATACCCGCCAGTTCCAGATGCCAGCCATTCCAACCCTCTCTTAGTCCAGAGGCCATGATCCTGTGGGACAGCAGTGCCTGCGGACTGAAACCTGGAAGAGCTACTCAAGCCAGCAGGAAGCCTTTCTGGTGTAGACTGGGAACAAATGGCTCAATTTGTAATACTCAATTCATCCACCTTCTGAAAAAAGAACGAGAGTTGTCCATTGACGGGTCATGGCCTGGGGGCAGGCGGCAACACTGTCCCCCGCCTCAGGATGTTCTGTCCAGAGGGTGGGCACAGATGTAGGTTCGCTTTTCAAGGACCTGCTGGGACACTTTCTTAATCTGCTCATCTAGGTTTTCTGGAGCATCTGGGAGGGAAAAAGAGGGAGCAGGTGATCTTTCTGCATCGGGGGCATTTTCAACAAAGTCAGCCCTCCCGCCCTGAAACAGCCCTAAAGGTGATCCATCCCCTCCTGTAAACCCCCAGGAAGTGACTCTGGGCTGCAGGAAGAGAAAGGGAAAGAGGCTTTCTTGAGTAAGAAAGGGCTCATCCTGTTAATTTCTAAAAACCCCAGATCTTGTGGGGCTAGAATTGGCACTTGCTCAGTAAATGGCCTGTTTGCAATTCTAGCCCATTGGAGGAGAAACAACCGTCGCCCTTCACAGTATATAACTGTCCTGTCAGCACTGTGGGGGCACCTAGGACACCCCCAGGGCCAGGACCTGCAAAACTTCATATGCCACTCTCAGTGAATGGCACGATGCCGGTGGCCTCTCCACTATCACCTGGCAACAGGACTGGGCTCTGCAGGGGACACAGATCCAAAACCTTCCGGCCAATAGGACCATAAGGTCAGAAGTAGACTCTGAGCTGGGCAGTCCCAGATGTGGTCAAGAAGCTACAGAAGAATTGGCGCATTCCACACGAACTGAAAAGCATGAGCAAAGCCCCTCAATTCTCCAAGGCCTGAGACATGAGGGGCGTGGCAAGGTCATTCTGGCTGGCGTGCCGCAGTAGAGACAGTAAGATGCTGTCTCCTGAATCAGCCACCATGTCTCCTGCCTTCATGACGCTTCCTGGGGGCACTTAGAGAACACAGCCAGGCATGCTGGGAGGCACCAGCAGGCCCAGCACAAGGGGCCCTCTACTTGCTCACTATGGACTGCCTTGGTGAAGGGCACAGGTGCCCATGTGCAGGCAGGTCCTGCCCCATAGGCTCTGGGGACTTGACAGGGTTCAGGGACGGCTCACCACCAACAGGAGCTAGGAGCTGCGCCCTCCCTTCCCTCCCGGAAAATACCCTTCTTACACTTGTCCAGCTGAGACAGGCTGAAGAGATTCTGGAAATAAGCATCCACACAGAAGATGTTGGCCAACAGAACCTGCCAAAACCCAGGATAGAAGGCATAACTGCTTGAGAGCCCTGGAATCTGACCTCTGAGCTTTAAGAAACCCAGCCTGTCAGCCAAACCAGGCAGCCTGATGGGTCGAAAGGTCTGGCTCAAAAGTCACACGGTCTTGGGTTCTAATTCTAGCCCTGACCCCAGCGACCCCGTCCGCCAGGGCAGGTCACGCAGCATCCCTAAGACCATCTCCTCTGAGAGGCAGACACCAGACCCTGGTGTCCACAGGCTACTCCAGGACAGTGCACGTGGGGGCCAGGTACATGTAAGTGCTAAGTGACAGCATCTCCTTCCTCCAAATGGGCAAGGAATGTGTACGTCTGCCCCTTGGCGGGGGTAGGGGCAGGCAGACCCCAAACATTTGAGGACTCTGGGGTTCAAGGACACTGTCACTCGCCCCGCCTTCTCTCAAGCAGGAAGACAAAAGGGAGTGGCCCTGTCTCCTGAGCAGCACAGACCCTGTGGCTTCCCCGGCAACACCTGCTGGCACCTCACCCTCTCAGTGACCACCACTGGGTGCCATGGCCCCTCCCTTCTGGGACTACCAGACAGAGCCTCACCAACCAACTACCCCTTCCCCCACAATCAGTTTCATTAAAGTGCAACAGGTCAGAGGCCACCTGTGCCGGGCGGGGCTCACCTCGTGGTCGTGGTTTCGAAGCCCAATGCGGACGGAGCGGCTGGCCCGTGACAACACGGCCGTCATGCCGTACAGGTTGATGAGGATGTTGGCCACCCGCTTCATCACCAGCTGCTCCTCCACGATGGTCTGGGAACACAGGGGTCAGAGTGGGGATTCGACACCTGGGATGGAACAGGCCCCCGCGGTTCCTACTCTGGGGTGCATCTTTGCCGGTCTCTGAGTCTCCCCGTGTTCCTTGGGAAAGTGGGGCCAATGATGTCTTTCCCTTTGGGTCACAGAAGGCCAGCTCATGGCTGCCTTCTATTTTCCCTTCTCTTTGGTCTCTCTAGATTTGGGAACGAATTAAGGCAAGACCAGAGCCCAGAAAGCTGGCTGAGACCAGAGGCTGATGCTTAGTGTGCTCCTGTCACTTTCTGCAGCAGGAGCCCTGCCAGCAAGTCCCCAGATTTAGGCCCCATAGAGGGCCACCCTCCCAATTCCAAGGAGCCTTTCGTCACCTGAAAGGTGCATAGGAAAACATCACAGAAAACTCACACAGCAGGGGTGCTCATCTGAGAAGCTGAGTGGCCTCTAGGACAGGCAGACACACCTAGCTCAACCTCCCCACCTTATCCCTCCCTGGGGATCAAGAGACCGGGCGCGGTGGCTCACGCCTGTAATCCTAGCACTCTGGGAGGCCAAGGTGGGAGGATCACTCGAGGTCTGGAATTTGAGATCAGCCCGAGCAAGAGGGAGACCCTCTAGTAGATTCTCTACTAAAAATAGAAAGAAATTAGCTGGACAACTAAAAATATATAGAAAAAATTAGCCAGGCATGGTGGCGCAAGCCTGTAGTCCCATCTACTCGGGAGGCTGAGGCAGGAGGATTGCTTGAGCCCAGGAGTTTGAGGTAGCTGTGAGCGAGGCTGACACCAACATAGTGAAACTGTCTCAAAAAAAAAAAAAAAGATTTCTATACTAGGCCTGGTGCCAAAGGCAGACACTTGGCCAAAAGCAATCTCATGGATGTTGGCCAAGTCAGAGGCCTGCTGTGCCCCTAGGCCTGGAAGGGCCTGCTTACCTTGCCAAAGCGGAGCAGCAACGTCTCAACCGTCCGACCAAAGTAAAATACATTCTCCTCGAGCTTGTTGGCACTGTCCTATTGGGACAAACGACAGGATCCAGCTCAGCACCTCTTCCCTATAGTGCCCCGGGCATCTGGGGTGCCTTGGGCTAGCTGGTGGTCCCCAACTTCCTCAGGACTAGCCCAACCCCGTGTCCAAGCCCTTCTGAGATGGGGACATCTGGCAGGAGGGCACCCAAGTAGAGGGGTACACCAGCTAGATTCACTCACCGCAAGACTGGGGTGCACAAGTCCAAGTTCACCTGTCAGTCCCAAGTCCACAGTGCGGCCCAGCGAGTCCCGAAGCCTCCGGCCGATAGTCTCCATGACTGTGATCACCCGGCCCTGTTTAAACTCACTGCAGAAAGTCCACAATCTGTGACCAGAGGCCGTGCTGCCAGCTCCCACTGTCCAGCAACACGGCCTCTAGGCACCCGACTTCCACACCCCTCCCTTGGCCCAGACATGCTGGGCTCCTGGCTGCAGGATGAGCCCAGCCTGTCAGAGAGCAGCCACTGCTTGGGGAAGCAGAGTCACAGCCAGCTTCCCTGCAGCTGGCTCCCAACAGAGTCTGCAGAATGCTGCCAGCAGCCTGTTCTTGGGCCCTAGCAGAGATCTGATTGCTCTACCCCTAGGATGGGGTAGAGAGGTGCAGGAGAGGAAGAGAGGCAGAGAAGAGAGAAGTTGGTCTGATGTTGGCCTCAGAGCCTGAAAACTTGAGGGACATTTCTCATTTATCAGGTTTTGAGAAACCAGCTGCCCCCAGTGTGGGAGACAAAAGCTACCCGGGGATGGAAGAGACAGAGTTCAAGTTGGGGTGGGAGGGTAGGTGGCCACAGGATAGGGCAGCAAGGGCTTCCCTGGGCGGCCAGTCCCCATCATCCACAGGGGAAGGCCAGCTGCTCCACACCTGGCTTCCCAGGCCCTGCATCCAACAGCAGCCTGGAGTGAGCACTGGGGCTGTGCCATGCTCCCCACACCCCAACTGCAGGACAAGGCAGCCTGTTCTTGCCACTCAGACTGGCCTCTGCTGCGCAGCTGGGACCTGAGGAGTGGACGGTGGGAATGGCACCTACTTGATCCTCGAAGTCAGGATGCGGCCGGCGTGCTGCAGACCCGTCAGGGCGATAAACATCCGGAGAATCTCGTTGGTTCCCTGTGGCCAGCAGTGTAGAGGTCAAAGGCTGCCCAGTGTCAGGGACAAGTGGAGGAGCTGACCAGACTGTGACCTCCACTGGGACCTACGACCAATCTGTGACCATGTCTCCAGCTCCCTTTTATAATGGAAACCAGCTTTTCCTGGGGGTTACATAAGGGTACTGATGCCCAGGGCACAGCTAGTGCCAGACAAATGTGCACTGGCCTGGGGCAGAGGCCTGACTCCTCAGGGAAGCTACAAACTGCTGAGCAGCAGCAGCTGGAAGCTCCCTGTGCCAGGTGCTCTAACCCCCGCCACCTGTGATGACATCTGATGGCTGTGAGGGGCCAGTGGGCTTCTGCCCACTGTGTACAATAGCCCTGTGCATCAGAAAGGTACAAGGGCCTGACCCAGGCCACACAGCCAGCACTGGGAACTGAGGACTGTCCCCTACAGCCAGGCTGGCATGACTGGTAGCAAGACTCCTAGCACAGAGGAGGAGAAGATGTGGAGGCCTCCAGGCAGGACCACCCCCAGCTCTGAGCAGTCTCTAGACAGGAGGATCTGCCCCACACTGAAGGCCCTGTGCCCATGCCTTGGCCCTGTGAAGCCCTGCAGACCACACCACCCAGCCACGGAGCCCAATGCTCCGGGTGGAGGGAAGGACTTTTGGAGAAGAAGTCCTGGGCCAGCAGGGCTGTCACACACCCCGTGCCCTCAGGCTAGCCCTCACCCTGTCTGTCCAAGACAGATAAGATGGCGGAGAACTGTGGCCAAGGAGCCTTCCACTGGGATGTCCCAGGAGCCAAGACCCATGCTCCCGAGTCTGAGGACACCCTCCTACACACAAAAGCTGCTCAGGCTCAAACCCTCCCTGCCTCCTGCGCACTCGCAGCCCTCAAAGACAGTCTCTCCCTCCCAGTGCGGGCGTCCCGGCCTTGGTCTCACACCTGTCTCCCATACTCCTCATTAGCTCCAGCAAGAGTTTCCCAGTACATAAATACAACCAATTCACTCCCTGAACAAAAGCTTTTTATGGCTTCCAAAATTCCTCTGCTTGTTAACCAAGGTTCTACTTTTCCAGCTACTTTTCCAGCCTGCCTTCCCATCCTCCCTCTGCACATGCCCCCACGACTAGGAATAACTGTTGCTCTCAGAAAGACTTCCTTCCTCTCTCTCCACTCTCTTTGAGCTAACAGGTCCACCTGTCTGGGCCCAGCACGCTCCATTTCCCTCCCCTCGGCGCCAGCTGCCCTCCTGTAGCCCTGGTCAACGTCTTCTCTACCCCTAAGGGCCATGGGCACGTGCTCCACAAGACTCCAGCTTCCTCCTGAAGGACGCCTACCTCCCATCTCCCACCCTGCTTGTATTACACCCTCCTTGGGCAGCATGCTGCACAGTCAGAACACAGATGCCTGAGTGGCCTCCGTGGCGCACGCGCCCCCACTCAGGCACACACTCGGTGAACTGACTCTTTGGTCCTGTGCCTTCACAGAGGGCAGCAATAGAGAACAGCAGACATCCGGTTAGCAGACCGCAAGGGTGGCCCTGTTGAACTGCCTCAATTCACTGAGAAGGAAACCAAGACGCAGAGAGCATGCACTCAAGGCACAGCAGCGCTGGGAATGAACCCTGGCACCGTACGAGACCTGTGTGTCCCCCACACCCAGCCAGAATATGGCAGAGAAGACACGCAGCTCATCACCAGGAGGCAGTGGGCTCAGTGGAAAGGGCCCTTAGGAGTAGGACCCTGAGCGAGCTGCGTGACCTCAACTTCTCCCTCTGCAAAATAGGATCTGTGCAGGGTTGCTAAGAGGATCCAATGAGAACACACAGCCAGCATCTGTGGGGGCCTCCCCTGGGCTCCCAGCAGCATGTCCAAGGACCAGGGGGGTCTGGGAGAGGAAGGTGGGGACGTCGGTGGGGGTCCACAGCAGAGCGCAGCTGGCACCAGGGCCACTCACCTCGAAGATGAGGAGGATGCGGGTGTCACGCAGCATGCGCTCGTATGGGTAGTCCCTCATGTAGCCTGAGCCCCCGAGAATCTGCAGCGCCTCACTCACACACTGCCAGGCGGCCTCGGAGCTGAACACCTGACACAGGCCCAGGGCAAGGTCAGCACAGGGACGTCACTGCTGAATCCCTCCCATAAGGAGGACCTATGCCGTGGGAAGCTGGGTGGCTGGAAATGAGTGGGAGTCTCTGTGCAAAGAACCCCAGGCTCAGGAACAAGACCCACCCAGGGAGAGACTCAGTAGGTTACTGCAGCAAGTCCTTTGTCTTCCTCAACCACACTGACCAGCTTGTTATCCCCACCCCACCATGACCTCTCGCACCGCTGGGCCTTCCTTCACCCGCTCCACACCTGGCTCAACATAAAACTGACCTAAGATCTCACCTTCTCCAGGAAGCTTGACCTATCCCCACCCAGCCATATCTGCCCTGAACACCCCCCCAACTGTGACTTATTTCTGCCTGCACGATGTGAGCATCTCAAGGACAGAGAGGCTGTCATGTTGAAGTCTAGGCTTAGCACCTGCAAGAGGGCCAGCTCACAGGCACCAACTAATGTCCGTGGTTCTTGCTGAAGGGTGACGAGAAGATGGGATGATAAAGCACGTGCAAACACACTCAGCACACAGGCTACACCTCACACCTAGAGAAGATTCACTGAAACACTGAGTAACGTTCTTGTCCTTGTAGGTGTATTTCCTGCCAACACCAGACTGTTCACTTCTCTAAGCTGCCATACCTCTCAAGAGCTCAATTCCAGAGACCAGTTTAAAAAGTTTGTGGGTCTCCAAGGAATTAAGGGAAGAAAAAAGAAATACAATTCATGGGGAACCAAAGTAGGGTTCTCCCCAAAGTGGGCTGGCCATCTTTTTTATTATAGCTAAAAAAGCATACCCTGAAACATAAGAAAAGTAACAGAAAACTCTAGTATTGGCCTCAACCAAATATTTTATTTTTAAAAGGAAGTTTTGATACCAGTAAATAGGAAGGTCAAAAACTCAGAAACACAGTCCTTCCCACGAGAGCCAGCTGCCGTTGTATACTAATACAGAGTTATCACAAGGGTCTGTGCTTTCTCCGTTTGCTGTAAACTGCTGATCAACTGGCCAAAGGTGGCACAAACCGCACCAGGGAAACATGGAGCTCTCTTGAAACTGACACTCGGCTGGGCACTGTTCTCGGTGGCTTCTGCACAGCGCCCCCTAGGGGCCTGCCTATCCCTGGAACACTGCACACTGTGGATGTGTCAATACTAGATCAAGGACAAACGGGCCTATAAACTAAGAAGAAGATGGCAGGCAACACAGGGGGTCTGAAAGGTCGTAGAGAAAGAGCTTTGCCGAGTCTGCCCTCAATGCCAGCTCTCAGCCCTCTGGTTACACGACATTACCTTCACCATGGCTGCCTCGATGGAGCAGTCAGGAAACCCTGGTTGGTCCAGCATCCCTGCAGTGAGGTAGGCCATGCTTTCCATTACGTAAGCTTTCTGAGCCATCAGGGCAAACTTTTCCTGGAGTGTGCAGGAAAAAAACACGGTCAAAAAGCAATTTGCATGTGCTAAGACCCAGATCTGCCAACCGGTAGAGAAGGGCATTAAGTCAGAGGCCTCGCTGCCCAGGAGAGGCAGGCCCAGGCATTGATAAAAGGAACCTGCAATAAACAAACCCTTATGGAGTCTTCCCAAGTCACATGGGTCAGGGGTACAGAGAAACCAAAGGCCACACCTCTCACGGCCACACGGTGAAACCAACACAGACCGCACTCAGCTGTCAGTACCTGAATCAGTCCAAATTCGCTGAGATTCCTGTTGAACTGTTTCCTCGTGCAGGCATATTCAGCAGTCATTTCTGAAGAAGAGCAGAGTTGTAGAAAGAACCAGAACACTTCTGGCTGTTCTAAATGATTTCCTAAGGCTACCATTGTTACCCTTCAGACGCTCAGGTGGGACGTGAGAAAGTGTCTGCTGCAGTGGACACCCGCAGGCCAGCGCCCGCTCTGCAGTGCGAGAGGCAGAGGCAGGGCTGCCCACTGCTCGTGGCACGTGCATACAGCCAGACAGAGATTCGAAGCCTGCCACTTGTTCTTACCAGCCGGTGGCCTTGGGCCAAGTGCTTCACCTCCCTGTGCACTACCCACCTCAGAGTCACTGCAAAGATGAAATCAGACGGAATCACAAAGCCCGGCGCACACAGCACCCCAGACAGAGGGGGGCAGGCCCACACCGGGCACAACGTTCCTGACCAAAGTGGGACAGGCGGCCGGCGTGGCAACTCGGGCCTAGGCCTTTGGATATATGGTTGTGAATACAGGCTGAGCTCGGAGGGCCCCACCCAGGCATCAGCACCCCCAGCCCCAACTGCAGCCCGTGTGCTCCACATGCCTTCACAGGTGCAACAGGACCCCACGTCTACACATTTCTGGGCTGTGCGATCTCACCAGAGGTTATGCATCCTTTGGAGGACAGCTGACCGTAAGAGCCCCCCTCAAGCTCTTGCCCTGAGTTTTCCAGACAGGGAAACACAGGCCTAGCGTGGGGAGAGCCCTGAGCCCGCAGTCTGACAGGTTTAGCTTTAGGTCCAGGTGCACGGCCTCGGGCAAACCTCAGTCTCATCTAAGAAATGAAGGGAAGAACCCAAAACAAAGCCTTCGTGTGCCCGCTTTGCCCTGAATTCCAGGAGGCCAAGCCAGAGCCTGGCACCAAAGAGGAACTCCATCAAGCTGGGAGCACGCCATGCCTGGCGACCCCCATTTCCCTGCAGACGCTTCCACACAGCTCAGAGCTTTAGGGCTGTTTTGTGTTCGGTGGCAAGGGAAATCTAGGTGCTATGTACCCTGGCAAAATGATAAGGGAAAGATCCAGAGGCCAAGGGATCTGGATTCCAAACCTGACCCCACTCTTCAACCCTGTGCAAAGTCTCCTACAAGATGGGAAAACGTGAGAATCACAGCTGACGTCTCCCACTGCCTAGCTCACGGTGTGGTGTTCAGTGGCCGCTCTGGCCCTGGTGGTCAGGGCAGCACACCCCCTTCCACCTCTGGCAGAAAGCAGGTTCCCTGTCCCCTTATGAAAGATGCAGACTGGCCTCTGGGGGCAGGCCGAGTAGATTCACTGGTCTAAACGCCAGCCCAGATGCGAAGCTTGAGCAGGACCTCTGTCCAGGTGGCCTGGAAACGGACTGGGGAAGGGCAGAGCCTCCTGGTCTGGAGTGGGGGTGCCAGGGGGCAAGATGGCTGCATACTGTCCCTGACTTACCTACCAATCAGTTTCTTGAGCATCCCGGCCACGGCACTGCCCATGCTGAACCGCCCGCTGTTGAGGATGTTCATGGCCACCTGCAGGGACAGTAGGAAAGCCCGCAGGCACTGAGGATGCAGGGGAGCAGACCACAAGGGCGCCTGGCCACTTTCACCACAGGCTCTCTTGACAACAAAGGCGAGTCTCTGTAGCACCGTGTGCCGGCATCCAGGCCCGGGCCCCTCTGTGCTGGGAGAACACAGTCCTCACACTTCGAACAGGGTCGCTCAGCCACTGCTGAGCTGTGGCTCTTATCAGCATCTCTGGAGTCACCTCCCCACACACCCCAGAAAGGCCAATTCTCTCACCCTCAGGGGAAGAGAGCAGAAACTAAGATTTCTTTAGTACATGCTACAAGCTTGTACCTTCCCAACAAGGCTGCAGGGTCAGGACCCTCATTTCACTGATGAAGAACCTGAGGTTCGGAGTGGTTAAATGACGCTCCCAAGGCCCCAAAGCCAGCAGCTGCCTGAAATCCAGCCCTTGTTCTCTCCCCTCACGATGAGATGACCCCAGGGAACTCAGCCACATTCCTACAGTAAGGACCTGAAGATTTTGTCAGCTTCCTCCCTTTCCCCCTCTATCTTCCCACCAAACTCAAGAGTCAGCAGCCTAGACAAGGGACAGACACACAGCCCTGGTGTCACACACACTGACAGACCAGAAGGGCACGCCACAAACAGCCAGGTACGCAGCAGGTGGTCAACGGTGCAACAGTGGCCAGAGGGAAGTGTCTGAGTCCAAGGGGACTTCTGGTGTGGGGAGAGGGGACACTGGGCAGCAAAGGATTCCCCAAGGAGACACCTGGGCTGGGCCAGGGACAGATGGGCAGAGGACTGACGTGTGTAAAGCCCTGCAGCCACCAGCTTGAGCCTCTTAAAGGACAGTTCTGGCCCAATTTGGAATCCACAAAGGCAGGGCATGGGGGCAGAAAGGAAGCCTGTGAACCAACTTGACAGTTTTCCTAAAAGCTTCAATGGTATTACTGCTTTTTGCTGAATGCTTGGTTATGGGTAACTTGGATTACTAAACAGGTAATAGAATTTATAACTTGTTAAATAACTTGAATGGGAGAAACTCCCAAAACAGATCCTGTGGGGGGAAATAGCAAGTCCTCAGGGGTTGGACAGGTTAGAAACAACTGCTCCAAACTATTGGGATAGCTGATTCTCACCACTCTCATCTGAGGCTGCTGAGAAATTCAGGGTACAAGGTCCCTGGGCACTGGCCCAGCCTCCAGGACTGGTTGGAGAGGGGGCTTGGTTAAGTCATAGTACAGTGTGAGATGCAAACCCCATCCCTAGAAGGGGTTCAAGATGCTGCCCTCTCTGCCACCTCCCAAGGGCCTGAGGAGGTAAGGGCCCTATTCCAGCTAACCTCCCAACTCGAGATTTCCTGTGTCTTGGGACTTGGGATGACACTGGCCTCTTTTAACCTGCCAAAGAACTATTAGATCATTAAATATGAAATGTCCAATTTCCAATCAAAAGTGTAGTTTATTAAATCTCAAACAAGAAGCAGTACAATTAATCAAAGTATGTGCCCAAACTATCAACACAGGTTTGCCATCAAACGGTAGCTTGTTTATGCCAGCAGTGAAGAAGCCTAGAGAACAAGTGGCAATGAAACTGCGAAAGGCATTTTCCACAGCTTGCTGAGAACTGAATATTCTTTCTTGCAAGAAGTGGTCCAAAGCCTGGAAGAAGTGGTAGTCAGTTGGTGCGAGGTCTGGGGGATACTGTAGATGACAGAGAGTTTCCAAGTCAAGCCTCGGTAGTTTGAGCAGTGTTGTTTGTGCGACATGTAGTTGAGTGCTGTCTTGCAAGCGGATTGGCCTGTCTCCATTGACCAATCTCGGCTGCTTAACTGCAAGCATCCTCACCCTTTTGTCCAGCTGGCTGCAGTGGACACCTGCTGTAATGGGCTGGCCAGGGTTCAGGAAGCTGGAGTGGATAACACCAGCGCTGGACCACCAGACAGACACCATTACCTTTTTTGATGAATATTTGGTTTTAGACTATGTTTCTGCACTCCATCTTTATCCAACCATTGTGCTGAATACTTGTGATTGTCAAAAACAGTCCATTTTTCATCACACATAACAATATGGTGTATTAATAGAAATGGTTCACCTTTACTTCGTGACAGCAAAGAAAGTCAAGCTTCAAGACAATTTGTCTGCTGATGCTTGGTTAATTCACGTAGTACCCATCTGTCCAGCTTCTTTACCTCACCCATTTGTTTCAAATGGTCCAATATTGTTGGAATAGTAACATCAGACCTTGCTGCTGATTCATACGCAGCTGGAGAAGGATTCGCTTCCACTACAGCTTTCAGCTCATCGTTATCAACCTTGGTCTCAGGTCTCCCATATGGCCCATTTTCAAGATTAAAGTCACAAGAACAGAACTTCTCAAACCATCGACACACTATGTATTCATTGCCACATCCTTCCCAAACCCTTTGTTGATATTTCAAGCTGTCTGTGCCACACTGGTTCCTCAATGGAACTCATTTTCAAAAATAACATGGAACTTTTGATTTATGTGTGGTTTCACAAAAATTCAAAAATTGCTCTAAAAAATTTGAAAGATAACCATGAGGGAAAACATGGGTTTGCAAGATTGAGGATGTACCCTCACCAAACAGAAAAGAAAAGAAAAAGAAGAATCAAATGTCAAAGTGAACTGTCAAGAGATATCAACTGTCAAACTTTTCTCCTGTCTTTATTCCCTCTCCCTCTTTCAAAACCTAGCTCATAGTTTTATAAATGAAGCCTGGAGAGCTAGTGGCAATGAAACTGCGAAAGGCGTTTTCTATAGCTTGCTGAGAATTGAATATTTTTTTCTTGCAAGAAGTGGTCCAAAGCCTGGAAGAAGTGGTAGTCAGTTGGTGCAAGGTCTGGGGGACACGGTGGATGGACTATAAAATTCAGTTCATAGCCCTTTCATAGTTTATTGTTAATGTCATTTAAATTACAAAAAAAAAAAAAAGAAGGAAAGTAGAGTCTGATCCTAGGCCCTAGGGTGGAAGCGCTGACATCTCCGCCCTGCGTGAAGAGGCCTCCTGCTCTCCCCTGCACAGCCTTTCTGCTTGCAGGCCTCCTCCAGCCCTCCCACACCCACATGCTCTGTCGCCACCTCCACCAAAACACAGCTTCCTTCTATAATTTTCACAACTACATTCTAGATCTCAACTTTCCCAAAAGCAAGATTCAATCCATTCTTTCAACAGCCCCTCCCTGTCAGCCTTTCTGTCATAAGAAGTCTATGGATAAAATCTTCTGAGCACCCCAGAGGAAAAATGCTCTTACTTTTATCTTGCATCAGCCTGCTCAATCTTCACTTGGCCTTTTACCATTTTATGATCTCTGGAATCACTCCAGTGCATCATACTTTTCAGTATTTATGGCAAGTCGCAACCAATCTCACTAGCAACAAAAAAGAAACCTTTAGAAATCTATTTTCCTTTGCATATTGAAACCATAACCATTTTTCACCTATGACAATGGACAAAATTTTAAAAGCTAGTGTTGAGAAGGACCAGGGAGAGGGGCATTTGCAGCCACTGCTAGACAGAGCAGACGCTGCTCCGGCCTTCCAGCAGGCAGCACTGGGTCAAGAACTTAAAAAATGGTCACACTCTCAGAACCCAGTGGTGCTTAAACTCGGGAAATAATTAGACAAGTTTGCAACAATATGTACAAGGATATACAATGTGGTTCTGAGTAGGAACAAGTGAAGACAATGTAACAGGTCCAATACTGGGGGTCTGATGACATTAAATACAGTACAAAGAAATACTGTGCAGCATCAAACATTATTAATACATATTTACCAGCACAGAAAGATTGTCATGGTTTATTGATAAGTGAAAACATAGGCTGTAAAATATAACACGTATATACACACACACTAAGCGATGTATATTATTTTCAAAGCTCTAGAAAGAGAAGCACCAAAAATGTGAACAATGTTGACTTTGAGGATGGCCTTCAGGTGATTTGATTTTCTCAATTTGTCTATCAACACCCTCTAGTTTGTACATAACATCTGGGCTACATGGATACTAAACAAACCTCTCCCTGCATACAGTCTGCCCCCATTAGTCCTCCCACCTCTCTAGCCCTTTGTTCTCCATTCGCTGAGTATCCTCACTGGCCAGAAGCTCTGGCTAATGGTGTCTTGTCTGACTCCTGTAACACCCTAGGAGGGGAGAAGGATTACTTTTGATCCTTGCCAAAGTGGGTGGGCTCCTCAGGACGAAGATACTTGCCTAGTAAATTAGGGCATGGCAACAACAAAAAGGCAATTAGCCCAACATAAAAATGGGCAGAGGATTTAAAAAGGTATTTCTTCTAAAAGTATGTGCAAATTGCCAACAAGCACATGGAAAGATGCTGAACACACTAAGTCATCAGAGAAATGCAAATTAGACCCACAGTGAGATGCCACTTCGCACCCACTAGGATGGCTAAAATTTAAAAATAGGCAATAACAAGTGCTGATGAGGATGTGAAGACGACGGAACCCTCATACAATGCTGGTGGGAATGTAGAACAGTGCAGCCACTATGGAAACAGTCCGGCAGGTCCTCAAAAACTTACATGTACAGTTACCATGGGACCCAGCAACTGTACTTCTAGGTATAAACCCCAAAAGAATTGAAAACATATTTTTCACACCAAATCTTTAACACAAATGTTTACAGCAGCACTATTGATAGAAGCCAAAAAGTGGTAACGACCCAAATGTCCATTGGCTGATGAATGGATGAACAAAATGTGCTAGCTCCATGCAAAGGAATATTATTCGGCCATGAAAAGGAATGAGTTACTGATTCATGCTACGACATGCTATGAAAACATCATGCTATGTGAAAGAAGCTCACCATAAAAGACTTCACATTGTATACGATTCTGTTTACATGAAACGTTCAGGAAGAGGCAAGTCCATACAGACACAAAGTAAAACAGCGAGTACCAAGAGACAGGGTAGGGGTCATACTGGGAGGCACAATGTTTCTTTCTGGCATGACAGAAGTGTTCTGGAATTAGAGGTGATGGCTACACAATATGGTGAATATACTAAAAGCCACTGAAGTGTATGTTTTAAAATGGCGAATTTTATGTTATAAGAATTATCTCTCAATAAAAATAAATCTGAGTCTAAAAGAAAAAAAAAATTAGGACAGGTACTCAAGTCTCAGGGTTGTGCAGATCCTGAGCTTCTTCAGAGCCCACTGACCTGCTTTCTTGCACCTGCTGGTGAGGGGAGCCCCACCCCTCACTCGAGGCAAAGGGGGCCTTCAAGATGAAGGAGGGTTCCCAATGCTTCCCACAGACTCCTTACTCTAGACGTGAGCCAATCTTCCACTCTCTATTTTTTGATTTCCCAACAGAGAACCATGCAAAGTCACCTGTTAAGCACGGGCTGGTCTGCTCCAAACACAGGTGGACAGAAAGCCAACAAGCTGTACCACCAGCCCGCACATCACTCCCAAAGAGCCGCAGCTGGCAACTCACCTTAAACCCACCTCCAACTTCTCCAAGGACATTCTGGACAGGCACCCTGGTGTTTTCAAAATGGACTTCACAAGCTGAAACATAAAATTTAAGACCTTATCTGACAACTGCAAACCACTCTGCAACCATGCATTCATTCATTTATCCATCCACTATTTGGTAGGACAGTACAGAAAGACAAAGTTTCTGTCTTTGTGGCACTCATACTTTGGTCAGGAAGACAAACTATAAACAAAATTATGGGTATTGCAATCAGTGTGACAGATGTAAAGAACAGGGCACAGTGATAGAAGTGGCAGCTGGAGGGGGTGGATAATAACATTCTTATTAAGGGCTATGTCAGACTTTTCTGTGACATTTAGCAGAAGTTTAAAGGATGAGAAAAAGTCAGTCCTATAAAGATGCAGAGATAGATCAAAGCTAGAAGGAATAGCATTTCCTAAGATCTCAGGGTAGACTGGGATTATTGGTCCTAATTCATAACTCTAACACAAAACCGTACCCCTGCAAGGTATCTGTAGTGCCCTCTCACCCTCCCACCATGGTGAGGGATGGACTTCCCTTTCCCTGCTGGCTGTGGCCACATGACTTGCTGTGGCCAATGGAATACAGCTGGCCCAACATGAGCAGAGGCCTGGAGGCCTTAAATGTGCTTTCATGGTTTGGCGTAGCCCCTTGGGTGCTTGTGATCTACTGTGAAGAACATGCCCTGGGATGGTACAGAAAACACGGGCTCACCTGAACCCGACTCACAGCCAGAAGCAGGCTGCCTGGGCACCTCGGACCGTGAGAAAGCTAAATGCTCATTGCTGACTGTGAGCCAGGCTCTGGGGGCGACAGGATCACTGCAGTGAGGGATGGCAGCAGAGCCTGGAGTGAAGAAGGCTCCGCCTGTCTCGGGAACCAAGACGAGGGCGCCGTGAATGGGCTGCAGCTGGAGCGGGGAGCTGGGCAGGTGGGACAGAGGCTGGGAGGGGTCTGGACCCTGTTTTCTCTAGCAATGTATCCTGCATATTGTTATACAAACACAGCAACTCCTAGCAATTTACACCAGAGAAACTGGAGGCTCAGGACAGAGACGGTCATGGGGAGGGGAGCCAACAGGGCAAGGGCACCCTGGTCTTGCTCTTCTGACCTTTCATTCTATGACAATTGTGCTTGAACAGCTTGGATGGGAAAAGTGATGTAATGGCCGTCTCTGGCTGCCAGGCTGTATTCAAGCTAGTAGGACATGCCCTGCCGGACCAGCTCCCTCTCCCAAAGGCGCTTGTTCCCTGACAGGCTGTGGGTGTAGGTAAGATCCTTCCTTCCTCTGACCTCACCTTGTGCCATTCAGCTCTCGGGGCCACTACACAACGCTACCCACCAGGACTGCAGAGTGGACCACACCCCTCAGCAGCAGCCCAGCCCCTCCCTCCACCTTCCTCCCAACGCACAACTGAGTGAGCTCTTCATGACCGCAAGGCCTCTGTGCACGCTCCGAGTACTCATACTCACTAAGTGCCACCAGTCCCGGCACTAACACTGCCGTGCTTCCACGTGCACAGAGCATTTTACATACATCCGGACACTCCATTCTCATGTCACCTCCACAAGGGAGGTTCAATGATCATCCCTTTACTTTAGCTGATGAAACTGTTATACAGAAAGGTAAGCTAGCTTGTTCCAGGCCACACAGACTCCCAAGAGGTGGGGCTTGGGCTGGAGCTCAGGGCCTTTGGGCCTTCCAGCCTGAGCAGTCAGCATGGCAAATGCCACCATCCAGAGTGCAGGGTCCCCAATGATGGGACACACAGAAGCATTCCCTACAGCACAGACACTAGGAGATTCAAAAGCAGTGTTTTTTTTTCTTTCTTTTATTTGCTATTTTCTTCCTTCAGAAAAGGCAGAGTGTTGCTCACCTGGAAATCACCAACCCTCAATGCACTCAGAGGCACAGCCACTGTCTGCTTAACTGACGAGTCAGTGTCGAGGAACTCATCTGCATTGCCAGAGAAGAGTCTCTTGTGGCATTCTTAATTTGATCTTGCTAAACTAAAACTATTTAAATCTTAAATGTTATTATTATATTTTGTTGAGACAGGGGCTCACTGTTGCCTGGGCCACAGTGCAGTGGCATCATCATAGTTCACTCCAACCTCAAATTCCCAGGCTCAAACAATCCTCCTGCCTCAGCCTCCCAAGTAGCTGGGACTACAGGAGCACACCACCATGCCCTGCTAATTTCTTAGCAGGTGGGGTCTCACGTTGCCCAGGCTGGTCTCAAGCAATCCTTCTACCTCGGCCTTCCCAAGTGCTAGATCACAGGCACGAGGCACCACAGCCAGCCTAAATCTCATTTTACCTTGATATGTGGACAGAACAGATGTTCTCTAATACACACACACACACACACACACACACACACAGAGAAGCTACTTACTGTTGGAGCCCCGAATGCCTAACTTATCTTCAGGTTTCCCACTAGTGACTCCACCAAAGTCTCTTTCTACTATGAATGCTGTGATTTTGTCTTTTACTGAGCCGTCAGAATCAGCAACTTCAGTCTTTGCAAACACAGTAAAAATATTGGCCACTCCTCCATTGGTGATCCAGACCTAAGGAAAGAGAGAACTTTGACGAAAATCAAACTCCTATGCAACCCTTCTCAGCTCCATCTTTGCCCATCAAGCTCCAGCTGCCGGCCAGACTTCAGGCCAGACTTGCAGAGTCTTTGGCTCTGCAGAAGCCAAGCCTGTGTGAACACAGAATGGGGCACAGCCCAGTCTCCCCACAGCAAGGATTTTCTCAAAGGACATAGGTGGCCGGGGCAAGGGGTAGAACCAGGGGGAGAGCAGCCAGCAGCCCCGCCAGTCAGGCTCTATCATCAGACAACTGGGTTTCTTCAGGAAAGAAGGGGTTTAATCATTTCACAAGGTATACACATATCAGAACATCATGTATATACAAATTCAATACACACAATGTTTATTTGTTAATTAAAAAAAGAAGAGAGGGAGGGAAGAAAAGAGAGAAGGGGAGAGAGGGGGAGAAATAAAGAGACTGCAACAAACTGTAATGTGTGGAACTCATTTGGATTTTGATTCAAGCAAACAAACGTAAAACAAAAAAGGTACGGGCTGAGCGTGGTGGCTCACACCTGTAATCCTAGCACTCTGGGAGGGCGAGGAGGGAAGATTGCTTGAGCTCAGGAGTTCGAGACCAGCCTGAGCAAGAGCGAGACACCCGTCTCTACTATAAATAGAAAGAAATTATCCAAACAACTAAAAATAGAAAATATTAGCCAGGCATGGTGGTACATGCCTGTAGTCCTAGCTACTCGGGAGGCTGAGGCAGGAGGATCACTTGAGCCCAGGAGTTTGAGGTTGCTGTGAGCTAGGCTGATGCCATGGCACTTTAGCTCGGGCAACACAGTGAGACTCTATCTCTAAATAAATAAATAAATAAATAAAGGTATGAAGCAATCAGGGAAATTGTGAATGCTAAATAGATAGTAAAGAATTATCAATTTTGCCGGGTGCGGTGTCTCACTCCTGTAATCCTAGCTCTCTGGGAGGCTGAGGCAGGAGGATTGCTCAAGGTCAAGAGTTCAAAACCAGCCTGAGCAAGAGTGAGACCCCATCTCTAATAAAAATAGAAAGAAATAGCTGGATAATTAAAAATATACAGAAAAAATGAGCTGGGCATGGTGGCACATGCCTGCAGTCCCAGCTACTCGGGAGGCTGAGGCAGGATTGTTTGAGCCCAGGAGTTTGAGGTTGCTGTGAGCTAGGCTGATGCCATGGCACTCTAGCCAGGACAACAGTGTTAGACTCTGTCTCAAAAAAAAAAAAAAAAAAAAAAAGAATTATCAATTTTAAAATTATTTTTGTTGTTCTTTTTTGAGAGATAGGGTCTTGCCCAGTGGCCCAGGCTAGAGTACAGTGGTGCAATCATAGCTCACCTTAGCCTCCAACTCCCGGGCTCAAGCGATCTTCTCACCTCAGCCTCCCAAGTAGCAGGGGATATAGGCACCATGCCCAGCTAATTTTTTGTTTAGAGACAGGGTCTTGCTATGTTGCCCTGGCTGGTCTTGAACTCCTGGCCTCAGGCAATCCTCCCACCTTGGCCTCCCAAAGTGCTAGGGTTACAGGTATGAGCCACCATGCCTGGCCTATAAATTTTTAAAAATGTGATAACAATATTATGGCTTTGTTGTTCTTTAAAAATACTCCTATCTTGCAGAGACACGTGTGGAAACTGCCACTGATGCGATCTAGTGGTGGTGATGCCCCCACAAGAGACACAGCAATGTGACGAGTAACTGATGAGGTTAGGTGCCAGGAACATAGTATATGTTTAAAATTTTGTGTAACAAAAAATTTTAAAACAAACACATAAAATCAGCTGTAGTTGGTACTATAAAAGCATGGAGACTCTGGAGCCAGAATGCCTTGGTCCAATCCTGGCTCTGTCAGCAAAGAGACACAAGACCTGGAGGCAAATCTGATAACCTCTTTGGGCCTCAATTTCTTCTTCTGAAAAAGGAGAGTAGCATCACCACCCAACAGGTGGTCAAGAGATCATGCACGCCCTTGAAAACTCCTGGCCCGGAGCGGTGGCTCACACCTGTAATCCTAACTCTCTGGGAGGCCGAGGTAGGCGGAAAGTTTGAGTTTAGGAGTTCAAAACCAGCCTGAGCAAGAGTGAGACCCCGTCTCTACTATAAATAGAAAGAAATTAATTGGCTAAAAATATATATGGTGGCGCATGCCTGTAGTCCCAGCTACTCGGGAGGCTGAGGCAGGAGGATCACTTGAGCTCAGGAGTCTGAGGTTGCTGTGAGCTAGGCTAACGCCATAGCACTCACTCTAGCCTGGGCAACAAAGTGAGACTCTGTCTCAAAAAAAAAAAAGAAAATTCCTGGTGCATGGAAAGTGGTCACACGGTGGTGGGCAAGGTTGTGACTAAGACCCTAACAAGGCCATGAGGATGGGGCCCCACCTTAGAGCCGTTGAGGACATAGTGCTTCTTGTCTTCACTTAATGCAGCTCTGCTCCGGATGGAAGCTGCATCACTCCCACTGCAGAGACAAAAAGATGTGGTCAAGGAATAAGAATACTGGGAAAAATAAGCACGCTTTTGAGGGCCAGAAAATGAGGCGTTTAGTACTTTGATACACAGGTTGACAAATTTTTTAAATCAAGAGTCAGATAATAAATATACTCAGCTTTCCAAGCTACAGGACATATGTCTCATCTCCTCAACTCTGCCCCTAGAACATGAACATAGTCTGTTAAAAAGGTGAGCATGTTCTGATAAAACTATTTATAAAAACAGGTAGCAGGCTGGATTGGCCAACCTCTGTTTCAATATATAATATCAGGTAAAAAGGTGGCAGTGAAAATAACTTGGGCTTAGGTCTGAACATGAATATGTGTGCTCCAAATAGGCTCATCCGTGCTTCTGAGAGGATGAGTTCAGTGCACCCCAGCAGAGATGACTATTCCCAGATTCCTAAGCAAAGGGAAGCAGGATGGAGTGTGGCTCAAGAGACAGCCCTACTATCTTACCCCAGCCCTGCTTCATCCCAGCCCTGTAACCTCAGGCTGATCACACCAGCTCACTGAACTTCAGCTCCTAATCTGTAAACAGAGGCAATACCACCTGCCCTACATACTCTGAAAGTGCTTTGAAGCCTGAATGCATTATCGTAGGTCAGGGGTGTTGTAAACCACTTTATTTAATAGTGATCAGGTACCTCACCTCATTTGTATTGTAGCTGGGACAGAGAAGTAAGATCAAGATAACAGAACTGGCAAGAACAGTTGCTGAGCTGATTCTTTAGAAGATTTTGGGAAGAAACAAAAGTCATCTATGCAACAAAAACAACAGCCCCTTGTCCCAGTGAACCATGGAAAATGCCAAGGATGCTGATGGATGACATTTCTTGCAGGGGACAGACCTGGCTGGCTCAGTGAGGCAGAAGGCTGCAATGTGCTCCCCAGACGCCAGTTTGGGCAAGTATTTGGCCTTCTGCTCCTCGGTGCCAGCCAAGATGATCCCCTAAACAAAATATACAGAGAATTAATTTCAGCTGTGGGGAGAAAAGAGAATATGAGATATGCT
The DNA here is from genome assembly GCF_040939455.1 of Microcebus murinus. Classification (NCBI taxonomy): domain Eukaryota; kingdom Metazoa; phylum Chordata; class Mammalia; order Primates; family Cheirogaleidae; genus Microcebus; species Microcebus murinus. Next base: position 40,232,223 of record NC_134124.1, read on the forward strand.
TATTCCCCTTTGAGGAAAATATTTGCTTCCTGCAAAAGAAGACTACACAGGCTCCTGGGGCAGCCTCAGGCAAAGTGTAGGGAGCCAGGCTGCCGAGGACCACACACACCAGGGTGGGGTTTATGGGACCTGCAGAGCTGTGCAGAGTCTAGGATTTTCATCATGGTTCTTCCGAGTCCCGCTCCAGGGGTCTTGGGCAAGGAACCTCCATTCTCTGAGCCTCCATCTCGTCATCCAAAAACTAGGGACAGCCCACCCAATGGCAGCATGGTCCAGAAGACGAGATGTGAGGACACCAGAGTGTTAGAACCATGCCCAGCATAACAAAGGTGCACAGTAATGTCAGGGGTGTCCTATCTCCTCCCAGACAGTGCCACATGCACAGGCCCCTCTTTTCTCTAAATGTCTGCATGAATGCTGGTGCTCTCCAGGGTGGGGGAGACAAACATGGCGTATGTTCAGCTCTCTTTGAGGTCTACATCAAGCAGTGATAACGTGAGTGATGAGACAGCCACAAAGAGCTGTGTGCTCCACACCCAGCAGGAGGAAGAAGCATGTGCACAAATGCCAGGGGAGGTGCCACCAGCAGAGTCAGGAGGGGAGGCTCATTTCTGGCCCAAGGTGAAGGCAGCGGCATCCAACCTGGGCCTTGAAAGATGGGTCAAAGGTGACAGGAGAGGAGGAGGATTGAACTGGGAGGGACAGTGTGATCTAAGTGCCACTGTGCACATGGCCACACAGAGGCTATGTATGTTGGACTAAGTGTCCTGGGTGCAGCCTGAGTACGGGAACTGTGGGGTGTGACTGAATATCAGACATCAGGCCTGATTCACTTCACATGAAAGTGAGCAAGCCTTCTGCCTCCAAGGCATCATGTGACTCCTAACGACCAAACAGGAAGCCCACTTGACCTTGAGGCCAATAGCCTGGTGTGCTGCCAGGGTCACAGCGATGGATGCATCCAGACTGATGACCTCCCCGAGCCGCGCGTACATGGTGTTGGAGAGGCCCAGGCCGCCTAGGAGAGACGCACAAGTGTTGATCACAGTCCAACCCCAGAGTCCTCCCCTTATGGCAATGGCTTCCCCGGGTTTTCCCTGATTATACAGTTAATGCCAGATCACCATAAAAAAATCATCACACAGAAGGTACAAAGAAAACCAGAACTGCCCACATCTTATCACTCAGAAAGAGCATTTCTGTGTTTATCCTTTTCAGACTTTTTCTAGGTACATGGGCACATATAAATTTTTTAAATATAAAGATATCTATATACACATTGAATCTCTTAATATGTTACGAGTCTCTTCCGTGGCAGAGGCAGATCTTTAGAAATGCAACAGCTATAGAGTGTCCCATTCATTGCCCAGTACCTAGAGGACTCTAGGGTGGGGTTTCTCTGCCATGGCGCTAACATCTCGGGATGGATCGTTCTTTGTCATGGGGTCTGTCCTGTGCACTGCAGTATGTTCAGTAGCATCCCTGATCTTTATTCACTAAATACCAGTAGTAACCCCCCACCCCCACAGTTTTGACAACTAGAAACATCTCCAGACATTGCCAAATGTTCCTGAGGGCCCAAATTGCCCTGAGTGGGAACCACTAAAAGTAAAAAGACAAAAGGATTTAAAAGAAAACAACAACACTGAACTTATGTATTTTTCATTTAATCTCCTTCCAGAGGTGTCCTAAGGTCATGAGGCTGACCCACAGCAGAGCAGGGCCATGCAGGCAGGGTGCGGTGCAGCTACCACCTGCAGAGGGCGCCACTCACGGACAAAGGGAAGGGCGACCCTGCAGGCACAGGTTCTGCCTGGCCCTCGCGTTGGGGGGCTCTGCACTAAGCACCCCACCCTGCCCTGGCCCACTCATCCAATCAAAACACTTCTGCTCTTACTCCCTCCCTGTGTTGAGGGAATTCAGTTTTGGTTAGAAAAACATTCGATGTGTCCCCCCCCCCCGAAAAAAGTAGGGCGCAAATCATGAGGGAGACAGCAACCACACGGGGTCCACGCAGGAGGGCGCGGGCTGGGCGGGGGCGGCACGCAGGAGGGGCGCCACGCAGGAGGGCGCGGGCGGGGAGGCACGCAGGAGGGCGCGGGCTGGGGCGGGGCGGCGCGGCACGCAGGCAGGTGCGGACGGGGCGGCACGCAGGCAGGTGCGGGCGGGGCGGCACGCAGGAGGGCGCGGGCTGGGGCGGCGCGGCACGCAGGCGGGTGCAGGCGGGGCGGCACGCAGGAGGGCTGGGGCGCAGCGGCACGCAGGAGAGTGCGGCTGGGGCGGGGCAGCACGCAGGCGGGTGCAGGCGGCGCGGCACGCAGGAGGGTGCGGCTGGGGCGGGGCAGCACGCAGGCGGGTGCGGGCGGGGCGGCACGCAGGAGGGCTGGGGCGCAGCGGCACGCAGGAGAGTGCGGCTGGGGCGGGGCAGCACGCAGGCGGGTGCGGGCGCCGGCTGTGGTGGGACAGGGGCAGAGAGGGTTGGAGCCGCACACTGGCAGGCCTGGGCAGCTGCTGGAGCGCAGAGAAGGAAACCTAGGCTCAGTCAGCAGAAAGCTTCAGGGCTCCAGCACAGAGCTTTCCAACCAGGCTTTAGAATTCTCCAGGGTGACAAAACCTTCCCAGAACTTTTGGGCATGAACATAGGGTTGATGTTGCCTTAATTTCCCAAGGAAGAATTAAAATAAAAATAAAGCTCCAAACATGACCATATCATCTCAGGAGAGAAAAGCATTTGCAGAGTGGAGAGCGGGACCGGAACCAAAGCACGGGAGGAGAGCTGAGCGGTGCCGCCCCCAGCCCCCAACTCAGACCACGCAGCTGCCAGTAAGACACGCACGTGCAAACAGATGTATCCAGAGGCACACAGGATTATTCTGGGGAAAAGATAAGTACTTCTCATGAACCAAGGAGTGACTTTAAAATGTTTTGAAGGGGAATCGATATTATTCCCACCCTGGCTATGTCTGGTGGCTTCCTCCTGTTCTTAGGTATGTGTCCTCCGAGTACTTACTCTTTCATGCTGCTGACACACAGACCAAGCCCCTCTCCAGGTCTGCCGCACCCACTTTCTCCTCTGACACTCACCGCGGCCTGCGTGCTACGGCAGACAGGCCTCTGCTGCTTGTGAGCTACACCACAAGTCCCAGCTGCCTGGGAGGGCCCGTCTCTCCCAGCACGTCACGCAGAGGCTATTTTTGTTAAGAAACAGGATGTATGCCTCCCCCTGTGGAGGTCTGTGCTGCCACTTCCCACCACTGGGGCCAGCAGCAGCATTAATTTTAATAAGGCTTTTGCAGAGACAAGGGCAATTTGTTTCAAGTACAGTCACGCACAGCATACGACATTTCCGTCAACAGCGGACCACTTATATGATGGTGGTCCCATAAGATTGTAATAGAGCTGAAAAATCCCTACTGTCCAGCCTTGTACCATTGTAGCACAAGGCGTCACTCTGGGCCTGTGGTGATGCTGCCTAAATGCACCAGCTGCACTACCAGTTGGACAAAAGTCCAGCACATACATAGCTGGGAAAATGTCCAAGATCAGTTTGCAACCATGAAATGTGCTCACCCCTTAAAGCACTACCTACTGCTATCTCCCCTCAACCTCAAGATCTTAGCTGCTCAAACCTGGAGGCAGCCCTAGCAAAGGCTTGGAGGACATGCAGAGTAAAGGCTATGGAGCCTGGAGCCACCTACTTATCTCGAAGGGGCCTGACAGTAAAACTAAATGGCCTCGCCGAGTGTGTAAGCGATATCTATCCCTTTGAAATACTTTCTATCCCCCTCCCTTTAATCTCTACACAATTCAGAAGACCAACTCAAGAACAGGCAAAAGGGAGATAAGCTGTAGGGACTGGCCAACTCCAACAAGGCAGAATTATACTGAGATCCTGGGGAGAAGGTTAAGGCCTTTCACTTGGGGGCTAAAAACATCGCTATGATGCTCAAAGAATTACGGGGACAGTACAAAGGATAAAGGGCCCTGCTTGAAGGGTTCCCACTGGTCAAAATGTGCCCTGCACCTACAGCCAACAGGACCCCAGGCCTTACTCCTTCGTGCCAGGATGAGAAGCACAGGGCTCCACAGCTCTTCCTCCCTATAGGTCCCTCAGTCAGTCCATACCCACCCACCATTTACCCATGACTGATGCTGTCATCTGTTTCAGCACCTCTGTAATTAGACCTACTGCATTTAAAAGGCAGCCTGGGCTGGGCGCGGTGGCTCACGCCTGTAATCCTAGCTCTCTGGGAGGCCGAGGCGGGCGGATTGCTCGAGGTCAGGAGTTCGAAACCAGCCTGAGCAAGAGCGAGACCCCGTCTCTACTATAAATAGAAAGAAATTAATTGGCCAACTAATATATATATATAAAAAAATATTAGCCGGGCATGGTGGTGCATGCCTGTAGTCCCAGCTACTCGGGAGGCTGAGGCAGAAGGATTGCTTGAGCCCAGGAGTTTGAGGTTGCTGTGAGCTAGGCTGAGGCCACGGCACTCACTCTAGCCTGGGCAACAAAGCGAGACTCTGTCTCAAAAAAAAAAAAAAATAAAAAAAAATAAAAGGCAGCCTGTCTAAACAGCAACCTATTATGGACAAATATAGAGTGCTTTCTTAAGAGCCACACCAGTGAGGTGGTTGTTTCCCTGACTTACCATATTCTTCTGGGACCTGCATCCCAAAAAGCCCCAAGCTCTTCAATTTCTCTAAAGTCTCTTCTGGGATTTTCCCCTCCTGGTCAATTTTTCGAGAGTCCACTGCCAAGAAGAAATATTTTGATTAAACAAATGTAAGCTATTTCTATACAAAGAAAAGTAAACAGAATAGCTTTTATGTAATATATAATCCCCGAGTCAAAAACTTTTCAAAACCAGAAATTGTGAAGTCATCATTCAGCATGTGTTCAATTTCACATAATTAGCCCAGGAAAAATCCTCTTTTTTTTACTTGATAGGATCTCGCTATGTCCCTTGGGCTAGAGTGCAGTGGCATCATCATAGCTCACAGCAACCTCAAACTCCTAAACTCATACAGTCCACCTACCTCAGCCTCCCTCAGCCTCTCAAGTAGCTGGAACTACAGGTGCATACCACCATGCCTGGATAATTTTTCTGTTTTTTGTAGGGATGGGGTCTCACTGTTGTTCAGGCTGGTCTTGAACTCCTGGCCTCAAGTAATCCTCCTGCCTCGGCCCCTCAGAGTGCTGGGAATACAGGCATGAGCCACTGTGCCAGGCCAAAACTCCTATCTTTAAAATCTCTATGGCGATCTGTCTCTTGGTCTGGGTGCTAGTCACATGGTGCTTTCACTGTAAAACAGTAGCAAATTAAATGTTGATGACATGTAAGTTTTCCTGTAGGCATACTGAACTTCACTTTTTTTTTTTTGCCACTATCTTCTAGGAAATGAGAGAATAAATATGCAACTCTCAGAACTGTACTAAAATGTTTAGCTAGATAGTCACCTCTAGGCAGTATCTGGGCCAAGGTCTGCCTTGCTGTCAGAGGCTACCTTGCTTTCACCAGAGTCCACAAGCTCTGAGACAACTTAATCTGTTAAACGTCAATCCATTCTTTCATTCAACACTCATTCACTAGAGCAAAACCAAGGAATCAATGCATTAGGTCTGCAATTACACAGTATTATATGCACCAAGTTGATTAAAGTATAGTTATGAATTGTTAATTCATCAGTATTATAAATTGCAAAAAATATCATTAGCTATACTTAGGAATTTTTGTATATATAGGTCACTGAAGAGAACTATGCATTCCCCTGAATCAGTCCAAACCCATCATTTTTTAATCCTTCTACAACTTTACTGACATATATTATTGGCATAAAATAACCTGCGCATACTGAGAGCATAGTTTGTTGCGTTCTGGCATGTGTTCACCCATGACAACATCACCACCAGCAAGAAGAAAACATTTCCTTACCGCCGCAAGTCTCTGTGCCCCTTGGAATCAATCCTCCCATCACCTCCATCCACGGGCAACCACGAATGTCTTTTTTGCCAGCAGAGTAGTTTGCATTTTCAAGTTTTAAATAAGTGGATTCAATAGCATGTATTTCTATTCCCTGGCTTCTTTCACACAATGTAATGATTTTGAGATTCATCTGTGTTGCTACACATATAAATACTTGATTACTTTTTGTTATTTCATATTCTATTGTATGGGTGTACAACTGTTCATCCATATTCAATAAACAGTATAAACACACATAAGAACCAAGAAGCTCAAAGAACTCCAAGCAAAAGAGATGTGCAAAATCTACACCAACACATGTGATAATCAGTTTCCCTAAAACCACTTAAAAGTAGGCAAAGATGAAAGAAACACTATATACAATGGAAGGAAGAGGAGAAGGACAGCGGACATCTCCTCAGAAGCAACATCAAGGCAGGAGCGAGTGGAGCAGCCCAATTACAGGCCTGCAAGGAAAACGTAGTCCAGAGAGAAATCTCCTCTGGTGACACACTGTAGTAATATTCATCCCCTGCAGAGCTGCTCACCGTGCAATGTGGAAGGACATCCTTCTTCCCACAGAAGGGTGGCGCCACCAAAAGGAAATCAGGTTCTACACGAGAGGACACAGATCCCTAGCAACAGTAACTAGACAGGTAACTACAAAATCATTTTTCTTATTTTAAAAATTGCTCTAAGAGATAAAGCAATAGTTCAAAGAAAAAGAACTGTATGCCTTTTTGTAGACATTGAAAACCTGATTCTAAAATTGATAAGGAAAAGCAAAGGACCTAGAGGAATGGAAACAACTTAGAAAAGAACAATGCTGGAGGACTAACAGTACCTGGTACCAAGCCTGATCACAAAGCTCAGTAAACAACACGATGTGACATTTGTATATAAAGACTGACAAACAGATCAATGGAACAGAATAGAGAATTCAGAAATAGACACATACATAAATGGTCAATTGATTTTTGACAACGCTACTTTTAATAGGGAAAAAAATAATATTTCCAATAAAAGTTGCTAGAATAATTGGATAGCCACATGCATTAACAATCATACTCAAACTTTATCTCATACCATATATCCAATTAACTTGGAATGGATCATAGATATAAATTTAAGAGTTAAAACTATAAACCTTTTAAAAGAAAATACAGACAAAAATCATAGCCTTGGGTTTAGCAGATTTCCTACACATAATACAAAAAAGCACAAACTACACAAGGGAAAAAATGTAATTGACGTTACAAACCTTTCCTCTCTAAAAGGCACGTAAGAAAAGGAAAGGGCAAGCCAAGGAGTGGGAGAAAATTTTTACAAAACATGTACTGGACAAAAGATCTGAATGTTGAATATATAAAGACTTCTTATAACTCAATTAGAAAACAACCTAACTTTTTTAAATGGGTAAATGGGTATGGGTAAATGGGTATTACAAAGACACTTCACCAAAAAAGAAATACAGATGGCAAACTAGCATATGAAGAAATGCCTAGTCATTACAGAAATGCAAATTAAAACCAAAATGAGAAACTAAAAGAGATACATTAATGAGATATATTAAAAGGACTAACCACAACCAGAACTTAACATATACTGTAGTGGGAATGAAAGTAATCACTTTGGAAAACAGCTTGGCAATTTCTTAAAGAGTTAATACACTTACCATATGATCAAGACATTCCACTCCTAGATATCACTCAAGACAATTGCAAGTATATATCACACAAAGACTCACACAAGAACATCCACAGTAACTTTTTTTTGTGATAGCTAAAATCTGGATACATACCACATGTCAAAGAATAGGTGAATGGATAAACAAATCTTGGTATATCAAAGGAAATACTACTCAGCATTAAAAGGAAGGGACTACTGACACACGAAACATGGATGAAACTCAAAATTATGCACAAAGAGGCAAGACAAAAACATAATGTATGATTCTATCTAAATAAAATTCCAGAAAATACAAACTAATCTGTAATGAGAGAAAGTAGATCAGCAGTTGCCTGGGCACAGGGAGGGAATAAAAGAGGCTTAAGGAAATTTTAGGGGTAATGGGTATGTTCACTACCTTTGTTGTGTTGGTGGTTCCTCAGGAGTACATTATAAATACAGTCATGTGTCACTTAAGGATCTGAGAAATGCGTCCTTAGGTGATTCTCTCATTGTGTGAATGTTATAGAGTGTACCTGCACAAACCTAGATGGTATAGCCTACAACACATCTAGGCTACAAACCTGTACACCCTGTTACTGTACTGAATACTGTAGGCAGCTATAACACAACAGGAAGTATTAATATTTGTGTATCTAGACATAGCTAACCACAGAAAAGGCACAGTAAAAACACAGTATGGGCTTGGCATGGTGTCTCAAGCCTGTAACCTAGCACTCTGGGAGGTTGAGGCAGAAGGATCTCTTGAGCCCAGGAGTCTGAGGTTGCTGTGAGCTAGGCTGACACCATAGCACTCTAGCCCGGGCAACAGGGTGAGGTGAGGGGAGGGGGGAGGGGGAGGGAGGAGGGGAGGGGGAGGAGGAGAGGAGAGGAACACAGTATGATAATCTTATGGGACCACCGTTCCATTAATATATGCAGTCTGTCATTGACTGGGATGTCATTATGTGGCACATGACTCTATGGGTAATTTATTGTAAATACCTCAATTACACTTGAAAAAAAACTTGACAAACCACATAGTAAAAAAAAAAAATTTTTTTTTTTTGAGACAGTCTCGCTCTGTCACTCGGGATACAGTGCCGTGGCATCATCATAGTTCACAGCAACCTCAAACTCCTGGGCTCAAGCGCTCTTCCTGCCTCAGCCTCCCAATTAGCTGGGACTACAGGCACACATCATGCCCCGCTAATTTTTTCTATTTTTAGGAGAAACACGGTCTCGCTCTTGCTCAGGCTGGTCTCCAACTTCTGAGCTCAAGCTATCCTCCCTCCTCGACTGGACCTCCCACCTGTAATCCTAGCACCAGAGTCCTAGGCATGAGCCACTGTGCCCAGCCTAAAACTTTAATTAAATAAAAGAACAAGAGATGACAGGAATTTAAAAAAAAAAAGAAAAAAGATATAAGTAGGAAGATAATCACTAGGAAAAAAACCAGAAACAATTTCTAAATAATAAAACATGTTTATACATAACTAAACAACTTTTAAAACTAGCAACTTTTAAAACTAGCAACATAATCATAGTTAATGATACAGAACAGCACTTGTCAAAGAGGTCCTGGGGGATCTGAACTGCTTCAAGGGGGTCCACAGGGTCAAAATTATTTTAGTAACAATGTTATTTGCTTTTTAAATTCTAATTCTCTCAAGAGTATATGGTGGACTTTTTCAGAAGCTACATGAAATGACATCACAGACTAAATGCACAGATGTGAGAATCCAACTATCTTCTAGTAAGCAAAACTTGCAAACTGTCTAACTTGCAAAACTGTCAACCAGTGCCACTCTTTCCGTCTATTTGTTTTGTTTTCTGAATATTTTTCATTAAAAATAATGTTTATGTTAACATGCAATGGGGTTATCATTATTTTTAAATGAAGTCATAAATGAACACAGTATATCTTAAATTCCTCCATTTTAATTCCCAAGAGCACAAATATTGGTAGATAAAACCCACACAAACAAAAGCTCTCTGGGACCCTAGTGTTAGGGAGGGACTGCCGTCAATCCACCATCCCTAAACTCTTTGAACTCTCCATCGCTGCCCTGGCTGACTGACTGCTCAGACAGAGGGACCTGCAGCCTGGTCCAAAACCCAGTAGAAGCACTGACAGCAACCCTAAACTGCCACAACCACCAACTCATGGTCCCCAGGCTTGTATGGCCTTGGCTTTTTGTCATCTAATTTTTTCTAGTTATTCCTTTTTATTGTATTTGGTCTGCAACCATTTGGAAACGCTTACAAGTGGCCCTTTACCATGGACACGTGCAGAAGCATGGAACTAGATGTCTTTTCATTAAACAGCAATTAGGAAAATCCCTAAAGCAAAATGTTATGAGTGGAAATTCTTTCTCCTTCATTAATGACACTCGAGAACTTCCCCTATGTATGCCACTTCTAATATAAATGCTAATCTAACTGCATTATAATGGAAATCAGCAATGATAAAGAAAACCATACATACCCTCTTCAGTGAAGAATTTTTCCACAGGTCCCACAAACTGATTGATTTCATTGAGTTCATCTCGGCTAACTTCTGGAAATGGGAAAACTTCTTTCTAAAAAAAGAATCAATATTTACTAAAAATGTTTAGCAAATCTCCCATCATGGTAGCATCAGTTAAAAGGGAAGGAGAAGCATGTGCTAAACTCCACACGGACAGTAGGACATTCCCCGCTGAAGGAATCAGAAAGCAAACCACATCTCACAAGGCTCTTACCATACAGGAACTGTGCGCAGACTCTACAACCTACATTCATCTTCCTCCCTGGCTCGAGCAGGCTGATTCCTGACTTCGGTCAGCTTTCCTTCTCAGCAACACATGAGGGTGACTCTCCCATGAAACAAGGAGCCTTTGGCTAACATTCAGAAACCCTGGGGGTCTAGTCCTTGGTTTTGGGCTCACTAATTATTGGCCTTCTCCAAATCCCTTTGGCTCTCTAAGCTTCCACTTTCTCACCCATCAAATGCAGGTAGTATGTGCTCAAGGTCCTTGTGAGAATTGTGTAAGATAGTGGATGTAAAAGGTCCTTACTGAAATGTAAAATTCTACATCAATTGCTGTGTTAGCTCAAAGACACTGCACTAACAAGAGTACACTGTGCTTACCACGTCTGACCCCCTGTGCCTCTGTCCCTCCCGCTCAATAACACCTGCTCCCCGTGCTGTGTGTGTGAGGAAGTGAAGTCACTCACTGGACAAGGCTCAGCTGTGGGACCAGATCAACATGAGTTCAACCTGGGCTCAGCCACTCCTTGGATGTGTGATTAGGGCAACTCACACAGCATTTCTCAGCGTCAGTTTCTCTTCTATTTATCTCAGAAAGTGGTTGTGAGGCTCAAAAAGGTTTTGTGTCCTGGAACATAACGTGACTAATTATTTGTATGAGATTCTGATTTTACTCTTGTCCCCACCTCATGGCCTAGAAAATGATGCAGCTTCCAATCTTTGTTTCAAAACAGTGAGTGGCCAATGTTTCTGACCATCCCAGATACCCCACTAGCCCTTAAAGTCACCCTGCCATGTCCTGAGCCCCTCTGGCCTTTTGGGTTCCAGCTACCCCTCAGCTGCCAGCATGACAACAGGTTTGGATGTGGACCCAAGACTACTGAGGAGTCATGTCCTGGGTCACAAGGTGCAGGCCCAGGAGCCCCACCTCTTTTCGTGGCACCTCTCACACCCAGTGTTCCAGACAGGTCTTCAGAGGAGTCTTCAATACTCCCCCAGCCCTTATGCATCTCATCAACCACCTGATTTGTCTGTCTACTTTAGCAATACATTCCTAACTGTTTTCTCCTCGCTGGAGCCAGGATCACTGGCTTACAGGTGGGTCCCTAACCAAAAGTGACAGCTGACTGAAAGGAATCCCTGCCTCCATCCACCTGAAATGCCCTGAAGGTGGCCTATAAAAAAACAAGCCGCCTCTGCCGCCTCCCGTCTCCTTCACTAAATACACAGAGGCTCGTTGTCACCCGAGCCTTGTGCAATGGGCTGTGTTAGAGATCATTCTGGTACCAGTGGGCAGGCCAGATGAGAAAAGAGAGGCAGCCTGGCAACTAGTTGGCCTTCAGGTACAATCACAGGGTTAAGTGCTACAGAGAGAGCGACCTAGGGGCATTGAAGAAAGAATTCTCTAACAATGGTCAAGTATTTCATGGGAGGGGAGTTCAATTGCAATGAACAGTTTTGAAATCTTCTAAACCAGCAGAACCTGTTATTCAAATAAATCCAGTGCAGAAACCAAATATGTAAAACAGATAAAAGCCAAGTGGCTCTGACTGAGGCTGCTGATGGGCAGAACAGTCACCCACATCCCACTCACTCCACTTCCCACTCATCCCACAGAAATTCCAGGAGCATTCCAAGAATAGCTCGGGTCCAGCAGGGGGCAGTGTGACAACCACTGGCCTAGATAATCTGAAAGGTCTCTTTCTATTCTGAGATCCTAAGCATCACTGCCTAGTTCCTGCTCAAAATCCCAGTAACGCCAGGAGAGATGATGTTGGCCTGTTCCAAGGTATTAATGGTAAAAGGGCCTAAAAGTGGTCAGATGCGCATATAACCTAAAGGTACAGAACATAGGATTTGCTGTAGGACTAGACGTGGTCTAGATGTGGAATAAGAGGAGTCAAGGGTGACTCCATGTGTACTTGGTCTAAACAAGTGGAGGGAGACATCGCTAGCTCCATTTTAAGGCTGAAAGAACTAAGTCTCAGAGTCACAGACCCAAGGTCAAACCCAAGTCCTCCAACTCTAAGATGAAAGTGAGTTCTTAATAACCAAACTGATACTATTGGCTGGGTTGTGTGACCCGTGGAAGTCACCTTGAAGCCAGATTTCTGAGGCACCTCAGTGTCAGGGAGAGGCGCTAGGGCTCACCTGCCAAAGAAAGCCCAGGGGCCGCCAGAAAGCGACAGAAAAGCCGCACGCTCTGAGCTGTGTTTTTAGGAATAAAAAAGAAAGCCCCGCACATTTCGAGGCAAGAACAGCTGGGGGGGGGTGTTGCTTAGTGATCGCCTTGCGTAGGGTTTCCCAACTTCACCTGACAAAAGCTAGCTGGAACACTTGCCAACACCACATTTCTCAGGGTCCTGCCTTAGAAATGCTCCATCCTTTCTGTGGGAAGGCTCCAGTGGAACTCAAGCATCCAGAGTGTTCACACGCCTCGCCCCTAGGGTGTAACTCTCTGGCAGGTTTGGGACCCTGACAAAGCTCCACCCCACCTTTGCCTGCTACGGGCAAAATGCAGAAGCCACACAGCAAGTGTCCACCCAGGGCCCGTCGCGTTACCTTCTTGATTTTGCCCAGGAAAAGCTCTTTGGCGAAAGCTCGTATCGGCGGGCTGGTGCGCAGCGCCCGCCGGCTCCCGGTAAAGGCCACCAGAGGCGGGCAGGCGCGCGCCACCGCCGCGGACCACAGGAACAGCGCGCAGCCACTCATGCTGCTCGCGGCCGCGCAACCTGGGCAGCAACCTCCTACTTAGCAGCTCCGGCGCACACGTGGTCGCCGCCGCCTAATGACGTCACCGGCTTGCGACGCCATACGGTGCGCACTGCGCTTGCGCAGCCTACAGCAGGCCTAAGAGGAGGCCCGAAGGGCGGGACCACTGCCGGCACTGCCTCCTAGGCCTTAGTTGGGAGAGACTGACCCGCGCAGGCTGATGACGCCACCGGCCTGTGCTTCTCGCCAGGGTGGCGCGAGGTAGCCGAGTTGGCACGAGTCCTGGCTGTTGTGATGGCGGCCTCGGTTTTTGATACATAACAATTGTTTCCTTAGTGCCAGCCCTAGGAAGCTTCCCAGGAATACAAAAACCTAAAGAGTGGCCCAGCTTTCTCCACTTGCCTTCGTCCTGCCTCTTGCGGAGGCGAGGACATAGTAATACTAAAGGAAAGTGGGGAAGTTGGCTGTGTTGGGTATCTCTGCAGGGGGTTCACAGGCCAGATACTGTTCCTTTTTTTTGGAAGAGGAAAAGAAAAGGAGTGTTAAGCAGGAGAGAGGTCTGGATAAAACTCTTTTTGGGAAACACCAACATTATAAGGCGAGCAGAGGAAGAAGCTACAGAGGGAACAGAGCAGGAATAGGAACTACTTGGGGGGCGGCACAGGACTGGCAATGGGGGCCGAGGCTGGAGGCCCGACGTCTCAGGGCCTCGCACCACACGGCCACGCCCTGAACGTGGCAAATCGACCTCTAAGGCTCTCCAGCCTGCTCCTCCAGGGAGAATGCCTCTCTCCTTTATTTACCTGCTCGCTGAGCTTGTGCGCTGATGACAGCATTGACCACAGTGTTGGAAAATGCTTCCTGCCTCTGTTGTCTTACTCCTTGAAACTGCACAAAATCCTGTTCATCTTAGCGTGCTAAGCCCAGCCCAATAAAAGATTGGATTGCTGACCCAACATCTGGAAAAATGAGCTCAAAAATTTTCTTTGCTGCAAAATATTAACAAGCATTTTTGTGATCCGTGGTATCTGTTTTATCTTACCTACTGTTAAAGGTTTGTTACCTGTTTGTTTCTTCATCAGTGGTCAGTAGGTGCCTATTTTATTTTTTTCTCTTTTTCTTAGCAGCTTTCTCAGGTTGAAAATACTTGCCTATTTTAGCATTCAGCCTCACAAGAAGGCATTCAGAAACAACTGCTTTTGTGAATTACTTCCAGGGGTAAAAGAAAGAAAAAAATGATATGGAAAAACGGTTTCAAGTTTGTCCTTGCTGTACATGTTTGCCAAAAGAAATGTAGTCAGATCAGTCAAGTAATCTGATAATGTGTCAAATCCTGTTTAGTGTACACAGGTCAATCTAAATCACCAAGTGAGAAATCCACTGGCACATATTTTACCAAAAAAAAAAAAAAATGGAAAAAATTTAGGGCATAATTTCAAATTACTCCAATAGCAAAAGAGTTCTATTGTTCCACTACTTTACCAGTTTCTAGGTTCAGTTTCCTCAACTGTAAAAATGAGTGTAATACCATTTGTTACACAAGACTTTTGCGAGGTTTAAATAAAAATAATATGAAAGCACCTAGCACATAAAAGATTGTTTTTCCTGTAATAATTTAAAAGTGAAAAATGGTTACACTGTGAGAATTCTATCTTATACTTCAGTAGTAGTCTTGAGAAATATAATATTGTTTTAACAGTTTCCTTTAAACATAAAGATTCCCATATACGGTGTTCAGGTGGGGAACCTGTGGCTTGGGGCCACATGTGGCCTTCTGAATCCTTGAGTGTGGCCTTTGACAGCTTCCCAATTTTACAGAACAAATCATTTTAATAAGTTGTAAAGTGCTGTCATCCTTCTCACAGTACTTCTAAATGTCCTTCGTGTATGATTATGTCAGTAAAACCTTTTCCCAACATAACTTTCCAAAAAAATGAATTAACACCCGTACTTAATCATAATGTTAGTATTAGTATGCCAGAATGGGTGATTTGGAGTCTCAGAAAGATTGAGTAGAAAACTAATCCTAGATCCCTCACTATTACGCTGAGGCAGCAATTGGAGAAATACACATACAAGCCAAGGACCAACACTTGCCAGCAAAATACCTGAAGGTAGGAGAGAGGCCTGGTCATATCCCTCAGAGGGATCCAGTCTTGCTGACACCTTGATCTCAGACTTTTCATCTCCATATCTTTGAAACAATAAATTATTGTAGGTCACCTAGTCTATTGTACTTTGTTATGGCAGCCCTTGCAAATGAATGCACAGGATAGGGTGGTTCTTGGCTCATAGTGTTCTCAGAGATAATTAGGGCCTGACGGGGAATCACAGGATGGGGGCTGTGTCTCACAGCCCACACACCCAGTGCTCCTGCTACGGGTTGGGATCAATAATCTTCTGATGAGGGGTCCCTGCACAGTTAAACATTGTGGGAGGATCCCTAAGTGTGACAGCACAGTCTGTAGCATCAGTAGAAGAGAGAAGGATGGAGGAACAAGGCCAAGGCTCCAGGTCACGAGAACAGAGATCTAGTCCTAATTCTGCCACTGGCCAGCTGGGTGACTCTGGGTCAGTGCCCTCAGCACTGAGCTCCCCCTGCATTATCTATGACTTGGAGGCAGTGCTGTGGCAGAGACAGCTAGTGGCCCAAATCCAAATATCCCTGTGCCTACATCCATAACGTGCTGTTGTTAGTGTGAGGTGGCTGCCAGCCAGAAACTGCCTCTCCCACTCCCTGCCTCCAGACGATGTTCTCACAGAGGGAATGTGAATGGAAGTAATATGTGACTTCTGTCCAGTTTGTAAGAGTTGGAGGTTGTCCTTTGCTACTTTCTCTTCCACTGGCTGGACGCAGAGGACTCTAGGCCCTAGGCGACGGCAGTGCAAGATACGAGGAGCCAAGGTGTTAGTGTCAACCAACTGCAGGAAAGCCATAGAACGGGGACACCCAAATTGAATGGTCATGTGAGCAGGAAACATGTATTAAGTTACTGACATTTGGGGCTTTATTTATTGCAACAGCCAGTGTTAACTCATAAAAATGTCTTCCCAGTTTCAATGAAGCATGTACAGTACAGTGTAAATATAGTTGTCATTACTAGGGGCGGCACATCCGTCAGGCAGATGAATTGAGCCACAAGCAACCACATTTGTATTATTATTATTATTATTATTATTATTATTATTATTATTATTTTGAGACAGAGTCTCACTTTGTTGCCCAGGCTAGATTGAGTGCCATGGCATCAGCCTACCTCACAGCAACCTCAATCTCCTGGGCTTAAACGATCCTACTGCCTCAGCCTCCCGAGTAACTGGGACTACAGGCATGCACCACCATGCCCGGTTAATTTTTCGTATATATATTTTTAGTTGGTCAATTAATTTCTTTCTATTTTTAGTAGCGATGGGGTCTCACTCAGGCTGGTTTCAAACTCCTGACCTCGAGCAATCCGCCCGCCTCGGCCTCCCAGAGTGCTAGGATTACAGGTATGAGCCACCACGCCTGGCCCACATTTGTATTATTGAGCCCTGCCCTGGTCTAGGAACTCGTGCCCTCAAAGAGGAGGATAACAGCAGCTAATATTATTTGAGGAATGCTTCTTATGCTGGGCAATGTTTTATATGCTTACATCTCCATTCTCCAAACAGGCTTGTGAATTCAATTCTGTTAATTTGTGCTCGTTTTAGAATTGATGAGACTGAGGTGCTGCGAGGTTACACTGCCAGCAGTGGCAAAGCCAGGCTTTGGGCCACCGGGCTGGCTGCCGAGCTTCCGTGTTCTTATATCCCACACTATGCTGGCTTCCTGACGGCGCGTGGGATGGCGTAGGTGAATGAACACTGAGACTGCTCCTCCTGTCTGTTCTCATCTCTCATACTGTCTGACCCGAAATGTGGCCAAATGACTCAAATAAACTTACAACAGGAGCTGTGCCAGACCTCAGCCAGCTCATCTGTAAAATGAGGGTGAAGCTGGCTTGCAGGTGAGGGTCACATTAAGCACCGACTGCAGCACTTGGCACACAAGCACTGTTCTCAGGGTTGTTGCGGCTCTGCTTTCTTAAGTATGTCAGTGTGGATGTTGTGTACCAGTCAAACCAGTGTTCCTGCCAAGCTATGTATCAGACAACACACATCAGTTTTATCCATTCTACTCCCCTACTGCCTTGTGTCCTTGCGCAAGTCACTCCCTACCCTGAGTCTCTGTATCCTCCCCCGTCAGATGATGAAATCAAAGCAAAACATAGATTTGTCATAAAGACTGAGTGAACTAATATTGAATTCTCCTGCTCTACCCACCCTAACTTACAGAGTTTAGCAATCCAGCTATATACAAGAAAAAAATGTCTAAAAACAGGGGCATTTCAGCTTAGTTTTGGTCCTAGTGAAGATATTCTTTGAAAATGTGGGAGAGCTGATAAATTTACAGCATTAACAACAACAAAATACCTTTGAATTGCCCTTATGTCTCAAAGGACAAAGTAGGGCAAGATCTACGCTGTATAGCATGTTGCCCTCACTATTAAACTATGAAAAGGGCGTCAAAGAACACAGATGCGGCATGGAAACTGGCAGAATTCCCAATACAGTTGCTGTAATGTGGAAGCCAAGCAATCACATTAAATCACTGGGGTCCTCTTTATCTGTTTGCAGAAAAGTCAGTGAACCTGGTGTCTTATTTCCAGATAGCCAGGTGGCAGAGCCAGCCTGGAAAAAGGGAACTCACAGGAAACTGCACACGAGGAAGACACAATGCCACCCCTGCTGAAGGGAGTGTGAAGGCTTCCTCACTTCCACCTCCAGCCCTCCTTCTTCTTCACTCTTGACCTCATCCCTCTGCTTGTTCCTCACCTCCCATACATCTCTGAGGCGGAGAGTTTTGGAATTCCACAAGCCACACATTTCCTTCTCTCAAGAAAAGGGGACATGTATTCAATTCATAACAGAGAAAACAATCAGAACTGCAGAACAAGAATAAAACTACAGACACTACAAAAATACGGACCCAACACATTTTTTTTTCTGTACCAGGATTAATGAATGGTGTGATGTGAACACCTGAGATATTGTCTCCTCACAATGGAAGAATGAAAGTGAGGAACACAAAAGTTTAAATTAGCAAGCTTCTTCATCTTATCATAAGGAAGACAAAAAAATAAATAAAAAAGAAGCAACAAATAATAATAAATTAGCAAGCAAAGAACTTTATTAGTAAGCAACAGTACACTCCTACCAGGGCAGGAGCAGGCACACATTCAGAAACCCTGGGATTTCTGTGTCATCCCTTTATCTCCTCTCTGGCCTCTCCTCCTTGATGAAGTTGTCTCTTCCCTTTTTTCTTGACCAGTGGGGCTGCTGTCTCCTCCCTGCTGTCGGGCATGGGGGTTTTCACCTTCTATGGTCAGCCCAGATGTGTTCTGGCTCTCGAAGCCCAGGAGGGGGAAATTGCGACGTTGTATGACACGCCCTGTGCTGTTTCCATTATGTTCCTTGTGATACTTGAAAATATCTTTATCCTATTATAGTATGTTTTCTCACTCAGTATCCCATTTGTTTAGGTTGCCCATTCTGCACTTCTTCTGGCCATGTCTTACTTTCTTACCTACACTAACAGTATTGCTTATTCATTAACCCAATATCAGACAATACTCTTTAAATGCCCTGAAGTCAGTCCCTTTGAGATATAAATCTCAGCATATCCTAGAAATGCTTACCTAGCATTCTAGGTGAGATCAGATCTGAAACAAGTTAAAGTTCTTTAAATGCCCAAACTGTCTGCTTCGGATACCCTGCAAGATTCAACAACAACAACAGCAATAAAACTTCATACCACCCATGATCTAGTGGCTGAGATTCCTCACTTTTGCCACCAGGGCCTGGGCAGGGAGTCAACCCCATTCATGTGACTGTTGCCCTTTGGGATACTTGCGTGTTTTGATCCTTTTCCTTTCCATGTACAGCCTTTGATTTCCTGCCTTTTTCCATCAATGGGGTGATGTGGCCCATTTACAGGATGGAGGATGACACAGAACACAAAACACAAATGGAGAACACAAAGAAAAACGCGGACACATATACAGACGGTTGACTAGAGTAATAATACACTGGGTCAGTTTTATTTTTATACTCTAAAAAATTAAAGTTAGTTTCTTGTATGTAACCACCCAGGCATTTCAGCAATGGCCATAAATTCTGGAATGCGTAGCCTTAGGGAAGCAGATATCCCCTGGATCAGAATTTCCAGGTGGTTGCTCTAGGCGACAGGCATAGATCACTGACCGAGATTAGCAAGGATGGGCAAGGCAAGCCACAGGGGGCATTTCTCATTTCCAGCTTCTCTTAGGGTGACCCCCTAAGATCTTAGGCTGACCCCTGGTGGCTGTGCATGGCTTAGGTCACCCCTCCCTTGAGGGGTCTTACCCGTTATTGACTAACCAGCCATCTTATGGGGAGTACACAGCAATCACAGGAACAATGTGTTTATCGTGTGGCTTCCAGACCCCCATTGCTGTGGGGCTGGGCTGCTCTTGCTCACTTGCAGCTCAGGTCCTTTGTTATGCCTCTAGGCAACAGCTTTCTTTATCACAGAGAGCTTGTCTGGAGCACATTACTTTCAAATGCTCTGGGCAGAACATGTACATTACTCACTAAATTTAATTCTTAAACTAGGAAAATATATGTCAGTCCCCTACATGGGGCACATGGGGACTTTGGCCTGGAAAGATATTTTTTACCGTATCTCTTATGATCAAAAGTCAATTTAATTAAAAGTTGTCAACAATACAGAACCCAAACTCTGTAAAATAATTTAAAGAGTGAGCAGACTATGTGAGACCATGGCCTGGAGAGCCAAGCCAAAGAAGCCTTAAGCAAGTGGTCTTGCCATGGTTATGTTTCGGTCTGATTTTATACATTTCAAGGAGACAAGAATTACATGTAAAGTCATAAATCAATGCAAGGAAGACATATCTTTACTTGGCCCCAAAAGGCGGGACATTTCAAAGTTGGAGATTAAGGGTTATACGTGGATTTAAAGATTCTTTGATTTGTAATTGATTAAAGAAATGAAGCTTTCATCGGAATGCTTTAAATTCTCAAGTGATCTGCTAGGTAAATTTGTAAGTAAGCCCATGTGGTTTAAGCTTTGTTTTATATAGCTGTGGTCTCCAAACCCCAGGCTGAGGCTGGTTACTGGTCTGTGGCCTGTTAGGAAATGGGCCATGCATCACCACCTGAGCTCTGCATCACCCTCCCCCCACCCACAACACCCAATCTCCTCATCCCCGGTCAGGGAGACAGAGGTTACAGGTAAAGTCATAAATCAATACGTGGGAGGCACACATTGGTTTGGCCCGAAAAGGTGGGCCATCTCAAAGTGGGGGCTTACAGGTTATAGGTGGGTTTAAAGATTTTCTGGCTTGTAATTGGTTAAAGACATGAAGCTTTGTCTAAAGGGCTTGGAATGTTTTAACATAAGGAACTGTTATCAGAGGTAAGCCACTGGACATAGATTTGTTGTGTAAATTGAGGACATGCAGGTTTCTCTTGCATACCCTTAGGCCTGTTCATGGGTTACAAAGGATGTCCCCAAGAAGGGATGGGGGCATGATGAGGCATGTCTGACCTCCCTCCTCCTGGCAGGCAATTTAGTTTTAGGATTACTCCTTTGGCCATGAGGGGGTCCATTCAGTCAGCTGGTGAGGGCAGGGGTGAGCCTTAAAATTGTATTTTAGTTCACATCTTTGTAAGAAACCAGTAGATGTAAGTATTTCCCTGAATTCTGTGAGCCACTCCTGCAAATTAATTGAACCCAAAGAGGGGGTCATGAAAACCTCAGCTTGAAGCCAGTTGGTCAGAAGTTTGGGAGGCACAGACAGGCGACCTGGTGTCTAAAGTGGGGGCCAGCATTGTAACAGAAGCGACAGGTGGAAAACGGCAAGAACATTTTCTGTCCATTTAAAACATCCCCCACTACTTTTGGAGAACTAAAACCGGCATCCGTGCACCAGGCCACTGGACGGGACGGGAGAGGAATGTCCTCTGTTCTTTGCGCTGCAGGAGATGGCTCAGCAGAACTGTCTGGGGGAGGTCCTGGGCAGAGTCACGTGGGACTGGGGGAGCTGGGGTGATGAGAGTCCTCAGCTGCAGTGAACAGCAATTGCCTGAAGCTGAGAGCCTCCCCTTACAAGCTCTGTGTTTCTGCTTGTTGTTAGGACAAAGGCATTTTAGACAGGAGTCTCCACCCTCCTCATTTGCTGGCAAATTAATACACTCTTCTTTCCTTCTCTTCCACCCACTAGTCCTTAGTCTCTCTCTTTTTTTTAAAGCCAGTCAAATTTAGCAGTGGGGGGCTGAAGATGTCCTCCTTCTTTGAAGTGGCCTCAGGGCCCCGCTGAGCTTCCCGTAGCAGTGTTGGGGACTGAGCCTTCGCCCTGGGGAGCTGCCCCATCACCTGCTAGACAGTGTGGGGACTGGGTCAGGGGACGCCCAGCGGGGTCCACCGCTTGGTGTTTGGGGAAGCGTCCCCACTCCAGTCACGCAAGTCTTCTTGTGTTGGTGACTGCTGTGGGGGGAGAGCAGGGCAAAGCACACTTCGAGAGTTTTTCCAAAACCATCTTCTTAGTGAGCTGTAAAAAAAGAAAGAAAGGAGAAAAGAAAAGAAAAAAGAAAGACAGAGGAGAAGCAGGGAAAGACACATTTCTGTCTTTATTGGGGGTTTTGATTGTTTGGGAAACTTGGTATATGTTGTTACTTAGGATTATTATGTCAAATTTTTGTATGCCAGAGAAATAACCCAATTCCTTTTCAACTATGTCTTTAATCGTGGCTATACAACATCTTCTGTTATCTACAGTTTTTTTTTTCACTTTGATTCTTCTCAAAAAGTGATTTATAATCAGTTACAGTCCAAAATTTGCTGCTTCTTCAAGGAAATTCATGGAAAGCACCCGTATGCAAGTGTTCTCGAATACAGGTGTGAACTGAAATAAAATCTTAAGCACCAGCCAACTGAATGGGCTTCCCCTGTTGGCCAAGGGGACCCGCGAAAAACCTGAAAGCTGAGCTGTTGGCCATGAGGAGAAGGGAGATCCATTTTATGGGGAGTAAGGCCATGCAAGGCAATGCTCAAACCATGCCCACAGGACATCAATTTGCTTAACACATCTCTCGAGTCTTGGTCTCCGGCAGATGGCTTGTCTCTGATTAACAGACTTCCTTATCTTAATTTAAAGTGCTCCAAACCTTTAGAAGCTTCATTTCTTTGACCAATTACAAATCAAAGAATCTTTAAATCCACCTATACCCTGTAATCACAGACTTCGGGATGTCCCGCCTTTTTGAGTACACCTTCCATGTACCCTTTTCGGGTATACCTTCCAGGTATTAATTTATGAATTTACATGTAATTCTTGTCTCCCTGAAATGTATAAAACCAGTGTAATCCAGCCACAGCACGCTCACTTGCTCCAGGCTTCCTTGGCCAGGCTTTCTGGGCCATGGCCACAATATTCAGCTCAGAATAAATCTCTTCACATTATTTTACAGAGTTTGGGTTCTTTTCTGTTGACAGGTGCTGCTCTTGGAAGACTGTAGATGATATGGTTTTTGTGAAGCTTCATTTGGCCATAAGTACTAAGACACTGTAAAATGCTTATAGTCTTTGGCATAGTCATTCTACCCTAGGAATTAAAGAAAATAATCAGAGAGGCTGATTCATGTATCAAATATTCACAGCATCGTTATTTATAATGGCTGAATTGAAAGCTATTTTAATTCAAAATGAGGTGTACTGAACAATAAACAGCATATCACATTGAAATAATGTTTTGAAACCGTAGTTCCAAATAACAGCCATACAAACGATGGAGTTTGTGGCCGGGCGTAGTGGCGCACGAGTGTGTAACACAGTGGACTGGAAAAGGGTAAAAATGTTTCCTGTCTCTTCAAAATCCCTTCACCCTTTTTGAGAACTAAAACCTACATCCCTGTCTCAGGCCAGTGGGGGGTGGGGCGGCAGGGAGCGTCCTTTATTCTTTGGGCCACAGGAGATGGCTCAAGGGAATTGTCCCAGTGGAGGTCGCCAGGATTCTTGGCCTAAGATGGGAAGACTCAGAACCATCAACTATAGTTGAACAGCAACACCCTGAAGCTGGAAACTGCCCCTTTCAAAGCTCAGTGCTCCTGCTCAGGGGCAGGACCTTGGTACTTTAAACAGGAGTTTGCCAACCTCCTCGTTTGCCAGCCAATTAATAAACTTCTCGTTCCTTCTCCTCAGACCATTGTCCTCATTCTTCTCATGCAGCCACAGGGACAAATGCTGAGCTTTCAGTAACAAGTGTAGTCCCAGCTACTCAGGAGGCCGAGGCAGGAGGATCACTTGATCCCAGGAGTTTGAGGTTGCTGTGAGCTATGATGAGGCCACTCTAGTCCAGGAGGCAGAAGGAGACCCTGTTGAAAAGAAAATAGAAGAGACAGAGGGGAGGGGAGGGGAGAAGAGAGGAAAAGAGAACAGAAGAGGAAGAGTTTGTGATGAGACATATCAGACTTCAGAGGTCCCAAAGGGGCTCGGTCTGGCTCTCACGTCTCCTCCCATCTCCTCTGTCTCAGTTCAGAGAACCAGTGTACCGCCCCCCCCACCCCAGTCCTTCATGTCAAAAATGTCTACTTTGTTCTAGATTCTTTCCTTTCCATCAGGGAACACCACTCCCTCAGCCAGTCCTGCAGGGGCTGCCTTCAAATGAAGTCTCTGGGCCCCCCCCTCCCCCTTCCACCCTGCAGCGTGAGGTCCAGGCCAGGTCTCCACTCTCAGGGCTCCCGGCTTCCTCTCTCCCACCGGGGCCACAGTGCACCTGCAGCCAGAGGAGTCTCGCCACACGGAAGTTGATCTGGTCACTTCCTGTGGACCTCTGCAGAGGATCCCTGCTCTTTGTAGCAAACCCCAGCTCTTCCTGTAGAGCCGAGCTTGGACTGCAGGGGACGTGGGAGGTGACCCCTGACCCGGCACCCCCAGGACAGAAGCGCCGAGAAGAGAGAAGGTCTCATCATCAGAGTGTCCAGTCCTCAGAGCTGAGCTGGGGGATGGTTAAGTGTGCAGACCCAGAGCAAAATGCACCTGTAGGAGTTGTCCTGGCAACAAGGGGTTGGGCCAACCCCCAGTCCCCATCCACATTGCCACCTCAGCCCTGGGTGCTCCAGTCACTCTGGCCTCCTACTGCCCAGAATGCCTCCTGGCCATTTCCCGTGGTCACACTCAGGCCATGGAGGCTGCCAGACCCACCTCCTGCAGAAGCTGCCCCGGATCCCTGAGCGGCAGGTGGGCGTGGGCAGCAATGTGCATGTCCCTCCTTTGTGCCTGTGAACAGGTGGCTGTACTGTGGCTAGTTAGGTCCCTGTCGCATCTCCCCAGCTGGGCAGCGAGGTCCTCACAGTGTGGGGACATCTGTGTCTGCTCCATCTCTGGGAGCCGAGTGGAGCTCGGCCGGGGGCCGCGTGCAGGCTTCCCAGCAGGAAAGCCCACGTGCCAAGGCACACAGGTGTGATGGCGTCTGTGGCAAACTGGGCGATTCGGTGTGTGTAGTGCGAAGGGCAGGCTGGGGCTGGTGACGAGTCATCAGGGGGACAGGTCACGGAGGGACCTGAGGTCCGACTGAGGAACGGGGACTTGCCCTGAAGGGGTGGGAGCCAGGGCTGGATTTTAAGGACAGCAGCCCTGGGTGATGGCTCGCCAGGCTGTTAAGCATAAGGAAAATCCACACTGGGGAACGAAGGGAACCCACAAGACTCCACCCTGTCCCAACCCTTCTTGCTTCCCTTGGTCCTGCTCTCTCGGGGTGCAGGAGAGTCTCATCCGACTGGTCAGGCTCCAGGACCATGCTGGCCACCATTACTAGTGGCAGGGTCACTGCATGTTAAAGATTGCACACCGCGTGGCTGGCTGAGGCATGCGCCAGGGCCAGGGCCTTCCTGGACCTTGCTCAGGCTCCTTAGGGACCACGAGGAAGCTCCCTGATGGGAGCCTGAAAGCCCAGATCCAAGCCTACCGGAAATAGCGGGCCCTGGGAAGCCGGAACTTGTCTTATGAAAGCCCCCCTTCCCACCACCCCGTCCATTCCTCTGGCTGTGGTCTCTCGTGATACACCCCCCTCCAGCCCCCAGGACATTGGCTCACCCAGAGGCACCCTTTCGACCTCTGGCTGGCTGAAGGCCCACACCTCACTCAGGCCTCTTAGGGGACCCTTCTGTGCCATTGTTAGGAAAGGGAGGAAGCATCACAGCAGAAAGGCCAAATGCTGCACTGTGCAGACAGGACCCCAGCAGGACAAGTGGCCCCCTAGGGTGCTTAGGGGACCAGCCCCGGCCACTGCTCTGACTCCCAACACAGTCTGGTTCAAGGGACCTTGTTATCCTACCGGGCATAATGAACACAGGCCGACAGGGCCTAAGGTCCCCATTGGTCCTTCTGAAAACGTTAACCAGGTGATGTTGGTGTGGGGAGGCCACGCACAGCGAGTGCGCGTCTGCCCTGCACGCGGCTCGGAGCCTCCTCTGTTGCTGTTGGGGGTTACCTCGGGACGTCCCTCAAGTCTCTTGTCCCTCGAGTGTTTCTCATCAAGCGCACGTACTGCATTGCTCCATGCTGCCTGAACTAGGGCTTGCACAGCCCCAAGTCTGCAGGGCGGACGCGAAACAGAAACTGTCTCGGACCCAGCTTTCTGGAGCTTTATTTGTACTTAAGATTTGGAAGAAACAGGAGTTTACTAAGAACCGTCTGCCGGCCCCACAGGCAGGGAAGAACAGGCAGAGGAGAGCAGGGAGGGAGAAGCGCCCAGGAGTCACGGCCTGGTGGGGCGGAGGGGCCCTCTTGTGCCCAGGCTCCAGGCCGCGTGCAGCTCACTCCACTGTCGTCGCTCAGATGCCTCTGCAGGCCGCGGGCTGCCTCTGGCCGGCTCCCACCCGGAGCTGTGAGTCCCCGCCTGGCAGACCACCCCGTGCTGGCAGGAGCCGGGCAGCTCAGGGTCTTCTTGCTCTCCATTCTAAAGGCAAGGAGACATGTGAGGGGACTCTCAGGCATTCTGAAATGTGCAGGCCATTGTCATGCACTCTCGCACCCTGCTGTTACACCCCTCAGGGCTCTTCCTCCCGTCTGTCTGAAGCTCTGTCCCCGGTGACCAACTCCCCGTGCCCTCCCTCTGCCACCCCCAGCCTCTCTTCACCGCCACGCTGCTCTACTTCCATGAGGTCAGCTGTGCAGAGTCAGCAAGTGACATCACGCCGCGTTTGCCCGTCTGAGGTGACGGAAACGTTAATTAGCTAGGTCACCATTCCACATGGTGCGCATATACCTAAACTTCACACTGTACCGCAGACATGCGTACATCTATGACGTGTCTGTTAAAAATATGTCAGCAAGATGGCATTAAACACGATAAGGTGCAGAAGTGTGGCTGGACCGCCCCACATACCTGCCCTTGCCGCGTCAGCCGTCCTCCGTCACGGGCGCCACCGTGTTCGGCCCCATGCAGCAGATCTTTCGGCCGCAGGACACAGCAAATTCTTAAGAGAAACTTGCCAAGTCTCTAGCGAGCCCCTTCCGGCCCTGCCCTCTTCCGAGAGAGAGGTCAAGGTCCTCCGTGTGGCTGCCCAGCCTGAGGGCTCTCCTGGTCCCCTCCAGCGTCCGTTCCCTATGGCCCCTATTGCGGACATCTCTGCGTGGCCTCGGTGTCTCGCCCCACAATTTATCCGCTGTGGCTCATAATCTGGAGGAGGGCGGGCCTCTCCCTGGGGTCAAGGGTCAGGAACTTTTGCAGAAAAAGTTTCAGTTCATCTGAAAAGAAAAGAGGTGTCTTGGGCCATGAGCGGCGTGCCTCATGGCTGTAATCCCAGCACTCTGGGAGGCTGAAGCGGGAGGATCGCTTGAGGCAAGGAGTTCGAGACCAGCCTGAGCAAGAGTGAGACCCCGTGTCTACTAAAATAGAAAAAATTAGCCGGGCGTGGTGGCACACACCTGTAGTCCCAGCTACTCTGGAGGCTGAGGCAGGAGGATGGCTTGAGCCCGGGAGTTTGAGCCTGCTGTGAGCTAGGCTGACGCCACGGCACTCTAGCCCAGAGTGAGACTCTGTCTCAAAAAGAAAAAAGAAAAAGAGAAGAAGAGGAGAAAGGTATCTTGTACGTTCCACTCACAACCTTACTTACCAAAACCCTCTCTGTCGAGTGGAAGAGTCCCGGCTGTCGTGAAGCACGCGACGACACCACGGCTCCCCACGTCCGCCTCGGGCCATTGCTCTCCTGGTGCGGGGACATTCTGGGGCATTTCTGGGGCGTCCCACAGAAGGAATCCAGCTTCTTCCCTTCCGCAAATGTCGTGGCCAAGCCAAAGTCGCGATTTTCACACTATCACCGGCGTCGAGGAGGATGCCGGGCTTCAGGTCCCGTGGCCGATCTTACAGTGGCAGCACCGCACGGCGCATAGGCTCTGTCGGGATCCGGCCGGCCTCCTCCCCTCCAGGTGGCCATGTCGGAGTGTGGAGTGGAAAAGGTTTCTGCCACTCACATATTGTTACCAAACAGTGCCTTGGTGTCTGTGACACCCCACAGCTTTAGGATGTTTGGATCATTCAGGGTTCTCACTGCTGCCACCTCCTTATAGACACTTTCGTGGCTGGAGAGGCTCTTCTTGGATATAATTTTGACGGCCACCTGGGTCCCGGTAGGAGGTGCAGGGCAGCGTCGCCATGGCGGAGCTGCCCCAGCCGATTGTTTTGAGGAGCTGGTGATAGAGGAGCTCCTCACTGGAGGCACTGGAGGCCAAGCCCTGCTGCATGGTCACCTCAAACTATGCTAGCTGCAGACTCCACACTACCTACACACGAGGCTAAATAACTACTGAACAATACCAACCAGACTAGGCTCAGAACACTA
The DNA here is from genome assembly GCF_040939455.1 of Microcebus murinus. Classification (NCBI taxonomy): domain Eukaryota; kingdom Metazoa; phylum Chordata; class Mammalia; order Primates; family Cheirogaleidae; genus Microcebus; species Microcebus murinus. The sequence goes on from NC_134124.1 coordinate 40,260,246, forward strand.
ACGACACTAACTACACTATTCTGACAAGACTAACTATATGAACTAGGCTACCAACACTAATAAATCATGCTGACTAGGCTAACGACACTAACTCTCCTATGCTAACACTGCTGACAAGAGGCTCAGACGCTGCCCCGGTGGGGCGGAGGGGCCCTCTTGTGCCCAGGCTCCAGGCCGCGTGCAGCTCACTCCACTGTCGTCGCTCAGATGCCTCTGCAGGCCGCGGGCTGCCTCTGGCCGGCTCCCACCCGGAGCTGTGAGTCCCCGCCTGGCAGACCACCCCGTGCTGGCAGGAGCCGGGCAGCTCAGGGTCTTCTTGCTCTCCATTCTAAAGGCAAGGAGACATGTGAGGGGACTCTCAGGCATTCTGAAATGTGCAGGCCATTCTCATGCACTCTCGCACCCTGCTGTTACACCCGTCAGGGCTCTTCCTCCCGTCTGTCTGAAACTCTGTCCCCAGTGACCAACTCCCCGTGCCCTCCCTCTGCCACCCCCAGCCTCTCTTCACCGCCACGCTGCTCTACTTCCATGAGGTCAGCTGTGCAGAGTCAGCAAGTGACATCACGCCGCGTTTGCCCGTCTGAGGTGACGGAAACGTTAATTAGCTTTATGTCGGTCGCCATTCCAACGGTGCGCATATACCTAAACTTCACGAGTGCTCCCCATACACGTCTGCGACTATGACTTGTCTATTAAAAATAATATCAGAAAAACTGTAATAAATAAAACAAAACGCGGGAGGGCGGCTGGACTGCCCCACGCATTTGGTTTCTGTCTCTGCCGCAGCGGCCCACTGCGCTCATCGGAGCCACATCGTTCCTCCATTCGTGGAGGTTCTTTGGGGCCTGCAGGAAGCACAAAGTTCTTCAAGGTCACCAACCTCCTCGTGCCCCTGGCAGCCCTGGCTCGCTCACTCCACAGGGAGGGGCTGAGGTCTCCCCCTGGCGGCCTAGGCTGCAGGCCGTGGCTCCCGGATGTTCCTGGGGACAGTGTCTCCCCCAGGGCTGCTGGGTGGAGGGGCGCCACGGCCACGCTGGGGTTGTGCTGGGGCGGCGCCTGGCCTGCAGGCTCGGGGCCTGGCAGGCACTGTGGCTTTCCTGGTCTTCTGTCGGGACTCCTGGTCCTCTCAGGCTGCGGAAAGTCTGCCACAGGAAGGGACTGGCGGGAAAGGTGCTGGCTGAGGCTCCTGCTGTTCGGGGTACAGGGAAGGCGGGCTCAACTCTGGGAGATGGGGAACGACTGGTGGGACCCCCAGAAGTCAGGGGCTTCACAGGGATGACTTGGATGGAGCCCGCCTCCTCCGGTGTCCCGTACCCCAGCATTTGGCGCATGGCCGTGGTCTCATTGTACTTTTTGTTAACAAGGAGTCCTTCCTGTGCTCTACGTAGAGCCCATGGCCACCATGGGCTGGGTCGCTTGGGAGTCCTGGTGTCGTAGGGGCGGCTCATGTTTGGCCCTAGTGTCCCCCGGGCATTCTTTGATCCGTGAGACCCTCATTGTCCGCAATAGGGTGGCCCTCTCCCTGGGGTCGAGAGTAAGAAGGTTTTCTTACGACTCTACAGTTCACGAACAAAGAAAAGTGGACCTTTCTGCCTGGCAACAACTACTCATTTCCCAAGGTCCCCAAATCTCCGTCTGACAAGCGGCCCTGGCCCATCCTGTAGAGGCCAACACCGAGGCTCCACACGTCCCGCTCAGGTCATGCCCTTGCGGCCCAGGGAGAGTTCTGGGACAGAGTCAGGGAGCTCCACAAAGGTGCCAGCTGCTGGTCTTTGGAAAATGCCGGAGCCACAGCTGCCTGTGTTCGTGTCATCGTTGGCGTCAAGAAGGACGTCCTGGGGCTTCAGGTCCTGGTGGATGGTCTTTTCTTATTGGCGTTACTGCAGGGCAGTCAGTATTTGCCAGAACTTGCCTCGACCTCTTCCTCCCTGGCGCGGCCGTGGTGCGGATTTGGTAAGAAGCTCTCCGTCACTGGCACGTCCCACGACTGAGCGTGTGGTGTCCGTGGTGTCCACGCCGTGGAGGGACTTGCTCAGCTCAGGCGATCCCGGGCCTTCACGACCTTGACCTCTCTGCATCGACTCTGGAGGCTGGAGGAACTCTGCTGAACTTTCGAGATTATATTCACGGCCACCGGGGCCTGGCGAGCATACCCCAGGCCAGCTCCCCTGGGGTGAGCTGCCACGGCGCCCACTTCGGGAGCCTGTAACTTCTAATCAGGGTCTCCTTGCCAGCGGGTGGACACCAGGCCATGCCCCACAGTGACCTCCTGGCTGCACTGACTACAAGACTTCACCAGGAGGGCAAACTAACTCCACTCGCTCTCCAGACTTGCGGAGTGGCGGCACTCACGGCAGGAGCTGGGCTGCCCACACTCGCGGGCGACCGTCACAGCACCTGACTCCCAGGGACAGTGCACCCAGCCAGCTTCCCCTGGGCTGCACCTGGGTGCTGGGCGATGTCGCCTCACCCAGACGGTGGCTCTGATATCTTCCCTCTGTGCTGGAGACATTGTCAGGTGGGCTTTCCTTCGAGGTGACAAGATGGCACCAACAGCCCCAGCCACCCAACAGAAATGGACCCTCTCCTCCCGCAAGGTTCCAACCCTAAGGCACCTGGTTGGTCGCAGACCAGAGCCAATCACTGTGTCTAGGGAGAATGGGCTCTGCTGATTGGCCAGGTTGGGGTCGCGTGACCAGCGGCTCTGAGGCGCACTTGGCAGGTGCTGCCGTGTTCCGGGTGGGAGCTGGTGCCCAGGGGAGCAGGCTCGGGGCCGCGGCTCCGCGTGCTCTGTGGGCCATTCCTGACGGGGCTGCTCGTGCCCTCCTCGCCACTGGCCCTGTGCGCACGGAGTCCGCCGCCGCGTTTCCCGCCCGCCGCCCCTTCCCCGGCGCCCGCCGCCCGTCCCCAAAGGCGGGACTTCCTGTCCGGAGGTAGGGTGTGGGCTTCCCTGCCAGCTTCAAGGCTGCTCCCTGTCCTGCTGTCACCTGCTGCTGCGTCACCACACGTGCCCCGCGCACCCCCGTGCGTCAGGGCCTGGCTGGGCGCGTCCAGGGGTCAGCAGCACTGACGACGTTCCTGTCCCCAGGAGCCGGCACCGTAGCGGAGCAGACAGACCAACGGGGAGACAGGCCCGCCCGGTGAATCCAGATGAGGGCGTCAGCTGGGGATGGGATGGAGCCAGTCCACGGAGCGGTGCGGAGGGGCAGAGAAGTGCCCGTGAGGAGGCGCCGGCTGTGCAGAGGCCAGGGAGAAATGAGAGAAGGGCTCTGTGGTCGGCAGGGAGCAGGGCCCCAGGCAGGGCAGCTCCTGCAAAGCTGCTGAGCTAGGGCCAGCTTGGGGTTCCCAGAGAAGGAGTTGCGAAACTGTTTTTGGTTTTTTTTGAGACACAGACTCACTCTTGCCCGGGCTGGAGTGCCGTGGCGTCAGCCTAGCTCACAGCAACCTCAGACTCCTGGGCTCAGGCGCCTCCTGCCTCAGCCTCCGGAGTAGCTGGGACTATAGGCACACGCCACCATGCCCGGCTAATTTTTTCTATATATTTTTAGTTGGCCAGTTAGTTTCTTTCTATTTTCTATTTTTAGTAGAGACAGGGTCTTGCTCTTGCTCAGGCAGGTCTCGGATTCCTGAGCTCAAACTATCCACCCGCCTCGGCCTCCCAGAGTGCTGGGATGACAGGCGTGAGCCCCCGCGCCCGGCCGACACCGGAGTTTTCACTTGTTGTGACATAATGTTCTTCCGTTGACTTTTTTCAGCTCTTTAGAAGTATAAAAACCCTTCTTAGCTCCAGGGCCCTGAAAAACAGGCAGCAGGCCCAGTTTGTCCTGTGGGCTGCAGTCTCGGCCCCTGTGCTCAGGGCACTGGGACGGAGGCCGGGGAGGGAGCAGGACGGCAGCAGAGAAGAGTCAGAGGGATACACAGGGCCTGCCCACACGGCCCGGGAGGCCCCTCGCAGCTGTGTGGCTCCCACATCCTCAGGGACAGCCCTGTCTGCAGTCTCAGAACTGGCCGCCGCTCTGGGTAGTGGGTGTCACCCAGGAACCTTCCGTAGGGAATGAGCTGTGTCTGAGCAGACATCTGCAGGCTGCTTCCCTCCCACTCTGCCTCTGCTGTGCAGCCTGCAGGGAACCCTTGCCCTCTCTGGGCTCCTGCTTGGCCATCAGCGAAGGAGGCTCTGACCTGCTGTGACCGGTTTGAACGTGTCTCTACAGCTGTGAGTCTACCCTCGAGCACCACAGGCAGCGACTATGAAGCTCCCACGTTGGGGCTGGCCTGAGCCTCGTCCGCAGCCCATCGCACAATTGTGCGTCTCAGTCCTGTCCCTGCCTGGCTACTGAGGTCGCCTTGAGCAGAGGACGGTCGGGGGCCGTCTATGTCCGCAAGGTCCCAGGTCATCACGTCCTGTGGGGTCGCCAGGTCTGTTGCTGCTGCCGCCACTGGAGATCTCCTTTGGGGTGTTTGCGCACCCCAGGCCGCGCAGCTCTGACAGCCCACCCATCATCTGCCTCCCTCTCTCCCCCTCCTCCCCTCTGCGCCGCGTTCTCTGTCCCAGCTGGAATTGGCCGTGGCTCCAGGCAAGAACAGAGACCCCAATGGGCAGGTGGGGGAGGCAAGGGCCCTGTAAGGGGTGCCCAGTGGGGAGGCCTTTCTTCTTCTTCTGGGTGACTCCAGTGTCTCTTCGATCTGAGCACGTGGGGACAGGGATTAATCCCCCTGGTCGCTCTGTCATTCATTTGTCAGTCCACCCAGCTGCTCTCTGTCTCAGGAGGTACCTCCTGTACATGCTTCATGCTTTTTTCTCTTGCTTTTTTAAGCAAGAAGGGAAATTTATTAGGAGAACCCAGGGAACCCCAAGATAAACACTGGGTAGTCCAAGTGTCAAGTAGCTGGACTTCCCAGAGGACTGGCCCGCAGCTGGCAAGCCGCCAGGACCAAGCGCGCGGCATCTCTCCTGCCACCCTGGGGCCACGCCCCTCAAGTGTCAGAGCAGCCGGGATGACAGGGTGGCAGGTGTGACCTTGGGCTGCTCTGGGAAGGCGGGCGTGATTCGGGAGAGTCACTGGGCCTGGGTGGCCCTTGAGAGGCTTCTGTTCAAGCGGCCACTCTCTGCCTGCTCCACTGGCTGAGAGGTGGAGGGAGGCGGTGGCGGGTGCTTGGACACGCCCACGTGTCCCGTGGCTTCCTTGCTGTTCCTGATGCTGTCACTGCTTCGTGCCTGTGTGAGTGGACACTGGGGGCAGAGACCCACAGGGCCCGGACCCAGTCCCAACAACAGGGTCTCTATCAGACAGCTGAGCTCTGGGTCGTGGACTTCTAGAGGAGGACTCTTAGCGGGCCGGGAGGGGACGGAAGTGCGCTCGCCAGGCGGGGCGCCTGCCAGGGGAGTGGGCAGAACACGGTCCATGCTGCCTGCCCAGCACGAAGGGCTTCCTGGGGCGGGTGGCTGCAGGGCACGTCGGCACAATGGGCCATGCTCTGGTGCCCCAGACTAGAGCGGGCCAGGAGCCCTGCGTGGCCTCTGTGCCAGGCGAGCTGTGTCGGGTGCGGGAAGCACAGCGGCACACGGCTGCCTGGAGCCTGCCCGCCCAGGACATGGGGGCTGCGGCCGGCACTGGGCCCAGGACGGATCCAGAGCCTGCGGCTCCTCCCGGGGCACCGAGGTGTCCAGGGCCTGCTAGCTCGTCTCCAAACTCCCAGTGTGAACCCGATGGCCTCTCCGGGTCAGCAAGCAGCTGTCATTCAGTGTCCCGCGTCTGGTCTGCCAGCCCCGGAGCCTGCAGTGGAGCCGAGCAGAGTGCAGAGCCGTCCGGGTGCTCGGCGAGAGCGCTCTGAGCACCGCCAGGTCTGCGGTGGCGGCGCACGGGAGACCTGAGGTGGCAGGGCCGGGCGTCTGTCGTCCCAGCACGGCTCTCCCTCACGCGGTGTACGGAGCAGCCGAGGCCCAGCGGGAGGGACGCCCTCCTGCCCAGTCCCTGCCCCTACGCTGGCCACCAGAGCCCCCTGGGCTCCTGCCGTGACCCAGATGAGCAGTGCCGCACGCAGCAGGGACGCACCGTTTTCCTTCTCTCGGTTTCTGCATCTTCAAATATTTGATGTCCTCCGTGTGTTGCGTTAATCGATGTGCACTTTAACAGACGCTGAAATGACCACCCGAGACCGTGCGGTTGGGCTGCAGAGCTGGAGTCCCGGGCGCGTGCGTCCTGCGTTTGCACCCGGCCCGAGGCCCCGCGCTCGGCGTTCTGTGCGTCGTCCTCCTGCGGTGGGCCACCATGTGTGTCCACGCGGGGTCGTGTGTGTCCAGGTTTATGAAATGGCACAATATGTGGAACGTCAAAGATGGACACATTTCACTCACGATTTCGCTGTTCCTGAGCCTTATCCACAGTGATGTGCGGGGCTGTCGTTTATTTCCACTGCTGTGGACATGAATTGTGTTGACTGTTCCACGGTTAGTCTTGAGGCCGCCTGTCCGTGGGTGTTCGGGTCACTTCCGTGTTGTTCTATCATGACAGTGCTGATCTGAGATCTTCCTGGACGTGCCTTGTGCGTGGGCTAAGAGTGGCCTTGCAGGGCATGAGGTATGCGAATGGTCACACTAACAAGAAGACAGCAACCTGGTTCCCCAGTGGTGGCTCCCGTGGACGCTGTCATCGCAGTCCTTCCGGACCCACTGGCCCTCCGTCCCCAGCCCTGGGTCCCGCCGGACGCCTCCCTTCCCATCGGGCTGCTGGGATCCGCCGCGCCTCGCTGGGTCCTGACGTGCATCTCCCTGCAGCCTGGGCAGGGTGAGCGTCCTTTCCGGGGTCATCGGCTGTCCCTGCTTCCCCCAAGAAACGCCTGCTTGCGCCTCTCTGTGCCCGCTTCTCCCTCTCCCGCGGGTGCGTGTGTCCTGGACGGGTGTCCTTTCTAGGTCCTGGACACCCGTCCCGTGCTGGCTGTGCGTGTCCCAGATGTCCTCTGGGTGTGTGTGGTTAGTCTTCTCTCGTTCCTTCTGACGTCCGATAAGTAGAAATGCTTAGTTTTACTGTAGCCCAATCTATCGACTTTTTATGCTAGGTGAGCTTTCTGTTTCTTGTTCGGAGATCATTCGCAGCCCACTCCTTACGGCTATGTCCCTATATCTTCTTCTGGATGTTCTGAAGTCTTCCCTGTGAAATGTGGGTCTTGGATGTGTCTGGGGTTGGTGGGGTGTGTTGCGAGGCCGGGTCCACTTTCGGTGTCCCTCGTGGACGCGCTGGTCCCCTGCACTCATACAGGGACCTCTGATCCCCAGGCTCGTGCCAAGGGACCTCTTCACGGCCCTGCGGTCTGTGTCTTCTCCCTGACCCTCTTTCTGCATCGCGCTTCCTGGTGTGCGTGAGCCCCGCAAGCGGCCCGTGAGGAGCACGGGTGTCTGGGGAGGGCAGAACTCGCCGGGAGGAGGGGCCGAGTCTGCGCTGAGCAGCCGGGGACCTCGCTGTCCAGCAAAGTCCCGCACGCCCAGTCTGGCGCTCCTGAGGGCCGGGTGTGGGCTCTGTCCTGGCGTCTGTACCCTCAGCACTGGGCCTGGCCCTCCGAGACCGGCAGTGGAGGGACGGGTCCCGCAGCCACCCTTCCGCCTGCCTGCAGTGGCTCTGCAGGCTGTCCCAGAGGCCTCTGTGGCCCGTCCCTGACACACGCTTGCTGCGGCTGCCTGCCCTCCCTGCCCTGGCCTTCCCGTGTCGTGTCCAGCTGAGGCACCCACGTTGGATGGACGCCTTCCCTCCTGGCTGCTGCCTGGGCATGAGCTGGGGAGCCCTGGGGCAGCCCCGGCACCCCCGAGGCTGGAGCAGAGGGCCCCGTCCTGACCAGGAAAGTTCTGTCCCTGCCCTGGGGGCTGGAAGTGTGGCCTCTGATCACGGGCTTCCCCGGCCATCATTTCTCCTCGGTTCCCACCTTGGGGAGAGGTGACCGCCCCGTCCTGGCCCCACCAGTACCGGCACTTGCTGCAGCCTCTGGCGCCTCTGCCCGGTTCCGTCCAGCCCCGTCTGGCTCTCAGGCCCCTCCTGACTCCCACCCACAGGGCCAGGGAGGCATCAGGTTCTAGGACAGGCCCCTCAGACAGTTGCCATGGCCCAGAGCCCCGCTCCGCGATCACAGCACGGGTGGCGAGGACAGCGTCTTCGCCCTGCACTTGTGAGGTGCCAGGCACTGGTCTGCCTGCTCCAGGGAGCTCCCACCGTGCTGTTAGGCAGGCTGCATGTACAGGCCCTCTGCAGACGGGCAGACTGAGACTAGAATGGCTGGTGACTTGCCCGGATCGCTCAGCAGATCCGTGAGCTAGCTGGGGCTGGAACCTGAGCTCTCAGGCAGCAGAGTCCGTGCTCCTGTGTAACGCGGGACCCGGTCCCCTGAGACCCCGGCAGGCCTGAGCTCTGCCTCCTGGGGGCTGGGCTGAGACCCTCCACCAGCGAGGTGGAAGGGCTTTGTCCCAGAGCCCCGGACTCATGGGCCTGGGCCTGCCTCAGCCTCCCTGCCCGTGGAGGACGCCACCTGGTTCCGAGGCTGGGCCAGGCCAGGGCGGGGACTCTGCCTGCTACAGGGGCCCAGCTCCCGTGTGGCTTCTCTCTGGCGCACGCGCCAGCATGTCTGAGAGCGCCCTGGAGGCACTAAAGGGTTTCAGATTGCCGGGCCTCCTGGGTAGACCCTGCTTCCTGACCCTCCTGCCTGTCATGGGACAGATTTCTAGGGCCACCATGTCCAGGTGCTGTTGAGAAAGGTGCTCACCCACATGGGGCTGGTCAGCGAGTGTGCCACCGCCACACGTCTGGGCTTTGGTGTGAATGCTGGACACCAGGTCCTAGAAGTGGTATTTGGAGAGACGGAATTCCACTGTTGTAAACTTTGCCACTTGTGCAATTAAGTTTTGTGCTCGACTTTAACAGTATCAGTTCTATGGCTATAAAACATGAGAGGCAGGCGGATTGCTCAAGGTCAGGAGTTCGAAACCAGTCTGAGCAAGAGCGAGACCCCGTCTCTACTATACAGAAAGAAATTAATTGGCCAACTAATATATATAGAAAAAAATTAGCCGGGCATGGTGGTGCATGCCTGTAGTCCCAGCTACTCGGGAGGCTGAGGCAGGAGGATCACTTGAACCCAGGAGTTTGAGGTTGCTGTGAGCTAGGCTGACGCCACGGCACTCACTCTAGCCTGGGTAACAAAGTGAGACTCTGTCTCAAAAAAAAAAAAAAAAACATGAGAGGCTTTTTTAGGGCTGTCAGCATCTTTGTTCAGTGGGCTGCAACCACATCTTCTCCAGTGAGACTGAGCCTCAGGACCAGAGCAGTGGCCCGTGCCACTCTCAGCCTCATGAGAAGCACTTAGCTGTTGTTCTAAGCCAGGATGTTTGGCGTGTTTGGTTCTGTAGCAAAAACTGACTGACACATCAGTTGTTTAAAGGTCTGTCTTTTCTCCAGGGATTTGTGATGCCATCTTAATTTCATACTGAGTTTCCATGTAATTTGGTCTGGAGTTCATTCTGGTCACCTGGTCTCGTTACTCACATACCAATACCATATATTTAATTATGGATGCTTTATAGTGTGTTTGAATGTCTAGCTATACCTACCACTAACCCTAAAAGCAAAAACAGGAGTGATTTTCCCGAATATTCTTGCTTTTTTTGTTTTTTCAGACAGAGTCTTACTGTTGCCCAGGCTAGAGTGCCGTGGTGTCAGCCTAGCTCACAGCAACCTCAAACTCCTGGGCTCAGGCAATCCTCCTGCCTCAGCCTCCTGAATAGCTGGAACTATAGGCATGCACCACCATGCCTAGATAATATATATATACATACATATATATATAATTTTAGTTATCCAGATAATTTCTTTGTATTTTTTTAGTAGAGGCAGGGTCTCGCTCTTGCTCAGGCAGGTCTCAAACTCCTGAGCTGAAACTATCCTCCTGCCTCAGCATCCCAGAGTGCTAGGATCACAGGCGTGAGCCACCAAGACCGGCCCATTCTTGCTTTTTTAAAATAGGTATTTAAAATAATCTTGAGGCCGGGCGCTGTGGCTCACGCCTGTAATCCTAGCTCTTGGGAGGCCGAGGCGGGCGGATTGCTCAAGGTCAGGAGTTCAAAACCAGCCTGAGCAAGAGTGAGACCCCGTCTCTACTATAAACAGAAAGAAATTAATTGGCCAACTGATATATATATAAAAAAAAATTAGCCGGGCATAGTGGCGCATGCCTGTAGTCCCAGCTACTCGGGAGGCTGAGGCAGAAGGATCACTCGAGCCCAGGAGTTTGAGGTTGCTGTGAGCTAGGCTGACGCCACGGCACTCACTCTAGCCTGGACACCAAAGTGAGACTCTGTCTAAAAAAAAAAAATAAAAAAAAAAAATAAATAAATAAAATAATCTTGAGTAGCTGCAAGGTTTTTTAAGCTAGGAAGTATCGACCTCTTTATGTTAAATTGTGCTGTTCAAAACGTGGAATGTATTTCTATTTGTTTAAGTCCCGTCTGTTTGTTTCCTGCTGTTGCTGGTTTAGGAGATGGGGCCTGGCTGCCAGAGCAGAGGCCGCCTGCCCTCCGGTGGCCGGGACCACAGCCCAGGGCCCGCCAGGCTCCGCCTCCGGTGGGTTTGTCTTTAAAGTATTCTAGTCTTTTCCTCACATATAGTTTCATTATTTTTTGTGAAGTTATTCCCAGATACCGTTTTTAAAATATTGATATAGTCAGCGCAGTCTTTCAGTGTTTTGTTCTCTTAAAATATATTTGTGTCTACCGCTTCCTGTGTACTAATTTGGTATCTAATCCTCTTGCTAAGTTTCCTCATAGTTGGTCGTAGCTATGTTGGCTTCTTGGCATAGTTGACTTCTTGGCATAGTTGACTTCTTGGCATAGTTGACTTCTTGGGCTTTCCGTCTGCAATGCAAGTAGCTCACCTCTTCCGTTTGCAAAGCCCGCCGGCGCACCCGGCGCACCGGCCCCCCCTGTGCCCGCCCCCCCCCCCCGCCTCCCCCGCCCCCCCGCGGCCGCCTCCCCCCCCCCCCGCCTCCCCCCCCCGCCTCCCCCCCCCACGCCCGCCTCCCCCCCCCCGCCTCCCCCCCTGTGCCCGCCTCCCCCCCCCGCGCCCGCCCCCCCGTGCCCCCGCCCGCCTCCGCCTTCCCCGTGCCCCCGCCCACCCCCCCCGCGCCCCCGCCCGCCTCCCCGCACCCGCCTCCCCGCGCCCGCCCGCCCCCGTGCCCCCGCCCGCCTCCCCGTGCCCGCCCCCGCCTCCCCGCGCCCGCCCCCCCGTGCCCCCGCCCGCCCCCCTGCCCCCCCCCGCGCCCGCCCTCCCCGTGACCCGCCCCCCCCGCGCCCCCGCCCGCCTCCCCGCGCCCGCCCCCCCGCGCCCCCGCCCGCCTCCCCGCGCCCGCCCCCGCCCCCCGCCCGCCCCCCGCGCCCCCGCCCGCCACCCCGCGCGCCCCCGCCCGCCACCCCGCGCGCCCCCGCCCGCCCGCCTCCCCGCGCGCCCCCGCTCGCGCCCGCCTCCCCGCGCCCGCCCGCCTCCCCGCGCGCCCCCGCTCGCGCCCGCCCGCCCCCCCGCGCCCCCCCCCGCCCGCCTCCCCGCGCCCCACCCGCCCGCCTCCCCGCCCGCCTCCCCGCCCGCCTCCCCGCGCGCCCCCGCTCGCGCCCGCCCGCCCCCGCCCGCCTCCCCGCGCGCCCCCGCCCTCCCGCCTCCCCGCGCGCCCCCGCTCGCGCCCGCCCGCCCCCGCCCGCCTCCCCGCGCGCCCCCGCCCTCCCGCCTCCCCGCGCCCGCCCGCCTCCCCGCGCCCGCCCGCCTCCCCGCGCCCGCCCGCCTCCCCGCTCGCGCCCCCGCCCGCCCGCCTCCCCGCGCCCGCCCGCCTCCCCGCTCGCGCCCCGCCTCGCTCCCAGGCGCTGCCGCCGCTGACCCGCCCGAGGGCGGCGCCGCAGACTGTCCGCGCCGCAGGGAGACGCAGAATCGCGGTCGCCGCCACGCCTTCTCCTTAATCTGCTCGGGGCGCGTTAGCTGATTCTCCGTGGAATTGGCTGCCGCCTTTTGGACTTGGTTGTGTTGAAAGTGCCCATGTATTAAGTGTCTTATGTTTGAGGGACAGGCTCTGGATTTTGGAGATGATCATATGATTTTTCTTTTCATTTCAATTAAAATGATTAATTATATTAACGGATTTTCTAATATTGAACCGTTATTGCATTTCTGAAATAAACCCTGTTCGCTCACGAGGTGTGTTCGCTTACGTGAAGCGCGCGGTAGAGGTCCGCTGCGACCTGCCCCAGTGTCGCGCCGGCGGTACGTGGCTTGGCACTTACGCAGCTTTCTATGAGGCTGAGACACCTCGCGGAGGTCTGGAGGGCCTTCCTTCCTTCGCAGTGATGGGAAACAGGTGAGGCAGCACTGAGACGATCTGGCTCATGCTCAGTGGGGCGGGCTGATTACATTCACTGTTTCTCTTATGGGAATTTTTGTTTAGAATTTCTCTGGCTGCTGGGTCAGTTTGGGGTAATTATTTCATCTAGGTTTTCAGCTTTATTTGCATGAAATTGTTCAAAATAGCATCACATTTAAAATTTTCCTTCATTTCAATATATTTTTCTCTTTCCACTTTTTTTTTTCCTTTTTCTTTTTTTTTCCTTTCTTTCTTTCTTTCTTTTTTTTTTTTTTTTGAGACAGAGTCTCACTCTGTTGCCTGGGCTAGAGTACAGTGGCGTCAGCCTAGCTCACAGCAACCTCCAACTCCTGGGCTCAAGCCATCCTCCTGCCTCAGCCTCTGGAATAGCTGGGACTACAGGTGCATGCCACCACACCTGGCTAATTTTTTTCTATTTTTAGTAGAAATGGGTCTCGAACTCCTGACCTCAAGCGATCCTCCTGCCTAGGCCTCCCAGAGTTCTAGGATTCTAGGATTACAGGAGTGAGCCACTGTACCCAGCCACACTTATTTTTTCTGTTTGTGCTTTCATCTTGATTTGGTTAGTGATAGGTTTGTCTACTTTATTTCAAATATCAGCTTTTTTATTCATAAGCTTTACTATTTCTTTGTGCTGATTTTTGCTTTTTACTATGCACTTGTTTTCTCCTTTACTTTGTTCTTTTCCTAACTTTTGAGTTCGGTGTTTCTTTTCATTCTTTCATTTTTGACAGAATTTTCTTGGCATCATTGCTTTAATTGTATCATGGATTCTGGTAAGAGGTGTTATAATTTTAAAACAAATTCTATAGTTTTAGTTTGTCTTTTGGCACAAGAGTAATTTAATAGAGAGTTAATAACATTTCCAGTAGAAAAGGATTTTTTTTTAATTATTTTATTTTATTTTTTGAGACAGAGTCTCACTGTGTTGCCCAGGCTAGAGTGCTGTGGTATCAGCCTAGCTCGCAGCAACCTCAAACTTCTGGGCTCAAGCGATCCTCCTGCTTCAGCCTCCCGAGTAGCTGGGACTACAGGCATGTGCCACCATGCCAGGCTAATTTTTTCTATATATTTTTAGTTGGGCAATTAATTTCTATTTTTAGTAGAGGTGGGGAGTCTCATTCTGGCTCAGGCTGGTTTTGAACTCCTGACCTTGAGTGACCCTCCCGCCTCAGCCTCCCACAGTGCTAGGATTACAGGCGTGAGCCACCGCGCCTGGCCGGAAAAGATTTTTTGATTTTTCAATTGTTAGTTTTACTGTATTGTGATTAGAATATATATTTGGATTATCTCGGCCTTATATAATTTACTGATGTTTACTTTGTGCCTAATAAGCGGCCAGGTTTCATAAATGTTCCATGTGTGTTTGAAAAAGTGTTCTCTGTTACTGGAGCACAGTTTGGTATTATATCTATAAGAGACTGAGGGTTTCTATGTCATTTCATGTTGGATTCTGGCCCTTTTAACCTGTCTTGGATTCAGAGTGGCATGTTCAACCTGTTACAAATATGTTATTTCTTCTTGCATCTCCTATAGTTTTTTCTTTGTTTTTGAGACAGGGTCTTGCTCTGTCACCCAGGCTAGAGTGAAGTGGCATCATCGTAGCTCACAGCAACCTCAAATTCTCCTGGCTCAAGCAATTCTCTTGCCTCAGCCTGCCAAGTAGCTGGGACTACAGGCATGTGCCAGAAAGCCAAGTTAGTTTTTCTATTTTTAGTGGAGATGGGTCTTGCTCTTGCTTAGGCTGGTCTCAAACTCCTGAGCTCAAGCAATCCTCTGGCCTCAGCCTCCCAGAGTGCTAGGATTACAGGCGTGAGCCACTGCGCCCGGGCAGTTTTTGCTTTTTGACAACTGCTGCTGTCTTATGTGGTGCATAGATATTCTCATAATGTCTTCATTGGGAATTATAGCTTTTAGCATTATCAAGTCACTTTATTTTGCATGTTGTTTTTAAGGATGATTTCCACCTTGTCAGACATCAAGATTGTAACTCCCCGACCCCACGTTGGGGTTCACATACTTGTACACATCCGCCCATCTCTTTATGGTTAGCCTTTTTTGAACTTTTGTCTGAAGTGTGCCTGTGGTCTGTTGACATAGAGTTGGCTGGCTTTTGCCTTGTGATCTAGAGTAGACTGAATACAGTACTAGAGTATAGAACGCTAGCCATGACTTCCTCCAAGGCAGGGGACACTTGGGCTGGGTGTGGACCGATTTAGTCAGCGGGGTGTTTGTGGTGTGCACAGCACAAGCGAAGTTGTGCGGTGTGCTTGCAGGACAGGCTCACCTCCTTCGCTGCAGCCTTTTGCCATGACTGGGACATGCCTCCACATGGGGACAGGAGGATGAGAGACAGGTGGAGCAGATCTAAGCCCCCTGTGGCTCAGGCTAACCCTAGTTTAGACCAGCTGAGACCTATCTATGTGCAGAGGCAGGACTGAGAAATAAATGGTGGTTTAATGCCACTGAGTTTGGGGTTGTCACACAGAATTAGAATTCATGAGCCAATCTTAAGCTATTTTCTTTTAATAAGGGAATTAAACACATTTACATTTATTGATAGAACTGGTATGTTATTCATTCTGTAATATTGTTTGATGTTGCAAATTTATTGTGTGTGTTATATATACTTATGTACCTTTCACTCTGAGATTTGTGGTCCGTTCCACCCCTGTCTTTGCTTTGTTTTTTATATTTATTTTTCTGTATTTAGGAAGGTTTTATTTCTGTCCTAGACCTGTATTAGTCAGGGTTCACCAGAGTACGTAACAAATAGCACACACATACACACACACACACACACGAGGGGACAGACTTGCTATGGGAACTGGCTCACACCACTGTGGAGCCTGGCAGCCCAGGTGTGCCAGCTGCAAGGTGGAGACCTGGGGAGCCAGTGGTGCGGTCCAGTCCAAGCCCAAGGCCTGTGGATCAGAAAAGCTGATGGTGTAACTCTCTGTCCTAGGCCAAAGGCCTGAGTACCTGCAGTCCAGTGGTCTGAGACATAGAGTCCAAAGGCACAAGAACCTGGAGTTCTCATGCCCGGGTCAAGTTCTCATGTCCAGGTCAAGCAGAATGAATTCACCCTCCCTCCAACTTTGTTCCATCCCAACTGTCAGCAGACTGGAGGAGGCCCATTCCCGTTGGTGAGGGTGATCTCAGACAGTCTACAATTCATGTGTAATGAATGCATCTCTCCCAGAGCCACCAGAAGTCATGTTTTACCAGCTTCTGGGCATCTCTTAGCCCAGGCAAGCTGACTCCTAGTATTAACCATCACGGAGGTTGCCTTGACAACAGCACCTTTATCTAATGCTTGTGGGGTACCTCAACAACCCCAAGTTTGGGTTTGAACAACTCACTGGTGATGCCATTTGCCAATACAGGGAACACAGGACAGGATCTGTTCTCCTCTCTGTGGCTGTGTGATCATGATCTGAGAATGGCACCAAAAAAAGAAAAAAAGAATTTGGTCATGGAGATAAAAGTTTGAAGTGCTGTTGAAAATGCCAAGGGGGCCGGGCTTGGTGGCTCACGCCTGTAATTCTAGCACTCTGGGAGGCCGAGGTGGGTGGATTGCTCGAGGTCAGGAGTTCGAAACCAGGCTGAGCAAGAGTGAACCCCCCGTCTCTACTATAAACAGAAAGAAATTAATTGGCCAACTAATATATATAGAAAAAAATTAGCCGGGCATGGTGGCGCATGCCTGTAGTCCCAGCTACTCGGGAGGCTGAGGCCATAGGATTGCTTGAGCCCAGGAGTGTGAGGTTGCTGTGAGCTAGGCTGACACCACGGCACTCACTCTAGCCTGGGCCACAAAGTGAGACTGTCTCAAAAAAAAAAAAGAAAAGAAAAGAAAAGAAAAGAAAATGCCAAGGGAACATGGTCTGAGCTGGACACCCAAGTGTGGAAGCCAGGGCCATGGAGAAGGGACACTGAGCCGTGGTCTGTAGGACATTGCCTTGGGAGAAGGCGAAGGAGGTAGAGGGTTAGGCTGGCTCCTCTCAGCACCATGCACGAGCTCCGTGGGGGAGGGCTGGCCTACAAAAAAGGTGACTAGGGAGTCTCCAGAGAGCAAGAGTTGCCAAGGAAATACTGTTTCAAGAAGGAAGCTTGAACCATGTGTCATCTGCTGAGGGCCTGTGGAGGGAGGACTGAGCGTGTCCTGGGTGCAGTGGCACGGAGGGAAGGACTGGTTGGCGAGCATGGACCATGTTCTGAGTCTGGCTCTGCCAGGTGTCTCCCAAACTTGTGGATGTCATGGGTAGCAGGGGCTGAGCAACCAAGTTGCGTACAGTTTTGATGAGCAGGATGATGGTGATCTACACACTCTGTGATCGGCCATTGGTTTGGTTGCGATCCAGCCTCCCTGCCCCTTCCAGCCATCAGTTCGTTTTCACATGCATTTTGACAAGCTCAGTGCTGGGCCAGACTGGACACGCAGAGGCAGGTTGGGCACAGTTCTTGCCCCTCGGGGGGCGCACAGCCTCAGGGAAGGGACAGCCACACTCTGAAGCACTGGCTGAGAAGCTGGCCGCCACCCGCAGCACGTGGCAGGGAGCGTGTCGCCAGAGTGAGCCCGGAAACACGCCTGGGTGTTTCTGGGCACTTTTCTTAGCCAGCGTCGCTCTCTTGAGGAGGTCCCGATGGCCTGTACAAAGGACGGACACCCAGCCGCAGAGACAGGAGTCATGCCAAGCACAAGCAGCGCGTGTTCCCTGAAACCGCAGGCCCCTGGCTGCGAGTGCCGGGGGAGACAGCAGTCCGACTCCCCCTCAGTCAGCCGCTTCCGCACGAAGGGCGCACCACAGCCGGGTTTGGGCACCACAACTGAGCTTTTTCATCTTCTACAAATTATATCTACCAGTTTTAATTCATTTCATAACATGTGCTGAAACTTAAGATGGGGTTCTCGGGAACCGAATCTGGCCAGGAAAGGACTCGGGGCAAGCCAGCCACGTTCTCACAGGCCCCTCCTTCCAGGAGCAGCGGGCGCCTTCGTGGCTTTTGTACGTCACGTCTCGCAGGCCGACGCGGGAAAACGGGCAGCCCTGGCCTCAGGATCGCCTCTTTTCAGCCTACAGACCGGGCCAGCGGGGACCGGCTTGCTTTTCCTTCCCTGAGTCACTCCGAGCTGCCTCAGCACATCGTGGGAGAGGTGTCCTCCAACTCCGTGAGGACCCAAATCTGTTGGAAGTTGTGAGAAATTATAAATACCTTTGGAATACTCTGTCAGTTGCTAAGTTGTGATGTGTCGCTTTATCTTTAATCTCCTATCGGCGTCCTCAAAGCCACAAGGAACGCGTCAACGTGTCAGCAGGAGAGCTGTGTCTCGCCAGCAGGGCAACGTGACCTTTCAGAAAGAGTAAGAATCCGAGAGTTTCAAAGGGTTTATTTGATTTCTCCACAAGATCACAGCCATGGCTTACATCCATAGTCTGTTACTGCTCACAGCCGGAGCGCAGAGAACAAAGCACTCTTCCTCCGTTGCACAGCGGGCGCCGGCTCCTCGGGAGCCTGTGAGCTGTTTGCATTCAAAACCTGACTCTAGTTGCTTAAAACATCCTGGGAGGTGAATGGCAGCACCCAAGAGGGGACGCATGCTCCATGCTGCCTCAGTGTGACTGCAGACAGGAGTGGCCCGGGTGTGCACGCTGTCTCCACGTGGAGGGCAGGCTCCGCCCCTTGCCTGTCCCGTGTTCACCATCCCCACTTCAATTAATTTGCAATGCTGCCGTGACTATTGTGGTTAAATAAAATACTTACAAACTTACTCATTCTTTTAGGCAGGAAGGGTGATGATATTTCACAAGGAAAACTAAGGTGCATGCTTACCTGTGGGGACAGAGCTTCCTATGGAGCGCTGAACCAACACCTAGTGTCGGGCTTAAAAATCTGCTCTTTTCAGCTCATTGTTAAAAACACAAGAGGCTCGTGCTGCATGCAGCATGTGGCCGAAAGATCACTCTACGCTGGGTGCTGAGACATTTTTAAGCAAGATGTGTGCATCATATTAGGATGAACTTTATTTTTACATTGTTATACAGTTCATTCATAAACTTAAAAAAATACAAATACATAATTTGATTTGTTGTCCCAGAAAAGACTTGTCACATACCAGCTGCCTCCCCTAAGGGTCTCCTGCTGTCAGCAATTCTGTATGTAACTGCAATAGTTTGTGCGACTTGAGAAAGATGCCCCAAGGGTGTCCCGACAGTGAGAAAGGGTGAGGCAGACACCCGGGGGCCCTCAGCTCTTTCTGCCTCCCCTCTCGGAGGACATGAGGACAGGGTCCCGAAGCTATGGCTCTGTGACAAGTGGGGATCTATAGAGGACAGTCCCATGAAAGACACACGGGGACACCAGCTCACTAGGGGCTTTTGCTTCCTAGACAAGATGTGGGCACCATGACTCCAGCCTCCTGCACCCAACTGTGTACCTCTGTAAGCACTTCTGATAGCCTGCAAATAAAACACCTGGAAGGATGAAACCTTGTTGGCCTGAACCCACACGCCAAATAAAGTTGGAACCCCAGAGAGGAGCTGAGTGTTCTAGAAGCCCCTTGCACTAGGTGCAGCCCTGCTGCCCAGCACTGCGGCAGGACACACTGGGGACAGGGCTGGCACCTGGGAGCTCACAGGACAGCCGTGGAGAGGGACGCAGAGAAAGCCCCTGTTCCGGGATTACTGTTTATTCTTTTTGTTGAGTTCTGTTTGTCAGTGACACCCCTGCAGAAAGAGCAATTCTGTACCACATGGTCCGTATCTTTTCTGGAACAACCTAAGGTCACAGTGCAACTCTTGGTACAGAGGAGGGTGAAGAAAAGCCGACATACTCAATATGTTACCACTTTACTTCAACTATTTGTCAACAGTCACACTGATATACTTTGTAAAGGTACAATACAGAGTGCAGCCTCGCACGACTGACACCGGATGACATGCAGTACAATCCAGCTTTTCCGAGTCAGAACAACATCCTTGGAAACCGCAAGACAGAGAGTGCCTTGGGAGCCTGGCCCTTAAGGAAAACCAGAGCCCAGAGTTGGTGACAGCAGAGCACCCTCACCAGCCCAGCCTGACCCAGACACACTCGTCCTTTTTCTTCCTGAGCAAATGCCAAGAAAGAAATGCCACACCGATGAGAGGACAAGAGTGGGCAGGTTAAAGTCACACTTATCTTTAAAAAGGCTAAACTCTAGGTTGCTGTATTTGCTTTCTGCAGAGATTAACAAAGTGCTCGGTTTGCAGATTTGCTGGTACGGTGAGCTCAATGACATGGCCAAGGTGAGGGTGTGAGGAGGGCCAGCAGCAAACCCCGGCCAGCCTGGGCGACACAGCCAGAGTGAGCCCCTCTCTTCCTGCCATCCAGCCAGGGCTCACCACGCTGTCCACTGAGTGCGGCCCGCAGAGTGAGGCTCTAGCTTCGCCCTTTCTGAAAGGGCTCTCTGCCTGGGCGGGGGCCATGGGGCAGTCCTCCGGTCCCACGGCTTAGGAGCAAAGCACTGGCGGCTGCAGTGGCTCGAAAGGCTGAAACTACAAAGTACAGCCCATGGGTGACTCAGGCACAGACCGGACTCGTGCAGCGTCTGGCCCCAGGGAGCGCATGGTGTCATCACAACACAGAAGCGACAAGAGCACAGCTGAGTCACGTGATGCCCCGGCAGCTCACTGGACCATGAGGAGGCAGCAGGGGCTCTGCCTGGCGGGGGCTGGGCACTTGTCGGCCGGGGTCACATGGGCCACGGAGATGACACAGGGGTTCTGCTAGCACATGGCTACATGGAATTACAACGATCACTGCTACCACTCAGAAAACAAAATGGGAAACACACATGCTGCCCTGGGTTGCTAAACACTAGAACCAGCCTCGGGTTGGGGTGGTTCCTGATGGAGGCTCTCTGGGGGCTTCTGCCTGCTGTGGCCTGAGACCGTATGGCAAGGTATGGTGTTGGGGACACGAGATGAGAGCTGGTTGCTGTCATGTTGAGATGAGCATCCGCTGTGCACGGGCACCCCAGGACTCTGAATGAGTGTGCATCAAGCCACACGCATACAAAAGGAACATGGATCATGGAGTTCACAGTTATCGCAGCCATTAAAGTGTCTAAGAATCTGTGTGACCAATCTCCTAAGACAACCAGATCGTACCTAGTTGTCCAGAGTTGCTACTGTAGGTTACTGCATTTTAGCTATTTGCTTACCTGAAATAACAGAGCAGTTATAATACTGATTATTTATGATAGTATTCTGTTAATAAAATAAGGATTTATACAAAGCAATATTGGACTTTCTAAACAGTTAGATGCTATGTTACTTGGCACAGTTAGTGATGATTGCGTAAAGACTTTAGCGAGTCCTAGAGGGACTTCTCTTCTTTGTATGAAAATATGGAAGTATCTGAGTTTGTTCCTAGCATTTAAGGGTTGGTCTACTGTCTCACACACTCATCTAAGGGACTATCTTCCTTTCCGGGAAGCGGAGCTCCTTGTAAGGTCAGTATTGCTAATGTTGGGACTGCAACGCCTGCCTTTCACACACAAGCACTGCCTGTACAGCAGATATATGTATTTATATATTTATATATTTATATCATATAAAGTTTACTTACGTATTTTCATCAACCATATCAGGTCTACTTAATTTTTGCCCATTCAATAAAAGAGCAATAATGCAGCAAGTTTTGGGGGGTTGTTTTGTCTGTTATTTTTGTATCTCCTTTCTTCTCCTAGGCTGGGTTTTCATCTGTGTATAAGTTAGGGAGTAGAGAGCTGGGGGCTGGGGTGGGGGATGCAGTTCAACATGTACTTGGCCGGTGGCGCCATCTCAAGGCTGATGTGGCTGAGGCCCACCCCCCCTGGGACAGAGGTGACCGGAGCCCAGGGTGCCAGTGCTAAGTGAAATCTGGAGCTCTGTTCCACAGAACACGTGCCCTGTGGGCTCACAGGGTTCTGTCCAGGCTGCGAGGGGCAGAGGGACAGATGGCAATGCGAGCGCCCTGGGTTTGGTGTGAGGCTGGTGGCCCCGGGCATGCCCTGTATGTGTGCAACTGTTTCGGGGGCCTGGGAGCCCCCATCCAGGCTGTCTACACAATTGTGCTGATGCCGCTGGGTTTGGCCTTGCTGCTGGTGGGGGGCGGCGGGGCAGGTGGCTGCCCGTGGTGGTGCACTGCATGCCCTGCGTGGGCGGAGGGCAGCGGTGGGTGGCCGTGAACGTGGGCCCCGTAGGCTGGGTGCCCCCCGTGGGGGCCGTGGTGGTACTGGTGTGCATGCTGGATGTGCTGGGGTGGGTGGTAGTGGTGGTGGTGGTGGTAGGGCGGTGGGTTCTGCGGCACGTGGCAGTACTGGGTGTGATGCCCATGCACCTGGGCCTGCGGCGGGCCCTCTGCTGGCCCCAGGTGGTGGCCGCCGGAGGAGTGCTGCAGGTGGGGCAGGCCTGGCGGGTGGGGGGGTGGCGGGGGAGGAGCTGAGGGTGGGTGGGCCTGGGGAGGGGGCTTCCCTCTTCTACTCCCAAATAAGGAGCCCAGGAGGGAGGATGAATTAGGCATAGTCTGGTGTGGGCGAGATGGACACTCTCGTGTTGATGTAGCTCTCCGGCGCATGTGAGGACTGCTAATGATGGACCCCTAAAAAGGAAATTCATAGAAATCAAAATTAAAAGATCTTAAAGCACTTATGTCAGAATGATCTTTTTTTAAAGGTAAAACTTCACCCACTGACTGCTAAGGCTTAGCTCAACTTGCTGGCCAGAGGGCGGGGCTGGAGGCGGCTGGACTGGGCCCCCTCCTCTCACAGGCAGTCGGCACAGCTGGGGGCGACTGGCCCTGGCGGAAGTGGGGTGAGGGCAGGGGAGGGGCCGCCTTTCTGTTCAACCGCCCCGCCCCGGCAGTGTGGCTTTCGCCCTCGTCTGACAAACGCTTTGAGCCTGGCGCCCTGCCTGAGGTTCAGAGAGCGACAGGGTGGGCGTCTGTGGGCCGAGTGTGGTGAGTGGCGCAGGGCCAGAACCTGGTTCCTGCTGAACTCCTGCCCTGAGCTCCCCTGGGACCTCGCAGCGGGACCGAGGGCATGTGCTCTGCCCATGTGGTCCCCAAGTTTCTGGGGAGGTGGTGACGGGGACAGGTGGGACTCAGAAACCCTGTCCTCTGGGGGTGTGGGCTGCCTAGGTGTTTCACTGCGCTACCTACTGCAAACCAAACAAGGGAAAAGAAGGAAACAGAAAAAGATCTGCAAGCTGAGGTTCAGATGTGAACACTAATATAGAGATGGCCAGAGGATGAATGAAATCTCATGAAATCCACACTGGAATTTTCCTCCTCTCAAGATGCTCCTCCTCCCAATCTAAGCAACTCCACGGTGTCCTCACTGCAGTCGGCACTCCAGGGAGGAAGCGATGGCGATGGCGGAGCACAGAAGGCAGGAGTGGGGCACAGACATCCAACAGCAAGAGTGAAGGCTGAGTGGGCGCATGGTGGCCGGTGCCTGCCCGCCTGGGAGCAGGGGTGGCCCGGGCAGGGACCCGGGGTGGGGATGCCAGAAAGGCGGGGACGGTTAACCATGCTCAGAGACCACCGGGGACAGGAGTTAAGCTGAAACTAAAACACACAATCCATAACCGCCCCCCACTGTTCAGCCCAAAACAAGCGGCGAGAGGCATGGGTGCTCTAGGCACGGAGGAGAAGCTGGCATGCACGGGTCTGAGGCAGGCAGGCAGGGAGGGCGCGTCTGCGTCTCTGTGCGGTAGGGGAAGGACGAGCAAAAAAAGACAAGAGGTGTAAACCAAGGACGGGGGCGACACACGACAGCCAGCGGGCGGAGGTGCTTCCTACTTACTTCCACATTGCTCTCTAGCGATCCCGCACTGCTGCGACGCCCTCGCTTCCCTGCCCAGAACATGCAATACCAGAGGTTAGACACGGACACGAGGCCTGGGGCGCTGCCTGCCTGGCGCTGCGCTGCCGCCGCCGCCACTGCCGCGAAGCCTGCGCCGCTGTGGGGACAGGCGCGAGTGCCAGGCCCACCTGCCGGCAGCAGCCAGGTGAGAGGGGTCGGAGCAGGGGCTTGGTGGGGAAGCCGGCAACGGTGCAGGAATGAATTTAAAAAAATGGAGTTTTCAAAAAGCAAAAAATAAGTAAATAAACAAAAATTTAAACCAGCCCAACTTCATATGCCTTCTCCTGAACCGGCAGTCTGTGGGAGGGGCCTCGGAGCTGGGGCGTGTGTACAGGTGGGCCGGACGCCTCCAGCTCCAGCCTGTTCACCCCAACTCGGGAGAACAGGAGAAGGGGCGAGGGCAGCCTCTGCAGCAGCCACAAACACACACAGCGTGCTTGGTCCTCAGCGGCCCTGTCTTCCAGTGGATTCCATATATATATGTATATATGTATACACACATATATATATTCCCCCTGCTTTCATTGGCAGGGCAGGACTGATGGTTAAGACAAAACTAAACTTCATGTCCCCTTTTCCTCCTGGGTGCCTCTGGGGGCTGAATTTTGGTTTGTGCAGTGCCCTGGCAAGGGCAGGAGACAGGGTTGGGGTCCAAAGGGCAAAATTCCTCCCAGCCCAGGGCCTCTCTGCTGGCACTACCCACCCAGGAGGCCACAAAGCATTCCCTAAGGCAGGAGGTCTCTTCCTTGTGTCCCTGGGGCAAGGTACACAGCAAGCACTCAATATCTGCTGGCTCTTTCAAAACAAGGTCAAGACTTGCTCTTGGCTCCGATGTCCAGGGTCCAGCTTAGCCTCCACATTCCCTTCGGAGACTCATCCATGGTTTTCTGCAGGACACGGCCGGACGCACGTGTGCCCAGCCTTAGGGGCCTGCTCTGGCCAGCCCCTGGGAGTGAGGATGGGAAGAGGGACAGAGACTGGCCTTGACTTTCTCTAAGCTTCCACCTGTGCAGCATTGGCTGAGTTGAGCACCATGCTGGACACGTCAGTCCTACAGGCGTCACTGTGTCCATGACAGAGAGGACACCGAGGCCTGATTCCCATGCAGAGTGGGCTTCGCACTTAGACCTGCCTGCCCACTTCTAGGGCTGGACGACTTGGCCACGCTGCTTTCTGAGCTGCACCCAGGGCCAGGCTCGGGCCAGGACCCTGGAGGAAGGAAGAGAACGCGCGCGTGGTCCGTGCTGCCTGCCGGAACAGCTTCTGGAGTGAAAGCTGCTGCCCCTCAAACCAGAGCAGGGCCGCCAGCCAAGCAGGGGGTGAGGACAGTGTCTGTAGGTTTGGGCCTCAGTGGTCATCTGAGCATGCTGGGCTGTGCCTGGGATGCAGCTTCTGTCCTGGGCACAGATGCTGACTCGGGGAGCCCAGCCACTTTGCACTGCCTGCCACCCCCACACCTGAGGTCCAGGTGGGAGTCTGGGTCAGCAGAAGGCCTTGCTTGGCTCTGGCTTGTGTGAAATGACCCTCAGGTCGCTCTTGGGACAGGGCCGTACCACAAATCAGGGGCAAGAGAAGGGGCACATTTCCTCCTGTGCAAGGAGAGAGGCCGACCTTCGTTCCCTTCCTGTGATCCAGGGATGTGGAGCAGAGTTAGAGCAGACTCCCAGAAGGAGCTCTTTGGCTGGGCTGTGGGCTGCCTGGCACTGCTTAGCCTCTTTACCTCAGTTTCCGCATCTGCAAAACGGACTGTGGCCATGGCCATCAGACACTCAGGACACTGTGGCACCATGTGGGAATGCTGAGAGCCAGGTGCCATCTTCGGGGTTTTAAAATTAGCTGCTTGGCCCCTCTAAGGCCTGGGCATCCCACCGACTGACTGAAAACCAGGGGCAGAGGAAGAGGGCCTGCCCTGCCAGTGTCCTGCAGCTGTGGGGGTGGCCATCCACATGGTGTCCCCCACCTGGAGTTGAACAAAGCCCTCTTCCTTCTGTCCAATTTGGACTGACACGCAGGAGTCCTTTGACTTGGCTGTCTTGGAGTGATGCCGAGTGTCTTAAAATCCATCTTCTTAACGTCTCAGATCAGCAGGGGATGCAGGCCGACCCCAGGGTCTCTCTCTGCCCTGAGTCGCAGAGCCTGGTGCTCACAGGCACACTTACAAGCACGTGCCCACGGCAGACCCGTGCAGATGTCCTGCGCATACGTGTACACGCAGTCTCTAGCCCTTGTTCAAACACGGGCTGACAGGGACATGCCAGAATAGTGGCTTATGCCACACGTGTGCACGCACATGCAGCCACACGGCCCCACCTGTGCCCACCCTCGCCCCTTTTGTTCTGTTTTCAGCCCCCAGTCCTGCACTGGCCTCGAGTGAGCCCCGGCCCAGTCAGCACCCTCCTCGTGCCAGCCCAGCCCTCGCCAACCCTGGTGACGCGCTGCCTGGAGGCATCTGGAGCCATTTTTCTGGAAGGGCTCCCAGCATGGTCCTTCACAGCCATTGCTGCTTCCTCAGAGTCATGACAGGATGCCACGTGGCAGGGCTCTCCTCCCCAGCCAGGGTCCTCGTCCCTTGACCCGCAGCAACACTGGAGGCCAGGCAGGTGACCTGGCTTGGTGACCATGATGGAAATGACGGCTTCGCACACTGTCGGCTGTTTGAGCCAGGAATGCTGGCATTGACTGTTTCTCACAGCAGCTGGGGAAACTGAGGCCCATGGGTGTAACGTGCCAGAGTCTGACAGCCAGAGAGCAGGCAGAGTGGGGAGTGAGCTCATGCAGTCCAACAGGAGTCAGGACGCTGCACTGCAAGCTCTGTGGGACTTGGCACAGCTGGGGAGTGATGTGGCCGGCCCAACAGCAAGCACAGCCCTTCTGGGCCCAGGCTGCTTACACGCGGCAGCAGGGGCTGCTCCGTCCACCCACCACCAGCCTGTCACTGCCGCCACCCTCACAGATGGGGCTGCTCTGGAGCAGGACGTCGGAGGTCAGAGGCGTCTCCTTGAGGGGTGACTGCTGTAGGCAGGTCCTGGTCCTCTCCATGGGGACTCGGTGCTGGCCAGCCTGGCCGTGAAGGGACAGGAAGGACACTAGAGGCCTCTGGACGCGTCCACCGTGACCTGCCTGATCTGGGGGCAGGCACTAAGGCCTGGTCATCCTGTTTCCTTAGTCCTTGCTCTCAGGCCGGCAGGGCTCCTGAGCCGCTGGAATGGGCACTGGATGGGAGTCTCGGCTGAAGGAAGACTGTGGCCGAGAGACACCAGGTGACGCACTGCAGCTGGGCCCGAGCCCAGCCCCCTTCCTCAAACTCTCGGAATGTCAGAGGCTCCCGGGGGTGTCTGTGGATGGGCTTCCTCCAGGGCCCCAGCCACGGCCACATCGCGGGTCTCCACGGGCTGGGGCCGTGTCCGTGGCGTGTGCTCTCCCGCGTGGATGTGCAGTTGCAGATCTGGGCAGCTGCCCGCAGGGCCCGCTGGCGCAGGGGCGATGACTTGCTGACCACTGGGGAGAAGCCCCGGCAGCCTGCTTCCTCTCGACACGGTGTCTCGGGGTCGCAGGCTCAGTCTCAGCGCGAGGCCCGTGGCGAGTGGGTGGGCGTCGCGCTGCCCTGCTCAGTCCAGAACTCGGAGCCCTGCTTCTCCCAGTGCCCAGCCCACCACCTCCCAGGAGGGTGCCAGCTCTCGTGTGTCTCACCTGGACTTGAACACCCACCTCACATCACCCTGGCACAGGGGCCCTCTGGGAGCTGTTCCTGGGTCTTTTTTTTTTTTTAATTGCAGGCCCAGAGAGGACTCAATCACTAGAGTCTTCCTTAGCTGGGAATCCCCAAGGAACAATGGCAATATTAACACCCACACAGCCAGCCAGCCCTGAAGCTCCGCCCCGCACGTGGATGTGGGCGTGGCCACGTGGCTCTGTCTGACCCTAAGCTCTGGCAGAGAGTGGGTAGCCAACTGCTAAGCCCGACTAGGAGGGCCTCAGTTCCAACAGAGCCACTGCTACCTGAGAGGGGCTGGACAAGGTCCCAGCCCTCCAGGGGCTTCACCAGGGAAGGGACAGGGCAGGGCCTGCCACACTGCACAAACGCAAACAGAGCCTCGCCCTGCAGAGGCCCAAAGCAGTCGAGTGACGTTAGCTGCATTTCACAAGGCCACTGGGAAAACCAGTGGTTCTCAACCAGGGCTGATCTTGCCCCCCAGGGGACACCTTGCAATTTCTAGAGCCATGGACGACTGTCCATTCCGGGGAGGGATGACTGGCATCCAGTGGCAGAGGCCAGGGAAGCTGCCAGCCCTCCTGCTGTGCCCAGGACAGCCCCACAGCAAGGGCTCACTTGGCCCAACGCAGTCATGCCGAGGTTGAGAAGCCCTGGCTGTTAAACCCCCATGCTGGAGACTGGCAATGGATTTCTGATTTTTTTTTACTATGGAAAAAAAAATGACAAAACAAAAGCAAAGGGGAAGATCCAACTAAAAAAGAAAAAGAATAAAAAGGATCTCAGAACTGAGTGAGCCGAGGAGCAGTGCTACTGGCGGGCAGGCACCGGGTGGGAGTCCTGGGCAGGCGGCGCCTGCAGCAGTGTGGGCAGGGCGGAGGAGCCGCCAGCCTCTTGAGGACGGGGCCCATCCCTGGCTTCGGGGTCTTTCCAACTGACAAGCATGTCAGGCTCCTGGGGTGGGCAGAGCTCTCAGTCCGGAGCCTGGAGCGCCGGCCCAGCTGCGGGACAGGGCTGGGCCCCAGGCAGCGCCGGCAGGCCAAGCGGGGTGCAGCAGCACTGGCGCGGGCGGGCAGCCCGCCGGAGGCTGCGGGAGAAGCTCCGCCAGATGAGGCGCCCACCCTGGAGACCCGGAGGCGGGGCGGCCAGCAAATCCAACACACACAGAAACAGACACGAGGCCCCCAGTGCCCACGGGCCTTTCCCTGACAGCCCTGGGGCCGGAGGGAGGCCCTGCGGAGACAGCAAGGCCAGTCGCGGGAAGGGGCTCCCGACAGTTAGAGGGCTTCACTCCATTTCATTCATCAGCATAAAACACAGGGACGCGGCAGCACACAGAACACGGGACACACCGCGCGCTTGCTCCATGTTCGAGTGACTTCCAGAAAATAAACAAACAAATAAACAAAACCCTCGCAAGAAAGGGAAAGTGGAGGCGACCTCCCTGGCTGCTTTGCGTAGGGTGCCTCCTCCTCGACGACGCTCGGTCCTGTCCCCTCTGCCTGTGGGGGGCCCTTCCTGTGCTGCCACACGCTGTGGTTTGGGGACGGCCCCTCCGCGCAGCGTCTGTGCGGCCCTGGCGCGGCGGCCCCACGCAGGCCCTTCCCGCCCGCAGCGCAGCCCGGCTGCGCCGCCCTACCCGGCCCTGCATGCAGCGGGCTAGGAAGGCGCCCCAGGCCGCATCTTACCCGCTTCCGAGAGGTCCCTCAGGGAGCTGCTGAGGGCGCTGCGCTTGAGGCCCTCGCCTGCGTAGCTGTCGTCCAGGCAGGCCCGGCTCAGCGTCCCGTTGCCCGGCTCCTTTTTGAGGCTGGAGCACTGGGACATGCTGGGCCTCACGACACCCTTCTGCTTCTCGAGCTCCGCTGGAACAGAGAGGGTGAGGGGCCTGGTGAGGGGGGCATAGCCTAGAGCGGTGGGAGACGGGGACCGCGCAGCCTTCTGCTTAGGGCCAGCACTGCCCAGGCCACCATCTTCCTGGAATGGGGGAGGGGTACTTTTGGGGAAAGAGTGGCTGTGACGGCTGCCCTGGACAAAGGGAGCAGAAAGGAGAACCCAGTGGGGAAGCTGGAGGGGCCTGTGATATGCAGGAGAGACAGTCACCTCCCAGGCTCAGGGCTGGGCAGGGAGGCAAAGACCTGCCTGGGTCTGGGAGATGAGCAAGGGTCAGCCAGGCCCTTCCACCGTGGGTGCAGAGGTGGGGATACCCACATGCCTCCAGGGAGTAGACCTGGAGCCAGGGCACGGCTTTGGCTGTGACACCATCAGTTGCTTACGCCTGATTCAGAAGGCGACCAATAGTCATGCTGAAGTGCAAGGTGCTCAAGCTCCAGAGCTCTGGAAGCTCCTGTCCCTGGGATGGCCAGGAAACTAGGTGGGGGCACCCCAGGACACGCAATGTGCTCTGACCGGCAGGACAGGGCTGGGCCCCTGAAGCCCTGGCTCTTATCAGCCATGGCTTCCCACTCCGACCTGCCCTACCTGTGCCTCCTGTGGCCTGGGCATGCAGGCAGCCCCGGCACGTGGTCATGGGGAGTGCCTGAGAAGACTGGGGGACATCATGTCTCTGGGGGCTCAGGAGCCACTGGCATCAGCCTTGGACCACTGTCACTGCCAGGAGAGGGGAGGCAAGCCCGTGCCAGGGAGCCCTGGCACTCACACTCTATCCTGTGCTTCTCCATCTCCTGCACTTCTGCGATGGACTCCCGCAGGTCATCGGTGAATTTCTTCCGGTCTTGAGGGTTGGGGGCATTGAAGTTTATTAACACTTTGATGTCTGCGCCGGGGACAGCGGATGTGAGCCGGATGCCGTTGGGGTAGTCTGCAAAGGGAAGAGTGAGGTGCACAGGTCTCAGGGTGCTCCCTGCAGCCTCCTCCCTGGCCAAGAGAACAGTGAGAGGCCCGAGAGGAAGGCCCCAGGGCCCTCCTCCTCCCCACCTGAAGGTCACGGAGCCCTTTCCTGCGAGCCCGTTGGCCACTCTGCCAGGTGCCGAGTCCCAGACTAGGCCCGAGGAGGTGTTCTGAGCCCAGCCAGGCATCTTAACCCATCGCCTTGGATGATTATGGGTGGGTGGACAGGGCTGGAAGTGGGGCGACGGCCGGGGCAGGCAGCCCGGGCTCCTCATGGGCGTGTGAGGACAAGGGCACACATGGAGGGGCGGCTGCTGCTGCGGGTGGCTCCTCGGTCCCAGTGGGGACAGGGAACACAGCAGAGAGCACCAGGCCCAGGGCCTCGGGCCCGTGTTTTGGGTGGTCCGGCTGTAGGTTCCTGGCGCTTTTTAGCAGATGGAAAGCTGGTCACACGGATGTTGGCAGCCTCTCCCAAGAGGATGGGAGACCCCTGCCGCTCAAGACATGGACACTCCGTGTCAGCACCACCCCTAGGCCTCTCCAGAGCGTGCAAGGCCACAGGCCCCCACCTCCATCCCAGGACTGGCTCAGCCTGTGGCACAGAGACCTCCAACAGGGAAGGGACAGAGGAGGGGCAAAGAGAAGGGGTGGGTAGAAGGAGGAAGGTCACAAGAAAAGGCCAGTGGGGGTGTTGCAGGTGCGAGCCAGCTTCCCCCAGACTCCCCGGCTCTCTGGCCTCGCGAACAGCCGACGGCCCCACGCCCCAAGCAGGTCTCCCAGCAGCACCTGACGCCGCTGGGCACTCGCTCGGAAGCACTCCCGCCCTCTGTGGGGCAATTCCACGAAGCAGGCACTACTGTCACCCCTGCTTTACAGACCAGGAGCCAGAGGCCAGAGAGGCTGCAGGAGCGGGACACATGTAGGCGGCACTGGAGCCAGTCTGATCCAGGCAGCCGGCTTGGCTCTGGGCTTCCTCAGTCCCTCGGGGATTGCCTCTACCTGTCTTTGGGCCACATCTGCACATGTAATAGTAGTGGTTTACAACCAAGTTTGACTTAAATAAATTCATTTCTGCCATAAGTTAAAAAGTCTCATCACTTTCAAGAAGCTGAGGTAACAGCAGGAGTGAACTCAGCGGGCGCCAGCACAACGTGACTCAATTCCCTCTCCTGCAGGCGCCCTTAGGCTGCTCCCTGTGGTCACATGGGAGTGAGCTGCTGCTGTCCCGGCCGGCAGGACGGAGCGCACTCCTGCAGGCAGGCCCGGGCAGACTTACACTGGTTCTCGAAGAGCAGGACCTGCATGCCGCACAAGGAGAAGGACTGCCGGAAGCTGTACGTCACTGAGTTCTTCTTCTTCTGGAAGATCTTGGTGACCTGGGACAACCAGAGACAGCTCTGAGCTGCAGCACTGGGCAGTGACTACATGTGATCTCCAGCCCAAGGACCCTTCCAGGAGTTTGGGCTCAGGAGGCCGGATGCAGGCACAAGCCACTCAAGAGCCGAAGGTATGACCTGGACTCTGGTTCCTGTCCCTGTGAGCCCTGATGCCATCCTCGCTAGCAACAAAGCCCCACCAGCCGGCCAAGAGGTGGCAGGCATATCACTGCACATAGCCCTGCAGGTGTCTTCTCACAGCCAGGTGAGGTGCACACACCTGGGGCTTGGGACCCTGGAGGGCAGGAGTGGGCGGCAGTGCTCAGCAGCACTGACTTAGGAGGACGCATGGCTTCTTCTCTTGGGAACAACCAGAGCATGACGCCAGGACTGCGGGCTGCACTGAAGTGAGCCCACCCTGGGGTAGTGACGGGATCCCTTGCCACACCAGGACCCCTGCCATGGTCCTTGGCTGCTACCCTGGTTGGCAGGCAAGGGAAGGAACTTTCCAGCCTGGCAGGAGAAGGCTGGGCAGGAGGGGAAAGAGGAGCTCCCATCTCTCCTGTGCCCAGTGCTCGCCAGCGCCACGTGCGGGTCTGTCCGGGTCTCGCTGGACCACTGCAGCCCTCCGAGAGGCTCATCTTACAGAGGAGGAGACAGATTCATAGATGTGAGGTGACTAGCTCGAGGGCAAGGGTTCTCAATAAAGGGTGTGAACCCAATGTCCAAATTTCAGCCTCAGCGGTCAGAGATGAGTAGCTGATCAGGCCTGTGGGGAACGGGGACACGGGCCTCTGGCAAGAAAAGCCTGTGACATGCGGGAGTGACAGGAACCCACTGACAGTTCTCCCTTCTGTCTGCAGTGGGCACTTGTATCCCACCTGGCTAGCACCCATGCCACCTTCTTCAGTCTGTCAGTCCTGGGGACTGGGCTCTTTCCCAGACCCAGGGGAGGGGCCCAGGCCTGGCCACCCAGAAAGCACTGCACCTGCCTGGCCACAGTGACTTGCGGGGGGGAGAGGTGTGTGCAGCAACCAGGAGTAGCCTGAGACCTTTGGCTCTCAGTCTAGGAAGAGGATTCTACTGGTTGCTGAATAGGGAGGGTCAGGCTGGAGCTGCTGGGCTGTCGTTCTCTTCTCGCCTGCAGTGGGGCCACACAGAGGAAGAGCCTGCCCAGCGCAGGGGTGCAGATGACAGGAAGGAGTCCTGCTGACCTGCTGGAGGCTCTGCAAACAGCTGGGGCTGAAGCCAAAAACCTCTCTCTGGACTTTTACACAAGCCAACGAAATCTTGTGTGCATGTGTGTCTGTTTGAACTAGATTCTGTCCCTTGTAACCAAGATTCCAGGTGAATCCCTTCCCCAGCCTCATGTGTGTGCACGTTTCACCACACGCAAACACACGGCCGGATGGAAATCCCAGGCTCCCCACACTGAGGCACCCGCCTCGATGCCCTGGGTGAGCCACGTACCACCAGGAGGTCGTTGAACAGGAAGATTTCTCGCTGGTGCAGTCCGAGCTTCTGCGGCTTGTTTGGGTCTGGAACCTCGAAGAGCCGGCAGTAGCAGACCAGCCGACGATGGGGCAGAGAGAGCACCTGTGTGGACAGAGGCTGTCCTGCTGTGGCTGCCCAGCCCTGCCCCAGCCATGGCAGTGAAGAGCAGCCCTTCAGGCTAGAAACCCAGCCACGGGCTCGGGTGCAAAAGCGCCTTCTCCCACAAGCACCGCAAAGCAGCGTCTCTTGGCTCATAGCAATTTTCCCCAATCTGTCCTCAGGCATGGCTATTTAAGAGCTCTTATCTCTGCCCTCCTGAAGGACTATAGGAAGCCCTTGCTTCTGCTGAGACTCCTTTTGATTCTTAAAACATCATGCTCAAAAAAATAAAAAAAATCATGCTCACGAGGGAAGCCCTCGCCAGAGAGGAAAGTCACGTTTTCTGGGCCGCCACACGTGCCAATCACACACATAAGCCCACTGGTCCACACAAAGTCTGAGCGGACAGTCTGCTCTGGAAGAGGCAGGAAGGTGTAGACACTACTTGTCAGAACCAGGAAGCTGCAGAACCAGGGTCTGGGCCCTGCCAGGCCCCAGGATTTTCTCTCTACCAGGCCTGCCCTTTAAAGAGTCCAAGGGCCCTGGTGCCTGGAAGGCCCTGTCTAAGATCCGGAGCCAGCTGCCAATGCTCTGTGGGACCTGCCCTGCACTTGCCCACCACGGGGCGCAGCACCCCCACTTGCTATAGATTAAGCTGCCCTCAAAGCCTAACACAAGGTGGATGGCGTCTCAGGGCCAAGGGGACAAGCCACTGTTGGGGTTCAGGCCCAGGTCTGGGAGCACCTGGGCTCAGGAAGAAGAGACCAGGAGCAAGACCCTCAGGGCACGGGGTGGGGTGGGGCAGGGGCGCCTGTGCCCAGGTGCTCTGGTGAGGGCTGCTTACGCTCAGAGCGCTGGGGACGAGACGAGGGGGGAGAGCACCGCCCAGACTGACATTTTTAGGGAGCAAAAGCAAGAGGGGAGAGGGTGGGATGACGGGGGATGTGGTGCCAGGGTGGGCCTGGGCTCTCACTTGGGGAAGCTGGCAAAGGGGACGGTGGCAGAGCGGTTTGTGGAGCCGAGGGATGAGGCCAGAGCCTTGAGGGCAGCTGTGCAGCTGAAGCCAGCTGTGCGCACTCTGGGCCATGCAGGTGACCAGGCAGTGGCAGCGGCAGGTCCTGGAGATGAGGGGGCAGGAGCTGGGAGAGCCTGGGCACAGAGTGTGAGAAACAGGAGCAAGCTGGGGTGCATGGAGTGTGCACGGAGCAGTGTGGGGCAGTAGCAGGGCAGCGATGCCACATGTTTCAGGTGGAGTCTTGGCGCCTGGGTGCAGCAGGGCCCGGGCAAGAGAAAGCAGGGTCTGCCCATCTCAGCCTGACAGTACAGCCTTCCCATATGGCTATGAGGTTAAGGCTGGGGTAATCATGAACATCAGATTCCTTGGTGCTACCGAAATGAACTCAAGCAACCAGAACTCTGGCTCTGGGAGCCTAGGGACCCCGGGAGTGGCTGAGGACGGCTGGCCCCCCCAGGGCGGGGGGCTCTCCGCTGGAAGCAAAGAAATACTCACACAGCCAAGGCCATGATGGAGAGATCCGATCTACAGGAAAACATTAAAGAAACAAAGGACATTAATGTTCCAAAAGACACACCTTGGCCCCTCCTGGAAGGTAAGGGGGTGACTCTGAGTCTTAAAGCAGCAAGTGCCCTCCCTCCTATATACTCCACCCAGCCAGGACGTGAGGGGGCCCGCTCTCACAGGCAAAACTCTCTGAGGGAGTTCTGGCGGGATTCTTAGGCGACCAAAAAAAGCCCACCAGCATTGGGGCCCAGAGTACAATTCTGGCCCCACTGGTCTAGTAAGAGCCTTAGGTTTCTTCAAACACAGCCCAGGGCAAATGGCTGTTATTCCCAAGCCCTGTGAGGAATGTGATCATGACTGTGATTCACCAGCCCTGCCTAGAAGGGCCTTGTTCCAATGGCACCAGGGCCACTGGCTGGTGCTGTGGAGTTGACCCGGTGTCATACTAAGAGGGTGGGTCAGGGTGCGAAGGCCTCACAGAAGCCCTGTGCTGACCTCGTGCCCCTGTGGCAGTCCCCAGGTGATGCCAGGGCCCACCACTTACCGGCTTCTTCCCCACAATGAGTTTCTCCACCTTCTGCACCTGGGACACGTGGTCCTCATTGGTCTTCAGCTCTCGCTTGCGGATCCGTTCATAGATCCCGATCAGCATCTCCCGGGGAATGTCCTCACCATCGTCCACACCTAGGCAGGGGACGGTGGCGAGATATCAGGGTAGGCTGGAGCTTGGGTGGCAGTGGCTTCGTTCCACCTTGTGCCCCAGGTTCACCCTTGATTTACCAGTTTCTAAAGCAAATCAGAAGAGCGAACCTTTTGCCTGTCCTCAGCAGAATCAAAGATCTTCCAGATGCACAGCTATAGAACATTTCAATTTCACGTTTCCTCAGAGTCCTCCCACCAGAAACAGGGCCTGGCACACCCGACCTGGGCCAGCATGGTACAGAGGGGTGCTGACCCATCTGCTAAGCCGTGTTCAGAGGTTTCACAGCCCTGGGAAGTGGGGCAGTCATCCCATTCCACAGATGGGAGAATTGAGGCTGGGTGTGGAGAGGCTGTGGTTTGTGAGGTTGGGCTCTGAAAGATCCGGAACCAAGTCCTAATTTTATTCCTTACTGGCTGTGTGGCTGTGGGTGAGCGATCGTGTCTCTCCCAACTCGGAGTTCTCTTCCGTGAAACAGGTCGTGAGGGAGCGAGGGAAGCCGCGGCGTGGCCAGCTCAGAGCACCTGGGCGGTGTTGGCACCAGTGGTGGCTGCTGCACCCGACACCAGCTGGGCCGGGCTCTGACCGGGGCTGCTCCGACCACAGGCGTAGGCCCTTTCTTCCACACCACACTGAGCGCCTCTGAGACAGGGGCGGGGCCAACCCTCGCCCCTCCGCCCGGGGGCAGTTTGGCAGCTTGCATCCTAACGGCAAATCCTGACAGCTCTGGTCCACTGCCTGCATTCGAGGAACTTATCCCGTGGGAAACGAGACACAGATGAGGCAATTTATTGCAGTGTTGCTATCCAACTGCAAAAGGCTAGAAGTAACCTGTGTATCCATTAACAGGGGACTGTTAACCAATCATCATACATCAGAACAACAAGCTAGTCGCTATGCCTGGATATGGAAACTTTCCCTTAGATTTGTTAAACGGGAAGAGCAAGGTGCAAAGTAGAACTTAAAACCATCCATGCACATTTGTACCTGCTTGAGTAGAGGAACTAGCAGGTCCATCAGGAACCCAATGCTGAAGACCTCCAGAGGCACAGGGTGTGACCGGGTCAGGCAGGGGCTGGCGGGAGGGGAACCCTGCTATGGACTTCTAGTGCTTTCTGTTTGTTATTTTGTTTAAATAGACTTCATTTTTAGAACAGTTTTAGGTCCACAACAAAACTGAACAAAAGGTACAGAGACCCCCATATAGCTCCTGTGCCTACACACGCAGTCTCCCTACCGACACCCCCCAGAGTGATCCATTTGCTCGAATCCCAAACCTGCTCGGGCACGCATCATTACCCAGCACACGTAACTTGCATGAAGGTTCACTCCTGGTGGTGGCCATTCCACAGGTCTGGACAAAGCAGGACGACGTGTCCACGTGTCACGGCTTCACACAGCATAGTGGCACTGGCTTAAAAAGCCTCTGGGCTCTGTCTCTTCATCCCTCCCTCCCTCTAACCCCTCATCTTTTTACTGTCTCCCTAGTTTGCCTTTTACAGAGTGCCTTATAGTTGGAATCAAACAGTTTGCAGCCTTTTCACATTGGTTTGTTTCACTTTGTGTCATGGTTGACAGCTCATTTCTTCCCAGCACTGAGCAGTGTTCCGTTGCCTGGGGCACCACAGCCCTGCTTCCATCCTCCTGACGAAGGGCATCCTGGCTGTTCTTGAGTTTTTTTTTTTTTTTTTTTTTTTTTTTTGAGACAGAGTCTCACTTTGTTGCCCAGGCTAGAGTGAGTGCCGTGGCGTCAGCCTAGCTCACAGCAACCTCAAACTCCTGGGCTCAAGCGATCCTGCTGCCTCAGCCTCCCGAGTAGCTGGGACTACAGGCATGCGCCACCATGCCCGGCTAATTTTTTCTTTTGTATATATATTTTTAGTTGGTCAATTAATTTCTTTCTATTTTTGGTAGAGACGGGGTCTTGCTCAGGCTGGTTTCGAACTCCTGACCTTGAGCGATCCGCCCGCCTCGGCCTCCCAAAGTGCTAGGATTACAGGCGTGAGCCACCGCGCCCGGCCTTGTTCTTGAGTTTTGACAGTCACAGATGAGGCTGCTATAAATGTCCATGTGTAGGCTTTTGTGTAGGCCGAAGTTTCCAGTTCATTTGGCTAAACACCAAAGAAGGCAATTGCTGGATTATATTATTTTGGTTTTCCAACTATGTGAAGATAATACCCATTCAAAAAATAAATTTTC
Organism: Microcebus murinus; assembly: GCF_040939455.1. Taxonomy (NCBI): domain Eukaryota; kingdom Metazoa; phylum Chordata; class Mammalia; order Primates; family Cheirogaleidae; genus Microcebus; species Microcebus murinus. Next base: position 40,297,479 of record NC_134124.1, read on the forward strand.
GGCCGGGCGCAGTGGCTCACGCCTGTAATCCCAGCACTCCAGGAGGCCGAGGCGGGCAGATTGCTCGAGGTCAGGAGTTTGAAACCAGCCTGAGCAAGAGTGAGACTCCGTCTCTACTATAAATAGAAAGAAATTAATTGGCTAACTAATATATATAGAAAAAATCAGCCGGGCATGGTGGTGCATCCTGTAGTCCCAGCTATTCCGGAGGCTGAGGCAGCAGGATCGCTTGAGCCCAGGAGTTTGAGGTTGCTGTGAGCTAGGCTGACGCCACGGCACTCACTCTAGCCTGGGCAACAAAGCGAGACTCCATCTCAAAAAAACCCCAAAAAACAACAAAAAACAAATTTTAAAATTTAAAAATAAACTTTAATAAAAGGGAAATACTCCATCTGGCTTCCATGCTGGTGAGCTACTCCTCCCGCACCCATCCTCAAACCCCAGGGGCTCTCCTGCCGAGGGGCCACCAGCCACACCGAGCGAGCAGCTCCAGGGCAGACAGGCCTTGGCGTGGGGTGCACATCTTCCTCTGCAAAGAACAGGCTGGCCGTGCATGCGTCCTGCCTTTGCCGCTCACTTGCTATGTGACCCTGGGCAAGTCCCTTCCCCAAGCCTTGTCACCCCTTCTGAAGCACAAGAAAAACGAGACAGAACATCCCTGGGTCCTTGGCTTGAAAAGAGGTGATGTGAAGGGAATAGCCCAGGCAAGGGAGACAGAGCCAGCAGCTTGCTTCTCGAGAGTGGGGTGTTCAGTCCCTGCCCTGGGAAGCAGGGATGTTAATGCCACCCTGTCCCCAGACTGTGGAGACAACAGGGTGTGGTAAGACCACAGCACACAGAGCCACTGCCGCGAGGGCAGCTAACTGCCAAATGCTGGGCTCAGCACGCCTGCCTCTCAGCTCCTCCCCGGAGGCCCCGTCATGTCTTGCAGAGGGCGTCCCGACCGCGCAGCACACAGTGGCTCCCTGGACAGGGCCAGAGGGGCCGGCCACGTCGGGTCCGGTGGAGCCTATGGACAAGACTCGGCCCAGCAGGCAGAGGGGCTCCCAGGATGGGAGAAGCCCAGGGCGGATGAGAAGGGGCTAACACCAGCCTCCAGCTCGCCCTTTGACACCAGCCTAGGAGTGTGTCCCCTGCACCACCAGAATCGCCCGCCCGCCCGCTGGAGGGGCAAGTGGCCACTGATGAGCTCCCAGGAACTACAGACTTGACCCACTCGGGCCACACTGCCCCTGAGCCGAGCAGAGGGTCATGTGCTCAGTGCAGGGAGCAGCGCCACGGCTCCAGGCCACGCCCAGGCCTGCTCAGCATCTCCCACAGGCGCTGTGGGGCCCCTGAGGTCTCGTGGTGGCCTCTCTGCTGCCTGGGGAAGCATCTGGGGCTCCATGAGCCTCCTGCCCCCGCGGTGCCCTCCAGCAGGTCACCGCCCCAGGGAAGCCCCAGGGGAGGCGCAGACGCCCCAGGGAGACTCAGCCTGGTGGGGGAGGGGGAACCAAGCTACGGTTTCATAAAAATAAAGAAGAATGAACAACTTAAACAGCTCAACAAGCTTACAAAGTTGGACTTGATTCAGACTAGCTTTTATTTCTTTTTTAAAAAACATGAGGTCCAAAGGGGCCTCAAGCCATTTCCTTCACATCTCCCCTGGCTTTCGCCGCCAGTGTGTGCCTCATCTCCGTCCTTCCAGGACTTCAGGGCACACAAGGGCCGTGCCCAGCTGGCACAGAGCCCCCGAAGCCAGCCATGCGCTCTTCGGCTCCTTTCCTGTCTCTCGCCCAGCAGAAGGCCCGGCTGCTGCTGACCGTGGCCTGCGCCTCCCACACGTGCCTGCTCCCCAGGCCCGGCGCCGAGCACGGCCCAGCCGCGACCCTGGGGCCGCAGCTCCATACCGCTGCTCCCTGTCCATCAGACTTGCTTTTATAATCACCTCCTACATGTGGCAAATGCCACTATTTGTCCATTTACACTGATGACGTGAGGTTCTCCTTTTAAATACACACACTGATGTAAAAAACCAAACAAAATGGCAAGTCAGTTTCATCCTTCACAAAGCAGCCAACACCTACACCCCAGGAGAGGCCTCCAGACACACCCAGGACCACGCACGTGCCAGGCAGCCCGGCCTGGCCGGCACGCCTCTGCGACCGCGCTCGGCGCTCTCCTGGCAACCTGCGCTGTGTTCCCAAAGGCACGCTGGGCCCAGCGCCCAGCACGAGGCTGCCGCATGACTTCCCAGCCCCACACCTGGCTTTCTGGCCAGGGCAGGTGTTTGGATGGGTCTGTGGGACGGCCAGCACCCAGGGACGGCTCACCTCGGAGGTTCTTGACGAAGTCTTCCAGCTTCATCTTCCTCTCAGGCTTGACGTTGGGGCTGTACATGTCCGTGTTGAGCAGGATGATAGCGAAGGCCAGGATGAAGATGGTGTCTGGGTTCCGGAACTGCCGCACCACCCCAGGGTTGCAGATGCAGTACCGCTGGCTGGGGCCGGGAAGGGAGGAGGGTCAGGCCACCGTGCAGTCTCCCGGCTGCTCCTCGCTCGCACGGGCCCAGCCACCAGCTGAGGACGTCTAAGCCTCAGTCCTGCATCTGCAGAATGGGCCACACGGCCCCTACTTCAGCTGTATCCCCTCCTAGCGGATCCTCCCTGTGCACGCGGCGGGGGGGGGGGGGCTGCATTTCCCAACTGCCGGGAGCTCGGAGAGGCCGCACAGCCAGTCAGCCGATGGGATGTGGGCAGACCTGACACGGGCGCCTGCCGGTCTGGGGCCCTCTTCCGTCCACCTGGAATGGGGACGGCACGGTGGGTGCTGGGCCTGCTCTCCGGACCCTGAGGTGGAAGGGGCCCGGGTCTCCTCCACACCAGCACAGACGGAAACGTACTCTGCCTCGTCTCAGCCGTGGCTGCTGGCAGTCTGCCACAACCGCTGAACACCGGCCTCGAGAACACCCGCCTCATCGCATCATCCCACTCACTGTTCCCCCTGCCACCCTCGGAGCCCTGTTCACTGGTAACCGGGTGGAGGGCAGGTCAGGAGGGGCAGGGGCAGGGCAGAGGGACCAGGCAGAGCACCGCCACTGAGGCTCACGTGCCAGCAGAGGCTGCAATCAGTCTCCTCCATCCTGGGGGCGCAGCTTAGTGCCCCCCCTCCAGGAAGCTGTCCTGGAAGGAAGAGGCTGAATGCCCCCACCCAGGGGGTTGTCCTGCTTCTGCGTCCTCAATCCCCCCAGCCCCACACCAGTGCTGAACCCACAGGCCAGGGCAGCAGCTGCTCCCTGTCCCCACGCCCAGCACCCTGCGTGGGGCTCCCACGCAGCCGCAGCGCGAGGTCCAGGAACGGACGCGCAGCAACGGGCAACACTGACCATGCGCCTCGTGCCAGGTGCCTGGCTACTCACTGCAGCCTCGCCCCTGAGTCTTCCATCCCTCTCTCTCGGTGCCACATGCTATTGTTGTCCCCACTTCACAGGTGAGGAAGTGAGGCACAAAGAAGTTACGTAGCCAGCACAAGGTCACACAGCTGGTAAGGGGTAGAGCCAGCGACTGAGGCAGGCCATCTGGCTGTACGGCTTGTGCTCTGAGTCACCGGGAGACGCGGGCTGTGCCGTGAGAATGAGCACTCGAATGACCAGACAGACCAACTCGCTAATGGATGGATGGCTGACGAGGACTAGGAGGAAGACAGTGTTCAGAACCCTAATCTGGTCAGAATCCCAGCACTTGTGATCTTAACCTCTTTCAACGGTTTCCTCATCTTCAAGATTAGAGTAACAAGTGCTGTCTCCCCTCCACCCCACCCCCACTATGGCTGTAAGGAGCCCAGCACGGGCCACTGCGACACCCCCAAAACAACACTCAGGGACCCCAGCCCCTACCCAGGTGGAGGGCAGGAGGGGCTCCGGCCGCTGGCCTGTCCTCAGGCCTTGCCTCTGGGAACGCTCTTCCCCGGGACCAGGCACACTCCCACCCGCCCGCCCCCCACGCAGGCCCAACCTGAACGCCTCGATGAGCCGCTCCACTTTCTGAGCCTCTCCTTGGACTCGGATGTGCGCCTGGAACTTCCTGAGGGCCTCGTCCAGCTCCATGGCAGAGAAATCCATCTCGTCCACCACGCAGCTGCAACAGAGGGACGGCCCATGGAAGCGGCCTTGGCCTGTGGGGCGCCACACCCAGCTCTGCCTGCCCCTGCGGGTGACGTGAGCATTGAGTCCCACGGCATGGGGCGTCGTGAGCCAGAGCCCAGGAGCCCACAGGAACGGGCTGGCTCTTGGCAGGGAAGGTGCTCTGCATGGCAGCCTCCAATCAGCTGGGAGCACTGCAGAATGCGCCAAAAGGACCCCAGGCTCCCGGGAGCCCGAAACCGTAGGGAGACACCTGTGCTTGTGTCCGTGCGTGCAGCTTTGCACGGGGGCCAGCGTGCAGCGGTCCTGGGGCAGGGCCCTTCCCGACAGACACGTCCAAGCACAGCCGTGGCCGTGGAGCCTTCTCTGCTTCTGCGAGGAGGCGGGGCTTTGCGCCCATTCGCATGACGAGGAAATGGGGACTCAGGGCACCAAATGTCCACTCAAGTCAAGGGCAAGGGGGGTTGAGGGCTGGGTTTGCAGGTGCTTTTTCAGGGGCCCTTGGAGGGGCTATGCCACTCTCATCTGCAGAGCAGGGCTGGGAGAGGTGCTGGTCGGCGGTCTGATGGGCCATGGTCTCCTCACGGCCTGCCTAGCCCTCCCACGGTGACCCTGAACAGAGAGGTGGGGTCCGCGCCAGAAACCCCGAGGACAGAGACATTTCCCACCTGCAGGCTCTGGCATCGAGTTTATCCCTGATCCGTCCCACTGGGCCAGGGGCCCTGCCCCCACTCCCAGGCTACCTCTCCACCGGGGCTGTCCCCACCCTGCTGAGAGCTCATGCGTCTTGGCGCAGTGGTCTTGGGGGTGGCTGCAGAGCCTGTGGGGAAAGGGCAGCAGGGAGCCCGAAAGGAGGACCTGCTGCCTAGCACCCCGCACTGCCCTGACCATGCCTGCGGTGGTGGGCTGGGGGGTCTCGCCACTTCCTGAGGCCACTGCTATTTTCTGACTGACGGACAACAATGCCCGGATTTCCTACGGACCGAACTGGTGTGGAGGGCTGTACAGCGCAGGAACGGCTGCAGGGGCTGGGGGCAGGCGCCTAGCCGATCCACCAAGGGGCTGACCTGCTTCCCGCACTGTTCCTTCCAGCTGGACAGAGGGGAGGAGGGCGTGCGGCAACCCCCACACGGCGCTTTCTCCAGGCGCGGCATAACAGAGGCGCCAAGCAGGGAGGGCGCAGCGCGGCCTGTGCATCTGGCCAAGGAAGGGCACGAGTGTCCTGCTGGTGCCTGCCACACGTCAGCCAGCCCAAAGTCCCGGCTCACTTGGCCGCGTGTGTGTCTGAGCGTGTCTAGGTGTGTGGGGTGTGAGTACGTACATACGTGCATTCGTGAGTCTGTGTGTGTTGGGGGTGTACCAGGCCAGCCTCTTACCCTGAGCCTCAGTTTCCTCGCTGTGAAACCAGGAGGGCACAGCACCCACGTGCTCCAGCGACCTGACCCTGGGCGCCTGTGAAAGGAAGGGCCTGGGCCACTGAAGGGACCACTCTCAGCGCTGCCAAGAGCTTAGCTCTTTACCCTGCTTCGGCTTCTCCTCCTGCCCTGCTGGCCTGGGTCAAGAAGACCCTCAAACACAGGGCCTGGGCAAGTCCCCGAGGCCCCGCAGGCAGAGCCAGCAGGCTGCCTGTCCTGAGCCAGTGTCCCACTCTGCTAGCTCTGGCTTCTTCATCTGTTAACAATGACACCAGCGCCCACTCTTGTGGGGAGAGGGCACTATGGGGCCTTTTTCATGGTACCTGCTTGATGACTAAGGATCTGTTCTTGCTGCCTTTCTACTCAGGACGCTGTGGAAGAGGGATGGAGGGAAGGAAGGTAATGCCAAACCGGGAGCAATGCCTGGGAGCTGGGAACCCACATTTCTGCAGGGTCTGCTCTCTGGGCTGTGGGATCAGGAGGTGAGGGGTGGACTGTCACCCCTGGTCTCCCAGCAGGAGAACAGGCAGGGCAGAGCTTGGTAGGGGCTGCCCACCCAGGGTGGCAGTGGAGTGAGCAGGCCAGCTCCCTTCCCACTCTCCTGGGGGCAAGTCCGGCAGAGGCAGGGGGCCCCAGACTTCCAGCTGCGTGAATGTGGGTCACTCAAGGGCTGTAACCGCTGGGTGCTGGGTTGGATCGGCCATGTTGCAGGTGGGGGCTGAAGGTGCCGAGGGCGCGTGTCTGAGGGGGCAGGCAGGCAGTGGGGTCAGCGCGTGAGACAGCCTGTGTGAGGGCAGGTGCCACACGTGTGCCAGGCAGGGTGTGGGGTGCGAGTGTGTGTCTGTGTATCTCGGAGCCAGGAAGAGAGAAGAGATTCACCACATGGCCCAGCACAAGGCACGCCTGACCCTGTGTGTATATAACACAGGGGACACGAGAAAGCGTGTGGAACCAGGCCCCATGCTTGCTGCTGCCCAGAGCCCCCCGAACTCACTCGAGCACGTCGCGGTTGAATTGCTTCTGCCGGTTGCCCAGGAACTCGCCAATCATCTGCCGGCTGAGGCCCTTGCGCTGCAGCAGGAAGTGGGCCACCCCCACTGGCGTGTCGGGCACGAAGCCACGCTCGATGAGGTACTGGACTCCCTTCTCTGGCTTCCTGGGATGGGACGAGAAGCACGCTTAGCCTTGGCTGCCCAGCACCCTGGGCTCGGTGGGGGATCGACGTCTTCCCTCGGTGCTCAGCACCACGGCCCAGCGCCCAGGCCTGTTCCTCCATCCCCACAGGCATGGGGTCTCTAGTCTTGTCTCCCACTCGGGTGGAGACTCAACAGCCCAGGCTGGCACTGGGAGACCCTGGGCTCCGGGCATCCTGTCCTGTCCCAAAACTTAAATGTCGGGGACCCAGTATGAGAGTCTTCACCCAGACCCTGTGCCAAGAATGGACGGGGGGAGGGGGGGCTGCGGAGGGACCTTCACTCTCTGCCCTGCCTGCAGTCCCTCCTTGGCAGCCTGGCACTGGCCCCAAATGCCCACGCACACATACAGAATGGGGTTCCCTGCCTGGCCCAACTCCCTGCTCCCCTAGGTGTGGAAGCACTGGGCAGATGGAACCCTCCACTCAACAGATGGTAACACCACAGCACCCCGCATGAGCACATGCTGCCTGCTGTCACTGTCCCGGCGCCCCACACGCACTCAGTGAGTTCTCACTCTGAGGCCAGCACTCCGGTCACTTGCAATGCTCAGACTCGGAAGCCCGGCAGCGACATAGCCCTGCCCAGGGACTTACTTGCCCCACGTAAAAACTCACTGAGTTAGTACAATGAGATGCTTGTAACAGTGTGTCCAGTAAGGCTGAGCCCCATTTGCAGGCAAGGAATGGGGGTACAGAGAGGCAGGGTTCCTACCCAGGGCCACGGCATTGGCCTTGAAGCGGGGAGGGCGGCTGGGCTGGCCCTAAGTGTGTCCACCAGAGACTGGGCCCCAGGAACACGGGGCTTTCCAGCAGTTCGAGCCTCTTGGTGCCGTGTGTAGAGCCAGGCCTGGGCAGGGCAGGGTGGCATGCAGCACATGTCATGGGATGATGGGCCCGAGCACACCACCCTGCAGCTGGCCAGCTGTCTGAGGGCCAGGTGGGGCCAAGGAGGCTGTGGGGGCATCGCGCCGACCCTGCTGCTCACACTAGACCCCGGGAGAAGGCCCCGCCTCAGTGTGGCACCCCCGCCATGTGCGTCTGGGTGTGGTCTCCCGCTTCCCGTATGTGGGAGGTCTCGCGCTCGGCTGACATGGCAAGGAGGTCCCGGTGGCCGAAGGAGCCAGGGTGGTAAGAGAGGCTTTGAAGACGGCCCCGTATGTGACTCTCAGAGGACAGGCGGCCTCCACAGCAAAGCTCGCCAGGCCACTCAGGGAGCTGTGTAGGGTCCCCAGGGCCAGAATGTGTCATCAGGCCAGACTGGCTCCCTGCTCCTCTGTCCCAAGTCCTCAGTCACTGAGGACCACCAAGTAGTTGAGTATCCCCTCTAGGAACACTGTGCTTCCTCAGGAGTCCACAGAGGGCCCAGGGCGGCCTGGACCCCACCATCCCCATTGCACACTCAGCACCAGGTCACCCTCTAGCTGCACAGAGGTCAGTGTTCTCCTGCCCCCTGGTGGGGGATAGAGGAGAAGGCCAGTGTCCACCTGCCCCCAATGAGCTGCGCAGCTCCTGGCTGACAGCAGAGCCCTGCAGGTACTGTATTTCCATGTGCGAGCAAAGCAAACCTCCTGGTTGCAAGGTGACCGTGCTATTTTTACCCCAGGATGACCACACCCTCTGAAGTTTATCCCCAGGAGCATGGCAGGAAGCAAGCCCCCGGCCAGCATGGGCCTGGCAGGGAAGCAGTACTGGAGTGGCCCTGCTCCCCTGCCTGCGCTGGGGCTACCAGATGGCAGGCCCAGCTGTTGCTGTTCATGAGCCACGAGCCTCACTTCTCCATGCAATTCGGAGGCCTCCTAATAGCAACAGCTCTGACACCCAGGCCTCTCCAGCCAGGGCAGCCAGCGTGGGTCACACTTCCTCCCTGCCCTGCTCCTCGAAGGCCCCTCCCACACCCACTTCTGCCCACTCAGCTTTTAAGAGAGGGGCTGCCAAGCCTAGCCCACAGATGGATTTTCTTTGGCCCACACATTAACAGGAAGAATTTATTAGTTGCCAAGATTTAAAAAACGGGAGAGTGCATATAAAATCTGGGTTTCTGGCTTCTTTTGAAAAACCCAACTTTCTGGCACCCGGGGCCTGTGCTCCTAGGGAGCAATGACTGCAGGGCTGTGCTGTCTGGCTCCTCTGCACACGGGGCACTGTCCCCACCCCAGGCTGCCTGGTCCCTCTGGCTGCTGACCTGCGTCCAGGTCCAGGCCCACCAGGCTCTGCCTCCTCTCGGTCCTCAGGAGGTGGTTGCTCTCCCTTCTTTGTCCCCATCCGCCCCTCCTGTGTTTACAGGACATGTCAGGGACTTCCAGGATAAGGCTCCTCGGCTCTGGAGGGGCCTGGAATGCAGCAGGAAGCAGGGAAGGCGCTTCAGGAAGTGGGAACTCGGGATCTTCAGGGATTAAGTGAGCACCACTTGTCTGTCGAGCCAGGCGCCACCGTGGATGTCCAGCACGCCTCGGGTCCTGCCCATGCGCTGAGTGGGGGCCCTGCAGGCGCAGCAGGGAGGCTTCTCTGAGCAGCTGAACAGACACAGGCTTGAGTGATGAGGGGGCTTTCTGGGCAGAGGCAACAGTGAGGGCAAAGGCCCTGGGGTGGATGGGGGTGCATTTTGCAGGCTCGAGGATCCAAGAGGCTGTTCCAGAGTGGCAGGGACCCTAGAGGAGGGGAGGCAGTGGGGTGGACAGGCCAGACCACGCAGGGCTGTACGGCCACAGGGAGGGTGTGGTTTCCTCCCGAGCAGGACGAAGCCCTTGGCGCTGTGAGCAGGCAGTGAGGGGCTGCATGTCCACATCTGAGAGCCTCGCTCCCAAGAGCAAGGCCACGCGCAGCGGCGGCAGGAGGGCTGGGTCTAGGACACAGCCTGCGCGTAGAGATGCCAACACTTGCCGATGGATCTGTGGGATGGGGCACAGTGGGGGAAGGAGGGAGCGACACAGAGTAAAGAATCCAGGATGGCTCCTGCTTTTAGCCTGAACCAAATGTGGCAGGAAGATTCCACCTGGCAGGTCTAAGCGTGATATCACCGAAGCGAGGAGTCTGAACTCACTGGTGCCTAGGAGTTGGCCAAGCAGTTGTGAGGGAAGGAGTGTCGGCAGGAGGGCCAGGTGGGGTGCTGGGGAGGGGATCACAGACTGGGAAGGTGGGTGCCGGGCTCCAGGGTTGGGCTGGGGTCTCTGGATGGCCCCACTGGAGTGCCTGGCCCTAACTGGCCTCGCTGACAGCAGCCAGCCAGTGCACTGGGCATTTGCTGGTGGGAAGCCCCTGCCTGTCGGGACCTTGCTGGCTTCTTAGCCATGTAGGGAGGCCCTTACTGCCCTACTCTGTTCTTGGTGGCCCTGCCAGGTGGCAAGTTCTTGATCCACCTGCTCCCTTGCGGAGCTCCACGCTGCCTGCTCAGGAAGCGCATGCCCCACAGGGTCTGCTCCGCCGCACACAGGCCAGAGTGCCGGAGGTCCGGCCCAGGCCCCCACCCCTCCTGCAGCAGGACTGCACTCCCCACCCTCCTCAGGGAGGAGCCGCGGATGTGCTTCGGCCACTGAACAGTGAGGACGGTGGCTGTGTGTTTCTTCCGGGGAGCGCCTGTGGGAGCCCCTGCGGCCACCTACCTGCTTCATACTTCCACAAACATTTACTGAGCACTCACTCTGGGCCAGGCACTGTCCTAGCACAGATATGATCCAAATCTAGTCCCTATCCTTGAAAGCCATGCTTTCTAGGTGGAGAGTATAAGAAGGGAGATAAAATCCAAGGACACAGAGATACACGACAGCAGAGATGCCGAGGGCATGGCTGTGGCTGCTGGAAGCCTGGGCTTAAATCTCAGCTCCCCTTACTGGCAAATTACTTAACCTCTCTGTGCCCTTGTATGATGGGGATAACAACAGCATACACAATGGAGTTACTGTGAAGACCACATGAGTTAATACCCATAAAGTACTGTGACTCAAACCTCAAAAAATATTGTTGACTATACAGTGGGAAGGAAAGGCCAGGGCTAAGAGAACTAGACCAGGGTGACATCACAGAGGCCCGAGAAGGCTCGACTTCAGCGGGCAGGGGCACTTCCCTGAGGGGGCGGCAGTGAACCTGCAGCCAGGAAGAGGGCTCCTAGTGGAGAGAATGGCCAACACGAAAGCCTTATTTGACAGATAGCAAAACGGGAAACAGAAAGGTCAAGTATCTTAGCTCCAGGTTGCCCCCAAGAAAAAGAGGACTTTTAATCCATTCTTCCGCCCTGAGAAGTCCCTACAAATCCCCTCGACCCTCTCCACCCCCTCCCCACTGCTGTAAATCCACTCTGTCCAACCAACTCTGTTGTCACCCCACCCCGCAATTTCTCCTGTGCAGCCCCAGGACTCTTGCTTTAGCTTTGTTTCACTGCACCCTGTAAGGATGCAGCACCAACGTGGTGCCAGCTGCAGTGCTTTCACCATCTACACCCATCCCGCCCTGCATCCCGGCCCGGTGGTCTCCCTGAAGCACTTCAGCGGCTGTGGGTTGTTGGAGACCCCCAGCTCACCCCTGTCCTGTCTGTTTCCAGGTCTGCCATTAGCTGCCTCCTCTAAGGCACAGACTACACCAGCCACTTTCTTCACATGCATCTTGTTGTCACTGGGCTGTAAACTGAGCAGCGGGGGCAACAGTGAGCCCTGTGCAGGACTCTGGGTGAGAACAGTGTCAGGCTGTGAGTGGCACTTGAGAAATGCACCAGGTGCTGACCCTGATCTCTTCCAGCAGGGGTGCAAGGTCAAGGAAAGGGCTCACTAGTCTTTTTTGAAATTTAGAGATGGGGTCTCACTCCATTGCCCAGGCTGGCCTCAAACTCCTGGGTTCAAGCAACACCCCCCCCCCAAGCCTGCATCTCAAATACCTGGGACTACAGGTGCGCGCCATCATGCCCAGCCCCAGTCCTTTTATAATTGTTCAAGCCAAGAGATGTGGCATGGATGGCTGCCCAGCACCTAGCGTCAGCCTCCGACTTCCCAGCCCATACTCGAGCTCTGTCCCCATGACCCCGTGGGCTGACTTCGCTCCCAGCTCCAGGCACTGTGGACAGGGCCTGCACCCTGCTGACCCCAGGAGGAGGAGCATCTGTCTCCTGCTGGGGGCTGTGAGGTTGGACTACAGGTCTGAGGACTTCTGTCAGGTAGGACCTGGCAAGGGACAGGGCCAAACCTGGGGAGATAGGGCCAAGAAACACCTGTGGATTTTAAGTTCATGAACCAGTAGAGGTCTTTGCTTAAAACAGTTATAGAGAAGGCCCTGAGTGATGCAGAGCTCACGGAGATCGGGGGTCTGTATACCTCGAATGCCTGGGGACGCCATGGTCGGCAGTATGAGTTCTCCTGGTAGCTGCTCTCAGGTGCAAGGATAGGCTCACCAAGCACGGCACTGAGAGAATCCCTGCTCACTGGAAGTGCCTTTCCAATGTGGCAATCCAGGCTCGAATCTCTCCAGGGTCCCTCAGAGGGGTGGCCACCTTCCATCTGCTCCCACACCTCCAGGGCCTCGCCACTCTCGTGACTGCCTACTTTATCCAGTTCTTTCCTACGTGTGAACTCAACTTGAAAGTGGCTGCAGGGTCTTCCTTGGTGCTTATCCCAGAGAGAAGGTGGGAGAATCACCTCCAAAGCATGGCTAGCATGCCCTGTGGGGCCTCCCCAGACAGTGCCTTCCATTCTGAAGGGCTCAGCACCAGCCACCCCAGACCCAGAATAGCACTAGGGACCCTTGGGTCTCAGATAGTGGTGAGGGCCACAGGCTGGAGTGGCCATGTCAAGGAGAATGGGATCCCAGCCTCCAAAGACCCAGCTCAAAGTGTTCCTAAGAGAGCCGGTCTTTTAAACTGCTGGCACATGCTCTGGGGCCACAGGATCTTGGGGCCAGCCTTCCAGGCCTGTGGCCTGCGCACGTGCCTCACCATGCTCCAGAGATTTCTGTGGGGCTGCAGTGGGATAATTGTCTGGAGTGTTGAGCCGGGCCTGGCACTGAACATGCAGCCCACACAGGCCGGCTCTCCTCACTGCCATCGTTATGAGTGACAGTAGACATGTAAAACACAGGAACGTGGAGTCGGCGGATCAGGAGCCCAAGCCCAGCCCCCTCTGAGCCCTGCTTCCCTGTAAGGAGGTGTGGTTCCCGAGGTGCTGGAGGGAAACAGCACCACCCTGCACGCTGCGCGCCATGCTCCCGCCTCCCTCCCACAGCAGCTCCAGCAGGCAGGATGGCACCTGCGACTGGTGGCCCAGGGGCCAGGCGCAGGGTGGAGGAGAGGCCTGGCCCACGGCACAGGCTGCCTCCAAGCACAAAAGATCAGGCTGCAAGGGACCTAAGGGGCCTGATGAACAGCCCCTGCCCAAGCCAGAATCCCACCCGCCACACTGTCAGCCCAAGTGGCCACTCAGGCCCTCAGAGGCAAGGCGCCCACTCCCTCTGAGGGTATCTGTGTCATCACAGGGTGGCTTGGGGCTGAGGACTCTTCCAGAAGTGGGAGAGGTCTGGCCTGGCCCAGAGCGTAAGGGGGAGGGATGCGACAGAGAGGAAGCGGACACAGCGAGGCGTGCACCCCGAACCTGTGGGAGAGGGTGCAGGAGCAGGGGACCTGTGTGTGGGGAAGCCAACACCCTGTCTGGGGAAGGAGGCGACAGGCTCAGGAGGGCTTGCCAGGCCCCAGCTCCCGACGCTGCGGCGGGCCCTGGACCACTGCTCCAGCGCTGCACGGCCTCCCACGAATGGTAAGGCTCTGGACTCAGTTTACAGGAATGTCACTGGGTAAGGAGGTGGGGAGCCCAGGGTTACACCCCTGGTGGCAGTCACTACAGTATGGATTTTAAGAGAATGTGTTCAGGAGCCAGGTGCCTGGGTATGACCTCATTACCTAGTCCAGCCCAGTCACCTACCAGCTGTGTACCCCTGGGCAAGGTACCCTCTTGGAGCCTCAGTTCGTCCATCTGAAAAGTGGGGTCACTAACAGTGCTCACACTACAGGAGAACGTGAGGGGACTGTCTCTCCACCTAAAGAAGCAGCCACCAATCACATGTGGACAGAGCACTTGGAATGTGGCTAGTGCCACTGCGGGACTGAATTAATTTTAGTGTTCATTTAAACAGCCACTTGTGGATCAGAGTGCTACCATCCATGGTATAAAAAGGCAAGTTTCCCCAAGTTAGTTCGGAGCTGAAAGCAACTCCAGTGTCCACCAGGAATTTTCATGGGTCTTAATGAGTTGAATCTAAAAGTCACATGCAACGATAGCTCCTCAAGAAGAGCCAAGACAAACTCCTGTTTTTAGAGACAGGGTCTTGCTGTGCAGTCCACGCTGGAGAGCAGTGGCTAGTCACAGGTGGGACCACAGCTCACTGCGCCTTTGAACTCCAGGGCTCCAGTGATCCTCCTGTCTCAGCCTCCAGAGAAGCTGGGATTATAGGGACGCATCTCCACACCCTGCTCCATGACAATTTTTAAAAAGAACAAGAAAGGGGTTCTCACCCTAATAAGAAACCGTAGTAAACTGTAGCAGTTAAAATTCTGATGTTGACAAGGGCATAAACAAACAAAGCTCCTAACCATTGAAGTAGAGCTCCACAAGAATCTTTATTCTATTTTTTTTTTTTTTAATAGAAACAGGGTCTCGCCATGTGCCCAGGCTTGTCTTGAACTCCTGGCCTCAACCAATCCTCACACCTCAGCCTTGCAAAGTGCTGGGATTACAGGCGTGAGCCACCACACCTGACACAATGATCTTTATTCTGTGTGCTGAGATGTCCCAGGCCGCCCAAAACAGAGCCTGGCATGCAGTATCTGTCCAATAAATATTTGCTGAATGAATGAAAGGATCTAAGCCCAGACCCATGTTCATGTAGGAATCAGATGGCATTTCAAGTCAGCAGAGAAAAAACAGACTATGCCATAAATTGTTTGAGACAACTGGCTAATTCACAGAGCATAACCAAAGTTAGACTTCACCTTGTATCGGCCTCCAAAACAAACTCCAGATTAAAGTTGTAAAATGTATAAAATACAACCATGTAAGTACTAAAAAATATTTTTAAAACTATGTTTATTACCTGGGGCAGAGCTTTTTAGAATAAAACATAAAAAGCCGAAGTAACTACAAAAAAGAAAACATTGATGATTTGACTAATTAAAATTAAAAACTATTAGGCAAGAAAACATAAACAAGATGTGTAACTAAAACCACTAAATTGTATACTGTTTGTAAGAGTGAATTTTATGGTATGTGAATTACAATTTTCAGAAGGAAAAATTTTTAAAAAGAAAGACAAGTAACAGGAAAATATCTGTAATTACAAAGGATTAGTATCCACAATGTATAAAGAATTCCTAGTAATTACATATCCTCAAAATCGACAGCCAACCAATAGCAAAACAGGCAAAGAATATGCAGAGGCATTACAGACAGCCCAAATAGCCAAAAGACACCCTTGCAGATGCTCCACCTTTCAGGTAAGCAGGTAAAGAAAAATTCAAACAAGCAAGGGACACGATTTCTACCCAATGACTGGAGGGAAAAAGAATACTTAAGCAATGACAAGCACTTGGGGGAAATAGGAACTCTTAAATCCAACGGCAAAGGTGGAAACAGGTAGAGCCTCTTTGTAAACAGTAATCTGGGCAGTTCCTACTCCAATTAAAACAATGTTGACCCAAGCCTCAACAATTCCATTGCTAGCTATTTTATCCAGAAACTGCTCAGGTGTGTGCATAAAGGGTTATGTCCACCGTCATACCATTGATCACTGAAAAAGCAACCAGTCAAAACACTACAGATGGCCCACACTGTGGACGACCATGCAGCAGCTAACAGGAACAAGGCAGCCTATGTGCATGGCCCAGCAAAAGGCATAGTGACATCCCAGTGAGACAATGTCACACAGTCTCAGGCCCCAAATGATGCTAGCAAGGATTGAAAAATAGCAGCTCATTCGCACACAGGCCTCACTGTGTGCCAGGCCCTGCTCCAGCACTCCACACCCCACTCTTCGCCCTCACAGCCCTGATGCCACTGGCATCCGCTCATTTGACAGATGCAGACCCCGTGGCACAGGGAGCTGTGCTCCCCCAGGACACACAGATAGGAAGGGGGGGCTGTGACTTGAAGCCAGGCAGCCTGGCCCCAGAGCTGTGTCCTTAATGATGTCTGTCTATAGTCCTAAGAGTACACACGGATGCACAGGATAAAAGATCTGGAAAGAGAAACTGCAAAATGCTAAGAGCCAAAGAGGATGTTACCCTTGCTGAAAGGCTTGCATTTTCTGTGGAGGGTGTATTCACGTGTCACACGTGTAATCAAAAATTAACAAGAGAGAATCTACAAAGACCAAAGCTGGTTGGCTGAGGGAGACTGTTTGTCCTGGCTCCTACCTGTCCACTCTTTGGGGACCCCTGTGACCCAGCCTTCCCACTGTGGGACACAGGCCCGGGTCTGGGATGACCCTGGAGCTGGGCTGTGCCCAGGAGCAGTGGGGGCACACTTCCAGGACAGAGCCGGGACGGGCTCAGCAGGACACTGCTCTAGATGCAGCTCCGCTGCGGCGGGCTGCCCTCACGTGCAGCAGGCCACTAGCAGGCTCAGGAGAAAGCGCCCTGGCAGATGAGAGATGACCAGGACTCAGTTCTTAGCTGAGCACCCACCCAGTATCCACGGCCCCTGGCTAGCACCAGGTGAATGCCCCATTCTCTAGACCCACCTCCCAGGACAGGCCTCTCAGATGCCCCCAGACAGCGCTTCCATCTGCACCAGGGATGGCTCAGAAGTGCCCTGTCCCCCAATCTAGGAGAGGATGCAGCAGGGAGCAGGAAGTGCAGCCTGGCATGGCCTCGAGGGGCCACTGTGACACTCACCAGCCTTGTGTGACCATTTGGGAGAACCGTTGTCTGCCCCTGGCTCCTAGGATGTGTGTCAGAGGCCACCAAGCTGGCTGGCCACATCCCTTCCACGTCCCCAAATCCCAGGGAGTCAGTGGCAGGTCAGTATCTGATGACCCAAAACCCCAGAGGCCCTGGGGTTGGACATAATGTGACACCGCAGGCTTCACGAGAGCCTGCCAGTGTCCCCTGAAAGAGTGCTCAGCTCTCCTCTCCTTCCTCATGTTATTTTTGGCTGTGCTAAGAATAGTCTGCTTGAAATCCCCGTTCCTCCTTGTATCCCCTCTCAGGACTGCCCGGCAGCACCTTTCCCGGATGCCCATGGGAAGCAGCCAATCCTTGAACCCAAGTCACGTAGCTCCCCAAGACCTGGTGTCCTCCTTCCCCCAGACATAGCACCGGATCCAGCCTGCGTCTGCCCCTGGGTGTCACCCCCAGACACAGCCCCACGTAGAGCGTCTGCCCCTGGGTGTCGCCCCCAGACACGGCCCCAGGTAGAGCCTGCGTCTGCCCCTGGGTGTCACCCCAGACATGGCCCCAGGTAGAGCGTCTGCCCCTGGGTGTCACCCCCAGACACGACCCCAGGTAGAGCCTGCGTCTGCCCCTGGGTGTCACCCCCAGACACGGCCCCAGGTAGAGCGTCTGCCCCTGGGTGTCACCCCCAGACACGGCCCCAGGTAGAGCGTCTGCCCCTGGGTGTCACCCCCAGACACAGCCCCAGGTAGAGCGTCTGCCCCTGGGTGTCGCCCCCAGACACAGCCCCAGGTAGAGCGTCAGGGTGTCACCCCCAGACACGGCCCCAGGTAGAGCCTGCGTCTGCCCCTGGGCCCCCTCCCGGCCCCAGGCAGCTTGCCCTGCCCTTGCTCCAAGGCCTTTGTGCCCTGCATCACCTGAGCCTGACAAGCAAGCCTGGGCAGGACACGGCCCAACATGCCCCTCGCTGCCACACGACGGACAGGGCCCTGTTCTCCGGGGGATGGCTGTCTCTGATGCTTCCCCACAGAAAAGCCCCCATGCGTCCCCTCTCAGCCTGTGAGCACCTGACAGTGGCCCTGGGAGGGCCGGGCGCCCCTCACAGCTGGACTCTCCCCCAGCACCTTGTGTGGGGTCTTGCCCTGCCCACATGTGCCACTCTGAACCTTGAACCTGGCACCATGCAGGCAGGCGGGCCGCAGCGCAGGACAGTCAGCCCTGCTCGCCTGCCGTGGGCCCCGTGCCCCGCGCCCGCTCTGGTTACAGGCGCCCCACTCACTTGTTGAAGAGGTTCAGGCCAATGCGGTAGTGCCGCTTGCGGATGACGTCGTTGCTGAAGGCAGGCGAGTCCCAGCTGTTGCGGGTCTCCTTGTGGTAGGTCTGCTTGCTGAGGGTCTGCTCCCGCAGGCTGTCTCGGGACGAGGACTCGGAGCTGCAGTTGATGGTGTCGTTGGAGTTGGACGTGCTGTTGATGCTGTCGTTGTCACCGTCTGAGTAGTCAGACTCAGACTTGCTCTGCCGGTTGGCTGAGCCGTTGATGGCCAGATGGCTCTCCAGGGGCCTGGGTGGCCGGGGCCGCAACTCTGGCTCTTCTCGGGGGAGGCCTTTGGGGGGGCCGCTGTGGGGGCCATGCTTGGGGCTGCCCTGCTGCCCAGCAAGGCTGCGCTCGTAGGCGCTCTGCCTCTTGAGGGAGCCGCGGTCGGAGCGGTCGCTGAGGTCCACGGAGCTGTCGCTGGGCGGCTCGATGGTCAGCAGTGGGAGGTGCTCCACCCGCAGCCGTGGCTCCTGCCGCTCCAGCGACGGCGTGCTCCGGCAGCTAGTGTCCGTGCCAGCCGTGTCCTCCTTGTGGGCCAGGGCCCAGTAGTCCTGGGCTGCAGCCCCGGCACGCAGTCGCAAGTCTGGCTCAGTGCTGGACGGGCGGTCCCCCACCTGCGAGAGGGGCAGAGGAGGTGACAGCTCCTCCTCGTCGATGTACAGGGTGACGTCGCTGTACGAGGCTGTCATCTCATCCAGTTTGCGGTGGTCCATGCTGTGCAGGGCCGGCTTGGACTCAGCGTCCCGGGCGCGTGCCGTGTCCATGGCGGGAGCCTCCTCAGAGTGCAGGCTGCGGCAGTTGAGAGCGTCGTCGATGGACTCGGCCAGTGACTTCACCTGCCGGGAAAAGGCGTCTTCCAGCTCCGTGATGGCGTCTGCGAAGTCGCTGGAGGGGGCCGGAGACTTGAGGCTGGACGCCTCTCCCAGGTCGGCACACTCGGAGGGCACCAGGGCCCCCAGCTGGGAGCCGTCGTTGGTCACGGAAACCTGCTTCCCCTCAAAGTAGGAGCTGTGCACTTTCTCGGGCCCCTCGAAGGAGAACTGCATCCTCATGTTGGACAGCACGATCCGGCGCGACATGCGGTTCTCCGACATGGAGCTGCGCAGCCGCTCGAAGTTCTTGTTCATCTGGTACTGGCGGAACGCAGTCTGGATGGTGCGGGCTGCATGGCGGGTCACAAGGCGGCCCCCATACTTTCGTTCTAGCATCTCCACCTGGGGGGAGGAGAGAAGAATGAGGATATCCTGCAGGTATGCACAGCGTGGCACCTACCACAGCAGTTCTTGCTTCCTAACCCTATAGAGGCACAGCCTGGGAAGATCTCAGCACATCTCAAAGTTGGTTAGAGCGACTGCTGAGTGGTGCTGGTGGGCTTATGTGGAATATGGGTCCCCTAAAGCGAATGCAAATATGCTTCCAGTCTCACTCTGTTGCCTGGGCATGAGGGCAGTGGTGTCATCATAGCTCACTGCAACCTCACACTGCTGGGCTTAAGCAATCCTCCTGCCTTAGCCTCCCATGTACCTGGGACTTATAGGCATGTGCCACCATGCCTAGTGAATTTTTAAATTTTTTGTAGAGATCTAGTCTCACTGTGTTGCCTAGGCTGGTCTTAAAATCCTGACCTCAGGCCGGGCGTGGTGGCTCACGCCTGTAATCCTAGCACTCTGGGAGGCCGAGGCGGGCGGATTGCTCAAGGTCGGGAGTTCGAAACCAGCCTGAGCGAGACCCCGTCTCTACTAAAAATAGAAAGAAATTAATTGACCAACTAAAAGTATATATACAAAAAATTAGCCGGGCATGGTGGTACATGCCTGTAGTCCCAGCTACTCGGGAGGCTGAGGCAGGAGGATCGCTTGAGCCCAGGAGTTTGAGGTTGCTGTGAGCGAGGCTGACGCCACGGCACTCACTCTAGCCTGGGCAACAAAAGTGAGACTCTGTCTCAAAAAAAAAAAAAAAAAAAATCCTGACCTCAAATGATCCTGCCACCTCAGCCTCTCAAAGTGCTAGGATTACAGATGAGAGCCACCACATCCAGTCATTAAAAGGCAGTGGGATACAGTATGCCGTGTTTCCTGAGCCTCTCAGGTCATGGACGCCTTTGGCCCAAGTGTACCTTGTAGCATACAATCTAATGAAAACACTCTGGAGATGCTGGAAGAAGTGAGTGAAGCCAGCCCCTCTAGGGAAGAGGAACCTGAGGCCCACGCAGCTTAAGAGACTTGCTCCGGGAGGCTCTCCCTCTTGGGCACCGCTGTTCCCGATGGCTTGTGTCCGCGTTTGGAGATGGGGTGCACAGCCATCATCCTGCAAGGGCAGGGCTGCAGGCAGCGGGGGGCCCAGTGTGACATATGGGCCTCCCAAAGTCCTAGGGCTCGGCGGGGCCACCCACAACCACGGACAGCCAGGAAGGCTGCTCCCTGAGCTTTCTCCTGAAAAATGAACACAGCCGCGCAGCCGGAGCTGGCTCTGTGTGAATCAAAGAAAAGCGAAGAGAAGGAATTGGCTTCTCTGTGGCCAGGCCTCTCGGGTGCTGGGGCAGGGCGGCCGTCTGATGGGGCTGGGAGAGGTCTCAGGTCCCTAGGAGTGAGGCAAAGCGCTGTACCTGCCCGCTTCGCCCCACTGGCCCGACACACCAGCCATCACACCAAACTGACAGCAGAAAGGGGGACACACAAGCCCTTGCCTTGCGGAGCGAGAGTCTGTCCAGTGGAACAGACAGACACAGACACACAGCTGGAATCGACTGAGCAGATGCCAAGCAAAACACGGGCTGCGGCCTGAGTCAGGGCGGGGAGGCAGGCGCGGGGCTCTCCGGGCTGCCGGGGGCCGGCACGCGTGAGCATGCAGCCTGGCCCTCTGGCTTCCCAGGCAGGTGGCCTAGGCAAGTGACTTCGTGCTTCTTGCGCCTCCCTGCGCAGTCGGCGTGCCGAGCCATCCAGGGACACCTGTGAAGCTGGTCCAGAGCGCCCCAAACGGGGAACGCGGCAGCTCTCCTGGGCCCACAGGAAGGGCTGGGCAGGCTGGGCAGAGAAGAGCTGGGTGTGGGGATCAAAATGACTTTTCTAAGCCCAGCCAGGCCCAGAGTCAGCCAGGGTGGTTCTGCTTTTCCTCTTCCCCCACAGTTACTGAACGCCATCCAAAGAGATGACCTCACTTCCACATCTGCAAGCAGAGAGTTTTCTACTTTTTGGGTTGTGAGTGGAACTCAGAAAGCCTACAGGGCCAATAAGGGGCCCGAGGCTGCACTCTGGGAAGCTCTTTCTTCCCGTCCTCCCTTTTTGCCCAAGAAGGCCCATAGTCCTGGCATCCCTTGTCAGCCCTGGGTGGGGATGTCACAAGCACCAGGGCCACCAGCTCTGGCCTGGAGCTCACCGCAGGGCTGTCTTGCCTGCTGGCTCTGGACCTCACACACTAGGCAGCCACCCTGTTTTCCTGAGGCCTTTTCCCAAATCTGCATGTGTGTTGGGAGCAACGGGGTGTCAGCAGGGCAGAAACGGGTACTGCATTTAGTCATTAAAGCCTCTCATAGTCCCTCCCCAAGGGGACACGCACTGACCTAGGGCTGCTCGTCCCCCAAACTCACCATGCTCATTCTTCTTTCTGAACTGTAACTAACACCAGGCCCAGTCTAAACACTTACTGGAACCCAGGGCAGGACAAGCCAGCAGGCATGGACACCTGCTGGCCGGCTGTGTGTGCTGCAGACTGCACACCTCATCTGATGCTCACAGCAACTTCTGGCCTCCTGAGGGCTTTCAATGCCCCACTTCCCAGAGGAGGAGAGGCTCGGGGCAGGGAAGCAGCCGGCCCAGGCCACACAGATAATGGGTACGGGAGTTGACCCCCTACCCATGGTGGCCAGGGCTGTCCCATCAGACCCTCACTGGCCCTGAAAGGGACACTTCTGAACAGTGGGGATGAAGAACCAGGAAATGCCCTTCTACAAAGCAGAACTGCCCCGCTTGGTAACACAGCGACTGTGAGGCCCACGGAGGCCTCCTGCTCTCAAGGACAGGAAACCACCAGAAAGTACAGATGGCTGGGGACCAGAAGAACACGAGACTACCCGTTGGGCTCCTTTCACCCAAATGAGGCTTTGTGTTACCCAGAATTAAAACTCCTTGTGGAATCAGGCATGCTACTTTCACCTGGCAGTTGCTTTTGCCTTGCTTGCCAGGAAGCTCAGCAGCCCTCCATGTTGCAGCCTCCCTCTCGCCTCTTCTGTTCCAGCTCTCGCACACCACGCTCACTCTTCCCTCAGGGCCTTTGCACCTGGCTCTCACCTCTTCCTGGAACACCCAGTTCTAACTCCACCTGAGAGTGGTCTTCTCTACCACCCTTATTTAATGCTGTCACCGCCCACAGCCAATTTTGCGATCTCTAGAGTCTGCATCGCTTTCTGGAATTACACTGTCTCCTGAGTGCTAACTTGCTTGTGGTCTGTCTCCTGCACCACCGCGCCAGCTCAGGAGGGGCCTCGTCTCCTTCCCTGGCGACTCCCCAGCAGTGTCTGGCACACGGGGCACTCAGCTGACATGCACTGAAAGAAAACAGACAGCTGCAGCCGTAGTAGGGCTGCATTAAGCACGTAGTTACCGCCACAGACAGCCTCTACTGAGTCTCACCTTTCTCATTACTGACCTAATGTCCTGCCACAGATGCCTCCTACTACAAACTGCCTGCGATCTACTTTGGGTCTGGGCACACTGGATAAACGGAACAGAGGCCGTCCTCCCCTGCGTTGGCCTGGCCAAAGTTGCAGGGTGGCACTGAAAGCGGGTGGGAGGGGCTAAGCAAGGAATGATTTGCCAGGAGAGAAGACCCACCCTGGGCAGCCCCCACCACTCCCGTAGGAAGGGGGCCACACTGGGCCCAGACCTCTGCTCCTTGAAGGACAAATGGGAAGATCAGGGAGCAGAGAGAAGGCAGGCCAGGCCGTGGGATAGCTGTGGGCAGGAGGGAGGGCAAGGTGACATCTACAGCATGGAGTCTGGCGTGGCTGGGAAGGGTCTGAGGCCGGGCCGGGGCAGAGCCGGCTGCCTGGGAGTTACGAGGAACCTGCCCAAAGCTCAGCACCCAGGAGCTGCGCAAAGCCAGATTTCCGCAGCCTGCCCCTGCAAGCCTGCCAAGCTGCTTCTTGGCAGCCCAGGAGTTCTCCTGAAGCCTGAAACTGCAGGAGAGTTGTCAGTTCACTGGCTCACTTGTGTATCCATCTGCTCATTCACGCGGGTCCTTATTGAAGGGCCACTACGCACCTGCACTCCGAGGGACCTGGAACTGAGAGCTCTCTGCTTCCCCAGGACTCACGTCCTAGCTCTCCCTCCTCCACTGCCCCAGTGGAGACAGAACTCTCCTCTCTCCCTCAACCCTGAGAAGCTGCTTCTGCTCCTTCCTCGAGCCCAGCCAGGCAGGCAGGCTGCTCCTCCTCTCCGTTCTGCACACAGGTGCCCACCCCATGGTGGGACAGGGTCATTGCTCTGGACCAAGGCCCCTGGGGGAGGGAGTGCACCTTCAATGAGGCAATTCCCCACAAGAACACAGACTTGTGAACCAAGAGGGACATAATAAGCAACCTCACCTCACTGGCTGCAGATGGGCTAGGCGTTCCTTTCCGAGCTTGTGCTATTTATGTCGTAAACTGACCTCCCTCCTTCTCTCCCTGGGGGCTCCCTCCCCAAGTCTTCCCTGGGTCTTCAGAACCTCTGTGGCTGGCCACGCAACCTGTGTGTCCTGGTGGTGCTGGGCTATCACACTCAGATCCCCACCACAGCCCCCAGATCCAGGCCTTGAGGGGCATGGAACCCAGGCAAAGGCCTCATCTGAGGACAATTCTACAAGAGTCTCCAGAAGGAATGTCAGACAATCGAGTCCCTTCAAACATCCCAGCCCGAGCCACGCTGGGGCAAAGGCTCCCAGGAGGAGAAAGGCAGGGCTCAGGCCAAGGAGAAGGCCAGGTCCTTAGCAAACATACACCCTAACTTGAACCTGATGGAGACAGCATCTGACAGCAGACTCCAGTGCTGGCCGTCATGCCTGGGGAGGCCACAGGCAGTGGGCAGAGCTGCCTTGCCTCTTGTCGCTGTGTGGCCCGCAGGGCTGTGTCCACCTACCTGCTTGTCCTGCAGGTCCGAGGAGAGCTCATAGCTCTCAGACAGCGAGCGGGAGCGCTTGATGGCCTCCTCCTCGGCCTGCTTGCGCAGGATGGAGGTCGAGTGCTGCAGCTTGGGCCTCCGCGTGCGCTGCTGCCCCGGCGGCCCCGAGTACAGCCCATAGGCCCCCACCGACGTGTGCTCGTAGTGGTCCGGGCTCAGGCTGGAACCGGGCACCAAGGGGCCCTGGTGGTAGGCTGAGGGGCTGTCCAGGGACGTGCCAGTCTCGCTGCTGGGGGCCTCACCCTCGACGCTGCAGAGGAGAGAGGGGTGAGAGACTTCCTGTGAGCGGGAAACCAGAACCAGGGCACCAGGCTGTGGAAGGGGGTGGCCCCACACGGCCCAAGAGGAGCCCATGGGGCTCTCCCTGCCCCTCCCTTGCCATGGTGGGTCCACATGCAGCCAGGGTGGCCCACGAAGACTCCGCTCAGGCCTCCCTGAGGACCCTGCTGCACTCACTCAGATTTAGTTTCCTCTGTAAACCTGTGACATGCGACACACTGTACTGAGTGATTATGCTGCCCGTCTGTCTGCCACACAAGAATGCTCCACGGCCCACTGGGTCACTGATGAGCCCAGCACCGGGAGCAGTGCCTAGCACTTGGCAGGTGCTCAGTAAATACTGGCTGGTGAATCCTGTCACTTTGTCCCTGCCGCCTGCAGTAAGTACACCAGTGGTTTCTTTTACCTTTTTTAAAAAACAATAATTAACAAAAGTGACTTCACGGCACACCTACTTGGGACCAGGCATCGTGCTGGTGCTTGTTACAGGCTAAGGTGTCCCCCCAGATGTGTAGGCTGCAGTCCTAACCCCTTACCTGACCATGGGACTGTCACTGGAGATAGGGTCTTTTTAGAGGGGATTAAGTTAAGATAGGGTTATTAGGGTGGGCCCTAAGCCAATATGACTGGTGTCCTAAGAACAGATTAGGACAGACAGAGGGATGACCACGTGAGGACACAGGAAGAGGACAGCCATCTGCAAGCCAAGGTGAGAGGCTGCAGGAGAAACAACCCTGCCCACACCTTGATCTGAGACTTCCAAGCTGCAGAACTGTGAGAAAATAAAGTCTGCGGTTTAAGCCCCCCAGTCTGTATTTTTTATGGCAGGTTTAGAAACGAATACAGTGATGTATGCACATTTTCTCTATATCTTAAAACCAGTCTGCAAAGGAGGAATTATTAGGTTTCTCTTTACAGGTGAGGAGATAGGCCGGTAAGAGCTACCTGAGGTCACCTAGGCAGTGAGTAGGTGGGTCAGGATTCAAGCCCAAGCTGGTGGGACCCTGAAACCGAGTGTTCCCCTCCACCTCATTGCCTCTTGTCCCCACGACATTCCCTCAACGTCTGCCAGCATAGTGTAGGAGTTGGGCCAACTGGCGGGGCATGCCAGATGGGCCAACTCACCCTAACCCATGAGCTCAGAAGACATTTCATTTTGTGCAGATGTTGGTTTCTACTGCAGACTGCTTTATGGTGTAAGACAAGGAAGGGAGGGAGAAATTTAAGCAATGAGTTTCTAACGCAACTTCTAGGCACCCTGCCGAGTTCCCTGTCCCTGTAAAATCACTCAACCTCAGCCTGGAAGGGACTTTAAAGACTCTCTAGTCCCCGGGGCCAGGGTGGAGATCCCACCGTAAGGGCACAGCAGAAAGAAGGGAACAACACAGACCTTATCCAGGCTGCGGTGCTTCCTCAATGGTCCTTTCTTCAGACCAATGGGAACGCCTTGCATGCAACAGCCTGGGGCCAACGGGTCCACCCCCCTGCCCACTCTGCTTCTATTCCTGCCGCCCCTCAGGGGCCTGGCAGGAGCCCACTGCCAAGTGCAGAATGTAAGGCTGTTCACCAACTCCAAAGAAACCCAGAGTGGGGGTCCAGGGAAGGAGGTGCTGGAGTAGAGGGCATAGCCAGCAACCTAGGTGGTGGGGGCAGCCTGCTCTCTGAGGCCAGTTGCACCTCAAGCCAGGCCTACACTGCAAATTTCTGTACTTGCTTTCCAGCTTGTAGCTTAGGGACAAGACTACCACTTCACTAAATGGCTCTGGGGACAAGCAATGAGATACTCCACCTGCTCCCTAGGGGCCAAGGTGAGGAGAGGAGACAAGCAGAGGAGACCCAGGTTTTTTACCTGGCTCTGCCTTGAGGTCACCCCTCATTTCAAGGTCTCAGTTTCCCTATCTGTAATCCAAATGGGTTGGACTAGATACCTTCAAGGTATTCAAGGAACGCCACCCCTTCAGATTCTCCCAATATCACAGAGGTCACCCAATCCCCCTCCTCTGCATCCCCCACCCACAGCGGCTTCCTTTGGGCCTCATGAGTATACACTGGCTGGGGGAACAGGAATGGGACAGGCAGATCTTAAAATTCTCCCATTCTATTGACAAAGCCGTGAACAATGCCTTGCCAAACCCCAAGCAACTGTCATGTACAGTGAGGAACGAGTGCCCATCTCAGGCTTCAGCCAATCGATCCTCGGCTCACAGAGTGACCAGGCTCCCTGGGAAGCCCATCCCACGTGCCTGACCCCAAGGCCCAGGCCTTTGCCCTGCCCCCATGCTCCTCCCTGTCTCCCTTGTCTCCACAGCCTGCTGGCACATCACAAGGAAGTATTTCCATGCACACATCCCCAAACTAGAAATGTTTCCATCCGAGGCCCAATCTGTGTTTCTGGGCAAAAGGCTGACAGGAAACAAAGACTTGTAGTGGAGATGCAGCTAGTAGTGGAGATGCAGCTAGGTCTCCACTACTAAGAGGAGAATCTAAAACAGTCCTGTAAGTGAGATTCCGCAGAAACAGAGACTGCCAGACAGCTTCCCTGCAGGTCCCTGGAGCAGGAAGCCCCTCGGGGGTCATGGGCCACTCCTGCACTGCCAGGAGACTCTGCCAGGGAGTGGTGGGCCAGGACCCTCACTGCACTGCCCCTGACCTAGGAGCCCCAAATAAAGGAGCAATGTCCACCTCTCAAGTCTGGAGAGATTTCACTCTTCACCTTTCCTATCTGTCCTGAAAACAGCTGTGAGCAGGCAAACAGGGCATTCTTCCCCTAACAGTGGGGAGTGCGCAAGGGCCAGAGCCCACCTGTGAACTTGGAAGATTGCCATTATTCCCTGCCACCCATGGTTTGGGGCAGAAGTGAGTGAGGAAAGAGAAGCCGATGATGGCCACTGAACTCAAGATGGGCAGGACATCGTAGTGGGCATGACCTGGAGTACAAGGGTACTTTGGGGACAGGACTGAGATAGGGTGGCTGGGGGCAGGCAAGCACTTTCTGGCTGTGCCAGTCCAGGACTCCCACTCTGGGCACTGCCAGGCTCCTGGCTGGTGGAGTCAGCAGGTCCAGAATGTGCCTGGGAGAGTCTTAGTCTGCTCACAAGGTCACCCTCTCCAGGAAGGGGAGGTCTGACAGTTGCCCCCAGCCTTCCACTCCAATCTCAGGGCAGGGTCCTGGGCATCATCACTTTAGTCCCTCCTCCCCAGCCAGCCCCTAGCCACTCTGTCACGTTTTGTTGAGTCTGTGTGAACGGCATCGCTTTGAGTTGTGGAATGTGGCAGCCCTTCCCTTTTAAACCATCCTAAAAAGAAAAGAAATGGCCAGGCCATCCTACTGCAACGGGCATGGCACCACCAGGCTCCTCTCACAAACGTGTGGACAGAGTGAGAACAGCGTGCATTTTCCAACGTCGCTTACAAACCACCTTGAGCAGGGAACATCACTTCTTGATGGTCCCGGTCAGAGCTACACAGTATTAGACACTAAAACAGAGTTTTCTTAATTAGAGTTTATCTGAACTGATAAACAAAAAGGTATTTTTTAAACAAGACGCCAGCGCTGACACAGGCGTGCGCAGCGGGCGCTCGCGGTCTGCGGGCGGAGGAATAAGCTGGCATCGCTGTCTCAGGGGACCAGCCAGGACAGTCATCAAGCTCGCCTCGCAGACGCCTGGCATCTTCTGTCTGAGCCCATAACAACGCTTTTCTCTAGGGTGCCCAGAAGCTCCGGGCTAAGCACTCTGCTCGGGCCCCAGTTTCTTTCTGGGAGGGAAGAAATGTCACATTGTACAGAACAGGCAACCTTTCCCTCCTCACGGCAGAAGGACAGATGCCCTAGTGACAGATCTTGGCTGTAAAATGACAGTCACACTTTGCCAGAGTACACGAGTGTCTAGGTGGGGCTTCTGGACAGCCAGGCTGGTCCCCACCGCCCTGACCCCAGCACTGCCTCGGACCTCCTGAGCTTGGCTGCTCAACACTAGGCCACCGGTCCCGCTCCCTCGGGAAGCTTCTCCCACTATCCAGCCCGTCGGATGGGACTGAACACACAAGATGAGTCCTCAACTGCACTCTTGAATTCATGAGCTCTTGCAGATGCCTGGGCCACGTGCAGATCAGAAAAATGGGTGACCTGCTCCAAGTCCTGAGCATTCCTGACAGTCTACAGTCTCTGGAACGTCCTATGGCAGCTGGGTGGCTTCCACCCAGCACTTTCAGAAGACACTCCTGGTTCGGTGACCCCTTTTCCAGAGATCTGTGCTAAGGAAACAAGACCAATACACACAGAGGTAGAGGATTTTCACCTCAGTGTTTCTAATTTCAAAAATTGGGGAATAATCTAAATGAACATCAACAAAGGATTGATTTAAATTAATTCTATATCTGTATAATGGAAATAATCTCAAGACAGCGGGAAGATCTGGTTTGATGGCTGTTCTTATGAAAAAGACTCGGGATTCTTCTGTTGCGCCTAGGGTTAATGGGAGCTGATGCTGCGATGCAGCCGAGAGCCAGGCACAGACACGAATGAAAATCCAGGAGCAAAGATCGCCTTGTTGCCGGCTACAGTTGTCAGATCACTGTGGAAGACCGAGCCTGGGAGCGGCACTGACTGTCCAGAGCCCTAGGGTGGGGTGGCAGACCTGGGGCAGGTGCTTGCCCCGCTCTCCGCTCACCTGGCCCTCAGACATTGCTAATTAATCACACTCCCTCCTGCAGATCTTGGGCAGACTCAGCCCTCTTCCAACAGGGCACTCCACACAGCCAACCCCAGCTGGCACGTGAAAGGGACTCTACTTGCCAAGCCCAAATTACAGTGTGTCAGGAGAAAAACTGGATTTCTACTAACAAGAGCTGGGACTGCTCAGCCAGGAGGAAAGCAGCCCCAGGGGAAATGATCTGATCTCCTCAACCTCTGACAGGCTGGCAAGCCGAAGCTGGAGAGGACTCCACAGTGGGCAGAACTAGGACCACTGCCACCCAACCCGAGGAAGGGTGCTCTCCTGGGTCAGGGCTGCTTAGGAGGTGGTGAGCTCTCTGCTACTGCAGGTGTACAAGCTGTGGCAGGTCAGACGCTCATCAGAGATGTAGTAAAAGGGACTTCAATTCAAGTACCACATGGCCTATCTGAATCTGCAGCCTTTACTTGTAATTCATGGCCTCGGAGGGGCCACCCTCACCCCACACTCTTCCTCACCGTGTAGATCACTCGGAGCACGTGTGCAGTTTATCCACCCCACAGGAGGTCTTGCTATGTGAGGACTAGAGACAACTGCCCAAGGGTCCCCAAATCACCTGGCCTCCAGAAAAGACGGAAAGGCCAGGGGAACGAGACCTTCCTCCCATGAGGTGAACTCCACATGTACAGGATGGGCCCCTGGTGGGAGGACCAGCAGACGACAGGGCCAGAGAGCGGGTCTGGAGCTGCATGGGGACACACCCACACTCCGCCCTGGTGCCCCATCCCAGGCCCAGGCACAGCCAGCCCTCCTCCTGCCCTCGCCGGGGCCTCCAAGGTCTGATCACTGAAGGGTCACTCCAAGCTCCTCTCCCTGTCTCCACTTTCCCAACATGGCTTCCTCCTCTGGAGATGGTATGTGTTATTTTCATGTGGGGAAATGGCTGGGTGAGGTGCTGGACCACTACAGGATAGCATCTTGAGTTTCCTACTGTCCTGGGGCGAACGACACCCTCAGAACATGGGACACTGTGGGAAAGTCTCCCCCCAGGCCACTGCCTTTCTGCCAAGTACGGGTGCTGCGTGGGCTCCTGGGTCTGGCTGGAGTTCTGCTTCCACTGCGTGACCATGGGTGGGAATACTTCTGTGCATCCATTTCTGTTCCTGTAAAATGGGAGTAATTACAATACCTACTTTGCAGAACTGTTACAGGGCTTAGCTAAGTTGATACGGTAAAGTCTTAGAACAGTGTGTGGCTCATAAAAAGCACTGCCCACCGTCTCTGGTCATTCTTTGAATTAGAGGGCCCAACCTATGAGTCTCGGCAGCTGAGGCAGGAGGGACAGACAGGCCCACCACCTGGGCCCCGTCACCTGCCCCTGCACACTGCCTGCTGCAGGGCTTCCCTCTCCAGGGACGCCGGCCACAGGCCAGAGAGTCTGACCCAGGGCACAGGGAGACCTGGGCCCCCAGCACCCTCTGCTGGCCAGTCCACGTGACTGGAGGGCTCCAGGGAAGGGTGGGCGAGCCCGACAGTCGGAGCCCAGACCGCGGCAGAAGCCACGTCCCGACTGTAGCCGGGGCGCGAGTCAGGGTGCGGCCTCGGCCTTTCAGCCATGGACGTCTCTAATTGTGGCCTGTGAAGTCATGAATGACTTTTCTCAAGAAGAATGTTAGTCAGGCGGCTCTGGGCACCGGCGAGAGGACCCATGGAAGCAGGGACCCGCTGCCCACCCCCAGAGTCGATGATGTGATGGAGCAACGCTCTGAGCTTCACATGGAACCCACTCAGCCCTCCAACCACCCTGCAGGCATGGGGGGGACGCCTGTCCCCAGGGCGTAGCTGGTGAGCGGGCTCAGAGCCCAGGCAGCGTGGTCCCGCAGCGCGGATGCTCCCGCTGCGTCTCAGCGACCTCCCAGGCGGGGCCACACACAGACACGGGGCTGAGTCACACACAGCGACTTGCTCCACAAGGCTGTCGGGGGCAAGACGCTGCGTCCGCATGCACAGCACACGGCCTGTAACACCCAGCCCCCGGGAGCCGGGCCGGGACCACTGTCCTCCCGCGGATGCCAGTCGCCCGCAGGGCGCCGTGGGCTGGGACTCAGCCCTCTGCCCGGCTCTGCTGCCTGGCTGTGGGAGGAAAAGCATGCAGTTGGCCAGGGGCAGGGCTGGGTGGAGCCTGGGCGTCCTGGGGCTGTGCCTGATCGTGAGACAGTGAGCCTGGCTGCGTGTGGCCAGCCTCACCCCGTCGCGTGGTGAAGCCAGAGCGGGGCCCATGCTGGAGGAAGCAGGCCATCTTGAGATGTCCATGCCCGGAGCCTCAGGCCAGACTCCTGGCAGTCTGCACAGGCCGGGGGAGAACAGCCTCCTGAAATGCGTATGCCCCTCACGCCTCCAGGCCTCGTGCCTTCCCACACTCTGCCTTCAGGGTTCTGATTTCCAGAAAGGGGTCTAGACTGGGCAGGGACAGCTCATCCCCAACCTCACAAGCAGCCTCCCAGGGCTCTCTGCCACCCAGGCCGCATCAACCAAGGCTGGGCACCCAGAAGAAGGAAGGGGCAGTCTTGCTAGGACCAGGGTGGCTCTGTGCCAGGTTGGGGCCTGTCTTCACCTCTAGGCCTGAGGTGAGGTGACAGGACAGACCAGGGCAGAGCAGTAGGGGTGAAGGGACAGGGAGGCTGCAGCCCACGCATGGAAAGATTTAGAGCTGGAGTCCATGCAAGGCAGCCACATGACGTGACATCCACCTAAACATCCGGCGTGACTTCTGGCTGGTTGGCCAGGTGCACTGTGTCCAAAGCGCTGGAGGTTGTCATCTTTCTGGACAATCTAGAAGTCACCCTACAGGGCTTGGTGGGGTGGGGGGGTCAGGAAGGCGTCCACACTCACACAGCTCCCCAGGTGGCACTGATGAGGGCGTCTAGTAACTGCGAAGGAACCTAAGTAGCGAGCGCCCCGCTGCCAGGCGCTCCCCTCTGACGCCTAGGGCATGTCCCGGCCGCGGGCCTGGGGCTGCGCTCCCCAGCGGGCCGGCTCCAGCAGCCTCCTCCACGGACAGCAGCTCCGTCCGTCCTTGCAGCTGCTCGCTGAGCGTCGTCCCTGGCAACTGTCTTTCTCACCCCTACTTCCCGTACGTCAGCAAACCGGGCTGCTCTACCTTCCCCACAGTCAGCGTGCGGCCTCGCCTCGCGGTGTGCTGCCACCACAGCCTCTCCGGCAGCTCTCCCAGCCTCGGCACCACCCTGCCCCTCGCTCCCCACAGCCACTGGGGTCCTATCAAAACACAACTCTGGCCACATCCCTCCTCTCGCTCAGTGGGACATACAGCCCAAGTCCTCACAGTGACCCAGAAGACCCCGCAGGACCCAGCCATTCCTCCTGCTACCCACCCCTGGCCACCCCACCCCAGCCCCACTGGCCTCCTGGCTTTTCCTCTACACTTCTGAGTGCTCTGACCCCAGGACCTTTGCACATGCTGCTCCCTCTGCCTAGCGTGCTCTTCCCCCAATGTCCACTTGGCTCCCTCCCTCACATCCTTGAGGTAGAGACCTCAAGGTCACCTGAGTGTCAGGGGGACTTCCCTGACCTTCCTCTTTGAAAACAGCACCCCACCCCAGCTGTCTCATCCCTCTCTACGCACTTAGCTACTGCCATCACACTCCTGTTCATGGGCACGTTGCGTCTGGCTCCCGCAGGATGTCTCCCCTGGCAGGCAGGAGGTACACACACCGTGCCAGGGAAGGCTTTTTTAAAATGCCAGACTCTGAGGGCTGCGCTGCCCCCATGTGGATGGACGGTGTATGGGAGTGGGCCCTGGGCCAGAGCGGGCACCAGCTGACAGTGCAGTGGCAGCAGGAGCTGGGCTATGACAGGTCGAGAGGGAGCAGGGACTGAAGATGGCTTTGGAGGAATGTGGCTGAAAAGGGCGAGCACACGGGGGTGTGGCCGAGGGCGGTTGGGGCTCCAGGGGGGCATGTGGTTTTGAAACTGGAAGAGACCTGAGTCCATGTGAACAGTGACAGGAGAAGAGGGGCCCTGGGCAGAGCCACCAGGAGGAAGGGGCTCTGGACACGGCTGGGCTCGCTGGGGGAGGGAGGGAGGTCAGCCGGCTGCTCAGGGAAACTGACCCCCGACCCCCCCCTAAGCTGAGGCACAGGCAGGGCCAGTTTCAGGACCCTGAGGTCTGAATTGGGCAAACCACGAAGACATGGAGACTCATTCCTCCCCGCGCCTGGCTGCAGGCAGGGAGCCCACAGCCCACTCCATCTTCACGCCTCCTGGCCTCCACGACCTGCAGACAGACCTCTTGGATGGTCCCCACACCTGGAATGGCCTGGAACTCCCCGGAGCAGCCCACCCCCGCCTGCATGGGGCCACTGTGGCTGGCTCCGGCCTCTGCTGACTGCCCATGGCCTCGGGGGTGGGGGAGGACCCTGTGGAGACCTGCCTTGCCAACCCCTGCCCTGCTGAGGCCCAGATAAGGCCTTCCGGCTCCACCTCACAGGCTGCAGCCCCATCTTTAATTACCTGGCACAGAGACCTTCAGAAGTGGCTGTTATGTACATAGAAAAGTACACGATTCTGAACAATGAACTTTTCAAAGCGAGAGGCTATTTTTAGAGCACTGCGTACTGAACCAACATTCAGCATGTCCCCACTCATCAGCTGCTGGCGAGATGGGCAGCGGGGCTGCGGAGATGTGGGGAGCAGCTAGCACGGAGGGGTCTCCTCAGGCCACTCGAGCATGTCCAGAGATGCAGTTTTTCGGGGTGCCCCAGGCTGGCTGGAGGCATGGCGGTGGCAGCCGGCTCATGCCCGTCCTCTGGTCCTCAACCCTCTGCACAGCTCTGCCAGGCACTCACCACCCTGATGCGCACGCCCTGAGTGACAGACTCCGGGCTAGTGTCCAGCACGCGGCTTACCCCGACGCCACTGTGCGCCGCTGCCACCCAGCGCCACTTCACACTTCGCAGCGGGGACGCGAGCCAGCGCGGGCCAGCCCTGCCAGTGGCTGGTGCGGAGCCTGGCTGGGGACTGTTTCAGGAGGGATCTTGGCAGCACCCCTCCTCAGACAGGGCTTATCTCATCAGTGTGTGCCCAGAGGGGAGAAAGAAACGTCTCCACATCCTGTGAACCCAGGGCCGCGCAGCCAGGCCCTCACCCTCGTCCTGTCCATGACGACACATTTTCAAAGGTCGCTTTCTGGCCCCAGGGAGGCGGCAGCTCCAGCCTCACTCCCAAACATAAAGACCGCGGTCCTCCTGCTGCGATTTGTGAGTCACTCCCATTCAAAGAGCCCAGAGGACCTGAGTGGGCTTTGGAGATTTAGAATTTGGGTTCCAGGAGATGCAGAAGGGTCAAAGGGCAGCGCTGAAACCCCGGAATCAGACATGTCCTCTCCCTTTACAGCTCTGGGGGCTCCCACGGGAAAGAGCCCCAGCGTCCTAGCTACGAGTCAGCGTGGCACAAAGCCCGGGGCGGGGGCAGCCCGTGGCATGGGGGTGGTGGTGCAGGGCATCTCGGGCTGACCCTGCCACAGCCCTCAGCAGTGCGGCAGACACGGAGGACAGAGGCCACCCCTGGCAGGAGGGAAGAAAAGGGAGTCTGGGCCGACAGATGCCATGCCCCACCGCCCTGCTGTCCGCACGTCAGCTCCTGGTTCCTCACAGCGGAGGACAGGAGGACGCGGCTCGGCGCCGGCGGCGCCTTTCCCGTGCGCTCTCATCTGCAAGTCGTCTCTCTCCAGGAGAAAGTCCGAGCGCCTACGCAGGCCTGTGCCCACAGCTCGAGCAGGGTCGGCATTTGCTGAGCGCATGGAAGATGCTACTGGGGACCCAGGGACCTGCACACCCTGGGAAGCAGAGACACAGATGTCAGGGCAGGACACCCAATAGGTGGTGGAGACCAAAGCCACAGAGCGGGCAGAAACGCTCCCTTGTACCAAGGGCGTACCACTGCAGAAGCTGACGGCAGGGCTAGCTCTCTCCTAGGTGGGAGCAAGGCCTGGAGACAGACTGACACGGTCATGACGCTGGCACACAGCACAGCCTGAGAAGCCTATGCTCCGGACCTGCGTCCACCCGCCCTCCTTTGCTCTGCAGCCGGGTGTGGAAACGCTAAGGGACTGCAGCCTCCAGGGAGTTTCTCCCACGTACAGACGTGTGCTCACTGCACTCAGAACATTGCCCAGGCCTCAAGTCACAACGGAACAGGGGCCGAATGCAGCAGCACCCCTCAGAGATGCCCTGGCCTCAGCTTCCCATGTGCCACTCTGCCCTGTGCCCACCTCCCGCTATCCTGGGAGGCCAGCTGGGCGGGGCAGGCACTGTGAGGCCCAGACAGGAAGCAGGAGCAGACTCACGCCGTGGGCTGGCAAGCGCGCTCTCACTCGGGCCGGGAGCCAGCTGGCACCGGCTGCCGTGAGGCTCCGGGTGGGGGCCCTGCAATCGGGCCCAGCCAGGGCCTCTCTGCCTGGCAAGGTGCTGCTGATGGTGGGCATCACTGTCAGAGCCACAGAGGGCTCTGACCTGCCCAAGGATCTCAGCCCACATGCCGGGGATTAGAGTACCAAGCCAGGGCAACAGGACTAAAACAAGAGGACAGTCAGCTCCCTAATGCCAACCTCGTAGCTGGACTCAGGACGGAGAGCCTTTCCGGAGACAGGCCGTGAAAAGCCCTTTATACATCCTCGTGCCATCTGGGCCAGGGCCAAGACCAGGACGAAGCCTATCCGCCCAGGGCCCTGGGCCTCGCCCCGGGGGCGGGGGCTGGCAGGAGGCCCCGCGCTCGCCCCCCCACTCCCCACAAGGAGGTCTTGGACTGCACAGAGCCCTCCAGAAGACAGAGAGGCTCCGTGTGAGGGGCTCACAAGGTCTCGAACACAGATTGGCAGCCCCTAGCCCTACGTGGTCCACACAGCATGCTCTGTGTGCCCCAGTGTTGTTTTTTTTTTTTAAAAAAAACTGGAATGAATCACTGACATTTCAACATCTAAAGATTTTATATGAAAATCCAGGTTTCTGATTTCTCTTTAAAGGGAGGTGGGGAGAGGAAGAATTGAAGGCCTGGCCACACTGGGTCATCTGTACTCCTGCTAGACGAGTCACACAGACCTAGGTGGCAGCCGCATCCATCAGACAGCATGTGCTCTGCCGCTGCCGCTGCCGCAGCCCCCGCCACTCCCTGCCGGCATCCTGCACCTGCCCTGTCCCTCTCCTACATCACCTTCCTGCCCATTGAGGACATCCACATTTACTGTGACGCTTGCAAAGGACCAGAATTCAGGGCCCACCTCAAAGAACAGAAGTGAGATCTGCAGCTCGGGATCAGTCATTCCCAAGAAGTCTGATTCAGAACACCGGAGAGGCCAGGTCCAAGAATTCCCACAGCTCTGCACAGCTGGGGGGAACACCAAGGCCGTCGACTCTGCCTCCCCTGAGCGTGTGACTCTACCAAGGCCACATCATCACATGGACCACAGTCTACAACCCTACGGTCATCACAGCCACCAAGCCCCAATTCACCAGACGCCCTCATTCCTAAGTTTCGTAGGGTTAAGATATAATTTAAGAAGCCATCTGACGCCTGGTGTTGACTCCCAAACTGGACTCCTGGGGATGTCCTGGGGTTTAAACCCAAGCTCTGCCCACCCTCAGCAGCTCCTCTGCCCAGCTCTGAGGATGCCAGTCTGCCTTTGGAGCGGTGCCCAGCGGCTCCAGAAGCAGCCACGGGGAGCCTGGGGGAAGCTCTGGGTGCAGACTGGGAGATCAGGTCTCTCTGCAGCTGCCTCGCTCCCAGGCTGAGTGACCCGGGGCAAGTGACCTCACCTCTCTGGGCTTCCGCTGTCTCATCTTTACAATGGGTACTGCTCTTGCCCCACTTCCCCAATGGGCACACAAGCACCAAGTGAAGACACGCTTTGCCGACTGTCAACCCCACGTGGGGCCGTTTCGGCTCTGTGCCCCCGACTGGCGAAGGGCTCGACTGCGAGTCTTTGCTGGGCCTGTCCAGGCCAGGAGGGAGCTCAGGAGAGGTGTTCCCTGGCCCAGCACCGAGTGAGCCCCCTGCTCAGGAAACCGGGCGCGTCTCCGGTGTATCTGTACGAAGCTTTACGCTGCCAAAGGCCTGCTTCCTTCCACTCTGCTCACGGCTCACCTGGTCTTGAGACGCAAAGTTTGCGAGACTGCTTCCCTTGCCATGGTCTCATCTGGATGCCCTCACCTTCTTCCCCTTCCTTCCTTATTTTCTTCGTTAACCATTTCCTACAGCCTGCCCTCTGCCAGACCCTTGTGGGGTGGTTCTCATTGGTTCTGACTGCATAAAGATGACCAGAAGCTTCCAAACCCTGGGTTTACTCGGAAAGACTTCAGAACACACACACACACACACACACAGCCAAAAATCTTCCCGGCTGAGCCAAATTAAATACAGAGGCCTCTAGTTATTTCCACACATGTAAAATGGACTTAAATAAAGCAGTTCTATGTGGTAGGCTCCAGCAGGCAGAGCTGGGCCAGCCCCCAGGGACGCCGTGGGAGGGCCAGGCGGGAGGCACAGGCTAGGGAGGCTGGCTCTGGACAGAGTATGGGCAGACAGACGCTCACTGCACAGTCAGGCCTGCCTCATGGCCCACCCGGCCAGCCGGTGTCGGGGGTGTGGCCCTCTAGAGCCCAGGACAATGTCAGCCTCTTTTAGACGCACAGAGAAACTGAACGGAAGGCACAGAGACTGGCCGCACACGCCCTGCCCAGACATACACACAGGCTCCCTGCTATCAACGTCCCACGGAAGTGGTCTGGTTGTTACAGTCAATGAACCTGCCTTGACACAGGATAATCACCCTGCATTCAGGTGCGCCCTTGGTATTGATATAGGTGCTATACCATCTTCCCATTTTGCGGAAGAAGAAACTGAGGCAGAGCGGTGATGTAACTTTTCCAAGGCCACATGATTCGCACAGAGGTGAGGAGGGATGAGGGTGGCTGTGGCACTGAGCCAATGGCCAGACCTGCTTCCCACCTGGCCTGTCTACTCACTGAACTCCCCCTGCCCTGGCAGGGCCCTGCACAACCACTGCCCAGACCCGAGGCACAGCAGACACCATGCCCATGGCATTCACCCGACTAGCCCCTCTGCCTGTGGCACCCAGCACGAGCAGGGGCACAGAAAGGGTTTAGGGAACAAATGAAGGCTCAAGCTCGGAAATGCTGTCCCTCTCAACCTGCAACTGCAACACTGGCACACAGAGGCCCTGCCTGGAGACTGCCTGATACTCAGCAGGCAGAAGCTGTGTGGCCTTGGCAAGTGACTTGGCCTCTCTGTGCCCGTTTCTCAACCACAAAACGGGGGTCATGTCCACCTCAGAGCTGCTGTGAGGGCTACATGGTAACACACACACACTAATCCTCAGCCTGGGGCCTGTCACCCAGCGCGTGCTCAGGCAGCTGCTGTCATTATCACAATGTATTACTACGTCCCGCATCATGTGGGTGCCAGGGAGACAGTGGGGCTAGAGGCTGGTGCGCAGGCCCGCGTGGGAAGAGGCCCAAAGGAGCACCCTTCCCTCCGAGGTAAGTGTCAGATCACCTGACTCCACATCAGAGCCCACACCTGGGGACAGCGAGGGGTGAGTGACCGGAATGTGGCCACGCTGTGTTCAGGGGCAGCACTGGGGTGCCACGTTTGTTTGTTTTTAACTAAACTTGCTTGAGGGCCCTCTATGTGCCAAGCACTGTGTCAGAAGGTGGGATAGTAATAATACACCCACAATAGGGATATATTATCCATAATGTATCCATAATAAGGATAACTAAAATTTGTTTAGCACCTACCATGTGCCAGGCTCCAAACCTGGCACTGAGGGTTGGCCCAGCCCTAAGCCCAGCTGGCCAGGACAGGCACAGATGAAGGGAGGGGCCGAGAATGACCAGCACGCTGAGCGAGCCTGAGTGCATCGGATGAAAGCGTGAAGAGGCAGGCGCGGGGAGGGGATAATGTGTGTCCTCTGGAACTCGCTGGGTTGCAGGCGCCCACGGGGCCCCAGGGAGAGTTACTGACTTGGCTGTGGGATGTCAGGGCCTGGGCTGGAGCCAGATCAGAAGCCCCAGAATGGAAAAGACCATGAGAAGGAGGGAAGGAAGAGGGCTGGGCAGAGGCCTGGGGATCCCTATGCTGAAAGGCAGCCCAGGTGCTAAGCAAGGTAAGGGGCCAACACACCTTGGGTAGGTGCAGGTGCCACAGCCCAACTCTCCCATCTGGTAAGGGGAAACCAAGGGCAACAGTCAGGGCCACAGTCCTGCCCAGGGGACCTCGACCAGATGGGAGAGCTAAGAGCCCATTTTTGTGGCCCCATCATTAAGCGGTGTTGGGGTGATGGAGGAGAAGCAAGTCCTTGTACCCCAACTCAGGGAGGCCCTGACAGGCAGTCACAGGCCTGGCCTCCCCTGGTCACTTCCAGACACAGGGCCTCCCAAGCAGGTCAGGCATCACTTGGGCACCAAGTGATGCCTGGGAACCTGGCCCAAGCTTAGAGTTCTTGAGTTGGGCCAACACAGCCAAAGGCTGTTCAGGGCATGCTGTGGCCATGCCCCAGGGCCCCCCCTCCCCCCCGGACATGATACCTCCACGGCCAGAAATGAGGCTGACCACGAAACAGGTCCTTCATTTAAAATCAACAAATTACCTGGGATCTGCTTCTTAAATAATCCAAGGGCAATAAAAATTGTAGACCTTTCTCTCTACTTTTGTATATGTTGGAAATTTTCTATAATAAAAAGTTAAAAATAATGCTAAGACTCTGCTATCCATATCAAGGCCAATTATCTTGGGTTATCTTTACTAAGTGAAAATAAATAAAACAAAAACTCCAAACCTTGAACATTTAAATTACAGCTCTGAGAAATCAGAGGCCCAGAAGGAGGAGAGAATTCAGGTTTGGTGGCCACACCTCCCCTCCCCTAGCAGCAGAGGAAAGAGCCGCTTCCCCAAACACTTCCTTCCCGACCCACCCCCACCCCATAGGACTACTGCACCCTGGGCCTGCACAGGGAATAACAACAGCAGTAACAATAACAACTGCAGTCAGTACCAACAGCAGGGCCCACAGGAGCAGCTGGCATTTACTGAACAACTGCTCTGTGCCTGGCCTATTCGAGCCCCTTCTCGCCCATCCCCTGGAGGGAAGGGTCGTCCCAATACTGTCAGGGAATCTGGAGGGTAGTTCTTAGACCCAGCTGACTTCCTGGGGCTGGTAAACATGTTAAGATTCAAGGCCACTGGGCAGAATTTCCAGGGATCCTCCGTCCCCTGTGCAAAATGGCAGTGCCCCTCTGTGCTCATCCATAGTGGCCATACAGGGATCCGGCCTAGCGGGGGTCCTGCAGGTTTGTGTCCCTCCTCTCCCTCTTCCCTCTCTCGCCCTCTTTTGCTCCTCCCTGCCTCTGCCTCATCCTACATTCTAACAAGCCCAAGCCCCTCAGCAATGTCAGGGAGGGGGACAGGGGGCCTACACATTACCCAGAAAACCAAGTCCCCATTCTGTAAAGCTTGAACATGTTATTTTCATTTTCTAGCCTCAGTTTCTTCATCTGTAAAACAAGAATGATGCCAGCTATTTCACCGGGCTCTTGGGAGGCTGTGATCAGATCGGTATGTGTATAGCCCAAGGCCACCCAAATGCCAGTGATGACCACTGTTATTCTGTAGTCCTTTCCAGCCCCAGTCTCAATCGTGCGCCAACTTCAGACCACCAGAAACAGCTGGGGCTTTGCCCAAACCCAGCTGAACCCTCCTCCCCCATCCTGCCACCACGTACTGGACACCTGTCACATGTCCTACCCACGCTGTCTCTCCCTCCACTGTCCCCATTCAACAGATAAGGACGCAGCAGCTCACAGAGGTGACCACTTTGCCCTGACCGCACATCCACAAAGGGGAAGAGCCGGGATCCACACCAAGTTTCTCCAGCTCTGTCCTTTACAGCAAGCTGCCTCCCTCCTGCCGTCTTCCTTTCAGATACACAGGCTGGAGAGGGCAGAGCAGTAAACTAGGGACCCAGGACCAGGCTCTAGAGCTCTTGGCCTTAGGCATCAGAAGCAATCCCAGGTAAGACCAGGGAGCCAGAGGTGCCCAAAGCCTCAGAAGCTCAGCACAGGCCAGCTGAGAACTCCAGAGGTACCCCAGGTCTGCCCCAAGTGACACTGGGCTGTGGGGGCATCAGCTTCGATGCCCCCAACCACGAAGTGTCCCCAGTCCTTGGGAGGTCTCTCCCCAAACACAGCACAAGCCACTTGCCCATCCTGTCTAAGAAATCTTTGTTCTAACCAAATTGCAAGCCATCTTACTTTGCAATTTTTCCAATACACAGGCAAAGCGATTTCCTTAATACTCTTAACCATCCACTTCTTAGAGAGCTGTTTGGACAGCAGGCTACAAGCACATACTAAAGTCTATGTGCTTAGTCACTTCCCACCGAGTCTGCCATCTGTCACGCCCCGAATAGCCCTGGGCCCTTTAACTGCCCCCATCACCACCATCTCTCTGCCTCCCTCTCTCTTTCAACCCGGGCCTTGTCTGTGGCCAAAAATGATCCATACCCCTCTACGAACACGTCTCCCCAAATAAGTAATGCAGTACAGTCCTGCAGTCGAATTTCTCAGGTCTAAAATAACAGCTAAAGGCTACCATTTATCAGGTGTTTACTATGTGCTGTTTTAGCACTTTATGTGGATTAATTCATATAATCCTTACAACAACTCCACGAGCTCCTACTGTCATCCACATCTTACAAATGGTGAGATTGAGGCACAGATAGGCTAATGAACATGCCCAAGGTCACAGAGGAAGTGAGGAGCAGAGCTGGGGTAAGGGTTAGAGATACAGGTAGTCTAGCTACAGAAGTTGCCTCCCTAACCACTGAGCTAAACACCTTCCCTCTGCAGAGGACTAAAGGGTCAAAAGCTCACCTCTCTTTTCATGGATGTGGAAACTGAGGCCCAG
This sequence comes from Microcebus murinus, assembly GCF_040939455.1. NCBI lineage: Eukaryota > Metazoa > Chordata > Mammalia > Primates > Cheirogaleidae > Microcebus > Microcebus murinus. Next base: position 40,339,486 of record NC_134124.1, read on the forward strand.
AGAGGGGATGTGATGAGATGGGTGGCCAGAGCTCTCTGACAGATGCCAGGGCTCTCAGGTGGGGGAAGGCCAACAACCAATCAGGGCCAACTCTGGCCAGGCCTTTCTGGAAGGTCTCCTCTCTCAGGAGGGGAGACCCTTCAAACCTTAGGAATAACCAGAATAAATAACAATCATAAGAAGTAACATCTATTGAGTGGTTACTATACTACTGTAAAGCACTGTTTTAAAAGTCTTACATGTATTAGTGCATTTAATGATCTTACCATCTAGCCTCCCAGCCAGAAATAGAAAAGCAAACACCATTTGCTTCTGTCTTTTAAACAGACATCAGGGACAAAGTATGCGTGTTGGCAGACAGACTCCGACCTGGCCTGGGCAACAGGGGATTTCGGCAAAACCTTTCCCGTTTGAGTGAATGAGAACTCCTCCTCCCAGTTGGGGACTCTTCCAAATATTCCAGTTTATTAATGATCCCTCTGCCCTCCCGTGGGATCAAGTTCAGCGCTGACATGCACGTATGTCCTCTAATGATGTCAAAGGCCCTAGCCTCAGGTTCCCTCCCTATGCAAAAGCCCACCAGGTTCACACTGGTCCTCACTAAGTCAGGGGACAGTCAGCTTTTGTCTTCAAGACCCCATTTCAAGAAGAGTGTTGCCTGGGGCTGTGCACAGGATTTAAGCATGCTACCCTCAAAATGCTGCGAGTGCTGGGGCCTGAAGGACGCTGTGCCAGAACGCTGCTGGCGAATCCGGGGCTCAGCTCTCAGTCTGCGGGGAAAGAGACAAGATGCCAGGAAACCCGGTGAGTTGTCACCAACCAGCTTGCACACTGGGACATTTGGGAACATTCTGGAAACCCTAATACCAAGGGATACCAGACACCTGTTCTGTGGCATGGAAAAGATGCAAAAGGCTCCACTTACAATGGTGACATATTTTGCCAAAGGACATTTAATACAAGAGGGGCAGAGCCTGGCTATAAAGTACATAGACTCTGAAGCCAGGTACACTTAATTCAAATCCTAACCCTAGCGCTCACTTTGTGGGACAGTGACCCTGGGCAAGTCATGGAACCTTCCCCCATCTGAAAAATGGGTACCTTACTCATAAATTGCTTTGAGAATTAAGCACTTCACACAGAAGGTCACTAAATGGCAAGCACTGCTATTATTATTATTACACTGACCTTTGAACAAAGAGGAAAAAACAAATGCAGTCATAGTTTCCCATCTTTACAAACGGGGAAGGGACTTGTGCTATGGCTCCACATTGGGGCCTTAAGTTCAAATTAAACTGTCACCATATCAGGGAGCCATAAACCGAGAAATAAAATGGAAAGAATGGGCCTTTCCACCAAGGGGAAAGCTGCAGGCATATACAAATAAGGCATAAAAACATTCAAGTCAGAACAACCAGGACACAGAAGAGAGATTTCAGAGAGCCATGTGGGCTCTAGAAATCAGTCTTCAACCCCAAAAATCAGCAATAAAGAAAGTGTGAGGAGCCTCTGTAATTTCACAAAAGGGAAAAGGTGGTAATACTGATGATGGTGACAACAGCTACCATTTGTTGGGCATCTGTATGCATCAGTCACCACGCAAAAGAAACACAGAAGTTTCTTTTGGCCCCGTTTCATCGATGAGAAAAATCACGGCTCAGAGAGGGGAAACAACATATCTGAAGCCACACAGGTGGGAAGAGGCAGAGTCAGGGTTTTGTGGGACCCTCCCGAGGCCTGTGCGCTGTGATGTGCACTTCCATATCATTAACCTCGGTTCCTCTACATCTAGCCCAGGGCCTGGCACAGAGCAGGTGCTCAGTGAATGTTTGTCACATGAATAAAGGAAGACAGGAAAGTACAAGATTGGGTGTCCACTGGGTCACACATATCTCTCCAGAGAATAACTGCATACATCAGTTCACACCTGCATTCATTCACTGATGGCTGGCTGTGCCTACCATGTGGCCAGGTCCTGTGCTAGGCAGGCATCAGGCACAAGCCATGAGCTCAGGGCTCAGCAGCCAGAGCAGTCACAGGTCCAGGTGGCACCATGCCATATTTCCACCATAATTGCCATCAATTTTCTCTCTGCAGCGGCTCACACAGTGGGAATAGCCAGATTCTCTAAGGCCATGACAATTAATTCTTCAAGAGCCTTAATGGCCTCTAAACTCATTAGGATTTGCTTTTGAGGACCAACGATAAATCACATTCAATGGTCTTTGAGCACCCCCCCCATACACACACAAACACACACGCCCACAGGAGACCTCTCCCCAGGCCTCCAGCTGGGTCCGAACCTATCCAGCCTATGCCATCATCTTGCCTCTGTGCTTACTGGGAGGATATCCCAATCGTCATCATAATGCAAAGGAAATTTACAAAAGAGGAAGGAAGAAAATCCAGCGAGTCACTGGTGGTTGGGAAGAATAGAGTGCTGACTTGAACAAATGTGGCATCGGACCAGAGGCCTGAGGCTGGATAGCCCTGCATGGCTTTCAGACACCCATGGCCTCAGAGAACCTCTGTGAAGCAATATTATCATTCTCTGTCATGTAGGGTGAAACTGAGGCTCACAGTGGCATGGAAACTTGCATAAACTCAAAAAACTGAGCTGGGATTTGAAACAAAATCTGTTTGCCTCCCCAAACCCTTCTTTCCTGATGCCCCAAGCTGCCCTGGATTCGGAGACTGCCCTGGCAAACCACGATTCCATGTTCTGCACAGTCCGGCCAGATAAAACCTTACACACACACACACACACACACACACATACACACTGAGTTCCTGCTGTCTTGCGTACCCTGTCCAATCCCTTCCAGAAACACCTATTTGCCTAGTCGTCACACTGCTTGACTATGCAGCTGTCAGTCCTGTCCACGTTTTTGAACTGAAGCTGTGTAAATATTAGCACAACCAGTTCATAGTCCGACTTCCTTAAGTGAAAGCCTGAAAACCCTGGCAGGGCTGGCAGGGCCTCCAGAAGCCTCCATCACAACATCTGGGTTCTCCTCTAGGCTCCCTTTATGATATTCTGGCCTACTCACTTGATCCACTGCCTTAGTGTGACCATTTAGAAAACAAGAGTTAGCAGATTCCTGGGTTGCCAAGAGGCTTGAACAGCAAAGCATCAAAGTGCTGCAAGGTGAGGTCCCACAAGTGCTGGTAGAGAGACCTGCGCTTGCAGGTTGGTGCACAGTGGCATGGTTGGGACCAGGAATGGTTATCTTGGGTTTGTTACAGACTGGGGGGCTCCTGAAGTTTCTGAAGCATGCTGGATTCCATCTGAGATTAGAGAGGGGGAGATGGCCAGGCGGAAGGATTCTAGTTGGGGGGCAAACTGCCCCTGGAAGGCTCCTCAGCCTAAGGAGTGCCTAAATTCAGCTTTCATGGGCCAGGGACTGGGCTGATTCTCTCCAGGCCTCCCCCAGGCTTCCTTTGGAACCACATGACTGGTGCTCCAGGGCAAATGGGACCACATGCTCTGAGGCCCAAGGGTGAACTGCGGGTCGCACCTGACCAGGGCTTCTCAATCTCCAAGACACCTGGCCATGCTCTGGGACTTGGGGAGCAGCTGCTCATCACCAACCCAAACCACAGAAGGATCCAGGTGGGCTTCTCTGCAGCTGGAAGATTTAGATCAGACTCTTGGAGGGACTTCTAATAAGAAAGAATACAGGACAAATACGCAAAAGAGGTGGCCTGGACATGCCAAAGAGGATGGTGATACTGTGGAGGTCCTACTGGAGGGGCAGAAAGCCCCTCAGTCCCCTTCTACTCCGGGGAAGGCGGGACGCAGCCAGGAGAGCGCGCTGACTTGTGTCCCATGGTTACCATGTTTCCCACTGGACCACTGGGTCCATGAGGACAAAGACTCCAAGTTTTGTTCACGGCTATGTCCCTGGTGCCTAGGGCAAGGACTGGTACACAGCAGGCACTCAATTTCAGTTTGCTCCTCTGCAATATGAGGGTGCTGGTGCCACAAGGATAAGAATGCAATGGAAATACTGAGGGGACAGCTGATGGACTGCGTGCGGCCGCAGGCGTGTGTGGGATATAAACAATGTGACCCCCATTCCCAGACTGCTGCCACTGATTCCAGACAGATGGTCCTACAGCTGCAGCTGCCTGGCCTCCACCCAGATGCAAGGAGCAGTGGTCCCTGAGAGCCTCCCCCACACCCCCACATGGTGCCTCAGGCCCAGACCCCAGGCCTGGGTGAGCGTTCTCAGTGCAAATGTCAGACACCCGAAGCTACAAAATTTCTGAACTGAAAGATCAAACAGCTCCAGGTGGGCTTCCCTCAGGGGGGCCTGACATAAGCCCCACCCGTGCTCCTCGGAGGGGCCTGCAGATAGCTCAGGGGGCAGCTGTGCTGGCCAGTGGAGAGAGGAAGCAGTATGCCCAGCACATACACACACTGTCTCCCTCTCCCTCCATAAACACGGGCAGTGGATGCTCGCACAGCCGCCCAGAGGCGCCCCAAGCAGAAAAGCCTCTGACACGCCAGACTCCACCCCTGACCACACCAGGTGCACACTTGTGACCCCACACATAAACAACGTCCCCTAACCTCACTAGCAGACCCCTTCCTATCTGCACTCAGTCGCAAACAGCAGCTGAACATAAGTCAAACTCCTCTACTCCACACGCCCCACTGCACTCACTACCAGGTGGCCCTGCCAAGCACATGGTACCTTACCCACAGCCACTGGCACACCTGGGACACCTGCTCGTTCACAGTCCCGGATGGACCCTTTGTCCTTGCACACACTCACTTGGGGTGCACACTCGTGCTCACAGACCAGACACATCGACCCAGAACAGGCCCAGGGTCTGGAATAAACGCCTGCAGGCCTGCCTGCAATCTGACTCAAGCCCAGACCCCGCTGGGCTCGCTCCCTGCCCCCAGCTCCCGTCCCCTGGCTCTCCTGCCCCTCGCATCACACCATACCGTCCCACCCCGTCTCCCTCCCGCATGAACCCCGAAGCGAACTCGCAGCCCAGCGGACTCCCGCTCTGCACACGCTCCCGTCCCCGGTCCCCTCACCCCAGGCACCCGCGCCACTCCCGTCCTGACGAGCTCTCTCTCCAACTCGCCGCCCCGGCCCGCCCGGTCCCCGCCCCGGCCCGCGGCGCTTTGCTCTGCCTCACACCGCGCCCGTCCTAACGGACCGCGCTCTCGCTCGCGCACTCCCGCAGCGCCCCCCGCGCGTCCTGACGCTCGCACGCCGACCGCCTCCAACCCCGCACTCAGCGAAACGCAGCGCCCGGCCGGCCGCCTCGCGCCGCCCTCCCGCCGCGCCCCGCCGCGCCCGGCCGGCCTCACCCGCTGTCAAGCTCCAGCTCCAGCAGGGACTGCGTCCTCTCCGAGTTGCAGTGCAGGCACCACATGGCGGCCGCCGCGCGGGCTCGCGGAGCCGGCGCCCGGGACCCAGGCCCAGGCCGGCGCCGCCCTCCCGCCCGCGGCCGCCGGATCCCGGGGCCAACGCCCGGCCCTGGAGACCCGCCCCCCGCCACGCGCCCACGTCGGGGCTCCCGGCCCAGAGTCCGCCGGCGCCCGGCTCCGACCCCAGACTGTCCAGCCCGCCCCGCGCCGCCGTCCGCCCTGCGCAGCGCGACTCCCGCCCCAGGAATGTGGCCCGCAGGGGGCGGGCTGCGCAGGGTCCGGGCAGAGGGAGGAGGGCGCTCGGGGGCGGGCTGCGCAGGGTCCGGGCAGAGGGAGGAGGGCGCTCGGGGGCGGGCTGCGCAGGGTCCGGGCAGAGGGAGGAGGGCGCTCGGGGGCGGGGCTGCGCAGGGTCCGGGCAGAGGGAGGAGGGCGCTCGGGGGCGGGCTGCGCAGGGTCCGGGCAGAGGGAGGAGGGCGCTCGGGGGCGGGGCGTAGGGGGCCGGGAGGCTCGGGGGCGGGGCTGCGCAGGGTCCGGGCAGAGGGAGGAGGGCGCTCGGGGGCGGGGCATAGGGGGCCGGGAGGCTCGGGGGCGGGCTGCGCAGGGTCCGGGCAGAGGGAGGAGGGCGCTCGGGGGCGGGGCATAGGGGGCCGGGAGGCTCGGGGGCGGGCTGCGCAGGGTCCGGGCAGAGGGAGGAGGGCGCTCGGGGGCGGGGCTGCGCAGGGTCCGGGCAGAGGGAGGAGGGCGCTCGGGGGCGGGCTGCGCAGGGTCGCGGGGTAGAGGGAGGAGGGCGCTGGGGGCGGGGCTGCGCAGGGTCGCGGGGTAGAGGGAGGTGGGCACTCGGGGGCGGGCTGCGCAGGGTCGCGGGGTAGAGGGAGGTGGGCGCTCGGGGGCGGGCTGCGCAGGGTCGCGGGGTAGAGGGAGGAGGGCGCTGGGGGCGGGGCTGTGCAGGGTCGCGGGGTAGAGGGAGGAGGGCGCTGGGGGCGGGGCTGCGCAGGGTCGCGGGGTAGAGGGAGGAGGGCGCTGGGGGCGGGGCTGCGCAGGGTCGCGGGGTAGAGGGAGGTGGGCGCTGGGGGCGGGCTGCGCAGGGTCGCGGGGTAGAGGGAGGTGGGCGCTCGGGGGCGGGCTGCGCAGGGTACGGGGCAGAGGGAGGTGGGCGCTGGGGGCGGGCTGCGCAGGGTCGCGGGGTAGAGGGAGGTGGGCGCTCGGGGGCGGGCTGCGCAGGGTACGGGGTAGAGGGAGGAGGGCGCTGGGGGCGGGCTGCGCAGGGTCGCGGGGTAGAGGGAGGTGTGAGCTGGGGGCGGGCTGCGCAGGGTCGCGGGGTAGAGGGAGGTGTGAGCTGGGGGCGGGGCTGCGCAGGGTATGGGGTAGAGGGAGGTGTGAGCTGGGGCGGGCTGCGCAGGGTCGCGGGGTAGAGGGAGGTGGGCGCTCGGGGGCGGGCTGCGCAGGGTACAGGGTAGAGGGAGGTGGGCGCTGGGGGCGGGCTGCGCAGGGTCGCGGGGTAGAGGGAGGTGTGAGCTGGGGGCGGGCTGCGCAGGGTCGCGGGGTAGAGGGAGGTGTGAGCTGGGGGCGGGGCTGCGCAGGGTATGGGGTAGAGGGAGGAGGGAGCTCGGGGGCGGGCTGCGCAGGGTCGCGGGGCAGAGGGAGGAGGGAGCTCGGGGGCGGGCTGCGCAGGGTCGCAGGGTAGAGGGAGGTGGGCGCTCGGGGGCGGGCTGCGCAGGGTACGGGGTAGAGGGAGGTGGGCGCTGGGGGCGGGCTGCGCAGGGTCGCGGGGTAGAGGGAAGAGGGAGCTCGGGGGCGGGCTGCGCAGGGTCGCGGGGTAGAGGGAGGTGGGCGCTCGGGGGCGGGCTGCGCAGGGTACGGTGTAGAGGGAGGTGGGCGCTGGGGGCGGGCTGCGCAGGGTCGCGGGGTAGAGGGAGGTGTGAGCTGGGGGCGGGGCTGCGCAGGGTACAGGGTAGAGGGAGGTGGGACCTGGGGGCGGGCTGCGCAGGGTCGCGGGGCAGAGGGAGGAGGGAGCTCGGGGCGGGGCATAGGGGGCCGGGAGGCTCGGGGGCGGGGCTGCGCAGTCTGGGTTAGAGGGAGGAGGGAGCTCGGGGGCGGGGCCTAGGGGCGCAGCGCGCAGGGGCGGGGCCGAGCGGAGCCCCTGGGATGAGCATGGCCATTGGAGTCCCAGACTGCTGCCTCCCAGTCCCAGCGCGCGAAGCCCACTCTGCGTGCCTCCTCCAACACCGGAGCCTTCCAGTAGCCACGTCTCCCACCCCAAAGGTGGGGACACAAATACAAAGCGCCAAACCACCCAACTGGAGCCTACCCTGCTGACAGTGCCAACCTCCACCTATCTTGACTTTTGCTTCTCAGACCACAACATGTGATTCTGGAAAAAAGAATGGGTCCCATCCTGAGGCTGGGGCCGTCCTTTTGGGGGCTTTTGGGGAAAGATCTGATGGAAAGTTCCTTTTCCCACTCTCTTTGCCTTCCTCCCACTCAGAGACCTTTCAGGCACCCATGGCAGGTGTAATGTATCATGAATTAGCGTTTTAGAGCTCTTTACCAATATTTGGTCTTCAAGGCAACATTGTGAACTTGGTCGACTTACTCCTGGTTCCATTTTACCAATGAGTAAACTGAGGCTTAGCTTAATCCAGTTGACTCAAGACAGGCCTGTCCTGCCCTCTCCCAGGCTTCCCTACTGTGAGAGCTCTCCTGGCTTGCTGTTCTTTGCTTGTATGTTTACTTGTTAATTTTCTGTCCTTGGCTCCATGCAGCCAGGCTTATGGAATGCCCAGATGTGGCTGGGAGATAGCAAGCCCATAAAGATACAATCCAAACCCCACTTGTCTGGGGCTGCCTACCTGCAAGTCCATCTCCTGGAGGGCAAGGCAGCTGGCAGGTCTGCAGGAGTCAGGAAGCCGCAGGAAGCCACTAATACTGGTGCATCCTCTTACGCACTTTTGAATCTTTCATTTGGAGGGGGTCAGGGACAGAAGCGAGTTGGGCTGGCCCGGCAACAGAAAGGCAGTACCTACACCCAGTTTAGAGCACTAGGGTTTCCTGAGCAGGAATCCAATGCACCCCCACACAGCCCACCTCCACATTCCTCTTCTCGGCTTGCCATGTTTGCTACATTGAAAATAAAGAGGGGCAGAGCAAGATGGCGGACGAGAAACACCACCAGACACAGTGTCTCTGCATAAAAGACAGATTCTAGAAGAAATTAGAAGAAAGAAGCAAGCAGACGGGCATACATAAGAGGAGGGTCAGAAGGAGGGGTACCTGAGACCACGGGAGACTCCACGGGGTAAGGTTGCGGAGGAAAACTGGAAGCAGAGACTTCCCAAGTAGCCTGGAGACCAGCAGCAAGGGTAGGTGGCTTGGTTAACTCTCCCCTCCCTTGCATCTCAGACTGGTGGTGGGCTACCCAGTGGGTGGAGAGACCTGCAGACACCACCAGGCCAGAGATGGCCACCACCAGTGAGCGCCCCTCCCTGACAGCTTTTCCCAGAAGCAGAGAACAGAAAATCATTTGTGGTGCCTGAGGACAGGCTTAACCAACCCAGTTCCACCCAGACTCACTCCCAGACCAGCCCTCACTGAGGGGTAGAATAAGGACGCAAGTGTAAGTCCCAGAGCCCTGCCAACCACCTGAGGCACTAGAGTGCCTCTCCAGAGGAACAAGAGCGGGTTACAGGACACAAAAACAACAGTGTAGCCTGCTCCTCTGAGCAAGTGCCACCCACTGACAGGGAGGACATCCTGCACACCCTTTTCATAGCACCTACTGACTCATCATACAGGGTGTGATTGAATCTCACCCACAAACACCACCTGCTGGCTCAGAGATTAAACAGGGTGTGTCATTACCCAAATGAACACCTAGAGGAAAGAAGAAACAACTGATCCAGATGGGCAGAAATCAGCAAAGGAACTCTGGAAATATGAAAACTCAAACAGAAAGCACATCCCCTAAGAGATACACCAGCCCTGTAGAAATGGACACCATCAAAAACCAGACCACTAAAATGACAGAAGAAGAATTTCCAGCATGGATTGTAAGAAAATCCAACAAGTAGCAAGAAAAACTGGATAATCAACACAAAGAAAACGCAAAAAGACTCCAAGACCTGGAACAAAAATTCACTAAAGAAATTGAAACAATGAAAAAAGTCTAACAAAACTCCTGGAAATGAACAATCAATTCGGAGAATTACAAAATACAGTGGAAAGCCTCAAGAACAGGGTAGATCAAACGGAAGAAAGAATCTCAGAGATTGAAGATAACACCTTCCAATTACATAAATCAGTCACAGATATAGAGCACAGAAACAAGAGAAAAGAGGAAAGCCTCTGAGATAGGTGGGATTATGTGAAGAAACCTAATGTGAGGGTCATAGGGTTACCCAAAGGGGAAGAAGAAAACACTGAAGGGTTGGATAAGCTATTTGAAGATATAATAGAGGAAAATTTCCCAAGCCTTGCTAAAAATCTCAATATACAAGTTCAAGAAACTCAGAGAACCCATGGGAGATTCAATGCGAACAGGAAGACGTCATGACATGCAGTCAGCATATCAACTAAAGAGGCCAATCTACTAAAGAGGCCAATCTACGAGCTGTAAGGCGAAAGAAGAGAGTTACATACAAAGGAAAGCTAATCCGAATAACGACAGACTTCTCTACTGAAACTTTACAAGCAAGGAGAGACTGGGGCCCCATTCTCACTCTTCTGAAACAAAACAATGCCCAGCCTAGAATCTTATTCCCTGCAAAACTAAGTTTTGTATATGAAGGAGAAATCAAGACATTCTCAGATAAGCAAAGACTGAGGGAATTCACCAAGACAAGACCAGCCCTTCAAGAAGTACTCAAAACAGTGTTACCCATGGATCAGCACAATAAACACTCACGAATGTAAATCTACTCAAAAGCTAAAGATCAAAGCCCAGAAACCACAATGGCTCAAGAGATAAAACAAAGCAACAAAATTCAACCCAACATAATGAACAGAAATCTGCCCCACCTATCAGTTATCTCAATAAATGTGAATGGCTTGAACTCCCCACTCAAGAGACATAGGCTGGCTGAATGGATAAAAAAACACAAGCCAAGTATCTGCTGCCTTCAGGAAACACATCTAACCTGCAAGGATGCATATAGACTAAAGGTAAAGTGATGGAGAACGATATTTCAAGCAAACAGAAGTCAAAGGAAAGCTGGTGTGGCGGTGCTGATTACAGATAACTTAGTTTTTAAATCAACAAAAGTAATAAAAGACAAAGAAAGTCACTATATAATGGTGAAAGGTACAGTTCAACAAGAAGATATAACAATCCTAAATATATATGCACCCAACCTTGGTATACCCAGATTCAAAATCAAACTCTACTTGACCTAAACAAATGGATAAACAACAACACCATAATAGTCAGAGACTTTAACATCCCACTGACAGCACAGGACAGATCCTCCTCACAAAAAATCAACAAAGAAATAATGCACTTAAGTGGAACTCTAGAACAAATGGGCCTGACTGACATTTATAGGACATTCTACTCCCACACCACTGAATATACGTTGTTCTTATCAGCTCATGGGTCATTCTCTAAGATTGATCATATCCTAGGACACAAAGCATGTCTCAAACAATTTTAAAAAATAGAAATTATACCATGTATCTTTTCAGATCACAATGGAATAAAAGTAGAAATCAACCCTAACAGGAATTCTCATTTCTACACAAAGTCATGGAAACTAAACAACCTTCTGCTGAATGACCACTTCATAAACGAGGAAATCAAGATGGAAATCAAAAGATTCTTTGAACTAAATGACAAAGGTGACAAAAGTTATCAAAACCTGTGGGACACAGCTAAAGCAGTCCTGCGAGGAAAGTTTATTTCCATAAATACCTATATCCAAAAGTCTAAGAGATCACAAATAAACAACCTAATGAATTGTCTCTAAGAGCTAGAAAAAGAAGAACAGACCAATCCCAAATCTAGCAGAAGAAGTGAAATCATTAAGATCAAATCAGAACTAAATGAAACTGACAACAGGGAAACCATACAGAAGATAAACAAAACAAAAAGTTGGTTCCTTGAAAATATAAACAAAATTGACACAACTTTGGCTAGACTAACAAAAAGCAAAAAAGAAATCTCTAATAAGCTCCATCAGGAACAATAAGGGAGAAATTACAACAGATGTCACAGAGATACAAGATATAATTCATGAATGCTAAAAAAACCTCTATGCACACAAACTGGAAAATGTGGAGGAAATGGACAATTTCTTAGAAACACACAGCCTCCCTAGGCTCAACCAGGAAGAAATAGAATTCCTGAACAGACCAATATCAACTACTGAAATTGAAACAGCAATAAAAAACCTTCCTAAAAAGAAAAGTCCTGGACCAGATAGTTTCACACTCAAATTTTACCACACCTACAAGGAAGAACTGGTGCCTTTCCTGCAGAAATTATTCCACAATATTGAGAAAGATGGAATTCTCCCCAACACATTTTATGAAGTGAACATAACCCTGATACCAAAACCAGAAAAGGATACAACAAAAAAAGAAAACTACAGACCAATATTCCTGATGAATATAGATGCAAAAATTCTCAACAAAATCCTAGCCAATCGAATCCAGGTGCTTGTCAAGAAAATAATCTATCACAACCAAGTGGGCTTCATTCCAGGGATGCAGGGATGGTTCAACATATGCAAATCTATACATGTAATTCACCATATAAACAGAAGCAAAAACAAAGACCATATGATCCTCTCAATAGACACAGAAAAAGATTTTGACAAAATTCAACACCCTTTTATGATAAGAATGCTCGACAAAATAGGCACAGATGGGGCTTACCTAAAAATGATACCAGCCATATATGACAAACCCACAGCCAATATCATACTGAATGGGGAAAAATTGAAAGCATTTCCACTTAGAACTGGAACAAGACCTATTCAACATAGTGCTGGAAGTCCTGGCTACAGCAATCAGACAAGAGAGCGGAATTAAGGGTGTCCAAATGGGAGCAGAAGAGATCAAACTCTCACTCTTTGCTTACGACATGATATTATACCTAGAAAACCCCAAGGATTCAACCAAGAGACTCCTTGAATTGATAAATGAATTTGGTAACGTCTCAGAATACAAAATAAATACACATAAAACAGAGGCATTCATATACGCCAACAACAGTACAAGTGAGAACCAAATCAAAGACTCAATTCCTTTCAAAATAGCAACAAAGAAAATAAAGTACCTAGCAATATATTTAACTAAGGAGGTAAAAGACTTCTACAGGGAGAACTATGAAACACTGAAGAAGGAAATAGCAGAGGACATAAACAGATGGAAGAACATACCATGCTCATGGGTAGGCAGAATCAATATTGTTAAAATGTCTATACTACCCAAAGTGACCTACAGAGTCAATGCAATCCCTATCAAAATACCATCAACATTTTTCACAGATATAGAAAAAATAGTTTTATGCTTCATATGGAACCAGAGAAGACCCCATGTAACAAAATCAATCCTAAGCAATAAAAACAAAATAGGAGGTATCAATTTATCAGATTTCAAACTATACTACAAGGCTATAATAATCAAAAGAGCTTTGGACTGGCACGAGAACAGGGACACTGACCAGTGGAACAGAACCGAGAACCCAGATATAAAACCATCCTCATTTAGCCAACTAATCTTCGACAAAGCAGACAAAAACATACACTGGGGGAAAGAATCCTTATTCAATAAATAGTGCTGTGAAAACTGGATAGCCACATGCAGAAGACTCAAACAGTACCCACATCTTTCACCTCTCACAAAAATCAACTCATGCTGGGTAATAGACTTGAAACTGTTAGAATTCTAGAGGAATACGTTGGAAATACTCTTCTAGACATTGGCCTAGGCAAAGAATTTATGAAGAAGACCCCAAAGGCAATCACAGCAGCAACAAAAATAAATAATGGGACCTGATCAAATTAAAAATCTTCTGCACAGCCAAATAAACTGTCAAGAGAGCAAACACACAACCCACAGAATGGGAGAAAATTTTCGTAAGCTACATATCTGATAAAGGGCTGATAACTAGAATCTAGAACTCAGGAAAATCAGCCAGAAAAAATCAAACAACCCTATCAAAAAGTGGGCAAAGGACATGAACAGAAATTTTTCAAAAGAAGACAGAATAAAGGCCAACAAACATGAAAAAATGCTCAATATCTCTAATCATCAGGGAAATGCAAATCAAAAAACTGCAATGAGATATCACTTAACTCCAGTGAGAATGGCCTTTATCAATATGTCCCCAAACAATAAATGCTGGTGTGGGTGTGGAGAGATAGGAACACTTCTACACTGCTGGTGAGACTGCAAACTAGTTCAATCTCTGTGGAAAGCAATATGGAGATACCTCAAAGCAGTACAAGTAGATCTACCATTTGATCCAGCAATTCCACTACAGGGCATCTATCGAAAAGATCAAAAGTCACTTTATGAAAAAGACACATTCACTCGAATGTTTTTTTTTGTTTTGTTTTGTTTTTGAGACAGAGTCTCACTTTGTTGCCCAGGCTAGAGTGAGTGCCGTGGCGTCAGCCTAGCTCACAGCAACCTCCAACTCCTGGGCTCAAGCGATCCTCCTGCCTCAGCCTCCTGAGTAGCTGGGACTACAGGCATGCGCCACCATGCCCGGCTAATTTTTTCTATATATATTAGTTGGCCAATTAATTTCTTTCTATTTATAGTAGAGATGGGGTCTCGCTCTTGCTCAGGTTGGTTTCGAACTCCTGAGCTCGAATGATCCGCCTGCCTCGGCCTCCCAGAGAGCTAGGATTACAGGCGTGAGCCACCTCGCCCAGCCCACTCGAATGTTTATAGGAGCACAATTCACAATTGCAAAGCTGTAGAAACAAACCAAGTGCCCATTCAATTCATGAGTGGATTGATAAAATGTGGTATATGTATATCATGGAGTACTACTCAGCTTTAAGAAACAGTGGTGATATAGCACCTCTTGTATATTCCTGGATAGAGCTGGAACCCATTCTACTAAGTGAAGTATCTCAAGAATGGAGAAACGAGCACCACATGTACTCACCAGCAAATTGGTATTAACGGATCAACACCTAAGTGGACATATAGGAATAACATTTATTGGGTGTCAGGCGGGTGGGAGGGGGGCGGAGGGGATGGGTATATACAAACCCAACAAGTAAGATGTGCAATGTTTGAGGGATGGACACGCTTGAAGCTCTGACTCGAGGGGTGGGGGGCATGGGCAATATACGTAACCTTAACACTTGTACCCCCATAATTTGCTAAAATATAAATAAATAAATAAATAAATAAATAAACCCTGCTCTAACAAAATAAATAAATAAATAAAGACACAGAATAGGAGGAAATATTTGCAAACCATATATCTGATAAAGGTCTAGTAGCCATACTATATAAAGAACTCTTGCAATAAAAAGGCAAATAACCCAAATTAAAAATAGGCAAGGTATGTGAGCAGACATTTCTCCAGAGAAGACATACAAATCCAATAAGATGCTCTCAACATCACTAATCATTAGGGAAATGTAAGTCAAAAGCATAATGAGATACCTCTTCACTCATACTCACTAGGAAGCCTATAATAAAAAAGATGGATAAAAGTATACATAGTGTTCTGGAAGGAGAAGACCACTGGGCTGCACTGCTCAAAGACTATGGCCACATCTGGCATCTGTCTTTGTTGAGGGGGCAAGAAGTTGAGAAGGGACAGGACTGAAAAAGACCAGTTGAGGGAGTGGGGGCAGCAGAAAACTTCCACCCCAGTCAGAAATGCCCTCTAAAAATAGGCTGTAATGAAGCAAGAGAATTCTCCCAGCCCAGCTGCTGTGGCACTCCAGACACAGGCTCCAACAGCCTCATGACCCAGACTGTCCAAGAATTCCAGGCACTTCTCCAGGCCGGGGCCCTGCTGCCTGCCAGGATGGTCCTGGCGACATCGTTCTGGCTGGGATTTAGAAGAAGGGATTTGAATTTCCCAGTTAGCATTTGGAATACCAGACAGTGGAGTCCCTGGAAACCAAATGCCTCTGGATTCTCTTGTTTTGTTTCATCTTCTTGCAAAGTGTGCCTCTTGCTCCTGCTCAGTTAACTGGCTCACAGATTAATAATTTAGGGAATTGAGGCCGGGCACGGTGGCTCACGCCTGTAATCCTAGCACTCTGAGAGGCCGAGGCGGGTGGATTGGTCAAGGTCAGGAGTTTGAAACCAGTGTGAGCAAGAGCAAGACCCTGTCTCTACTATAAATAGAAAGAAATTAATTGGCCAACTAATAAATTAACCAGGCATGGTGGGGATGCCTGTAGTCCCAGCTACTCGGGAGGCTGAGGCAGGACGATCACTTGAGCCCAGGACCCCAGGAGTTTGAGGTTGTTGTGAGCTAGGCTGACACCACGGCATTCACTCTAACCTGGGCAACGAAGCGAGACTGTCTCAAAAAAATAAAAATAAAAATAATTTAGAGAATTGAGAGCAGGAGCGAGTAAAGTTCCAGCCCAGAGAGACAGAGAAGGCCAATTTTTCTGCTGAAATGCCTAGACTTGGCAGAATCCTTTCATGTACTATTTGGGCAAATTGCTTAGCCTCTGAGTCTCAGTTTCTTTACTATAAAATGTGGCTATCAGCTACCTTCAGCCCAGCTTATTCACTGTGCTATTTAATTTAATGTAGTAAGCATTAATTAGTGCTTGCTCTGTCCCTGTCTTTCCCTCGGTGGGGGAGACACTGCTGTCACAGGCATCTCCCAGTATGGTGTTATGGCAGTGGAGGAAAAACCTTCATATGCTGCCTCAGGAGAGGCTCTGATGGTGAGGGGACATTTTGAGTTGGGCCTTGAGGGATGAGCAGGAGCCCCAAAAATCATGGAAACATCTAGTTACACTATATTGGCCTGGGTTTAGTCTTGAGCTGCTTGCCTTGGCCCATGTTGTGCTACAACCTGACGTCGTCTCCATCCCGCTGGCTTCCAACAGCTCCCGTCTTCCCACAGCCTCTTTGCTCTCCTTTGACCAGACCCGCGGCGCCCTGCAGACCCGCGGCGCCCAGCCTTTGCAGTCTCTTCCCCAAGCTGTCCAAACGAAGGCAGCCCTTCCACACAGCCAGCGTCCGGGCCTGTGTGCCCTGGCTCTGGGCCATCTCTCCAGCCTCCCTCCCCACGCTCCCTGCGTGCATCCACACCTCTGGCAACACCAAGCTGCTTTCTGTTCCCCAAACTCCCCGTTGTGTCTGCTTCACAGCTAGAACCTTGGGTTTCAGCTTTTGACGTCACTTCTCCCAGAAAGCCACACCTGACCAGCCCTAGTCTAGGTTAGCTCTCTTCTTCCATGCTGCTATGATTTAAATGTGGTTTGTTTGGCCCTGCCAAATGTCATGTTGAAATTGGATGCCCAGTTTTGGACGTGGGGCCTGGTGGGAGGTGTTCGGGTGGTGGGGGCAGATCTCTCGCCAACGGCATGGCGCCCTCCTCCCAGGAGTGAGTTCTCCCTCCTAGTTCCCAAAACTGGTTGTTGAAAAGAGCCTGGCACCTCCCTCCTCTTTCTCTTGCTTCTGTGCTCTCGCCATGTGATTTCTGAACACCAGCCCCTTTCCCTTCCCCTTTGCCTTCCACCACCAGTGGAAGCAGCCTGAGCCCCTCACCAAAAGCAGATGCGAATGCCACGCTTCTTGTCGTCTACAGAACTGTGAGCAAAACAAACCTCTGTGCCCACATGCACAGACATGAACACCCTAGGATATCAGTTGTTTGAAAGAGCAGAAGTCAGGGAGGAAACACACAATGCCCCTCCATTGGGACTGCTTAAGTAAATTGTGTTACATCCCTCCATAGTGTCCCATGTTAAAAATATGGCAGCAGCATCGTACATACTTATAGGAAAAGATCTGAGACACAACGTTGTGATAGAAAGTCCAGAAAAATGTGAAATACATTTACAATAAAATCTACAGAACACTAGTATGCTTATATAGGATTGTATAATCATAGACTTAAAGGAGACCCAAGAAATAGGTACAAGTGGCTCCCTTGGGAGGGAAACTAGCGGGGGGGGGGTGGTTCCAGAAATTCCTGGAGACAGGCCTCTGCTCCCTAAGCTTGAGGTTTAGTTGGGACAGGGGCAGGAAGGAGAATGGAGGACTTTTTACCTCTATGCCCTCTTATGAGTTTTCAATTTTTTTTTTTTTTTTGAGACAGAGTCTCGGTTTGTTGTCCAGGCTAGAGTGAGTGCCGTGGCGTCAGCCTAACTCACAGCAACCTCAAACTCCTGGGCTCGAGCGATCCTTCTGCCTCAGCCTCCCGAGTAGCTGGGACTACAGGCATGCGCCACCATGCCCGGCTAATTTTTTTTATATATATATATCAGTTGGCCAATTAATTTCTTTCTATTTATAGTAGAGACGGGGTCTCGCTCTTGCTCAGGCTGGTTTTGAACTCCTGACCTTGAGCAATCCGCCCGCCTCGGCCTCCCAAGAGCTAGGATTACAGGCGTGAGCCACCGCGCCCAGCCTGAGTTTTCAATTTTTAAAACATGTTTATTACCTTTAAATAAAGCCAGTGAAATAAAGAAATCAATAAAAGACGTGGTCATCCAAGGAACCGGAGGTCTTCTAACATCTAGGAGGCTCTGGAGTCCATCAGAGCTAGTCCACAAAGACCTCAATTCTAGAGGGTACTTAAGCCACCTCTGTGGCCACTCCAGGTTTGAGCAGGATGTGTCTTACCAACAGCCACAACAGTCGGTAAGAGCTATGTCCTGGCCCGTTCCGCGCTTCCCACTCGGCGTCCGCTCCCGCCGCCCTGTTACTGTTCAGCATGCTGGGATGGACACTGCCAGGCCAGAGGCTGGAATGCTGGATCCAGGAGGAGGCTCTGTGACCATCCCTCAACCCCAAAGCCTCATCTTACAGACAGGGAAACTGAGGCGCAGAGAGACGAAGGGATGTGGCCCAGGTCATGTGGCCAGGTGCTAGAAGCACACTGGCTCTGGGCTGCAGGCCTCACTGGCCATGCTGCCACCGCTGGCACTCACTTGGCTAGCACAGTGCCAGCCCAGGGCCGTGGGCCTCAAGACCGTCATCCTGACCCAAACACAGGAGTGGAACTTACCCACATGGCTGCTGGATGCAGCGAAAAACCAGACAGCCGCAGAGAACACAGAGCCGCAGAGAACATAGAGTGACACCTCAGGGAAGCCGGTCAATCTCGCACAAGAGAAATGTTTCCAGATAAATAAAGCTGTTCTTATCAAGTGCCAAAATATTTTAAAATTTCAACCATATTTCACAGAAACCACTTGCAAACTTGGGACTTCCCTAAGTCTCATTAAACAAAGTAACTTCCTTCGGGAGGCTGGGGACTGCCCTGAGGTGGGGTAGGGTTGGGGGCCCTGAATGAGGCCACCACCCTGATCTTCCTCCCGGCACTGGCCTCCCCAGGCACAGCGTGGTGGGGCCCGCCGCGGCCACTCGCAGTCTCGCTCCACTCTGCCCCCGCAGCACGGCCTCGCCCAGGATGCACCTGCTCCTCCTCGCCCGCACCTCTGCTCAGGCTGCCCCGCTTCCTGGGGCCCTCCTACTCCGCCTGCAAGGCGCGCTACACGTCTCCCTCTCTACAGAGCCTCTGCTAGCACTTCCAACTCTCGGGCAGAGCAAGAAGCCCTCGACTAGACCCCAGCACTCAAGGCTGGGATGACGGCTCTCCATCTCTGCAGGTGGCAGGGCCCAGACACTGCCACAGGCCCGTGTGACTGGCCTGGGTCCAGACCCCTGCCACAGCACCAAGGGATTCACCCAACACAGCAGTGCCCGGTTGGCCAAGACCCAGACCGTGACAGTGAGACTGAAGCGGCCTTAGGTTAGCATGTCGCAGAACGTTAAGGCAGCAGGTGTCACCGTGGCCCGGTGTTGCCTGCCCACTGTTCAGACAAGGGACCTGGGGCACAGCAAGGACCAGCTATCTGTCTTCCTTTCCACAGCTCCGTCTCCACTGCTCTGATGAAAGGAGCCACAAAACGAGGGAAATGACATGGTTTGAGGTATCAGGAGGCTCTGCTTTCCTGGGTCTTTAAGCAAACAATAAAAGTTAGTCCACTCTTATTATGCCGGCAGTGGACAAAGGGAGTAACACAGCCTGTGAGGAAGTGTGGGAAAGAGCCTCAGAGCAGAGCCTGAAGACGGGACACAGAGTCCGATGTGAGGAGAAACGAAACCCTAAGCAGGTCCAGGGTGGCACTGCGGGAACTCTGAGGAGCCTGGCTTGTGATGGGTACTCAGTGATGGAAGAGGGTTTCCTTTAGGTGAACAAACAGCCAGGAATTGTCACCTCCTCCAAGAAGCCCTCCTGGCCTGGATCTCCAGAGCACTTCATGTTTCCAGGTCCTCGGTACCCACTGCACCCCTGCCACACAGTGAGTGTGGTCAAAGTGAAGAAGGTGGCAGCAGCCACCACAGGACCAGAATGAACTCACCATATCCCTCCCCAGTCTGGATAGACCCCATCTCTCCTGGTCTCCCTGCCGGGCCCACCCAGGGGAGCTGGAGTGCTTGTCCTGCAGTCCAGGGGAGAGGCCTGTGGCGAACAGGCCTGTGGCTTCTGAAGGCAGCTACTTGGGTTATGTGTCTCTTGCCAAGCAGAAGGGAAATGGCCATTTGCTGTCTTCCTGCAGGACTCAAGGGGCTCGACACCTTCAGGAAGAGATCTAGCTAAGCTGCTGCCTCCATCAGTAAAGGGCTCTGCCCTGATCGCCCCCCAAGTCACACTGCTCATCACTCTTCCCATCCGTGTGCCCTGCCAGCCCCAGTAGACAATCATAGGTGCCTCACTTCAGCCCTCCTACTCAGCCTTCCTTTCCCTGGCAGGGGCCCACAGTGAGATTCTCAGGGCGGGAGGAGTCTGATCCACAGGCACGTGCTGAGTGGCTCTGCCCCCTCTGCGAGACAGCTCTGGGCCAGTGCAGGTGGAGCGCCTGAGCCCTGTCCCTGTGCCCGCCCTCCGTGCCCCAGATGGAGCCCGAGCGCCCCCCTCCTCCACCCCAGATTGAATGGGCAGGCATAAGGCAGCAGGCCCAGCAGACGGCCCAGCCCTCTGTGTGACCTTGGGCAAGTCACTGCACTTCCCAGGCCTCAGTTTCTTCAGCCTCAAGAGGGGGGCGGTGCCACCTTCCTTGCAGGATTGGCGTGAGGCTTGGCACGGACGCCCACAGCTGCCTAGCCAGGCAGAGCACACGGCAGCCCTCAGAGCCTGCAGGCCCCAGCCTGCTCCACTGTGGCCCAGCGCCTTACACCGGAGTTAACGCACAAGAGGAGCCGACATGTGCGGAGTGAATAGCGCCCTTCCAGCCACAAGCTGCGTCCCATAGCGGGGACTGCGTCCCAAGGTGGGGACTTGCATGGCTTGGCCATCTGTTGGTGTCAAATCCCAGCTCCCCACATACTGGTATGTGGTCTTGAATCTTGAGTAAGTGGCTTGGTCTTTCTGAGCCTGCTTTCCCACACCCCTGCCTCTCCTCACCCCTCAAGCCTGGGAGCTGTCCCACTCTCATCGCCGGGCCTTCTCCCCGCGTGCAGACCCGGGCCAGGCACTTGCAACCCTCACAACTCACCATTTCACAGACACACTAAGACTCAGGCAGGCTGAGTGACTTATCTTAGGCCACGCAGCTAGTGCCTGGCTGACCAGGGATTTGGCTCCCAAACCATGAAGCTGCCCACGAAGCTAGGCCCTGTGCCGGGCCCTTCTTCCCCATGCTCGGTGCTTACTGGGCGCAGGTGCAGCGCTAAATGCCTTATGTGTGTTACCTCATTCAAGCCTTACAATGACAAAGGCTTACATTCAAGCCTTTCATCCAGAAAAGGAAACTGAGGCTCAGAAAGGTGAAGGAATTTCTTTGAGGACAAAGAGCCCTTAAGTGACAGCTCGATTCCATTTGCCTTCAAGGTCCAGCTCCAAGACACCCCTGCAGGAGACAGTCTCCCCTCCCGGCTGATATGCAAATAACAAAAGCAACCCACACCTGCCCCCAAGGGCTGTGGAGTCAGACCCTTGGCTCTGTCCCCTTGTTGGCTGTGTGGCCTTGGGCATCACCTCTTTGAACCTCAGTTTCCTACCGTATAAAATGAATAATCATATGTGAGATATCCGGTGCTGGGCCCTCGGTGTGTGCCCTGCCCACACTCGGCCTGCTCCCAGGGCCCCGCTGATACACCCCCATGCCCTCTTCTCTGCTGTCCTTCTAGGTGTGCCTTCCTGGGGACAGCAGGAGGAGAGCAACAGCAGTCAGTCCCCAGGAAGGACTTAGGCTTCTGCCAGCTCTCCTGAGACCACCCCGGAAACCCAGGGGGAGCCGCAGGGGAGGAGGTCCTTGCCATTTCCCCATCTCTCTCCCAGCCACCTGCACCTCTCTCCACCTGGGCGGAACCAACACTCAGAGGGCCCCTTGCTATGAGCCCCAGCGGGGAGCCTGGGACGGCGAAGAATTAAGCTCTGCAGCCTCCAAGCCCCACTCCACCCCCATACGAGAAGAGCTCCAAGGCAGTGCACATATGTTCTAACGGACAAACAACGGAGGGCTGCTCACTGTCACTTCCTTCTGGGGTCCTTCCCAGATGCCCCCAGGGTAAAGCGCATCCCCATTCTCTCTCGTCCAGTCCCTTTAAAGCCCCTCTCACAGTCTGTAGTTATCTGGCTTATCACTTGTTTGCCATCTGTCACTTCCACTAGAATGAAGCTATGTGACTTTGCTCCTTAGTCATGGTGGCCCTGGCATCCAGATGGTCCCCGGGCTACAGTAGGTGCTCAGTAATGTCTGCTGGACGAATGAACCAGATTCGTTTTTGTTCAAGGACAACCAGAAGGCTGGGCAGGTCCCCTTCTCTCTCCTCATTCTCACCCTTGTCTCATTCATCCCGAGCCAATGCCTCACATCCTTGCCCCTTGTTGTGTCACAGAGAGATCCTATAAGGCTGAAAAAAACACTGTTTCTCATTTCCAGTGTGCTAGGAGAGCTCAGTATTTAAAGGAACATGTTAGCTAAAGATTTTATCGAAAGGAAGCATCCCTTTGGCAAAACGGATGGCTGTGCCTGGCAGACTTGGGTGTCCTCCCTAGCAGCTGTGCTGATACTGAGGCCCATCTGCATATTAAAGCAGGCGGAGAAACTAAGGAAATACAGAAAACAAATATAGAGAAAACGCTGCAAGAACTTGCCCTGTAGAACACCTGGACCTCACTGGCTCCAGCGCTGTGGAGGGCTGGGTCTGCATGCTGGGTCGCTGAGAGAGCAGCAGCTTGTTTATTCTTTTTTTTTTTTTTTTTTTTTTTTTGAGACAGAGTCTCACTTTGTTGTCCAGGCTAGAGTGAGTGCCGTGGCGTCAGCCTAGCTCACAGCAACCTCAAACTCCTGGGCTCGAGTGATCCTTCTGCCTCAGCCTCCCAAGTAGCTGGGACTACAGGCATGCGCCACCATGCCCGGCTAATTTTTTATATATATATCAGTTGGCCAATTAATTTCTTTCTATTTATAGTAGAGACGGGGTCTCGCTCTTGCTCAGGCTGGTTTTGAACTCCTGACCTTGAGCAATCCGCCCGCCTCGGCCTCCCAAGAGCTAGGATTACAGGCGTGAGCCACAGCGCCCGGCCGTTGTTTATTCTTAAGTAGTGAGTTCACACCAAAGAACAGCTACCAAGGGAGCGCGGGCCTCTGCTGTAATGAACAGATGCGTTCATTTATAATAAGTGCTGGGGTCGCCAGTTTTGCAAATGGATGCCATTAAGTGCTCCCAAAACAATAGCTTCTCTTAAGTGGGTTAAACATTCCTCTCTGCAATCTTCTTTATGTTATTGATTTAAATAACACCTTCTTTTGTCCCAGTGGGAGGAAGACTTCAACCAACTGAAGTCTGAGTCTAGTTAGCTTGACCCAGCCCTGCTGATTTGGCATTAATGATGGCAGGGCTGTGTGCCACGTGAGTCGGTATTGGGATGAGCCAGTGATGGAGAAGGTGTGGTTCCCAAATGTGAGCAATGACTGCCCCGACGGCGTCACCACCCATGTGTCAGGGCTGCACACATGGGCCCTGCCCTCGGGAAGCTTGGCTGAGTAAGGGAGAGGAGGCCACTCACAATTGGTGCCAGCCCTGTCTCTACCCAAGTCATGTGATCCTGACAACAATTCTACAAGGTGGGGCTTGTTTTCCAGTTTATCACAGAGAGCCTGAAGCCCCAAGAAGGTAAGAAATTTGCCCTAAGTTGGGATTAGAGCCCAGCAGGCTGACACTTAGCCTGTGCTCTTTGCATCCTGACAGTAATTCTCAGTGTGGTCCTAGGAATAGCAGGAGCAGCAACTGCCTCAGCTGGGAGTCACTAAAAATGCCAATTCTCACCCTCCAGATGATTCTGACACCTGCCGCAGTTTGAGGATCACTGCACTACAGCAAGCCACTAAAGCCACTGAATGCAGTAAGAGGAGCGACCTGGCAGAGAGGCAGGGCCAACTGTTATTAATACCTGGTGGAGCAGCCATTCCAGGATGGCTTCCTGGAGGAGGTGATGCCTGTCTTGGGATTTGTGGCATGAATGGGAATTCAGTGGGTGGCCGAGCATGAGAGGTGCACGCTGGGTATAGGGAATGGCATGGGCAAAGGCTTGGTGAGCTTGGGAAAACATGATCATAGTTCTGCATCTCTGTGGGGCATGACGTATGGGGAGGGGTGAGAATGGGGCAGGAGCTTCCGCTCATGGGAACGTGTGGAGGGGTGGAAGTGGCACATGGCAGCCGTGTACAAATTACTTGGCACTCTTTGTTCTTTTGAAGAAATTTTACACCTGCTCCATAAATGATAAGCAGCCTCACTGAGCCTAAATTGAATTTTCCCATGAAAATAAGTCAACAGAAACAAACACTGTGGTAAACTCCTCTTTAGATCCTGTTATCAGCAGAAGCCCTGCGCTCCAGGCTCTAGACTAGCATGTACAGAAAGCCCATGTGACAGAAGGCCACCGATAAAACAGAAGAAGCATGCTTTTATATCCTGATAGGGACTTCGATGCCAGAAATATTGCTAAATGGAAAAAGTTAAGCTGAAGAATGCTGTATTTGGGTTAAAAAAAGGGGGGGGAGAGGGAATACACACACACACACACACACACACACACACACACACACACACACACTGGTAGAAGGTATCTCTGGACAGTGGCCATCTCTGGGGAGGGGCATGGGGATGGGGGAGAGAGTGACTCTGCTCATCAAGTTTACATCTTTTACATCTTTAACTGCAGAACCATGTGACTATATCACTCCCTATATAATAAAAAATATAACTTTTGGGGTGATACATTTTTAGGGTGTCAGCAGCCGGTGCTTTTGTCTGGATGTCATCAGACGGGCTGGAAAGCACTGCAAGGAGAATCGCGCTCCCCTGGTTCCACGGGACGTGTGCACCACCAAGTTCACGCTCGCCTGTGGCCTGGGTCTCACACTGCCTGAAACCCTGCTTGGTGGGTAACAGGGATCTGGGAATCCACTTTGTGCAAGCATGAAATGACTTCATGGCCACCAAGGTGGGGAGGGCTGCCTGGTGCCAGGCAGATCAGGGGGAGACCTCCACGTGCTGTCCCCCTCTTCCTGGGAAGAAGACTTGGCTGCTGCCCCACTGTGTGCCTCCTAAGTTGTGCAGAGGAGAGGGGTTCAGATCGCCAGGGAGCACCTCCTGCACGAACATTACCTCAGGCAACCTTCCCAGCATCCATAAGGTAACTGAGGCAGAGAGAGGTTAAATGACTTGCCTCAAGGCAGAGCTGGGAATCCAACCTGTGGGCCTACACACTGGTGAAAATTTCTAGGAGCCTTGGAGCCAAGTTGGCCTTTGGCCAGGGAGAGAACATGGCCCCACCAACTAAAACAGTCCAACCCTGAGACCCA
This sequence comes from Microcebus murinus, assembly GCF_040939455.1. NCBI lineage: Eukaryota > Metazoa > Chordata > Mammalia > Primates > Cheirogaleidae > Microcebus > Microcebus murinus. The sequence continues at coordinate 40,364,863 of NC_134124.1, forward strand.
GACCAGACCACTCCAGGCTCCTGGAGTCACACCACAAGGAGCACCCCTTATGCAACAAACAATCCACAATTTTGGCTTCTTAAGCAATTTCCATAAATGACTGTAATTTATGTGTTAATAGCAAAGATATCAAGGTTTGGAATCCCCTGTAGTGCTGGGAACACAATTTGTAATTATGAGCACACAACAATTTGTTCAACATGCCAGCTATGTCCACAGTAATTACTACCCTGGTTAAGGATAATTCTACATTTAACGCACCACTGTGCACGTGGACGGAAGGTCAGGTAAGGCGCTGGGCCACAGTGGAGCAGGCCGGGGCCTGCAGGCTCTGAGGGCTGCCGTGTGCCCTGCCTGGCTAGGCAGCTGTGGGCGTCCGTGCCAAGCCTCACACCAATCCTGCAAGGAAGGTGGCACCGCCCCCCTCTTGAGGCTGAAGAAACTGAGGCCTGGGAAGTGCAGTGACTTGCCCAAGGTCACACAGAGGGCTGGGCCGTCTGCTGGGCCTGCTGCCTTATGCCTGCCCATTCAATCTGGGGTGGAGGAGGGGGGCGCTCGGGCTCCATCTGGGGCACGGAGGGCGGGCACAGGGACAGGGCTCAGGCGCTCCACCTGCACTGGCCCAGAGCTGTCTCGCAGAGGGGGCAGAGCCACTCAGCACGTGCCTGTGGATCAGACTCCTCCCGCCCCGAGCAATTTACGGCTTCCTTGTGCCACTCACCAGGGACAGCCCGAGGCAGCAGAGGCACAGAGAGGCTAATCCCCCTGCCTGACATCACACAGCTGGTGAGGGGCGAAGCTGAATAGGGACCCCAGGCAGTCTGGCTCCAGAGGGGTCCATGAACGCCTGTGAGTTTCTGGGCTATGTTCTGGCCTCATGGACAAGGCTGCTTTGGGAGAGTGCCAACATGTATTGAAAACAGAGATGAGTGATGGGGACGTGACAGCAAGCCCTGCTGGTGTTTGGGTCCGGGAGCCCAGTCATACCCGTCTTCTCCACGCTTCAGTGAAAAGAGCCAAGCAATTCCCCTTTCTCTAAGTAGTTTTCAGGTGGGTTTCTGTCCGTTGCGACCAAAGTGTCCTGAGAAATGCAAAATGGAAGCTCACTTCACCAGATGGATGAAAAAACAAGGCCCCATGGCAGCCACTCTGGGGGCGGCACCCGGGGTGAGGCCATGTGGGGCCACACTTAGGAAGAGAGTGTTCTAGAGCCAGCCAGACCTGGGTTTGAATCCTGGCTCTGCCACTTCCTCACTGTGTAGCCTTGGACAAATCACAGAACCTCTCTGAACCTCAAAGTCCTTCCCTACAGACGAGGATAATTAGAGCGTCTGCCTCATGGGCCAAGTGGGGGAGCTGCCGTGTCAGACGGCGCACATGGCATTGCCGCAGCTGTGTTTCAAGGTGGGGACAGGCACATTATGTGCGCTTGCTTACGCACACAGGAGCTGTCGGGATGACGCACAGGGAGCTGCTAGCACGTGATGCCTCTGGGGAGGAGAAGGCCACCAAGAGACCCCACCTTTCCCTTCACTGCCACGTAGGAAACGGGGGAACCTTTCACCACGTACCCTCTTGCATGTTCTGAATTGTAAACCATGTAATAAACATTACGTTAGAAATACAAACAAAGCGAGGACAAAACATCACTATTCTCTGTGGTTAAAGAACTATCATGTGAGCGCTATTATCAGATTGGCTGTGGCTGCCTCCACACACCGTGCAACGCCAGCTGCCAGGAGAACCAGAAGAGCTCGCAGTGCAGGGCCCGCCTCCCACCATCTGTCCCCTCGGCGGCAACTCACTTGAGACTGGAGTCCACCATGGGCTAGAGGCCAGTGAGGTCACGTTTCAGACCAGCCGTGTCCTTGGCCCCATTTGCACCCTGAGCACCTGCCTTCTGGCATCCCAGTGTCCCCGCTGCCTGTTCCGCAGATGGGGACACTGAGACTGCAGGTCATCGCTGCAACCGGAGGTTCCAGACCGCTCTGCGCCACAGGAGGCTGTTTGACCTGGGCTTCTTGTGCAAGTGGGTGCTCTGCCGCTCTGGGCACACACGCCCGCCTGGCCACCGGGAACCGGCCCTGAGTCATGAGTCACAGCTGTGCCCTGCTAGCAGGCACTGTTCTGCCACAGTCCCCACCATTCCCGTTTTCTCTCCATGTTGAAACCTGCACTGAGTTGCCCTTTAGCATTTGCCAAACGCTCCTTTTTTTTTTTTTTTTCCAAATATAAGCCAATGATTCTCAAACTTTTTGATATCAGGCTCCCTTTACACTTACAAGCACCATTCCATTAGCCAACATGTTATATAGCCTCTAGAAAATTCCACCGTACACTTGTGAAAGAATGAGGGTGAAAAGGCAAACAACAGCTTTTTGCTGTTGTTATTAAAATGGTTTGAACCCACAACTCCCTGGACCATGCTTGGAGACACACTGCTGTCGAAGAAAAGCATGTTCTTGGCCCCAACTGACCCTAACCCCTGCTCTAGAAAGGGAGAGAGGAGTGTGCTCTGGGTCCCACAGGCAGAACTGACTAGGGGTCCCCTGTGTAGTCTTGTCCCCTGAGGCTCAGCCCCTGCCTGGGCGCCATGGTTTGCAGCCCCAGGTAGCGGCAGGCAGGAGCTGCCCGCCTGTGGGCAGGGGCTGTTGTCAGTCCAGTCCGGGCACTCGAGCAACAGCAACAAAACAGCAGCAGCCCCATTCCTGCGTGCCCGCCACGTACCGGGCACCCTAGGAAACAGGCTTGCTGAGAAGTAACCAGTCTAAATGTTCCCAGCTAGCAAGACCGTGCTGAGGGCAGGCCGGGTCCCCTCAGTTCTGCGGCTGCAGAGGGAGGCCCTGACCATGCGAGCGCTGCCTGCCCGCCCGCCCAGGTGCTGTGGAGGGGCAGTGAGGAGCGCCAACACGGGCGTAGGCTCCTTGCGGGCCTCACGCACATCAGCTGCAGGCGCCGGCTTTACGGTCAGCATTTCGCCCGTTCAGCCTGCAAAGCCTGGATCTGAACCTGGGTGCTCCCAAGACCCCATCCCCGGGAAGAGTGGCTTCACCCAACCGTCCCCGGGTAGGGCTTGGCAAATTTAGATCGGATTAAAAAGGCAGCTCAGGGCACAGCTGGCGGAGGGCCCTCAAGGGGGATGAAAGACAGGGTGGTGACAGCTGCAGCGGCGCCGGCTTAGAGCAGGGGAGGCGTGGCCCAGCCCTGGTCTGACCAGAGCCGCCCCCAACCCTGCCCCTCACCGGGCTGGGGTTCGCCCGTCCAGCCCACCCGCCAGCGCTGCGGGCTGGCGCCACCTGTCAGCCTGCTGGAGAACTGCAGCCTGGCCTCCCAGCCCGAGCCAGAGCGGCAGGACCTGGCCATGCCCCACATCCAGGCAGCCAGGAGGCGGCAGCTGAGCCAGCCTCGGGACCCCACTGCCCCGACTCCACCTTCATGCCTCGGGGCCTGCAGGGAAGCCTGGGGTGAGACCCCCACACGGAGCGTCGCCGTTCCGGGAGCATTTCCCTTTCCCTCACTGGACAGCTCCGGCAGGACGGGCCAGGCCGTCAGATACCCCTTGGATCCCAGCCCAGCCCAGGACCGGGCCCACACCAGTGGGTGCTCGAGAAGTATTTGTGGATGAAATGAATTATGTGAGTCCCTGTCCCCAAATCCACATGACTTGCTTCACAAATACAGCATCCACTCAAGGGGCAGGCACAGAGGCAGGCATCTGTCATGCTGGGAACCTGGGGCAGGGAGAGACAGTAACACACGACCAAACGGTGGCTCTGCAGAGGTGTCCCGGCCAGGGCCAGACGGCCAGAAGAGGCTCGAGCTGCGATGTGCAGCCAGGTCCGCCCTGCGCCAAGCCGCTCTGCAGCCAAGGCCAGGCTGGTTCCCTCTGGGATTCGCCGGGCTGGGTCTAACTCGAGCTGCTCACACTGGGAGAGTGTCTGGAGTCTCTTTCCCTTGGTTCCCTGTGGAGTCCCTGGAGGGAGACTGTGGAAAATGGAGCACGGGAAAACCACAGGTATATGAGGGCATGCCCAGGCACTCTCTTTCTAGTGAACGTGCGCAGGGCTGGTTCCAACGTCTGCAGGCAGGGCCTCTGCATGTGAATTTGTAAAAGGCGCCCTCTTCCAGTGGACAAAGCCCCTCAGGCCCACGGCTCGGAAGAGCTCGGCCCTTCGCCAGCTGTCCCTGTGCAGTGCACAGCCTAACATCTGCACACCGGGATGCTTGGAGCTCTTGCCTAACATCTGCACACCGGGATGCTTGGAGCTCTTGCCTAACATCTGCACACTGGGATGCTTGGAGCTCTGCCTCCCTGGGTCAACGGTGGATCCTGCTCTTCTTTTTAGGGGGCAGGAAGTCCTTCTGGTAAGGCCTAAGAGTCGTGCATAGAGGATCTGTGGTAACATGTAGCCACCTGCTGCCTTCCTTTCTCAGACCCTGGGTAAAGATAAAGCCCCACCCCACAGCCCTCTGGGAGATTTACATGGACAGAGATAAGTTGCATATAGGTCTAGAAGTCACAAGACCCAGAGAGAAAATGCTAGCCAGACTTAGCGCCAACTTTAGCTGCCTCACAGTACACCAGGAAAGCCTTTAAAGCAGTTACATTTTCAAGCAACTAGATGTGTCAGGCAGCTAGCACCCTAGCCTCACATCACAGGCGTTAGCCCGGGGGGCTGGGTAAGGTGTGACTCGCTTGGGTCTTCAAGGGCACAGACCCTTGACCATCTCACTGAGGTCGCCACATGCCCTAGGCTCCTGCACTGAGTCAGGAGCTGCAGAGGGCCAGGGGCCCCAGACTCCACCCTCGCTAAAGCCCCAGATCTGCTGGGGGATGGGGGAGCTGGTCTCTAACTTCGGTCTTCACTGGTCACAGAGGGACCGTTCTTTGCTGCTCAACAATCCTCCTGTTTGCACAGTGCCAGGCTGTGGCTTTCCTCAAGTCCTGCTGACGAGGACAATCCTGTGCCAGCGTCCGCAAATGTGTGTGCCTTCTGGAGGGAGGTGGCAGCTCGGGTTCCCCAGCCCAGAGCGGTGGACACAAAGGGCCAGAGGGAGGGCAGCACGGGGTGGAGCCCGCTGCCGTAGGTCCAGAGTGGGGAGTGATAAATGCATGTATGTAGCCTGAATGTTTCCCACCAGATACCCCAAAAATGCTTCTCTAGCAGGCCTCTGGGGAGAGGGAGGGGACATATGTAGTCTTTTATACTTGTATACTCTTTCATAAATGTTGAACATTTTTAGCATGGGTCTGTATTTCCTAAGCAAATGTTAAATTCATAGACGTAAACACATAAATAAAAGGTCAAGGAAGAGGCCGGGCGTGGTGGCTCACGCTTGTAATCCTAGCACTCTGGGAGGCCGAGGCGGGCGGATTGCTCAAGGTCAGGAGTTCAAAACCAGCCTGAGCGAGACCCCGTCTCTACTATAAAAATAGAAAGAAATTAATTGGCCATCTAATATATATATATATATAAATAAAAAAATTAGCCGGGCATGGTGGCTCGTGCCTGTAGTCCCAGCAACTCGGGAGGCTGAGGCAGTAGGATGCTTAAGCCCAGGAGTTTGAGGTTGCTGTGAGCTAGGCTGACGCCACGGCACTCACTCTAGCCTAGGCAAGAAAGCGAGACTCTGTCTCAAAAAAAAAAAAAAAAAAAAGGTCCAGGAAGAAAGGAAGCAAACAGGAGCTCAGAATTTCAGAAGATGAAGGGACCGCAGATATTGGCCTTGCCTGTAAACACAAAGCTAAGGTTTACTGAGCGCTTGTGGGCAGCCGGGCCACATTTTGAAGTCCTTTCTTCAGCATCTCATGTCAGCCTCAGAGAGACGTGATATGGAAGCTGCCATTATTGTCATCTTCTACAGTACCAACAAGGAAACAGAGCAAGGTCACAGCAGGCCAGACCCTGAGCCCAAGTCACACCCAGTGCCCCGGGCTGGCTGCATGCTGCAGGAGGGCTGTGTGTGGCGGTACCTCAGGCTGAGCTGGGACCAGAGGCTCTGGCTCTTGTCCCTTGCCCTGACTTTCCCCAGGGGCTGGTGCTCTCTGGAGCTGCAAGCAGCAACAGCTAGTAGGGAATGCACCTCAACAGACAGCCGAGGGCAGTCCCAGGTGGCCAGGAGCAGAGCCCGCAGCTTCCTACACCATGGCCAGACCCTGGGCAAGCTACAGCCCCTGAGCCTCAGCTTCCTCATCTCAAAATGGGTGACTCTTTCCTACCTTGAAGGCAGGAGTAAAGCTGACCCAGGGTGAGGTGCCTGGCACACAGAAGGTGTGAGTCCACACCCATTCCCTTCTCCACTTCCCTGCTGGGTGAATCCAGGAGCTGGAAGGCTGGTCCTCAGCTGGCGGGGTCCCGTCAGGGCAGGCGCTGGCACTGCCTGTGGAAAGGCGCCGAGGTCTGGGGGGCAGACTAGAGGCTGGCAGCAACCCCACAACCAGTGGGCAGACCGCAGGCACTGAAGACGTGCAGTCCCTTGGGAGACAGGTGGGCAGGGTGCCTATGAGCACGTGTGAGCGCACATGAGCTCCCAGGGGCCAGAGCCCCCGCAGGTGCTGGCTGTAGGCTCTGGCCCCTGTGGCACTTTCTAGCTCTCGGCTGCCCCAACAGACCCACACAGAGAGGGCCTAGCAGGGGACATTTTATTTTCTAGATAAAGGTACCCAGAGCTAGGCCAGGGGCCATCCCACCCTTCCCTTACCTTGGTCCAGCGCCCTGGGTGGGGGCCTCCTGCCGCAAAAAGCCACAGCCCGGCTGGCCTCTTGGGCCTCTTCTGCTGCCCACAGGATGAGTCCTGCCCTCCCCCCGCCTGTGCAGGGGCCAGTGCGGGTCATAAACCCTGAGTCCCTGCTTAATCCGACAGAGCCCGAGTCAGTGCTGGCCAGACACGTGACAGCCATAGCCCCACAGACCTGTTTGGCAGGAGCAGAGCTGGCTTGCATGGGGGTGGGGAGGGCTGTCCGCCCCGCCCTCTGGGCCGCCTCTGATCACCCACTCCTGCAGGGTCCTCCAGGCCACTGCCTGCAGCCTTGGCTCCTGCCTGTCCTGCCCTAAAGGCTCCGATACCTGCTGGGGGCAGTGAAGATGGGGAAGGAAGGCTCTCCCCAAATGGGGCTGGGCTACCTGGGTAGGGGTGTGCTGCGGTGCATGTGTGTGCACGTGCGTGTATATGAGGGGTGAGAGAGAGAGATGGGACCTCACTTCCCACCATAGATGGAAATCAATGGGAGGTGGATCGAGGACCCGCATGACGAAAGGCGAATGCGGGAGAGTCTTCGCAACTACAGTGTGGGAATGAATTTCTTAAAACACACAAAATGTTAATAGTAAAGTAAAAGATAGACTACTTAAATTAAGAAGTCTATCCCCAGGACTCCTTAAACGGTGAAAAAGGCAAACCACAGAATGGGAGATGTTTACAACACGCATAACCGCTGGAGGATTAGAATCTAGAACACGCCAGGAATCCTCCCATCAGTAAGAGAATAAAAAGCCAGCCCAGGACCAGCAAGAGGCCTGAACAGGCCCTTCACCAAGGAGGAAATCTGAATGGCCAGCAGGCAAATAACAAAGCCCAGCCTTATCTGTCATCAGGGAAATGCAGATTAACCACAGAGAGATGACACAGAAGTGGGATCTAAGGGGAAAACAGAACCAAAACCACAGCGAGAAACCATTACACACCCACCAGGTGAGTAAAAACTACAAAGACTGACAGCGTCCAGTGCCCGCAGTGGGAGGGCAGGGCCACAAGCGTGGCCCTGTTCTGTGGGGGCAGCTGTGCGCACGCTACACACGGAGGCATATTCCCGGGGCAGCTCGCCCGTGTGCGCTGGGACGCGGGACCGCCAGCGGCTCCGCACTGGAAGCGGCGCGGCCGCCCGCAGCAGACTGGGCCAAGCGCCCGGCCCGTGGGCACCGTGGAAGCCCAGCCACTACGAGAACAAACTACAGCTGCCATTAGCACAGACGAACCTCACAGCCGCACGTGGAGCAGAAGACACCAGACCCAACCAACATCGGCAGCCTGAGTCTATTCATAGACAGCTCAAAAATATGAACAGTAAAATTACATTGTGGGGTTGTTCCACAGGTGGCGTGACAGGAAGAGCAACCAGGACATGTCACCAAAGTCAGGGTGGCGAGAGTCCCCAAGGAGGAGACTGGGTGGGAGGCGTGCTGGCAAGGTTCGGCTTCTGGACCCGAGTAGTGGTCACAGGCATGCTCTTCTTATTTTTCCTTAAGCTTCGCACCCATGTTCTTTCCGCCTTTCTCTGTGATAGGTTATGTCACATTGACCACAGAAAGGTACGTGTGGTAGGGGCGGGGACAGGCATGGGCCCAAGCTGTGACTGCACAGCCACTAGGTAGTGGTATCTGAGCTGGAAGGGCTGATCCTGCTCTCTCGTTTCACAGACAAGACCTGAGGATCAGAGACAGGAAGGAACCTGCCCAAAGTTACACAGCAAGTTAGAAGCCAGCAGGGCCAAAACTGTAACTTACATCTTGTAGAGCCCAAACCAGGGCTCTCCTTTCTTCTTCTATTGCAAATCACATTGAACACCAACTGCAGCAGACTAGCTATTTTTAGCATTTAGTACTCTGAAACTCTTTTCTTCGTTTGCCTACTGGCATTCTCTGAAATTCTTTTCTCCGTGTGCTTATTTACATATTGTGGTTCTTCTGCCACTAGAATAAATGCTCCTGAAGGGCAGGGCTTCATCTCTAACGCTCTAGGGGTAGCCCCAGCACCAAAACCCAAAACCGGTCTCATAGCAGGTGCTCCGTAAATATTTGTGGAATGAGTAAATGAATGGAGTAGACATTTCTATTTGGACTTTGAGGCCCTAGAAATCTTTGGTGGTTTCTGTGATATCCCCAATGGAGAAAATGAAAAATAACTTTATGCCATTGACACACTTTCACAGAATTATCTTCCTAACTGATAGTAATAACCTTAGAAGTAGATGATAGTAATAACCTTAGAAGTTATTACTATCATCACTCCATTTTAAAGAGAAAACTGAGGCCCACAGAGGTCTAGTGAGTTATCTAAAGTCGCACATGAAGCTAGGAAGCTGAGAGCTGGCATTTGAACCCAGCCAGCTGCCGGAGTGCCCCCATGACCACTGAAATGGAGGCGCAGAGAGCCAGCGCCCTGTCAGTGCCTCTGCGGTCCCCAGGGCCGGGTGGCCTGCCCCTGAGCTTATCAGCCCCTCTTGTCCCCACCTACCCACAACCCTTTTGGGTGTCAGTTACGACTTCCGAAGTGCTTTCTGGTCTCTTCCAAACTCACAGGCCCCGGTGAGAAAGCCTAGGTAGAGGTCAGGTCCGTCACAAGGATGGGCAAGCTCTGGCGCAGGCACATGCACAAAGTGGCACGAAGGCCTGCTCCCTGACCTCCAGGCCTCCCTGTTAGCATGGCAGTGACCCAGCTGCTGCTTACAGATTAGCCATGAGACACTCAATTTCCTTCCTGGTTTTAGAACAAACCCTCAGGCCACTAGGATAAGCCCCAAACCTGGTCCTAGTTCAGCATCTGGCCCAGCTGAATAATGAAGTGTTCCCAAAATACCCCTAGGCGCTTGGCTTCCTCAAAACACCTTGGCACTTAGCATTTGTTGCATACCTGTATTACCATCCTGATAGCTTTCCACCAAGCCCTCAGAAATCTAAAAAATAAAAAACAAATCATTGGCTCTGGGAGTCTTGCTGCTAAAATGGCCCTCCAGGGCGTCTAAACTAACTGAAATCCAGGAATCCTCTGCATAGCCTCACTTCCTTCTAAGGCAGCTTCTTGTTTAGATTCAGCTCATTGAGCACAACAGAAACTTCAATTAGCCCCTGGCACTAGGGACAAGGTGGTGGCTCAGCCACCATTCTGCCCTCAGGGAGTTTACAGTCTGGAGGAAGAGACTGCGTAATCGTAATCGCAAGGGACAAGACGAGCCTGGACTGGGGTACCTTGTACAGAAGCAGCACCTAAGGCCCATGCTGTGTGTACAGGGGTCACCGGTTCCCGCTGCGAACTTTCTAGCCCCGTCACTCGTGGCAGGCAGGGATTTATGTGGGTCAGTCTAGATTCTATGTGCAGTGGAGTCCGAGCGCCCCTCCCAGAGGAATGCCTCCCCAAGGGTGTCTGGGCACACGCTGGCAAGCTGCTGGGGCTCTAGGGCAACCAGCAACTCTGAAAGGACTATCGACTGGGGCGGGAGGTGCAGCATTCTGCATGGTTTCTGCTGGCTTGTGGGGCTGACGTCATTGTTTTAACATTTAGCTTCGAGAACTATCTACAAGTTAATGGATGGGTTTGTGGTGGTGCAGATGAAATGGGATAATATATGTGAGAGCCCCTGTGATCAGGTCTGGCATGGAGTAGATGCCTTAAAAAGTATTTGCTGGGTTTGAACTGAAATCTTGCTGGATTAGAAAGCTGCATACACAGTTCTTCAAAGAGTCACGGAAAACTTGGCTGCCTGCTTCCTACCTTCCCAAGCTGGCACTTGCTATGGCAGCCCCACTCAACACCCTCTGGGGGGGGGGGGTCCTGGAAGACTGATGTCTCACCAGGGTCTAAAGGCAGTCCCTACCTGTGCCCCTGCACATCGCTGTCCTGTGCAGGAATAATGGCATCCCTGAGTGGGAGGCACAAGAGACAAAGCAGACTCCGCAGAGGAGGTGCCACGGATGAGAGGGATGAAAGGGGGTTGCAAGTTAAGAGGCGTGAGGTGTGTCTTCCTACAGGAGCCAAGACAGGGCAAGGCAGGGCCCAGTGGGAAGGCACGGGCACCATAAAACGCTGCTCCCAGAAGCGTGTTTGTGTGGTGTCACACAGTGGCAATAAATGCTGGGTCTGAGCTATGGAGGTCTGTGGGACCCAGCCCACACAGACCTCACCAACGCGATGGGCCTTCCCCCAGCCTCTTGCGTGCAAGAAACACCTCTGGATAAGAATGAGCAGCCCCACTCCCGCCCGCTAATTATGAGGAACAGGCCAGATTCGCAGCCTCCCTGATCAGCAGGAATGCAGCCCAGCTTGCACACTCCAGTGACGGGGAGCTTACTACAAGAACAAAGGGGGCCTGTGTTCTTCCTGGCTAGGGATGCTTAGGTGCTTACGTCGACCCCACACCAGTAGTTAAAACAGCGTGCAGGAAAGCCAAGGACACAAAGCGTACCAGTCCTTCCGGCTTGGCCTTGTACTCCCCTCTGGACAATGGGAAAGGGGCATGACTAAAAGCAAAGGTGTCGTGGGGATGGCAGGCACAGGGTGCACAGGGCAAGCAGGGTGGTCAGAGCAGCGGCTGGAAGGGCAGGCTGCCATGGCCCTTTAAGCAGCCTTGAGAGAGAGCAGCAACTCTAGTCATGAGACCCAAGATCACTTAATGTTTGCAACCTGTGCAGGAGCCCTGTCCCTCCACTGCAGGGACCTCTGGGAGGGGGAGGTGTGTGGCACCGAGTCCTCAGCATTCCCCAGGAAGCAGTTCCCTAAAGGTGACTGGGTTGTTGGAGAGCTGGGGACAGGGTCCCTCAGCCCTGAATATGCTGTGTGACCTTGGACATGTCCCTGCCTCTCTCTGGCCTCAGTTTCTCCACCTCTAACACAGGGGGTTGGGGTCATGATGCTTCCTCCAGCACTGCTGCCCAATGGCTGGGCTGTGGGCATTGTGGCACCCTGAAGTTGCCTCTCAGTTTGTCTTTTTCTGCCTTCGGGGGTAGGGGGTCTAGGCTGTTTCTCTTCTCTCCTTTCAAACCCAGATTCTGGGCTCTGATTGCACATGGGTTCAGAGGCCTGGCCAGCTTGCCAATCCAGGTGAACAACTGGGCATAATTCTGGGGGCCAGGGAGGGTGGCCACAAAGCCAGCCCTGTATCTCCTTAATTCAGAATTGCTCAGAGGGGCTGCACAGGCCAGTGTGCCCACTCTGGCAGAGACTGACCACAGAATGGCGCAGTGGCTCGTTACAGCCGGGATCCTGCTCTTGGTCTAGAACAAGTCCCCCAGCACCACCACCAAATTACTGAGCATGCTCAGAGCCAAACAAACAAAGCTGACCAGGCAGAGCAGGCTGCTGTCCTTGTGAGACTCATCTCCTGGACAGGGCCGGGGGAGGGGACAACCATTGTCATCTTTCTGCTCCCTTTGCTCCAGGAACAGATCAGTTGTGACAGTCAAGAGCTTAGCAATTTAAAGTGGCAGTTGCCTGGGAGAAACATGTGAGAGTTTTTCCCCAGGACTGTTGGGGGTGGGGGGAAAGCCTTAGCTCACCTCTGAGCCTTGCCTGTTACAGGGCAAGAGGACCCAGTTACTGGGGCGAGGGGTTTCCCAAACTCTAAGCTCCTGACTCAGCAGGGTGCCATCCTCAGGCTGGCAAGTGGGCTAGGTTTCCTGCAATAGCCCCCCCCCCCAATACCCCTGCTGCCTCCTGCCTCATATGGGTCTGGTCCAGAGGTCACCATGGCTGCTCCAGCCCCCAAAGCACTGCCACCTAAACTGAATCCCCTGGGGGTTTGACCGGGAGGGGAGAACCAGATTCTGGCGGTGTGGTAGGAGGGTCTGCCCAAGGTCACGCGGGGTGGGGGGGCAGGGGCAGGGCCAGATTCCATCAGGCCCCTCCAGCCAAGCCAAGCTTCTCATCCCCCTTCCTAAGGCACCTCTATTTGGCTCTCAGCGAATTCCTGAGATGCCTCAACCTCCCGCTTGCCCGCGGGGGCAGGCTGTGGCCCCTGGGCGCGGCGGCGGGATTTCTCCGCGGGGAGGCAGGAGCGGGGTTTGGAGTGGGGTGGGGGAGAAGGAAGGGTTTGCAGGGAGGTGGGGAGGGGTGGCGCCCGGCTTCCTGGATCCACATTCTCCCACTTCGGGCTGGCAGTCAACTGCATTGACGCGGAGATGGAGATGGAGCACCCCCCTCAAGATCCAGCCTTTAGCGTTCACAAGGGCTCCGGATAAGCCGTCCGCATAGCTGCGGAGGCTCGGTCTCCAGCGTCCTCACCGCTCCAGTCCCAGAGAGCGACAGCCCAGCCCAGAAAGACTGGCGTTAGCGCCCCTCCCCGGCCCTCTGGGCCACCTGTGTAGCCCTGGCCCCACTCCCGTGAGCCTGGTGCCCGCTGATCCCCCAATCCCACAACCCTGCGCCCGTGCCATGTCCGCAACTGCGGCCTCGAACCTCCTCCCGAGCCCCGCTCCGCGAAGCCTGCGGTGATCCCCGCACGCCCCCGGTTCCTGAAAACTGCCCGGGTGTCCACGTAACGCGGGCCCGGGCACGGCTCGGTCCCCAGCCTTCCCGCGGAGCGGATTCCCGCGCCGCAGCCCCCACCGACCCCCGCCCCGGCCCGGGCCCGCACCGCACCGCACCGCACCGCACCAGCCGCCGCGCGCGTCCCCCGCCGGCCCGCCTCCTACCTCGCGGGTCCGCCCGCAGCCGCCGAGCGCGCGCCGTCCCCGTGGCGGGCGCGGCCCCAGCGCGGAGGGCCGGCCGGGCGCGGGGGCCGGGGGCGCGCGGGAGCCAGAGCCCGAGCCCCAGCGCCCCCGCCCGGGCCCCTCCGCGCCCGGCCCCGCTGCCAGCCCCGCCGCCCGCGCGCCGTGACCTTGGAGGGGGCCTCTCGGAGCGCGGCCTCAGTTTCCCCCCAGAAAGGTGTGCGCGCGCGCGCGCGTCGGAGGCGGGCAGGACGGGGCCGCCCCGCCGCCGACGTCACGGGCCTGGGCGAGCCGAGGGCTCGGGCCGGCGGGGCGGCTGCGAGAGGCCAGGCGCGGAGCGCGGGACACCGGCCGCACTTCCCTCGGCCTCCGCCCGCCTCCGGGTGGACGCCGGCAGGTGAGAGCGCGGAGCCCAGCGCGACGGCCCGCCCGCCCGCGGCACGCCCCGCCCCCCGCCCGCGGCACGCCCCGCCCCCCGCCCGCGGCACGCCCCGCCCCCCGCCCGCGGCACCCCCCGCCCGCCCGTGGCGGACGCGCACTGGGCGCGGGGCGCGGGCGGCCCGGGGCAGCGCCGAGGCGCGAGCGAGACGCCGGCCGGCGCGGGGAGCCCGAGCCCGCCGCGGCCGCGCCCCCTGCCGCCCGGGAGCGGCGACACAGGCCGGGGGCGGCGGCGGCCGCGGTCCAGCCCGACGATCCGGACAGTGATGTCATGGTCAGGAGACTGGGCTCTGGCGGCCGGGCCACGACGGGCTGTGTGACCTTGGGCAGCGCGCTTCCCCTCTCTGGGCTTCCGGGAGAGGGGGAGGGAGCCCGATTTTTAGCTCTGACATCCATGACCCTGCCCATCGTAGCCAGCGGGGAGTGGGCAGGGGTCCAGGAGGGAACAGACAGATCAGAAGCGAGAGGTGGGAACCTTGTTTAGCACTTTACAAGTATTTTATTCACTTGAGGTAGAAACTATTATGCCAATTTTACAGACAAGAACACTGAGGCACAGAGATAGCAAGTCACTTGCCCACATTCACACAGCTGCTAAGTAGTGAACTGGGATTTGAACTCGGGCTTGTGAGGCTGCAGAGAGTGCCTGACTGCCTCACTCTCCACGCTTGTGGCAATTATTGAGCACCTAAGGTGTCCCTAGAATACACAAGGCACTGGTAACAGCCAAATAAAGATTGGTCCAGCTCCTGGCAGGTCTCCCCTGCCCCGTGGCTCATATTGGTGCTCACAGAACACTGGACAGCAGTTACCCAGGGGATGGGCTCATGGGGCAAGGGGTGAGTCCCCTGTCCTGAACCCTGTGGTCCATTCTTCCTTGTTGTTGGAGGTTTTGTTTTTAAGACCTATGAATTAACATAATTTTAAAAGTATGATTTAAAAGGACACTTAGGGGAAGATAAGATGCTTGTAGTTTTAATAATTAAAGAGCGGTCCTGGAGAAGCCATATCCTTTGGCTGTCAGTGCCAGGAGTGAGTCACCTGGCCGGCTGGAAGGCAGGTGAGGGAAGTGAGGACCGCAAAGGGCTTAGCATCTGTTGGACCTGAGCAGGCCCGGTGCTTCTCCGGCCTCATGTGAACTCACCCGCGAGCGGGGCTGATGATAACGAGCCCCCACAGGCTGCGGCCAGGGTCAACCGTGAGAATGCGAGGAAAAGCTGTACAAACATTTCATTCCCAGAGCCGTGAAGGAAAATGTTGATATATTTAACTATATAAAAATTAAAGCTATATAAATGGAATAAAAATACCATAACAAAAATACCATAAACAAAATACCATAAACAAATACCATAAACAAAGTAAAAGAAATGGTAAACTGAAAAAAAAGTCTGCAGTACACATGACAGAAGTTAATTGAGGAAAATGAGATGAAAGTTAATTTCCCTAATACATGAAGAGCCCTTTCAAATTGATAGGAAAAAGATAACTAACCCATTAGAAAAAAGAGCCAAGGATATGAACAAGCAGTCCATGGAAAGATATTCAATCTCACTTGTAATTAGATGCATATTAAAGAAATACAGATCAAAGCACAACATGCTTGTCATTTTAATCTACCAAGTTGGCAAAAATGAACAAGTTTGATGATACTTTTGCTGCTGAAGGAGGGAATAAACGAGTGCTCCCAAAACTGCCGCTGGGTGAGGTGCCAGACGTGCGAGCTCCAGGAAGGGAGACGTGTGACGCGGCGAGACCACGCCCGCATGCTCACAGGAGGGCGCGGGACCATGGGCACGGCGCCGGGGCGAGCACAGGAAAGAAACGCCTTCCTGGCCGGCGACACACCCATTCACTAGGACTCTGTCCGCGATGGACGGACCTCCAGGACGTATTTCCAGTGAGAAATTCAAGGGACAGAAGACTGTGTATATTCTGATATCTTTGTGTGAATTTTAAAAGTTTCTGCATACATGTGTGTTGGAATTTGCTATTTTTTTCCCCAAAGGATACACATATACCAAAACAAACAGTTACTGATGGCTACATTTTGGGAGGACTGAGGGGTGTGTGAAATGGATATGTGAGAAGCTTTTACTTTTCATTTTATGCTTTTCTGTATTAATTGATTTTTAAAAGGTTAACAGGGGTTATGTGGGCACAAGCTCATGGGCCAATCAAATGTTCTTCTTTACATGTAAAGACATGTAAGGTCTTTAAATACAAAGGTATTTTAAAATGAAGTACAGTTACATATCACTTAACAATGGGCACACATTCTGAGAAATGTGTCTTTAGGCGATTTTGTCATTGACTTAGCATCGCATAGTGCACTTCCACAAACCTGGACGGCACTGCCTGCCACACGCCTGGCTCCGCTGCACACCCAGCACGCATAGCACACTGCTGTGCTGGATGTCGCAGGCCATGGTAACACGGCAGTGTGTACTTGCATCTGTACACATAGCTAAACTAGAAAAGGGACAGTAAAAATATATTATAATTTTACAGGACCACCATTGTATATGTGGTCTGTCATTGAATGAAATGTCATAATGCACAGGATTGTAAATGTTTTTAATGTGAGTAAAAATTATTGAAGCATTATCCCCTTAAGTCCACCAATGAGGGACTTGCAAAACAGATTATAATCACAATTCCTTCATATGATGGAAGCCTTTGCAGCTATCAAGAAGAACATGGGCCGGGCGCGGTGGCTCACGCCTGTAATCCTAGCACTCTGGGAGGCCAAGGCTGGTGGATCGCTCGAGGTCAGGAGTTCAAAACCAGCCTGAGCAAGAGCTAGACCCCGTCTCTACTATAAATAGAAAGAAATTAATTGGCCAACTAATATATATAGAAAAAATTAGCCGGGCATGGTGGTGCGTGCCTGTAGTCCCAGCTACTCGGGAGGCTGAGGCAGGAAGATTGCTTGAGCCCAGGAGTTTGAGGTTGCTGTGAGCTAGGCTGACGCCACGGCACTCACTCTAGCCTGGACAACAAAGCGTGGCTGATATGGACTGATAAGGAACAATCTCCAAGACATTTTGTAAGTGTAAAAAAAGCAAGGTTCATTGCAGTACAGGTTGTAGAGTGTGTTACTTTTTACGTAAAAAAGAGGAAGCATAGAACATATGCTGGCACCTGCATATACTATCTCTGAGAAGGATGCTCAAGAAAGCAGTACACCAGTACCCTGAGGAAGGGCATGGAGAATTGGGAGACTGACTGGCTTTTCACTGAAATGTTCCGTTTAAATATTTTTTGCACTATATGCATGCATTACTGTTTGTAAAATATTATGTTTAAAAAATAATAATTTCTGAACCTGGATGGGGAGTCAAAAGGCTTGATTTCTAGGCCGGCTCTGACACTAGCTTGGGATGACTCCCTGTGTGGCCTCAGGGAGGAAGGTGTCCCTTCTGAGCCTCAAGGTCCCTCTACCAAGAAGCACAAGATAAGACAAGTGGCAAGACTCCTTATAGCTCTGAAGTCCCAGCTCTAGAAACTGCGATGGCTGCGGGACAGGGAGGGGCTCCTGGTCCTTGCGCTTGTGGGAGCAGAACAGAGGGTGAGCTGCCTGGTGTGACTTCTGAGATCCCTCCCAGCTAGCCAACGTGCTGATCCTTTTTCCTTCTCCCACTCCCAGAGCCCTGCCTGGAAACTCTTGGTTCATATTTCCTCTCTAGGTTGCCCCTGGCAATGGTCCTGCCAGTCTGGGTTGGAGGTCAGTCCTGTGGAGCAGGGACAGATGACACAGCACTGGGCACCCACATGGGGCTGAGATGTCTATGGCGGCAAAGTCTCATGTTGGGAAACAAAACCACTCATTCCACCCAGAGATCAGCCTTGGCCTCAATCCCACCCCTCCCCCCTTCACAGCTGCCAGCAGAGCAGGAAGTGTATCAGGAAGCTCTACACCCCCACTGCCTCTTCAGTTCACTCTTGGTCATCACCCAGAACCTTTTGTGGCTCCCTACTGCCCCATAAACCAAGTAGGCATTCTTCAGGTAGACATTCAAAGTTTTGCATTTTCTAGCCTCAATCTAACCTGCTGATTTTCTCTCTGTCCATTATTGTTCCTTATTCAAAGCAATTAAAAAAAATACAGATTCAGTTACATCCCTTCCCTGCTCAAAACTCTTCTATAGCTCCCTATGAGCTAAAGAATAAAGTCCAAGCTCCCCAGCCCACATTCAGAACTAGCCTCTGTCTCCCTGCCCAGCCCCTTCTTCAGCTGCCTCTCCCGAAATCAAGCGAAACTTAATGGCTTTCGAGCACACTGAACTATTTCATGCCACTGTGTATTTGCACAAACTATTTCTTTGGTTCCCTCCATGCATTAATATAAAGAGTTCTTCTACATCAATAAGAAAAAAACAGAAACAATTAAAAAAAAAGTCCAATTGATTTAGCTAGGTAGTTCAGAGAAAAAGACATACAAATAGCCTATAAACATACAAAAAGATGCACAACCTCACACTTACAAATCATAATGATGTCATTTTAATTCATCGAATAGACAAAAATTCCTAGAATGTTCATGTCTCTTTACCTATTAGCTTAAGTCAAAACTCATCCAGCTCCTCTAGACATCATCGTCTTGGCTCCCACGTGCCCTGTGCATCCTAAGACAGTGCTTAACAGAGCCAGGCACAGAACAGAGATTCTATAAATGGTAGCTATTAATGAAAACAACAATGGCCACACTGTTCTATGACCACCAGCTAACGCGTCTGCTCACCTGGCCAGGCCTCTGAGCGCAGGGGGGAGTCTGACTCATCGCTGCACTGCCAGGACCAGCACGGGGCCTTCTAGAGCTGTGCCCTGTAAACAGACAGGCAGTGGGGACAGGGCAGGTGCCTGGGGCAGAGGGAGGCTGGAGCCAGGAGCCCGCCTTCAGAGGCTGCCCTGCCGGGGAGAGTAGGCGCAAGAGAGGGGAGAGTAGGGGGAGGAGGGCCACAGGTGGGCACAGCCCCAGGATTGCGATATATACAACTTCCACTAATTGGTGCCCACTCCCTGTCAAGCAGGCACTGTGCTGGACACTTCACCCACACTCTTGCTATTCCCTGAAATTCTGTGAGATGGGTGGTGCCTCTTCCTCTTACAGGTGAGAAAACAGAGACTCAGCGAGGGTCCGTGACTTTCCTAAGTGGGCTCCTATCACTACCCCATGCTACCTTTGTGCGGACTTGTAGGCACCTGCAGATGCATGACTTGGGCATTTCACTTTCCCTGTCTAGGTCTCTACTTTCCCATCTAAGAAATAGCTCTGTATGAAGGATTTCTCAAACTTAAGAACTGATGGACCCCTAAGAATATGGTTTATGAGGTTGATCAGGACCAACTTTAAGAAACACTGCATACAATGTTAAACGCTGCTGGACTGGAGGACCCTGTCATGACCACATGGCAATAAACGCCATAGAAAAGGCAGCCCTGGAATTAGGCAGCAGAGCTCAGTTTATAGAGTCATCCAGATGGCCTGGATTATGCTTTTGTTAAAATGCAGGAGGGTTTTTGTCTCCATGAAAATAATGTCTAAACATTTATTATCTTGGCCTTAGCTACAGAGGTAAAAATAAATAATAAATAAATAAATAATAAAGGCTGGGCCTGGTGGCTCACACCTGTAATCCTAGCACTCTGGGAGGCTGAGGTGGGCAGATCCTTTGAGCTCAGGAGTTCGAGACCAAAAATAGAAAGAAATTAGCTGGACAACTAAAAATATAGAGAAAAAATTAGCCGGGCATGGTGGCGCACATCTGTAGTCCCAGCTACTTGGGAGGCTGAGGCAGGAGGATTGCTTGAGTCCAGGAGTTTGAGGTTGCTGTGAGCTAGGCTGACACTATGGCACTCTAGCTTGGGCAACAGAGCGAGACTCTGTTTCAAAAATAAATAAATCAATAAAATAAATAATAAAAATTTATTATCAAATTACTTTTTTATTTTTATTTATTTAATTTTTCATCAAATTACTTTTGACAAAGGTGCCATGCCAATTCATTGGAAAGGATAGTTTCTCCAACGCATAGTGCTGAAACAACTGGCTATTCACATGCAAAAGGATCCATTTGGACCCATACTTTCCACCATACACAAAAATTAACTCCATATGATCAAAGATCTAAATGGAAGACTTAAAATTCTAAAACTCTTAGACAAAATCATAGGTATAAATTTTAGTGACCTTGGGTTAGTGCTTCAGAAGACACCATTAAGAAAGTGAAAAGATAAAGCACATGCTGGGAGAAAATACCTACAAACCACAAAATTGATACAAGGGACTTGTATTTAGAGTACAAAAAGAACTCTTATGACTTAATAATAACAATAAGGCAACACAATTCAAAAATGGGCAAAAGGTTCAAATAGACATTTCACCAAAGGAGATATAGGCATGGCCAATAAGCACAGGAAAAGATGTTCCCTCAGGGAAATGCAAATCAAAACTACAATGAGATACCACTTCCCACCCACTAGGATGGCTAGAATCAAAAAGACAAACAGTAAGAGATGTTAGAGAGGATGTGGAGAAATTGGAAACCTCATACGCTTCTGGTAGAAATGTAAAAAGATGCAGCCACTTTGGAAAACAGTTTGGCTGTTTCTTAAAAAGTTTAACATAGAGTTACTATGTGACCCGTCAATTCCATTCCTAGGTATCCACTCAAGAGAAATGAAAACATATGTCCATATAAAATCTTGTATGCAAATATCCATAGCAGTATTACTTATTTATTTTTATTTTTATTATTTTTTTGAGACAGAGTCTCGCTTTGTTGCCCAGGCTAGAGTGAGTGCCGTGGTGTCAGCCTCACTCACAGCAACCTCAATCTCCTGGGCTCAAGCAATCCTCCTGCCTCAGCCTCCCGACTAGCTGGGACTACAGGTATGCACCACGATGCCCGGCTAATTTTTTCTATATATATCAGTTGACCAATTAATTTCTTTCTATTTATAGTAGAGACGGGTCTTGCTCTTGCTCAGGCTGGTTTCGAACTCCTGACTTTGAGTGATCCACCCGCCTCGGCCTCCCAGAGTGCTAGGATTACAGGCATGAGCTACCACGCCCGGCCTCACAGCAGTATTATTTATAATAGCCAAAAAGTGGAAATGACCCAAATGTCCATCAACTATGGAATGAATAAACTAAATATAGTATAGCCACACACTGGAATATTATTCAGCAACACAAAGGAAAGAAGTACTGACACATTCTACAACGTGGATGAATCTTGAAACCTCATGCTAAGTGGAAGAGCCACACGCAAAGGACACAAGGCATGTGATTCCAAATGGACATGAAACGGCCAGGCGTGACTACAGAGACAAAAACGCGGTTGTTGTGGGTTTGGGATGAGCCATGGCAGTGACTGAGGATGGATGAAAGGTTTCTTTTCAGGGAGATGAACGTGATTTAACCAAAATTGCATGGTGGGGCGCGGTGGCTCTCGCCTGTAATCCTAGCACTCTGGGAGGCCGAAGTGGGAGGATTGCTTGGGCTTGGGGATTCAAGACCAGCCTCTCTGTCTCTACTAAAAATAGAAAACTTAGCTGGGTTCAGTGGCACATGCCTGTAGACCCAGCTACTCAGGAGGCTGAGGCAGGAGGATTGCTTGAGCCCAGGAGTCTGAGACTGTGGTGAGCTATGATGACACCACTGCACTCTAGCCCAGATGACAGAGTCTTAAAAAAACACAAACAAACAAACAATAAAAAATAAAATTGTGGTGATGGTCACACAACTCTGTAAATACAATAATAACATTGAATTATACACTTAAAATGAGTGAATTTTATGGCACATAAATTATACCTCAATAAAGCTCTGTGAAAATGATGCTGACTAAATGCGACCTAAGACCCTAGATTGGGAGGCAAATCTGACATAAAGGACATCATTGGGACAATTGGCAAATTGTGACTGTCAGCCGTACTTCAGACCCTAGCCTCATGTCAATAATAAATTCCCTGAACTTGACCATTGGACCACGGTTACATAAGGGAATGTCCTTGTTCTTAGGAAATATACACTGAAGTGTTATTTAGGGGTAAAAGTCATCACGTTGCACGTTTGCAGTGACCTCTCAAATAGTTCTGAGGGGAAAAAAATGTTTTTAAGAGAGAGCAAAATTTGGTGAAACGTTACTAATGCTGAATTTGGGTGAAAGGTTTATGGGAGAAATTTGTTTTGTATTATTCTTGCAACTCTACTTTAAGATCAAAATTATTTCAAAATAACTTACAACTCTTCCCTACTTGTTCCCAAATAAAAAAAAAAAAAACAAAATAACTTACAACTCTTAAAGAGTCCACACATTAAAAAATTATTATTTGGAATTTGAATAAATCCATGGTCTCCAAAAGGAGAAAAGGCTGTGAACGGAGCTCCCAGAGGGGTGCTCCAGCTCCTCGAAATGTCTGCTGCACCCCAAAGAGAAGACACGGCCAGAGGCCGCAGGGCGGGTGGGGACACGTGTCTGTGTGCTCCGCAACTTGTATTCATTCATTCATCCATTCGCTTACTCACCCAGCACATATTTACCGAGTGTGGGCTCCGGCTCCGCATGGGACCCAGAGACACACAAACGCTCGCCCTTCTGGTACTGCGCGATTCACCTGGGGCGGGGCAGGTGCTGCGAGGGGAAGTAGATGTCGCCACCCCTAAGCTGTGCCCAGGCCTCAGCCTCCCACCTGCCCTGGGGGACAGGGATTTATGTCTGAATCACCTCTGCCCTCCCTGGATTTCGTGGAAGTCACACGCAGTCCCTACACAGCAAAGAGGGTCGCAGCTTTTGAGCAGCTGGGGCCCACAGGTGTAGCGAGGCCCTGAGCAGGGAGAGGGCCTCCATGCCAGGCCACCGTCCATCAGCAAAGCTCAGAACAGATTCAGCAAGAGCGGGCAGGAGGGAGGGTAGCTGGGGCCATGTGCGCGGGGCGGCAGGGATGGAAGGAAGCCCTGGCAAGTGGGAACCTCACTCACCTCCCACCACAGAACACAGCCTCGGCTGCAGTGCTGGCCACATGGACATCCCGCTAGGGAGCCCCGCCCCCGCCTCCAAGCCTGGGACTCCCGCAGCCGCTCAGAGACTCCAACTCCTGGCAGTCTCGGGGCTTCCCAAGCTGGGAGCCCCTGATTTATTTTAGGGGATCTTGCACCCAATATGCACACCCAACACTGCTGGTAGACCAAACAAATACTATGTTTCACACATGAATATCTTTCAAAACAAAATAGACGCTGCTTCAATGAATAACATTCACAGACTTCCAAGTCATCTAAAAGTGGATTCCTGGTGCCTTTCTGTCATCCTGCAGTTTTCAGTCTTGGACACTGAGCCCGTGAGTGGGGTACATGCATGGGAGGGAGGGGGTCCCACAATTTCTGATGATAAAAAGGCATCCTCCCTTTACTGGAAAAGCCTGGGGTGCAAATGGAGCCCCATTTGTACTTTGGCCTGGGAGTGCTGGGACGGGAGGGCGGCTGCAGCCCAGCGCTCCCAGCTCAGCAGGCTCTGGAAGATGAGGAGCCTGGGCCTGGCTGCCCTGAGGGCGGGGTGAGGCCAAGTCACCTTGAGTCCTGAGCAGCCAGCACCTGCCTGGGTGACAGTGAAGGCAACAGGCAGGAGGCAGCTGGACAAGGGGCTGACACTCAGAGCTGAGCTTGCTGGGAGGGCTTCCCTCTTAGCTCTCTGTGTGGCCACCAAGCACTCGGGCTGTGGCTATGGCGATGGGGAACTGAGTTTTTCATTTATTTAGTTTTAATTAGTTAAAATGTAAATAGTCACCTGCGGCTAGTGGCTACTGTCCTGGGCAGCCCGGCTCCAGAGGCTCGGCAATGACGCAGGATGGGACGACTCAGGATGGGACGGCAATGACGCAGGTGAGCCGGCGGCGAGGGCCCCTCCACGCCAGCTGGGATTTATGGGTCGCCTCTGCACAGCAGAGGACGAGTGCCCCCGGGCCAGCCCGGGCACCTGCACGCCCCGGCAGATGCCACACCCCTACACAAGGCAGAGTCTACAGAACCAGGCACTCTGCCCGTGGAGGGCAATTGAAGGGCTCCTCAAGAGTACTTTCACAGAGTGATATTTGGCTTCGTACACAGTGACTTCAGAACTCCGTCCCTCACCCCAGCCTACGTGAGGGCCCAGCAAAACCCCGACGACGCGTGCGCTGGGACCGCAAAACACGACCGTGAATCCCTCCCTTCCTGGTACCCGTGGCCCTGAGGGGGGACTTGTCCCCTCCTCCCGCCCAGAGCTGGGGGCTATTTCTCTTCCCCTTGGCCACATGGCTCCCTTTGGCCAACAGAGTGTGGCAGAAGTGACAGTTGTGTCACTCCCAAGGCTGGGCCTCACTCTGGGCATGTGGCCCTCAGAACGTCATGTGCAGGAGCTACTACTGGGGCCACGCTGTGGGGAGCCGGGGACCCCAAGTGAGGGGCCTGGTCCACCACTGGGGGGGGACTTGGGGCAGCGGTGCCTGCAGACACGTGGGCGGGCGCTGTTATTTTAAGCCACCACATTCCTCGTGGCTTGTTCCACAGCAAGAGCTAACTGAAACACCGCTCTCACTTGCTCACGAGTTGGCTCAGGGGGCAGAACCAAGCCCCGAAGCACTTCCTGGGCAGGGGACAGGGGCAGGAGACTCTCCCTGGCTCCTAGGGGAGCCCTGCCTGTTTAGAACAGAGACCCAAGAGGACCCCGAAAGAGGGAGTCTTTGGGGGATGCCTGAGGTCTGCGCTGAGCAGGCCCCACTGGCGGCAGAGGCAGGCTGGATGCCCGCTGCGTGCAGGTGGCGGGGCAGCAGGTCCCGTCTCTCCTGGCCCATTTGCGGTATGAAATCTCAAAGCCCAATACCAGCTGGTAGATTAGGAAACAGACTCAGGAGTGGAAGACACTTGCCCAAAGTCACTTTGCCAGGCTTTGTCCTCCAGATCTTTTTGGCCCAACTGCAGGCAGTGGACATCGCTCTAATTCACAGCCATGTACAGGCAGCAGCTAACGGGTCTGCAAGGGAGCGTGGGGAGGGGTCACGTGTCTTCCTGCAGGCCCAGGGCCCCACACAGTGCGGATAGGGGACACGAGCCCCAGCAGGCGGGTTGGGAGCTGTCAGCAAAGGACTCCGCCTTCAGCCGGCAAGTGGCACCCCAGCACCCCAGCTGGGGCCACCTCCCGAAGCTGGCCCAGTGGCCATTTTGATCATGCAAACGACTGAGCAGTGAGGGCCAAGCTGCCACCTGGGAGGAGGGTGTGGGGAACATGGAAGCCTCGTCCCACCACCCGCCTACTCCAGTGGTCAGGCCTCCAGATCTCTAGGGAGAGCTCAGTTCTAGGTTCCGACTCCACTTCTGCCGCTTTCTGTCTGGCAAGGAACTTGGCTTGCCTCAGTTTCCCCATCTGCAAGATTCGATGGATATCCCTGCTTGACAGGGATTTTGTGAGAACTGAATGAGGTCATGGTTGGGTGGTCCTCACACGACATCAGAGCTCGACACACAGCGGCACTTGGAAGCAACCCGTGTTCTCACTGCAGCTGCTCCGTGGCCGCCTCCACCGCCCTCCCTCCTCAGTCTGCTCGGCTCTGGGTACCTGTGCCTGCAGGAGACCGAGTTCTTGGTTGTTGAAGTCTGGGGCTGCACCCCATGTCCCTCCCTGTCTTGGGCCCCACCTTTACCCCGCCCCTGTGGCCCGGACCCCCTGGCATGCTCGGCTCGCCACCCCAGCCCATCTTGGCCCCGGCCAAGCTCAGAGTCCCCATCCTGCAGGAGGGGGCTCACTGACTTCTCAAAGTCCTTCCAGCTCTTTCTACAGCTGCACCCTCTTTTTTCTGAGACAGAGTCTCGCTTTGTTGCCCAGGCTAGAGTGAGTGCAGTGGCGTCAGCCTAGCTCACAGCAACCTCAATCTCCTGGGCTCAAGCAGTCCTGCTGCCTCAGCCTCCCGAGTAGCAGGGACTACAGGCATGCGCCACCATGCCCAGCTAATTTTTTCTATATATATTAGTTGGCCAATTAATTTCTTTCTATTTATAGTAGAGACGGGTCTTGCTCTTGCTCAGGCTGGTTTTGAACTCCTGCCCTCAAGCAATCTGCCCGCCTCGGCCTCCCAGAGTGCTAGGATTACAGGTGTGAGCCACCGCGCCGGGCCAGCTGCACCCTCTTGGAAGCCAGATGAGAGAGCAGAGACACCACGCTTCTGTCACCCCACCCCAGAGAGCCCCAGGGAGGAGCAGCAACCTCCCTGGGCCCATGGGGTTGAGGCAGAGCCAGGACTGTGTCTCTTCCAGCATCTGTCCTTGAAGATGAAATGCGGTTACTTACGTAGTTCTTAGCAGTTCTGAAATTAAGGGCTGAACCCAGCTGTGTCTTCCGGCTATGCCCCTCCATGACCACCACCCTGTCACCCTCAGTCTGGGGTCCCAGGCCAAGCTGAACAGGTGGCTTGTGACTGCCAGGCTGCCAGACGCCTCCCCCTTCCCCACTGCAGCTCAGAGGGGCCTCGGCTGGTCCCTCGACAGCAAAAGTTTAAAGAATGAGGTGAGCATCCGCCAGAGACCCTAACCTCTCTGTCCTTTGAGCCCGAATCCCTGTGGGGCTGTCCACGCTGCTCCCTCTGCCCCAGGCCGGCTTCCCCTTTGCTGGCCATTCCTTCTTGTCCTCAGGCCCCTCCTCAGGGCAGCACTCGCTGACAGCCCCCACGCCACCCCCACAGCGTCCTGTTTCCTTGTCCTCGCCGCAGCGTCGGAAGCTGTCTTGCTCAGTCGTCTGCTTGCTCTTCTTGTCTGCCCCCAGCCCCCAAACGCCAGCTCCAGGAGGGCGTCTCAGACTGACCCTTGAGGTGCTGGCACACGGCGGGCACTCAGCGATGCCGCTCGCTGGGCGGACTGTGAGTAGGATAACTCACTCGATCCGGCCTCTGGGGCAGGGACGCGAGGGATGCCCCACCGCAAGACGTGCGGCCAATCCGTCCCACGGCCGGGCCTCCAGCTAATCCTCTCCGTGAGCCAGATCAGGCAGTGCAAGCCCAGAGAAGTGAAGTGACCTGCCCAAGGCCACACAGCTAGCCAGCACATGGCAGGGCTGGGTCTTGGGGCCCAGCTTTCTTAGCTGTATAGCCGTCCCCCTTCCAGGGCGTGATCTGAGGGTTCACCACGAGTGGGAAGGGCGCTTAGCAGCCTGGGAGGAGCCAGGCACTGGGCCAGGTTCGTTCTGAACGCTTTTTCATTTGCTCACTCTGTAAGGTAATTTTAGGTCCATTTTGCAGACGCCAAACCGAGAGGGCTGATGACTGGCCCTAGGTCATACACCGAGGCATCCCATCCCAGACTGGTATCAGACCACCAGCAGGCACGTGGTGCCTCACGGTGGTGGCAGTGAGGGCAAGTTATACTGTGCCCGAGCTGCCTTGATTTCCCCTTTGTGCCATGGGGGTGTGGGCAGCATGACCTCTGACATGGTGTGATGTCATCAGGGAGGTGGGACTGTGGCCAAGTGTCTGTGAGGTCTTAGGGCTGAAAAGGGAAGTGAGGAGCAGCTGTTTCCCCATCCTACCTGCTCCGCACCCTGGCCCCGGGCGGCCACCGCCCTTTGACCACTTCCCCTGAAACTGCCCCAGAAATGCCCCAGGGGCCCACAGCCCCGCTAACTCCAGCTTCCAGGCTCAGAGGCCCTATCCTTCTGTCCTGCCAAGACTGCCCCAAGACACTGCTAATCAGATAAAAAAGTTTACCTGCTTAAGGAAACAACAGAAGTTGAGCGGGCAGTGCGCTGAGCAGAGGGCGTTGTTGTGCCAGGGCCCAGTCCCTGAACAGCTTCCTCTCTGCCGGTGGCACCAGCCTCCCACCCGCCCTCCCCCTCTGCCTCTCCCCTGGCAGCCTGACTGCCACTGAGGCTCCCCAGGCATCCTCCTCAAACTTCTGTCTGATTATTGCAAGGCTGTGGAGTGACAGTTAAGAGCCTGGGCTTTGGGGTCAAGCAGATTTGGGATTGGAGGCTATTTGCTAACAGTGTGACCTTAAGCAATGACTATGTCTCCCTAAACCTTGGTTTTCTCATCTGCACAACAGGGATTGTAAGAAAGCCTACCTCATGGGGCTGACCAGAAGGGATGGTGCGTGCCAGGCTGCAGAGCCCGGCTGGCCAGCCAGCAGGGCTGATCGGACGGTGGCGGCCACACAGCCCGCCCAGCCTCCATTCCCACGTCTGACGAGACACCCAGTTTCCTTTCGGGAATCCCCTCCTCCACCATCAGCCCATACAGTTTGGGTCAGCTAACGCCAGGGCTGAACATAGCACCAAGCCTGGCCTACCAGAGTATTCTATCCCCCTTGCCCAAGTGACAGGTCTAGGCACGGACATAAGACCCAAGCTGACCAGCGAGAGTCTGTTCTGTTGGAACCATTTCTGCCAGGAGTATCAGCTGTTGAGACAGCTGTTGACCTGGAGCTGCTGGGGCCGCCATGGGTAGAGAAACTGTCTGGGAATGAAGTGCAGAAAGAAAGAAGAGAAAGAGAGGCAGGAGCCTGGAGATGCCGTTGGAGCCCTTAAATCCAACTGTATCTGAAGCCCTGTCTGTTTCAGAAATAGAAGGCGTTAAATTCAGCCTTTGCCTTAAGCTAGCCTGGGGTGCTTTTCCTTTTCCTTTTTCTTTTTAATCAACAAAAGGAATACTCATTAACACAACTCCCTGCTCGAGAGCCCTGACAGTTTCTCTAAGCCCACAGAGAATGGCCAGTGCTCTGGGCCCCACCTACTTACCTTTCTCGCCTGAACTCTGCTCCATCCCTCCCAGGCCCCAGACTGACCGGTTCCACCCAACCCCCACTCCCTGGCGCTTGGCCACTCCCTACTCACGCTCACACTGAGATGCCACCTCCTCTCAGAAACCTCCCCTAAGTACCCCCGCCTCTGGAGTGTCAATGGCATCTGCCCCTGGCTCCCCACCACCATGCTTGTATCCCTAGGGTAAAGTCCATTACTTTTTCTCTGTTTCCTCTGCAAAAGACTCAGACTGTAACATTTAAGAAATGAACATCCTGGATTCACTTGGGATTTGGCAAATTCAAAATTTGGTTTTAACTTTCCATATGCACTTCCTGAGCACACACAGGGCTGAACCACCCGGTGCCTGCCTGGGGGCTTAGAGGCTAGACCAAACAATTTCCCATTTGGCTCAAGTTCATGGTTGCAAAAATGACAATTTTTAAAATTTTACATTCAAACTGAGAACATCTGTTTCACTTGGGGATAACGATCGCTGACACAGCGCTGCCGTTGCTAGGTCGTGGCCCGTGGGCCTGCCCACGCATCACGCCCTTAAATCCGTACTCTGCGACAGCGGCTCGCTCCACTGAGCAGAACACTAAGGCTCAGAGAGGTAAAGGGAGCTGCCCTGGGGTCACAGAAGCCACCTGAGCACCGAGCGCTGACGCTGGAGGGCGCTGCCGTCCCCATGGGCTTATCCAGGCTGCCTGTGCACACCTGGGCCGCTGAGAAGCGGCTTCCGCATTCAGTGCCGAGGGCTCAGCCCGGAGCCAGCTTCCCCCGGTTGCTCCGAGCAGGTGACTGTCCACAGCCACTTCCGCATGGGGCCTTTGGCTTTACACTTGTCACCCGGACTCTGGCTGTGACACCCTGTTTTGTGGGCATTAGGTTTCAAATTTGCTGCATTTGCTTCCGCTGCCTCTGCGGGTATGCTCAGAGGCTGGGAAGGTGTTTCAACACACAGCTGTTTCGGGCACGGTGACTCCCCCACGCACCCCTGCTGGGTGGCACCCCAACTGCCTCCTGAGGGCAGAGCAGAGGCCACCGAGCCTGGCCAATGGGGGAGTCCCAAATTCTAAGTTCCTGGGGAAAATAGGTTTCATCGACTGACTTAGAAGGGTGGTCTGTCCCTGCACCTCATCAGAACCTCTGGTTCATTCCCTGTGAAGTGGCTGTTGGCCATTCTCTCTAAAGGCTGCCCTGTGGGCAGAATGAGGGAACATAGGGAGGGTGCCTGGCACACAGTAGGTGCTCGCTAAGTGCTCATTCTCCTTCTCCTTGCAGCTTTGCAGCCAGGGTACCTTTCCCTCACATGCAGGCTCAGTTGCCTCCATCCCTGCCAGGACCCAAGCACCCATCTTTGAGCTCAGCCAGGTCAGCCCTAGCACGTGCCAGTCCTGAGCCTGACCCCGGGGCTCCTGCCCCTCGGTTTTCACTTCCTAGGCCAATTCCCCCAGTGCCCTTAAAATCTCAGGTGCCACCTCCTCCAGGAAGCCTTTGGGGGATCCCTCCAAATAAGAACTCTGATGTTCCCCCTCTGGGTTCCCACAGGCCTCAGAGCTCACCCCCTCTGAGCCCTATGTGGTAATTTCCTCTTTTCTTGTCCCATGTCCCCCAGGGCACTGTGAACATCCGCAAGATGGAAACAGTGTATTGTCCATGCAGGCTGGCCCCTGCAGCTGGCCTATCACAGGGCAGTGAGGACCGAATTAAAGGAGAGGGCTAATGTTTTCTGCGCACTCGCTATACACCAGGCACAGAGCTAGGGACATCACGTGCAGAGGGCCTGCCTCAAAGTGAAGCCAGCAGGGAAGAAAGCAAAGGCGAAAGTTGAAAAGTCCAAATCCACAAATTGAACCCCTGGATCCAGCCATTCCTGAAGTTCATTACCCACTAGACTTTTCTGTTCTATAAGCCAATGAAGTGCCTTTTCTGCTTAAGCCTGCTTGATTTGGATTTTCAGTTACTTGAAACTAAAAGAGTTCTCAGCAGCAAACTGAAGCTCAGGGGCGCGACCTGACACAAGCAAGGCCACACAGCTACAAAAGCAGCAGAGCTGGGACTCACCGATGTCTGGCTCTTAACCTGCAGCCTGGCCGAACGCCAGCAACCCTCCCTGGCCTTGGAGTGCAGGCCCTGCTGACAGCCGCCTCGATGCTCCCACACGCTGGGCACGGCCCGGACACCCCCCTCTGTCGGCCACAGCTCTTCCCGGAAGCCATTAGAGTCACACCAGGCTGGATTTCTGGGCATTGGTTTGCTCAACTATCAAACGGGGCTAACGATCCCATCCTCACGGACTTGTGTGAAGGCCAAAGGACCCGACACGTAGCTGGCCACAAAGGACCCGACACGACACGTAGCTGGCCACAAAGGACCCGACACGTAGCTGGCCACAAAGGACTCAGTGAGTGGAGCCCCAGCGCGGCCTCTCCCACCCGCCCTCAGCTGCCTGAGGGCCTGCAGGTGTCTTCCGACAGGCGGTCTGTGTCTGCCAAAGTAGCTGCGCCCAGCCCCTGCCCGCCCTTGCTGCCCACCCTCCCTCCGCCTCGCTGCCTTCACAGGGCACATCTGTGTCCTGGTGTGACGGTTTCGTCGTGTGTTGACGCCCCCACACCCAGAAGGCAGGGACATTTAAAAATCTGGTTTGCTGATCACCTTTTGTTCTCAGAGACAACGCAGTGCTCGGGTGCACAGGAGGCGCCAATAAATGTTTGCTGAGTAATTGAATTAATGAACGAACGATGTGCATGAAACTCTGCATGGAGTCACAGAGTGCTTAAAGGCCCCTGATTCCACCTGGCCACTCACAGGTGAGGACATGAGGCCTCAGGAGGGAGACAGCTTGTCTGAGGTCCCCAGGATCTGAGGTCCCCAGAGGCACCTGTTCCGAACCCTGGCTGTCCTGGCTCTGGGTTACACTCACCCTTTCTGCCCCATCCTCAGGGTACCCTGAATCGGACTGGACTGAAATGGGCCTTGAACATGGGTGCTGGCGGACACCTGACCCAGCTCCCCAGCTCGCACCCTGGAGCCCAACAAAAGCAGTCCCTGAGACCCTAACCACGCCAGCTGGAGGCTGCCAAGGGAGGTTTTCGGAGCCCTGGGCTCTGAGCTGTGGCCCCTACGCCAGATTACCAGGGGTCCTCAGCCCGCAGCCCCTGCCCACCGGGTCCTCAGGGAGCTCTGTGGGTGGGCCACAGGGAGCTTCGCTGACCCAGACTCAGAGGGCAGCCTCTGCACTCTCGCTCCTGCAGCCCCAGCTCCGGGTGGCAGGACAATCAGCCTCCTCCTTAGGCCAGGAGTCCGACCGACCCCTGGCAGATGGAAAAACTGAGAGCCAGTGACAGGGCAGCAATGGAACATTCACCCCTGCCCCAGACAGAATACAGCACTGAGGGCTCAGAGTCACTGTGTGTTCAAGCCCCAGCACCTCAATGTATATGAGCTGTGTGACATTGGACAGACATCCTAACGCCTCTGGGCTTGGGTTTCCATGTTACCAATGGCAAAAGTCCTCCCTTGAGAGTTGAGAGGCTCCAACAGGGAAGCAGGACTTGGTGGGGACCTGGCTGGGGTATAGCTGACTCCAGGTCTCCCGGCTCACTAAAGGGGATTTCTCAGGGCACAGTGCCACCTGGGGACCATCCCCCAAGACCCTCCCAGCCCCAGGGATCCGCAGATCCTCAAAGTTCCCCCTGAAGCTTTAGAAAGAAGCTGAAGTTGTCAGTGGGTCAAGGGAGGCCTTGGGGGGGGGCACGCACTGGGCCCCGCTAGGTGGGCAGGAAGACTTGCTCGGGACAGAGACAGCACGTCCTTGGCACCAAGCTGACACCATGGCTGGGAGTCCCAGGCCCCAGGGCCTGGGGAAGCCTTCCGCTAGCTTGGCCTGTGATCCTCGGGGGAGGGCTGTGGCAGCGGGAAGGAAGCCGCACCGACTGCACTCGGGAGCCCTGGGTGCTGTGTGACCTCTGCAGGCCAATGCATCATGCTCTTAAATCCGTACTCTGCGACAGTGGCTCAATGCATTGGCCTGTGAAATGGGTGCTGTCAAGAGTCCCTTTCTCAGGGCGGTCGGGAGGGCCCCAGGCAAAGAAACAACACTCCAGCATTCTGGGGGCACCGAGAGGCCCCAGACCCCACCCTCAACAGGCCTGGGGCTGGTCTAATGCCCAGGGGAGCTAAAGAACTTCCCCTGCAGCTGTGGGGAACACCTGGGGCTCCTGGAACTGGGCGGGCCACGGCAGAAGAAACAGCTCCAAGAAGCAGGGAAAAGACCTTAACCTCGCAGGCTGCCCTGACCGTCGCCAGCCCTCGCAGCGCTGCGGGCTGCGCAGACCCTCCCTGGGCCAGGCAAGCGGAGCGGTACTCACAGTCAACCGGGAGGGCTGAGGTCCTCCTGGAGCCCCAGCGCCTGGCCTGCTTCTGCGGCCCCTGGGGACGAGCCTGGCCCTCCCCAGCAGGCCCTGACATCTGACTTCCTCTTGCTCAGTCGGCATCCAGGAAACCACGCCCCGGGGAGAGGGTGCCAGGCACCCTGGGGCCCCCGCCCGCCCTGCTGCCCTCCAGCTGGCCCCCAAGCCCTGCCAATGGGGCTCCCTCGAGGTTTGCCCAGTACAGGCAGCTTCGCTGGGCAGGCCCCAGTCCATAAATAATATAGCTGCCTCCCAGGCCAGTCTCTCGTGGCTGATTGGGTTTCGGGGCCACTCGAGTGTCGGCAGGGCCGCTTTGTTCAGAACGGGCCGGCAGGGCGGGCGGCGCTGTGCTCTCACTGAGGGCCCCTCTGGGCCGAAGGACAAAGGCAGCACGACAGGTGGCCCTGAAGAGAGGGTGCCCTACTTACTGTGAAAGCAGCTTGGGCCCAAGGGGGCCCGGGGTGGTGGGGGCAGGGCAGGGTGCCAGCCTCACCCCTTCATGGCCAGACAGGTCCTCCGAGGCCTCCGCGCTCAGCCCCCCCCCCCCAGGGTGGCACCGCAGCCTTCCCCCCACAGCGAGGCGGCCACCCCATTCCCGGGGCCTGCACAGCCCCCAGGAAGCCCTCTCCTCACCTGTGGTAGTGGCTGTGTGCCTGTCCGAGTTCCCGCCACCACCTGCCGTCTGTCTGGCTGTCCCCTCTGGGTCTCACCTAGACAGTGGCCACAGCCCTGACTGGCCCCGTGCCCAGCCCTGCCCCTCCCTGCGCACAGTCTCAGTTCCTCACAGCAGTCGGAGTGCTTGTTTTAGAACAGAAAGCACATCGTGCCATCATCCTGCTCCAAACCCTGCCCTGCCCCTCAGTGAGCGTGCAAGCCCTCCCTGGGATCTGGCCTTGCCAGCCCGTCCCAACCCTCCCCAGCCCTGTGCGGCCTCCTCCTCAGCGTTCAGATGCCCAGGCATGCTCCTGTCCCAGGGCCTTTGCACTGGCTGTCCCCTCGGCCTTGCAGTGCTTGCCCCAGGTCTTCATAAGCTCACTCCTTCCTGGCCCTCTGTCCCCCCACCCCACATAGCCACCAGTCTACTTCCCACCCCGAAGATCTGCCTGTCCTGGACGGTCCACACAAATGGAGCCGCAGTCCACGAACTTCTGCGACCTGCTGCTTCAGCTCAGCATGTGTTCAAGGTTTCCCCATGTCACAGCGTGGGTGGGAATTTCATTCCTCCTTCTTGCTGAACATTACTCCTGGCGCGGCAGGCCACTTCTGTGCCCGTCCGCCGCTGCTGGCCTCCGGGAGAGCGCTTGCTCGCCAGCCCCTCTGCCCAGCACCCCTCCCCGCTGCACCTGCTTGGCACTGGCCCTGTCTGAACTCGTCACCACCGTTTACGTCCATCACCGCTTCTCTCCCACCCAAACGTCCTGCTCCGTGAGGCCCAGCTGTCTCCTTGCTCGCCGCCGTGACCCGTGCCGTGCAGGCTGGCACGGTGGGCACTCAGCAAACCGCCTGCTGCCTGGCACGGCGGGGCTCTGCCCTAGCGCTGGGGCTGCTTATGCCCACCCGCCTCCGTGCCAGCTCCATGCTCTCTGGCGGCAAGTGCCGCCCCCACCCTGCGCTGCTCCCTGAGAAGGGCCCTACCAGCCACCTAGGCGGAAACTAGCCATACGAAGCCTCAGGCCCAGGGCGCTCCTCTGCACCACGGACGGTGCCCTCCCAGGCTGGAGATGAGAGTGTGCTGGGTACCCGGCACAGTGCCAGGCACACAGTAGGGCTCCACCCCCCCGCAGGACGCTCGATGGCGGGGGCAGCAACTGCACAGCATGAGAATCGGAGAGGGGCAAGGCCCCAGGGCTCAGGCCCAGGCGACTGGTGCTGTGGATGAGCGGGGAGCATCCAGGAGGGTCCTGTGTGCGGTGGCAGTGACCAGAGTGAAGGGGTGGCAGCTCCCTCTGCTCTGCCCAGATCTCCTGCCCCCCTGAACTCAGCTCCAGGCCCTTCCCAGACAGGGACGGAACAGCTTAGGGTGTGTCCAGAAGTGGGTAGGGAGGACACTGGGGACCCTGTCCTCAGTATTGGGAAGTCCTGGCCCCTGCAGGCTGTCCCAGGACCGGGGAGCAGATGAGTTGGGGGCCCAGAGTGCAGGGCCAGGTCCCCAGTGTGTGTGTGTAAGGACATTGTAGGAAGGGAGGTGCCAGTTCCAAGTGGGAAAGAATGTCCCCCCATCAGAGCTGCTTAGCCATGGCCCAGCTGGGAGGTGGTGAGCTCCCTGTCCCAAGAGAAGTGCCCACTACGCCTCCCACGAAGGGGCATCAGATGGCCAATGGCCCAGGAAGCTCCCTGGAAGCTCTCAGAGGCTGGCTGCCAGCTGCCTCCCAGCCCTCCTGCCCAGAGCAGCCACTGAGGGGTGGGGACGAGGGCAGGGCCTGAGCAGCCAAGGGCAGGTCTGCAAAGCCCAGCCCAGCCCAACCCCACCAGCACCCTGGGCCCCCTGTATCCCAAGTGGGCTGCCCTGGCTCACCAGGAGGTTCAAATGTCCCATGGGCTCTCAACGCACAAAACTATCTTTCTTTCCCAAAATAATGTCAGGTGCAAAATTAGATGGCTGACCTGAGAGGCTGAGGATTCGTCAGGGCGCTGCCCAGTGCCACAGCGCAGGGCCCGTGCCCACAGGGGCCTGGAGGCGAGTGTTCAGAGAGGAGCAGCCAGGGTGGAGGCAGGGAGGAAGTGGGGGTGGAGCGCTTGCTTAAGGGTCTCCTCCACCCTGGAGAGCTACTGTATCATCACACACATCTCACAGGCAGGGAAATGGAGGCAAGGGAGGCTGCCGTCAGGAAAGCAGAGGGGCAGGCTTGGGTGCCACCGCATTTAGTCTTCAGAGCATCTCTGACAGCCACCTGCAAGGTAGAGAGGGCTGAGCCGAGTTTCAAACTCAGCATGACTCCCAAGCCCATGTTCTCCCCAGTTCGTCCCTCTGTCCCCACAGCCCCCAGCCGAGACTCGGAGGAAGAGAAGCGGGCACACGGCGCCCAGCCAACGAGCCCTCCCAGCGGGCGAGGAAGCAGGCCCAGAGAGGTTTAGCCGCGTGCCCGAGACTGCATCTGACAATGGCCACTGCTGGCTCTGGCTCCCAGGGCGCCGGCGCCCAGGCTGCTCTGTCCGGGGCATGGCCCAGAGCTGGACGCCCTCTCAGAGGCCTGCCCCCCGCTCCGTGGCTGCAGTCGCCAGCCCCTGGGAGGAGGGCCAGGGCTGGCGGCAGGCAGCTGCTCCCCACACACCTCCCGCTTTTCCAGATGTGAGTGGGACCAGCCAGGGGAGCCAGGCGCACACAAGTGGGGAACCATGCGCTGCTGACCAGGCTCCAGGCTGTCCCTGCGGCCCCAGCTCCGCCTCCCCGCAGACCTGCTGACTCAGGTCTTCCCTGGCTGCGTCGCAGATCCCTCAGAGGCTTGCTCTGGCTGGCCGACGTGGGCGTGGCCTTCATCCTGTCACGGCCCCTCATGGATGAGGTGGGGTCTGGACAGCAGCTTCTCCGGAGCCCCCAAAGGCCCATCCCCCAGCTGGCCACAGAGGCGCCTGGTGCTGGCGGGTGCTAAGAGTGGGCTTGGGCGAACCTAGGCCAGGGATAGCGTCCACCGCCCCCCGCCTGTGCTTGGGGCCCCTGCGAAGCCAGCCTGCCCTGCAGCCACCAGTGGCCGCGTGTGCGTGGCGAGTGCTCACCATGGGGCGCGGGAGGCTCTGCCCACGGCCCTGGCAGGTAGCAGTATGCTCCCCCCATTTCTAAGGAAACTGAGGCATGGAATGGCTGGTCTGCCAGGCTCTGGGAGGCGCTGCTGTTCTTCCTGAGAGACGTGTGGACAGCAGCACCTCAGAGGGGCCAGGGGCTCACCCGCCCGGCCTCCTGGTGCCGGGCCCGTGTATCCTGTAAACAGCCCCTGAGGTCTCCAAAGTGCCAATCCCCAGAAACCTCAGGGCAGAGTGAGACTCAGGAAATTCCAGCTGTGGTCAGAAGGAAAAGCACATGAGGCACTTGCTGAGGACCAGAGACTCACTCCCTGCCTGCCCAGCCCCCAAATCACCCACCCAAAGAGGTCATCCCGGAGTCCAGGCAGGGGGCAGGCGGCCAACGACTCACTCCAGACATCAGCTCTGCCTCTCTCCACTCCCATAGCCAATGACACTCCCATCCTAAGAGAATAGGCCCTGAGTGTCTCCCCAAAACCTGCCTGGACCCTAGGCCCACCATCCAGGCTGGAGCTCAGAGCCCAGACACCGTCACCCAGCAGCAGAGACAACTGTAACCACTGCAGTTTTAGTGTTTCGTTATCGTAAGAGTGAACTGTATGGCTGGGTTTCCCCTTTCCCTTTGGCTGCCAGGAAGCTTGGCAATTTTCACTTCAGCAGAAGGACCTTAGGACCCTACTATCTCTGTTCTATTCTTTTTTTTTTCTAATCTTAGGTTATGCCATCCTAATTTAAATTGTGATTTTCCTGGTCCTCATAGGTTTCTTTGTTTTTATTTTTTTAAGAGACAAGGTCTCATTATGTTGCCCAGGCTGGAGTGTGGTGGCTATTCACAGGCACAGTCATTGTGCACTATAGCTTCCAACTCCTCGGCCCAATTGATCCTCCTGCCTCAGCCTCCTGAGTAGCTGGGACAAAAGACATGTCACTGTGCCCAGCATCTGATGTGGAATTATGATACTGTAGTATTTCCTGTAAGCTGCCACAAATATTTTGGGAAGGGAGTAAGAAAATAAGGAAAAAAGAAAAGAAGAAAAGAAAGAAGGAGAAAAGGGTGGAAGGCAGGCAGGAAAAAGGCTGGTTTATACAATTTATATGCCAGGCAGTGAGGGTGGAAAGAAGGAAGGAGAATATTCCAATCCGTCACCCTCTGTAAAACCTTCCCTTTAAGTAAAAAAATACGCCCTCACGTGGCGCCCAATGCGAAGGTCTTCCAAACAGACGCTGCCGAGAGGCCTCCTGTCTGCACACGTGCCCCCCACCTTCCCGGGAGAAGAGGCCCCAGCTGAGGCCCCGCGCCGGCCGCCTGCTCCTTCTGACCCTCTGGCAGTGCTGGAGGCTGCAGTGGCCCCGGGCGTCCCTCCCCAGGGCCGGAGGAGCTCTGCTCCGCTTCCCCACTCCTGCCACAGCGGCGGGCGCCTAACACTCGCAGAACACCTCTCGGGCGGCGCGCCAGGCCCTGTTCCTGGTATGTATTACCTCGCTCAGTCCTCACACAGCTCCTAAAAGGGTCTGCACACGGGACACCTTGGCCAGAGAGGTGAAGCCACTTCACACCATGACTAACGCCCAAATCAGGGTTAAACCTGGGCGTCCTGGTGCCTGTGACCGGGCTGACTCTTGGCCACTGGGCCCCTGATGTTTGCAGTCCCTCGAAGCAGCTGCTAACCCTACATGATGGGGGGGCACGAGCCCCAGTTCACAGGCTCAGAGAGCTTGGGGGACAGGGCCAAGGTCACACAGCTGTGCCCAGTGCTGGCACATTACGCAGCAAACGCTGGTGCCCGGGCACACTACCTGCCCCCAACATTCGCCTCGCGGTGGAGCTCTGGGCCCCTCGCCGCTGCGCCACTCTCGCCTTCCTCCCCACTGGAGACTGCAAGTTGCTAAGGAGGGCACTGGGCGCAGCCTTCCTGTCCTGCACCCTGCTCCCTCTTGGACCCCCACACAGACGTGCACAGTGGCCAGCCTGGGCCCACTTGCCCAGGCCCACCAGGTGACAGATGGACAGCGCCACCACAGACAAGTGCCCTGGTACCTGAGGGTCCTCACGGAGATGCAGTACTTCCACATAAGGCTCCACGCGGTGCCGCCATCACCCTTCATGCCTGCTCTGCGGGGGAGCGAGTGGCAGGGCCCAGGCGCGGCCTCCACCCTGGGCCTGCTCCCGGCCAGGCTGGCTCTCCTCTCGGGCTGTCAGGTCACTTCCTTCTTCATGGCGGGAAGAAGAAAGGAAGGCCCCAAAGCCGATGGAGCGGAGCCAGGAGGCACTGGTGCCCACGGGCCACTGAGGCTGTGAGCCGCTGGCCCTGCCGTCCCTGGGCCAGCCTCTGTACTGGTCCTGCCGGCTGCCCCGACCTCCCGGCCGAGTGGCCCTCACACACCCAACCCGTGGCTTCTGCACAGCCTCGCGCCTGCCTCCTGCCAGAGACAGGGTGGCTGCGGGCCAGGGGGCGGTGAGTCACGCAGGGCGGGCCGGGTGAGGGGCGTCCGCCGTGAGGGAAGGTGCAGCTGCAGGGAGCCCAGGGGCTGGCCCGGTGTCCAGAGGCCAGCCTGGGACAGGAGTGGCGAGCTTCAAGGGAGGGAGGTGGGCGGGGAGCCGGGGCGGGCCCACATCCTCCCCCACATCCCCAGGGGACTAAAACCAACACCGCCCTGCGCAGCAGCCGCAGCCGGCCCACTCGACCAGCCAGCGGGACCAGGACACACCAGGACTGGAGAGGGCTGGCTCGGCTCCTGAGGAAGCTTGGGGCTGACAAAAAGCAAATCTAAAGCAAAGCCCAGGGCTGCTCCTCCAGAGAGCCGGCTCCAGGGATCTCTAGCTGGCAGACGAGACAGTTCCCAGCCCGACACCTTTTGCTAGATGACGCTGGGCGTTGCGGGCCCTTCTGCGGCCTTAGTTTCACCTCTGTCCACTGTGGGCTTGGGGGGCCCTGGGTACTGGCCTAAGCTCTCCACAGGCCCCGGACTAACTCGCCCAATTCTCCTGAGGACCCTACAAAGTGAATTTTATTATTCTTTTCCATGTGAGGAAACTGAGACACAGATAGGGCAGTCACCTACCCCAGGTGACAGACCTAGGAGCTGGTGGAGGTAGGACCTGAATCTTGGCAGTCAGAGCGTACCAGCTCCTCTATGTCGAGGTGGGAAGAAGGGCGGGGCCCCTCTGAGCAGCTGAGGGCCTTGGGGTCTAGGCCCAAGCTGAGTCTGGGGAGTTTCCAGACTGAGGCCCAGCTGGCGCCCCAACTGCGTCCCCCCCCCAAGCTGCTCCCAGGCCCAGCCTAAGGCAGGCAGCTGGGGCTTCCCAGGCAGAGCCCCTGGGGACAATGACTCACAGGATCTACTTCTCCCACCCACAGCCCCCAGGAAGTCCCCCAGAAGGGCAAGTGGGTCCAGAGCTGGGCCCTGCAGCGCCCTGACACCACGTACAGCTGTCCTCGTCCTTTCCAGGGCCTGCATGGCCTCCATTCCACCCATGAGGAAGCTGAGGCTCAGACCGGGCCATCACCTGCCCACAGACATCAGGGAGGGTGGAACCAGGTCTCCAGGGCAAAGCCTTGCTCTGTCCCCAGGCCCTGTCCTGGACTGTGTAG
Source organism: Microcebus murinus (assembly GCF_040939455.1). Taxonomy (NCBI): domain Eukaryota; kingdom Metazoa; phylum Chordata; class Mammalia; order Primates; family Cheirogaleidae; genus Microcebus; species Microcebus murinus. Next base: position 40,405,236 of record NC_134124.1, read on the forward strand.
AATGAGAAATCCACCCCGGATTCCAGCCAGAGTCCCACACCAGAGATTAGCAGCTGCATGCTTGTCTGCCCCCAAGCCAGGAAAGAACTTTTTATTTGAAAGCAAGATGTGTTTCTACAAAGGCTACAGCCTCCCTGGGGGACTCAGAAGCCCAAATTCTCCCTCCTTGTCTTTAGAAGAGGCTTCACAGGCCACCGCAGCAGACCCCATCTCCTCCAGGGGCTCCTCCACAGCATGCTGGGGGAGTGGCTGCCTACCCTTGCTTGAACACCCCCAGTGACAGGAAGCTCACTGCCTTTGGAGGCCTCCCACTCTATCACAACCTAAGGAAACTCTCCCTCGGACATTACTTTCCTTCATGTTTCATGCTGGCCTTGATTTCTTGTGCCACGCAGAGTAAGGCCTCCATTCCAGGGTTTATCTGGTCTGTCCTCCCAGCAGGGGAAGTTTCCTCAATATCTTTAGTGAGTAGAGGCAGTCTCTGTGCACACATTTCTAACCACTCACCCCGACGCTCACACACCCATCCGCCCACCTGCCTCTCCAGCCAGCCAGCCATGGACTCATGCATCCATTCTGTCTTCTCTTCCTTTCATCCCTCCCCTCATCATCCATCCATCCATCCACCCACCTGTCCACCCATCCATTTGTCCATCCACCCAGCTATCTCTCCCTTCGTCTGTCTATCCATCCACTCATCCATCACCTCACTCCCTCCCCTCTGGGCTGGACTGGCCTTATCCCTCAGGGCCCATGGATGGGCTCTATCAAGTAGCTGCAGTGGCTTTTTCCTCGTGACCCATCCTCTTAAGCCCTCCTCCCAGCCTTCCTGCCAGCTCTTTGCCTCGCACCTAGTCCCCAGGCTACCGTCCCCGGCCTGTCATGGCCGTCTGCCCTGTGCCCTGCATTGCCTGGGTTGCCCATTAAGGCTCTGGCTTCCCATGTCTCCGGGAGCACACGGCTCCAGGCACAGGGGCAGACCAGGGATGCTCATCACCCAGCTGGAAGGGCTATTTGTCACACGCACTTTGCAGGCCAACTCTGTGCTAGACACCAGTCAGGACAGGCACATGGTGTAGACCAGGGGCTGGCACTTTTGGCCCTGGAGGTGATCTCAGAGAGAGGACGTCATTTGCAGGCAAGGCCAGGAAAAACCCTCCAGGACCAGAGGCCACGGCCCTTGTGGGGTTCCCATCATCAAAACTCTGGAGGGCCTGGGCCTCCTTCTGTGTTCCTCCTCGTGGCTGTGTCCACCTGTGCTCACCTCCTTTCCGATGCCATCACATTAGGGCCTCCCTCCCCCCACCTTACAGATGGGGAAACTAAGGCACAGGGATAGGCGTGGCATTTCCAAGCTCCCAGAGGGCATCACTTGGTTCTCAGAAGGCTGCTTCCTTGCCTTTGATGGGCCTGGGAAAGACTGAGGGTTTAGGAAGGCTTTGGGGACAGCTGGGCGGAGTCTGAGGACACAAGAAAGAGATCAACAGCTCCGCCAGAGAAGGCCAGTCCACGAGCCATCTCCCTCCCTCTCCTTTGTGGAGCAACCCTCGAAGACCTGCCTTTTCAAGGCCCTGGCAGCACCCCCCCTACTTGTCCAGCCTCAAATCTGAGCTACCAGAGGCCCCTGCTTGTGCTGTCACTGTGCTGGGGTGGCCATGGCAGAGGCTGCTGCAGAGCAGAGTGCCTGGTGGGGTGTCCTGGGCTCCCCTCACCATCGCCACAGCTGTCCTCATCACATCCTCTCCCAGCCTCTCCACAGCCCTAGGACGGGCGTTAGTGTCCCATTCTGTGGGTGAGGAGACTGAAGCTCCTAGGGCTTAAGGTTTCCCGGGTGCCCCTTATCACGCTCCATCTGTCTTCACTGATGCCAGTGGCTTGTCCTTGAGGATGGGAACTCCTCATGCATCCTTGACTCCCTTGCCCCTAAATGAGCTACATCCTCTCTCTGAGCCTCAGTTTGTCACTCTGAAAAATGGATCCCTACCCTTCCAGCTGTGCTGAGGAACATGTGACATCATAGAACCGTGTAACCCTGGGTATGAGACTTAACTTCTCAGTGTCACGGTCTGCAGGACAGCATGCTCAATAAATATCAGCTGTCATTTTAAAAGCTCCAGGCACTGCTGGGCACGTTAGGTGCTCAGTGCCCCTGCCCTGCAGAACACAGAGAGCCACAGCCAGAGGCAGGAGAGGCAAGGGCAGGTCTGCATGGAATAATTCACTCACAGCTGTTCCCTCTTCCCAGCCAAAGGCCAAAGTGGGCACTGCGGGGAGTTGGCTGGCCCTCCACCCTCAGCCCGCTGACTCACACATCCACTGGGGATGAAGTCACTGCCACCCAGGCAAAGAAAAGGATGTGTTTGCTCCCTGGGAGATGCTAACACCACCATGAACTTGGCCTCTGAGGGCAGGACGTAGCTTAAGGATTGGGCACACTTGAGGGAGGAGGCAGCTGCCACAGCAGGAGGGCAATGCCTGTGAGGACCCCGTTCAGGAGGCGAGGACTGGCAGGGGGCGCTCACCTCCCCGGAGGCCAAGTGAGGGTCTATGAGCATTGTCCAGCCTCCAGGCCCAGCGGGATTTGTCCCCTCCTGTATGGTCAGTCTCAGGGCCCTGAAATGCTTCAACTTCTGCCTCTGACTAAGGGACAAGCTACTGCTCCTGTCTACCTCATCTACGAAACAGGCATACCATACTCGACTCCCTCCCGGAGCCCTTGGGATGGCGGTAGGGGGGCCCTCCCCAGTGACTGGGTCTGTATGGCCTTTCCAATGGTTTCCCTGACTTTAAGGGTCGTTCTAACATGTGATACCCTCCCCACAGCCGATCATCACCCACTAGAGAAAGGCTGAACCACGCTGGGGCAGGCGAAGGCCTTCTGCCATCTGTGGCCTGCACTGAGCTTCCAGCACCCTGAGCAGGCCCCATCCCGGCCACAGCACCCTCAGCCCTCCCTGGTCTCCAGGCTGCCCACCCTGGACCAGGAATCCTGCACGCCTGGACAGGTTATCTTCCATGTGCCCCACTCTGCCTGGGCCCAGGGACGGCCTCCCCTGGCTCCCAGGCCCTCCTGGTTCCTGTTGGGGTGTGGCCAGTGGGAGCCCTGGCAGGAGATCGGAGTATTCGCTGCCGCAGTTCCCTCCTCCCCTCACCCCTCTGTGGCCCTTGCACATAGCTCTCTTCTCCTGCATTCATGCCACTCTCCCCTCCTCGCCCCCGCTGGCCAGGTCCACCGTGGCCAGCACTGCCAGGGGCTCGTGTGGTGGCCCTGTTTCCTGCCGGGACCCAACACACCCAGCTTGAAGGCCCCCTCCCCTAGGAAGGCAAGCGTTCGTTTGTTTGCTCCCTCATTCGCTCAGCACTGATCGACTGCCTTGCTCCGAGCCACACGTCACTGGGGGATGCGGCCAGCAAAGCCGTGGAGCCTCGTGGGCCTGACCTCCTGGTGGGAGAAATCGCCAGGCCCAGGGGCAAACAGTGAGCGTGTCTGGGGGTGTCTGTGCCACGAGGAAGATGCATAAACTAGACCATTGCTTTGGGTGATGAGCTCCCCTGGCTGCCTGTCCTCCCCAGGAGTCAGCCTTCCTGCACACGTGCTCTCCACACTGCGAACCTGGACGGCAGCCTGCCCCCCGCCGTGGATGCGTGCCACGCGTGGCTCCCTGCTCCGAGCCCATTAGTAGGAGCAGGCGTGGTGGGGGTCTGTGCAGCTCAGCTCTTCACACACAGTGTCTGGATCCGTCTTCACAATCACTCTATGGAGTGGCAGTCCTTATTATCCACCACCTCCCTTCTTTCTTTTTACAAATTAACAAACTGAGGTTCAGATGCTGAAGTTAGATACCCGGGGTGATATTTAAGCCTGGCTCTGCCTCTCTGACTCCAAAGCCAAAGCTCTTTCTTCTGCTTCACGCTGAAAACAAAATAACTCACCTGTTGTTAATGTCTGCAGACTCCCAGTAGTACCCAGAGCAGTGCCAGGCACAGCTTGGCACACATGCACAGTTGGCTGAACTTTGAAACCCTTAACCACCCTGCTTCTCAAGCAGCCCTAGCCTCGTGAGGAGAGGCCACTGGGATGTCCCATTTTCCAAGCAGGAAAATGGAGGTCCAGGCAGCTGGGAGCACTGGGTTCTGGAGGAGAACAGTGAGCTCTCACCTTCCTGGCAGTGGCCATCCTGAGCTCCACCATCTTGCCTCGGGCCTGGGATGGCACTAACAGCCCAGTGGGCAGCAGGGACTGGCCGCTGACTTCTGGGAAAGAGAGCAGGGAGGATCTTCCTCAACCCACAAGGGGGACATGAGGGCCAGCGTCCAAGCCACCTGACTTGGCCTGCTGGGCCTCGCTTTCCCTGCTGTGCAGAGAAGAGACCACAAGGAGCAGTGGCCAAGGCAGAGACAGGGAGGGGTTGTTGCTTGGGCAGGAAAGTCGGGACAAGGGTTTGAGTTTCTAGAGACATTCTCAAAGAAGCGCTGGTAGAAATTTCTGATCAATAAGATGAGGAGGTGAGAGAAAAAGAGGAGTGGAAGACGACACCTGGTTTCCAGCCTGAGCTGAAGGATGAGAAGGGTGAAGGGCCCCTCGATGGGGACATGGGGAAGGCTGATCGGGAGCAGGTCTGGGAGATGACCAGGCAGGGCAGCGTGGTAGGGACTGTGCCCGTCTACAGGGAACACTGCAGCTCAGCTCGGCTGAGTGCCACTCTGCAGGAATGAGGGCTCTGATTTTTCAGATGTCAGAAATCCAGAGTTTTACATAAAAGCTCTTGATTTTTAGATGTTTGCAATAAATTCAAATGTACAATGCCATGTGGGCTAATTCCATGCAAGGCAGAAAAAGTCCATCTGTGGATGTTTGGCCCAAAGGCCATTTCTCGGATCCTCTGCTCCTTCTCAACCTCCAAGGCTCGCTGGGGATGCTGCCCACAAGTGTTCCAGTTCCAGAGATGCTGTGCCCCCAGCCCCTGAAGAGCTGAAAACATCACACTGGGAGTGACTTGAGGGTGGAGACGGGTTTTGCTTATCTGTTTCACATGCTCCTAGCATAGGAATTGGCCCAGTGGAGGAGTTAATGAAGGAATACCTACTGAATGAATGAATGAACCACTCTCTCACCTGACCCTCTGCCTTTCATTTTGCAAATGAGGACACTGAGGCTGGAGAAAGGACGTGACCTGCCAGAGTGGGATCTGGGCCAGGGCCTGCTCACACTTGGTCTCTGAGGCTGCACCAGCAGGAGCAGGAAGACAATTGCACAATCTTATCAAGTTTTGCCACTGGAGGGAGAAACAGGATCCTGGGCAGCTCCTGAGTATCTGGGTGGAGTGAGTTGGGGGAAGTCTCTCCAGGAACTTGCTAAGGTGACACCCAACTGGGGTCAGGGAAGAGCCAGACCCTAGCACTGGGTACCTCTGCAGGTGGCCTGGCTGTGGGATGGAAGGAGCCCCAGAAGGCAGGACTGACAACAGGAATGAGCCAGGCAGAGTGACAGCCAGGCCCCGGGTTCTCTCTTCCGGGGGTTCTGACCCATTCCCTTTCAGCTGTGGGGAGGGAAGACAGTGCTGGGGCCCCTCAGGGTGTGCTCAGACCTTCTATGTAGAGAAATCAGACAACACAGGCAACGGAGGCTCCAGCTGAGCGCCTCGACGTTGGGGATGGAGCAATGGAGTCTCAGAGAGGTGTGAAGTCACCTAAGTCACAGGCAAGGAGGCAGCAGATCTGGGACTCTGGAACAGGGGTCCTGACTCTGAGACCTGCATCCCTTCCATGCTGCTGAGCTGTGCTGGCCCTGGGGTGCTCACAAGCCAGTCCTCACGCCCTCTTTCCTACCTCGGTGTCTTCATCTGCAAAGCGAGGAGAAAGAAGAGCCCTCCAGGCAGGCTGTGAAGGTCAATGAATGGAAGCAGCTGGCGTGGCGTGCACACACCTTGTCTAGCTACACGAGGACTGTGACTATGAGGCCCTGCCCTTCTTAGCCTCTAGTCTCTCACGGCTCTGAGAGTGGCAGTCTTCAAAACCTCCAGGGTGAGAGTTGCCTACCGACCCCATAGGGACAGTGACGCCTGGTGGTTATGGAGTGCTCGGTGTAGCCAGTGCTCTCTGTGCAATGAACCGTGTTCTCCCTGGCCCACCTTGGTGGTAGCTACTGTTACTGTTTTGTCTACAGGTCAAAGAAACTAAGGCACAGAGAGGTTCACAAACATACCCAGGGTCATACAAACAGTAAGTGGTACAGCTGGGACCTGAACTGAAGCAATGTCACTCTAAAGCACCTCTACGACCACCAAGCAGCATCACTTTCCCAGTCCGGCATGGAAGTCCTTCTCAATGTCTAACCTAAATCCCTATAGTTGTAGGCTGTGCCTATTCCTAGCTTCTTCCTGGGCAAAGGAGAAAAGCTGCTCCCTCCAACCCCACACTCTGTGCTGAGAGGCCTAAATTCTTTGGTCCCTGGATCCCAACTCTTTGGGTCCTGCTATATGGGTCCAGTGGCCCCAGACAGGGATCCTCCCCTCGACTGTGCGCGTGCAAACGCCGACACACAGCCCCGCAGAGAGGACTGGCGGGCTGGCGCACCGCGGCCAGACCCTCCCTCACCGGCCTCCCCGCCTCCCCACTCTGCCGATCTGCTGCCTCGGGGCTGTTTCCCGATGCCCAGAGTCAGCCGCTGCCTGAGCCTTCGCCACTGCTTCCCTCTGTCCACAGAGGGTCCCAGCGCCATCCTCTCCCCACCTTTATAGTGTACACTGTCTCTGCAGGCCACTCGAGCATTTATTTAATGTTTTCTTTTAAAATCAACCGGCTTAAAAGTTGGACCTGAGTCTAATCAAGCTTCTTGGTCTAACTCCTAGTTGACAAGAACTACGGGGACAGAGAAACAGGTGAAACAACACCTTGGGGGTGGCAATCAGACAAATCCTGAATGTGGCAAAAGGCCCAGTTTCTTCAATGAAGAAATCACTCAGGTAAAAAGGAAGTGGGACCTCCAGGTAAAAGGGTGCTTAAGGGACACATGCAACGTGTGGATCTCATTAGGATCCTGATTTCACAAAACTGACTGTAAAAAGCTGTTTTGGGAGACCAGTTTGGAGCTGAACACGAAAGACAGTGTGGAATGGCTGGAAGAAACTCCCAAAAGGGAGGGCAAAGCCATGCCCTGCAGGTGTGGGAGCCACTGTGGGACACAGGTTCTCCTTCACCAAGTCGTCCCCTTCCAAGCAAGTTTCACACTTCAACAATAACAAGTTAAAGGCAATGCACAAAATAATAAATTAACTGGCTTTCATTCCTGAATGCATTTATTTTAAAAGGAAACTTTATATCATTCCCCTAAATGGAAAACTAGTATCACTTGCTGTAAGTAGAAGGTTACCATGAAAACAAGACAATGGTACTGAATTTCACGCAGATACTGTTTCCTGCCAAAGGTGCTGGGCTTAGAACCTGCCCCATTTTTGTTACAAAGAAGCCCTGGGAGAGAAGTGAACGCGCTCTCACCATGGGGCCACCTTTGCGGGAGCACTGGCCAACGGGAAAGGGCCATGCAGCACGTTTTCGCACCTTTGCTGCTGCCCTGCCAGGGAGTGGTGGTGACAAGCCTGGGACGGGTGACAGACCCGCCAGCTGGTAGACTCATGGGCTCCCACCTGCTCCTGTGCTGCAGCAGGGAGGGCTCGGCTGGGGGACTGGCCCTCTGCAGTGGCTTGGTGTCTTCTGCATCACGACACTCAAGGCTTCATGGCTGGGTGCTGCAGACAGTGAACGGGGCCGAGGACTGCCCCAGGTCACACTGACAAGGCTCCAGGATTTCTGACCTGTAGACTTGTGATCATCTAACCTTTCCCTGTTCAGATATTTCTTGAGATCCTACTGTATCAGGCACAGGGGGCAGGAGGACAGGGGTGACCAGGACAGACAAAATCTCATGGAGCCAACATTTGTAGGCAGGGGACGAAGGACAAAAGCACTGAGCAAGTATAGGAGACAATTTCCCAGGATGGTGAGGGCAACAAAACTGAGTGACGTGGAAGGTGAGAGGAGGGTGGTACCACCCTGGACACGGTGACGAGGAGGGCCTCTCAGGGAAGGCGACACTGGCACTGAGGCCTGCAGGGCTCTCCATGAGCACGTGCACCCGAGCCCTCAGACACCTTGGCTGTCTTCTTTGAACTTTGTATTCTCAGTTAGCTGCAAACTTAATGAGAAGTTGCAAAAAGAGGACACAGAACTGCCCACCGGAGCCCTGCGTGGACACTGAAGCCCATCCACTCCACCACGCGCTCCTTCCTCCACATGCGCGCACTTGCTTGCACACACACGTTGTTTTTTTCTGGAATTGTTTGAGATTAGTTGCCCACGTCAATCCCCTATGCCAGCGGTCCCCGACCTTTCTGGCACCCGGGCCCACTCTCATGGCAGACGACTTTCCACAGACTGGGGTGGGGTGGTTTCAGGCTGATTCAAGCGCATTGCACTGCTGTGCAGGCGAGCCCCTCTGCCATCGGCGACCCGTATTTGCAGCCGCTCCCAGCGCCGGCGCGCCCGCCTCGGCCCCCGCGGAGCGCCTGCGTGGGAGGAGCGCGCAGCCCAGGCCGCGCCGTGGGCAGTGCCCTGCGGGCGCCCGCTCCTGCGGGAATCTAGGGGCCCCGATCTGCAGGAGGCGGAGCTTTGCGCTGGCGGAGCGGTGGGCGCGGGAACACGGACGACGCTGGGCCGACGCCCACCTCCCGCCGAGCGGCCTGGCTCCTAACAGGCCACCGGCCAATACCGGTCCACAGCCCAGGGCTTGGGACCACAGCCCTATGTCATCTGAGTGTCTTTCCCAAATGCAAGGACATTCTCAGACACAATCACAGTAAGGTTTTCAAAATCAGGGCATTAACATTGATTCAATTCTATTATCTAACCCTCAGATCTTGTTCAGAGTTGCCAAGTGACCTAACGATGTTCTCTAGGGAGAAACCACGCTGACTGTTGAGCCTCTCCCACACGTTTGGGGGAAAGGAGTCCCCAGGGCGGCCTTCCAAGGAGAACACCAGGCTGGCCCTCTGGAAGTGGACAGAGAGTAGCGCGGGGCCACTGTGCGGCCATGGCTGGCCTTCGCCTGTGCAGCCTGCGTGCGTGGATGGCCGGCGCGGGGCCACGAGGCGCGGGGCCTGGAGGCGCGGGGCCTGGAGGCGCGGGGCCACGAGGCGGGGGGCCACGAGGCGCGGGTGCCAAAGGAAGAGCGTACCTCTTGAGACGCCCGCCCAAACGGCCCCACATTGTGGACCAGGCCGGAAAAGTTATTAAGGATTTAAAATGTAACAAACGATTACACACAGCCCCACACTGCCTGACCTGTCCCACGTCACCGTGAGCCCCGCAGGGCGCGGGCCGGGCGCAGCGCGGGCGGACTGGGCGGGGAACAGCAGCAGCCGCGCTGAAGGGCGCCGCGCTGTCACCTGGTCGCCGCGTGCGGAGGCCGCCGCCGCCTGGCCCCCATCGCACTCCTGACCCGCACGCGTGCACACAGCTCTGCCGCGTGCGCGGGACGCGTGCGTGCTCCGTGCTCAGCAGAGCGCCCCGCCAGCCCGGCGGCCCTCGGGCCCTCTACAGACCGAGACGCAGGTCTGTGCTGATCCGCCAGCGCTGCAATGACCAGGTACCGCTGACTGGGGCTTAAACGACAGTTTATTTCCTCGCAGTTCTGGAGGCTGAAGAGCAGGATCAAGGCGCCAGTAAGGCCTCTGTCCTCGGCTCGTTCGCGGCCGTCCTCTCCCTGGGTCTCCACATGGGGTATCAGGCAAGGGTCTCCAGAGAAGAGCCACCAACAGGATATATAATATACACATTTTTGTAAGGCGTCGGCTCACACGATTATGGAGGCCGAAAGTTCCGAGACGCGCAGGAGCTGGGGACCCAGGAGAGCTGTGGACTTAGCTCCAGTCCCAAAGCCGCAGACCTCAGGCCAAGGAGTCCGCATTTCCGTGTGAGTCTGAAGGTAGGAAAGCACGTCCCAGCCTGTGGGCAGTCAGGCAAGAGGCGTCCCTCTTACTCAGCCTTTTGTTCTGTCTGGGCCTTCACTTGATTGGACGAGGCCCACCCACATCAGGGAAGGTGTCTGCTTTACTCAGTCCATGGAGTCAAATGTTCATCTCACACAAACATTCTCACAGGTACTCCCAGAATTGTGTTTGAGCAAACATCTGGGTACCCTGGGGCCCAGTCAAGTTGATACAGAAAATGTACCACCATACATGGGGTCTGTGTCCCAGTTTCCTCTTCTTGTAAGGGTGCAGTTGGATTAGGTCAGGGCCCATGCCAATCGCCTCACTGCCTATTCATCACCTCGTTAAGGCCCTATTTCCAAATAAGCTCACATTCTGAGGTAGCAGGGTTACAAGTTCAACACATGAATCTGGGAGACACACAATTCAGCCCACAGCAGGCCCTTCCAGGAGAAGGGACGCAGCCGGCAAGCACTCAGGCCCAGACCTTTCCTCCTCTGAGTCGACATGGCAGGTGGAGCCCCAGGTTGGCACCATCTTCCCCAGGCAGGCTGACCTGTCCACCGATGGCTGCCAAGAAGTGGTTGAGGTGCAAAGAGTCACCTGGGATGGGTTCATCTCATTATCTCATGTGCTAAACCAGCAACTGCCACAGGCAGGTGTTTGTCGGTGAGAAGCTAGTAAGGTCTTGATCCAGCAAGAATGTTCCCCTGAATCAAATCTCCCTGAACTTAACCCTCATCACCCCTGCCCTCTTTCCCCCGGTGTGGTCCTGCTAACACAGAAGGCGGCCAGGGAGGAGGAGAGGCCACAGTGAAAGACGGGACCGTCCTGGAGCCCACTAGGACTGCAGTGCTGCTTTAGCCCCGGCCGCCGGCAAGGACTCGCTGAAGGAGGCCAGGCGGCCTCAGCCCACCGGGGACACCAGTTCCTCTCGCTGCCTGTGGCCAGGCTCGGCTCTGCCTGCTTGATTCTTTATCCTGCAGTGCACGCAACCTGCCCAAGACCAGCTTCTCTGTCAAGGTGGTCAAACTGACCCTCTGGTGTATTTCCACCGCGCCCCTTCTGGGCCTCCCTGGTCTGGCAGAGGTGCCTGAACCAGGAGCACCGCTTCCAGGGCGAGCACCACCCACGCACACCCGCCGCCCCCAGGGGCTGGCCTCGCCCACACAGCAGTGCTGGGGTGGAAATTCAGACGCCTGCATCCTATGCCCGGTGGAAGCCAAGGGGTCCATGAAGGCTCCTTCCTACTTCCTACTGCCCTGCACTAGTGTCCCAACACTTCCAAAGAGCAGGCACTTGGCCTGGGCTCCACCAACCAAATCCTCTCCAGTCTTCACTACTTGAGTGGCAGCACATGACTGGGGCTCCCTGGGTTGGCCTTGGACACAGCTGTGAGCCTGCCCTTGGGGGCACGGAGCAGGCACCCAAGCTGCCCCGGTTCCTAATTCACTTCTCCAGCTTCCTTGAGCCTCTGAACTCCCAAGAGAGGCTCAGTAAACTCCCTTTTTGCTCTCGTTGGCCTGAGGTCTGCTGCTCTCCACCAAAGACCAGATTAGATACGATGCTCGCGCCGCGCCGCCCTCATGTCCTTTTCACAACTCCTCTGCTGAGAACGCCGGCTTCCCTCCACAGGCCTGCAGACCCTCCGCATCCCCCAAGGCCCGCCCCAGCTCCACAGCGCCAGGCATCCTTCCCACTTTCCCAGCGGGAACGATTGCTCCCTCTCTTGAAAAATCTCTACATTTTATTTGAACTTACTCTATTAATAAAAAGAAAACCCACCACTTCCTGAGCGCCACTCTGTCCCAGGCACCCTCACACCTGTTAGGTGCCTTTCCCACTCCCAGGACACTGAGGGTCAGAGTGGATTGTCATGGTCACTGGGGAACACTTGATTTCTAAAAGTGGCTGCAACCCCATCTCCTGTCCCACAAGTTCTTCCAGAACCTGCCATTCCTGATCAGTGGGTAGAGTTTAAGTCCCCTCCCCACGGGGTTGGGCAGGACCCTGTCCTAGTGAAGCTGATACAGCAGAAGTGATGCTGTGTGGCTTCTGAGGCCTGGTCCTGCGAGGTGACAGTTTCTACCTGGCTCTCTTCCCTTAGAAGAAGAGAAGTGCTCTGCTTTGGGATCCAGCCACCAGGCTGTGAGGAAGCCCCGGCCACACGGGGAGGCCCTGTGCAGGTGTTTTGGCTGATGCCCCAGCTAAGGTCTCAGCTGGCAGCCAAGAGCAACTGCAAGGTGAGGAAAGAGGTAAGCGGGCAGGTGAGTGAGTGGGTAGGAAGGTGAATGAGTGGGGGGAGGGGCAGGGCTTCCTAGAAATCTGGCCCCCAGTCTTTAACAAGCTCCCACTGACATTGAGTAGAACAGGCTCTGCCCAAATTACAGTTCCATGGGAAAAACAAGTGTTGCTGTTCTAAACCACTAAGTTTTGGGGAAATTTGTTACACTGCCATAGCAACTGGAACAGTTACATGGAGTCAGGAAGTTGTTTTTTTTTTCCTTAGAGACAGAGTCTCACTCTCTTACCCAGGCTGGAATACAGCAGTGTCATCATAGCCCACTGAAGCCTCAAATTCCTAGGCTCAAGTGATCCTCCTGACTCAGCCTCCTGAGTAACGGCAACTACAGGCACATGCCACCATGCCTGGCTAATTTTTCAGCAGAGATGGGGTCTTGCTATGTTGCCAAGGCCGGTCTCAAACTCCTGGCCCCCAGCAATTCTCCCCCCCTTGGCCTCTCAAAGTGTTGGGATTATGGGGATAAGCCACCATGTGCAGCCAAATCAGAAAGCAGTATTATTCATCAGTGAGGATAATACCTGAGTGTACCTTAGTGGGGTTGATCACCTGGGGTGATTAATTACATTTTATTTCTGTGACCCTAAGCAGGTCATTTAACCTCGCTGGTCTCAGTTTCCTAGTCTGAAATATGGGAAAAAATATAATAGTATCCATTTCACAAGGCTATTGTGAGGATTAACAGAGATATCACATACAAAGTACTTTGCACATATAAACACTCAATGAAAGTGAATAATAATAAGTGTTCTTCTTATTATTATCTGAGTGGCCAGACTGGATTCCCACTCAGCCTGACTTCAGAGCCTGCAATGTTCCCTAAAGGACAAAGTCACCCCGAGTGCCCACTGCTGAGCCTCTCCTTGCTGGCCTGAACAGCCCCTGCCGAGGGATGAGGCCCAGGTGTGCGTGCGTGTTGGAGGTGGCCTTGCAGCTCGGCCGGCTCTTCCTGGGCTGTGTGCATGAAATCCAGCCCGCTGAGGTCACTTGCTATGCTGCAGTTTGGGGGGCCCTTCCAACGCGAGCTTCTTTACACTGTTCCAGATGCACCTGGCTCTGTTATTTCTAACAGAAGTAGTCTGTGAAACCTGCCCGTGGGGAAACAGACTGACAACTGGTATGATCGAAACTAGTCCTCCATCTGAAACCAGACGGTAGTATCCACAGCTTGCTCGGGGGTGAGGCAGCAACACAAGCCTGCGGGCAGAGTGACGGTCACTCCTGAAAACCCCTCGCCGTGGAGGACTCGGACCACACAGACCAAGGGAGCCGCACACGTTTCTCACCCGCCACTGCGGGAGGTCTCCCACTGAGTCGAGCTCCGGGACCTATGATGTTTACACGTCCTTCTCTTTTAATCTCTCTCTCTCTCCTTTGTACACTAAAAATATCATCTGGCCTTTAATGCTGAGTGTCGCAAGAACGTGGAGACACAGGACTCTCACCACTGCTGGCAGAGCCGCACCTGCCCCAGCCACTTCGCAAAGCAAGTTCACTAAGCCCAGGAAAGCTGAAGGTACCACATAGCACCCTGGCACAAACCTCACGCAAACCCCTGCACTCAAGCCCAGGGGAAGGGGCAGGAATGTGCACTGCAGCCCTGGTTGTAATACTGAAAAGTGGGAAGCCAGTTAAATACACATCCGTGGGAGAACAGGCATCTAAACTGGGGCGCACGTGTACAGTGGGGTGCTGCAGTGAAAGTGAGTGGGCGAGAACTCTACGTAGCATGATGGATGGTCTCACCAATAAAATGTTGAGTGAAAAAGCAAGCGACATCTTAGAGAGACATCCCCGCACCCGTGTTCCCAGTAGCATTATCCACAAAAGCCAAAAGGTGGAAACAACCCAGGCGTCCACTGCCACACAGATGGATGAGCAAAATGTGGTCTGTCTATACAACGGGTATTATCGGGCCTTGAAAAGGAAGGGAATTCTGACACATGGTTCCACATGAACGAACCTTGAGGACATTGTGCTAAGTGCAATGACCCATAAAAGGAGAAATATTGCATGATTCCATTTATTTGAGGTCCCAAGAGCAGTTCAAATTTATGGAGACAGAAAGTGGAATGGTGGGTGCCAAGGGCTTGGGTGGGGCTGGACAAGGAGCTGTTTAGGGGGATCAGAGTTTCAGTTTGGGAAAATGAAAAAGTTTTGGAGACGGATCATGGTGTTGGCTGCACAACAATGTGAATGTACTTAATGCCACAGAACTGCACACTTAAAAATGTAGATGGTAGATTTTATGTTCTATGTATTTTACCAAAATTAAAATTTTTTAAAAAGCAAGTTACAGGTTATGATACCATGTATCTAAAGTTTGAAAACACGTAAAACAATCTTTTGTGTTAGCAAAGTCACAAAATGTGCATGGTAAACAAACACCAAACGCAGGGTTGTACTGAGGTTTAGTGCTGGGGTGGCAGGGGCAGGGGACGCACCGTCTGCGGGGCCGTCCGCCATACTGGGTCACTGCTGAGTCTGGGCTGTGGGTAGACGGCACTCCACATTTTCTTCGCGCCTCAACTATTTCATTAGCCAAGAACACCGAATCCGCAGACTCTGCCGACCGGGAGAGGGCTCGCTGCCTCCCGCGACGGCCTTTGGGCGAAGCTACAGCGTGTGCAGAGGGCCTCCCCCAGGTGTGCAGAGGGCCTCCCCCAGGTGTGCAGAGGGCCTCCCCCAGGTGTGCAGAGGGCCTCCCCCAGGTGTGCAGAGGGCACGGACATTTCCTTTCGCTTTCTGGCTGAAGTAAGCAGCTCTGCTCCTCCCCTAGTCCCAGCCTCTGGCAGAACTCCAGGATTATTTTACATTAATTTAAGATCACTAATGAAGAATAATTAACAGCTTCAAGGGAGCCTGGCACACCCTGTGTTTAGAAGTGGTTAATTATGCATTGTCTGCAAAACACCCTTTTCATACTCCCAAGTTTTGGATGGCTGTTTCCAACATAGGAATATGGCATTAGGCAAAAAGCCAAGGGGCTCCATTCACAAAGCCTTCCTCGGGGAGGATCTGTCTGAGAAACAACAGCCACTCGCTAAGCCCTACTAAGTGCCGCGTATCCTGCACTTCCCTGGCACATGCCCTACAAAGCCCCACGAGGGCTGTGCGAGGGCTCAGCACCTGCCTTCCGCGTGTCACAGAGATGGACGGAAAGGGACTGTTCTAAGCTCCCTGCCAGGGTGAGCTGTGACCAGAGCCCGAGTTCTTGCATGCCTGGCTGACACGTCACCATTATTTATGGTCAATACAGATGGAAAGGGGGCCGCCCGCCCTGAGCATGCATCTGCCAGGTGGGTGGCTGGAGCTCTTCAGCTGGCCGCGTGCAGCCACGCGACTTTGGGCAAGCTACATCTCCCTGTGCCTTGCCTTCTTCACCTGGAAAATGGGGCGATCACGACCCCCACTCCATGGGGTCAGTGCACAGTGCCGGAGCCCGGCATGCAGCCTCCGTGCAGCAGGCGCTCGGTGGCTCAGCATCACATTGGCCGCCCCTCCTGCCCCCGCTCTCCCCGACACGCACCTGATGCCTCAGTCTCACCTTGGACGGTTTCTGACCGTGCCAGGCCGAGGCCCACCCCCAGACACTGGTCCACGCCTTGCTTTCTGCCCACAGTGCCTTCCCTGCCTGCAAAGACCCTACTTCTACATCCAGGCCCAGCTCAGATGCTACCTCCTGCAGAAAGCCTCCTGGATTTCTCCCATGTGACCTCCCTCATGATACCGATATCTCTGTGCCACCTCTATTTGTCCCCCATCCTTGACTTTCATGATGTGTTTGTAGGGTCCCTTCCCCTTGTCGGCTGGGAGCTCCTCAAAGACATCTGTCTCTGGGGCACAGCGGGGCAAGAAGCTCCGCCACGGGGTGCTGGGTGCTCGTACTGGCTCCTCCCGGAGGCCGAGCCAGCTGCTCACACTTGGGCCAAGGGACCCCAGAGTGGGACTCTTACTTGCTATGTCCCTTGAGACCCTTCATAGATTCTCCGTGGACTGCAGGACAAAGCCCAGCCCCGGGTCCTGGGCTCCAGCCCCGGAACCCCCAGCCCCATGGGCTGTCCCCACGACCTGAAGACACCTTTCCCTTTCAAAGCCTCTGGGTGTTTCCCACAGGCTTTTCTGTCTGCCTGCAACACCTGTCCTCCCACCTCAGCCCAGCAAACTCTTGCGGATGCATCGCCACTAGCTCAGCTGTCGCCTCCTCCATGAAGCCAGGACATGCCCTCCCGGGGCTACACAGATAAACGGGTGGGGGTGAAAGGCTCGCCCATTGTGCAGGGCTGAGACCCATGGGTGCTGGGTGCTCTGCTCGAGGCCACTCTCCCTGGCACCCGCCCAAGAGCGGGGACTTCCTTTCTACGGCTGCCGCGAGAGCCCCGGCGCCCCCTCCCCCCAGAAGCCCACTGGGAGGGAGAAGAAAGCTCCGCACTTTCCCAGAATAGCTTGCATGCTAATGGCCGCAGACTTCACGGCATGAAATCAGGAAGAACTAACTCCCCCAGAATAGCTGGCATAATCCCTCCTCAAGGCCTTTAATGACATCACAGCGATGCTTCGCGATGCCCTCCGGCTGGCCGCATGGCGTTTTGTGGCCGAGGTGTGCACGGGACAGAACACACACACCCTCAGAAGACGCTGTTGGGCATGTGAACACTCAGGCTTGGGGTGCCTGAAACCCACATCACCTCAAGCAGCAGTCCCTAAATCCCACTACATGTCCTAAAGATGGGGAAACAGGCTCAGAGAGGGAAAGTGACATGCCCAAGGTCACACAGCCAGAGAAGGGACTTGAACTGTGGTCTCCTGACCTCCAGACCAGGGGTGCCCCTGCCGTGCTTCCCCGAACCTGTGCTGGGGGTGGAAGCCGGCCCACCGGGCACAGCAGCCCACAGGTCAGGAGGAGCGTGCTGCGTGGAGCCAGGCTGGGGACACCAGCCCTACAGGGCTGCCCTCCTGTGGGGTCAGACCTGCTCAGGAGCAAGTCTGCTCGAGAGCTGATCCCACAGCGAAGAACATACACAACGCTCGGCCACCGAGCAGTCCAGGGTGCCCGTTCCTCTGCAGAAACCCTACCAGTTTCAGGGCTGGAGGTAGAGGAGAGAAGAGTTGAGCTGAGTTGTAAAGTGAACAGTGGCAAATACCACCGTAGTTCTTGGCCGGTGGCGGGACCTGTGCCGCGACAGGAAGGCTGCAGTCACGCAGGCTCAGGCAACCTTCCCCTGCAGGACTCATGGCCCTAGCGGCCAGGTCCTCCCCAGAGGGCCGGCTTACCTTTTGTAGGTCCCGTGCAGTGGCTGCAGGCACAGGAACTGCCAGTAATCCAGGCAAAAGGCCTTGAACTTGAGCATTTTCACCTCTTGGTCTCCCACTGGACCGCAGTAACGTCCCCAGAGAGACACGGAGGGTGCTGGTGGGAGCTGGAGGACTAGCTGCTCCGGCCCGCCCTGGGCCCTGCCACGGCGGCCCCCACTCACACGGCCCAGCCCTGCCCAGCGCGGCTCGTACAGTACACGCCTCCAATACAAAGAGCAGTGAGCACAAAAGCCCAGCGACTCATTCATGCGGCTCGCCCAGCCAGCCTCATGCTGCTGCTGTCTCTGATGCCTGGTACTTCCTGGGGCTCCCCTGGGGGTCCCTGGGACAGACTGGGGCAGCTCTGGCTGTGTCCTGTTGTGGAGACCCCCAGCCCGTCATCCTGGGGGCATGGATGATAAGGGTCCCGACAGCAGCTCTGAAAGTCTGTCCTTCCAACCAGGTCCCGGGGCTCCCGGTGGCCAAGCTGGCACTGGCTGGGCAGCTGTCCACCACCCACCTGGCCCAGAGTGGCTGAGGCCAGGGAAGACCCAGGGGGAGCAGGTAGGGAGGGGTTCAGGAGACAAACAACAGCCTCTTTGGCCAGATAAATTACGTTTGGCGGAATCCCGGTTGGGCCTGCGCGAGGGAAAACTCACCATGGAGCCACATGGTGCTTGGGGTGGGGGCAGCTGGCGCTGAAAAGCAGGCAGAGAAAGACTGACAGGACAGCCCAGAGCCGTTGCCTGGGCGACGGGGACACATTGATAAAATCTAAAATGGAACCACGATTACAGCTGCTCATTGGCTGCCAGGAGGGGACTCCTGTCGCTACCCAGGGAGGGTGGGAGGGTGGCAGGGAAACGCTGGGTTGAGGGGCCGTGGACAGCTAGGGGCATTGTTGGGCAGGGGACCAAGGCCGAAGGGGTGGCTCAGAGGCCCCGGAACCTGGCAGTCACAGGCGGCAGCAGCAGAACGCTGGCCCAGCCTCCACTCTCCTCTCCCCTCCTGGTCGGTCTCGGCTTCTGCCCTTCCCCACACACCAGCCACGGGGACAGCCAGGTCCCTCCACGGCCTACACCCTCACACGGCTCCCCGCTGCTCCCAGGATAAGGGCCAAATCCTGGCCACAGAATGACCGGGCCTGGAGCCTCTGTTGATCGCTGGCACTCTGAGGCTCCTGACACCCAAACACACTGGCCACCTCCATTTCCTCAAGTCCAGCATGCCCTTCCAGTGCTTCCGTGCAGTTCCCTCCACCAGGAGTGCCCTTCTGGCCTCTCCCACGGCCAGCCAGGTCCTGCCCCGACACCTCCTCACCTCTGAGCCAAGCAGCCCCTGCCACTCGCCGCCCTGTGGGATTTCTCCACTGAACCGTCCGCCCTCTGAAATGATGCTATTTATTTATCTGTTTACTTTTGGCTTTCTCCTCCAGCATCTGCAGGGCAGGGACATCTCTTTCCAGGCCTGGCCCACTGCATGGCTCAGGAGGGAGGCAGGGAGGGAGGGAGGGAGGGAGGCAGGGATAGTAACAGAAGCATCCGGAGCACACAGCATCCTCTCAGGTGCACCACGCTCGTGCCCTCTGGCCACTTTAGGGCCCATCATTGCCTGCAGAGCAGTGGCCACATTCCATCCAAACAAGGATGCCTCTGAACCCCTCTCCTCTCCTTTAGATGAAGAAACTGAGGCTGAGAAAAGACCCCGTCCCCAGGGGTTTGCCTAGAGAGCCTGGGAGCCGCCACCAGGAGGGACGATGTCCAGGGAACACTAGCCTCAGGTGGGGGCCGGTGCTGCAAAGGAGGCTGGGCCCTGCGCACCCCAGCCAGGCTGCCTGGCTTCCAGGGGCCTTATCCTGCTCCAAGCAAAGCCAAAGGACAAAGTCTCCTGCCTCAGGTGTGCATTTCCTCAGCCTGTCATTAGCAAACACTCTGCTTCCAGAGCAGTGGTTCTCAACCAGAGACAACGTGGTCATCCCCCCATGGGGGTGTCTGGAGAAACTCTAACATCTGGAAAAACTTTTAGTTGTCACAGCTGGGGAGGAGGTTGGTGGCATCTAGTGGCATTTCAATGCCACTCAGCACCCTACAAAGCACAGGACAGCCCCCACATCAAGGAACGACCTGACTCAAAGTGCCAGCAGTGCCAGGCTGAGAGGCCCTGTCCATGGAGTGACCTTCCTTGTGGCCACGGCTTCTGGGTGGCTGGAGCAGGACAGGCTTTCCGAGCGGCCAGTCCAGCCTCCTACTGCACAAACGCGGGCAGGGCCAGTGGGGCAGGGACACACCCGGCACCGCCAGGAAGGACCAGGCTGGACGCAGGACACCCGCCCGATAAGCTGGCTGGCCCCTGGGGCGGGTGGGCGTGGGAGGGGACGCAGCCATCTGCTGAAGGTGAGGAGCCCGTTCGCAGGGCAGTGCAGGCGGGCCAGCTGCCAGCACGTGCTACCCACCTCCCTTGGGACAAGGACATTAGCTTGCCTCTCACGCCTGTGGCAGAGGAAGCTGGCTGTGCCTTTGAAAGGCGGCAATTACTGGCTGGAACCTTTGTTTCTGAATTCCCAGGCTGTGCACGGGCCTCCAGAGCCACTAGCCCGCGGGCAGGCCTTCTCAGAGGCTCGGCCCGACACCAAGCTGGCGCCCCAACTGCACAAAAAGGGCACGAGGCCTGGTAGAGGTGGGAGCCCTGTGTCCTAGTCCTGGGTCTGGCACCAGTGCTCCTTCTGGTCTCTGGAGCAGACACCAGATCTGTTTTCCTCATCTGTGAAATGGGAACATTATCTTGGCCAAGGCTGCTGTGAGGGTTGGGAGTCAGGACACATGTGACGGCAGGGTCACAGGAATGGGGCAGATCCCATTTAGCACCTGCCTCTTTGCTGTCCCTCAGAGGTCTAAACATGTTCCACCTCAGGGCCTTTGCACGGCTGTTCCCACCAGGGATGCTGGGAAACTCTTCACCTTCCTTCCTCTCCAGTCTTGGGTGAAATGGTGCCTCCTCAGAGGTGGCTTCCCTGCCCACTCTCCCGTCACTCTCTAATCCATTTACCCAGATTCAGTTTTCTTCACAGTCTTATCACCACCTGACACATATTAAAAACCAATCTCTTTGTCCCTTTGCTGCCTGGCCCCTGCCAACGCGGAAGCTCTGCGAAGCCAGCAGGACTGTTTGCCGAGGCTTCCCGAAGGCCCACGGCTGCAGGTGCTGGGAAGCAACGGCTGAGTGGCCGAGGGCCTGCTGCCTTGCTCACCCCAGCTGCACTCCCGAGAGGGAGCACTGGGTCTCTGGCTGTGCCCTCAGGCGCGGCCCGCCCCGCCGGCCTGATGGAGAAGTGTGCGGCCATCCTGAGCCGGCAGGGGCCCAGTGAGGACCAGCCCCGTACCCTGGACCAAGGAGCCTCATGTGCCCTCCCTTCACTCCAGAGCTTTCCTGGCCCGGTCCAAGCAGGGTGCCTGACTGGCTGGCCAGCGGGTGGACAGTGCAGTGGGGCCACACTGCCATCAGCAACGCGGGTGCCTGGGAGAGAAGCCGACAGCTCAGCTGCCTACTGGAGTTTCCTCGACCTTCATCTCTGCGGCCAGGCCCACCCTGACACAGACACCCACAGACCTGCTGGCACCCCAAGCCAGCTCGGCAGGGGCACGTGTGTGTGTGTGTGTGTGTGAGTGTGCAGTCACATATGTGCCAAACGGGGTATGGCCATGGGTGCGTCCAAGTGCAGGTGTATGTGAGTCTGTGCACAAGAGTGAAGGTGCAAGAGTCTGACCGCAGGAAGAACTGAGTGTGGGAACGTTCTGGAGTCTGTGCGTGGATGGGAGCCCTGGAGCCCCGGGCATGAAAGGAGAGAGTGCTATGGGTTTGGGCGCCCAAATGCTCACATCCTGGCTCTGCCTCCCTGCTTCAAATCCCAAACAAGTGACTTTGGCAAAGTGGGCTGATGATAGGCCTGCTTGCTAGTCACAAGGACTGTCAGCTTTCATTCCACAAAGCAGACATTGTTGATCATCAGCGGTGTGACTGTGGACGTCCATGTATAGGGTCACATGATTGTGTGCGCATGCATATGCACACATGCACACATGTGCACAACCTGGCTCTCTGCCCTCCAGGGGCACACCTTTGGGTGCTGCCACCCCAGGGCCCCTTGCTCCTTGCAGCTGCGGGATTCAGAGCTGGTCCAACAGCTGTCCTGTTCCTCTGCAGCATCCACTGCAACCTGGACATGTGGCCAGCCCTGCTTGGCATCTCCAGCGACAGGGCTTACCACCTCACAGGTCTCCTTTGGGCTTGTTCAGAAGTCCCCTCACAGAGGCCAAGCTCCTCAGCAGGACGCAGCTCTTGCCAGCCCTCCACCGCCCTCCCTCCTGCCCCGTGCCCTGGCACACCCCCCAGGCTCCTCTCTCTGCCTCCAAACGGGACAGGGCAACGCACACAGCACGGCGCCCTCCTGCAGATGCACATCCACGCACCCGGCAAGGCCCGAGCCACCCCACTCCCAGAAGGAGCTGCCTGTGATTTGTCTTTCTTGCCAGGAGACTGGGAGGGAGCTCTGCTGACTTCTAATCCAGGGAACTTTCCTCTACAGCAGTCTCAATCCTTTTTGTATGAAAACAGAGTATGCTGTTTTGGAAGACATCTGATGGGAACATCAAGATACAAAGCACATAGGGCAGAGACCCCAGACACTCCAGCTTCCGCCAAGCGCAGGCTGCAAGCCGTTAGAAACCGTTGCTTTCTCCCCTGGGCGGCAGCCGTGGTGGTCATGGGAATGCCAGACACAGCTGGACCTCAGGGACCCAGTGGCCTTGAGTCTCGGAGGGACTCTAGACAGCAGCCTGATCCTCAGGGGCCTTCAGCTGGGCCCTGGACTTTGGGGGCACATGTGGCTGAGCCCTGGTCTTTGGGGGACCTTTGGCTGGGCCCTGGTCTTTGGGGGACCTTTGGATGAGCCCTGATCTTTGGAGGACCTTTGGCTGAGCCCTGGTCTTTTGGGGAACCTTTGGCTGAGCTCTGGTCTTTGGGGGACCTTTGGCTTAGCCCTGGTCTTTTGGGGAACCTTTGGCTGAGCCCTGATCTTTGGGGGACCTGTGGCTGAACCCTGGACTTTGGGGGACCTTTGGCTGAGCCCTGATCTTTGGAGGACCTTTGGCTGAGCCCTGGTCTTTGGGGGACCTTTGGCTGAGCCCTGATCTTTGGGGGACCTTTGGCTTAGCCCTGGTCTTTTGGGGAACCTTTGGCTGAGCCCTGGTCTTTGGGGGACCTTAGGCTGCAGCCCTGGTTCTTTGGGGGACCTTTGGCTGCAGCCCTGGTCTTTGGGGGACCTTGGCTGCAGCCCTGGTCTTTGGGGGACCTTTGGCTACAGCCCTGGTCTTTGGGGGACCTTTGGCTGCAGCCCTGGTCTTTGGGAGAACTTTGGCTTCAGCCCTGGTCTTTGGGGGACCTTTGGCTGCAGCCCTGGTCTTTGGGGAACCTTTGGCTGCAGTTCTGGTCTTTGGGGGACCTTTGGTTGGAGTTCTGATCTTTGGGGGACCATTAGCTGTAGCCCTGGTCTTTGGGGGACCTTCGGCTGCAGCCCTGGTCTTTGGGGGAACTTTGGCTGCAGCCCTGGTCTTTGGGGAACCTTTGGCTTAGCCCTGGTCTTTCAGGGATCTTTGGCTGAGCCCTGATCTTTGGGGGACCTCTGGCTGAGCCCTGATCTTTGGGGAACCTCTGGCTGAGCCCTGATCTTTGGGGGACATCTGGCTGAGCCCTGGTCTTTGGGGGACCTCTGGCTGAGCCCTGGTCTTTGGGGGACCTCTGGCTGAGCCCTGGTCTTTGGGGGACCTCTGGCTGAGCCCTGGTCTTTGGGGGAGCTCTGGCTGAGCCCTGGTCTTTGGGGGACCTTTGGCTGAGCCCTGGTCTTTGGGGGACCTTTGGCTGAGCCCTGATCTTTGGGGAACCTTTGGCTTAGCCCTGGTCTTTCAGGGATCTTTGGCTGAGCCCTGATCTTTGGGGGACCTCTGGCTGATCCCTGGTCTTTGGGGGACCTCTGGCTGAGCTCTGGTCTTTGGGGGACCTCTGGCTGAGCCCTGGTCTTTGGGGGACCTCTGGCTGAGCCCTGATCTTTGGGGGACCTCTGGCTGAGCCCTGATCTTTGGGGGACCTCTGGCTGAGCCCTGATCTTTGGGGACCTCTGGCTGAGCCCTGATCTTTGGGGACCTCTGGCTGAGCCCTGGTCTTTGGGGGACCTCTGGCTGAGCCCTGGTCTTTGGGGAACCTCTGACTGCAGCCCTGGTCTTTGGGGGACCTTTGGCTGAGCCCTGGTCTTTGGTGAACCTTTGGCTGAGCCCTGGTCTTTGGGGAAACTAGGCTGAGCCCCGGTCTTTCGGGGACCTCTGGCTGAGCCCTGATCTTTGGGGAACCGCTGGCTGAGCCCTGGTCTTTCAGGGATCTTTGGCTGAGCCCTGGTCTTTGGGAAACCTTTGGCTGAGACCTGGTCTTTGGGGAACCTTTGGTTGAGCCCTGATCTTTGGGGAACCTTTGGCTTAGCCCTGATCTTTGGGGGACCTATGACTGCAGCCCTGGTGTTTGGGGGACCTCTGGCTGAGCCCTGATCTTTGGGAGACCTCTGGATGAGCCCTGATCTTTGGGGGACCTTTGGCTGCAACCCTGGTCTTTGGGGAACCTTTGGCTGAGCCCTGGTCTTTGGGGGACCTTTGGCTGAGCCCTGGTCTTTTGGGGACCTCTGGCTGAGCCCTGATCTTTGGGGGACTTTTGGCTGCAGCCATGATCTTTGAGGGACCTTTGGCTGCAGCCCTGGTCTTTGGGGAACCTTTGGCTGCAGCCTTGGTCTTTGGGGAACCTTTGGCTGAGCCCTGATCTTTGGGGGGCATCTGGCTGAGCCCTGATCTTTGGGGAACCTTTGGCTGCAGCCTTGGTCTTTGGGGGAACCTTTGGCTGCAGCCCTGGTCTTTGGGGGACATCTGGCTGAGCCCTGATCTTTGGGGAACCTTTGGCTGAGCCCTGGCCTATGAGAGGACCTCTGGCTGAGCCCTGGTCTTTGGGGGACATCTGGCTGAGCCCTGATCTTTGGGGAACCTTTGGCTGAGCCCTGGCCTATGAGAGGACCTCTGGCTGAGCCCTGGTCTTTGGGGGACCTCTGGCTGAGCCCTGGTCTTTGGGGGACCTCTGGCTGAGCCCTGGTTTTGGGGGACCTCTGGCTGAGCCCAGGTCTTTGGGGGAACTTTGGCTGCAGCCCTGGTCTTTGGGGAACCGCTGGCTGAGCCCTGGTCTTTGGGGGACCTCTGGCTGAGCCCTGGTCTTTGGGGGACCTCTGGCTGAGCCCTGGTCTTTGGGGGACCACTCCACACTACAGGTACTCTCAGGGGACATGTCAGCAGGACTTCTGGTCCTTGGGGGAATTTTTCAGGGCTGCATGGGGGGCAATCTCCCTAGATGCCTCCTGGGCCCCTAGGTGCGGGCGGCCGGCGTGTGCCTGTGGCGCGAGCCAGGATGGAGGGAGGGCGAGACAGTACCTGTAGCGGTCAGTGGACAGGCTGCTTCCGGTCTCCAGGGAGCTCCTGAGGTAGCGAAAGCGAGACAGGGTTACTGACGGCCCCACACAGGACAGACCCCTTGGGCCCATGCTTGCTCAGCCTCCACCGGGGCCCTAGGACAGGCCCTGGGACAGTGGGCAGTGCTGGGAAGAGCGTCTGCCCCGCACGCAAGAAACCATGTGCTTTCTTTCCCTCCGCTGGGTCAGCAGGAAACCGCCTTGTTCCCACCCCAGGCGCCATGGCAGGGCCTTCAGTCGCAATGGGCCTGGCAACATTAAGTCCGACCTCCCGCTCCAGCCCGGCTCAGGAGGCCACAGATGGCTCTCGCCCTGGGGTCGGAGCCCACCCAGGCCACACGCCGCTGGCGCAACGGCTCTGCCTGCCTGCCAACAGTGCCTTGCCACAGCTGGAGGGGAAACGGACACGTGAGAGGCGGCGTCAGGACAGCCGGAGCTCTCTTCCTGGGCTGGCCACAGGCCCAGAGCACTCTGGGCTGGCGACAGGCTTTAAGGAGGGAGAGTGGGCAGGGCTGGCAAGCAGGCCTCGCCCTCCCGCCCCCTGGGCCAGGACCAGGCTGGGAGTGGTGAGGAATGCCAGCCTTCAGGAAGCCCCAGGTCTGGACAAGAGAACCATCCCCATGCCCCAGCCTGGCTGCTCAGCTGCAGATGTGCCCACATGGCACACTAGCAAACTGCAGCAGAGATGCAACACAGCAGGGTGGGCCCCCCCAGGCACAGCCCCTGCTCCCAGGCCTGGAGCTGCCTTGCATCAGCAAGGGATTCAGCTCCCAGCTGCTGACCACAGCATGAACAGCTGTATCCTTACCTCCTGCAGGGAGCTCACCCCCTGCTGGCTGCTTTTCCAAACACTTTCTCATCTAACCTCATGAGGCATATGGAATCATGTCCCTCTTTACAGATGTTGAAGGTGTGGCTGAGCATACTTAGAACACCATTCCATTCCCTGCCTCTTCATCCAGTAACAAACTCCGATTCACCCTTCAAAACCGTGCTAAAATGTCAACTCCTTTGTGCAGCCTTCTCTGACTGCCTACCCTGCCCCGCCCCTGCAGACTCCTTTCTTCTTCTTTCCTTGTTCCTTTCCACTCTTCTTCCTTCCCTTCCTCTCTTCTTCTTTCTCCCGCTTCCCTAATAACTGTGAACACTTTTTGAGCAGTTCCTAAGTGGTAGGTAATAGTGTTAACACTTACACATATTAATTCAGTCCTCACCCCAGCTCCACGAGGGAGGCACAGTGACACTACCATATTGTGAGGCATGGGCCCACAGAGCGGACTGTGTGTGGTGGCCCCAGCCGGGCAGCACGGTCCCCGCAGTCTCCCCGTGAGGCTGGGGAGCGGCTGCAGGGCGCAGCCTGAGCGGCTGTGATGCTCACGCCCGGCCCACTCGGCCTGCCGCGGGCCCAGCTCTGCACACCACGGTAGGCGGTGGCCCTGCCTGGCCCTCTACTTCTCCCCACCATGTCCCTGCCCACCTCTAGGCCCCAGAGCACCCAGCAGGACGGGCTCTGCCAGCCACCCTGCTGGGTGCAAGCTGTCTGCAGCTTTGTTTGGCCAAGACTGAGGCCTTGGTCTCCTTGCCACCTTCTTCATGGCTCAGCCCAGCAGTGAGTGGAAAAAGCCCTGAGCGAGGGGCATGGGGTCCTCAGAGAGGCCACCATCCCGGCAGACTTGGATCTTGAACCCATCCGGACTGGTGTGAGCCCTGAGCTGACAACAGAACCTTTACGCCTCGGCCTTCAAATCTGGAACACGGGACAGCAAGAGCAGTGCCTCTCTCCCAAAGACGCTGAGGAGAAAGGAGTGCTGCCCGCAAAACAGAAGTGCTCTGCAAACCAGAAGGTGCCATCACACACGTATCTGAGTTACTCACGTAGCTACTGTCACACATATAATCCTGTATGTTGAGACATTAAAGCTTACAGGTTAACATGTGAGTTCCAGAGACAAGAAGGGCAGAGTTCAAATCCCACCTGTGCCATGTACTAGCTATGTGACCTTGTGCAAGTTAATTAACTTCTCTGTGCCTCATTTTAGTTTTAGTTTTTTTTACCTACAGTGTTTTGGGAAGATTAAACAGAGTTAATACATTTAAAGGACTTAGTGCCAGGAAGAGAGTCCACATTCTTTAAATGCTAGCTGTCAATACACCTTATATAGTATTATATCACCTATGAAATAATAGTATACAAATAACATATAAACGTTATACTAATACACATATATAACATATTCTATTAACATTATTATCTCATATATATGACCTTATTTTATATAATGGGCAAACAGGCTCAGAGAGGTACAGCAACTGGCTCAGTGGCATCCGGCCGTACTGGAGGCTTGCTAGTCCAGAGCTCTGTCCGCCCTGCTGGGGCTGATTCACCTCCCTTGCCCAGGTGTCCCAGGATCTTTGGGGACCTTTGGTCCGAGATTCATGGACACACAACCCCAGTCACCCAGGCAGGACTCCAGCCCCTCCTCTATCCTTCCCCTGGCTCAGGAAACAAACGGCCCATTCCGGCCATCCTGTCCCAGCCCTACTCCAGCAGCCTCCTGGGCGGCTTCTTCCTTTTTCTTTGCAGAACGCACCGGCTGTCCTGGGCCCGCTTCCTGGCACAGCTCCTGAACAGCACCAGCCATGCCCCAAAGTCCACGCGCAGGGAACTGCTCGCTCTGTGCCGTATGACGTCAAAGAGGCTCCTGGGGGCTGGGCTGTGGCTGGCAGCAGCATGACAGGAGTCTGGTGGGGGCTGGGAAGTCTGTTCTACAGTCTGGGTGCTGGTTACATGAGTGTGTTCAGTTTCTGGCAATTCTACAAGCCATACGCTGATGAAGTACCCACTTTTCTGTGTGTATATGTATATAATATTGCAGTAAAAATTTATATGAAGATAAAAACTAAATAGCTGGTTCACAACCTGGCTCCAGCCCCAGCCTGAAGTGGCAGAAAAACCCAGGCCTTAGGCTCAGATGGGGCTGGTGCTCACCCCTTCCTCTCCCACATGGCCTCAGGAAAACCCCTTCCCCTCTCTGGCCTCAATTTCCCTCCGCTGAATGAGGAAGTGGTCAGTGTGCCCATCGCTGATGTACGGTAGACACCCTGGGTTGCTCTTAAGAAATACTGATGCTTGGGCCCTGACCCAGACCAATTAAGTCAGAAGCTAAATTCCCACACCTTGGGCTTTAAAAAAAATAAAAGCTTTATTTGAAATAACCATAGATGCTCAGGGAGTCCCAAACATTTGTGCAAGGAAGTCCCATGCACCCGTACCCCGCCTCCCCCACGGAAACGTGTCGTGCAGCCCTGTGCCCCTTGGTACCTGTTCAGATCTCACCAGTCACACACACAAGCCTGCGTGCGTGTGCATGCGTGCGGGTAAGTCTGTCCCCTAGGTAGCCGTGTGAGACCTCTGCCACGACCGAGCCACTCGGGCTGCCCTCTGTGGCCACCCTGTCTGCTGCGTGCGAGCCCTCCACCCCCATCATTCTGTCCTTCCCAGGGTGTGACACCAATGGCCCCTCCCCGTGTGTGCTTCTAGGACTGGCTTCCATGCTCTGCCCGCCGCTCCACATGCGCTCGGCTGCGTGTCCGCAGGCCGCTGCTCTCTGCTGCGGAGCCGTGCTCCCAGGCACACGTGTGGCCGTTTCTACAGCCGCCGCCCGCAGGGGCGTCTGCGCAGTCTCCAGTTCGGGGGCTGGCATGACTAGGACCGCCACGAGCATTCCTGGACAGGTTTTGTGTGAACGTAAGTCTTCGTTTCTTGGGAATAAATGCCCAAGGGTAGAACGGCTGTATTGTGCAGCGAACTTACGTCGAGTTTCAAAAGGAACCGCCAGACTGTTTTCCAGAGAGGCCGTGCCATCTTGCCCTCCCACCAGCAACGGGGGCGCGCTCCAGTTTCCACGCAGCCTTCCCAGCATTCCACGCTGTCACTGTTTTCGTCTTGGCCACGCAGGCCGAGGTGTGTGGAGTGACGTCTCACTGTGGCTGTGGCTCGGTGGCACGCCTGCTGGCACGCACCTGCCGTGGAAGCAGTCGATCCCAAGGGCTTTCCATGCTCCGACAGCTCTTCCCATCCTAGAAAGAGCACGCTCACTGCAGTGGGAGCAGCAGCCCCCGTGTTTTCTGGAAGGAACAGCCAGAGGGGCCCACGGCGGGCCCAGGCTGCCACAGGTAGCTCTGAGCTCTCTCGGGCCGAGAAGTGACCCTGTTTGCTCCCTGGAAGGAGGGGAGGGGAGGCTGTGGAGGCTGCCCACACCGCAGGGAGTCAGCCCAAAGCAGGGGCTAGCGGGCAGCTCTGCGTCTGTGCCTGGGGCGGGGCACCCGCGGGAGCTTGAGGCCTGCAAGGGGCTGTCTGTGGTCTTTGCCTCCACTCCCAAAGGGAGGCACAGAGCTCTCTGTGCCACTGTTCCTCTCCTGCCTACTGAATGAGCCACACAGTGTCACTGCACCAACTTGAGAAAACAACAGCTAAACACAACAAGGAAAACGAAATTATCCGCCACGCCGACTCCCCAGGGACACGCCAGTGCTGATATCTGAGATCTTTCTGGTCGGCGTCTCTCTGCACACATGCCTGCGTGTGGGCGCAGATGTGTTGCAGTCACACAAAAACACGCTCTGCTCTGTGCAGCACTCTGCCCCAGCGCCGTCTCCGCGGCACGTGGGGTCTGGAGAGGAGCCTGGCAGGGCTGCGCCGCCCTGGTGGGCGTGGGCGTGGGCATGGCGCCCGCTGCCCTGGCAAACAGGGCGGTGGCGAGCGGTGGCGGCGGGCGTGTGCGCACGGCCAGTCGGCCCTTCAGGGCCGATCCCTGGAGCTGCGTGGCCGCGGCGGGAGTGCTGCCACGGCTCTGGGTGCACGTGGGTGCTGCCCCGGAGGGCTGGGCCAGCCGCTGGCTACAAGTATTTGGCCATTCTTCGGGCTCCAGAATTTCTCTGGGGCAGAGACGAGGGCAAGGGAGGAAGTGGACACTGTTCTGCCCCGTACCCACTGTGTCTGGTTTCTGTGGCAGCCACTGGAGCCCCGTGACAGCCGCGAGCCGGGTCGCAGCCAAGGAGGACACGAGCATGAGGGCTCTGTGCTCCTGACCGCTCTGCCCGCCGCCCGGCGAGAAGAGGGCCAGCGGCCAGTGCCCAGCTCACCCTCGTCAGCGCGGCGCATGCCAGCCCTCCTCTGCAGGGCTGCGGAGGCGAAGAGGGGCCCAGGCCCTGAACCCAGGAGAGCCCCAGCCCACGCCACGCTGCCCTGGCGCCTCACTCTGTTACCCCGAGGGGTGGGTGTTCGCAGTGTCACACAGAGGCCCCCAGGCCCCAGAGCAGGGCACTGAGGCTTCCCCCGGCACTGGGTCAGACAGACCCGCTGGGGTTCCCAGTGCGGGTCTCACAAGCCACGTGACCCTGCCTGAGCCTCAGTTTCCTCATCTGTAAAATGGGGCTGATTAGAGGTTATAGCAAGGCTCCAATGGGCTGGAGGCGCCTCGCAAACCAGACAGGCGAGAGGTGCTGCTGTGTGGACTCAGGTCACCTGTCCTGCCCAGGCCTCCCAAGCCCCCGCTGGGGCCTCCCTCTGAGAAGGGCCACAGAGGGCTGCTGTCCACCCACCGTCAGCCCCTCTGTCCTGGCTCTGGGCCACAGACAGCCCTGCCTGCCGGCCTGGGCCCCACTGCCAGGCACAGCGAGGCAACTGTTCCGGGCTGGCCTCCATGCCCCTTCATCCTGCCACGCTGCCTGCCCAGGAGCTCAGCTCGAGCCGGGGAACTGCTCACTGCGCGGGCAGTGGGGGGGGGTCTCTATGAGGCTTGCCTGGACAGAGAGCTCAGCAAGGCAAAGGCCCACGGGTGAGACCTGGGGACAAGCAGTCTTCCCGCCGGAGTCACGAGGAGGTTGTCCAGAGATGGCGGTTATCAGCTTCTCAGACCACTTCGAGACAATGATTCGTTCACCTGACCTAATAACCATGGGGCCGCTTCGTGCCAGCCCTCTAGGAGCTTAGTACTGATTCATTTCATGCTCACCACCATGCTGTGGCGTGAGATATTCTTATCTCCACCTTACAGATGTGGAAACTGAGGCACTAGACACGATCAGAGGCATTACTCAAAGCACAGGGCGATACAAAAGTGAATAAAACAGACACAATCACCACCCAATCTTGCCTGGAGGGGGCAGGCAAAGAAAAGTACATAAACACGACAACAAGGTAACCTCAACAGTGTAGAAAGTAAAACCACAAGACTGTGGAAGGGCCAGGGCGGTGGGGCAGCCCTTGCTAAACTGGTCCAGAAAAGCTTCTGGAAAGAGTGACCACCAGGCCAGTGTCTGAGTGCCAGCCGGAGCCAGCTCAGAGGGAGGAGGTGCCACACAAGGGGTCGTCCAGAGCAGAGTCCCGAGGAGGCGAGCTGAGCAGTTCGCAAGGAGGGTTCCTGCGTGGGACAGGGTGGGGTGCAGGTGGAGGCACAGGGGTCAGGCCGGGCATCTGCTGCAGGAGCAGAGGCCTGGCTTGGATAGGAGGCCCACCTGGCCAACCGCACCTGCCAAGAAGCGCCACCAAGACATCTTCCCACAACCACCTGGGCTTCTTCCGTGACCCCAAAGGCTCCACACAGGGCTTTCCTAAGGCATAGCTGGTCAAGGGTGTCTCGGGGTCAGGGTACACCCAGCTTCTCCCTGGCTAGTGTGAGCAGGACTGAGGCCCCGCCCTGCGGCTTGCAGCCTGGCCGAGCCTGTGCCCTAGTGCCCTGTGGTCCCGTGTCCAGACTGCCATGTCCTGTTCAGGCCAGGCCCAATGCGCTGATGGGCAGGGAACAGAGAGACGCCTCAGTCCAACAAGCCGGGAGGGCAGGGGTGCGCCTGCAGTTGCTACAGTTCAGCTCTCCAGAACCCCGCCCACCCTGCAAGAGCCACCCGCACCATCCCGTCTCCAGGGCAAGTGCGGCTTCCAGCAGACTTGCTGGGCTCCGCCTGGCTTCTCTGGAGGGTCCTCCTTGGGTTTTCAGCTTCCCTCCTCCAGATGGCAGACCCCTCAGGTGCCGATGTGATTTCATCCAACCCTCAAGCCTGGGGAGCTGGAGTGTCTTATTCTCATGTCACAGATGCGGGACTGAGGCTCAGAGAGACAAGCGGCTCCACCCAGCTCCTGGCCGGGGCCTGTGGGGCTCTGCGCCCTGTCCTCTGCTCGAGGGTCCCCCACCAGGCAGAGTTAGCCCAGGCAGCCGATCCCCAACCAGGAGAACGTTCTAGACCCACCTGACCTCGGGGCCGAGCATTCGTTGAGGTGAGCGTCCAGTCTGTCCTTCCCCTGGGGGCACCTTTGCATATTCGGAAAACCACCAAATTCACCCCCAAATCACCAACTGATGCATTTTTAAAATTTAATTTTTAAATAGCTAGTGCATTCTCATGGCTCGAAAGTAATATAAACAAGACATCAAGTGAAAAGTCTCCCTCCCAACTGTTCCACACCCGCCAGGTCCCCAGGCGCCTGCATTCGCCTCGTGGCGTCCGGTGCTGGAGTGTCATGAGCACACGCATGCACGGCGGCGGCGCCATACATGTACACGCTCGTGCACTCGCGCCTGCTCCCTTGGGCCTCATCCCGACCACACTGTGCCCCTGCTCTTCCCTAACGACACGCTCCAGAGCCTTCTCTCTGGCCACTCAGTCTCAGACACCGCTGCCTCCGTGGGCTTCCCTGTGCCGCCTGGACTGAAGACACAGCCAGGGAGGGAGGCTGAGCGGGCGCCACGGCCCCTCGCTGACCTAAGCCCCGACCTGGCCCAGGGGCGCACGCGTGCCCCTGCTGGCTGCGGTCCAGGCCCCGAGCCAGGCTGGCCACAGCTGCCGCAGGGACCGCTTCCCCTCCACGTCCGACAGAGGGTTCCCGGGGCAGCCCCGACCCGCAGACACACCCTCAGAGCCACGCTGAGCTCACACGGCCAGTGTGTGCACAGGGCACGCTCTCACATCACACACGTGCGCCCACACATGCGGCCGTGCCTGCGCCATGCACACGGACCCTCCCGGGGTGGCGGGGAGTGCCCACTGTCGGGAGCCATCCGAGGTGCACGGGGTCACACGGTGAGCGGGTGTCAGGCGAGGCTGCGGCCCCGTGCCCCTCCCCGGCCCCACGCCTCACAGCCCAGCTACACTGAAGCACGTCTGCTCCAGGCTCCTTGCCACTCAGGGCCAGGAGCCCAGGCCTCAGGTGACAAACAGCTCAGCTTTAACTCGCAAGTTCTTTTCATTAAGAAAAAACACTTTCTGACCCACGTGCTGCGTGCGGTACTTCCACATAAACCTCCTGGGGAGACCGGCTCAGAGAGGCCAACAGATTAAGGCCATGATGTGCTGAGTGCCACTGTGTGCCTGGCCCTGGACTGCTGCTCTGGGTTGGTGACGTGACCTCTGTCCTTCCACAGCACGTGGGGCAGGGGCTGTCACTCTCTCACCACGCAGCAGAGCCAGCGGGCTCAGAGAGCTCAAGGGCTGTGTGCAGCCACACAGCAAGAGAAGGCGCTTCTCTGTGGCTGCTCAGCACCGTCCAGGGAAGGAAGGGGACGGGCTGCAGCGGGGGGGCCTTAGCAGGGGCCTGGAGCCACGCTCTTTGAGACCCCTGCAGCCTTGCATTCAAGGTATGGTCATTTCTGCATAAACGGGGAGCCCAGGCTCCCCCCTTCCATGTGTGAGGGCCAGGGGCCGGGGGAAAGGAGCTCAGCCTGAGTGTGGGGGCTTCTACTTCAGGGGTGCAAGATGCTATCACAGCATGCTCTGTTCCCCACATATCTGCTCTCCTTGAGACCAGAACATTCTCTCGGCAGATGGCTGCAGCCCGGGCAGGCCTCGGGTGCCCTCGGTCCACAGGGTGGAATGAGCCCTGGGGTGAGCGGGTGGGCAGAGGGGGCAGTGCCCTCACCAGGGCCTCTCCTGGGTGCTCCTGTCTTCCTAGGCTCCCTTTACCCTTTGGTGCCACGAGGTCACTGTCCTGAGTCTGACAGCCCACCACCTGCCCTCCAGACACAGGGAGCCAAGTGCTCCTGGGCTGTTCCTGGGTGTCCCACAGGCCCCTCCCTCCACAAGCAGCCCCACCCCCTCAGTGAGGCACTGCCACCCACAGGCCTGCAAGCCAGACCCCTGGGCACCGTGGCTTGTGGTGCCTTCGATGCCCTCCTGTTCCCTGCTACCTCCCAGCCTCAGGCTGCATCTCTGCAGGCCCCTGGGTCACCTCTGCTCCAGCAGCTGCCTCGGCTTCCCCACCAGACTGCCTCTGGTTTCTCCTGCTACTCCCTGCACTCCCCACACAGACCCAGTGTGGGCACCCTCCGGACAGAGAGAGAGGCAGCACGCCTCGGCCAAAGGGGACTTCCTCACTCACTCCACACGGACCCGGCGCCAGGCTCCAGTGCCCTGCTCCGAGGAGCACCCATGCTCTGTCACTCTGGTGCAGAGGTGTTTGTGGAGCAGCTACTGTTTCCAGGAGGTGACCTGGGCCCGGCACAGTGGTCGACAGGGCGGGCACAGGCCGCCCTCCAGGGCTGCACTCTGGCGGGCGTGGGACTCGGCACAGCGGACTGACTGGGCACTCAAGGCTGCTGATGGAGCAACATGCTGGGGTGGTGAGAAGGTTGGCACTGGCCTTAGGACGGACGTGGCCAGCTCTGGGGACAGCACTCTGGGCAGGGGGACGGCGGGGGCGAAGGCCTGGAGGCAGGGATGGGCGGTGCGTGTCAGGGCACAGGCAGGAGGCGGGTTGGCTACAGGAAGGGTGCTGGAGAGGGCAGGGAATGGCGCAGCCGTCCAGTGAGCGGGCTCCTGAGCGCAGGGTCCAGGGACTTCATGCCTGGATCTGAGTTGGACGTCAGCTGAGGCAGACGTGGTCCTAGGGAGAGAGGTGACCGGCCCCTGCGGTCCCAAA
Source organism: Microcebus murinus (assembly GCF_040939455.1). Taxonomy (NCBI): domain Eukaryota; kingdom Metazoa; phylum Chordata; class Mammalia; order Primates; family Cheirogaleidae; genus Microcebus; species Microcebus murinus. Next base: position 40,440,284 of record NC_134124.1, read on the forward strand.
GCCTGACTCCTGGCTTTCCATGACGGGCTGTGTGGCCCTGGGAAGAGTCCCCTGCCCCTCTGGGCTCATGCTCCTGTCTGGACCTGGGGCTCCCTGCAAAGCCACCTGCCCCAGGCCTACTGGTGGCCACAGGCACGTCTAAGGAACAGGACAGGACGGAGGCACAGCCACACGCACAGCCTGACGCAGGAAGCCACTGGGGCAGGTGCCAGGCCTGCCTGCCTGGACAGAGCAGCATCCGCCCTGCCCTCAGGGCTCGGGGAGGACCTGTCAGCCCGAAGTGCCAAGAGGAAGCAGCAGCCACGAAGCCAGGCGGGCACGGGAAGCCAGGACCGGCAGGGAGAGCGCTTCAGCTGTGCCCAGGCCTGGCACCTGAGGCCCCGCATCCTGCCTCAACCCGGGGGCCTTGAGAGGAGCCCCCTGCCTCCCCGACCCTCAGTCTCCTCTGCAGATGGGCCTGTGAGCCCTGCCCTACCTCCAGGGTAGTCCTTTTTTAAACAATTAAGCAATTTTTGTGGGGTTTTTTTTGAGACAGAGTCTTACTGTTGCCCTAGCTACAGTGCAGTAGCATCATCATAGCTCACTGCAGCCTCAAACTCCTGGCCTCCAGCGATCCTCCTGCCCCAGCCTCCCGAGTAGCTGGGCCTACAGGGATCAGCCCCATCTGAGCCACTTGACAGGGAGTTGGAGGGGCTTCAAATGTATGTGTTTGTTGGGGATACATGGAGCCATCATGCTCCCTTTCCAGGGTAGTTCTGAAGATGTCTCAGTGACCTCCTACGTGAGGGCTCCGTAAGCAAAGTTGTGCAGGGGACAAGTGCAGGGTGGCGTCACTCTAGCTGTAGAATCCCAGGCCTCTCTGAGAAACTGCTCTTGCTCAGGAACCTGCTGTGCACTTTCTGCAGACACATCATGAGTCCGGGGACGGGAAGGTGGCTCCAGGAGCTGGCAGCACGGCACGCCTGCCTCTCCTCCACACTGCCGCTCCCCAAGGGCCGGCACAGCCCGGAAGGGCTCCCCTCCCTGAGGTGCTGGTCAAAGGACTTGAGGTCGATCCGGAACAAATGATGAATTTCCTCGGGAAACACACATGCCCCAGGCAGCTTTGTAAAATATAAATGCATATGTATATATCTCGCTGGGGAAAAAGGAAAGACGAGACAGGAAGAAAAAGGGTTCTAGTTTATGGGTCTCGGTTGTCAAGCGAAGAGGGAGACCCGCTGGCCCGGTGGGGTGCAAGGAACAGCTGGATCCTGAGCACTGGAGTCCTGGGACTTGCCCAGGCATGTGCAGCCCCCAACACCTGCCCCACCCCAGATCCACGGAGCCCCTGATGTACAGGGACAAGGAGTCCAGGTCCTGTCCTGGGGCCTGGGGACAGCTGCTGGCCGGGGTGTTGGGCTTGCCTCCTGAGGGCCTAGGCTTGCAGCCTTAGGCCCCGCCACTGCAGAGTTGAGCGCTAGCCTAGTCCAGACTAGCCCGAACTGGTAGGCTCCCCTACTCCAAGCAAACCCTGTGGCCTCTCTCTCTAGGCTCAGTGTATCCCCAATAAACACATACATTGGAAGCCCCTCCAACTCCCTGTCAAGTGGCTCCGGTGGGGCTGATCCCATCCTCCCAGCTCCAGGTGTGGCCAGGTGGCAGAGGCTGGCCAATCAGCACATGACCTCCCCTTGGCAAGGGACATGGCTTCAGGAACGGCCATGGGCCCCAGGGCTGGCACGGGACTGAGGCTGCCGAAGGTGCTGGAGCTGCCACATGGGGACACGCACATCCTGGGGAAAGGTAAATGGGAGATGGCCACAAGAGGGCTGGAGCCCCTGGACCCAGCCACACTGAAGCCAGACCTTGGGCCATTCACCAACAGATGCCATTGAAGTCCCTTCGACTTGAGTTTCTGCCATTGGCAACCCAAACATCCTGATGAGCGCACGCTCCCTCAGCCCACGCGGTTTCCACCCTCTGCCCAGATGCCCGCACTTCTTGGGTCCCAGCCTGCCCTGAAGCCCACGCGTGCTGTGAGAACCCAGGAGCACGGGGACAGCAGCACTGTTTATAGGTCACAGGCACACCAGGTGCTCTGTACCTCACCAAGTCCGCGCGGGCACCTTGCCAAGGTGACATTATTGGCCTCATTTAACAGAAAAGGAAACAGGTCCAGAGAGGTTAAGTAGTCTGCCCCAAGTCACACAGCCACCGGGCAATAGATAAGGGACCACTGGCGCAGGTCCCTGGAGGGGGGCTGGGTCCTGGCAGCGGGGCAGGAAAAGGCCCCCACCTCACCAGGCCCACCTGGTCTTGGAGTGTTCCTCCGAGGCAGCACCATCGCTCTGCAGCCCTGGAGAGGGGCAGGACTGACGCCCAATCCAGAATGGGCTGTGAGAGACTTGGGGCATTTCTCCCATGTGACAATGGAGAGCAAACGGAAGGAAAACACTCTGTGTTGCCGCAGGGCCACCCAGGGGCTCGAGAGCTGGGCTGCGAGTGCCAGCGAAGGTGGTGGTGATGAAAACCCATCACGTCCCTTGTCGACCGTTCCGAACAGAAGCCAGGGACGTCTTGATGAGGACGAAGCTGCGGGAGCCAATGGGACGCTGTGCGACCAGCCACGCTCAGATCGGCCTCCTGCTGAGCTGAGGGGCTGCCTGGATGGCACCTCACCCCTTGGAGGCTAGGCCAGCATGGCAGGCCCAGTGAGGCCAAGCTGTGGGAGACAAAGGGGACAGGGCGCCTCTGGCCCAGCCCCTGCCCCCTGGAGTCTAGGCATCCCGAGCTCACCCCCAGAGTAAACACACACGCCATACGTGTGCACACAGGCACCGCCACAGTGAAGACACGGCAGCTCCATCACGACGGCTGTCCCTCGCCAACACCCCGTCCGTACAGGGATAAGAGGAGAGAGGACAGTCACCCCCAGACCGTCAGGCTGGGGTGGGCCCAGCCTGCGTGTGACTGGCCCCAGAGAGCTTGGCCGGCGGGCGCCCAGCCCCACTCTCACGCCTGCCCCACTTGCCGCCTGCCTCTGTCCTGCCCCCAACCTCTCCGGCCTTGTCCTGCTTCTCCTTCGACCCGTAATACGTCAATTTGCAGAAAGCCAATTTACAGAGCAGCCAATTTGCAGAATGACAAAATCATCAAAAGTATTGGTTTCCCTTAACCTTTTAGTTTTAGTCAACTGGTCCAGTTTTGTCTTCAAAATGGCATTTGCAGGCACATTGCTTGTCTCTGTCTAGCTGCAGTGGGAGGCAGAGACGAGTTGGTGACCATGTTTTCAGGACCGTTCCTGGCACTGGGCAGAGGGAGAGCAGGAGTGGCCGTCAGCAGGGCAGCCCCCAGGCCCAGGGCAGCAGGGAGGCTGGCCTACAGGAGCCCTGGGCCGAGGCTGGGGCCCGTCCTGGGCGGGGTCCTGGAGGAGCAGACAAGACGCCCCTCGGCCGCCGGCAGAGCAGGGTCTCAGAGCAGCCAGGGGCAGGCCAGGCGCCGATGGCAGCAAAAGGGGCTTGTGCCACCTTTCTGGGGTGGGGGACTGGTGACAGTGTCCTAGGCGCAGTTCAGCCTTGGCAAGAAGGGGTCAAGGTGTCTCAGCTGCCAGGGAGGGGGACAGCAGACCACAGGATACTCCTGGGCAGATGTCCCCAGCTTTGCTCACGCCCAGCAGTGTGGACCCGAGGCGTAACAGAAGTGCACAGAACTCACGTGGCAATGACCTCCTCGGGGGACGGGCAGGTAGGGGGAGGGGGAGGGGCATGCTCGCACCTCAGGGGTGCGGTGCGCACTGTCGGGGGGATGGGCACGCTTGAAGCTCTGACTCTGGTGGGGCAAAGGTAATATACGTAACCTAAACATTTGTCATTTGTACCCCCATATTATGCTGAAATAATAAAATAAAATAAAATGAAAAAAGTGCACAGAGTAAACACACACGCCATACGTGTGCACACAGGCACCGCCACAGTGAAGACACGGCAGCTCCATCACGACGGCTGTCCCTCGCCAACACCCCGTCCGTACACCAAAACTCTGCACCGCACTTCTCCATTCTGAAATGAACTTGGTGAACAATATGATCTTTCTACACACACATTTAAAACAAAACCAACAGAATGCCGGAATTATAACACCACAGAGAGCAAAAGAGGAAAATAATTGATAATGAAATAATGGGTAACTTGGCACGTTGGTGGAGGGTGGGCCTGTCGCACAGGGCATAATGGAAAAGCCACCGGGGCCACAAACCCAGATGGACACTGGGGCTTGCTGGCGACTTGGGCACCACGAGGGATGCTGACCTCAGTGACATGCTGCTCTGAATGGTGACAGCTCTTGGCAGAGTTCCAAACATAGCACAGTCTGATCTTCCCGACTGTGAGAGCAGCTGCATTCCTAGAAAACTCAACGCATATTCAAATCATACAAAATGCATTTTGTGGTTTAGATGTCAAATGCATGAGGACCAGGCTCAGAGAGCTGTGCGTGAATTTTCACTGCCATGAATGTCCGGTGAGATGTGCGGACACTCCTGGCTGTGGGGCCTGCCCTGCACACCATAGCCTGCCGGCCTCCCTGCCCTGCCAGGCACACCCCTCCGTCCTGCACGAGCAGCGCTGCCTGCCTCTCTCTCCCCTGGGCGGCAGCCCTGGCCCCAGCACCTGCCAGCCCCGCTGCCGAACAGATGCTGGTCATCGTGCACCACAGAACCCATCTGGATGGACAGCCAGCCGCGGTGGCGATGGCGAAGGCTCCACGCACCCGCTTCCGCCTAACTGCGGAATGTTCCAGGACCAGGCCGGCCTGCATCCCTCCCGCTGCCTGGGGAGATGGAGGCCCCAGTGCAAGCAGGGGTCAAGGCTTCCCACTGGAGGAGATGACCGACCGCCTCCCTCAGGGGCTGGCTGCTCACCACGCCCCCAGGGGGAGGGAGGGCGGGGCAGGGCGGGGCAGTTCCAGCAGCCAGTGGACGACAGAGCAGGCGTGGCAGTAGGCGGCAGGACAGTGCCTGCTCCACCCGGGGCGGCCTCGTCCCGCAGGCCCTGCATGCCCCACACAGCCCCACTTCCCGTGCTTAGTGGGCAGGATGTGGCTCGGCCACTGCGGACGGAGGTGCCCATGCAGTGCCGCTGTGGTTTCAGTCAGAGGGGGCTGACCTTCATTAAGACACTTTCAATTAAGCTGTGGGCACAGCAATGCCCGCGGCTGTTAGCAAGTTTGATTAGGAGCTCATTCTTAGGGGCCGCCTGAAGCTCCCCCACTGGATGAATAAATCTCCTCCTGCTTTTGCTGTCCCCTTTTACCCCATCTACTGTGCCACCCCACGAGGGACTGACCCTGGCTGAGATGGGGTCTACCTACATCCCATCACACTTCCTTGGGGCCCACACCAGGGCCCAGACAGGGAAGGAGAAGCAACTGGAGGACATGGAGGTGGGGCCAGGGCGGGCAAGGCCTGACAGCTGGGCTCCTCCAGGCCGAGGGACACCCTGGCCATGCTGTGTCCAGGGATGCAGGGGAAAGTCTGTGCAGGTCTGGCAGGTGGCAGGTTGGGGAAGGGAAACCATCACCAAATGTACAGCAGGAAATAGCTGTGTGGCCCCAATCAAGTCCCTTCCTCTATCTGAGCCTCAGTTTCCTCCTCTGTAGAATGGGATCAATAATATTGTATTTTACAATAGCTGGTGAGAACCCATGAGACAACTGGGCATTAGAAAGCTTTGAAATCAAACAGGGCAATGCCGATGTCAGCTGTGGTGCCGCCGCACACGGTTCTCAGCTGCCGTGAGAGTGAAACACTTAGGGCACCCAACTACTGTCTCCTTTCCACGGCAGTCTTGGGAATGAAGAGGCCTGAGCAGCAGGTGCTGTGAGAGCCCTGGGCCCCTCACCGGGGCCTTGCACTGCTTTCCCCTGCACCTGGGGCCCCCACCCTTCACCTGGGTCCCTTTCCACCTGGTTTCGGTGGGGGTGAAGTGGGGAGCACACACAAGCTCATGGGTGACCTCAAGCAAGGCCTGCTCTGGGTCTCAAAACCATTCCATAGAAATGAGGCAGTCATTCCCCTTCAGCTGCTCCTCCAAATCTCTGGTGCCAATAGCTTTGGTGGCAGAGTGTGGGTGTAGGGACAGCCTGGATGTCACGGTGCCCACTGTGGGAGCCTGAGAGCTAGAGCCGAGTGAAAGACCCACAGGGAGCCTGGAGCCCCCACAGGCCACCCTTTCCCAGGCAAGCGGGTGAGTCAGGCTCGGCCCGGGTCAGCAGAGCTGCCAGGGGCCATGTGTCCAGATGCAGGTTCCGGGGCCTCCAGATGGGGTCACTCTGCAGGGAAGAGCACTGGGATGTGTCGAGCAGCAGTGTCCCTGGCAAAACTGCGCTTGGATCGGCTTGGGCCATGCTGCCAAGGCGCACAGCTGCACCCAGGGAACACTACCACAGCTGGCGGAGAACTGAAGGGCGCTGCTGCCCGGGCCTCCCCAGACCTGCAGACAGGGCCTCTGGGGCTGGGACCCACACAGGTGTTTTTGTAATGCTCCTCCAGTGGTTCCAATGGGCTAAACCTCCACCCCTGGGCTAGTACACTCTGAGGTTCCAGGGTAACTTTGCTGAACCTCAGTTTCCCCATCTCTAAAATGCGTGTCTTCATGCTTGCCCGGGCGAGGCTGTCATGAGGAATGCATCACCGAGCACTGGAGCAAGGCGCTGGGTCAGATGCTCTTAATGTGAACGATCACATTTCGTCCTAATGTCATCTCCCCTACCCTGGGGCTGAGAGCTGAGGATTTCTCTGACATCAGGCTCCTGGGCCCAGGCGAAGGTGCGGCAGGGAGAAGACAGCTGTGTCAGCAGGACCTGCTCACAGTGCCATCCCCACACCAGGAAAGGATGTACTATTTGTTTCCTAAAATACAGCAAGGGCCTTGCCACGGGGAGTGAGAACTCCGGTGTGTTCTGCTCACATCAACAAACCAACCTGTGGGCTTTTCCACTAAAGAACCAAGTGAGTGTCACAGCAAACCACAGACATAGAGGCCACCGTCATCGCCACAGAGCTCCCGCCTGGGCCTGCGGACACAGGCAGCGAGAGGTATGTTTACCTTCCTTCATGCTCGTCAGTGCGAGAGCTGCCCCTCCGTGGAGGCAAGGAGGAGCTGCCGCTTGACTGCAGACCTTGGGGTGGCCCCAGATGGTCCCCACATATTGCTCCAGCCTCCCTTTCCGAGTCTTGGGGACTGAGCCGAGCCCTGAGGACACAGCCCTGCTCTCTAACCACACAAGGTCTGGGGCTACTAAACAGCCCCAAATGGCCTGGCATGGGGCAAGTGGCCTAGGATAGGTGGAGACCTGAAGCTGGGCCTCAAGCCCCACGGCCTAGGGTCCTGGAGGGCAAAGGTCGCTCGCCCCCCCCCCCAACAGCACAGTGAAGGCCCAGAGAGTGGAGAGGGAAGCTGGCTTTGAATCCTGCTGCCCCCTGGGAAGCCTGGCTCAATGCAGCGCAGGCTTCAGTTTCCATAAATACCCAGGCCCTGTGATGTCACTGCCCCGTGCCGACATAGCAGCCTTTTCTGCTGGTGTTATGCCCAGCAGACAGGCGCTCTGCCACCAGCCCACTGCACACCTGGGCAGCACAGCTAGACACGATGCCACTCTGCTAGGGAGGGGGGGCTGGACCTTCACCTGTCCTTGGAGGACAGGCATTCTGCCTACTGCCCCAGCCTGCAGGCGACCTGCCACCAGTCATGGCTGCAGGGCTGCTTGTGGGTGCGCTGGGCAGGGAGGCTTCCCCCAAACAGACATGCCCTTATGTTGGGTCTGAGGAGCCTGGATATGGACTTGGGAGGGGGACGCTGTCCTCAGAGTTGGGACTCTCACAGCCTGAGACCTGCTGACTAATAGCCTTTTTCTCATCAGCGACAAACACCTCTGCTGCAGGGGACAAACGCTGGCATCCCCGCTGGGCAGCCAGCTCCCTCTATAAGCCACCTGCGCATCAATCCGCCCCTCCCCCCACAAAGCCCCTCACTCCCGCTCCAAGCTCCGCTGAGGCCCCTCCGGCCTCTGGTTTCAGGCATTAACCTGCCACATATACTCACAAATAGCGTCTTCTGCAAGCCATCCTGTCGGAGTGCGTTCTCCCCTTCTCTCTCTCCCTCTCCAGCTGGAGGCTCAGCGTGGTTAGAGGAGGCGCAGGATGCCCAGGCCAGAAGTGAAGGGAATAAAATTAAATCGGGGGCGAGTCACATTCCCGGGGCTGGCGGCCTCATCCAGGGAGGCTGGGAGGGAGCTGGGGGGCGGTGGCAACAGCGGGCTCCGGAGGGGCCCTTGGCACGCAGGGCGGGCTCACACCGTGCCAAGGAGCCTGCGAGGGCGGCGAGTCACCGAGGTCGCCAGGTTGGGCGGGGCGTCCGCCTTGCTGCTACCTGGGACCACCTCGGGGGTTTTTCCTCCCCCACATCCGGGCGGCGGCGCGGGGAGGGCCGGGAGGAGCCGCCCCCGTTCGCTCGCAGCATCCGGAGGAGGGCGGGCGCTGGAGCCTCCGCCCGCGCCAGGGAGCGCTCTAGTGCGGCCGCGCCGGACCAATCGCCGGGGCGCGCGGCGCCATGGCAACGGCAGCCTCAGGCGCGCCGCCCGGCCGCGGCCTCGGAGCCAAGCCGCACGCCCGCCGGCAGAGAGCGCGGGCGCCGGCCGCTGCCGGGCCGCGCCGGCAAGCTGGAAAGCCGGAAAGCCGGAAAGCTGTTGCTGAAGTGCGCGCGCCGCCCGAGCCCGCGAGGACGCCGCTTCCCGGCGCCTCTGCCTGCGGCGCGCCACGGAGCGCACGGGGCTCGCGCCCTGGAGGCAGGCCCGCCGTGCCAAGGCTGGCTCCGCCGCTCCGGGCCACGAGACCTTGGCAGGCCGCTTCTCTTCTGGGAGTTCGGACTGTGCCACTGCAAAATGGGCTCACAACGGCGAAGTCACGGGGCTCCAGAGGGGCTCACCACGCACAGCAGCTGCACGACAGTTGCAGAGCAGTCACCGTTGTGCCAGTCCTGTCCTAAAGGGAGCTGAACTGCCGCCGGAGCGAATGTTCGGTCTAGCCAGTGCCTGTTTCCCTCCCCCACCCTCTTCCCCAAGCAAGCCCTGAGCACCTTCCCTGCTCCCGACACGGCGGGAGCAAGGCGCGGGGTCTGCCTTCAAGGTGTGCGCGTTCCGGCAATCAAACACGCGATTTTGTGTGGTGATAAGGATCAGGATAGAAATACACAGAAGAGAGGGGAAGGATGGGGAGGGAGGAGGGAAGGGAGGAGGGAGGCGGGGGCGGAGGCTGTCTGCAGTAGAGGCGTCAGCGAAGGCCTCTTCCTGGAGCACACGAGTCCTGGGGGGCGCAGGAGCACCAGGCAGAGGGAGAGCTGGTGCCAAGGCCCTGAGGCAGAGATAAGCTCAGTGTATCCCTGTGACCCACAGGAGGCCAGTGTGGCTGCAGTGGTGAGAAGCTCACGCCCAGGATCTCTTCCCAGACTCACCTCTCATTCACACACAGATCTCTCTCTTCTTGTCTGATACTTATCTCATCAGAATTTCCATTTCCTCATCTGTAAATTAAGAATCCCAAACCTACTTCAAAATATACATATATTAGTATATGCAATGAGGCATAGTATTATCATCCCATTTTATAGAGAAGGGAACTAAAGCCAGAGGGCCAGCAACTGGCCCAAGTCACACAGCTGTGGGCAGAACAGCCAGGGCGGGGCAGTCTGGCCCCAGAGTCTGCTCTAACTGCTTGCAAAGTTGCCGCCCTGGAGATTCGCAACCTGAGGATGTGCCCGGCCTGGGGCTGGCAGCTCAAGGACCATTCCCTTCTTTCTCAGACCCACTGAATTTAGGAGAAGCAATGACGCTGCATCTTTGAGTTCTACTCCTTCCTTTACAATGGAGGAAATGGAGCTCACAGAGGGTGAGCAACTTGTGAAAAGTTGCATGGTGAAGAGTGACAGAGGTGGGACTAGGACCCTATTCTCCCAGCTCTCTGTCCTGGTGTGGAGCCTGGCTGGAGCTGAGACAGCTGGATGGACAAGGTGAAGGGCATCTATCAGAACCACTCGATACTTCCTATTCTCCCTCTAGAGGCGAATCTATGAATGACCAACCTTCCTACAGCATGGAGCCCTCCCCACCCCTCCAGCAGAATGCTGTCATAGGAATAATCCATGTTTCTGAGGGCTTAACATGTTGCAGAGCCTGCCCCACCTCTCTTCACTGGAGTTTCATAAGATTTTTTTTTTTTTGAGACAGAGTCTCACTCTGTTGCCCAGGCTAGAGTGAGTGCGTGCCATCAGCCTAGCTCACAGCAACCTCAAACTCCTGGGCTCAAGCGATCCTCCTGCCTCAGCCTCCCGAGTAGCTGGGACTACAGGCATGCGCCACCATGCCCGGCTAATTTTTTCTATATATATTAGTTGGCCAATTAATTTCTTTCTATTTATAGTAGAGACGGGGTCTCGCTCTTGCTCAGGCTGGTTTCGAACTCCTGACATCGAGCAATCTGCCCGCCTCGGCCTCCCATATAAGATTTTAATAACATCATCAAAATACAGCCTCAGCATCAGGAGGGCTTGTTTTGTTTCAGGTCTGATTGTTCCATTGTGTCTATGAATCCTTCGAGTGCCCCACAAAGTACCAATCCTGCTCACACACTGAGATGTCCCACCAAGGCAGCAATGGACCCAAGGTCACACCTGTATGACCCTCGGCCCGGGCTCTCATAACACCCCTCTTGGCCTCAAAGTGGTGATTCTTTTCTCACTTCCATTTTATGTAGGAGAAAACTGAGGCTCAGGGCATTGAATTGGGCTGCTCCAAGCACAGAGTATGCTCCAGCGTCCCCTTCCTGGCCTTCTGCTGCTCCCTGGGGGGCCCATGACATCCATCTGCACATGCATTGCTTTTTAACCCCTTCCTCTTATAAACTTACATACATTTTTCTTCTGTGTTATGTTGCTATTTCAAAGTAGGGCAAATGGCAAAGACCTCAGCATTCAGAAACAAATGTCAAGATTGTAGGGTTTCAGGAAAGGTTGTTTACAAAGAGCTTGGCAGGTGTTTACCACCCACCTGGGCTGTTCTGATTTCCGACATCAGAATCCAGCACTGGATCAGGCACAAAGGAGGCTCCAAAAATCATGGAGTGAGATTGCACCTGATCTCTGACTTCAGAACCCACAGGTTCATCCCTTTAGGAAGTGGCAGAGGTCAGAGAGAGACTCGGCAACGGGTGGGTCCAGAAACATTTCACATCCAGGACTCCCCTCCCTCAACTGGAAAATTCCAACCTGCAGGCTGGCAGGAACATTCATGCAGAGCATCTCACTCCTGCAACCTGCGGCCATCTGTCCCCAAAGTGGGAGAAGCATGACAGCAATCTGGAAGAGGGAGGACAGAGAAGGTTGGCGCACAGTCCACAGATCTGAAAGTCACAGGGAGGAGGGGCTTCCAGGCAGGGAGCCCGGGACTCGCAGGGTAGAGCGTCTTACATGGGCAGAAGGGAGCCCAGCCCTCCCAGGGTTCTGTTCCACCTGCAGGACCACAAAGCTGTCAACATTCCGACTCTTCAAATCTCAGAGTCAGAAATCCTTCAAGTCCTAGAATTTTATTTTCTATTCGTTGAAGCTTTACATTTTATTTATTTATTTATTTTGAGACAGAGTCTCGCTTTGTTGCACAGGCTAGAGTGAGTGCCGTGGCGTCAGCCTAGCTCACAGCAACCTCAAACTCCTGGGCTCAAGCAATCCTTCTGCCTCAGCCTCCCGAGTAGCTGGGACTACAGGCATGCGCCACCACGCCCGGCTAGAAGCTTTACATTTTAAAGAAATGAAATCTTAATTGCAGGCTGGGTGTGGTGGCTCATTCCTGCAATCCTAGCACAAGGGAGGCCCAGGCAGCAAGATCGCTCGAAATCAGGAGTTCGAGACCAGCCTAAGCAAGAACGAGACCCCATCTCTACTAAAAATAGAAAGAAATTAGCTGGACAACTAAGAATATATAGAAAAAATTAGTTGGGCATGGTGACACATGTAGTCCCAGCTACTCGGGAGGCTGAGGCAGGAGGATCGCTTGAGCCCAGGAGTTTGAGGTTGCTGTGAGCTAGGCTGACACCATAGCACTCTAAGCCCGGGCAACAGAGTGAGACTCTTGTCTCAAAAAAAAAAAAAATCTTAATTGCAGAAAAGACAAGAAAATTTATTCTCCTTAAATGAAACAAACCCTCCTCAATCTTTACCTTTACCACCCACCTAGATCTTATGCCCCTTTTCTAGTTTTGCAGAGCTGACTGCTGTCATCTGTTTGGAGTGGATCCTTCTAGAACTTTTCCTATGCATTTATCTACATATATATGCCTATAGAAAATATAAAGTATCATATGGACCCTAAAAAATGGCATCATACTATGAAATTTTGGATTTTTTGTGTTTTTTATTTTCTTTAGAGATGAGGTTTTGCTACATTGTCCAGGCTGGAGTGCAGTGGCCACTCACAGGCACAACCAACACACACTGCAGCCTCAAACTCCTGTGCTCAGTGACCCTCCTGCCTCAGCCTGGGGCTACACTGCATCTGGAATATTCAGAAAATTTTCAAAAAGATTTAAAATATACCAAAAGGCATAAAGATGAATACGTGAGCTCTGATGCACCCACCACCCACTACCAGAAACAGAACGTGACGGGTCTGATGGCAGCCCCTGGGCCACTGCCTCTGCTCGATCCCCTCCTCCCAGCCCCATGGCAAACTCACTCCGCACCGAGCCTTCCCCACGCAGTTCTCCTGCAGGGACCGGGATCCACAGAAGACAGAAACACTTGTGCACGTTTTTAAACTTCGCAAAAGTAGAATCACATTGCATGTCTTTTTCTGTAACTCTTCCCCCACTCAGCATTATGTCTGGAAGACCGAATCATGGATTCTCACCCATGGACTCTTAGATGCCGAATTTCCCAATCACAGGCTTTTCTAATCATAGACGTGGGCTTTAGGAGGCTTGTTTTGTTTCAGGGCTGATTGCTCCACTGTTCAGGTCCAAGGTCCCATGAGAGGGACCTCACAGGCAGGCCCTCCTACCCCTCTGCCCACCCCTCCTCACGTGCAGGCAGCTGACGACGGGAAGGAGCAGCCAGAAGCACTTGTCTTTGGAAACGTGTGTGGGCTTCCGGAACCTTGGCAAACACCCACCTCTGCGGCACACCGAATATCACTGAGGTGTCCTGTCCCCTGTCTTGGGGAAGATCAGAGCCTGGAGCCAGAACAGCTGAGCAGCAGTCCCTGACATGCTCCTGAAATGGAGCAGCTGCTGCTTTTTGATGCTATTTTGGAGCTCTGGCCAATGGTGATCTGGAAGCCACAGGGCTGGCGTGGGTCCCCAGCCTGCCACCATGCCAGGCTTGCTGCTAAGCGTGCCAAGGGCGGTCCTGGGCCTTGGAACCTACCAGGGCCGTGACAAGAGAGGCAGACGTTCACGCCATGCTGGCCGGACGGAGGGGGTGTGGGAGACAGACTCTGAGTCCTGCTCCGTGGAGGGGCAGAATGTGCCTGCAGCAGCTCCTGAGCTGCTGAGCTTCCGAACCTCCCCTCAGGAGCCCATGAGAGGGCCCTGTGAGTAGATGGAAGCGTGAACATGAACGCGAGAAAGTGTCACCCAGTGCTGGCCGTCCTGAGACTAGTGGGATGGAGCAGCCCCGACACTAAACCAGAGACGATGGGTCCCAGTGCTCAGGGACAGAGCCCAAGGATGTGGGCGCCCTGTCGCACTCAGTGGGTGCCATGCCCCTCATGCTCCCTCCACCAACCCTGAACCTTTGCCAAGAGCAGGTGCTCCTCTGCCACCTGCTGTGGGACTGGGGGCAAATGGCCCTGCCTCAGCCTCTCCTCTAAACCTGGGGTTTTCAGGGCATCCACCCCTCCAGGTGAGGGCTGAGTGGGTCACACCGGCAGCAGTTGGCCCTGGTACTCTGCGCACTCTGGCAGTGGTAGCACTGCTGTCACTGCTACTGCTCAGGGCCAGGCTGGGCTGCTGGAGTGAGCAGGAAGGAAGTTCTCTGCCACCGAGTTAGGGGACCTGGCAGGCAAGGCTGGTGGGAGTGGGGGTTCTCCCCAGGCCTCCCACCGACCCCCACTTCTCACCCTTCCTGTATTAATATTGGCCTAATATTTTTCTCTCAATTTAAAATAATTTTCACTTAAAAACAAAACTTTTGGTTGCAATTGTAATTTGTGTACTTGATGCTCTTCCTTCCACCAATGAACTTTGAAATAAGTATGATTTTGAGAGGAAGCACTGCTCCCAGGGCCTCATATGGCCCCAGGCACCTGAGTACTCCAGCATGGGGAGCCGGGCACTGGCCCGGGCTGCCGGGCCTGCGAGGCTGGGTCATGCGTGTTGGGCTAAGGGACCAGCCAATGTGGGCCATCAGCTGTGGGCCCTAGAGCGGCCGGGCCTTACCCCCACAGGGCAGCACTCTCTGCCCACTCCTTTGTCCTTAAAATGCTGACTAATGCTTGCTGAGGCCAGGCCAGGGCTGGGTGCAAAGGTGAGAACAGGCCCCATCTCCTGCCTGGCTAGCCTTGAGCCCCTGGGGGACAGCCAGCAATCTCTGGGGTGCAGGTGGAGCCAGGAATGGGCACAGGACTCAAGCGGGCCCTGAGAGGTAGGCCCAGACCTTTGCTAGTGTCATTGAGAGAGGGAACATCCCAATTTGAACTTGAGCTTAAGCCTGAGAGAGACGAGCATGGGGCCACCGTGCAGAGCAAGCCTGCGGACGAAGGAAGCCAACGCAGGGGCACAACACTAGACAGGAGAGACAGATAGCTGTGTCCTCCAGGAGCCTCTGGAGCCACCCACGCCTGAAGCCTGGGGGTCATGACACCGACACTGCCATTGCATTTCAGCCAGCTTGGGGTGGGCTCTGTCACTTAATACCAAATGTCCTACGACAAGTACCTTCCAGCAGTTATGATACAGAGTGAATATGATAACCATTATGATACAATATGACTGACTGCTTTAGTAGAAATGTACACAAAATAAAACTGTGAGAATGGGGGAAGGTGGGGTAGGTTCTCTGGGAAAAGGGCTATAGGAAAGAAAAATGGAACTTTCCTGGAGGACAGGACACTGAAGCAGGGTGAGTTGAAGCTCGCCAGGCCAGCAGTGCATGGGGAGGTAGCTCGTGCAAAGGTTCGGAGAGGAGAAGCAGCAAAGAGCAGGAGGCTCAGCTCACTGGGGGTCTGGGCTTCACTGTGGGGGTAATGGGGAGCCCCAAGAAGTTTCTGAGCAGAGGAGGCGCATGGTGAGTTTGATTAAACAGAGCTCTCCAAGGGGAAGGATTGGAGGGGGAGATTAGAGGCTGGAGTGCCAGAGGAGAGGTGGGGAGGAAGAGGAGGCCTGCACCGAGGCACAAGGGTGGGAATGGAGAGAGGTGTTTTGGGGAGACGTGCGGGTTGGGGAGGAGCGGGGGGCAGGAACGGGGCTCACTGAGGCTCCTGGCTTATGCAACTGGGAGGATGGGGCACCATTTGCCTACACCAGGACACAGGCAGGGGGCAGGGTGGAAGGGTGTGTGGGGTTGAGGTACCGGGGGATGCGGGGAAGAGTCCAGAGGCTGGAGGCTGGCTGTGGGAGGGGAGCGGGGAGGGTGTGTGGGGCGAGGAGAGACAGGCTGGCAGAGCCCCTTGGACAGGGACATTTGAGGGCAGAACAAAACCCTCTGGAGGGGTGGGCAGAGGCCCAGGGTGTCCTTACCCACAGCTGTGTGTGCTCGCCCACCTTCCCGTCCACCGGCCTCGCCTGGGACCTGCCGCTGCCCCGTCCTGCCACAGCACGCGGCCCGCCCCGGCCCGGGGTCTGACATAGTACCAGAACGTTTCTTAGAAGAAAGAATCCACAAGTAAGGGCTAAGCTTTATGCTCAGGGATGTTTGTCACAGCATTATTTGTAACAACAATAAACAAACTAGAACCTCAAACAATTACTAGGGTAAATGTTCCATATTGGGAGCTGGCTGAAAATGCAAGGTTTCTGCCTACGAGGGGGTATGACACAGCATTTGAAAGAGACGTTTACAATGTTTAGCCATGATGTTGATAGTTGTTAGTAAAAATTTATAGAAAGCACTTTTCAAAGTGCATGTTCAGTATGAACGTAGCATCGGGACCCTAACACCACTACAAAGGCGTCTCAAGGTCACACGTCCAGACATGCTGCCGCTAATAGTTGGCATTTTTGAATGGTGGATTTACTGGTCAATTTTATTTCCTTCTTCAATTTTCTTTATTTTTGAAACTTTCTACAGTAGACTTAACTACATATAATAAGGGAAAATATATTATTATAAAAATTCTGCAGTTATCTAAAAAATTACCAAAAATACCAATGAACTAATTTTGAAAGGAAGAGGAGACTGGGATTCTGCAGGGGCCGGCACTGGGATCCAGAGTCGGATGTGGAGTTGAATCCTGGCCCCACCACCACCTGGCTCAGTGACCTGGGCAGGTTCTTGCTCCTCTCTGAGCCCAGCTTTGCCGTGAGATGGTTCCTCCCCCCCACAGAGGCTGTCATGAATACTGAGTGAGTGAATGTACACACTGTGCCTACAAGAATGGGTGCCCCATGACAAGTGCTCGACAAAGGTGACCAAAGTCCCTAGGGCTGCTACAATGAGGTGGAGAGCAGGGCTGCTGGGCAGGGCAGGTGGTGCAGGCTGTGCACTGCACAACTTCATGGGTGCAGCTCCCTTAGCTTTCAATGCAAACAGTGGACCCAGAGCTGTGCCAGGTGGCAGCCCTGGCTTAGCATGTGGCCTCCGGAGTGCTACATCCCCAGCTCTGTCACTTATTATGACAGAGCTGTGTGACCTTGGGCAAATCTCCAAAACAAAAAAAGGATAACAAGAGAATCTACTCACAGGTAAGCTGTGACAATCAGATGGCCTAACGCGTGCAGGGCACTAACTAGCACCGAATGGCTGCGTAGTGATCATCATCACCCTGCACCCCACTGGACACACGCAGCGCTGTCACCCAGCTCTCCTCCCCCACAACAAAGGGCAGTCAGCCAACGTCTGCAATCCCCTCAGGACAGTGCTGGGGAAGAAGGCGGGGCCGGGGCCCAGCGGCGGGGAGGCAAAAGCAGGGCAGCCTCCCAGCTGGCCTGGTGCGGGCGCGTGCTCTCTGCGGGCCTCCCCTGAGCACCGATGGCTGTGGGCTCGTGCCTGCTTGCCAGCTTTGCAGGCCAGACGTAGGCGCCTCCTCTCTGCCTGCCGCTGGGCTCTCAGCTTCTCCGTGGCAAGGCCTGGCCACCGTGGCTTTGCTTGCCTCTTGCCCCACTAAGCCACCCAACCCTGCAGTCTCTGTTCAGCCTGAGATCTGACCATGTCCCACCTCTGGTTCCAACCCTGTGCTGGTCACCCTTGGCTCTTGGGGACATGTGCAGACTCCTTCCCTGACCCCTGCTGACCTTCACCTTCATGGCAGGCCACACCCCCGCTCATGCCGCTCTGGCCCTCACGGCTCCTGCCAGTCCCTCTCACTCTAAGCCGTCCTGGCCCCAGGCCTGTGCACACGCGCCACGCTCGGCATGTTCCTCCTCCCACGGGCCTGCACCTTCTCCGGCTCCGGCTCCGGCTCTGGCTCTGCAAAGTGTCTGCTTCTGCAGCTGGATGGCTCTCCTGGAGTCGTCAGCATGAGGAGTGACGACTGTCACTGTTATTGCACGTCTGTTTACTAATACCTCCGTCTCCACTGTAATGTGAGCCCTGTGGGGACAAGGACCGTGCCTGCCAGCCCCTGTTCTGTCTCCAGTGCCTGACAACTTGCAGGTGCTCTAGTAATTCCTGTGGCCTGAGCAAGTAAGCAAGGGAGTAAGTCCAGTCCCCATGCAGAGGAGAGGACCCAAGTGCCTGCCTGGCCTCCTGTTATGCCGACGGGGTGAGAGAAAGCGGCAACTCCCGGTCTTCCGCGGGGGTCTGAGTCCCTGCCGCAGGCACTCCCTGAGAGACAGCATGGCAGCAGATACAAGCCGAGGGGTCAAGATGACATGGGTCCATGTTCTGGGTCTGCCACTCGCTGTGTGGCCCTGGGCAAATGACTATGCCTCTCGGGGCCTCCTGCTCCTCCTCTGCGCGAGTAGCACAGGCAGACACCCTGGCTGCTCACGAGTCTGGGAAGGTCCTGCCCTCACAGGGCTAGCGCAGTGCGGGCCCAGCAGGTGTCCCTGTGGCATGAGGCTGCACTTCCTGCCGCACACCATCCGCGGCTGACTGAGACCGAGGCCCTGGAGCCCATTCTGCAAGCAGCGCCGGGGCCCGTGGGCTCGGGGACTCTGCACAGGCCGCCCCGTCTCTTATCTGGGGGACAGGTGTAAAATTAAATGAGTGGACACATGTGGACACAGCACCTGGCACACACATACCTGGAGTGCCAGTCTCCCGAGGATGGGACCTGGTCTGTCTTGTCCTGTCTCCCTGGCACCTTGAGCAGGGCCTGGCATGGAGCAGGAGCTCAGTGACCGTGGAGTGATTACCTCTCGGTTCCCACTTCGTGTCCGGACCCTGCCCTGGAGGGCACCCAGTTTTCCACGTGAGGGAGCCTTTCCCGCCCCCAGCCTTGCCTGGACAGAGACGGTGGGCTTCCAGGAAGGCGGGGTTCTGCTGGGCAGGCGGGGGCGGGGTGGAAGATTAGCCCAGGGCCTCCAAGTGCATGGCTGAGCGCATGCCCCTGCAGAGTCCCTGTTCTTCTCTGGCGGTTTCCGGGGCGGGGCTACACCCATGGAGTGCGCCCAGTGGTGCCACTGAAGTGGGAGGTGGGGGCCCTTCTGCTTAGATGGTGCGTGAGTGGGCAGCCGCACCCACACCTGTGGCCTGGCTACTTAGGGCAGGGGGCATTCGGGGGTCGCCCAGCCCAGGGTAGGGCACCAGCACAAGCTGCCATGGAGCCTGGGCCCCCAAAGCACCTTCCATGCCCCACGCCCCTCACACATGCATCTCAAAGCCTGTTTCCAGCTGCTGTCTCTGGCCTCAGAGCGTCTCATGCCTGTTCACTCAGTCAGGCAAGCAGAGCCCACTGAGCGCTGGGCGCCGGGCCCCGCTGCAGGCTCGGGACCCAGCGTGAGCAAAATGGTGCACATCTCTGCCCTCGCTGGCTGACTTGCCAGCGCCAGTATGGAGAGGACGACCAGAGGGTGACTGTGTCAGACAGCTCTGATGGCAGAGGCAGTGTCAGCAGTGCCTGCCAGCACCGTCCTCCTGTCTGCTGCTCTCGGCGCCCGAGCCTAGAACTCTGGGTGTGCAGAGCCGAGGACAGGGGAGACGGCACAGCCTCAGGCTCTGAGCTAACTCAGCTCACAGAAGCCATTGGCACAAAGAGGTTTCCAACCTCATTGGCCATAGTAACTGAGATCTATGCCCAGAACTGAGGAGGTGACAGTCTGCCCAGGCCTGCTCAAATCCCATCTAAGTCCTAGGCTCAGCTCTGCTCCTGCCCTGGGAACGTGATGGGGACAGAGAGAGGAGTGGGAGAAAAAGGGCTGCTGAAGGCCTCGCCAACAAGCAGCAGCTGCGAGCAGCCTGGCTGGCGGCCAACTCCACCCCCATGTCCCTGTAGGGCTGTCCTAGGGCAGAAAAACCAGTTGTGGGGCTCACAGGCCGAAGGTAGCACCCTCGGAGGGGCAGCCTGGGAAAAGCCCCAACATTTATTGAGACCCCACTTAATACCTCATCTCCTCTGATCCCCACCCCCAAACAACCAAATGAGGAAAGCTATCGTTGACTCCATTTCACAGACAAGGAAACTGAGGTTCAGAGGGGTGAAGATACCTGCTGTGGGTCACTCAGGCGGCACACAGCCAAGCGGACAAGAGGCAGCAGGACAGGAGCTAGGAGGACACTGACCTCAGCTCCATGTCAGGACAAGAGCTGTCCCACAGGTCTGCCGGGGATGAGCACCCCGCCACTGGAAGTGTGCAACAGAGGGGCCACTTGGAGGGAGGGCTCCGTGGCAGGGAGGAACACAGCGGTCTGCAGCCCAACAGTCTGATGTGGGAAGGACAGAGCGGCCCCTGGACAGTCCACAGCAGGCGGCCGGGCGTCTGGCCACAGCCCAGGTGGGGCCTGGCGGGGGGAGTGCCCGAGGCTGGCACAGCCCCACCCTCAGAGCCCCTGTTGCACACCACGAAATGTCTTTACAGTCTAGCCGTCTTAAGTTGTCGCTGCTACCAGAATCCTTTTTATTATTATTTTTTTTTATTTCAGCATATTACGGGGGTGCAAATGTTAAGGTTACGTACATTGACCATGCCCCCCTCCCCTGAGTCAGAGCTTCAAGCGTGACCATCCCCCAGACGTTGCACATCTCACTCATTATGCAGAATGCTCCTGAAGCTCTGCCCCACGTGTTATTGCCCTATTTCACAGAGGGACAGGAGACCCGGGGCCAGCCTCAGACCTCCCCTGGAGGCTTGTCACTGGCCTGAGTGCCATGTGGGTGTCCTGGCAGGTTTGAGGCTCCTTGGGGCTCTGCTGGGCTCCAGGGGTGGAAGGGCTGCCCAGGCCCTTCCTGGGGGGCTTCGGAGCTGGAGGACTGTAGGAGGGTGGGGACAGGGCTGGCCAGAGTGCTCAGGGGCCTGCATCTCCCAGCTCCCCACCCCCATGGCTGCCAGTCACCTGCTCTCCTGACTCAGAGATGGGAGTGGGGAGGTGGCTCCTCCACCGCCAGGCAGGGCTGGTCTGGCCGGGGGGAGGGGGGAGTCGGGCAGTGGCAGGGCCTGCACTGGAGGGCTGAGGTGGCAGGGCGGCAGCCCTGGCCGGGCGGTGGGAGTGTTCCTGGGCAGGCCGGGCAGGCAGGCAGGGTCACAGCAGGCATGGACGCTGCCCTCAGACCCCGGCTCAGGTTCCGACTCCGTCACTCACATGCTGTGTGACCTTGGGTGAGGGACTACCTGTTTCTGAGCCTGGGTTCCTACAGTGGGAAGCGGGGAGCCAGAGTCTTTAGCTAGAACGAACAGATGTGGGAGGGTGACAGGGGATGGCTTGGGCATGTGCTTACTGCAAGGGGCACAGTGAGGCAGCCTGTCACCATCCTCACCGATGGCACTCTTTGTCCGTGAGAGGCCGGTCTCTGTCTGCATGCCAGTGGAGGCCGTCTGGAGGAAGGCGGCTCACAGGGCCCCCGCCGGGTTGGGAACCAGAGGGTGTCCTCTCCCGAGAGGGCCCGGCCCTCCCACCGGGCAGGCTCCCGCCTGCTCTCTGCATCGCGGCGCAGCGCCCACTGCAGACGTAAGGCAGGCCCGTCCCTTGGCTCTCACAGCATGGGAATGGCGCTGCTCACCCACTTGCACAGACTCAGCCCCACGCTCTGCCACCCCCACCGCCCTTGGGCCCAAGCCCCTCCACTGCTCCCTTCCACGCCAGCCTTGTTCCTGCCTTTGCATCTGCTGTTCCCTCTATCGGAACACCCTCTGCCAGGTCTCTGCAGAGGCCGCCTGGTTGAGAGAGGCCTTCCTGAGCACCCCACTGAAGTGGCCTCCCCAGTGCTCGGCCTCTCTACCCCTTTTATTTCCTCCAGAGCATTTTAAGTCACCGTGTGTAACTACTCTCTTTTCAACACTGTCCTTCCTCAAGACAGCGTCTGGGCCACAGGCAGGGTCACCACCTGCTGCGGTCACGGCGGCCTTCCCCAGCACCCTGGACAGCACCCTGGACAGCACCCAGCCTTCCCCAGCACCCTGGACAGCGCCCAGGCCTTCCCCAGCACCCTGGACAGCCCCCGGCCTTCCCCAGCACCCTGGACAGCGCCCCGGCACGCTCCCCAACAAGAGGAAGGAATGACCCGAAGCCACGCCCCCCTTCATCCCAGCTGGCTCTGCGGGAACTCGGGGCCATCCCAAAGCTTCCCGAGGTCCCTTCATGCCTCGCCCTTCCCAGGTTTGCTGAGATCCCAGCCCGTGCACACGTCCTCCTGACAGTCTCAGTCCGCACCGGGCAATCACTTTCACACCCACACTAATAATGGGTCTGTGATTAGGGTTTATTTGCTGTGATTTAGTTAATGGGCCTGATGGAATATTTGCATCTGGAAAGTTCTCCAGATGTTTCAGGGAGCTCCCCAAATCACCTGCCAAGAGGACGAGAAACAGCAAGAAGGCCTGACTGGGGGCCTGCGTTGGCGCCTCTCGGGAGAAAAGGCTACTGATGTAGAGAGAGCCCTGAGAGCAGCGGGCGGTCTGCAAGCAAGCCCTTCTGCCCTCGCAGCCTCAGTCTCCTCTCCTGTAAAATGGGTCAGTAACCCCTGCCTCACCAGGAAGGAGACCACAAGCCCTTGGCTGAGGCTGAACCCCAAGGGCCATGCTGAGGACGGCACTGAGCCACCTGACCATCTGGGAGGGGCCTAATTAGCACACGACTGATACTCCCCCCTTCCCACTGCCCAAATTCCTCTCCTCAGACTCATCCTGCGATGCACTGCTACTGCCTCCCCGTGGCTCTCAGAGATGACCTCTCATCACCCAGGACTCAGAGGGGCCTGCCCACCCCGGCCCCTGCACCCCCACCCCAGCCCTCCCTCAGGCTGGTCCCATCGGACCTCTCATCACTCCAAGAGCATCTGGTGTGTTCAGTGGTTGGCTACTTTCCTTCCGTATTGGAATACACACACTCCAGGGGGCCGGGGCTGCTTCGTCGCGGGTGAGGGCTCAAGGCGCAGACTGTGTGCGGTGCGTGGCGAGCACCAGAACCATCCAATGAGTGGACGAAGAAGCATCTGTATCCACAACGGCTGCTGGAATGAGAGGAGACCCAGGGCAGTCGCTGCTGGAATGAGACCCAGGGCAGAGTCTCTGGGCCTTTTACTCAGTGCTTGGTCCTACTCAAGCCCACCCACCAGCCGTCCTCTGCCCTCCCTGTGAATGCCTCCTTTGCTGCTACTGCAGAAACAGGGCAAGGGTGCACCAGGACCTGGAAGCCCAGGGCGGGACGGCCTACAGCGCTCCAGAGACACCCCTGCTCCGGGATGTGCGGCAGCCTTGCCCCGCCAGCCTGTTCCCCCAGCCGCTCCTGCGGCCAGGCCTCGCCAACCCTCCCTGTGGATTTGGGGACAGGGGTGGCCGCAGCTCTGGCCCAGACGCAAGCGCGCACATCTGGGAAGTCTGCAGGGTCTCCCGAGGAAGCCTGTCTCTGCGGAGAGCCCAGGCCGAGGGGACTCCTCGGGGCCTGCTCCTCGGTCCGGGAGAGCGGCGGGCTAGGCAGCCTGGGGGGCTGCGGAGGCAGCCTTGGGGACATGGGGCCAGCACCCCCAGGTCCTCGGGCAGGCCTGAGGCACCGAGGGCAAGGCCAAGACCAGGGGGAACACAAGTGCAGCCCCTCTGGGGCCAACTGCTCTGCACTAAGCAGGGCCAGAACAGACGGCTTCAGGAAGGGGTGAGTGAGGTCCTTGTCCCTAGGGCTGAGCAAGCAAGCCAGGGTCTAGCAGGGGCAGGAGGAGAAGCCTCTCTAGCTCTGAGGCCCGCGTATCTCAGGGACGTTCTGGGGCGGGTACAGCCGAATGCGCTGCATGTGATGCTCAGATGTCCCAGCAGAGGGCAGCATTCGGCGGCTCCAAGGTCCTGGAAAGAGCTGCCTGCAAACCCCGGGCCTGGCGCCCACAGCCCAGGCCAGTCCACCTGGCTCCTTCCCAGGCCTGCCCTGCAGCTGCCCCACCATGCCCAGGCCTGTTCCCTGGCCACAGTGCCCTCTCCATCTCTGACAACCCAAACTCTTTCTGCTCCTCATGTTCCAGAACAATCTCAACGGTGCCTTGTCGGCTCCAATCCCTCTGGTGGTGAGCCCTCTCAGAGGACACAATCCACCAACCTCAGGCCCTGCTCGCTCCAGCTCTGCCCA
This sequence comes from Microcebus murinus, assembly GCF_040939455.1. Lineage (NCBI taxonomy): Eukaryota > Metazoa > Chordata > Mammalia > Primates > Cheirogaleidae > Microcebus > Microcebus murinus. The sequence continues at coordinate 40,464,172 of NC_134124.1, forward strand.
GCTCGCAGAGCTCACGCCCCAGCGCAGGTCCCTCCTCATTCTGCTCTAGCACACTGGCCATCATTCCCTCTTGTACTTTGTCAAGCCTCAGGGCCTCTGACTCTGCTGCCCTCCCTGCCTGAAGCATCCCTGCCTGAGCACTCCCTGCCTGCAACACCCCTGCCGGAGCACTCCCTGCCTGCAACACCCCTGCCTGGAGCACCCTCTGCCTGCAACACCCCTGCCGGAGCACTCCCTGCCTGCAACACCACTGCCTGAGCACCCTCTGCCTGCAACACCCCTGCCGGAGCACTCCCTGCCTGCAACACCACTGCCTGAGCACCCCCTGCCTGCAACACCCCTGCCGGAGCACTCCCTGCCTGCAACACCACTGCCTGAGCACCCTCTGCCTGCAACACCCCTGCCTGGAGCACCCTCTGCCTGCAACACCCTTGCCAGAGCACTCCCTGCCTGCAACACCCCTGCCAGAGCACTCCCTGCCTGCAACACCCCTGCCTGGAGCACCCTCTGCCTGCAACACCCCTGCCAGAGCACTCCCTGCCTGCAACACCCCTGCCTGGAGCACCCTTGCCCCTCCCATGCTGGCTTTTCCCATCACTGACTTCTTGGCTCAACTGTCCCTTCTCAGAAAGGCCCCCACCACCAGGCACAGGTCCACCCTGCCCCTCGGTTGTGTCTTCTTGGCAGCATCTCAGTGCCTGGGATGATTTTAGCCTACCCCGAGACACCAACGTGGCCCCATCCTTGTACTAAATCACACCTTCAGTGACCATACCCCCAGCTGGATACTAAATCACACCTCAGTGCCCCACCCAGGTCTAGAGCACTCCCTGCAGTTTCATTAACTTCAGCTGGGGAGGTGAGAGGGACACCCAGGTGAACGGGAGCAAATGGCACTCACTTATAAAGGAGGCACAGTCCTGTGGCTGGAGCCTCAGCCCCGCCCTCACAAGACCAGCCAGGCGCAGGGACAGATGGGGAGCTGAGGTTTCCACTGCGGCCTTGCCTGCCACAGGACAGCTTCCCACTAGCGTCCCAGGTGGCACTGTCCGGGCTCCAGGACCTGCCGCCATGCAGAGCTCACGTCCTCACCAGGCACGCGGTGAGACCACGTGGAAGCTTCCTCCACCGAGGGGCTGGCTCCACCTCCTGCCGTGTGCGGATGAAGGACTTCATCCAGGTGACGGTCCATGCTGTCAGGGCAGGGCCTGGCTGCCAGGAGGGCAGTGCTGCCTCTTCCCCACGCTCAGCGGGTGCCACCAGGAGGAGGTCGCAGCGTGACTGCCTCGCCGGGCAGACCCTGGCAAGGGCGCGACAGACACAGCTCCAGCCTAGTGGCAAGAGCAGGTTCAAGGAGGGCAGCGGCGGCCGCAGGGCTCAGCGCTCGCGGTTCTCGTCCGGCTCGCCTGAGGCGGGCGTTTCAGCCCCAGGCTGGCGGGGGTGGCCGAGGTGGCCACCTGAGGCAGCGTGGAACCGGCCTGAGGGCCCTACATGGCGCACCACGAGGGTGGAGGTCCCAGGCTCAGCTCGCAGACGCTCACTTTTCTGGACACCGAGGAGGCCAAGCTGCTTGGTGCCCATACTCAGGGCTCCAAGTTCAAGTTCATCAACTTCACCCTCCCCAGACAGACTCAGACCCCTCCTGACCAGGTGGTCCTGGAGGCAGTGGTCCAGGGCACTGTGAAAGGATAGCTCAGTGCACAGGCAGGTGATCGAGCGGCAGGTGAGCAACACGTGGTGGCGCCGGAAGGGGGCAGGGGGGCTGGGCCTACCTGTCTCGGGCCCCCCACTCTCGCTCTGTCTGAGCTGACTTGTACCAGTTCCTTCACTCTGGCTGGGTCTGCCTCTCTGACTGGGCCTGTGCTGACCTGCTTTGTGTCCCCAATCCACCTGGCCTGGAGTAACCTGCCTTGGTTCCTCCTGTCCAGCTGGGTCCCAGCTGACCCACTCTCCAGCCGGAATCGGGCTGGCCTGCCCTGGTCCCTCTCCTGCCGCTCCCGTGATCTGCCCCGTCTCCCCATGGCCTTGTCTGGGTCTCGCTCAGGCCAGATCTTGGTGACCTGCCCTCAGTCCTCTACTGGCCATCTCTCGGGTGACCTGCCCGGTCCCCCTCTGGATGGTCCAGCTGTCCTATCCCACCCACCATCTGTGGTCACAGCCATCTGGGCACTCCCTCCCCCCTCACACCGACCGAGCTGTGGGTTCAAATTCCGACTCCCACCCACCTCTGGCAAGCAGAGATTGAGGCTCCCTGAGCAGAGGAATTTTCACCTCCTGTGGAGAATGCACACTGGCTGGCTAAGATTATTCGAGAAGAAAAAGAAAATCAGGCCTGAGCATTGGTAACTACTGAGGCAGATATGGCTGGATCTGCTGCTCAGCATTCAGTTCCCTTTATGCTGGAACCCCCTTCCCCACCCTTAGTCCATGTAACTCGGCTGGCTCTCCCTCTGCATTCCCAGTGCCCTCTAGGTCCATGTATGTGCATGTGACCCAGCCTGGCCAATGAGGGCACCACATCCTTCTGTCCTCAGTGATTGGTTCAGAGATGAGCATGTGACCTGAATCAGGCCAATGAGAGTCAGCCCTGGGATGTTTGCAGGATCTGCTAGAAAAAAGGAGACCTTTTCCTGTTGGGCTGTTGAACTAACTGGATGTGAGCCTGGAGTTCCTGGTGGCAATCTTGTCACTGCAAGAGCAAACCTGTCTGAGTATGAAGACATAGAAACAGAGCTGAGGGAGGAAGAGAGATAATAGTGACAGCCTGTTAGGCCTCCATCCCGCTGTACCTGAAGATACAGACTTTACAAAAGTAACTGAGTTCCCTTTTTAGCTTAAGCAATTTAAGGACTTCTGTCCTTATAACTAAGAGTCCTCACTGATACACCAGCAATATAAAGTGTCACCTAGTGCCATGAGAGTGGAGCCAGCGCAATGGGAGTCTGTGATGGAAAAGGCACTTTGGGCTGGGAGATCAGAGAAGGTTCCATGGAAGAGGCAGGGACTATAGCAGGCCTCCAGTGTTGAGGGGTGTTTAACGCAGGAAGATGTGTGCTCAGGTGTTCCAGATGGAAGGCGCAGTGAGAGAGCAAAGGCTTGCAGAGCGAGCTAACTTTGAAAAGCAGGATTTTACTTTACTTCCCTCTCCCTGAGCCACTTCAAAGTCCCATCCGTGAGCCAGACTTGCCCCCCCCTCGCCACCTACATATATAAAACAAAAAACAGTCTTGCTAGATGCAGGGCAATGGGAGCTGGATGGGGATTGGTAATTAGCCCCTTTAATTTTGTTCCCACCCAACTATGAGCTTCCTGATAGGAAAATCTACGTCTGACTCACCTTCTCTCTTCTCCTGACACTCAAGCCCATGCCAGGAGCTGTGCTAAGTGCTGTCCATAGATTAATCTGTGAGGCAGCTTCCACCACTACCCCCGCAGCACAGATGTGGAGACTGAGGACAGGGAAGTTGGGGGCCTGGCCATGGCCATACTGCTGGACAGAGGGGTGCAGGGAGCAAGCCCAGGCCCATCGGCTCCAGCAACTACAAGCTCTGGGGCCTTCTGCCATGGAGCCCTGCTGCTGCTAAACTGTGTGACCTGCAGAGAGGGCTTGCAGGGGTGACCCGACCTCTCTGGGTCTCCACTGGGAATTCAGGGAGGATAGGAGAGTTGATTTCAATTGTTATCTCCCCAGGTGGGGGATGCATTTAGATGGTCCATGAACACAGACTTAAATGACATCAAGTCACACGCTAAGAGAGGCGCACAGTAAGTGGTCCTAAGGGCTGTGGCTGTGGCTGTTATTTACATGGTGGTAAACATGATTGTTAGTTTGAGCCACAGGACCTTGGGACCTGGGACTAGCCCTCTCTCACTGAGAGCCCTCCCCTTCCTCCACTTCGCTCCTGGCTTACTGTATCTCAATAGAAGTGCTCCACAAGCATTAACAAATAAGCCCAAGAAGCTGCCTCCATCCCTGCCTCTGGGCGAGCCCTCGGCTGCAGTATGCTTTCCCAGAGGTGAGCCCAGCCGGCAAGGTCCCTGTCCTTCTGAAGTGCCCTGGGTGGCTAGAAAGGGGGGTCGGTCCACTAGCGTGCTGCAGGGCTCTGGAGACCCCATGAGAGACGCATATTCTCAGGTCCACCCAGACTCCTGAATCAGAAACCCTGGGTTGGGGCCCAGCCGCCTGTGTTCTAACCAGCCCCTCTGGTGACAGGGACGCATGCTCGATTAGAGGAGCGCTGGCTTAAGGAAAACAGCAGCACTGGGGGACGGATGGACAGAGCACAGGGTATCTCAGAAACGCGTCATGCATGCCTAGTGCCTTCTTGGAGGCAGAGCACTTCCTGCTCAGTGGTAATCGTTGCCACTCCCCCTCCTCCCCAGCCGTCTGGGCCTCTTCCACCACTCCCAGGCTCTGGGTAGGTCAGTGAGGATGGTGAGGATGCTAAGGACGCAATCAGCAGCCTTTTAGGAACTGGCGCTTGTGAAGGAAGTGGAGGACGCTGAGCAGGCCTGCCGGGATGGGCAACGTGCAGAGGGCTCCGATTCTGCAGGACAATGGGGGTCTGATTGGCAGGAGAGCGGGAGGGGCCGCAGCTGCAGCTTCAGAGCAAGGAAAGGTAGCGGCAGGAGGGGTCTTGCAGAGGCATGGGCGGGCGCGCAAGTTTCATTCCACAGCCCGAAAGGAAGTGCTGAGCCAGCTGCAGGAGACAGGCCTGCGCAGAGTGAGCGCCGGCGAGCAGGGCGCAGACTCGCGAGAGCCTGCACGCATGCGTTCACTCGCTCGTCCATCCACACGGCGCGCGCCAGCTCCCGGGAAGGCGTCAGGATGGGGTGCAATGAGCTCTTGGAGTCTTCTAGAGTCCACAGTTTCAATCCTTCTCCTGCACATCCTTGGGTCCCTCTGCCTCAGTGTCCACATCTGTGACCTGGGCTGGTGTGAGGCAAAGAAGGGACCCTGTGGGCGAAAATGGCTGGCACTATCCCTGACTCTTGTAGGTCCTCACGAAGTGTGGGCTCAACTTTCCAGTCCCCTCTTTGCCTTCTCATTCATTCAGAAATTTATGTAGCAACTACTGTGTACCAAGAACTGGCTTGGGCAGTGGGAGACTCAGATAAGGCCCCAGCCAGGCCCCAGCCCATGGGGAGCGCACAGTCTGGGGCAGGGGGTGGCGTGGGGGGGGTGGAGGACGGGCCTCTGAGTGATCTCAGGGCAGGGCACACACTGTGAGAGCCACCGTGCATTTGTTCACTCATGCCTTCACTTGTTCATCCAACATTTGTGATGCCACCACACGCTAGGCCACGTAGGGCCCAGACCCCTGCTCAGGGGATTCATAGTCCAGCAAGAACCGAGCAGGCAAGAAGCCGGCTTGGCAGCAGGAAGGTGCCCAGAGCCGCCACGCGGGCTGCACTGCGGGAGCCTGAAGGAAGCCCCAGCCGGGCCACGCGAGCGCCAGCACAGCAGCCCCTGGCACTTCCGAAGGCTGTCCCGGCAAGGGCAGGACTGGCTGCAGCCCAGAATCCCGTCTTCCTGCCGGGAGGAGGAGGGCGGCAGCCCCAGCCACCCTCCTGGGCCAGTCGGTTCACTGGGCGGGTAGCTGTCTTTTACTGGGCGCCTACTGTGTGCCTAAGGTCCTCTCTTGGGCCTTTTCATACGCCGCCTCCCTTTACCCCTGCAAACCTTTGGGAGGGAGAGATCACTCCTGGTTCTCAGAGGAGGAAAGCCAGGCCCAGAGAGGAAAGCAGATTGTCCCCACTTGATTGGAAGGAGAGCTGGGACTTCAACCCAGATCTGCCTGACTCCAAAACAATGCCCTTTACCCTGTCCTGCATGGAGAAGTCCCCTCTGGTCAGTCACCAAAACCTTAGCTGGGCAGCTGGCCTCTGCCTGGCTGCCTACTATACCCCCAGGCCCTGCACCCAGGGCCCACACCCTGGCCACGATCCTGGTCGACTCTCTGGATCTCACAGGGTTGCCCAGCTCTGGCCTCAGTCTTTCACTCTGTGAAATGGGGCTCGGCCTTCAGCTCTGCCATCCCCCAACTCCCACTCCCATGCCATGAAACGCTGATAAACCATTTCTGGGCCTTTAAGGGCCTTTTATTTCTCCAGCCACGCTTTTCTCTACATTTTAATAAGCTTCTTGCAAAATTGGTGATTGATGAGTAAGAATGAGGAGGAAGTGAGACTGAACATTTTTTTTTTCCTGGAATGGCTTCTGGCTGTGCATTCAACTTTAAATTGATTAATAATGTGCAGACCCAACATTAATTATCAGCCATTTGTCACTGGGGAAGGCTGCAGCCTGCATCTGTTTGCAGCCCCTCTCTTAGCGACCAGCTCTGCGGTGTGGAGGGAGCCATCTGCCCACACAGGTGTGGGAGGCCCTGGCCACTGACAGCCCTGGCTGGCCACGGCCTGCTGTGCCCGAGCGCAGTGGAGGCTTCTTGAGGCCAAGCCTGAGCATCCCAGAGCCGAGGTGTCTGGCCCAGTGTCCACCTGCCCTGTGGTGGCTCACGCCTCACTGACTCTAGGCACAGCGTGAATAAGGTAAGGGGTCCCTGGAAGATTCTAACATTTCTTCATTCATTCAACAAACATTTACGGAACAACTACTATGTGTAGCCTTCTTTCTGGACACAGAGGGCACGGCAGAGAACAGATAAGGTCCCCGACTTTGGGGGAGGCTGATAATCAACAGAACCAACAAGGAAATGCACAAATCACAGTCTAGCAGAACCAAGGATTTGGGGAGTATAGAAGGCGAGAAGCTAACTTAGCATTGGGAATGCACCACAGAGGAGGTGCCACGTAAAGTGGGTTTTGAAGAATGCATAGGAGTTTGCTGGAGGTTAGTAAATAAGTGAAGAAAGCAAATCCCAGAGAGGGAATAGTCTATGAAGAAACAAAAGGCCAGTAAGAACCAGGAGGGTTGAGAGGAGGGTGAAGGTTTCCAGTCTAAACAGGAAAACGGGGGTGGGAGGGTGGAGAAGGCCTCACTGGGAAGGGGGTGAGGGAGGGAGCCATGGAGTTATCTGGGGAAGAGTGTTGGAGCAGAGGAAGCTGCAGCGCGAAGGCTCTGGGCTGGGGAAACAGATGGTTAAAAATAACATCGCACCATGTGAGAGGAGCCAGTCACGAGAGATAAGGGCATGCAGCTGCACTCAGCGAAACACCCAGAACAGGCAGTCCAACAGAGTAAGTGGAGTCCTGGTTACCAGGGGCTTGGGGAGGTGGAAGGGGCAGTGACTGCTAATGGTCTCTTTCTAGAATGACAAACATGTTCTAAAACTGACTATGAGATGCAGTCACAATTACATACTAAAATCCACTGAATTACATACTTTAAGCGAGTGAACTTTATATTGTATGAGTCACATGTCAATAAAGCCGTTACAAAATAACCTTGTCACATATCAGGTAGTGATCAGCCAAGAAGAAAAAGAAATTGGGATAAGGAGACGGGGAAGAGGGGTCAGCCAGGGTGTCCCCAAGGTGACATTTGAGCAGAGGCTGGAGCTGAGCTACAGGTGCAGGAGTGCAGGTGGTGGCTGGACAGACTGCCCCACACCTGCCCTCTGGGCAAGCTGAGTGCAGCCCTGGGCGTGGCCCTGGGGGGAGGGCGGCGACAGCGGTGAGGCCTTGGGGGCTGAGGCCGAGGGAGCCACGTGACACTTTAAAATCATGAAGAGTTGCAGCACCTCAGAGCTGGGGACAGACAGTTTCAGGCTCAGGCTGCCTTGGTGGCTGCGGAGTCACCGCTGTTCGGGCACACAGGCGACAAATTGCCTCCCAAGTGGCCCACGCACGTGCGGGCTCTCAGGCATCCCCGTGTCTCTCCCGCTGGCAGAGCTTGACGCCATGGGACCACAGGCCAGCGACCATGGGCACTCCCCAGGCTGCCCCGGGGCTCCGTCTTGGGGAGGGCTCCTTGGCTCCGAGCTTAGGAAAACGGCCATCAGCATTTCCACAAAGATCCCCTGGAGAACTTCAGATGCTAGGAAAGTGCCCTCTAGCTCAAAGCATTTCCTATGAAAGTGGAACTATCAAGGAAGGAGGCGGTAGCCCGGGTTCCTGGCGGAGGGCCCAGCATGTGCAAAGGCCCTGAGGTGGCGGTGTGCCTGCTGCGTTCCGGGGCGGCTGGAAAAGAGGGAGTGATGGGAGAGCTGGAAGAAAGGCGAGAAGGGCAGGGATAATGGGAGCAGCTGGGGCAGGCCCTGGGGGAACTTGGCCTTCACTCTACGGCAGGACCTTGGGAGGGCTCCAAGTAGAGGAGGGTAAGAGGGACTCCTGTGGCTCTGTGTGGAGAACAGGCAGTGGGCGGCAGGGGCAGGAGCCGGCAGGCCGGGGAGGAGGCTGGTGCAGTGGGAATGGGAGGCTCTCACGGTCTCGGCCTCCGTCGTGTGTGAGTCTATGGTGGGGGCAGGGATTACACAAGGCAGGTGGGGACCCGGTCCTCCCTCCAAAACCGGGGGCGTAGCTGGCTCCTCCCTCTCCTTTCTTCTCACATCCTGGCCTCTGCACTTCCTTCTCCCTCTGCCCAGAACACTCTTCCCTTTCTCCGCACCTGCCTGGTGGGTGTTCATCCTCAAGTGCCAGTCCCTTGGATGGAGGGGTCAGCACTCCACGGTGGGGCTTCTCTCCCGCTCACCAGACTAGCTTCCAGAACATCTCCTTGAGCTGGGATAGAGCCAGGAGCTAAGGTGACTACAGAGTCACCGACCCTTAGGTCAGTGGTTGGGGAGAGGACTCGGTACAACGCCACCAAGTGCTGGTAAAGCCAGCAAAGCGCAGAATTCCAGGCCAAGTTAGGTGGCATTTCTGGCTGAATTCTCACATTGTTTTCATCAGTTAGCGCTGCAGATGGTTACTGAGTGCCGGCGCAGCCCCGCGGAGTGGGCAGTGAGTCACGGAGACACAGAGGGGTGGCCAGGGAGGGCCTCCCGAGGAGACAGTCTGTGAGTTGAGACTGAACCCGGCCGGTGTGGGACACTTGGATAAGAGTGGTCAGGACGGAGAGCCTCGAGGGCAAACGCCTGAGGCCAGAGGATGCCCAGTGTGCCCGAGGGCTGCGAGGAGAGCAGAGGATGCCCAGTGTGCCCGAGGGCTGCGAGGAGAGCAGAGGATGCCCAGTGTGCCCGAGGGCTGTGAGGAGAGCAGAGGATGCCCAGTGTGCCCGAGGGCTGTGAGGAGAGCAGAGGATGCCCAGTGTGCCCGAGGGCTGTGAGGAGAGCAGAGGATGCCCAGTGTGCCCGAGGGGTGTGAGGAGAGCAGAGGATGCCCAGTGTGCCCGAGGGCTGCGAGGAGAGCAGAGGATGCCCAGTGTGCCCGAGGGCTGTGAGGAGAGCAGAGGATGCCCAGTGTGCCCGAGGGCTGTGAGGAGAGCAGAGGATGCCCAGTGTGCCCGAGGGCTGCGAGGAGAGCAGAGGATGCCCAGTGTGCCCGAGGGGTGGGAGGAGAGCAGAGGATGCCCAGTGTGCCCGAGGGCTGCGAGGAGAGCAGAGGATGCCCAGTGTGCCCGAGGGCTGCGAGGAGAGCAGAGGATGCCCAGTGTGCCCGAGGGCTGCGAGGAGAGCAGAGGATGCCCAGTGTGCCCGAGGGCTGCGAGGAGAGCAGAGGATGCCCAGTGTGCCCGAGGGCTGCGAGGAGAGCAGAGGATGCCCAGTGTGCCCGAGGGCTGCGAGGAGAGCAGAGGATGCCCAGTGTGCCCGAGGGCTGCGAGGAGAGCAGAGGATGCCCAGTGTGCCCGAGGGCTGCGAGGAGAGCAGAGGATGCCCAGTGTGCCCGAGGGCTGCGAGGAGAGCAGAGGATGCCCAGTGTGCCCGAGGGGTGTGAGGAGAGCAGAGGATGCCCAGTGTGCCCGAGGGCTGCGAGGAGAGCAGAGGATGCCCAGTGTGCCCGAGGGCTGGGAGGAGAGCAGAGGATGCCCAGTGTGCCCGAGGGCTGCGAGGAGAGCAGAGGATGCCCAGTGTGCCCGAGGGGTGGGAGGAGAGCAGAGGATGCCCAGTGTGCCCGAGGGCTGCGAGGAGAGCAGAGGATGCCCAGTGTGCCCGAGGGCTGCGAGGAGAGCAGAGGATGCCCAGTGTGCCCGAGGGCTGCGAGGAGAGCAGAGGATGCCCAGTGTGCCCGAGGGCTGCGAGGAGAGCAGAGGATGCCCAGTGTGCCCGAGGGCTGCGAGGAGAGCAGAGGATGCCCAGTGTGCCCGAGGGCTGCGAGGAGAGCAGAGGATGCCCAGTGTGCCCGAGGGCTGCGAGGAGAGCAGAGGATGCCCAGTGTGCCCGAGGGGTGTGAGGAGAGCAGAGGATGCCCAGTGTGCCCGAGGGCTGCGAGGAGAGCAGAGGATGCCCAGTGTGCCCGAGGGGTGTGAGGAGAGCAGAGGATGCCCAGTGTGCCCGAGGGCTGTGAGGAGAGCAGAGGATGCCCAGTGTGCCCGAGGGCTGCGAGGAGAGCAGAGGATGCCCAGTGTGCCCGAGGGCTGTGAGGAGAGCAGAGGATGCCCAGTGTGCCCGAGGGCTGTGAGGAGAGCAGAGGATGCCCAGTGTGCCCGAGGGCTGCGAGGAGAGCAGAGGATGCCCAGTGTGCCCGAGGGCTGCGAGGAGAGCAGAGGATGCCCAGTGTGCCCGAGGGCTGCGAGGAGAGCAGAGGATGCCCAGTGTGCCCGAGGGCTGCGAGGAGAGCAGAGGATGCCCAGTGTGCCCGAGGGCTGTGAGGAGAGCAGAGGATGCCCAGTGTGCCCGAGGGCTGCGAGGAGAGCAGAGGATGCCCAGTGTGCCCGAGGGCTGTGAGGAGAGCAGAGGATGCCCAGTGTGCCCGAGGGGTGGGAGGAGAGCAGAGGATGCCCAGTGTGCCCGAGGGGTGTGAGGAGAGCAGAGGATGCCCAGTGTGCCCGAGGGCTGCGAGGAGAGCAGAGGATGCCCAGTGTGCCCGAGGGCTGTGAGGAGAGCAGAGGATGCCCAGTGTGCCCGAGGGCTGTGAGGAGAGCAGAGGATGCCCAGTGTGCCCGAGGGGTGGGAGGAGAGCAGAGGATGCCCAGTGTGCCCGAGGGGTGTGAGGAGAGCAGAGGATGCCCAGTGTGCCCGAGGGCTGCGAGGAGAGCAGAGGATGCCCAGTGTGCCCGAGGGCTGCGAGGAGAGCAGAGGATGCCCAGTGTGCCCGAGGGCTGTGAGGAGAGCAGAGGATGCCCAGTGTGCCCGAGGGCTGTGAGGAGAGCAGAGGATGCCCAGTGTGCCCGAGGGCTGCGAGGAGAGCAGAGGATGCCCAGTGTGCCCGAGGGGTGGGAGGAGAGCAGAGGATGCCCAGTGTGCCCGAGGGGTGGGAGGAGAGCAGAGGATGCCCAGTGTGCCCGAGGGGTGGGAGGAGAGCAGAGGATGCCCAGTGTGCTCGAGGGCTGTGAGGAGAGCAGAGGATGCCCAGTGTGCCCGAGGGCTGTGAGGAGAGCAGAGGATGCCCAGTGTGCCCGAGGGGTGGGAGGAGAGCAGAGGATGCGGAAGGGGCTAAAGGAGGAAGAGGAGGGAGGCGGGCAGGCCACAGGGGCCTGGGAGGCGGCCGTGGGTTCTGGCTTTCATGCCAAGTGCGTGGAGCCGCGGGAGGGTTTCAAGCCTGACAGTGACACGATGTGATTTAGGATTTAAAAGTTCCCTCCCTGCTGAGGGAACAGGGACGCCCCGGAGGGCCCTGGGCCTTGGCGGGGCGGCGGCGGGGGAGGCGGTCGGTGTGGGTTCGTCCAGGCGGCTCCAGGCTTCTGTGAGGACTGGGGGGGGCGAGAGAGGAAGAGGCAGCCGGCCACAGGAGCTGGCAGGGAGGAGACCGGGGTTCCGGCTGTGCGGGGCGGTGCCGCAGCTCGCAGTGGGAGGGCGGCTGGCGGGAGCGGTGCAGGCTGGAGACGCGGGTTGCGGCCTCTTTCAGTTCTGTTGTTTCAGAGATGAACCCTCACAAAGTCCAGGAGCAATGAACAGACGAACACTGGCCTCCTCCCACCAGATCCTGGGGGAGGCCTTCACACGCAAGTGCTTTCAAAGTGACTCCGGCCTCGGGCCAGGGGCTGCACGGCCAGCTCTGCCTCGGCGGCAGCAGCGTGACCGGAGCCAGGAGGCTGGGAGCAGAGCCTGAGCCCCCGTTTGACCCTCCACGAGTTGGTGCGTAGGGCTGTCCTCCGAGCTTCAGTTTGCTCATCTGTGAAATGGGCACACACGCATGGGCTACATGGGGGCTGGGAAAGGAGGCCGTGAGCCTGTCCGTGGTTCTCCATCGTGCTGCCGCGGGCCCGGTGGGAGCGGGGTGGCAGTGCGGGAGGTGTCTGCTGTTGCTCACGGCAGGGCTCCACACACGTCACAGCTGCCTTGCCAACTGTGGGCGCAGCTTCCCGCCCTCCCAGGCCTTTGCAGACGCAGCCCCGGCTCGGACGCCCTCCCTGACGCCACACTGTGAACACCCTCACGCGCGTGTCCTCCGTCTCTCCCACTACAGCGGAAGCTCCAGGAGGGAGCTCACGGCTGCACCCCGCGCTGGCACTGCGCCCGCCACAGCCCACCTGTTACCGCCCCGAGCCCACATGACAGGCCCAGAGGTCAGGCTTTTCTGGGCGAGGGAACTGAGGCATGAAGACACTCAGCACCTGGCCCAGCTCGTCAGCTGGGAGCGGAGGGGTCAGATCAGGTGCTTGGGCCCCGTCCCCATTCCAGGCCGGGACGTCAGAGGGCGCTGTCTTCCAGGCAGAATCTCAGCTTGCTTCCTGGCTCCGACGTAGAGCCAGTGCCCAGGGCCCGGCCCGGCCTCCCTGGCCCGTGTCCCCGGCTGGCCCTAGGCAGGTCGGCTCGGGGAAGGGGCCTGCATCGATCTGCCGGCTCCCGAAGCCGGGGCCGTCTGCTCATTCACACGCCCTCGGCTTCCCATTAAGCAGATCAATAACTTCCACTGGTTTCCAATTTGTGCTTCCAGAAATCCGTCTCCTGGCCACCTTTTTAATTAATCCTCCTCCAACACACCAGAGGCACCGGCAGATCACCCCCTGCCCTGTGCCCTGCACGGACGGCTAGCTCCACGAGCCTCAGGGAGCGGCAGGTGTGTTTAAAGCTATTCGGTCACCATTCCCGTCACCAGAAGAAGAGCTGGCCCTGCTGCCTAGACGCCACCCACGCCTGCCCCGACTCCTCTCCGCCGCCCCCGGGCAGGGGCTGAGGCCTTCATCTCAGAGGAAGACGGGGCTCAGAGAGGGCGGGCAGTGCCCTAAGGCCCGCTGGCAAGGGCCGGGCCAGGTGCGCCTACGGGCGGGCAGCTCGCAAGCAGCGCTCCCGATGGGGCAGGACAACCAGGTCTGGCTGGCAGGGGACAGGGAGGGCACGGGGGCTGGGCAGCGAGGGCCCAGAGCCCGGAAAGGAGGGCCTGCCCCCACACTGGCGTCCCTCGGTGTTCCTCGCTGCCGGCCGCCCAGGGGCAGTGCTGGCGCTGTGTTCTGTCGCTGCCTCCCCTAGCACGGCACGGAGCGGGACGGTGCCAGTGCCAGTTAGCCGAGCGGAAGCAACGACTGGGGGCACTGCCGCCACTTAGGGTGCTCCCTGTGTGCTGGGCACCGTGCTGGGAGCCTCACGTGCTATCTTATTAATCTTCACAGCAGGCCCTGAGGTGGGCGCTGCTAATTCTTCATTTCATAGATGGAAAACTGAAACACAGAGAGGTTGAATGACTTGCCCAAGGTCACACAGCTAGTAAGTCATGAAGCTGAGATCAGAACCCAGGCCATCTGGCTCTGGAGCTGTTGTTAATAATCACCCCACTCTTCCTCACCTGCTCCCTCTCGCCTGTCAGCTGTGACAGGTGAGCAGAGGCCTGGTCCTGTGCCCCATGTAACCTCCCTCCCACGTGCCATCACACACGCGTGTTTGCTGAGTGAATACACGCGTGAATTCTGCACTCCTGATGTCCTAGCACAGCCAGTCGAGCGGTCCGTGGGGCGGATCTGCAGCAGACGGGAAGAGAGGAGGTGACGGCCTCCCAGCGCACACACTGCAGGCCGGCGCTAGGCCCTCATCCAGCCCACCTCGCTGCTCGCCACCCGGCGTCTCTGCATTTCTGGCTCTCTGTGGTCTGGGAAGGGCGCTCCCAGCCATCGGCTTTTCCGTGGAGCCTTGCGACCTTCCAGCGGGGTGGGCAGGTAGCCACAGCTGCCCGCCCAGAGCGGAGGGCGCCCACTGCCACCCCTTCCCTGCGCGCCGGGCCAGACCTCAGCCACGTGCTCTCCCAAGTCTCCCCCCAGCCTCTGCCCTCCCTCGCCCCGGCGCTGGCCTCAGTTGCTCTCATGAGACCACAGGCCCATCACGGCCCCTTCCTCCCACTGCCTGGGCTCTGCCGCCACCAGACACTAACTAACAACCGGCTGGGTCCTCCGGCGCCCGGCAGGTGGGGAGCTGGGCCTGCAGGGGCCTGTCAGGGATGAGGGGCAGGTAGGGCAGGCTCCAGGCCACAGCTCCAGTGTAACCGGCGGGAACTGGGGCTGCCAGATCTGCCAGGGGTTGAGAGAAGACAAAACGCCAGTGTTTCACATTTCAAATCTGAAATCTTCTGATTTGCAAATGCCAATAGATAATTACGTCATAAATTTTTAAGAATCATTTTAATTTTAAACCACATTCTGTAAGCCAGAGGCAATTTGTTGACTGCTACTTTGTGGCTTCTGCCCTGTTGAATGTGAACGCTCTGGCTCGGCATTCAAGGCCTCCCATGGTCTGGCCTCTTTGAGGCCCCAGTGAGAGTCTAGGACCCTCTACCCAGCACGATGATGCTCCTTTGGGAAACGGTCCCTGAGCCTCACTCCCACTCCAGGAGGCCCCTCCCACAGCCCACAGCAACTGTCCCTCTTGCGCATCCTGTCCCCTGCCCAGGGCCCCACCCGCCAGGGCCAGGTGTGGAGTCCAGGGTCCTGACCACACATCCAGGCGCTTTCTGCTGCCCTCTAGGACGGTCAGCAGCGAGAACGCCGCTCAGTGGCAACCGCCCCCACTGGCAGGGGCAGAACCTGAGAAAGTGAAGAGAAGAAATGTCAAGGTCACCGTGAGCCCTGGGAGACACAGGGTCAAGCTGGCATTGCATTCTGAAACAGTAGTCAGTGACCAGACACTACAGCCCCGGCACACATGGCGCTCTCTCCCCAGGTGCCCCTCGGTGTCAGAGGCAGGCGGTCCCTCCTGAGGTTTCAGCAGGGCCCGGGCCAGCCCCGCACAGCTAGGAGCAGCCACGAGACTGGGCTCTGGCCAAGGAGATGTGAGCAGCTTCTGGGTCACATCCTTGCTCCCCTCCTCATGGGGGGAGGTGGCAAGTTGGCCCCGAGCCCTAAGGGATGGCAGGGTCCCCGCATGCAGGGATCCCTGGTTACTGGGTGACCCTGTGGAGCACAGCCCCCGGGTCGCCCAGGCTGCCTGCCTCTCTCCAGACTCTTTGTTTTGTTTAAGGCAGCGTCTCACTCTGTCGCCCAGGCTGGAGTGCGGTGTTACAATCACAGCTCCCTGTAACCTCACAGTCCTGGGCACAAGTGATCCTCCTACCCCAGCTGGGACTACGGGTACAACCACCAAACCTAGATAATTTTTCTATTTTTTATAGAGATAGGGTCTTGATATGTTGCTCAGGCTGGTCTCAAACACCTGACCACAAGTGGTCCTCCCACCTTGGCCTCCCAAAGTGCTAAGAGTACAGGCGAAAACCAGAAATCAACATCTGTCTACTGCCTGGTACCCCTTCCCCATCTCTGACTGGGAATCCAGACCCACCAAACTACCCTCCTCCTGGGAGCCTCCCCGTCCCCTCATCCCCTCCACCCACACCTCCCTGGGGACCCGCTGCCCACACTCCACTGTCACTTTCTACCTCCCTGCCCCCACTGCCTTGGCAGCTCCTTGGGACACAGGGCCTGCCAACCCTTCCTACTCAGAAACCCAGCAATGGGCCTGGGATAATCAGAGTCTATTTTTGAGTGTTTACTACACGCCGGGTATGGTTCTAAGCTCTTTATCTCATTTGATCCTGAGACCAACCCCATGAAATTGTTCAGATGAGGAAACTGAGGCTGAGCAACATATTCCAAATGACACAGTAGTAGGAGCCAGAGAAGGGTCAACTCAGGCTGTCTGGCGCCAGGGCTGCACGTCCTTACCCGCTGGGCAGCCCTGCCCGCAGTCCTGCCCAGGAGAGAGCCCGTGCCGAGTGTGCGAGTGGGCAAATGAGCACTGCCCATGGCCTCCTGCAACCCCAGGGTTAGCACGGGGCCGAGCCCGAGTCAAAAAAAGATTACAAAATAAGTGACTGAACAAATGTCCTGGGCAGATGATCGATTTTGGAAATCGGGATCTCTTCGGAGCCCAAGCCTTAAAATCCTAAATATACATTTTTCTCTCCAAAATACAACACTAAGACTGTTTGAGAAAAGATGCCAAATACTAGCTCTGTGGCCCATTAAAGCTAACCAACCGTGCAGCCTTAGTGGGGATGATGAAAGCTGCACGACTCGGGTGGTTTCATGGACTGGCTTAGTTCTTAGTGAAATGCCAACGGAACGGAGCAATGAATTTGTGAAACACCACAAAGCTGGCAGACCTGGCCGTTTCTCACCGCTTGTGCTCTTTTTGATGTGGAGAATGTGCACCGCGGCCCAGATGACCGCCAGGGACAGCCACCTGGGGCCTCTGTCCACTCCCAGCAGCTGTCTATGGACTGTAGGAATCTGCCCAAGAGACCCAGAAACCAGAAGAAAGACCCAGCCACAGAAGGTCAGGGCAGTGGCCAGAGAAAAAGAAAGCCATTTCCTGCTGAGAGCCTTGAGGTGGGGCCCTCCCTGAATCACTCAGACAGGCCAAGGCAGCGGCCGCCTCAGCACAGCCACAGTCCCTGCGGTCGTTACAGCCCATTGAGAGCCTGCCATGCAAGCACAGTCAGATGCTTCCTAGGTAGAGTATTGTTCAGGCAACCATTATCATCTCCACATTACACATGAAGAAACTGAGGCTCAGAGAGGTTAAGTCACTTGCCCAAGGCCATACAGCTGATAAGCTGAAGGATTCAGGATTTGGGTCTAGGCTGGTTTGGATACACACATTCTAAGAGGAGGCTTTCCTTGGCACTAATTAGGAACCCAAAATATGACAACCGGTATAATTTCTGCGGGCATCATGGTGATCTGTAACCTCTTACCAGTGGGTACCATTTCCCCAGGCCTGCAATCCCTCTGGGGACCACCTGTCCTCCAGAATCCTGGGCCTGACGCCCCGGTGAAGCCCAGGAGGCACAGGCATGGTGATGGGTCCTTGCCTCACTGCCAGGTGGCCTCAGAGCCAGCCAGCAAGACACGCCAGGGATGCCCGGCGGCCTGCCCTCCCAGGGCATGTGCTGAGCTCCTGTCGGACTGCAGGCCAGCTTGGCTAGCCACGCCCTGAGCCGAGCTCCCGACCTCTGCCCGGGGGAATCATGCCACTAGTATCTTATGGCCTTTTAAGCCCAGCAAACAAAAAGTTGCAAAAAAGCACAAAGGAAATAAAAAAATCACTTGTAGCCCTACAGCCTGGAATCCACCATCTACCTGTTTGTGGATTTCCCTGGGTTATTTCTCTGAGGTGGTTGTTTTTACATAATTGATGTTGCACTAGAGTTTTTAGCTTTGCCTTCCACTTTTCTCACTGAACATTATTTCATGAGCATTCTTCCACCTTACTTTTTAAAACCCTAATTGTTAATGACTCCCTTATACTCATACATGTGACTGTAACGTAAATTATGAAACAAAACCCCTATTTTTGGACACAGTGTTATTGCTAACATTATGCGATCACAGAGCAATGTGGTGAGGCATTTCCTTGTATTTAATTTGGGAGGTTTCCTTCAGGAGCATTCTGAGAAGCAGAATTATGGGTGGAAACATATGGACATCGTGGGGCCTCGGTACAGACGCCCACACGGCCCTCCAGACAGCTGGCCCGGTCTGCGTGCACGCAGGCTGCAAAGAGCCTGCGAGTTCTGCTGGTTTTACCCACACAGAACCCACTTCGCCTCTTGCAAAACCCCCTTTTTGAGCCAGATGTGACAGGCACGCCAGTCGAGGCCCTGGGCTCCCGGCCCCTCCCTTGCTGGCTTGGAGTGGACAAACTGGTCCCTCTGAGCTTGGAACCCTGCGCTGAATGGCTGCAGGGCAGAGCCCTGCAGGAGACATCTTTGCACGCTCCTGTGCCATTTGTGTCTTCTTAGCAGGGACAAAGCTTAAAGACACAACAGTGAGTCAAAAAGGGCAACTAACAAGGACACAAACACCATGGGAGAAAATGTGTGTAAATCTCACAAAGAGAACAGCAGCCTGTGGACTGGGGGTGAGGGCGCAGGTCACAGCCCTGAGTCCTGCAATGTCTTGAAGGCAAATGCAGTGGAGAGTGGACAGGACGTAGGGCGAGTGTGGCCCCTTCAAGTTCAGGTGTCATATGGTCAGGATGTCCCTCTGGAGCCTGGCCATGGATAGAGGCAGCCCTGGTGGCCTCCAAGCCCCAACATGCAACCACCAAGGTGATTGGGCTGGCCAGAGGGGCCACGAAGACTTCACTGGTGAATACAGGGTGTCCAGACAGCTGCCAAGGTGCTGGCATGGTTGGGACTGTGTGGAAAGGCACACGTATGATGAAGGGACTGTCCCCACTCCTCCTTTTATTTCTCTTTTTCTTTCTTAAAGAAAGAGAGGCAAAGGAAATATGGCAAAATACCAACTAAGCTGGGTGGTGGGCGTGTAGACAGATGGACTCTCGATCGGGGGATTGGGCTGCCTGAGTTCACATCCCAACTCTGCCACTTCCCAGGTGCTAACTGCGGACAGGCCTGCCTGCAGGGCGTGCGGCAGGACCACGTGCATTTGTTTCCGAAGGCCTCAGAATGGTTCTGGGCATAGAGGAGGTGGTACAGAAGTACAGGCTACTGTTTTCACTTTCTGTAGGTTTGACACATTTTGCAATTTACAAAGTCCATGTGACTGGAGCTGAGTCATTCCAATGGGGCTGTCCTGCCTAGACTATTGCCCAGTTCCCGCCCTGAGTGCCCGGCCCCCCAGGCTGTCCTGGCTCTGACTTCCAGGGGCCCGGTTCCATACCCCCACCCCCCTTGGCCCTATATCCAATTCTCTTTGACTTCATTTTAGCCAGAATAGGTTTCTGTCCCTTGAACACAGAAACCCTGCTTGCTGCCTAGGTCACAGGCACTTCCCAGGCTGCTGAGTGCCTGGCACAAACGCAGAGGAGGGACAGCCTCCCAGCCGCTGCCACCAGCGCAATATCAAGCTCGGCACCTGCTGTCACGGGTTTGGAGATTTACACTGGGTGGGTCGGGACGCCAACCAAAGGGTTGATGTAAATGAACTCTGTCTTAAAGCGCTTCCTGAGGGAGGGAACAGACGGGCTCAGCCGTAAACAATGACAATGCTGGGGGAATTACTGCACCCAGCTGTCACCCCCTAAGAGGAAAACGGGGGGGGCATTGGAGGAACATGCAATACACAGGGACGGCCAGGGCTCCTGCCCCATAAAGTGAGCGCCCAAGCCTACTGCCCCCAGGTGTGGCATGCACGTTCTGCCCTGACCGGGTTTTCCAGCCTCTGGAGCCCACCTCCGCAGCACACCCGGGGCTCACCGCACCCACCCAGCCTGGCTCCTTTCTGCTTCTCATTAGACAGATCTGTAAAGCCGGGAGCGAGGCGGGGCCACCGCTCTGCCACCTGGGTGGTGAGGGGCAGCTGGTGGCCACCTGATGGTTTGACCGGCAGCCTCCCACCCCCACCTTCCTGATGTGACCGAGGCTGCAGCTCTCCTGGCCGGCCAGCTCTGCACGCTGGGCTGGGAGCACTCCTGCAGGCCCACGGGGACTCTGTCCCTGCAGGATTCCCACTGGTGCTGGTAAGCTAACCCCTGCACGAAAACTCTGATTAAGAGAGCTGAGTATTATGGACTGAAAGTTTGTGTTCCTCCAGAATTCATATACTAAAGACCTAACTCCCAGTATGACGGTATTTGGAGATGGAGCCTTTGGGAGGTGATTAGGTTTAGATGAGGTCGAGAGGGTGGACTTCCAATGATGAGGTTAGTGAAATTATAAGAGGCGAAGATGCAACACAGATTCCTCTCTCTGCCAGGTGGGGACACAGCGAGAAGGCAGCTGCCTACAAGCCAGGAAGAAGGCTCTGGCCAGGAACCCAATCTACTGGCACCTTGATCTCAGACTTCCAGACTTCAGAACTGGAAAAAACAAGTTCCTGTTTTCTAACCCCCAGCCTGCAGCAGTTAGTCGTGGCAGTCTGAGCAGACTCTCCACTAAACGCTCTCGGATTTTGCGGCACCCCTTCCGCCACGCCAGGCAGCCCCCGCCCTGGCTGCCGTTCTCTGCACCTGCCCTGCCTTTGCACATGCCATTCCCCTGCTGGGCTGCCCTTCCTTTTACCCATCTGCCAGCCCAACTCCTGCTCCACATCCAAGGCAGAGCTGAACTGCCACCTCCCCTGGAGCCACTCCTGACATCATTCCAGGTGCCCCAATGCAAACGCACAGATGGAGTTCGTCAGCAGCCTCCTCTGGGCCCCTGCAATGAGCCCAGCATCGAGCGCACACTGTGCCTGTGGCAGGGTGCCTGGTGGCGCCTGGCAGTTCCGTGCTGGACAAGCATAGGCAGGGCAGAGAGCACACAGTCACTAGCTGGCCCGGCTTCTTAGCAGCTGGGGGACCTTGGGCAATTCCCTGGCTTCTCTGTGCCCCATCTGAAAAGTAGGGCTGTCACAGGACTGTCCCTGGAGCACACAGGTGCCGCATAGGTGCTTGCAGACACTCAGTGGCTGGGTCAGACAACCAACAAGAGGCGTTTGGAAAGAGCTCCACGCCAGCCCTGAGAGCCATGAACAGAACAGTCTGTCTACGGTGGTCAGGGAGGGCTTCCCCGAGGAGGTGGCACTTGTGCAGAGGTGCCGTGCACTTCTCTGAGCACCTGCCATCATAGACACAGAGAAGCCTCTCACGAGCAGCGGGCCAGGTGGTCCTGAGGACGCTGCCTGCTGGCCGGAGCCCTGCATGCCAGCCATGTGCTGCACGCAGGGGCAGGAGTGAGAAGGCCACACGTGTCCCTGCGTCCCTCTCCCTGACCCGCCACACAGGCCTGACTACAGGGCCTGGGCAGTGCCCGCGGGAGGAAGCCTGAAAAACTCTGGGGCACTCCCAGGAGCGGAAGCCTCCCAGGCCTTCACCCAGGCGAGGCCAGGGACAGCCAAGGAGACATGAGTCAACCCCACCAGGCGAATCAGCATCCGGACGCGCCACATGCCATCTTGCTGCGATCAAAAGCGGCTAGAGCCTCATAAACTCACGCGGAGTGTCAGGCTCTGGGTCGCAGGCAGCTTCCTCGCTCTCCAGGCTCCTGCGCGTGCCTGGCGCTGAGGCTGGGTGGGGGACACCCGGCTTCATGCTCCACAAGGAGGCTTCCGCCGCTAGCGCTCCTGCAGCGAGGAAACGGCTCAGAGACGGCAAGCTGCGGGCCGGGCTCACACAGCGGGGAGGAAGCGCCGGATACGGGGAACCTTGCTCTGCTGCCCTTCGCCTGGGTTCTGGGGCGGCAGGAAGGTGCTGGCCACCAACGGGCTGCTGACGGCAGCGGCTGGGGTGGGGTCCGGCCGGTCAGCAGGGAGGGGCAGCAGCACACACAGCCCCGGGGCCTCTGACCTCTCGGGCTTGCACCTGTAAAATGGAGCCGGCGCTCGCCCACCTCGGAGGGCTGTGGCGAGGGTGCGGCGAGTCGCGGCAGGCCCGGCACCTGGAGTGGTTGCGCGCAGCCGGGCCTCTAACTGCCGCCTCTGCGCTGTCTGGGCCTGGCCCAGGTGTGGCCGCGGGAGGTGGGGTGCTGAGGGCGAGGGGCCGCAGGCCTCCCACCCCGTTGCGGGGGAGGCCACAGGGCAGCGTGGCAGGGGCTGGTCCCATCGCAGGAATGCACACACGCTCTGGTGATGCCCCGGGAGACCGGCCAACGTATGCCGTGGCGCCTCCCACGCTGCAGGTCACACGATGGCTCATGGCACAAGATGGGGGGTACAAGGCCAGCTGGAGAACTCTGCGTGGTTCCATTCCCGAGGAAAGAACCTCACACCGCCGCAGCCGCTGGCTCGCTGCGCCCCGCGCCACGCATGCGCAGGCCGGTCTGGAAGGAGGCGCTCCAGCGAGGCGGCAGCACCTGTGCGCGAGTCCCGGCGGAAGGCGGCCAGGAGGGACTTCAGCTTCCTCCGGGCTTGCTCTCCTCACGAAGAGAGCACGCCACTGTGTTGCTTATTAGACCTGAGTGCCGAGGACGAAGCTATGGAATTAGTGTTGCTTTCCTCAGGTGTGGCTCTCTAGGGCAGGGTCCCTGTTCTAGAGGGATGTGCACCCAGCGAGACCGCTGGGGCGTCGTGGCATCCGCAGCCTGCAGCGTGGCAAAGGGTGTGCAGAGGTGTGCGTTCTCAGACAGAGAGCTGGACTGGCCACAGAAGACGCTAACAGCTGGGGAACCCAGGTGAGGACTACATGGGTATTTAGTGTGTCACTTCAACTTTTCCCTGGGTTTGACATTTTTCAAAATAAAAAATTTTAAGAACCTGTGACCTTAGAGAGATGGTGGGTGCTGAGCGCCAAAGAGAAGGGCCAAGAAGGAGGAATTCTGGAGAGGCCATGAGGGTGGGGGATGGGGCGGAGCCCACACAGCCCCCGCAGCAGGGAGGCTGAGAAGCCAGAGCCAGGCGGGGCTGCAGGCCGCCAGGCGGGGCAGTGTAGGGCGCCTGGAGGTGCTGAGCGGGCAGCTGCCGGGACTGAGTACTCAGGTGAGGCCTTGCATGTGAGGCCATGGGGTTTGGATTTCCTCCTGTCGTCCACAGGGAGCCAGACATGGTTTTTGAGCTGGGGAGTGCCATGGCCCAGCGGGCAATGAAACACCCAAAGCATCTGGCTATTCCCTGCACGGTCCCGACCTGACCCAGCAAGCCCCTCACCCCATCTAGGGCCAGTTCTCCTCCCTCCACCTGCTCCCCCCAGCCTCCAGGTCCTCTCGCTCTCCCAGGCATTTGCCTGGCCAGGAGCTCTGAAGACTCCATTGTCAGGATGCAGGTCTAGCCAGAAGAGGTGCTCAGCTGCTGTACCTCAGAGGTCTGAGTCCCCATAGTGTCCCTTGGCAGGTGTCTCCATCCCCTCAGCCTGGCCCTTTGGCAATGTCTGGCTGGCATGACCTGGCTCTGGCTCTGATTTAGCTCTACCACTTTGCCTCAGTGGCCATGGACAAGTCTCCCCCCATTCATCTGTAGAGTAGAGGCTCAGTTGTCCCATTGCAGAGACACCCAAGTGCAGTGCATGCTGGCAGCTGGGCCTGAGGCTGTCAGAACATTCTGGTCCCTGTCATTGCATCCCTGGCCTCAGCAAGGGCCCAGGGCCAGGCACCCAAGGTGTGCACTTACCAGACCAGTTCTAGGCACTGTATACCCCCAGCTCATTTCACCAGATGAACCTGGTACCACTATTGAGGGCTGATGCCTACTCAGTATTCGCCCAAAATAGTAAGACACTCTTGTCCTATTGGAAAGCAGCTATTGCCTTGAGCCCCCAGGGGCCCCTCCTGCTGCCTGGTCACCTGCCTGGACCTGCTCCCCATCTTCTTACGTTTCAGTAACTAAAGGGTTAATACCTGGAGCATCAGGGAGCCTCCAGAATGCTGTGAAAGTTGAACTACTCCCCTGCAATTCTGTCCTGCCTCAGTCTTTCCTTCAGCCAAATCAGTAGGGTCCCTCAGGGAATGAAGATGGGGGTGTCCTGTAGTAACTCAGCCTCTTTGCCACTTTAGCCCTGGATGCTGAGCCAGGCCAGAGACGGTGAAAGCCCTCCCAGCTCCCTGGAGGAGAGCGGGCTCACCGTGGTGACTGGCTGCCGGGGCACTCACACCCAGGGAGGACAGACAGGGCCATGCAGGCCAGGGGATGGCACTGGGTGCCAGGCAGTATTTTTGGCTTTGTGAGCTGGATGTTCTCTCTGACCTTGCCAGTTTTCTCTAGAAAGCAGCCATAGACACATAAACAAATGGGCATGGCTGTGTTCCAATAAGACTTGACTTTACAAAAACAGGACTGAATAGAGGGCCAGAAACAAAACTTTGCATATGTGGTCAAATGATTTTTGACAAGGGTGCCAAGACCATTCAATGGGGAAAGGGGTCTTCACCAAATGGTTCTGGGACAACTGGACATCCATATGGAAACGAGTGAGACTGGACCCTACCTCACACCATATACAAAAACTAATGCAAAATGGATCAAAGACCAAAATGTAAGAGCTAACACAGTGAAACTCACAGGAGAAAACATAGGGGGAAAGTTTCATGACATTGAATTTGGCAATGATTTCTTAGATAAGATACCAAAGCCATAGGCAACAAAAGAAGAAAATGGATAAACTGGACTTTATCAAATGTAAAAACTTTTGTTCTTTACAGGACACCATCAAGAAAAGTGGAAACAAAATCTACAGAATGGAAATAAATATTTGCAAATATATATATATATATATCTGATAAGGGTCTAGTATTCAGACTACATAAAGAAATCTTATAACTCAACAACAAAAAAACAAACAAATAATGGGCAAAGGTCTTGAATAGACATTTCTATAAAGAAGATACACAAATGGCCAATAAGCACATGGCTGTTCAACATCACTAATCATCAGAGAAATGCGAATCATAACCACAATCAGACATCACCTAACAGACTATTATGAAAAAACCAGACAGCCAGGAGTGGTTATGGAAAAGGAAATAAAAAAGAAAAGACAAACAAGCGTGTGGCCGTGTGGACAAGTCATGAGGGAACTGTCCATCCAACTCCACTGTTAAAGGGCTCCAAGGAAATAAGGAGCCCCAAACAGAAGTTCTTTAGCTGTAAATCTGCTTCTGCCAACAATTTAAAAAGGAAAGTTTTTTAAAAGAAAGTTTGAAGATGGAACGGGCAGGGGGAGCTGGCGGAGGATTTGAATGTCGGCTGGCGTTGGTCTAAGGTGACAGGTGACAGGACACTGTCTCCAGGCTGCACTCATGGTTTATAGTGTAAGACAGAGACATTAATAAACTAAAATGAGTTTGAGAAAGCCCAACAAAGTTCTGCTTTCTTCCCAAGATGATGAGGCTTTTGGGGACATAAGTGCCAAAGTGTTTCAGGGGCACACACAGACAGACGGCAGCTGGATATGGCCCAGGGACAGCTTTCTGGACCCTCGTGTCACCTGCAGCAGTCCGGCTCTGCGCAAGTGCGGGAGCCACAGCCACGAGGCAGTGATCACAACTGGCGCTGACACAGGCTGGGCGGCAGGAGAATACGGACCCAGGAGCCCGCACTCTGCGGGGCTTTCTGTTATGGGGCACTGGCTCTGCTTCTGCTGGGGCAGAAGGGCATTTCCGATCGCCTCTGTGAGGATGGGAGACCAGCCACACTCCGCCTGGCTCAGCCCAGGGCAACCTCCTCAGTTTTCTGTGGCTCTGCCTGGGAGGTGGCCAAGGCCTGGTGTGGGTGAGAGGAATGGACCCTCAACTGCTCTCCGCTCTCCTGGGAAGGCTTTAAACTGGCCTCTGAGGTAGGCTCCTTAAAGGCATTCCCTCGGCACAGGTGCACTTGAGGAGCTAAATGTGCACGGGCCTGCCACCAACTGTTCCTTCTCAGGGACGAGGCTGCATGGAACCGGCCAGCCAGTCCACAGCAGTAGTGACCTTCAGACCTCCAGGGACAGGACAGGGACTCTCTATCCCTCCCCTCCTCCCCCTTTCAACCTCTCCAGATCCTCAGAGCCACTCTACAAGGCAGTGACTGTCACTGCCCCCAATTTACAGATGAGGAAACTGAGGCTTGGTGGGAGAAGAGCATTCTCAACCCAGGTCTCACTGCCTCCAAGGCTTGAGCTCATCATCCCCACCCACTCCCAAAGGGGCACAGGGGCAGGCAGGGCAAGGATGCAGGAAAGGTCCTCTTCCTGCTGTGCCATGTGCAAGCTGTGTGCCCTCGGACAGGCAAGCAACCTCTCTGGGCTCAGCGTACGCCTCCCCAAGGCCAGCATGTGGTACACACTTGATTAATGTAAATTCTTCCTATTCTCTCCCCCAAGGAGGAGCTGCTCACAGTCTAGAGGGAGGAAGCAAGCACTTAATTAAGAAAAACTCACGATGCAATCTGAGAGCAACGAGCAAAGTGATCTCCGTGCACCGAGGGAGGGAGGGTGCGGGCAAGGCCAGGCAGCAGAGGGGTCTCGCAGGCAGTGAAGCAGGGACCAGACCTGCTTGGCTCCTGCCTGCACCCAGGTACCCCCAGAGGCATAGTCCAGGCATCCCTCAAAATAATGGCAAGAGACAGGGGACAGAGGGCCAAGTCAGTCACCTCTGCTAGGCTTCCTGGCAGATCGTAGTAGTGAGTTAAGTCCCAGCTCTCCTCTCTCAGAGAACTCAGCCCTCTGCATTAGGGATTCAGTACGGACCCGGGGGACCCCAGATTAAATGGAGTTTAAACTTATGTAAACAGAAGGCGGTTCTGTTTAAACCTCACCTCTGCCTACTTACCCCCAGCATCCCTGCCCAGGACGCGAGCTTCTGGCAGCTCCATGTCCCAGAGGAGGAGCACATCGTCACCACCACCGCCACAGCGGCAGCTGCCCCTCCTTTGTGCCTGTCCCTGGCACTCAGTGCAAACAGGGCGCACCGTCTGCGACCGCAAGTCGTGCTGGGACATAGCCGTGCCCACCTGTTTACACACTGCCTGTCCGAGCCGTCGCCAGAGCTGAGTGGTTACCGTGGAGACACTACAGCCCCCGACGCCCAACACGGCCTCTGGTCCTTTAGGAAGAGGTTTGTCCACCTGTCTTGCGCCTGCCTCACTGGCGCCTCACGCCATCTGCAAAGCCAGTGCTGCTGTCCTCATCTCACAGACGCGGAGCCGGAGGGAGAGGAGAGGCCAGTCCCGCCGCGGCAGGGCCAGGCCCAGGGCGGCGGCCCAGCAACTGTTCGCTGGCTGAATGAATGAGTGGATGGAAGCACGAACGCCGCGACCGACTGAGCGCCCGTGCTCGGTGTGGAGTCTGAGCAGCACAGGGACTGTCCTGGCGGCCTGTGGGGGAGGCGCCTGCTGCCTCTCGAGGTGGTGGCCCTGAGCATGACTGATGTGTTCCGAGGGGGCTTCTGTCAAGGCCTGGGGCAGCCAGGACGCAGCCAGCCCCAAGGGACAAGGCGGTGGCCTGGCCAGCAGGGCAGTGGCACCGCCGGGGTGCAGAAAGAGGCAGGGAGAGCGGGCTTGTCAGTTCCAGGGCCACAGCAAGGAGGCACGCCATGGCCAGCAGGGCGTCCTCCAGGGAGCTGGGCCTGCTCGATAGCAGCTCTGACCGCTGAGGGGACAGGTCAGGGCCGCCTTGTGAGCTGGGTGTGCGCCGGGCTTGGGGACTGCTAGGACAGTGAGAAGCTGGCTGGGCCTCCACCCAAATGAGAGGCCAGTGTCTCCAGGTTGGGTCTGAAATACTCTGGGTCAGTCCGGGGCAACCAGAGCTGCCATCACCTGCCCGGGGGCAGGCCCACCTGCAGGGAGCTCACCTTGCAGTGAGGGAGCAGACCCGTCAGATGGGGACACGCCATGAGCAGCAGTCCTCTCCCAGGGAGGGCCCCTCTGCCAGTGTGCTTGGGCTAGTCAGAGAAGGCCCTGCGGTGGAAACATCTGCACAGAGACCTGCAGGAGGGAAGGGACCATGCGGTGTCCAGGCACAGAGTGCACCAGGCGAGGGCACAGCCAGGGCAAGAGCCCTGAGGCAGAAGCGGGAGCCCAGGGAAGCAGAGGCTAGAGAGGTGGCAGGCTGATGACTGGGGCTGTGACGGTCACTCTGTGGACTGTCAATGAGTGAAGTGGGAGCCACGGTGGGGGGCTGAGCAGAAGAGGGGCATGGACTGATGTGAGTCTCCTGCGACCCTCGGGCTGCTTGGTGGAGAGGGGCCTGAGTGTGGGAAGGATGGGGGCAGGGAGCGAGAGCCAGCCGCCTGCACAACTGCACGGCCGGGAGACACACGGTGGGGCTGGGGGCAGCGTGTCGCCCCTGCTGCTGAGTCCCGCAGACACTGGCCTCTCGCCCTCACAGCTCACAGCTGGAGCTGCGCACAGGCCGCGGGAGCTGCCGCCCCACCAGGTCCCTGTTATTGGCGTCACTTTGTGCCAAGGACCCTGACCCTCAGAGAGAGTCAGGGTCCTTGGCATGACCTTTCATGATCACACAGCGACACTACTGGTATGTCGGCATTCAAACGCACCTCGCCCCCGCCAGCCCGAGATTCTGGCTCTCGACGGCGGCAGCACCGTCAGCGTGACACAGCAGGCGCTGCCTCCGAGTAATCCCGTGGAGAAGGGGCCCTGGACAGGCTCCCGGGACACGGGCCGGTGCCCTGCTGCACCGGAACGTCTCTGTGCACGCTCCCCGCGGCCCCGGGCACAGGGCTGGAGCTGGCCACTCTCTCCATTTTAATAAAGACTGTTCCGGGGCGGAGCAAGATGGCAGACGAGAAATAGCGCCGGACAGAGTGGCTCTGCAGAAAAGACAGATTCTAGCAGAAATTAGAAGAAAGAAGCAAGCAGACAGCATACATCGGAGGAGGGTCAGAAGGAGGGGTACCTGAGACCACGGGAGACTCCACGGGAGGAGGTTGCGGAGGAGAAATGGAAGCAGAGACCTCCGGAGCAGCCTGGAGACCAGCAGCAAGGGTAGGTGGCTTGGTTAACTCTCCCCTAGCTGCAGAGTTGGGGAGGGTAGAAAGAAGCGAGGCCCGTTCCAGACTGCGGGTCTCAGACAGCCCCACCCCCACACGCAGACTTTCTGGCTGAGCGGGACCATTCCAGCCTCGCCCTGACAGCTTTCCCTGGAAGCAGAGAACAGAACTTTGACCCCTGCTAATGGCATTGGTGGTGCCTGAGGGCTGGCTTACCCAACCCAGCTCTGGGCAGACTCTCTCCTAGACCAGCCCTCACTGAGGGGGAGAAAAGGACACACCTGGAAGGCCCAGCGCCCCACTGACCACCTGAGGCACTAGAGTGTCTCTCCAGAGGAACAAGAGCTCGTCACAGGTCACAAAAACAACAGCATAGCCTGTTCCTCCAAGCTAGCGCCACCTACTGACAGGGAGGACATCTTGCACACCCTTTTCACGGCACCTACTGACTCATTATACAGGGAGTGGTCGAATCTCACCTACAGGCACCACCTACTGGTTCAGAAACTAAACAAGGCGTGTCAATACCCAAAAGAAAACCTAAAGCAAAGAAGCAACAACTGACTGACATAACAAGAAATCAGTGAAGGAACTCCGGAAATCTGAAGAACCAAATGGAAACCACACCTCCAAAGAGGAGCACCAGCCCCTTAGAAACGGACAGCAACCAAAATCAGGCAACCAAAATGACAGAAGAGGAATTTCGAATGTGGATCGTAAGAAAATTCAATGACCTTCAAGAACAACTGGATACCACCACAAAGAAAACACAAAGACACTCCAGGACCTAGAACACAAATTCACTAAAGAAATTGAAACAATGAAGAAAAGTTTAACCGAACTCCTGGAAATGAAGAATCAATTCAGGGAACTACAAAACACAGTGGGTAGATCAACAACAGGGTAGATCAAACAGAAGAAAGAATCTCAGAGATTGAAGATAACATCTTCCAATTAAATAAATCAGTCGCAGAGATAGAGCAAAGAAACAAGAGAAAAGAGGAAAGCCTACAAGAGCTGTGGGATTATGTGAAGAAACCTAATGTGAGGGTCATAGGGTTACCAGAAGGGGAAGAAGAAAATACTCAAAGGTTGGACAAGCTATTTGAAGATATAATAGAGGAAAATTTCCCAGCCCTTGCTCAAAATCTCGATATACAAGTTCAAGAAGCTCAAAGGACCCCTGGGAGATTCAATGCAAACAGGAAGATGTCAAGACATGCAGTCATCAGACTGACCAAAATATCAACTAAAGAGGCCCTTCTAAGAGCTGTAAGACGAAACAAGCAAGTAACATACAAAGGAAAGCCAGTCCAAATAACATCAGACTTCTCTAATGAGACTTTACAAGCAAGGAAACACTGGGGCCCCATTCTCACTATTCTGAAACAGAACAATGCCCAGCCTAGGATCTTATTCCCTGCAAAACTAAGTTTTATATATGAAGGAGAAATCAAGACATTCTCAGATAAGCAAAGACTGAGGGAATTCACCAAGACAAGACCAGCCCTTCAAGAAGTACTCAAAACAGTGTTACCCACGGCTCAGCACAATAAACACTCACGAATGTAAATCTACTCAAAGCTAAAGATCAAAGCCCAGATACCACAATGGCTCAAGAGAGAAAACAAAGCAACAAAGTTCAACCCAACATAATGAACAGAAATCTGACCCACCTATCAGTTACCTCCATAAATGTGAATGGCTTGAACTCCCCACTCAAGAGACATAGGCTGGCTGAATGGATAAAAAACCACAAGCCAAGTATCTGCTGCCTTCAGGAAACACATCTAACCTGAAAAGATGCATATAGACTAAAGGTAAAGGGGTGGAGAACAATATTTCAAGCAAACGGAAGCCAAAAGCTGGCATGGCGGTGCTGATTACAGATAACTTAGTTTTTAAATCAGCAAAAGTAATAAAAGACAAAGAAGGTCACTATATAATGGTGAAGGGTACAGTTCAACAAGGAGACATAACAATTCTAAATATATATGTATCCAACCTTGGTGCACCCAGATTCAAAATCAAACTCTACTTGACCTAAACAAATGGATAAACAACACCATAATAGTCAGAGACTTTAACACCCACTGACAGCACAGGACAGATCCTCCAAACAAAAAATCAACACAGAAATAATGGACTTAAACAGAACTCTGGGCCTGACTGACAAATGGGCCTGACTGACATTCGACCCCAAAACCACTGAATATACGTTCTTCTCATCAGCTCATGGGTTATTCTCCAAGATTGACCATATCCTAGGACACAGAGCATGTCTCAAACAATTTTTAAAAATAGAAATTATACCATGTATCTTTTCAGACCACAATGGAATAAATGTAGAAATCAATCCTAACAGGAGTTCTCATTTTTACACAAAGTCATGGAAACTAAACAACCTTCTGCTCAATGATCACTTCATAAATGAGGAAATCAAGATGGAAATTGAAAGATTCTTTGAACTAAATGACAAAGGTGACACAAGTTACCAAAACCTGTGGGACACAGCTAAAGTAGTCCTGAGAGGAAAATTTATTTCCATAAATGGCTATATTCAAAAGTCATAAAGATTACAAATAGACAACCTAATGAATCATCTCAAAGAGCTGGAAAAAGAAGAACAGACCAATCCCAAACCCAGCAGAAGAAGTGAAATCCTTAAGATCAAATCAGAACTAAACAAAATTGATAACGGGGAAACTATACGGAAGATTAATAAAACAAAAAGTTGGTTCTTCGAAAAAATAAACAAAATTGACACACCATTGGCTAGACTAACGAAAAGCAGAAAAGAAAAATCTCTACTAAGCTCCATCAGGAAAAATAAAGGAGAAATTACAACTGATGCCACGGAGATACGAGATATAATTTATGAATACTGCAAAAACCTCTATGCGCACAAACGGGAAAATGTGCAGGAAATGGAAAATTTCTTAGAAACACACAGCCTCCCTAGGCTCAACCAGGAAGAAATAGAATTCCTGAACAGACCAATATCAACTACTGAAATTGAAACAGCAATAAAAAACCTTCCTAAAAAGAAAAGCCCTGGACCAGATAGTTTCACACCCAAATTTTACCACACCTACAAGGAAGAACTGGTGCCTATCCTGCAGAAATTATTCCACAATATCGAGAAGGATGGAATTCTCCCCAACACATTTTATGAAACGAACATAACCCTGATACCAAAACCAGGAAAGGATGCAACAAAAAAAGAAAACTATAGACTAATATTCCTTATGAATATAGATGCAAAAATTCTCAACAAAATCCTAGCCAATCAAATCCAAGTGCTTGTCAAGAAAATAATCCATCACAATCAAGTGGGCTTCATCCCAGGGGTGCAGGGATGGTTCAACATATGCAAATCTATAAATGTAATTCACCACATAAAGAGAAGCAAAAATAAAAACCATATGATCCTCTCAATAGATGCAGAGAAAGCATTTGACAAAATTCAACACCCTTTTATGATAAGAATGCTCAACAAAATAGGCATAGATGGGGCTTACCTAAAAATGATACAAGCCATATATGACAAATCCACAGCCAATATCATACTGAATGGGGAAAAACTGAAAGCATTCCCACTTAGAACTGGAACTAGACAAGGTTGCCCACTATCTCCACTTTTATTCAACATAGTGCTGGAAGTCCTGGCTACAGCAATCAGACAAGCAAGGGGAATTAAGGGCTTCCAAATGGGAGCAGAAGAGATCAAACTCTCACTCTTTGCTTACGACATGATATTATACCTAGAAAACCCCAAGGATTCAACCAAGAGACTCCTTGATTTGATAAATGAATTTGGTAAAGTCTCAGGATACAAAATCAATACACAGAAATCAGAGGCATTTATATACGCCAACAACAGTACAAGTGAGAACCAAATCAAAGACTCAATTCCCTTCAAAATAGCAACAAAGCAAATAAAGTACCTAGCAATATATTTAATTAAGGTGGTAAAAGACCTCTATAGGGAGAACTATGAAACACTGAAGAAGAAAATAGCAGAGCACGTAAACAGATGGAAGAATATACCATGCTCATGGGTTGGCAGAATCAACATTGTTAAAATGTCTATATTACCCAAAGTGACCTACAGAGTCAATGCAATCCCTATTAAAATACCATCATCAGGGCGGGGGGTGGGGTGGGTATAAACATACATAATGAGTGAGATGAGCACCGTCTGGGGGAGGGTCATGCTGGAGACTCAGACTTGTGGGGGGAGGGGGGAAAGGGCATTTATTGAAACCTTAAAATCTGTACCCCCATCATATGCCGAAAAAAAAAGTTAAATAAATTACTAAATGCCTATTAGAAAAAAAAATACCATCATCATTTTTCACAGATATAGAACAAATAATTTTACACTTCGTATGGAACCAGAGAAGACCCCGTGTAGCAAAATCAATCCAAGGCAATAAAAACAAAATAGGAGGTATCAATCTACCAGATTTCGAACTATATAACAAGGCTATAGTAATTAAAACAGCATGGGACTGGCACAAGAACAGGGACATTGACCAGTGGAACAGAACAGAGAACCCAGATATAAAACCAGCCTCTTATAGCCAACTAATCTTCTACAAACCAGACAAAAGTATACACTGGGGGAAAGAATCCTTATTCAATAAGTGGTGCTGGTAAAACTGGATAGTCACATGCAGAAGACTGAAACAGGACCCACACCTTTCACCTCTCACAAAAATCCACTCATGCTGGGTAAAAGACTTGAACCTTAGGTGTGAAACTATTAGAATCCTAGAGGAATACGTTGGAAATACTCTTCCAGACATTGGCCTAGGCAAAGAATTTATGAAGAAGACCCCAAAAGCAATCACAGCATCAGCAAAAATAAATAAATGGGACATGATCAAATTAAAAAGCTTCTGCACAGCCAAATAAACTGTCAAGAGAGCAAACACACAACCCACAGAATGGGAGAAAATTTTCACAAGCTACATATCTGATAAAGGGCTAACTAGAATCTATTTAGAACTCAGGAAAATCAGCCAGAAAAATCAAACAACCCTATCAAAAAGTGGGCAAAGTATATGAACAGAAATTTTTGAAAAGAAGACAGAATAAAGGCCAACAAACATATGAAAAAATGCTCAACATCTCTAATCATCAGGGAAATGAAAATCAAAAAACTGCAATGATATATCACTTATTTCCAGTAAGAATGTCCTTTATCAAAAAGTCCCCAAACAATAAATGTTGGCTGGATGCGGAGAGATAGGAACACTCCTACACTGCTGGTGGGACTGCAAACTGGTTCAGCCTCTGTGGAAAACAATATGGTGATACCTTAAAACGATACAAGTAGATCTACCATTTGATCCAGCAATTCCACTACTGGGCATCTACCCAAAAGATCAAATGACACTCTACAAAAAAGACACCTGCACTTGAATGTTTATAGCAGCACAATTCACAATCGCAAAGGTGTGGAAACAACTCAGGTGCCCTGTGGTATATGTATACCATAGAGTACTATTTAGCTTTAAGAAACAATGGTGATATAGCACCTCTTGTATTTTCCTGTATAGAGCTGAAATCCATTCTACTAAGTGAAGTATCTCAAGAATGGAAAAACCAGCATCCCATGTACTCACCAGCAAATTGGTATTAATGGATCAACTCCTAAGTGGACATATAGGAAGAACATTTATGGGTGTCGGGTGGGGGAGAGGGGACAGGGGGCCATGGGCAATATACGTAACCTTAACATTTGTACCCCCATAATATGCTGAGAAGAAAAAAAGACTGTTCAAAGCCCTGAAAATTAATTTCCCCCAGGAAGACAATTACATGTCAAATAAAACACCCCCCGAGCAAACGATTAAGACAAAATCCAGCCAAGAAGGCTTCGTGCAGGTTGATCTTGAGATGCTCAGCTCAATGCAGAGGGTTCCCAGGTCACTGCCGGGCAGTGACGGACATAGGCATCCAGTTGAGGGAGGGAATTCACTTCCCATATTCGTGCCCCTTCGCAATTGATTTCAACCCCATAAATGGCCCGTCTGCTCTGTCTTCTATTGAAAGGACGTTAATAGCACTACTGGAGGCCAGCGCTGGAACCTTGGTTCTGGTGGGGATAGGGCCTGTGGCCGCAGCTGGCCCCACACAGGGAGGCTGGCCGAGCCAGCGGTCAGCAGACAACTTGGAGGGCTCCGCAGGTGGAGGGCCTCGCCTGGGCTCCAAGTGCAAATGTGGCCTGTGACTTCTGACAGTTTGGAAACTCTGGCCAGCATGGCCACCGCATGACTGGCTGAGCCTTTCAGTGTGCCTCGTGCCCACCAGCCGGCCCTTCTCCTTAGGCGGTCAAGTGTCCTGCAGACCCCGGAGTCTGCACCCGTGACTGAGTCTTCTCTCATGGAAAGCAAGAGCCTCTGAGGCTCAACAAGGTGCCTGGGGTCACACCGCAAGGTGGGAAGGCGAGACTCAACCCAGCTGTGCTCCCTCCCAGCCCAGAGCCCTGCACTGACCGGCAGCGCCAGTTCGTGCTCCAGCTTGGCCGAGGGTCAGACCGACCAGGGACCCTGGGTTATCAGGGATTTGGCGTGTGCAGATCAGAGGCTGCAAACCATGGCCCTCGAACCAAATTGGGCCCCAGCCTGCCTTTGTACTGGAACATGGCCCTGCCCACTCATTTCTGGATTGGCCCAAGGGATGCTGCCAAGGCCACCTGACCCGGCGCTGTCAGAGCCTGAAGTTGCAGTGCGGGCGTGCACCCACACCTGGCACCCGCTCCCTGCCCCAGAGCAGACCCCCCCAGGCACGAGGCCTGTTAGAAAGCGGCTGTGGGGGCAGGTGGCTCTGGGGAGGCAGGCAGGCAGTGACTGCAGAGCCTCGGGGTCCAAGTCACGGACAGGCCACCCTGGCTGCTTTAGGAAGTGGTGGCTGCTGGGGTACGCAGCTTCCTGGGCCTCACGATGGTCCCCATCAAGCTCGTCAGTGCTGCCTGTGCTTCCAAAGCAGAGGGTTCAGACTGGCAAATGTTAATCGTGGGAAGTCACACTCCACCCGAGCCGCAGCTTCTCCATCCGTAAGGGGGATTGTAGCTGATGATTCCCAAGGCTCTCCTCTGCAGGACAGTCTGTGGATCTCTGTAAGTGGCACAGGGGTCCGAGCCTTCCTTCGATGGCAGAACACTGGGGCGAGAGGCGCTGCTCATCTGTGAGGGGCATGCCCCCCACGCTGGAGGCAGCGTGCAAAGTGAGACCGCAGGATGTGTTGGGCTGGGCGGAGCTGGGCGGTGGATGTTAAGAGCTCAAGAGCCCTCTCTTAAGAGCGCAAGCGGACCCGTCGTTATCATCAGTGCTGCACCTGGGCAAGCTCTCGGGGAGTGGCGGGCGGGGCTAGGACCTCGCCTGTCGACCCTAGGCCAGAGAAGCTCTCGGGAACACCTCCCATGGGAGCGCCTGGCTCCTGGACGGTCCTGGCTCACCACGAGCCCACGCTCCTCCCAGTGGATGCCTTCAGCCCTGCGCATCTGCCAGCCGTCCTCTGTGAGGATCAGAAATCCAAACCCGCCCACTTTTACCACCTCCATGCCGCCCTCCAGGCCTGGCCACCACCATGCCTGGTCAGGGCTCCAGGGAGGCCTCCAAGGGGGCCTCCTCGCTGCTTCTCCTGGTCCACAGCGCAGCCAGAGGGACCTTTTAACACACAATTTGGATGCCATCACCTGCTGTCTCCAGCAGTCCATGGCTCCCTACTACACTTGGAGTGGCTCTTATAGCGCGGCCTCCACACCCCGTCAGCCTTGCCTGCGCAGCCTTGCTCACCTGCCTCCTTACGCTGCCGCCCTCCGCATCCTCACGCCCGTCACCGCAGGGCCTTTGCTCCTGCCTGTGTCTGGAATATGCCTTCGCAGGCTCTTTTCCTGGCTGTCCACTGACCCTCAAGTGTCCCTTTATTCATCATCTTCTGCAAGAGACCTTCCCTGAGCCCAACCCCTGCCAGGTGAGGCCCCTCCTTGCTCCCGGCCACCACTGGTCATTTCCTCTGCAGTGCTACTTGGATCACAGGCACCCAACTACTCGGCATTCGCTCAGAGCAGGTAGCGGTGGCAGGGTGGGGCCTGGGCAGGTGCTGAAGGTGCCAGCCAGCCAGAGGTGGCCGTGCAGTGTGGCACCCAGGAGCAAGGACTGTGGAGCTACATGGCCCAGGACAAATCCCACTCAAATCCCGTAGAAGTGGTATCCTTGAACAGCCCTTCCACCTCAGTTTCCAGTCTCCTTATCTGCCAAACGCAGATAACAGCACCTGCCTCACGGGAATTGTCCTGGGATAAAGGCAAGGAACCGAGACTCCAGGCACCTCCTCCACTCTACTCCCTGGCCAAGAAGAAAAATGGGACAGGAAGACCTGGAGGCAGCTACGGGCCCTGCCCAGCCACCTGGAGAAGGTGATGGTGATTTTCTGATAATTTTCTCACTGGTCTGGTCATTCTCAGACAAAATTACTAGAAGAAAAAGATGCCTTCCTCATAGTAAAAGCTCTAAGGTTTTTTAAAAATGAGATTTGGTGTTTTCCATATTAAGGGGAAAGTTTCATTTGAGTCCTGAAGCCTGTTTTGTAGTTTTTTAACAGCTTTATCAAGGTAAAATTGACATACAATAACCTGTACCTATTTAAGTACACAGTATGATAAGTTTTGCCACATACTTGCTGCATCTGTGAAACTTAGCCGGGATGGAAACAATGAACCTATCCTCGACCCGGTGCCTCGACCCTGTGCCTCGCTGTGACCCCTCCCTCCTGCCCTTCCTGGGCCCCAGGCACTCACTGGTCTGCAAGGATCAGTTTGCTTTTTCTAGATTTGCTTATAAATGGAATCTTACAGCAGGCATTTTTAGTCTGGCCTCTTTCACTCAGTAGGATTCTTTCAGGTCCATCCAAGTCATTGCAGGTATCAAAGTTCATTTCTTTTATTGCCAAGTAGTAGTCCACTGTATGGATATACTACCACTGGCTTATCCGTTCATCAGTTGATGGATATTTGATTGTTTTCACTTTTTGGCTACCCTGAATTATGCTGCTAGGTACATTTATATACAAGTTTTTGTGTGGACATGCTTTCATCTCCCTAGGAGTGAAATGGCTAGATCAATGATAGGTGTATGTTACCCTTTTATGAAACTGCTTAACTGTTTTGCAATGTGGTTATACCATTTCACATTCCTACCAGCAGATTACGAAAGTTTCTGTCTCTCCACATTCTCACCAGAAGTTGGTATGGCCAGTCATTTTACTTGTAGCCATCTTAACATGTGTGTAGTTGTATGTCATTTTGGTTTTAATTTGTACTTCTCTAATATGCAATTATGTTGAATATTATCTGCTAGTGGTATTTCACAGAGCAAAAGTTTTAAATTTTGATGCAATCCAATTTCTCCTTTTATAGATCATGATCTTGGTGTTAAGTCTAAGACCTCTTATTGAGCCCTAGGTCCTGAAGATTTTCTTCTGTTTTTGTTCCTAAAAATTTATAGTTTTATAAGTCCATTTTTTTTTTTTGAGACAGAGTCTCGCTTTCTTGCCTAGGCTAGAGTGAGTGCCGTGGCGTCAGAACTCCTGACCTTGAGCAATCCACCCACCTCGGCCTCCCAGAGTGCTAGGATTACAGGTGTGAGCCACTGCGCCCAGCCTATAGTTTTATAAGTCCATTTTGAGTTAAATTTTGTATAAGGTATGAGGTTTAGGTTGAGGGTTATTTTTTGCCTATGATTATCTAATTGCTTCAGTACCACTGTTCAAAGGCTTATTTTTTTCTCCATTGAATTGCTTTTGCATCTTTTTAAAAGTCAGTTTGGCATATCTGTGTGGGTCTATTTCTGGGTTTTCTATTCTGCTCCATTGATCCATATGTCTGTCCCTCTAGGGGCAAATATACTGTCTTGATTACTGTAGCTACACAGTAAGTCTTAATGCCTATTAGAGTGATTCCTCTTATTTTATTCCTCTTTTTCAAAATTGTTTTAAGCTAGTCTAGGTCCATATAAATTTTAGAATAAGCTTGTGTATGTCTACAAACACAAAAGCAAAGGCAAAAATCCTTGCTTGGATTTTGATAGGAATTGCATTAAGCCTATAGATCAATTTGAGGAGAACTAACATCTTCATCATGTTGAGTTTTCCAATCCATGAACATGGTATGTCTCTCCATTTAGTTCGGTCTTCTTGGCTTTCTTTCATCTGCATTTTTTTTTTTTTATTATTCTTTTTTTTTTTTTTTTGAGACAGAGTCTCGCTTTGTTGTCCAGGCTAGAGTGAGTGCCGTGGCGTCAGCCTCGCTCACAGCAACCTCAAACTCCTGGGCTCAAGCGATCCTTCTGTCTCAGCCTCCCAAGTAGCTGGGACTACAGGCATGCACCACCATGCCCGGCTAATTTTTTTTTATATACATATCAGTTGGCCAATTAATTTCTTTCTATTTATAGTAGAGACGGGGTCTCACTCTTGCTCAGGCTGGTTTCGAACTCCTGACCTTGAGCAATCCGCCCGCCTTGGCCTCCCAGAGAGCTAGGATTACAGGCGTGAGCCACCGCGCCCGGCCAAATCATCTGCATTTTTATGTATACAAATCCTGTACATATTTTCAATATACAGATCCTGTACATGTTTTGTTAGACTTATGCAGAAGTATCTAATTTTGTTTGTAGCAAAGTAAATATAATATATATGTTTAATTTTGGTTTCCAAATATTTTTTGTTGCTATATAGAAATGTAATAGATTTTTTTTGTGTTGACCATGTATCTTGTTACTTTGCTGAACTTGTTCATTTGTTCTAGGAGTTATTTTTGGTAGATTCCTTGGGATTTTCAATGTATACAATCATGTTATCTGAAAATAGAGACAGTTTTATTTCTTACTTTCCTATATATGTTTTTTGTTGCCTTTTCTTGACTTACTGCTCTGGCTAGAAGTTCAGCCCTATGTTGAATCATAGTGGAGAGATAGATCCTTCCTTTGTTCCCAAGCTTTGGGAGAAAGTGTTCAGTTTGTCATCTTTAAGTTTGATGGTAGCTGTAGGTTTTTTTGTAGACATTCTTCATAAAGTTGAGGAAGCCTCTCTTTATTCCTATTTTTCCTGAGAGTTTTTTTCTTTTATCATGCATGGGCATTACATTTTCCTGTCACTGATATGATTACATGGTGTCTCATTTAGCCTATCAAGATGGTGGATTACATTGATTTTGAATATTAACCAGTCTTGCATATCTGGAATAAATCCCATTTAGTTACAGTGTAAATTTTTTTATACATTGCTAGATTGGATTTGCTAATATTTTGTTCAGAAATTTTGCATCTGCATTCATGAGGAATTAAAGTAGTTTTCTTTTCTTGTAGTATATTTGTCCAATTTTGGTATCAGATTAAAGTAGATCTCATAGAATGAGTTGGGAAATAGTACCCCCTTTTCAGTTTTCTGGAAGAGTTTATGTAGAATTGGTATAATTTATTGCTTAAATGTTTGGTGGAGTTCACCTATACAACTATCTAGGCCTGCAATTTTCTTTGAAAGATTTTTAACTACAATTTCAATTTATTTGGTACATATAAAGCTATTTAGGCTATCTATTTACTATTGAGTGAGCTTTGTTAATTTATTTGTGTCTTTCAAGGAATTTGTACATTCCCTCTACATTTAAAAAAATATTTATTGGCATAAAGTTGTTCATAATACTCCTATATTATACTTAACATATCTGTAGAATTTATAATAATGTCATTGTTCTTATCCCTGGTATTAGTAATTTGTATGTTTTTTCATTTTTTCTGGATCAGTTTGACTAAGGATTATTACTTTTATTGGTCATCTCAAAAAATGAGGTTTGTTTTCATTGCTTCCCTGTGTTGTTTTCCTGTTTTCTTTTTTTTTTTTTGAAGAGTTTTTTTTTGTTTAATACATCTGAAAAGAATGCATATACAAAGAATTGAGACATGAGAAAGCATTGGTTCAACACTAATGAATCTACAAGAATTAGGACTTTGGGAAGATGGAAAAGATTACCTAAACATTTTTAAAAACTAGAAACTGCAACCAAACAAGCTGATAAAATCCCTATTAACACTTACGAAGAGTCTTCATAAGATTCTTTCCGTGATTTTATTAAACTAGAGGAGCCTCATCTGGCTGCTCTAGGGTTTCTCATATGCAAAACAGAAATAAGGGGAGTCCCCTGACTGGTCCCCATGTTGTTAGGTGTTCTCCCCACCCCCACCCCACCCCCAGCTTCTTCATGAAGCAGGCTCCACCCTCACGGCGTGAGAGGATGCGAATCATTCCATAGACATGTCTTCTAGCACCGCCCCTCATGTCTCCTCTACATACCAGGTCTTCAGCTGTGTTCTAGGAACACCATATCATATACTATCGAGTTGTAAATCTATGCTAAGCATATAAGACAATGACTGACAGGGAAATTTTTTTTTAAATTATGAAGTCAATCCATTTGGTGTATTTCAAAGGTGAAATACTTTTCTTCATTTGTCAGTGAATGAAGTTAGAAATTAACTTCCAAAAAAATCAGCAAATGGCAAAAAAATTTCCTTGAAAGTCACAGTCACGTATATAGTGCATCCTAGAAAAGAGGAGGGGCAAGACAGGTTCCACCCACTTTCATGAGTTTCATCAAACACTGGATCTACTCAAGGGTGGAGAGGAAAGGCAACTTTCAAACAGGAGTGTGTTATTAAATGAGGCATTTACTATACTCCTTCCTAAGAGCACCAGATCGGGAACATGTTTTCTAAACTAGATCCAGGAAGTGGAATGTGGAATCAATCCATCCTCCCCTAAGGGCTGTCCTCTGGTTAATGAATTTAAAAAACAAGACTAAAAATCAAATCACACACACACTACCCCCAAAACAGAGGAAAAACACCACCACTAAGATGTCTCAGATTACTCTCCAGAGAGGAACCAGGGAGCAGCTTCAACAATTCCAATTAGTCTGTTACAGAGTCATCACAAGCATGCCTTGCTTTAAAAAAAAGAAAATTTTTTTTAAACAACAAAACAAAAACTAGTACTGATCACTTTTCTGACAATACACAATCACGCAAAATTAACTAGTATTGGGAAGGGAAGGGGGGCCATACCTATGGGCCTCGTCTCACACGAGTGCATGTGGGTAGGTGCAAGGCATTTGTCATTATTGCAAAAACGAATTTTAATTGTTAATCTTTAGTTTGATTTAAACATTGCTCTTAGCATGATGCCGACACCAGCTGTGCAGAAAGGGCTCGGAGAGACGCCCACAGCAGCACACTCCTGCGGCTCTTCTTCGGTCTGGAGGCTCCAAGGCAGCCAACATCGCCTCGCCAAGCACGTTCTCTAGGCCTTTCTGTGCGAGTGCAGAACACTCCACATGCTCGACAGCCTTCCGGTCACGGGCCAGTTCTTCGGCAGTCTCTGGAGTAACAGGCTTCTGTTTGTTCTTGGCAAGTTTCTCAATAGTAGAGGGGTCATCTCTGAGATCAATCTGGGTCCCGACAAGCAAGCAAGGCGTCTTTGGACAGTGGTGAGTTGTCTCGGGCACCTGCTTTTCTTTCACATTTTCAAATGAGGACAGAGAGACCACTGACAAACAGACTAGAAATACATCTGTTTGTGGATAACTGAGTGCTCGTAATCTGTCATAATCCTCTCGCCCTGCAGTATCAAAAAGTCCCAGAGCACATGGCTCTGCACCAATCATAACTGTGACTGCATAGTTGTCACAGTCGGAACGCGTTCGGATGGAAATCTGCTTGTTGTGTAGGATATCAGGAGACAGGTTTTACCAACAGCGCCATCGCCCACAACAACGCACTTAATTGTCTGCATTGCTGAAATAGTTTTATGTCTGCTTTAAATATTTCAAATCTGACGGTGACCTCAGCGTCTCCAGTGGGCGTCGGCAGCACTGCACGGGGTCTCCTCGGCTGCCGGACAGGGGCACGCGCCTCTGTTTTCTGTTTCACTAATTTCCAGTCTGACATTCATGTTTTGTTTCTTCCATATACTTTGGCTTTAACTTGTTTTGTTCTGTTTTTTAATTCTTAAGGTGAAAGCTAGGTTCATTGATTTGAGATCTTTTTTCTTTTCTACTATTAGCATTTAATGCTCTAAATTTTCCTCTGTGGACTGCTTTGGTAGCATCCTATGAATTTTGATATGCCGTGTTTTCATTATTCATTTCAAAGGCTTTCTTTGATTTCTTCTTTGACCTATGGGTTATTAAAAATATGTTGTTTATTTTCTAAATATTTGGAAATTTTTCCAGAAATATTTGTTATTGATTTTTAATTTAATTGCATTCTGGTCAACACATATGCTTTGATGACGTGAATCCTTTTAGATGTATTGAGATTTATTTTATCGCATAGAATTTGATATATTTTGGTAAATATTCCATGTGTTCTTGAGAAGAATGTGTGTCTGCTCTTGCCAGGCAGAGTCGGTCAGGCCAGGTTGGTCAACAGTGTCACGCAGTCTTCTCTGTCCTTACTCATTTCTGCCTGCTTGTCCGATCAGGTATTGAAAGAGGAGTACTGAAATCTCAAACAATGATTTTGGATTTGTCTACTTCTCCCTGCTGTCCTATCAGCTTTTCCTTCATGTCTTTTGAACACATTATAACTACAGGATTAGTGATCATGGAATGACCTTCTTTATCCCAGTAATGTTCTAAATATTCCAAATATCTCCAAAAACTACTTTGTCTGATATTAACACAGCCATTCCAGTTTTTTTTGATTAGCATTAGTATGATGTATTTTTCCATTCTTTTACTTAATCTATTTGTATCTTTCTATATGAACAGTGGCTCTTATAGATTGTATATATATATATGTATAAAAATATACATATATATAGTTCCTGCTTTAAAAATCTAATCTAAAAATCACTGCCTTTTAATTGGGGAAGGTAATTTATATTTAATGTGGTTATTAAAATGGTCAGGTTTAAAACTATTTTCTTTCTATTCTATTGTTCTTTGTTCTATTTTTCCTCTTTTTCCTGCCTTCTTTTAAATTGAATATTTTTTATGATCCCATTATAGTTTTAATCTCTAGAAGTTTGATTGAGTATGGAATACAGTTATAATTCCTACTTTAATGGCCTTTTCTGTTAATTCTAGCATCAGTATTTGCTTGGATCAGTTTGGATTAATTTTTCTTTTCATATGGGTCACATTTTCTTGCTTCTTTGCATACCTGAAAACTGTTCACTGGATGCCAGACATTGTGAATTTCATCTTACTGGATATTTTTTAATTCCTCTAAATCTTCCTGAGCTTTGTTTTGGGACACAGTTAAGTTCCATGGAAATAGTCTAATCCTGTAGAGTCTTGCTTTTAAGATTGTTAGGTGAGACCCAAACAGTGCTCAGTTTAGGCTAACGATTTCCCACGGCAAAACTTTCAAAATACTTTAGCCAGCGTCCTCTGGGTGATGGTTCCGTTCTGGCTGGTGAGAACAGGCGCTCTCCTGCTGCCTGTGAGCGAGGGGCACTGTGTCATCTCTGCTGTTTTTGGAGAGTTAATCTACAAGATTCCCAGCCTCTGGTGGTTTTCTCGCCCTCATGAGGTGGTCAGTGCTCAGCTAAACACTTGCAGGGAGCCTTGTGCAGGCTCCCCGAGCTCTTTCTCTGTGCAGTGTGGTCCTCCCCAGGATTTGTTCCAAGACACTCCAGCTGTCCTGGTCTTCTCAGACTCTGACCTCCAGCTTCTCAACTCAGGGAGTTCCCTGGGCTCTGCTTGGCTTCCCCTCCCTGAGCTGTGGCCTGAACACCCCCCAAGGCAGGTGTGGGGCAAATCTAGAGATCACCTATTCATTTTCCCCTCTCAGGGTTCACTGTCCTCCACTGCCTGCTGTCCAGGGTCCTGGAAACTTGTTCCATGTATTTTGTTCATTTCCTTGGATGTTTCAGCTGTCCCATTTATTTGAAGCCTGGTTTTAAATACCTAAATTTTTTTTCCTCCAGGAAATTTTAGGAAATCCCAGGGATCCTGAACTTGATTCAATGCTGTAAGCAGAGATCCGTTTACACCTGTACCTCTGGCCTACCCCCACCCCCACCCCAGAATGCATGAGTCACTTCTCTGCTGAGCACAG
The DNA here is from genome assembly GCF_040939455.1 of Microcebus murinus. Lineage (NCBI taxonomy): Eukaryota > Metazoa > Chordata > Mammalia > Primates > Cheirogaleidae > Microcebus > Microcebus murinus. The sequence continues at coordinate 40,509,087 of NC_134124.1, forward strand.
AAGTAAGGAGGGGTTGAAGCTCTGTAGAGATAAGACAAAGAGACATGTATTTCTTACAATCATTTGATATTAAAGTCTAACAGTGCTGGCATGGCCCAGATGAACCTGAAGTACAAAGGCAACATCTTGCATGCTGACACCTAGCTGGCCTCATTCATACCTACTTTGACCAGAAGGACAGTGGCAGCAGTGAAGAAAAGGCTGGAGGAACAAGACTGGCCGGCCAGGACTCCTGCTACTACCTTGCACTCTGCCCGGCCGCCTTAGGTGCCTGGGTTCAGACAGTGTGCCCAGAAGAGAGAGGTGGAATCAGCAGGAAGGTGACGTCTTCTCAGTGTGGAATGCCTCAGGTGTGATGAGCTCCCCATCCCTGGAAGGGTACAAGCAGGTGCTGGATGATCCCTTAGCAGGGCTATCACAGTGGGGACTGGACCAAATCACACTCTCTGCCCCTTCCGTGTGGCACAGATTCCATGACTATGGTCTGGCAATGAGAGCTGGTCTGGTTAATTTATAATCCCTTGCCCCTTATTGGGAGTGAGAGTCCGTGGAAATGTCAGTGAGGCAGACCAGGAACTAAACAAACCTGCAGTATCTCCTTGCACTGGCCCTGAGGTCCTGGAGTGGTCGGTGCCCTTGCTCTGCCCTGCCTGGCTGCAGGGCTGGGCTGCACGCAGCCAGTTATGTAACCGGCCGCCTTTGAGAGCTGCTGCTCCGTGTCACACACGGGTAAGCAAACTAGTTCAAGGTAATTTATGACTCTGGGATGCTTGGGTTTCTAAATACAACAGACAACTACAAAGTGGAAACGCTTTAAACTTGCTTCCCAAGGGGAGGCTGCCGGGCCCAGACCCCAGGTGGCACCGACGGCCCAGCTAGCAGGGAGGACTGAGCACAGAGCAGGCCTGGCCCCAGCGAGGTGCATCCTGGAGACTCAGGGAAGACCCCTCAGTGTCCTGGCTCCTGCTGTCTCTGGCGTGCAGGAGAGGGTGTGGGCTTTGCTCCCGCACTGTGGCTGCATAGAGACCACTCCACACTGAGAGACCCCAGTGGGCTTATTTAAGGGGTAATAATATTTACTTTGGATAAGTCAGCACTCAGGCAGTAGAGACTCCACCAGTTGTAAACTACTGTTATCAAGGGCCGCGGATGTTTCCCTCCTCCTCATGGGCGGCCGGCCCTGCCTGACCCTCCAGCCCAATCCAGTTCTTGAACCTGGAGTGGCCATGTGCCGGCTCGGCTCTCATGGGCGGGGCGTGGTCGCCCAGAGCAGCCAGCCCCTCCTGACTGTGCAGAAGGGGACTCCGGCGTCCACACTGGGCTTTGATGCGCCTGGCCCAGCAGCCCGCCTGCACCAGGCAGGCACCTGGCGAGCGCGGCACAGGGTCACTGCGGAACACTGAGGAAGGGCAGAAAGGGAGCACCTGCCTGGTTTCCCGAGGGAGGCTACCTAACCCTCAGGGTGGTGTCCTGGGGCCTGGCTGGAGGGGCGGGGCCCAGAGCCCCGGACTCGGGGAGCAGAGCCCACACCCGGCCCTCAGGAGCGCCAGACTGGGCGTGCGGGACTTTGCTGGACAGCGAGGTCCCCGGCTGCTCAGCGCAGACTCGGCCCCTCCTCCCGGCGAGTTCTGCCCTCCCCAGACACCCGTGCTCCTCACGGGCCGCTTGCGGGGCTCACGCACACCAGGAAGCGCGATGCAGAAAGAGGGTCAGGGAGAAGACACAGACCGCAGGGCCATGAAGAGGTCCCTTGGCACGAGCCTGGGGATCGGAGTACAAGTACAAGTGCAGGGGACCCTGTACAAGTGCAGGGGACCAGCGCGTCCACAAGGGACACCGAAAGTGGACCCGGCCTCGCAACACACCCCACCAACCCCAGACACATCCAAGACCCACATTTCACAGGGAAGACTTCAGAACATCCAGAAGAAGATATAGGGACATAGCCGTAAGGAGTGGGCTGCGAATGATCTCCGAACAAGAAACAGAAAGCTCACCTAGCATAAAAAGTCGATAGATTGGGCTACAGTAAAACTAAGCATTTCTACCTATCAGGCGTCAGAAGGAATGAGAGAAGACTAACCACACACACCCAGAGGACATCTGGGACACGCACAGCCAGCACGGGACGGGTGTCCAGGACCCAGAAAGGACACCCGTCCAGGACACACGCACCCGCGGGAGAGGGAGAAGCGGGCACAGAAAGGCGCAAGCAGGCGTTTCTTGGGGGAAGCAGGGACAGCCGATGACCCCGGAAAGGACGCTCACCCTGCCCAGGCTGCAGGGAGATGCACGTCAGGACCCAGCGAGGCGCGGCGGATCCCAGCAGCCCGGTGGGAAGGGAGGCGTCCGGCGGGACCCAGGGCTGGGGACGGAGGGCCAGTGGGTCCGGAAGGACTGCGATGACAGCGTCCACGGGAGCCACCACTGGGGAACCAGGTTGCTGTCTTCTTGTTAGTGTGACCATTCGCATACCTCATGCCCTGCAAGGCCACTCTTAGCCCACGCACAAGGCACGTCCAGGAAGATCTCAGATCAGCACTGTCATGATAGAACAACACGGAAGTGACCCGAACACCCACGGACAGGCAGCCTCAAGACTAACCGTGGAACAGTCAACACAATTCATGTCCACAGCAGTGGAAATAAACGACAGCCCCGCACATCACTGTGGATAAGGCTCAGGAACAGCGAAATCGTGAGTGAAATGTGTCCATCTTTGACGTTCCACATATTGTGCCATTTCATAAACCTGGACACACACGACCCCGCGTGGACACACATGGTGGCCCACCGCAGGAGGACGACGCACAGAACGCCGAGCGCGGGGCCTCGGGCCGGGTGCAAACGCAGGACGCACGCGCCCGGGACTCCAGCTCTGCAGCCCAACCGCACGGTCTCGGGTGGTCATTTCAGCGTCCGTTAAAGTGCACATCGATTAACGTAACACACGGAGGACATCAAATATTTGAAGATGCAGAAACCGAGAGAAGGAAAACGGTGCGTCCCTGCTGCGTGCGGCACTGCTCATCTGGGTCACGGCAGGAGCCCAGGGGGCTCTGGTGGCCAGCGTAGGGGCAGGGACTGGGCAGGAGGGCGTCCCTCCCGCTGGGCCTCGGCTGCTCCGTACACCGCGTGAGGGAGAGCCGTGCTGGGACGACAGACGCCCGGCCCTGCCACCTCAGGTCTCCCGTGCGCCGCCACCGCAGACCTGGCGGTGCTCAGAGCGCTCTCGCCGAGCACCCGGACGGCTCTGCACTCTGCTCGGCTCCACTGCAGGCTCCGGGGCTGGCAGACCAGACGCGGGACACTGAATGACAGCTGCTTGCTGACCCGGAGAGGCCATCGGGTTCACACTGGGAGTTTGGAGACGAGCTAGCAGGCCCTGGACACCTCGGTGCCCCGGGAGGAGCCGCAGGCTCTGGATCCGTCCTGGGCCCAGTGCCGGCCGCAGCCCCCATGTCCTGGGCGGGCAGGCTCCAGGCAGCCGTGTGCCGCTGTGCTTCCCGCACCCGACACAGCTCGCCTGGCACAGAGGCCACGCAGGGCTCCTGGCCCGCTCTAGTCTGGGGCACCAGAGCATGGCCCATTGTGCCGACGTGCCCTGCAGCCACCCGCCCCAGGAAGCCCTTCGTGCTGGGCAGGCAGCATGGACCGTGTTCTGCCCACTCCCCTGGCAGGCGCCCCGCCTGGCGAGCGCACTTCCGTCCCCTCCCGGCCCGCTAAGAGTCCTCCTCTAGAAGTCCACGACCCAGAGCTCAGCTGTCTGATAGAGACCCTGTTGTTGGGACTGGGTCCGGGCCCTGTGGGTCTCTGCCCCCAGTGTCCACTCACACAGGCACGAAGCAGTGACAGCATCAGGAACAGCAAGGAAGCCACGGGACACGTGGGCGTGTCCAAGCACCCGCCACCGCCTCCCTCCACCTCTCAGCCAGTGGAGCAGGCAGAGAGTGGCCGCTTGAACAGAAGCCTCTCAAGGGCCACCCAGGCCCAGTGACTCTCCCGAATCACGCCCGCCTTCCCAGAGCAGCCCAAGGTCACACCTGCCACCCTGTCATCCCGGCTGCTCTGACACTTGAGGGGCGTGGCCCCAGGGTGGCAGGAGAGATGCCGCGCGCTTGGTCCTGGCGGCTTGCCAGCTGCGGGCCAGTCCTCTGGGAAGTCCAGCTACTCGATACTTGGACTACCCAGTGTTTATCTTGGGGTTCCCTGGGTTCTCCTAATAAATTTCCCTTCTTGCTTAAAAAAGCAAGAGAAAAAAGCATGAAGCATGTACAGGAGGTACCTCCTGAGACAGAGAGCAGCTGGGTGGACTGACAAGTGAATGACAGAGCGACCAGGGGGATTAATCCCTGTCCCCACGTGCTCAGATCGAAGAGACACTGGAGTCACCCAGAAGAAGAAGAAAGGCCTCCCCACTGGGCACCCCTTACAGGGCCCTTGCCTCCCCCACCTGCCCATCGGGGTCTCTGTTCTTGCCTGGAGCCACGGCCAATTCCAGCTGGGACAGAGAACGCGGCGCAGAGGGGAGGAGGGGGAGAGAGGGAGGCAAATGATGGGTGGGCTGTCAGAGCTGCGCGGCCTGGGGTGCGCAAACACCCCAAAGGAGATCTCCAGTGGCGGCAGCAGCAACAGACCCGGCGACCCCACAGGACGTGATGACCTGGGACCTTGCGGACATAGACGGCCCCCGACCGTCCTCTGCTCAAGGCGACCTCAGTAGCCAGGCAGGGACAGGACTGAGACGCACAATTGTGCGATGGGCTGCGGACGAGGCTCAGGTCAGCCCCAACGTGGGAGCTTCATAGTCGCTGCCTGTGGTGCTCGAGGGTAGACTCACAGCTGTAGAGACACATTCAAACCGGTCACAGCAGGTCAGAGCCTCCTTCGCTGATAGCCAAGCAGGAGCCCAGAGAGGGCAAGGGTTCCCTGCAGGCTGCACAGCAGAGGCAGAGTGGGAGGGAAGCAGCCTGCAGATGTCTGCTCAGACACAGCTCATTCCCTACGGAAGGTTCCTGGGTGACACCCACTATCCAGAGCGGCGGCCAGTTCTGAGACTGCAGACAGGGCTGTCCCTGAGGATGTGGGAGCCACACAGCTGCGAGGGGCCTCCCGGGCCGTGTGGGCAGGCCCTGTGTATCCCTCTGACTCTTCTCTGCTGCCGTCCTGCTCCCTCCCCGGCCTCCGTCCCAGTGCCCTGAGCACAGGGGCCGAGACTGCAGCCCGCAGGACAAACTGGGCCTGCTGCCTGTTTTTCAGGGCCCTGGAGCTAAGAAGGGTTTTTATACTTCTAAAGAGCTGAAAAAAGTCAACGGAAGAACATTATGTCACAACAAGTGAAAACTCCGGTGTCGGCCGGGCGCGGGGGCTCACGCCTGTCATCCCAGCACTCTGGGAGGCCGAGGCGGGTGGATAGTTTGAGCTCAGGAATCCGAGACCTGCCTGAGCAAGAGCAAGACCCTGTCTCTACTAAAAATAGAAAATAGAAAGAAACTAACTGGCCAACTAAAAATATATAGAAAAAATTAGCCGGGCATGGTGGCGTGTGCCTATAGTCCCAGCTACTCCGGAGGCTGAGGCAGGAGGCGCCTGAGCCCAGGAGTCTGAGGTTGCTGTGAGCTAGGCTGACGCCACGGCACTCCAGCCCGGGCAAGAGTGAGTCTGTGTCTCAAAAAAAACCCAAAACAGTTTCGCAACTCCTTCTCTGGGAACCCCAAGCTGGCCCTAGCTCAGCAGCTTTGCAGGAGCTGCCCTGCCTGGGGCCCTGCTCCCTGCCGGCCACAGGGCCCTTCCCTCATTTCTCCCTGGCCTCTGCACAGCCGGCGCCTCCTCACGGGCACTTCTCTGCCCCTCCGCACCGCTCCGTGGACTGGCTCCATCCCATCCCCAGCTGACGCCCTCATCTGGATTCACCGGGCGGGCCTGTCTCCCCGTTGGTCTGTCTGCTCCGCTACGGTGCCGGCTCCTGGGGACAGGAACGTCGTCAGTGCTGCTGACCCCTGGACGCGCCCAGCCAGGCCCTGACGCACGGGGGGTGCGCGGGCACGTGTGGTGACGCAGCAGCAGGTGACAGCAGGACAGGGAGCAGCCTTGAAGCTGGCAGGGAAGCCCACACCCTACCTCCGGACAGGAAGTCCCGCCTTTGGGGACGGGCGGCGGGCGCCGGGGAAGGGGCGGCGGGCGGGAAACGCGGCGGCGGACTCCGTGCGCACAGGGCCAGTGGCGAGGAGGGCACGAGCAGCCCCGTCAGGAATGGCCCACAGAGCACGCGGAGCCGCGGCCCCGAGCCTGCTCCCCTGGGCACCAGCTCCCACCCGGAACACGGCAGCACCTGCCAAGTGCGCCTCAGAGACGCTGGTCACGCGACCCCAACCTGGCCAATCAGCAGAGCCCATTCTCCCTAGACACAGTGATTGGCTCTGGTCTGCGACCAACCAGGTGCCTTAGGGTTGGAACCTTGCGGGAGGAGAGGGTCCATTTCTGTTGGGTGGCTGGGGCTGTTGGTGCCATCTTGTCACCTCGAAGGAAAGCCCACCTGACAATGTCTCCAGCACAGAGGGAAGATATCAGAGCCACCGTCTGGGTGAGGCGACATCGCCCAGCACCCAGGTGCAGCCCAGGGGAAGCTGGCTGGGTGCACTGTCCCTGGGAGTCAGGTGCTGTGACGGTCGCCCGCGAGTGTGGGCAGCCCAGCTCCTGCCGTGAGTGCCGCCACTCCGCAAGTCTGGAGAGCGAGTGGAGTTAGTTTGCCCTCCTGGTGAAGTCTTGTAGTCAGTGCAGCCAGGAGGTCACTGTGGGGCATGGCCTGGTGTCCACCCGCTGGCAAGGAGACCCTGATTAGAAGTTACAGGCTCCGGAAGTGGGCGCCGTGGCAGCTCACCCCCGGGGAGCTGGCCTGGGGTATGCTCGCCGGGCCCCGGTGGCCGTGAATATAATCTCGAAAGTTCAGCAGAGTTCCTCCAGCCTCCAGAGTCGATGCAGAGAGGTCAAGGTCGTGAAGGCCCGGAATCGCCTGAGCTGAGCAAGTCCCTCCACGGCGTGGACACCACGGACACCACACGCTCAGTCGTGGGACGTTCCAGTGACGGAGAGCTTCTTACCAAATCCACACCACGGCCGCGCCAGGGAGGAAGAGGTCGAGGCAAGTTCTGGCAAATACTGACTGCCCTGCAGTAACGCCAATAAGAAAAGACCATCCACCAGGACCTGAAGCCCCAGGACGTCCTTCTTGACGCCAACGATGACACAAACACAGGCAGCTGTGGCTCCAGCATTTTCCAAAGACCAGCAGCTGGCACCTTTGTGGAGCTCCCTGATTCTGTCTCAGAACTCTCCCTGGGCCGCAAGGGCATGACCTGAGCGGGACGTGTGGAGCCTCGGTGTCGGCCTCTACAGGATGGGCCAGGGCCGCTTGTCAGACGGAGATTTGGGGACCTTGGGAAATGAGTAGTTGTTGCCAGGCAGAAAGGTCCACTTTTCTTTGTTCGTGAACTGTAGAGTCGTAAGAAAACCTTCTTACTCTCGACCCCAGGGAGAGGGCCACCCTATTGCGGACGATGAGGGTCTCACGGATCAAAGAATGCCCGGGGGACACTAGGGCCAAACATGAGCCGCCCCTACGACACCAGGACTCCCAAGCGACCCAGCCCATGGTGGCCATGGGCTCTACGTAGAGCACAGGAAGGACTCCTTGTTAACAAAAAGTACAATGAGACCACGGCCATGCGCCAAATGCTGGGGTACGGGACACCGGAGGAGGCGGGCTCCATCCAAGTCATCCCTGTGAAGCCCCTGACTTCTGGGGGTCCCACCAGTCGTTCCCCATCTCCCAGAGTTGAGCCCGCCTTCCCTGTACCCCGAACAGCAGGAGCCTCAGCCAGCACCTTTCCCGCCAGTCCCTTCCTGTGGCAGACTTTCCGCAGCCTGAGAGGACCAGGAGTCCCGACAGAAGACCAGGAAAGCCACAGTGCCTGCCAGGCCCCGAGCCTGCAGGCCAGGCGCCGCCCCAGCACAACCCCAGCGTGGCCGTGGCGCCCCTCCACCCAGCAGCCCTGGGGGAGACACTGTCCCCAGGAACATCCGGGAGCCACGGCCTGCAGCCTAGGCCGCCAGGGGGAGACCTCAGCCCCTCCCTGTGGAGTGAGCGAGCCAGGGCTGCCAGGGGCACGAGGAGGTTGGTGACCTTGAAGAACTTTGTGCTTCCTGCAGGCCCCAAAGAACCTCCACGAATGGAGGAACGATGTGGCTCCGATGAGCGCAGTGGGCCGCTGCGGCAGAGACAGAAACCAAATGCGTGGGGCAGTCCAGCCGCCCTCCCGCGTTTTGTTTTATTTATTACAGTTTTTCTGATATTATTTTTAATAGACAAGTCATAGTCGCAGACGTGTATGGGGAGCACTCGTGAAATTTAGGTATATGCGCACCGTTGGAATGGCGACCGACATAAAGCTAATTAACGTTTCCGTCACCTCAGACGGGCAAACACAGCGTGATGTCACTTGCTGACTCTGCACAGCTGACCTCATGGAAGTAGAGCAGCGTGGCGGTGAAGAGAGGCTGGGGGTGGCAGAGGGAGGGCACGGGGAGTTGGTCACCGGGGACAGAGTTTCAGACAGACGGGAGGAAGAGCCCTGACGGGTGTAACAGCAGGGTGCGAGAGTGCATGAGAATGGCCTGCACATTTCAGAATGCCTGAGAGTCCCCTCGCATGTCTCCTTGCCTTTAGAATGGAGAGCAAGAAGACCCTGAGCTGCCCGGCTCCTGCCAGCACGGGGTGGCGGTCTGCCAGGCGGGGACTCACAGCTCCGGGTGGGAGCCGGCCAGAGGCAGCCCGCGGCCTGCAGAGGCATCTGAGCGATGACAGTGGAGTGAGCTGCACGCGGCCTGGAGCCTGGGCACAAGAGGGCCCCTCCGCCCCACCGGGGCAGCGTCTGAGCCTGTGGTCAGCAGTGTTAGCATAGGAGAGTTAGTGTCGTTAGCCTAGTCAGCATGATTTATTAGTGTTGGTAGCCTAGTTCATATAGTTAGTCTTGTCAGAATAGTGTAGTTAGTGTCGTTAGTGTTCTGAGCCTAGTCTGGTTGGTATTGTTCAGTAGTTATTTAGCCTCGTGTGTAGGTAGTGTGGAGTCTGCAGCTAGCATAGTTTGAGGTGACCATGCAGCAGGGCTTGGCCTCCAGTGCCTCCAGTGCCTCCAGTGAGGAGCTCCTCTATCACCAGCTCCTCAAAACAATCGGCTGGGGCAGCTCCGCCATGGCGACGCTGCCCTGCACCTCCTACCGGGACCCAGGTGGCCGTCAAAATTATATCCAAGAAGAGCCTCTCCAGCCACGAAAGTGTCTATAAGGAGGTGGCAGCAGTGAGAACCCTGAATGATCCAAACATCCTAAAGCTGTGGGGTGTCACAGACACCAAGGCACTGTTTGGTAACAATATGTGAGTGGCAGAAACCTTTTCCACTCCACACTCCGACATGGCCACCTGGAGGGGAGGAGGCCGGCCGGATCCCGACAGAGCCTATGCGCCGTGCGGTGCTGCCACTGTAAGATCGGCCACGGGACCTGAAGCCCGGCATCCTCCTCGACGCCGGTGATAGTGTGAAAATCGCGACTTTGGCTTGGCCACGACATTTGCGGAAGGGAAGAAGCTGGATTCCTTCTGTGGGACGCCCCAGAAATGCCCCAGAATGTCCCCGCACCAGGAGAGCAATGGCCCGAGGCGGACGTGGGGAGCCGTGGTGTCGTCGCGTGCTTCACGACAGCCGGGACTCTTCCACTCGACAGAGAGGGTTTTGGTAAGTAAGGTTGTGAGTGGAACGTACAAGATACCTTTCTCCTCTTCTTCTCTTTTTCTTTTTTCTTTTTGAGACAGAGTCTCACTCTGGGCTAGAGTGCCGTGGCGTCAGCCTAGCTCACAGCAGGCTCAAACTCCCGGGCTCAAGCCATCCTCCTGCCTCAGCCTCCAGAGTAGCTGGGACTACAGGTGTGTGCCACCACGCCCGGCTAATTTTTTCTATTTTAGTAGACACGGGGTCTCACTCTTGCTCAGGCTGGTCTCGAACTCCTTGCCTCAAGCGATCCTCCCGCTTCAGCCTCCCAGAGTGCTGGGATTACAGCCATGAGGCACGCCGCTCATGGCCCAAGACACCTCTTTTCTTTTCAGATGAACTGAAACTTTTTCTGCAAAAGTTCCTGACCCTTGACCCCAGGGAGAGGCCCGCCCTCCTCCAGATTATGAGCCACAGCGGATAAATTGTGGGGCGAGACACCGAGGCCACGCAGAGATGTCCGCAATAGGGGCCATAGGGAACGGACGCTGGAGGGGACCAGGAGAGCCCTCAGGCTGGGCAGCCACACGGAGGACCTTGACCTCTCTCTCGGAAGAGGGCAGGGCCGGAAGGGGCTCGCTAGAGACTTGGCAAGTTTCTCTTAAGAATTTGCTGTGTCCTGCGGCCGAAAGATCTGCTGCATGGGGCCGAACACGGTGGCGCCCGTGACGGAGGACGGCTGAAGCGGCAAGGGCAGGTATGTGGGGCGGTCCAGCCACACTTCTGCACCTTATCGTGTTTAATGCCATCTTGCTGACATATTTTTAACAGACACGTCAGATGTACGCATGTCTGCGGTACAGTGTGAAGTTTAGGTATATGCGCACCATGTGGAATGGTGACCTAGCTAATTAACGTTTCCGTCACCTCAGACGGGCAAACGCAGCGTGATGTCACTTGCTGACTCTGCACAGCTGACCTCATGGAAGTAGAGCAGCGTGGCGGTGAAGAGAGGCTGGGGGTGGCAGAGGGAGGGCACGGGGAGTTGGTCACCGGGGACAGAGTTTCAGACAGACGGGAGGAAGAGCCCTGACGGGTGTAACAGCAGGGTGCGAGAGTGCATGACAATGGCCTGCACATTTCAGAATGCCTGAGAGTCCCCTCACATGTCTCCTTGCCTTTAGAATGGAGAGCAAGAAGACCCTGAGCTGCCCGGCTCCTGCCAGCACGGGGTGGCGGTCTGCCAGGCGGGGACTCACAGCTCCGGGTGGGAGCCGGCCAGAGGCAGCCCGCGGCCTGCAGAGGCATCTGAGCGATGACAGTGGAGTGAGCTGCACGCGGCCTGGAGCCTGGGCACAAGAGGGCCCCTCCGCCCCACCAAGCCGTGACTCCTGGGCGCTTCTCCCTCCCTGCTCTCCTCTGCCCGTTCTTCCCTGCCTGTGGGGCCGGCAGACGGTTCTTAGTAAACTCCTGTTTCTTCCAAATCTTAAGTACAAATAAAGCTCCAGAAAGCTGGGTCCGAGACAGTTTCTGTTTCGCGTCCGCCCTGCAGACTTGGGGCTGTGCAAGCCCTAGTTCAGGCAGCATGGAGCAATGCAGTACGTGCGCTTGATGAGAAACACTCGAGGGACAAGAGACTTGAGGGACGTCCCGAGGTAACCCCCAACAGCAACAGAGGAGGCTCCGAGCCGCGTGCAGGGCAGACGCGCACTCGCTGTGCGTGGCCTCCCCACACCAACATCACCTGGTTAAGGTTTTCAGAAGGACCAATGGGGACCTTAGGCCCTGTCGGCCTGTGTTCATTATGCCCGGTAGGATAACAAGGTCCCTTGAACCAGACTGTGTTGGGAGTCAGAGCAGTGGCCGGGGCTGGTCCCCTAAGCACCCTAGGGGGCCACTTGTCCTGCTGGGGTCCTGTCTGCACAGTGCAGCATTTGGCCTTTCTGCTGTGATGCTTCCTCCCTTTCCTAACAATGGCACAGAAGGGTCCCCTAAGAGGCCTGAGTGAGGTGTGGGCCTTCGGCCAGCCAGAGGTCGAAAGGGTGCCTCTGGGTGAGCCAATGTCCTGGGGGCCGGAGGGGGGTGTATCACGAGAGACCACAGCCAGAGGAATGGACGGGGTGGTGGGAAGGGGGGCTTTCATAAGACAAGTTCCGGCTTCCCAGGGCCCGCTATTTCCGGTAGGCTTGGATCTGGGCTTTCAGGCTCCCATCAGGGAGCTTCCTCGTGGTCCCTAAGGAGCCTGAGCAAGGTCCAGGAAGGCCCTGGCCCTGGCGCATGCCTCAGCCAGCCACGCGGTGTGCAATCTTTAACATGCAGTGACCCTGCCACTAGTAATGGTGGCCAGCATGGTCCTGGAGCCTGACCAGTCGGATGAGACTCTCCTGCACCCCGAGAGAGCAGGACCAAGGGAAGCAAGAAGGGTTGGGACAGGGTGGAGTCTTGTGGGTTCCCTTCGTTCCCCAGTGTGGATTTTCCTTATGCTTAACAGCCTGGCAAGCCATCACCCAGGGCTGCTGTCCTTAAAATCCAGCCCTGGCTCCCACCCCTTCAGGGCAAGTCCCCGTTCCTCAGTCGGACCTCAGGTCCCTCCGTGACCTGTCCCCCTGATGACTCGTCACCAGCCCCAGCCTGCCCTTCGCACTACACACACCGAATCGCCCAGTTTGCCACAGACGCCATCACACCTGTGTGCCTTGGCACGTGGGCTTTCCTGCTGGGAAGCCTGCACGCGGCCCCGGCCGAGCTCCACTGGGCTCCCAGAGATGGAGCAGACACAGATGTCCCCACACTGTGAGGACCTCGCTGCCCAGCTGGGGAGATGCGACAGGGACCTAACTAGCCACAGTACAGCCACCTGTTCACAGGCACAAAGGAGGGACATAGACATTGCTGCCCACGCCCACCTGCCGCTCAGGGATCCGGGGCAGCTTCTGCAGGAGGTGGGTCTGGCAGCCTCCATGGCCTGAGTGTGGCCACGGGAAATGGCCAGGAGGCATTCTGGGCAGTAGGAGGCCAGAGTGACTGGAGCACCCAGGGCTGAGGTGGCAATGTGGATGGGCACTGGGGGTTGGCCCAACCCCTTGTTGCCAGGACAACTCCTACAGGTGCATTTTGCTCTGGGTCTGCACACTTAACCATCCCCCAGCTCAGCTCTGAGGACTGGACACTCTGATGATGAGACCTTCTCTCTTCTCGGCGCTTCTGTCCTGGGGGTGCCGGGTCAGGGGTCACCTCCCACGTCCCCTGCAGTCCAAGCTCGGCTCTACAGGAAGAGCTGGGGTTTGCTACAAAGAGCAGGGATCCTCTGCAGAGGTCCACAGGAAGTGACCAGATCAACTTCCGTGTGGCGAGACTCCTCTGGCTGCAGGTGCACTGTGGCCCCGGTGGGAGAGAGGAAGCCGGGAGCCCTGAGAGTGGAGACCTGGCCTGGACCTCACACTGCAGGGTGGAAGGGGGAGGGGGGGCCCAGAGACTTCATTTGAAGGCAGCCCCTGCAGGACTGGCTGAGGGAGTGGTGTTCCCTGATGGAAAGGAAAGAATCTAGAACAAAGTAGACATTTTTGACATGAAGGACTGGGGTGGGGGGGGCGGTACACTGGTTCTCTGAACTGAGACAGAGGAGATGGGAGGAGACGTGAGAGCCAGACCGAGCCCCATTGGGACATCTGAAGTCTGATATGTCTCATCACGAACTCTTCCTCTTCTGTTCTCTTTTCCTCTCTTCTCCCCTCCCCTCCCCTCTGTCTCTTCTATTTTCTTTTCAACAGGGTCTCCTTCTGCCTCCTGGACTAGAGTGGCCTCATCATAGCTCACAGCAACCTCAAACTCCTGGGATCAAGTGATCCTCCTGCCTCGGCCTCCTGAGTAGCTGGGACTACACTTGTTACTGAAAGCTCAGCACTTGTCCCTGTGGCTGCATGAGAAGAATGAGGACAAGTGGTCTGAGGAGAAGGAACGAGAAGTTTATTAATTGGCTGGCAAACGAGGAGGTTGGCAAACTCCTGTTTAAAGTACCAAGGTCCTGCCCCTGAGCAGGAGCACTGAGCTTTGAAAGGGGCAGTTTGCAGCTTCAGGGTGTTGCTGTTCAACTATAGTTGATGGTTCTGAGTCTTCCCATCTTAGGCCAAGAATCCTGGCGACCTCCACTGGGACAATTCCCTTGAGCCATCTCCTGTGGCCCAAAGAATAAAGGACGCTCCCTGCCGCCCCACCCCCCACTGGCCTGAGACAGGGATGCAGGTTTTAGTTCTCAAAAAGGGTGAGGGGATTTTGAAGAAACAGGAAACATTTTTACCCTTTTCCAGTCCACTGTGTTACACACTGGTGCGCCACTACGCCCGGCCACAAACTCCATCGTTTGTATGGCTGTTATTTGGAACTACGGTTTCAAAACATTATTTCAATGTGATATGCTGTTTATTGTTCAGTACACCTCATTTTGAATTAAAATAGCTTTCAATTCAGCCATTATAAATAACGATGCTGTGAATATTTGATACATGAATCAGCCTCTCTGATTATTTTCTTTAATTCCTAGGGTAGAATGACTATGCCAAAGACTATAAGCATTTTACAGTGTCTTAGTACTTATGGCCAAATGAAGCTTCACAAAAACCATATCATCTACAGTCTTCCAAGAGCAGCACCTGTCAACAGAAAAGAACCCAAACTCTGTAAAATAATGTGAAGAGATTTATTCTGAGCTGAATATTGTGGCCATGGCCCAGAAAGCCTGGCCAAGGAAGCCTGGAGCAAGTGAGCGTGCTGTGGCTGGATTACACTGGTTTTATACATTTCAGGGAGACAAGAATTACATGTAAATTCATAAATTAATACCTGGAAGGTATACCCGAAAAGGGTACATGGAAGGTGTACTCGAAAAGGCGGGACATCCCGAAGTCTGTGATTACAGGGTATAGGTGGATTTAAAGATTCTTTGATTTGTAATTGGTCAAAGAAATTAAGCTTTGTCTAAAGGTTTGGAGCACTTTAAATTAAGATAAGGAAGTCTGTTAATCAGAGACAAGCCATCTGCCGGAGACCAAGACTCGAGAGATGTGTTAAGCAAATTGATGTCCTGTGGGCATGGTTTGAGCATTGCCTTGCATGGCCTTACTCCCCATAAAATGGATCTCCCTTCTCCTCATGGCCAACAGCTCAGCTTTCAGGTTTTTCGCGGGTCCCCTTGGCCAACAGGGGAAGCCCATTCAGTTGGCTGGTGCTTAAGATTTTATTTCAGTTCACACCTGTATTCGAGAACACTTGCATACGGGTGCTTTCCATGAATTTCCTTGAAGAAGCAGCAAATTTTGGACTGTAACTGATTATAAATCACTTTTTGAGAAGAATCAAAGTGAAAAAAAAAACTGTAGATAACAGAAGATGTTGTATAGCCACGATTAAAGACATAGTTGAAAAGGAATTGGGTTATTTCTCTGGCATACAAAAATTTGACATAATAATCCTAAGTAACAACATATACCAAGTTTCCCAAACAATCAAAACCCCCAATAAAGACAGAAATGTGTCTTTCCCTGCTTCTCCTCTGTCTTTCTTTTTTCTTTTCTTTTCTCCTTTCTTTCTTTTTTTACAGCTCACTAAGAAGATGGTTTTGGAAAAACTCTCGAAGTGTGCTTTGCCCTGCTCTCCCCCCACAGCAGTCACCAACACAAGAAGACTTGCGTGACTGGAGTGGGGACGCTTCCCCAAACACCAAGCGGTGGACCCCGCTGGGCGTCCCCTGACCCAGTCCCCACACTGTCTAGCAGGTGATGGGGCAGCTCCCCAGGGCGAAGGCTCAGTCCCCAACACTGCTACGGGAAGCTCAGCGGGGCCCTGAGGCCACTTCAAAGAAGGAGGACATCTTCAGCCCCCCACTGCTAAATTTGACTGGCTTTAAAAAAAAGAGAGAGACTGAGGACTAGTGGGTGGAAGAGAAGGAAAGAAGAGTGTATTAATTTGCCAGCAAATGAGGAGGGTGGAGACTCCTGTCTAAAATGCCTTTGTCCTAACAACAAGCAGAAACACAGAGCTTGTAAGGGGAGGCTCTCAGCTTCAGGCAATTGCTGTTCACTGCAGCTGAGGACTCTCATCACCCCAGCTCCCCCAGTCCCACGTGACTCTGCCCAGGACCTCCCCCAGACAGTTCTGCTGAGCCATCTCCTGCAGCGCAAAGAACAGAGGACATTCCTCTCCCGTCCCGTCCAGTGGCCTGGTGCACGGATGCCGGTTTTAGTTCTCCAAAAGTAGTGGGGGATGTTTTAAATGGACAGAAAATGTTCTTGCCGTTTTCCACCTGTCGCTTCTGTTACAATGCTGGCCCCCACTTTAGACACCAGGTCGCCTGTCTGTGCCTCCCAAACTTCTGACCAACTGGCTTCAAGCTGAGGTTTTCAT
This sequence comes from Microcebus murinus, assembly GCF_040939455.1. Classification (NCBI taxonomy): domain Eukaryota; kingdom Metazoa; phylum Chordata; class Mammalia; order Primates; family Cheirogaleidae; genus Microcebus; species Microcebus murinus. Next base: position 40,525,250 of record NC_134124.1, read on the forward strand.
GACCCCCTCTTTGGGTTCAATTAATTTGCAGGAGTGGCTCACAGAATTCAGGGAAATACTTACATCTACTGGTTTCTTACAAAGATGTGAACTAAAATACAATTTTAAGGCTCACCCCTGCCCCCACCAGCTGACTGAATGGACCCCCTCGTGGCCAAAGGAGTAATCCTAAAACTAAATTGCCTGCCAGGAGGAGGGAGGTCAGACATGCCTCATCATGCCCCCATCCCTTCTTGGGGACATCCTTTGTAACCCATGAACAGGCCTAAGGGTATGCAAGAGAAACCTGCATGTCCTCAATTTACACAACAAATCTATGTCCAGTGGCTCACCTCTGAGAACAGTTCCTTATGTTAAAACATTCCAAGCCCTTTAGACAAAGCTTCATGTCTTTAACCAATTACAAGCCAGAAAATCTTTAAACCCACCTATAACCTGTAAGCCCCCACTTTGAGATGGCCCACCTTTTCAGGCCAAACCAATGTGTGCCTCCCACGTATTGATTTATGACTTTACCTGTAACCTCTGTCTCCCTGAAATGTATAAAACCAAACCCTAACCCAGCCACAGAGAGTCCACATGCTCAAGGCTTCTTTGGCCTGGCTCCAGGTCATGCTGCTCAAATTTGGCTCAGAATAAATCTCTTTAAAATTATTTTACAGAGGCCAGGTGCGGTGGCTCATGCCTGTAATCCTAGCACTCTGGGAGGCCGAGGAGGGCGGATTGCTCAAGGTCAGGAGTTCAAAACCAGCCTGAGTGAGACCCCGTCTCTACTATAAAAAAATAGAAAGAAATTAATTGACCAACTAAAAAAATATATATAGAAAAAATTAGCCAGGCATGGTGGTGCATGCCGTAGTCCCAGCTATGCGGGAGGCTGAGGCAATAGGATCGCTTGAGCCCAGGAGTTTGAGGTTGCTGTGAGCTAGGCTGACGCCACGGCACTCTCTCTAGCCTGGGCAACAAAGCGAGACTGTCTAAAAAAAGAAAAAAATTATTTTACAGAGTTTGGCTTTTTTCCGTTGAGAAAGGATATTACAAAGGATGCAGAAGAGATTCCTAGGGTGAGCTATGGGGAAAGGTGCGGAAGTTCCTTGCCCTCTCCGGCTTCCCCACCCTCCCAAACCTCCACATGTTCAGCCACTGGGAAGCTCTCTGAGAACTGTTCCTTGGGTTTTTATAGAGGCTTCATTATATAGGCGTCATTGATTAAACCATTGGCCATTGGTGATCAGCTGGCCTTCAGCCCCTCTCCCCTCCCTGGAGGTTGGGGGTGGGGCTGAAAGTCCCAGCCCTGTAATCATGCCTTTGTTTCCAGTGACCAGTCCCTTCCAGAAGCTATCTAGGGGCTGGGCCATCAGCGAGCCCATTGGCATACAGAAAGATAGCACTTTGGAGACTTCAAAGATTTTAGGAGTTTACGCCAGAAAAGGCGGACAAAGATATTCCACAGTATCATGAAGGTCAACAAAAAGTCTTTTCACTATCTCTTATTAATACTACACGGAAATCTTGCTCAAAAGATTCACAAGCACCCAGAACCTTGGTTGTCCAGCCCCACACTTCCACACTGTTGCCTGATTCCCTCTGCTGAGCCTCAGTTTTGTCTGCTGTCGGGGGACATGGGTTGTTACCTTAAAGGGTTAATCTCCTCAGGACTTGCTTGGGTAACCTGAGCAGCCCAGCCTGTAGCAGGCCCTTGAATGCCTGAATTCATTGAATTGGGAGATTAGAGCCTTGTCAGCATTTGTTTTGGAGTCTCACAGTAATATCTGGAAGTTCTTTTTGGAAACTTCCCTAAATCCATATTGTTGCAGCTACAGGGTACTCTATTGAGCCAGCTGGTGAGAATAATCAGAACTGTTTGTAGGGTCACGGACAGAAAACCCAGTTCCAAGTGGCACAGACAACTAAAGCAGCCCCCATAGCAGGAAGGAAGATTTATGAAACTAAAAGTCTAAGGGCAGTAGGCAAGACAAACCTGAAGGTCCTCTATTTACACAAGAAACCTGTCAGGCGGCTTATCTCTGGTAATAGCTGCTATGTGAAAACATTCTAAGCCTTCAAAGTTTCATGTCTTTAACCAATTACGAGCCAAAGAATCGTTAAACTCACCTATAACCTATAAGCCCCCCCACCCCTTTGAGTTGGCCCACTATATATTTTAGTTGGCCAATTAATTTTCTTTTCTATTTTTAGTAGAGACAGGGTCTCATTCTTGCCTCAGGCTGGTTTCGAACTCCTAACCTTGAGCGATCCACCCCCCTCAGCCTCCCAGAGTCAGTAGCATATTAAAAGAATTATACAGGATGACCAGGTGGGATTTTTTACTGGAATGCAAGGACGGCTCCACATTCAAAAATCATGCAGTGTGATGCATTAACAGAATGAAGTGGGACCATAAATCATCTCAATGTAGAAAACGCATTTGACAAAATGCAATACCTTTTCATGAATAAAAAAACACTCAAGAAACTAGGAATGGAAGAAAACTATCTCACCAATAATAAAAGCCATACATGAAAAATCCATAGCTAACATCACACTCAATGGTGAAAGACAAAAGCTTTTTAACTACGATCAGGAGCAAGACAGGGATGCCTGTTTTTGCCACTTAGATTCAACATAGTATCGGAAGTCCTAGATGGGCAATTAGGCAACACAACAAAATAAAAGTGGTGGATGAACAGGAGGGGGAGCATCCAGGCACGTGGAGAGGTCGGTTCAGCACATCGGTTCTGGCCTCCTCCAGGGCTGCTCCCACGGGAGGTGGGGAGTGGCAGGAGACCGAAGCTGCACACTGTGCCGGGCATGTGGCCGGGCACTGAGAGCCCGCGACGGATAAGACAGAGCTGCACACACTCCAACACAGGAGACAGGTGGGGACAGAGCCTGTGCAGAGAGTGACTAGGCTGCTTTAGCTGGGGTGATCAGGGAAGGAGTCTTGAGGAAGTGACATCAGAAAGGGGACCTGATCGAGGAGTGCCGCCTACCCCAGCTAGGATCTGGGAGAGCATATTCTAGCCAAGTGACCAGCAAGGGCAAAGGCCACGGGGCACAAATTAGCTTGGACGGGTGGAGGAACAAGAAGGCCAGAGAGTGGGGACCACAGTGATGGAGCAGGAGAGAATGCAGAGCCAGATGTGGATAGGACAAAGAAAACTCTCGTTGTTTTCCTTTCTTTTTAAAAAAACTAATAACGGGTATATAATAGCTGCGTATCTTGACAGGCCATATGTGGTGTCTTGCACAGGCATTCGATGTGAATTAATCAAATCAGGGTAATTGGGGTATCCATTACCTCAAGCATTTAACATTTCTTTGTGTTAGGCAAATTCCAATTCCACTCTTTTAGTTATCTCAAAGTATGACCTAACTTACTGTTATTAATAGTCACTTTGTTGTGCCATCAAATATTGTTCATCCTAACTAACTGTATTTTTGCACCCATTAGCCGCCCCCACCTGGTCCCCATCCCCTCTACACTTCTCATCCTCTGGGAACCGTCATTCCACCCTCTGTCTCCATGAGATCAATTATTTATTTAGCTCCCACATATGAGTGAGAATAAGTGTTCATTTCTATTTCTACATGAGGAAATTGAGGCTCAGGGAATTTGAATCAATTGACTGAGGTCATTCAGTTGCAACCCCAGTTCCAAAGTCCTCACTTCCCCAAACACTGGAAATGGGTCAGACTCAGTTGGACTCACACATAATTGTGTTACCACCTTCTACGTATCTTAGATTTGGTTGTATCAGAAGCAGATGTTTAGACAAGGCTTATTAAATATTTTTTGGAATTTAGTCCAAGCCCTCAATCAGTACATTAGTAGCCTCCTCTGCTGCCAATAGCTTTGGCCCATCTTCTAAATAGTTAACAGAGGATTTTTCTAAAACACTTAGTTATTACTTTTCTACACAAGTTCACAAGAAAAAAAATATACTCAGATAGATGGGCTTTTGCCCAGTCACTTGACTCTGCCTCCTATAAGATCTTTCTACTTCCTGGGTAAGGAAAGGAGCAATGGAGCCTCTGAAACCAGGCTGAGCACATGCGAAGTCTATCCAAGGGCCTCAGGGCCCATGAGTCATGGGCCACACAGCAGACTGGGCACAGCTAAAGAGAGCATTAGGGAACTGGAAGACCATTCTGAGGAAACTGTTCGGGGTACAGCACAGAGAGTCAAGGAAATGAAAAAGTAAAAGATGGGCTACGAAAGTCAAGAATGCCCAAGAAATTTCAATCATAAATCCAGGGGAAGGGAAAAAGAATGGGTGAAAGCCAAATAAGACACTCTCCAAGCTGGGCTAGCACACAACATAAGCTTGCCTCAGGCTCTCCCTCCGGACTCCAAGGACCTGGTCTCCAGTCCAAGAAGAAAGGAGCTGGACGTTGATTGAAAGCTGCTGCATGCCACATGCTGTCCCGCCGCCAGCCTCACTGAATCGGTCTGTTGACCTTAAGGCTAAGGTCTCTGCTCCTATTTCGTCATGGGGCAGAGATTCACTGTGTCTTCACCCCCTCTGTGGTTTGCACACAGACATATGCGTAGCAGGTGCTCCGTAAAAACCCTGAGTGAGTGTGAAATCTGAAGCTGGGACCGTTCAGCATCTGGTCCATGGTGCCACAGAGGATGAGAGAAGAGAAAGGACTTGAATTCAGAACTGTCTGACCCAGTGCCGGGACTGCTTTGATTTCACAGTGCTAAGAAACATCTGCTTTCCCCAGAAGGCCACCAGCCCAGCATCAGCGCAGGCCCGTCCGCCCTGGAGGGAAGCGAGGCTCTGTTTACCCGGCATAGCAAACGCTCCAGGGCTTCGCCTGCCACACTCAGCAGTTCCAGTTCAGCAGTTTTCATACCTCCTCGCATACAAAACAAATTGCATGTTCTCATTTCGGGTTTGGGGGGAAAGGCCCAGTTAATCACAGCAGCTGTCTTGCCTGGGTGTGGAATGAGGGGAGATGTTCGCAGACAACTGGATTTGTTTTGATGACTGCTTCCGCTTACATGACTTGGTTCCAGCTAAGATCACTGGTGACTGAGTCCACCTATTCCAGAAGCCACCCCCACACCCCAAACAAGCAGTCCTGGGTCTCCTTGCTGCTCCTAGCCCTGAGCCTTCCTGGTGCCTTTGGAAAATGCCAGTTCAGAGTCCCGACAGGGGAGGTGACCTATGCAGAACAACCTCATTTTTCTAAGTGTTAGAAGAAAAATTTCCACATCAATCAATTCATACTTATGAAGAGGCCTGTCTGACACTGGAGAAGCTCTGTTTCCCTGGGGAGACCATATGTTCAGGCATTTAGGGCCATGCAGGAACTTGTTAAGATGCAGATTCCCAGGCCCCACCCCAGACCTACTGAGTCAAGCGCAATAAGGATGCGGCCTGGAAATCTACATTTTCAACACACGCCACGGGCAACACTGACTTGTGCAGGCTTCGGTGGCGACACCCAGCGCTGCACTCCAAAGCCGCCTCATGCTAGGCGGCTGCCTGGCATTTCTCAGCTGCACCGCACCAGAGCTGAAACAAGGTCAGCCAGTGACTGTCTTGAAGGGGTAGGGCTGGCTGTGCAGTGAGGTGACCCCCATGGTGGGCACTCGTTAAATGTAACTTATTTCTGTAACTGAACGCAGCCGAGTTAATTTCAAGGGTTTGATGGGGGGCGGGTAAGAGCTGCACCCGGCAGAAAGTCCCGGCATTTCCAATCCAGTCTCAGCACTCTCTGGGCCCTCCACACACTTCCACTTCTTTGTTCTTTAAAGCCTCCAACCTCCACAAACCTCTCCCCATGGTGCCCCATACATGACTCATCAGGAGATTCAAATTTGAGCCTCCGGTGCTGGATGGAGTCAAAAGCAGGCACGCGCTCCCTGGGAACAAAGAGCAAAATCCTATGTTTGCAAAATGGTCAAAAATGAATTATTCCATTTGTGGAAAATGAATACATCTGATCTTGCAAATGTTTTGCCTCGGGGAAAAGGAGTACGTGTGAATTCGCAGACAGGCTTCTCCTGGCAAAAACAGCTCTCTGCCGCTTGGGAGGCTCAGAAAGCCACGCAGAAGGGTTACCAAGCAGGGACCCCAGGGCTAGGGCAGGAGACAGGACTTCTCTCAGGCCCTGTGTCCTTAACATTAGCACAAATGAGTCGCTTCAGCATGGGTCATCCCTTAGGCTAGTAAGCCCAGACATGGCCCCTCTGAGTGGTCAGCACAGCCCCTCTGCCCACCATGCGTAGTGAGTGTCTGATGGGCCTGGGGGTCTCCGCTGAGTGGGGAGTGTGGTCCACCCTTCCACTCCTTGCAGTTCACAGCCTGAAGCCGCGCGTCCGAGTCTGAGCACACGCGCTGACGTGTGTGTCTGCGCAAGGCCGCCCGCCTGGCGCTCCCAGCAGGATTAAGATGAACTCCTTGCACAGACTTCATGCCTGCTCCATGCCTGCAGGCGCTCCCGTGACCAGCCTCATCCCTGCCCTGGACATCTTACTCTGCCGGGAGGTAAGACGACGGGACGGCTCGAGTCATGAGGACACACAGCAGAAGGAACTGAGATATCAACAGGGAAGCACAAAAGCCACGGAGCACAACCAGGGGCCACCTTGTCAGCCTTAGTTCCCCTCAAAGCTGCAAGGGCGGCCACATGGGGACCTCGGGAAAGGCATGAGATCTGCCAGCTGGAGGCAGCGGAGGAGTTCAGAGTGGAGGGACCTCAGGCCACAGGCACCGGCTGGAGGCAGCGGAGGAGTTCAGAGTGGAGGGACCTCAGGCCACAGGCACCGGCTGGAGGCAGCGGAGCGAGCTCAGAGTGGAGGGGACCTCAGGCCACAGGCACCGGCTGGAGGCAGCGGAGCGAGCTCAGAGTGGAGGGGACCTCAGGCCACAGGCACCGGCTGGAGGCCAGCAGGAGCCCTGGTGTACAGAGAGCAGCAAGCACTGGGCAGGAGCCTGAGGTGCACTTAGGAAAGTACTGGAAACCGGCTGGCTGCACAGGTTGGGTACGTCGCTTACAGGGGCGGCAAGTGCCACAGCTACAGCATGACAGGTGACCAAGAGTCCTGGGGAAGAACCAGGGGAGGGTCACTGTCACGCTCAAGTTTTGCACATGCCCTCTGGCAGGTGTGAGCGGGCAGAGGTGCTCAGGGGAACAGTGGCGGGAAGCCTGTGCGTGGCTGAACAAGCGCCCCTCGGACAACCCTGAAGCCCACGTCTGCAGCTCTTTGGGGGGCAAAGCATGAGGGCCGGAGTGAGGACTCCTGGGGCTCAGATCTGAATGGCTGGGGACCCCTGGCCCTGAGAAAAGAGGCCCTTTTATATCTGTGCCTCCATACTCCAGCTCACAGGGAGGGTGTGCCTGTGACATGGGCCGGGTGCCCACGCCGTTAGCAGCGCGGGCGCACGCAGTGCCGGGCGCGTCGCCGGACGACAGGCAGAGACAGCAGGGCAAGCCGAGGCGAGTCACGTGTGGCTGTCTGCCCCGACCCCTGTCCGGGCGCAGGCCCCGCTGCAGGGCCCACAGCACAGAGTGGGACGGGAGTCGCCAGGAAGCCGGTCCCGCCCTGGGAGAAAGGGCGCAGACACGGCCGCTCTGCTGGAGCCGCCTCGCTGCCCGCCCAGCTGCCCGTCCGAGCGCCCGGCTCAGAGCGTGAACGTGTGCTCGGCTCTGCGTGCCGCCCCGGAACGCGAGGCCGTTCCTCATTCCCACCACGCAGCCAGCGATGCCGGTTCCTGGGTCCCTGCACGCGCCGTCCCCTCCTCCTCCTCCAGGGCTCAGTTTCCCGTCACCTGCCTGGCAAGCCCTGCCCGACAGCCCAGCGCAGGGAGCGCCCAGGTGGGGGTGGATGGGCCATCTCACCTTCCCACGGTTCATGCACGACCTGCGCTCCGCACTCGGGTGGCAGGTGTGCCGGGTCCCAGGTGAAAGGGCGCCGCGCCTCCGAACACAGAGCCCGAGGGCACAGCAGGGCCTAGGGTAGGAGCCCAGGGCAGGCGGTGGGGCCGACACTCAGCGCCTCACAGCCCACCCACGCGGGACCCCCTTCCCACAGGAGGGCAGCCGGGCAGCACCCCCACCACGCCCGGGCGACCTGTCCTCCCCTCAGACTGCTTGTTGTCACTCAGTTGTTCAGACAGGCGACACGCTGGCTCTACTCAGCACACAGGAGTCCTAGGTCTCCCTGTGGGGCTCAGCCGCCGCCCGAGTTTCCTTCCATTGCTTCTTTACACAGACGTCGCACGTACGAACGCCCTTCCCGGCAGCCTGCCACACGCGCCCAGCGTGAGACACACCCTCTCCCGCCCCGCTCTGCCACGGAGCTCTGCAGTCTGGCGCTTCTCCCCGAGGGCACACCAAGAGCGCCCACTCCTTGTCCCCGCTGCACCATGTCCCGCAGGGCTGTGCCATGCACTGCAGTCCCCAACCCCCAGCCATGGGCTGGCAACGGTCTGTGGCCTCTTAGGGACCAACCACAGAGATCTGCCCCCACCCTGCCCCCCACCCTCGCTGGTGGAAGAATTGTCCTCTGTGAAACTAGTCCTGTCTTCAGAAAAGTTGGGACCACTACCATAGCACACACCTCGGGCTGCCCCTGGGCTGCCCCAGAATGCCCAGCACACCCCTCCCCCCGCCCTCGGGGCCTCGCCTTTCTCTGTCCCCACCCTCGGTACCTCCCCTCATCCCCTTTAGCCCCAGTCCAGCTGGTGCCATCAGCCCCCTCAGCCCTGCACGTGGCCCTTCCAGGACACTCTCTTCGCCCCCTGGGAATGTACCTCTGCTTCCAGCCTGGCCTCAGCACCCCCCCTCCACCACACTCTGTCTCGCCAGCCCCCACCCCCTGCCCATGCCCCCTGCTCCAAGCACAAAGCCAAGTGTCCGGGTATAGAATTCAGCCCCCTGTGCCAACTCCCAGGAGCCTCCCTGGATGCAGCCACCCTCACCTCTGCCTCTCACTCTGCAGGCTGCCTGGAGGACCCCACCCACCCTGGCACCCCCAGCGCCAAGCTCAGGACATCTTGTCTCCCCAGCTTAGTTACAGCACCGTACAAACCAGCTATCTCAGGCCATTGCCTTGAGACCTGGAAGTCCATTTGCTGCCAGAGGTGCTTGGGGTCCACGGGCTCTGAGACTGCCTCTCCTACCCTCCCCAACCCTTGCCACACTGGCCTTCCTGGTCCCCCCACTCCTGCCTTGAGACCCCAGGGCACTGATTCAGACCAGCCCCTCCTCGCGGTGCAGTCAGAGTCCCAGGTGGAAACTCCACTCTGAGTCTACCCCACCCTCCCTGGGCGGCTGGGGAGGGCAGGGGCACGGAGAGCGAGCACCGCCTGCTGCCGTGGATGGGGACGTGCGCTGCAGTCAGAGGCTGCTGGGGGCCTGGCCCACCACCAAACATCTCAGAGATTTGCCCCAGCCACCCAGTCTGGCCCCCAGGGGTGTCAGGTACAGAAGCTTCTGGTCCTAGATGGGTCACAGCCTAGACATACTGGGCCCCAACAGGGAGGAACAGCCACCAACCCAGGTGACCTCCACAGAGGTCACTCTAAACCCAAGAAAGCCCAGGCAGGAAACCAGCACTCTCCCTCAAGGACACTGAGTCGGCAGAAGTGCTCGCGGGCCAGGTCCTGGAAAAGGCATGACAGGGATAAGAGGAGCAGCCAGGGCAGGGCTCTGACCTGGAGACCCGCAGGGAGAAATGAAAGCACATGGTCTCATGAACGCCACTCCTCGCCAGGATGCCACACAGGAAGGGCGGCGGATGAGGCACATACCTGACGCTCTGCGAGCTTTCTCCTTCAGACCTGCAACGAGAAGAGCACACGCTTAGATGCCAGCACCCCCCGCTAGGGGACACCTGCATGAGGACGCTAGAGGAGAGACCCCTCCCCACCCCGGACCCCTCCAGGCTCAGCAGGCTGTCCCAGGCCCAGCTCCCCAGGCCCCGCTGTTCTTCTGACCTGCAACTCTGTCCTGAAAGCCGCCTCCTCCCAGAAGCCTCAGGGCTCCTTTCCCACCCACCTCTGATTCCCAGAACCCGGACTGTAATTGTCTTCCCAGGATCTGAACACACCTCAGGAGTTGGGGAGCAACCCCAGAGGAGGGACCTGTGGTTCCAGAACTTTGTGCCCTAGGCGGAAACCAAATGAAAGAACAAATGAATGCACCATGGAGGTACAACCAGCCTGAATGCATCCCTACTTGGTATTTCCAGTGTATTTCCTCACCATAAGCTCTATTTGCAAGTACTCAGAAATCAATTACAATCACATTACAAAGGAGACAACCTTGAATGTCAAGAAGCTGGACAATCCGATCGTATCGCACACTTGAACTTTCCCCAGAGACCGCGAAACACGTGGTACCAACAGTGATGCCTTCCTGCTCTGTACACCCAAGGAAAGGGATTTGGGATTAGACCCCACGCAGCTGAAGGCTAACGCCACACTAGGCTTCCCAGGTCTTGAGGAGCAAGGGGCTGTGAGCAAACATATTCAGGAATCTAATCCCCAGAGATCCCAAACTGCATTTTATTGCCATAGACCAAGAGGAGTAAAAACATACTTAAGTCAGACAACTTGTCTTTTTGGCCATTGCCTTTTCAGAAACATCACAGACCAGAGGACAGAGCATCCCTGCACAGCCCGTCAGCACACAAATCCCAGGGCACGGCTTTCCCACTGCACCAAGCCTGCTGGCAGCCTTCTTCCCACGCTCGCCGGCTCCAGAGAAGGAAAGCAGGCGGTTCCTAGCAACGGTTCCTAGCAACGTGAGCTCCAGGCGCCTGAGGGCAAACCCCTGGGACACCGAAGTCTCCATGGTGAGGACCTGAAGCCTCCTGCTACCAGCCAAGTGAGTGAGCTCAGGAGTAGACTTCACACCCCTGCACAGCAACCACGGGAGAGCCCCAGGGACAGACCACCCGCAGGGCTGCCCCTGGGTTTCTGGCCCACGGAAACAGGGCTATAGGGTCCCCCAGTCCCCTGCTTTCCGTGTGTGTCCCCAGAACCACGCAGTGTCTTCACTGCTCCGTGCCCAGGCCAGGGGCATGTTCTCCCCAACAGACTTGAATCCTAGCCAGGGCCTTAACTATTCCCAGGCACTGAGAAAGCAGTTTAGATTGTTGCCCGAAACTCTGAAACATCAAATATGCTGATGAACACACAAACACTAGCCCTGGCTCCAAGCCGAATCTCTTATTCCCACATCTAACCCTAGAACCTGACCCCTCATCACGGACATACCGGGTGGGCAGCTCCTTTCTTGCCGTCTGTGGCCCTACGTCTGCGTGCTCCCCTGAGAGCTGCTTTAGACTAATCACCTGGGCACCCAGTGATTCCTCGCAATCACAGCTGGTCCCGTCTCAGGACAGGCCAGGGCACTCCCTGCGGGAGACTCCGTTTCTGCTTGTAGGGTGACTTCAGCCACGGGTTCAGCGGCCGTGCTTTAGGGTCATTTGTTGCGCAGCGACAGATAGCCAGCACGCGGCTCTTCATGCCTCTAGCACACATCCCTGTTTTGGAGCCTTCGAGCAGCACCACGTGGAGCTCTCCTATTTATGCCCCTGCGCTGTCTGTCTGCCCCAGTGGCTGAAAGCGCCATGAGGCTTTGTAAGAGGTTGTCATGTCCACGCCTGAGTCTCCACTGCTAAGACCACGCAGAGGCTCCTCGCCGCGTGGCTCAGGCACAGCCACGCCGGGAGCGCCAGCATTCTGGAATGTCTGCGTCTAAAAAGCCAAGAGGGGCCAGGGAACAAGCACAGACCCTCAGCTGCCACACTGCCCTGGGGCCCAGCCCGGCATCACCCCTTACTGGCTTCCAGGTGGCTTTGGATGTCACTTGACCACTGTGAGCCTCCGTTTTCCCCTTTGTGGATTGGAAGGACAGCAACGATTAGCCCCCAAGAACACAGGGAGGAGATAATGTGTGTTCCTGGCCCAGAGCAGCTAATCAATAAAGCTGCTTCTCTCATCGCTCGCTGGAAGGTGTGATTTGAGAATGTGCCGTGTTCCCTCCCGGGCTCTGCCATTAGACTGCTGCCAGGCTGCTCAGAGGCAGACCCACCAGTGCTTGGAGGGAAGGGTACCCTCCTGAGTTGATGGCACACGCACACACACTGGAGCCAGCACGGAGCCTGGCATGAGCAGCCTCCAGGACACGTCTCATGTCTGCTGCGACAAGCCATGACAGACTGGCTGGAAACTCACACGCCAGCAACAGAAGCACAGTCATTTTCCTTCCTCCCTCTTTTCTTTTTCTTTCTTTCTCTTTTTTATTTATTTATTTTTTTCCAGCATATTATGGGGGTACAAATGTTAAGGTTACGTATATTGCCCTTGCCCCCCTCGAGTCAGAGCTTTAAGTGTGTCCATCCCCCAGTTAGTGAGCACCGCATTCATTATCTATGTATATACCCATCCCCTCCCGCCCACCTGCCTGACACCTGATAAATGTTACTCCTATATGTCCACTTAGGTGTTCATCAGTTATTACCAATTTGTTGGTGAGTAAATGTGGTGCTTGTTTTTCCATTCTTGGGATACTTCACTTAGTAGAATGGGTTCCAGCTCTAGCCAGGAAAATATAAGAGGTGCTATATCACCGTTGTTTCTTAAAGCTGAATAGTACTCCATGGTATACATATACCACATTTTATTAATCCACTGATGTATTGATGGGCACTTCAGCTGTTTCCACATCTTCGCAAATGTGAATGGTGCTGCTATAAACATTCAAGTGCAGGTGTCTTTTTCATAGAGTGACTTTTGTTCTTTTGGGTAGATGCCCAGTAATGGGATTGCTGGATCAAATGGTAGATTGACTTGTATTGCTTTAAGTTATCTCCATATTGCTTTCCATAGAGGCTGAACTAGTTTGCAGTCCCACCAGCAAGGTAGGAGTGTTCCTATCTCTCCACATCCACACCAACATTTATTGTTTTGGGACTTGTTAATAAGGGCCATTCTCACTGGAGACAAGTGAGATCTCATTGTGGTTTTGATTTGCATTTCCCTGATGATTAGAGATGTTGAGCATTTTTTCATGTTTGTTGGCCATTATTCTGTCTTCTTTTGGAAAGTTTCTGTTCATGTCCTTTGCCCACTTTTTGATAGAGTTGCTTGTTTTTTTCTTGCTGATTTTCTTGAGTTCTAAATAGATTCTACTTATCAGCCCTTTATCAGATGTGTAGCTTGTGAAAATTTTCTCCCATTCTGTGGGTTGTCTGTTTGCTCTCTTGACAGTTTATTTGGCTGTGCAGAAGCTGACCCACAGAGTCAATGCAATCCCTATTAAAATACTATCATCACTTATCACAGATAGAGAAAAAATAATGTTACACTTCATATGGAACCAGAGAAGACCCCGTATAGCAAAAGCAATCCTAGGCAATAAAAACAAAATAGGAGGTATCAATTTGCCAGACTTCAAACTATACTAAAAGGCTATAGTAATTAAAACAGCCTGGAAATGGCATAAGAACAGGGACAAAACAGAGAACCCAGATATAAAACCATCTTCATATAGCCATCTAATCTTTGACAAAGCAGACAAAAACATATGCTGGAGGAAAGAATCCTTATTCAATAAATAGTGCTGGGAAAACTGGATAGCCACATGCAGAAGACTGAAACAAGACCCACACCTTTCACCTCTCACAAAAATCAACTCATGCTGGGTAAAAGACTTGAACCTTCGGGGTGAAACTATTAGAATCCTAGAGGAAAACATTGGAGATACTCTTCTAGACATCGGCCTAGGCAAAGAATTTACGAAGAAGACCCCAAAGGCAATCACAGCATCAACAAAAATAAATAAATGGGACCTGATCAAATTAAAAAGCTTCTTTCTCTGTTCTTTTCTTTCTTTCGAGACAGACTCTTGTTCTGTCACCCAGGCTAGAGTGCCATGGCATCATCATAGCTCACTGCAGCCTCACGCTCCTGGGCTCAAGCAATCCTCCTGCCTTCGCCTCCCACTGTGCTAGGATTACAGGCGTGAGCCACTATGCCCGGCCCAGAGTCCTATTTTAAACCAAGATGGCACATTCAGAGGACACCGTGAAACCCCATGGCATAATCTCGCCAGTCCTAGGCTGAAGGAGGAGTGATGTGGAGAGAAAATTAGAGGGGCTGGAGCCCTCTGGGTTCCTGCAGAGGAAGATGAGACCAAGGAACAGGATGATCCCCAGATGCCTTTGTTTGGGCTGCCCTGACACACACCTGTACAAAAGGATTTTATTGCAGAGCTGAAAGCAGGGGGTAGTGAGGCAAGACGAGGAAGAGAAGGTGGCTAACAATGGAGGATACAAAGCCGCACCTCGCCTTGGGATGTCTACCGCTGTGGGCAGCAGAGCTCAGCTCACTGGGGAGCCCTGGAAACCAGTTCAGAGCCACCTCCTCCCTCCCACCCAGGGCTGAGGCTGCTCCTGGGGACAGCAGGGCTGCGTGTCTCAGCCTGCAGCACAGGGGGCTGAGGGACCGCACCAGGCAAGGAAGGGCAGGTGCTGGTAGGTGAACAACAGCCTGCTGTGCATTGGCGAGGCAAGACCAAGGGGCTCGCAAGCTAGTGCTCCCTGGACAAGGAGGCCTTGGTTGTCCTCAAGAGAACACAATGGACAGATAACCAGGCCTCCCTTCAGGTGGCCTCTGGAAGACCAAGGTGCAAGCAATCGTGCTCCTTGCTCTCATTTCCCTGCTGCGGTGGGTGCTGCAGGCTGACCTGTTGGCCACGTGTGCCAGCTCTCCTTCCCTGCCTCCCTGCACTTGCACCCCTAGAACACTGGAATCTCTGTTCCCCGACACCCCTGCAGCTTGGGTTTGCAAGTGGCCCAGTTCCTCTGACAGAGGCCCCCAGCTGGAGAAGGAGGACGTGAGCAATGCAGGGTAGAGGGATGGCTAGCAGGGAACACAGGTCCTTGCTTCTGCCACTGCAGCTGGCTCCAGTGCCCAGGCTTAAGCATCACAGGCCGAGGGGTTTCCATGGCAACACTGGGGTGGGGTTAGGTGAGGTTCAGGCTGAGTTGTTCTGGGCTTTGGGGCATCCCAGCTTGGTACCCCAGTGCCCTAGAATCTCAGTCAAATACCTAGGAATAAATCCCCCTCAGCTCAAACTACAAAGAGTCGATTCTGTTGTTTGCAACTAAGTGCCGTGACTGATCCAAATTCAGGTTTTCAAATCTCTGCTACTGTTTTCCTTGTGTGGTATGACACAGAAAAGCATAAGAAAAACAAGTAAAAATCATCTCTAATCCTGCCACCTGGAGGTAATTGCTGCTGGATTCTTGCTTGTTTACTTCTGGGCTTTGTTTTCTGTTTTCGTATACAGTGGAGAGGACACGTTTGCGTCTTGCCACGCCCATCTTCCCCCGAAACGTGGATTATAACCGCATCCCAGCGCCCTCGTCCCCGTAGTGCCCGGACGCTCCAGCGGCTCCCCAGACCCAGCCAGCTCCCTCTGCGCCCGCTCTGCAGCTCTGCCCTTGGAACAAAGTCCAGGCTCCCCACGGCCCACGGGGCCCGCGGGCTTCTTAGGGCTCCCGTCTTCCCCAGCTCCCCACTCCAGCCACACCTTCCCTGCTGTCCCTCAGAGCCAAGCTCCCGACCCCAGATCTAGGAAACTGCTGCTCCCTCTCCTAGGACGCCTGTCCTGGCTGGTGAGCCCGATGGCTCCCTCTCCTGATCCAGGCTTCGCTTTAAATGCTGCCTCCTAAGACAGGCCTTCCCTGTGACCCGTCTGAAGAGCCCTGCTCTCCCACCCGTGAGGCTCTGCCACTCCACCCGTTCGTCCCGTGTGCGTGTCACAGCCTGAAGTTGTCGTGTATGCCTGACTGCTTATAGTCTTGTCTTTCCCAAGAGGATGTCAGCTCCAAGACGGCAGGCGCTGTATCTGTCTCATTTACCACTTTCCCCTGCGGGGCCCTGCAAGATTCCCTTAACACCCTGTTCACACAGCTAATGTAACAGTCAGTATACAGCGCGTCAAGTTTCACTTCACTCTTTCCTCTTGGGATGTGTAGTAGTGTCTGATTTTATTTAATAAATACTATTGCAGTGACATTGTGCAGAAGTTTCTCTGTCCCTCCTCCGATGATTTCCTTAAGGAACAGTCTCAGAGGTAGAAATATTGGATCAGTGAGCAAACTCCTTGGATCAAGGAGTTTTAAAGCTCCTTCGTGCCCCTGAATGTAAGATGGCTGAGAGACGGAGCCGGCACTGCAGGACACGTGCGGGACCATCTCGCTGACAGCAATCCCGATTCTGACCGCAGAGGTCTGGAGTGGACTCGAGGTGCGCGTGTCTAGCCAGCTCCCGGGAGGGGCCTCGGGCCTCGTCCTCGAATCTGCCTGCGCGTCCCGAGCTGTCAGACTCCGTGCTGACACAGCCCTCAGCACTGGCCTCTGCCCACTGCAAGGCCTCAGGCCAGCAGCTCCAGCAGGAAGTCCCGAGCTTGTTCCACCCTGCTGGCTGCACCCTGTCCCCACCTGGCTCTCAGATCCAGGCACTCTAACCACTGATGCTGTAAGTGCTTCCTGGGGCTTTGAGGTGGGCTTTCTAGCAGGTGTCGGCTGACCTCATCCCTTCAGATCCCGGGATGCTCCGCTGCGCTGGGTGGGCCGTGCTGTCTGCGGCTATTTCCTGCCTGTCCTCTCTCTCCACCTTGCGTCAACAGTGCAGCTGTCCTTTGAGGGCCCGCACACCCAGGCTTTCCCAGTCCATGTGGTTCGGCTACAGGTAGCACCCCATACCACAGAGTCAGAGAACAATGCACACCCTCCTGGCCAGTCCGTGCACTCTAGGCCCTTTGCTTCAGCAAGAGTTCGAGGATGGACACGCGACCCGGGCCAGCCAGCAGGAAGCCTTAACAGAATTTCCAAGGATGGGAGCTCTGTCCCCTCTCGGGCTGCCTGGGCCACCTATCACATGCAGCAGCTGCTCTGAGGGGGAGGCCAACATGGAAAAGCACAGCTAAGGTGACTCCTCGTGACATAATTTGAGCCCGAGTCAAGCCAGACCTGATGCTGACTGGAGCTGGGCGGCAATGGGACACAGCTGCCAGGACCAAGGTCCTCGGAGCACAGCACTGCCTTGAGCGCTGACACTGACGCTCGTCGGGGCGCTCTGCACACCCAGGGAGACTCTGGGAGTGCATGCGCACATGCAGGCGCACGCCCGCCGCCCCGCGCCAGGGTTGTGTTGCCAACAGGAGGCCACTCCAGGCCAAGAGGAGGTCTTCCCCACATTACTGCGGTCTGTGTATCAGGTGCAATTAGCTTTGAAGAATACAATTAAGAGACACGTCAGGCAGCCATGAAACGACTTAGCAGGCGCTAGAGTGAGTCAGCACTGAGAGCCGAGAGCAGCCTGATGTCTCTAGAAAGCCCCACGGCCTTTGCCTCCCCGAAGACACCCTGGGTGTTCCTTCTGTGCCTTCACCACGTGTGTTCAGGACCTCCGACGTCCCACCTCATGTGATCTGGGGGAAATGAGGTGCAGACAGGTGAGGTGGCCTCCTCAAGGTCACCCAGGCTGCCAGGGCAGGTGGACACAGGGCGAGGTTTTCTTACTAATCCCCGTGGTGTTTCATTCCCCACCGGAGCAGATTTCCTAGAAAGCCACAGGAACTTAAACCACTTGTATCTGTTCTTTCTCAGAGGCTGCCCACAACACTGGGCTCTTTTCCTTTAAAATCCTCACCTAGAACTAAGTTATACGCTTCAGGCCCCACAAGCCCTGATCAGTGCCAACCCACAGCCACAGCCCAGCTGCTTCACATTTCTTTCTCCCCTCTATTTAAAAACCTCAAGCTCAAGGACATCATCATAAACCTGAAATAGGTTCTCAAAGTCCTCAGCTTCCAGTGTGTTTGTGCTAGTCTCATTTGCAATTTCTTCCCTATTCCTGATGATTCAGACACTTGTTATGCAAACGCCATCTATAGAGACCCATTCCCTGAAATGCTTACATGCCTCTTTTAAGGTCTTCTTCATCCTAAAAATAAAACCAAATCTTCCTGTGTCTCTCTGGGACAGAGCTCAGGAGTCTCAGCCTGGTTTGCTTTTCTTCTGCAACCTGGTGGACGAAGCCCCCCAAGCTGGTGGCCCATGAGGGCGATCCCCATCTGCAGGCCTCTCGAGACCCCTGTTCCTGCTGCTAACCTGTAGGGCTGGAGGAGTCTGCAGGCCAAGGTGGCAGCTGCATTGCTGGGCCCTACCTCAATGTCTAGGAAGATTTCCTCAGCTGGCCCCAGGACTTCTAAGACTTTCAAAGATGTCCCAGCCAAAAGGCAAAGGGATGCACCTCCCTCCCCATCCCTGTGCAGAGGAGCCCCCAGGCTGGCAGCACTAGACAAGGACATATGGGGGTCTGCCTGCAGTGAGATTGGGGTGGGAGGCTGGAGCCCACCCAGAGCCACCTCAGCGCTTTTCAGCCTCCTATCTGGAAATGCGGACTCAGCATCTTGGGCTTCCAGGCACCTGCACCCCAAGATTAAAGGGACTTTGGCTATGTGGCTGATACTAATGATTTTGGAGAGCTCCTAAAAGGTAATGGGGATCATAACAATAATTGTTATCATGGTAACAACTAACAGTCACTCCCTACTCACTCCATGCCAGGCCCTGTTCTGATCTGTCCACTGATTTCATCCTCACCACGCCCTGGGAGGCAGGTACTATCTCCACTTCATTGAACTTTCCCGCAATCCGGAGCTGTGTTTTATTGCAGAAGGCACACGGCTCTCGGGAGCACGCGGCCCAGTGCAGAGGTGCGGAAGGAGCGAGTCCCCAGCCTGCCCGCATCTCGCTCTCGCCCTCTCCATCCTGCTCCAGCTCCAGCTCCTGGCACAGCCAGGGCCAGTGGTTCCACGCCTACAGCTGTCCTTACACCCACACACGCCTGCACAGTCAGAATCCTCTCTGAGAATGAGCCTCCTCTGTTTTGTGGAGAAGGCAAATGCGGCTCAGAGAGGTTCAGTGACTTGCCCAGGGTCACACTGCAGGCAAGTGCAGGAGCTGGCACTAACGTGATTCCCAAGTTTAACAGCAAAGCCTGTGATCCTGCCACGAGGACAGACTGCCTCTACAAGGCCCATCGGCTTGGAACAAAAGGAGTAAGATCAGCAATGGAAAACAGGGGCACGCAGGGGGGGTCACGGCAGCCTTTCCCGTCCTCTCCACAGCGCAGTGAGCCCATCCTAGGACTCTTCTAGAAGGACGTCAATCTGTGCCAGCAGAATACTCCCTGCTCAGGGCTCCTGTGTACAAGGCACCTGGAGGGGCAAAGGTGAGGGACAAGCTTCCGGACCAAGGGTCACGGAGACAACCTGAGCAGCTTCTGGGAGGAGACCCAAGGGGCAGCCATGACCTGGACAAGAGTGTGACACACGCCCATACTCCCCCAGAACCCCAGGCTAGGCTCCCGGGCAGAGCACCAAGCTGAAGTAGGCCCCACTGCACAGGAGATGGCTTAGAGAGGCCACTCGTCCACACATGCCCGCAGCAGGACAAACCCTGTGGAAGCCATGTCTGCAGGTGACACAGCCTCCTGCCCAGATGACATGTGGGGAAAAAATACACAACACTGTGTTCTTTGTTCCTTCCCCAGCCACGCCCTCTGAGCACAGACAGACTCCTTGGCCTCCATCCTGCCGTGGTGAGTGGGGGGGGCTGGGCGCTGGGGAGCAGAGGGAGCCATGGTGGGGGACCTTGGTCAATCCAGGCAACTGGGAGCTATTGCAGGATCTTGGGTAGGAGTTCTGTCATAAAAATGGTCCTCCAGAAAGACTACTTCTGCCATCTAGGAGTAGGGTGCAAAGCCCACCAGGAATGAGCATGACAAAAGTCCTACTGATTGGCACTCGCCGAGAGCAGATGCAGTGCCTGGCGTGTTTGGAGCTCATCGCGTCAATCACTGCCTCCCTTCCTCACTGGATAACTCTTCCGGCTGCCATTGTTCCCTGGGTGCAGATGATGACAGTGACCTGCCGGAGGTCACACTGCTGGTAAGTGATGGCACCAGGACTCCATGCCGGGTGGTTGTCTGAGGTTGGTTCCATCACCCAGGACATGTGCTCTGCGGCCTCCCAGCCTCTGTGCCTCTGGGGGGAGTTCCTTCACGTTCTAGGCCTCAGTTTCCCCCTCTGTGCACTGGGAGTGGCATGTCCCCATCTCTCAGCGTGCTTCTCACTCACCCCAGAGACTGTGTTCTTTCCCTGCACTGCAGGCGAAGACCTCCCTCCAGAAGCACTCACACTCCTCATCATTCTGGGAGAAGGAAAAAACCTCAAAAGGTTTCCTGGAAAGGCTGGGTTCAACCAAACTGGCTGGCACTTTGAGTTTTGTTTTCTTCCTCCATAGGAGAAGCCTGGAAGGAATTAGCTGGTGTTGATAAAATTTGGGAGACCTCCAAGGACTTTAGGATTCACCTTGCGTTTTAGTTCTGGAACAAGCAGTCACCTTGAAATAAAACCAAGTACTGCCTGGGGACGGCCACATGGCTGGGGAGTGTTCGCTGTGCCTGGACCATGGGAAGAGTGTGAGGAGGAGGGGCAGCCCTGGCTCTGTGCCCCGTGGCCCCGCTCAGTGCCACAGCTCTGCTCCTCACCTGCCCCCAGAGACCCAGCTGGAAGAGGAGGGTGCAGCGGGCCCTGCCCTGCCAGCCGTGGCCGCCGGCAGCCCTGCTCTTCCAAAGACCGTGGCTCCCCGCTGCCTGGCATCCATCTGCCCTGTCGTCTCGGGCCCTGGGGCTGGAGCCAGGGGCCTTGTGCTCCTGGAGGAAGGCAGGCTCCCTGAAAGGCCACCCTGCGAGTCCTGCCTCTGGGCTGAGGAGGGCCCTTGGAGAATCCCCACGGCACTGAGGACAATCCCAGGAGCCTCTTGGCCGAGAAGGGCCCATTTGTCAGGCCCCTCCACGAGGACCCTCAGCCTTTGAAGATCTTCACGGTGATGTTGGCAACATAAAAGGAGGTGGATCTAGGCCTTAGTCGGTCATGCTTCTCTGGGCCTCAGTTTCCCCATCTGACAAATGTGGGTGGGTCCAGATCATTGGTTCTCTGAATGCATGAACTAGGGGCCTGCAGCGTCAGCATCACCTGGCAATGGGTTAGAAATGCAGATTCTCAGACCCCACTTAGCCCCCTGAATCAGGAACTCGGAGTAGGACCAGCCTCCAGGTGTGAACAGGGAGCCTCTGGGTGGCGCTGGCGCACGTGCAGGTGTGAGAGCCCCTGCCCCAGGAGGGGCTCCCATGTGGATTCACGGGCCTTTGAGGAAGAGGCCTCTGCTCAGCAGCATGGCCTCAGTCTAGAACTGACAATGCCTATCTTCAGTGCTGACCCGACCGTGGGCCCTCAGCCCTTCCGTGTCACCTCCTGGATTCTGCGTGTGGGTAAAGGAGATCATGTGACCAAATGTCCAGCACGTACTGAGTGCTGAGGACATGAGGGCTCTTCCCATCCCTGTGTGCAGAGGCTGGAAGCCCAGGCCTCTAACCCCTTCCTCACCGTGGGCTCCAGGCATTCCAGGGCAGTCAGTGCCTGCCCCAGACCCTGGAACCCAAATCTTGTGCACACGGGAGTGAGAACCAGGTGAGGGCCCAGCAGGTGAGCAGTGACCAGACAGTGCTGTGGGCACAGCTGCTGCAGTGTGGGTGGGCTCCTGCTGGCCAGCAGTCCCTGTCTGATGCCAGGAAATTTCTGTCCTTTGGAGTAGCAAGGGGCTGTCTTGGCCCCGAGAGCCCACGCTGGCTGCACACATAATGCACGTGGCAGGCTCCAAGCTCCGCCAACTGGAGATGTGCACATCCACCTGCCTCCTGGGCTGACCCTCCTGACATGGGACAGGTGATGGGCACACAGCCTGACCAGAGCTGGCCCCACAGTCTCCCCGTCTGAGCTGGGGGCTCCTCCACCCACCCAGGCGCTCAGGCCAAATGCTGGACTGCCTGTGTCCCCCATCTCCCACACCCTCCTCTCAGCCCTCAGTCCGTCCTTCGGGTGCCCTCCAAACCTGCCCGGAATCAGCGCCCCAGCCCTCCTCCTCCCTGCCTGGGACAGGCACTGCCAGCGCTCCTCTGACGTGCGGGCTCTGCTCTCCGGCCCCTGCTCTGCACTCACCTGCAGCCAGGTGTGTCCTGAGGACGGGGTAGCACACAGCCCCTTCGTGGCTGGCCCGCACCCAGAGGTCACCTCGCCCCGACCCGAGATCCTTCCACACCTCCAGCCCACACTCACCGCCTGCTCCCACCTTTCCCACACTCGGGCCCTCCCCCAGCATGCTCTTCCCTGGGTCCGTGTGGCGCCACACCCCTCGAGTCTTTGATCAGCTGTCGCCCTCTCGGTGAGGCCTCCCTGAGCACCTGCCCCACTCGCCCGGACCCGCTGCGGGTGGACTGCCCTCCCGGGCCCCAACAGCCCTGCTCCCCTCTCAGGGTCCCCAGCCTCTGTCTGCACACAACATCCTGCCCCTACTGCGGGGCCCCCAGGAGCTGCCCACAATGCCAGGGTTTGAATCCTGACTCTGCCACTGACCCGCTTTGTGGCTGTGGGGAACTTACCTAACCTCTCTGTGGCCCCGTTTCCTCCTCTGTAAATTGTGCCTCCACTCTAGGTGGCTGTGGAGATTAAGAATATAAACTGCCTGGAATAGAGCAAATGCCCAGTGAGCGATGATGAGAATCGTTATTCAACAATGTGGGCCAAGGGTGGTGGGGTTCCATCAGGAGGAGAGTGCTAGTCCACGTCTCCCCACTCTCTGTGTCACCTGGCACAGGGATGGCCATTCTCTACATCCGGAAGTGCTCTGAGTCCCATGGTGGTTTAAGCACATCCACAAAATCGCACAAACCTTTCATGGAGCCACCTGCACCCCATGCGGCTGAACCCGCCTTTCTCCAAACAGGGCTGGACTTGGCGGCTCACTTCTTGTCGCAGCCCATCCAGGCTGCCATGCACGGGGGCTCACAAACAAGGGAAATGTTTAGAGAAACAAGGACTCTTACCATTGCTAGTAAACGGGGTAACACTGTGAAATCTTGTGAAGTTCAAGTCTCACATCTTATGACTACATAATTCCACCCCAGGACACATTCAACGTAAGTGTACGCTCCAGAGAGCCGGGGGTGCGCAGGGGTGCGCCGCGCCATTGCTCACAGTGGCCAGAAACAGAGACCTCTAAACGTCTCGGTAGAATTGAGTGGAATGGACGGACAAACCACAGCTGGTTCGTGGCCGGAGTCATGACTCGGACGGAACAGAGGGAACGCAGGCCCTCGGGGGGTAGGCCCCGTGCCCAGCACCAGCCCAGCAAAAGCCCTGCAGCCCTAGTTCTGAGGGAAGAGACTGTTTGACTTTTTTAGGTTTTTTTGTTTGTTTGTTTGTATTTAGGAGACAGGTCTCACTCTGTCACCCAGGCTAGAGTGCAGTGGTGCAATCACAGCTCACTGTAGCCTTGAATTCCTGGACTCTGGCAATCCTCTTGCCTCAGCCTCCCAAGTAGCTGGGAATACAGGTGCATACCACCACACCTGGCTAAAATTCCTGTTTTTTCCAGAAGCATGGTCTCACTATGTTGCCTAGGCTGGTCTTGAACTCCTGGGCTCAAACAGTCCTCCTGCCTCTCAGACTCCCAAGTAGCCCCGTCTACAGGTGCATGATATCATGCCGGGATAATTTTTCTATTTTTTTATAGAGACGAAGTCTTACTATATTGCCCAGGCTGGTCTTGAACTCCTGGCCTCAAGTGATCCTCCTATCTCAGCCTCCCATTGTGCTAGGATTACAGTTGTGAGCCACTGTTCCTAGACTGTTTGACTTGTTTCATGTGTTTTGAATATGACCTTCATATAAACCCAAGATGGAAGGTGAATTTTTGAATTATTTTTTACTATATTTAAATATATTTTGTTTAACTTGTTAATTGTCCATCTCTCCCACCAGAATGTGTCTTCCCTAAGCAACTGGTCCTGTCTTGTTCACTGCTGCACCCCAGGACTTAAGAGTGATGGCTGGCACCTAGTAGGTGCTCAATCCACATTCATATGTTAAGTCAAGGTATCTTTCTTCCAGTTTCATGTGTTACCGACCCTGATTTTGTTTACTATTTTCAGCCATTCCCTTTGCCTTGGAACTCATCAACCACTTGTGGCCTACATATCTCCCTTTCAGAGGTTCGTGGGACTTAAACTGGAACACTTCTAGTTCTCCTCCCAGGCCCTGGCATAGGCCCCTGCTGACGTTGCTGGCCAGCATCCAGTCCCCGTCTTGTGGTGTCTATGTTCTGACCATTTTGTTTTGGAAAACTATCCCTCCACATTTCCATCTGTGAGTTTCATGCGGGGCTGCGCCCACTTCTCCACTAACAGGGTGGGCATGTGAGTCAGTCACAGCCCCATACTCAGGGGCCACCATGACTGGTGCAAGGATGATAATGGTAGCAGTAGAGACACTGATCCTGTGCCAGGCACAGGATGGGTAAGGATGTAATGGGTAAAAGGATGAACACCTTGTAATGGGTAAAAGGATGAACACCTTGAGAGATGGTAAGGAGACGGGCAAATTGGTCCGTGGATACACGAGTGCGTCAGTGGACTGATGAGAGAATGAACGTGAATATCAGCGGGTGGATACATAATGAGGGAGAGATGGCAGGAGGGACCAGAGGGCAATGAGGTGCACATGGAATAGTTGCAATCAAGAGCATAGTCTGGGGGGAGGATCAAGATGGCGGACTAGAAACGCCGCCACACAGAGTGTCTCTGCAGAAAAGACAGATCCTAGCAGAAATTAGAAAAAAGAAGCAAGAAGACAAGCATACAGCAGACGAGGGCCGGAAGGAGGGGTACCTGAGACCCCGGGAGACTCCACGGGAGGAGGCTGCGGAGGAGAACTGGAAGCTGAGACCGCCAGAGCAGCCCGGAGACCAGCGGGAAGGGTAGGTGGATCAGTCACCTTTCCCCTCCCCTGCATTTGGGACTGTTGGTGGGCTCCCCAGCGGGTGGAGAGACATGCGGACACCAGCCCAGAGACGGCCGCCGCCAGCTAGTGGTGAGCCAGTAGCGGACGCAGCACCAGACTCCCAACTCCCTCCCGGCACCTCCGTGTGCACAGACCCGAGCCGCGCGGCAGGCGCCATATTGCCTCCTTCTCCCCTCCACCAACCCTACCCACGGCTACCCTGAGAGACAAGACAGCCACCAGCCGGAGGCACCTCCAGAGAACGGGACCCTCCCTTTTGGGACCCTACAGCTGACTAAGGGGAACTCAGACTGTGAGCTCCCTACCCGCCAGCCCTCCCAGGTGCTGCTGGCACGGTGATCCCAGGAGAACGGTTCAGACCCTGAGGCTGAGAGACATAGACCCAGCTTGGGCTCCCTGTGGGTGAATTGGGACCGGAACTCCTCTCCCTGGTGAGGAAACAGTTTGAACTCTGGGACCCAGAGGTCGGACCTGCAGACCAGATCCCGTGCACCGAGGGCTAGCATTGCCCGGGGCACAGAAGGGATATATGTGAACAGCCTGCTGAGGTGTGTATGCCTTCAGGGGCAGATCAGCATCCTAGAGGGCAACCCTCCTCCCAAAAGGAGGCCGAATGCCCACCCCAGGTGGCATTTCTGACAGCTTTTGGAAGCAGATAACAGAACTTTGACCCCTGCTAACGACATTGGTGGTGCCTGAGGGCAGGCTTACCCCGCCCAGCTCTGCACAGAACAAGAGCTGATAACAGGACACAAAAACAACAGCATAGCCTGTTCCTCCAAGCAAGCGCCACCTACTGACAGGGACGGCATCCTGCACAGCCTTTTCACGGCACCCACTGACTCATTATACAGGGAGTGGTCGAATCTCACCTACAGGCACCACCTAACGGCTCAGAAACTAAACAAGGCATGTGAATACCCAAACAAAAACCTAAAGGAAAGAAACAAAAACTGATTGAAATGGGAAGAAATCAGCGAAGGAACTCAGGAAATATGAAGAACCAAACAGAAAACACACCCCCAAAGAGGAGCACCAGCCCCTTAGAAACAGACAGCAACCAAAATCAGGCAACCAAAATGACAGAAGAGGAATTTCGAATGTGGATCATAAGAACACTCACCGACCTGCAAGAACAACTCAATAACCAACACAAAGAAACCACAAACAGCCTCCAGGACCTAGAACAAAAGTTCACTAAAGAAATAGACAAAATGAAGAAAAGTTTAACTGAACTCCTGGAAATGAAGAATCAATTCAGGGAACTACAAAATACAGTGGAAAGTCTCAAGAACAGGGTAGATCGAACAGAAGAAAGAATCTCAGAGATTGAAGATAATACCCTCCAACTAAATAAAACCATCACAGAGATAGAGCAGAGAAACAAGAGAAAAGAGCAAAGCCTACAAGAGATGTGGGATTATGTGAAGAAACCTAATATGAGAGTCATAGGGTTACCAGAAGGGGAAGAAGACAACACTCAAGGGTTGGACAAGCTATTTGAAGATATAAGAGAGAAAAATTTCCCAGCCCTTGCTCAAAATCTCGATATACAAGTTCAAGAAGCTCAGAGGACTCCTGGGAGATTCAATGCAAACAGGAAGATGTCAAGACATGCAGTCATCAGACTGACGAAAATATCAACTAAAGAGGCCCTTCTAAGAGCTGCAAGACAAAAGAAGCAAGTAACATACGTGGGAAAGCCAATTCGAATAACACTAGACTTCTTTAATGAGACTTTACAAGCAAGGAGAGACTGGGGCCCCATTCTCACTCTTCTGAAACAAAACATATGCCCAGCCTAGAATCTTATTCCCTGCAAAACTAAGCTTCATATATGAAGGAGAAATAAAGACATTCTCAGACAAGCAAAGTCTCAGAGAATTCAACACGACAAGACCAGCCCTACAAGAAGTACTCAAAACAATGTTATGCACAGAACACCATAATAAAAACTCACGAATATAAAAACAACCAAAACCCAAAGATTAAAGGCCAGATAATACAATGGCTCAAGAGAGAAATCAAAGCAACAACATCCAACCCAACAGAATGAACAGTAATCTACCTTACCTATCAGTTCTCTCAATAAATGTGAATGGCTTAAACTCTCCAGTCAAGAGACATAGGCTGGCTGAATGGGTAAGAAAATACAGGCCAAGTATATGCTGTCTTCAGGAAACACATCTAACCTGCAAGGATGCATATAGACTAAAAGTAAAAGGGTGGAGTTCAGTATTCCAGGCAAGTGGAAGCCAAAAGAAGCCTGGCATGGCAGTGCTAATTTCAGACGATTTAGTTTTTAAACCAACAAAAGTAGTGAAAGACAAAGAGGGTTGTTATATAATGGTGAAGAGCACACTTCAACAAGAAGAGAGAACAATTTTAAATATATATGCACCCAACTTAGGTGCACCCAGTTTCATAAACCAAACCTTACTGGATCTAAGCAAATTGATTAATAGCAACTCCATAATCACCAGAGATTTCAACACCCCACTGATGGCACAAGACAGATCCTCCAAACAGAAAATTAATAAAGAAATAATGGACTTAAACAAAACTCTGGAACAATTGGGTCTGACTGACATTTATAGGACATTCTACCCCAAATCCACTGAATATATGTTCTTCTCATCAGCTCACGAGACATTCTCTAAGATTGACCATATCTTAGGACACAAAGTAAATCTCAAGAAATTTAAAAAAATAGAAATCATACCATGTACCTTCTCAGATTACAGTGGAATAAAAGTAGAAATCAACCCTAACAGAAACTCACATTTCTACATAAAAACATGGAAATTAAACAACCTCCTACTAAATGTTTACTTCATAAATGAAGAAATCAAGATGGAAATTTAAAAATTCTACGAAGAAAATGACAATGGAGAGACAAGTTATCAAATCCTCTGGGACACAACTAAAGCAGTTCTGAGAGAAAAGTTTATCTCCATAAATGCCTATAACCAAAAGTCAAAAAGATTACAAATAGACAACCTAATGAATCATCTCAAAGAGCTGGAAAAAGAAGAACACACCAACCCCAAACCCAGCAGAAGAAGTGAAATCAACAAGATCAAATCAGAACTAAATGAAATTGAAAACAGGGAAGCTATTCAAGAGATTAATAAAACAAAAAGTTGGTTCTTTGAAAAAATAAAATTGACACGCCATTGGCTAAGCTAATGAAAAGCAGAAAAGAGAAATCTCTAATAAGCTCCATCAGGAACAAAAAAGGAGATATCACAACTGATCCCAAAGAGATACAAGATATAATTTATGAATACTACAAAAATCTTTATGCACACAAACTGGAAAATGTGGAGGAAATGGACAAATTTCTAGAAACACACAGCCTCCCTAGGCTCAACCAGGAAGAAATAGATTCCCTGAACAGACCAATCTCAAGAGCTGAAATAGAAACAGCAATTAAAAATCTCCCTACAAAGAAAATTCCCAGTCCAGATGGCTTCACACCCGAACTTTTACCACACTTACAAAGAAGAACTAGTACCTATCTTGCAGAAATTATTCCACAACATAGAGAAGAACAGAAACCTCCCTGACAACTTTTATGAAGCAAATATTACTCTGATACCAAAACCAGGAAAGGATGCAACAAAAAAAGAAAACTACAGACCAATATCCCTAATGAATATAGATGCAAAAAATTTCAACAAAATCTTAGCTAACCGAATCCAGATGCTTATCAAAAACATAATCCATCACGACTATGGGCTTCATCCCAGGGATGCAGTGATGGTTCAACATATGTAAATCTATAAATGCAATTCACCACATAAACAGAAGCAAAAACAAAGACCACATGATTCTTTCAATAGATGCAGAAAAAGCTTTTGACAAAATTCAACACCCTTTCATGATATGAATACTTAATAAAATAGGCATAGAAGGGACATACCTAAAAATGATACAAACCATATATGACAGACTCATAGCCAACATCATACTGAATGGGGAAAAATTGAAAGCATTCCCATTTAGAACTGAAACCAGACAAGGCTGCCCACTATCTCTACTTCTGTTCAACATAGTGCTGGAAGTCCTGGCTACATCAATCAGACAGGAAAATGGAATTAAAGGTATCCAAATAGGGGCAGAAGTGATCTAACTTTCACTGTTTGCTGATGATATGATATTATATCTAGAAAATCCCAAAGATTCAACCAAGAAACTCCTGGAACTGATCAATGAATTTAGTAAAGTCTCAGGATACAAAATCAATACACAGAAATCAGAGGCATTCATATACGCCAACAACAATCTAATTGAGAACCAAATCAAAGACTCAATTCCCTTCACAATAGCAACAAAGAAATTAAAGTACTTAGGAATATACTTAACCAAGGAGGTAAAAGACCTCTACAGGGAGAACTATGAAACACTGAGGAAGGAAATAGCCGAGGATGTAAACAAATGGAAATCCATACTATGCTCGTGGATCGGCAGACTCAACATCATTAAAATGTCTATACTACCCAAACTGATCTACAGATTCAATGGAATACCTAGTAAAATCCCATCAGCATTCTTCACAGATATAGAAAAAATTATTTTACGCTTCATATTGAACCAAAGAAGACCCCGAATATCAAAAGCAATTCTAGGCAACAAAAACAAAATGGGAGGCATTAATATGCCAGATATCAAACTATACTACAAAGCTGTAGTAATTAAATCAATATGGTATTGGCACAAAAATAGGAATATTGACCAGTGGAACAGATGTGAGAATCCTGATATAAAACCATCCTCATAGCCATCTAATCTTTGACAAAGCAGACAAAAACATACGCTGGGGAAAAGAATCCCTTTTCAATAAATAGTGCTGGGAAAACTGGATAGCCACTTGTAGAAGGCTAAAACAGGACCCACACCTTTCACCTCTCACAAAAACCAACTCACGCTGGATAACAGACTTAAACCTAAGGTATGAAACTATTAGAATTCTAGAGGAAAATGTTGGAAACACTCTCCTAGATATCGGCCTAGGCAAAGAGTTTATGAAGAAGTCCCCAAAGGCAATCACAGCAGCAACAAAAATAAATAAATGGGACATGATCAAACTAAAAAGCTGCACAGCCAAAGAAATACTCATAAAAGTAAACAGACAACCTACAGAATGGGAGAAAAATTTTGCATCCTATGCATCCGATAAGGGGCTGATAACTAGAATATACTTAGAACTCACGAAAATCAGCAAGAAAAAATCAAATAACCCTATTAAAAACTGGGCAAAGGACTTGAACAGAAACTTTTCTAAAGAAGACAGAAGAATGGCCAACAAACATAAGAAAAAATGCTCAACATCTCTAATCATCAGGTAAATGCAAATCAAAACCACAATGAGGTATCACTTAACTCCAGTGAGAATGGCCTTTATCAAAAAGTCTCCAAACAATAAATGGTGGCATGGATGCGGAGAGAGAGGAACACTCCTACACTGCTGGTGGGACTACAAACTAGTTCAACCTCTGTGGAAAGCAATATGGAGATACCTTAAAGTGATACAAGTGAATCTACCATTTGATCCAGCAATCCCATTGCTGGGCATCTGCCCAAAAGATCCAATGACACTCTACAAAAAAGACACCTGCACTGGAATGTTTATAACAGCACAATTCATAATTGCAAGGCTGTGGAAACAGCCCAAGTGTCCATCAATCCAAGAATGGATTAATAAAATGTGGTATATGTATACAATGGAGTACTATTCAGCTCTAAGAAACAACGGTGATATAGCACATCTTATATTTTCCTGGTTAGAGCTGGAACCCATACTATTAAGTGAAGTTTCCCAAGAATGGAAAAACAAGCACCACATATACTCACCAGCAAACTGGTATTAACTGAGCAGCACCTAAGTGGACACATAGGTACTACAGTAATAGGGTATTGGGCAGGTGGGAGGGGGACAGGTATATACATATATAATGAGTGAGATGTGCACCATCTGGGGGAGGGTCATGCTGGAGATTCAGACTTGTGGGGGGAGGGGGGAATGGGCATTTATTGAAACCTTAAAATCTGTACCCCCATAATATGCCAAAATAAAAATAATAATAACAATAAAAAAGAGCGTAGTCTGGGCCAAAAAACAAACCTCAATAAATTTAAAAGAATGGATAGTAGGGCCGGGCGCTGTGGCTCACGCCTGTAATCCTAGCTCTTGGGAGGCCGAGGCGGGCAGATTGCTCAAGGTCAGGAGTTCAAAACCAGCCTGAGCAAGAGCGAGACCCCGTCTCTACTATAAACAGAAAGAAATTAATTGGCCAACTGATATATATATAAAAAAAAAATTAGCCGGGCATAGTGGCGCATGCCTGTAGTCCCAGCTACTCGGGAGGCTGAGGCAGAAGGATCACTCGAGCCCAGGAGTTTGAGGTTGCTGTGAGCTAGGCTGACGCCATGGCACTCACTCTAGCCTGGACAACAAAGTGAGACACTGTCTCAAAAAAAAAAAGAATGGATAGTAAATAATCACTTCTAAATCTCCCAGGGGTCAAAGAGGAAATCACAAAGGAAATCTGACAATATTTTGAATTAAATGAAAATGAAAACACAACCTATCAAAATTTGTAAGATGCATCCAGAGCAGTGCCTGGAAGAAAATTAATAGCATTAAATGACTTTATTAGAAAATAAGAGAATTTCTCAAATCAAGATTCCACTCAAAAAAATTAGGAAAAGAAGACAAATTAAACCCAAAGCAAGCAGAAGGAAGTATATAATAAAGAGCAGAAATCAATGCAATGAAGAATGAAAAAACACCACAAAGAAAATCAGTGAGGCTAAATTGGGAAAAGTTAATAAAATGCATAAACCTCTAGACCAGGGACAGAAAACTACCTGTGAAGGGTCAGAGAGTAATACTGTAGGCTTCCCTGGCCACATAATAGCCCCTATCACACATTCTTATGTGTTCTTTTCTTTTGTTTTAAAGACCTTAAAACTACTGACCCTGTTCCAAAAAGATTGATCAATAAAAAAGAGAAAAAATGTAACTGAAAAATAAGGAAAGGCCAGGGACAACTCTAGGCCCATAAATTGAATACTGAGATGATTTGAGTGAATTACTCAAAAGGCACAAACTGCCCAAGTGCTCTCAAGAAGAAATAGATTAAATGAATAGTTCTATATCTATGCAAGAAACAGAATTCATAGTTGAAACAAATCTTTCAACAAAAAACCTCTGTGCTTCAATGGCTTCACTAGTGAATTCAGTCAATGTAAGGAAGAGCTAACACCAATTCCACATGAACTCTTTCAGAGCATGAAGGGAACAATCACTTCCCAATCTCATTTTATGAGGCTAACATAACCGTGATGCCCAAATTAGACAAAGATGCATCAGGAAAGAAAACTACAGAGCAATATCTCTCATGATCTTCAATGCAAAAATCCTCACCAACATATTAGCAAATAAAACTCAACAATTAGGCTGGTTCAACGTCTGAAAGTTGATCAATGTAATTCACCATATCCACAAACTAAAGAAAAATTATATGATCCTATCAATGGATGCAGAAAAGGCCTTGATGAGATTCAATGGCGATTCATCATAAACATGTTCTGCCCACTAGGAATAGAAGGAAATTTCCTAAACCTGATAAAGAGCATCTATAAAAACCTCCAGCTAACACCTTACTTTATGATGAAAGGACAAATGTTTCCCCCTCATATCAAGAATGGGGCCGGGGCCTGTACTCCCTCCTACTAAACATTGCCCGGCAGGTGCAGATTGGCACACTAAAGCAAGGCAAAGAAATAAAAGTGACTCAGATGGGGAAGGAAGAACTAGACTGTCTCCATTCACAGGTGACCTGATTATCTCAGGAAAACATCCCAAACAATCCTCAAACAAGCTACTACAACTGTTAAATGAGCTTAATGAGGTCGCAGAATCCAAGCTCAACCTACAGAGTTCCACAGTTCTTTTTCTATTTTGGCAATGACCCCCTGGGAACTAAAAAACAAAGGCAAGGGGAAAACATCTAGTTCAGGAGCGCGTGGGCGTGGGGGGTCAGGACAGGATGGGAGAAAGGGAGGTAGGCAGGCGGAGCTTGCTTGGCACCACTCCAGTTCCTGGGCAGGGCCACCGGTCCAAGGTTGCTCAGGCTCCAGACAGACACATCAGTAGACAAGCAGGTAAAATCAGACAGGGAGAGAAAGATCCCTGGGCACTACCAGAGGCCACAGATGACAGGATTTTGGATTTAGGGGATCTGAGGGGCCCCTACTTCCACCCATGGCAGACTGGGGCAGCTCCAAAGGTTAGGTGAGTGGCTTTGGGGCAGGGAACCTAGGAACAAATCCTGGCCCCGCTGTGACCTGCAGCCTGACCTTATGCAAGTGGCTTAACCCATGTTGCCTCACCTGTTAATGGGGCGGTGGCCTCTTGACTCCCTGGGCTGTGTGGAGGGCTGGTGCCCGCCGGTCCCTCAGGACTCAACGCAGAGGTCGCCTCCTCTGAGAAGTGTCCCGCCTCTCCTGTCCCCCGTCACACTGCCACATTGCCCCTATGCACCTAATGCTCTCCAAAGCTGTGCTGCTCCTTCATCTTCTTGTTTACTCTGTGCCTCTCTCCCTTGAATTCACCTCCAGGAAAGGGGCCTCATCTGTGCTCCACCCCAGCAGGGTCCTGTGCCCAGTACTGTGCCTGGCATACAGGAGCACCTCAGTAGACACTAGATTATGAGGGCACAAAGTGTGACAATTGCTGATATCGCAGCTTGATCGCTTCCACACACAGAGGTCATACCTTAGGGACACGGCCCATTACAGGGGAGACAAATCCAAAGATAAAGGCTGGAATCCTGCTATAGCTAGAAGGACTCTCAAATGGAGAAACTGAGGCCCACAGAGGAAAGGGGGCTGTGTAAGATCACAGGACAGTACGGATGACGTCAGATCCAAACGCTTTCCCGCCACACCCTGATTGCTGGAAAGCGTACCTGGCACACCGGGAGCCCTGTGCTCCGAAGAGCAGGCATCTCCAGGATCCCGATGTGATCCATCAAGGATGCCCCCACTGGTGGCCCACTTTTCTGGGCATGTTTCTTTTCGATCCTTTCCAGAGCAGAGCTGGTGCAGGGCACCTGCCCAAGGCGGGCCCAGGCCCTTGCAAGCACCTTTCAGAAGAGACAACGCATGGCCTGGGACGTTGACACTGCAACTCACATGTGGCTTGCAAACTTCTTTAGCTGAGTTTGAGCCACTCCACAGGATTTAAGTGAGCTGGTCAGGAGCCTGATTTGCACCCGTGGCTGTGGATTGCCGCTCTGTTCCTTGTCTCCTTCCCTCCCAGGGCAACAGCCACAGCTTCTCTGGAAGGTGCCCAGCGCTGCACTAGCCAGGCGGGCGGCTTGAGGGGTGGCTGGCAGCCACGCCCCGAGCACTGGGCAGCCATGTGCCCATCGCACACCAAGGCCAGAGCCAGGTCCCGGGCAAACGATTTCTGGCATGGAAGTTCACACCGCCATATAATTTCTGGTCATTGGAATGTGTTTTGAGAATGGGAATGTTCTCATACAGCAATGTTACAATTTTGTCCTTAAATGTGACTTTAGGATGGAGCTGTCTTAAAATGTGAATCACTGAATCAAGGGGTCAGGTTCATCCTCCCTAGCTTCCCTTCCTTCCTTCCTGGAGGAAGAAAAACTAACTCTCATGGAGGACTCCACACGGGCCCCTGGCCAGGAGGTTTCAAATGTGTAAAGTGACCTAATCTTGCCAGTGACCCTCAGGAAGCTGAGGCGCAGAGGGCTCAAACGATGGGCCCAGGCCCACCGTGGCTTAGTGACGTGACCCAACTCCAGCGTGAGCGTGCCAGACTCTCAGTGTTCCTGTCGGTCCAGCCACAGAGCAGCCACAGCCCAGCTTCAGCGCTCCTAGCACGTCTCGCACACCTCCACGTTCTTCACACGCAGCGTGGCATCCGGCACGTAGTAGGTGCCCGCCAGGAGAGGAAGAACAGAGCTAGAAGCCACCATTTGAGGGAAGTGAATCAAGACATCGAAAGACACAGACAGACGAGTCCAGATGAACTTGTCTGAGACCTTGATCAAGACTTGGAGAGACCTTGAAGTCAGACCTTGCCCTGCAATTCTCAGTTCCATGCACAAATCGAATACATCAACACAATTCCCCCCTCCTTTTACATTATTCTTTTGCCTAAGTCTGTACAGACAGACATCTCTGTCACTTGCAACACGGTTCTCACAGGCACACACGTGGGGTTTGAGTGCATCTCCTCAGGGGGTCTGCTCTAGTCGGGGACCCCAGCACACTTTCCAGCAGGCTCCCTTGTCCTGCCAACCAGGTGCCCTCTCCCCAGCCCTCTGTCTTCCTGCCCCACCCCGGGATTCCTCTCCCTCTTTCCTTCCTTTGCTTTCACGCCCAGGGCCTTGCTCTGTCACTCAGGCTGCAGTGCAGTGCTGCCATCATAGCTCACTGCAGCCTTAAACTCCTGGGGTCAAGCGATCCTCCTGCCTTGGCCTCCTGAGTAGCTGGGACTACAGGCTTGCACCACCACACCTGACAAATTTTTCTATTTTTTTGTAGAAGCGGGGTCTCCCTATGTTGCCCAGGCTGGTCTCCAACTCCTGACCTCGACGGATCCTCCCCTCTTGGCCCCACAAAGTGCTGGGATTATAAGCGTGAGCCACTGTGCCCAGCCCCCTCTCCTTCTCTAATGCCACTGTTGGCTGTTCCCAGAGCCTTGAATGTGCTGGGCATATCTCTGGCTCAGGGCCTTTGCACCTGCTGGTCTCTCTGCCTGGCCTTCACACCCCTGTCATCCCTGCAGATGTGATGTGACATCACATCCCAAGAAGCCCTCTTGGCGATGCCCGCAACTCTCACTCCTCCCACTGCTTCGCCTTCGTCAAGCTCAGCACTGCCCGAACCTATGCCCTGTCTATTCACCTGGCGATCATGGGCCACCCCATTGAACGTCAGCACCCGAGGACAGGGATGGGCTGTCTGGTTCACCACTCCGTCCAGCACCGTGCCTGCTTCCTGACGAAAGCTCTATAAATATCTCAGTGCTTGAGATGGGAAGAGATCTTTTCTTAGACCATGAATTGTGATCAAGGAAGGAACAGTGACAGAATTTGTATAAATACGATCATTACCAGAGATGAAAAGTCTGACAAAAATGGTGTTTAAAAGTGCCAAAAATACCCCACACCTGGAAAGAAGTCATTTGGGGGTGGGACAAGCTAGGGAATTGGGTTCTTTTGCATTTTAAAGGCTTGCCTACTTTGAGCTTACTTTAAAAACAGAATCACTGGGCTGGGACCGCAGGCTGTGCTCGCCTGTGAGGGTCCACCCCCAGCTCAGGGAAACGCCTCGGGCGTTCTCACATGCAGAGGCCTGTCTGGACTCGGTTCTCTGATTACCTAAGGACGGGCAGAGCTGATCCCGAGTGAGGCCCTGCAGCGGGCCCCGGGGACATGGAGGAATGGCGTTTCCTGGTCTGTGGTGTGGGGGCTTGGCCCCTGCCAGGGGACCCTCACCCCCTGGCAGACCCGAGCTCCATCAGGTATTTAAAGTGCAGCTGGAATGGAGTCTCCTGGATCCTGCCACAAACCCCAGAGGAGGCATTGCACAGCCAAGGAGGAGAAGCAAAAGTCGTCGGATCCGGGATAACACACATGGATGATATAAAAATCTCCTACATCTAAGCTCCTTGGATTTGCTCCCCCTTAAGGCACATAGGCTGGAAGAGTTTGGCTGGCAAACGGAGTATCTGGACAAGTTCCTTCATCCACTCACCCTCTCCATTTATCCTCCTGCCTGGCCATCCTCCCTGCCATGGCCCCCTCCTTCCTCCCTCCTTCCATCCACTCTTCTACCCCCTTGCACACGTCTCCGGCCCGCCCGTCCGTCTTCCCACCACGCCCTCCGGGCCTCCGCAACGGCCAGGCTCCCCACGAGGCAGAGATGCAGGGAGCCCATGCGGAGCTTGCAGGCGAGCCCGGCAGCACGCTGCAGACAGGCCTGGCGCAGCACGGCCGGCGTGGCCACGCGGCTGGAGCAGAGGGCGCGCAGGCCCTTGGGGAGGCCCGTACCCAGCAAAAGCCCTGCAGCCCTAGTTCTGAGGGAAGAGGCTGCTTGAATGGATACTGAGTCTGAATTTAATACGAAACCTATAATGGAATATAAATTTTGAATTATTTTTTAATATATTGAAATATTTTTTATTTGACTTGTTCATTATCCATCTCTCCCACTGGAATGTGGCTTCCCTGAGAGCAGTGACGGCTCCTGACAAGTTCACTGCTGCACCCCAGGACCTAGAGTGATGGCTGCACACAACAGGTGCAGGTGCTCAGCACACATTGATATGCTAAATAAACCTCTTTTCTGGTTCCTGACTATCTTAGTCCATTCATGCTGCTATAAAAATTACCCAGGATGGGGTGGCTTATAAACAACAGAAATGTATTTCTCACAGTTCTGGGGGCCAGGCAGTCCAGGCCGAGGCGCTCAGATGGGCGTCTGGGCACCCACTTTCTCACAGCTGCCTTCTCGCTCTGCCCTCCCAAGGCGGAGGGGCAGGGCCTCCCTCGGACCTTTTGACAAGGGAATATCCCATTGCGGTGGTCCTGGTCACCTCCCAAATGCCTCCTCCTGATGTTCTCCCCTTGGGGGTGAGAATTTCAACACATGGATTCTGGGGTGAGTCATCTTTTAGCCTCTGTTTTCCAAACTTTCCGTAATGTCTTAACCTGCTTCAGTAACAAAAACACAGGTACATAAAAACAGTCCTGCCCATCACGCCTGCCCTCACCAGCCTTGTGCTGTGTGCCAAGGGCATGTGGGCCGGAGAGACCTGGTGGGGCAGGTGACACAAAACAGTGTGAGACCTGCCTCTTGTCACCCAAAGCTTCAGGGCCTGGAAGGAGGATGCTGGCCTGGCTGTGGTAGAGACAGTGGGGGCCGTGAGAAGGCCACCGGGCCCCTTCCCACGAGAGGAGCACATTTGATGTGGTCCTCGTTGAGGATGCAGGGGGACATGAGGGCTGGCTGGGCACTCAGAAACGGCTCAGAAAATGGAGCCAAATGTGCCAAACCTCCGCCCAAGGCCCGGGCCACACGTTTGACTTCCTCACCACAGATGCCTGGGACTGCGGTCGTCCGGGACCTTCTCTGCAGAGCAGCATCGCTTTCTGAGCCACGCGCCTGGCACAGGGCCGCATGCACATCACGCAGTATCTTCCCAACAGCCCGCAAGGTCGGGCCGTCACCTCCCCAGCCCAGACCTGTGCGTCACCAGCTGCCTGTCATTCACCGCTGCTCTAAGGCCCGCCCTCCAGCTCCTTCCCACGTGCAAAAGCCCTCCTGTCACTCTCCTGAGCGGCTTGCTCTTCTGGCCCCAGGTCAGGTAGCCCCACGCTGTCTGCTCCGGTCACATCGGCGTCCTGTGCCCAAAGCCGGGGTGGCTACGTGCTGCCCTTAGGGACCTGCTCACTGGACGACACCCTGCCTGCACGTGTCCTCAGCCTGGGCTCCTGCAGCCCAGTCGGCAGGGCTGACCGAGGACGCGAAGGGCGGGCCGGCGTGAAGCACGGCGGAGGGCACGGCAGCCCTGGCCGGGTGGCGGTGCATCCGGGCGGCAAGGTTTGTCCCGGGACACCTGCACTGGGCGGCAAGGTTTGTCCTGGGACACTTGCACTGGCTCCAGCAGGAGGCGCCTCCCTGCCGGCAGCTGGGGTGGGTGGGAGGCACACCTGCAGGGTTCCTGGGAAACACACCACACACACACACACCCCCCACACGACTGCTGCACACAACACATACACACCCCACACATGACTACCGCACACAACACACACACACACCACATATCACACACGACTACCGCACACAACACACACACACACCACACACAACTACCGCACACAACACACCACACACCCCAAACACGACTACCGCACACAACACACAAACACCCCACACACACGACTACCGCACACAACACACAAACACCCCACACACACGACTACCCCACACACAACACACACACCCCACATGACTACCACACACACACCCCACACACGACTACCACATACACAACACACACACACACCCCACATGACTACCGCACACAACACACACACACACCACATATCACACACGACTACCGCACACAACACACACACACCACACACACACGACTACCCCACACACAACACACACAGCACACGTGCATTTCCACATCAGTGTTTGCAGCACCCTGTGTCATCACAGCTGGCGTGCGGAAGCAACCCACGTGCCGTGAGCGGCCAGCAGCCGAGCAGGTGCGGTCCCCCTGCCCAGTGGGTGCTGTGCAGCCGAGCAGGTGCGGTCCCCCTGCGCAGTGGAGTGCTGTGCAGCCGAGCAGGTGCGGTCCCCCTGCGCAGTGGAGTGCTGTGCAGCCGAGCAGGTGCGGTCCCCCTGCGCAGTGGGTGCTGTGCAGCCGAGCAGGTGCGGTCCCCCTGCGCAGTGGAGTGCTGTGCAGCTGAGCAGGTGCTGTCCCCCTGCGCAGTGGAGTGCTGTGCAGCCGAGCAGGTGCGGTCCCCCTGCGCAGTGGAGTGCTGTGCAGCCGAGCAGGTGCGGTCCCCTGCCCAGTGGGTGCTGTGCAGCCGAGCAGGTGCGGTCCCCCTGCCCAGTGGGTGCTGTGCAGCCGAGCAGGTGCGGTCCCCTGCCCAGTGGAGTGCTGTGCAGCCGAGCAGGTGCGGTCCCCCTGCGCAGTGGAGTGCTGTGCAGCCGAGCAGGTGCGGTCCCCCTGCCCAGTGGGTGCTGTGCAGCCGAGCAGGTGCGGTCCCCTGCCCAGTGGAGTGCTGTGCAGCCGAGCAGGTGCGGTCCCCCTGCGCAGTGGGTGCTGTGCAGCCGAGCAGGTGCGGTCCCCCTGCCCAGTGGGTGCTGTGCAGACATAGAAACGGAAGGATGCACTGGCGCCCCCGATGACAGCCTTGGTGACGTTGTGCTCAGCGAAACCGGCCACACATGAAAGGGGAAACACTGAGTCCCCTTCCACGGGGCCCTGGGGTGATCGGACCCCTTAGGTGAAGCCGAATGGCGCGTGTGGACAGTGGGGCTCGTGTTTCACGGGGACAGAGCTTCGCTTGGGGAAGAGGAACAAGCGTTCTGGAGAGGGATGGTGGTGAGGATGGATACAATGTGAATGGACTAAGGCCCTGAAGTGCACACCTGAACATGGTTATGACGGTGGCTTTTATGTTCTGTGTCTTGTACTACAATAAAAACAGTGTGTGCTGGACGCCCACTGTGAGGGGCGGAGAGCCACATGACGCCGGACGACACCGGCGAGGACTGCGTGCCAGGCACCGCCCTGCGCACTCTGCACGCACACACGGCGTTCGTCCCCACAGCCCCGTGGGGGGCGCTCTCACTGCGCCGTGTCACAGGCGCCTCCTCTGCCCAGCTCCGCGTCCTGCAGGCTGACTCCCACAGCGCCCTCCCGCTCCCTTGCGCCCTGCTGGGTCTTCCCGCCAAGGAGGCGCCCGCAGGAGGCGAGCAGGGCGGAGGAGACAGAGGCTGGTGTCTATCCCCCGCTCCTGCCTGCTGGCCTGGGCGTGGGGGCAGCTGTGCTCCCCGCCTGCGCATGGCCCTGTGGGGTCTCGGAGCCGTGCTGCTCTCGGGGCTCCGTTGTCCCCCAGACACGCGCTGCCCCTTAGTGAGGAGGAGCACGCCCCGCCGCCCTGTTCCCAGTCCCTAGGCGCTGCACCAGCCCTGCCTGTTTTCCTCAGCTCACACACACCTCTCTAACTGTCCCTACGTTAAACTCCCTTTGAGTGTTCCTCAGTTTCCCCAGAACCCCTGTAGCTCAGCTCTCTGCCCATGTGCATAGGGAAAGTCCACTAGTGTGTGCCCCAGCTTCTAGGGGCTCCTGCTCCCGTCCTGGGAATGCCCCACTCCAGGCTCACCCTGGGAACGATGTCTGCAGAGTGCTGGGACGCGGTCCGCGCTCAGGTTCGCAAACAGATCTCATCTCAGTGGCAGCCGCAGAATCGCGCCTGCTATGCAAGTTGGACGCACAGAAACCATTCAGCAGGTTTCGCCCAAGTTAGGGAACCTACGTGCTGGCAAACGAGAAGGGAAGAAACCCAGGGGTCCGAGAGAGCTCGAGAAGGCAGGCACTGCCCATCAGCAGGCGCAGACTGAGTCTCGGGGGCCGTGGCCAAGAATCAATTCTCCCTCCTTCCTTCCCACCTTCCTCTCAGTCACTCCCACCTGCTGAACACCTCCCACGTGCTGGGCCCTGCTCAGGTGTCGCACATATGCCAGGGACTTGGGCAGGTGTCGGTGGAGCTCTGGCAGATGCCTCCCCTGGTCTCAGCCTTCCTGTCCCAGTCCCTGCACCTGTATCCAGGTCATGCTGCAGAGGGACCTGAGCTCAGAATGTCCCTGGCACCCCTTCATGCACACCTGTCCAGCCCTGACCATCTGTGAACCCCTTCCAGGGTGGGTCTCATCCAGCCTTCAAAAGTTAGGAGGTGGCATTTTCCATCTTAATAGGCCTCGGGGATCAGCCACCGCTGGTCAGGGAAGGTTACAAGCCCAACGGAAGCTCCCGCAGAGCTGCGGGGCATGGGCGCAGCGTCCAGGATCTCCCACTGCCTCTGCGTGCGGCTGTCATAAAGGAAAACCGCAGCCAGCAGCTCTGGCATCGGAGCTGTGACGGGACACAGCAGAGCCACCGAGTCAGAAAGGAGTTAGGATTAAAATGTGCAGCTGTGTCTGCCAACTCCAGCAGAATTCTGAGCCAGGAAAGACTAAGCAACAGCGACTGAGTCACAGCCGTACACACTGGGCGGCAGAGTTTGCAAAGCTCTTTCCCAGTGATTGTCGCATTCTGTCCCCCACATCTTACATGCAGGTGCTATTCTTATCCTTGGTTTACAGATGGGGAAACGGAGGCTCCACAAGTCACCCAGACTGCCCGACGCCAGTGAGAGGCGGCTGACACTGAGCCCCGGTGTTCGGATCTCTAAAATGGGCACAGCGCTGCTGGGCTTTCCAGAGCTTTGTGAGGACAGAACGGGCCCTGGAGGTGTGCAAGCCCCTGAGTGTGGTGCCAGGCACTCGGTAGGCACCCAGCCGGAGCAGCTCCCTGTCCCTTTCCCGCTCCTTTGTGCTGCCCAATTTCCCATCTCTACCCGAGTCACGCGCTCTACGCAGGTTTCTTGCTCTGATGTGCCGCTGCCCCTGCGGGCTGTCCAGTGCGCACTTCCCACTCCGTCCAGAACGAGAACACAGCAGGAAGCGGACAGGCTATTCGTCTCAGCCTGGACCCCCTAAAATGCAAGGGACCATTTTGGGCCACAGGTTCACCTCCGACTGGGATGCAACGGACTGTTCCAGTCACTCAGCCCAGCACCGAACCACCAGACTGGAGTAGCAATGCTCACCTGTGCCATGCCCTGCTATGACAGGGCAGCCACAGAGTGTGAACGGGCCCGTCAGTGGTATACGACAGGCTTTCTGACCACCTCGTCCCACTCGCCTCCCTCCCTCACCCCACCTGTCCACCCTTCCCTCCCTTCTTCCCTCCCTGCCTCTACCCATCCATCGCTCCATCTATCCCTCTACCCACCTACCCACCCGTGCATCCTTCCCCTCCATCCACTCGGCCAGCCACGACCAAGACTCCCTGTG
Organism: Microcebus murinus; assembly: GCF_040939455.1. Taxonomy (NCBI): domain Eukaryota; kingdom Metazoa; phylum Chordata; class Mammalia; order Primates; family Cheirogaleidae; genus Microcebus; species Microcebus murinus. The sequence continues at coordinate 40,567,907 of NC_134124.1, forward strand.
CGCTGGGCGCTGTTCCAATGCAATGGGGTACAGCGGTGAGCAAGACAGAAAAGAATCCCTGCCCCTGTGGAGCTCACGAGCGCAGGGAGCAGACGAGCGACACACAAGTCACCACGTCAACAAGGCGATGCCAGGCGGCCATCGGGGAAGGAAGCGAAAGGGGATGTGACTGGGTGGGGACTGTGCATGGCAGGGAACAGTTCTCTGTCTTAGAAGACCAGGACACGGGCCCGTCCACGCTACATCCCTTCCTCCTCCCCCACACTCCCAATTTTTTATGAGCTACGTTATTATTTATACAGCATCCGGGTTTAAAAACTCCCGTTCTGTTCTTAACTGCACTTCCCATTGGTTCCATATTTACATGGATTAAACGTTCAGCCTCCACCCTTGACCACAGCTTCTCCCTCCCTGGATTATTCAGTGCGATTCACCTGCCCACTGAGTGCATTTCACTTGTAGGGAGACTTTGCAAGAAGGGACCATGGGTGCCCTGTTCCCTCAGTCATCTGTCTGCGAGACAGACAGACAAATACCTGCCACATTTATGCGGGAACCACATCCAGGCTGTGTGTGCCATTCTCAGGGGACACCTCTTCCCTGCCCCCACTGGCCACCTGCACTGATCGCTGGCACTGCACGGGCAGGGCGAGGCCACCCTGACCCACCTGCCGTGCAGACCAAGTGCTCTTGGTGCCTCGATGCCTGGAGGTGTCTTGGCATTGAGGATTTTGAGCAAACGCGTCCAGAATGAGTGAGCTGTTCGACGGCTGATTCCGTTCTCCTTTCGTCTGTCCTGATGTCGCTGGATGCATCTTCTGTGTGACTGTCAGCGCCCGCCTTCAGCAACACTGCTTGTGCTCACGCGGCCGCTGTGTCCTCCTCTGAGCCACCGGGCGTCCTTCCCTTGCTTTTACCAACCCGCTCCGCTTTCAGCCGCACCCACAGTGGGTGAGTCTTTCCTTTTTGACCTTCTTTTTGTCCATTTCCGCAGTACATATTCTATTCCTCACTGTTCCTAATTCGTTTAGTAGCTCCTTGACAATACGGCTTTGATCCTCAATGTTTTCCTTAGGTCTCCAATCTCCTTGTTCATCTCATCTTGATTTTTTTAATCTTCTGAATTTTGGGCTCTTCACTTGGAGTTCTTATTAAGTTGCTCTAGAGCAGGAAACAATTATGAGGAAATTTCATTATGTTCTTTAAGGTTTCATTTGTCAAGATGGGATTCTTTCTTTTCTAACATCATATTAGAAACATTTTCAGAGAGAAAGATCGAAAAAGAGCTTTAAGTTGATCCATATCACGTTGTCGACATGCAGCCATTTTCAACCTACAAAAACAGCAATTTTATGTTTCGCCCCTATTGTGAACATTCAATGAAACAACTTATTCTTAGAATAAGTTATCAGCATCATGGCACTTCACCCCTAAAGACTTCAGCCCACACCTCCGAAGAACATCGTCCTGTGTAACTGCGAGTCCATGTTGGCTTCTTTGTTCGTCTGTCCCTTCCTTCCGTATGTCCTTCCCTCTTTCCGTGTTCCTGTTGTGCTTCCTCCATGACTGTCTGCACAGCCACTGCACTTCACACATGCTTGGGCAGCTCTGTGCAGATGCTCTGCGTGCTCCCATGGGGCAGGTGTGCGTCCTTGGCTCTCTCCGCACTGTGCCTGGGACCAGGCACAGCCTACGGGCTGGATCATCGGGGCTAGGACCTAGGCCCTCTTCCAACCCAGAAGGCTGGCAGAAGGCTGGCAGCAGGAGGCAGAGGTTGGGGGGCTGTGGGCACTTCTGATCAGGACACCCATGCTTGGCTCTGTTTGCAGCAGGAATGGGAATTGAGTTCCCAAGTCACACTCCGGCCCAGTGCAGCAACCCGAGGTCATCCTGGGGTGGCCTGCAGAAGGCTGGAATACTCAGGGAGATGGAGGAAGGACATTCCAGACCTTCTGCCCTTTACATGAGTAATTCTTTCTGATGGATCCTTCTCTTTGCCTGCCTGAACTCTTTTTATCCTTCAGGGCGCAGCTGAGCTGTCACCTCCTCCAGGAAGCCATCCATATTTCCCCACACTGGGTTAGGGATCCTCCTCTGTACGCCCACAGTCCCAGGGGTTTTCCCATGACCACCCGTATGGCCTGGAGATGCCGTGTTGCGTTCTCCCTCTCTCGTCTCCTTTCAGCCTGCATGTGTCTCGGGGGCAGGTGCTGGGTCTTGTTCACCACACGCCTCCTGTGCCTGGCACCGTGCCTGGCGCGTGCTTCGAAATCTGTTTGGGAGTAAACTCGAAAGCAAGTGGCATCAAGACAAACTGCACACTGGGAGAAGACATTTGCAACACAGGTCACCAAGAAAGAATGCATATCAAGATGACATAAAGACAGCTATTGGATCACAGTAAAATCAAGAAATCTTGTTCCTCAAAACACCACTAATACGGTGAAAAGACAACCGAGAGAGTGGGAGAAAGTATTCACATTACACAAGGCTCACAAAGGACCTGTCTCTCTCTCTCTCTCTCTCTCTCTCTATATATATATATATATAAAACCACCTACAGCTAGCTCAGAAAGACAACCGATAAAAAGTGAGCAGTGGTCCCCCTTATCTGTAGTCTCACTTTCCTCAGTTACCCGAGGTCAGCTATGGTGGGAAAATAGTAAATGGAAAATTACAGAAATAAACAATTCCTAAGTTTTAAGTTGCCACCATCCTAAGTATCGTCACAGAATTTCTCACCACCCTGCTCGTCCCACACGGGATGTGAGTCACCCCTCTGTGCAGCATCTCTGTGCCACCACCATGTCACCCGACACCAGTCACTTGGCGGCTGGGTTCTCCCACCAGCTGCGGTGGCATCGCGGCGCCAGTGTTCCAGGAACCTTGCTTTGCTTGATAACACTGTTATAACTGTTCTGTTTTATTATTGGTCATTGTTATTTTTGCTATGCCTAATCTGTGAACTAGACTTTATCACAGGTGTGCACGTGTAGGGCAACACACAGTGTACACACACACAGTGTACACACAGTGTACACACACACAGTGTACACACACAGTGTACACACACACAGTGTACACACACAGTGTACACACACACAGTGTACACATACACAGTGTACACACACAGTGTACACACACAGTGTACACACACAGTGTACACATACACAGTGTACACACACAGTGTACACATACACAGTGTACACACACACAGTGTACACATACACAGTGTACACACACACAGTGTACACACAGTGTACACACAGTGTACATACACAGTGTACACACACACAGTGTACACACACACAGTGTACACACACAGTGTACACACACACAGTGTACACACACAGTGTACACACACACAGTGTACACATACACAGTGTACACACACAGTGTACATACACAGTGTACACATACACAGTGTACACACACAGTGTACACATACACAGTGTATACATACATAGTGTATGTAGGGTTTGGTGCCATCACAGTTTCAGGCATCTACTGGGGTCTTGGGACACTTCCCCCGAGGGTAAGGGGGACCTCAGTAAAGACATTTCACAAAAGAGAGAAGTCCACCAGCTGGGAGACCTATGACAAGATGTCCACGTCCTCAGTCACTGGGTGAGGGTTAGGGTGAGGGTCAGGGTTAGTGCACAGGAGGCAGGGGACGCTGGAGGGCAGTGAAATGAGCCAGCCACAACCACACGGACGAACGCGGGTCTCGCAGGGGTGTGTGGAAGAAGCCAGACACGGAGGACTAGACGCCGTCTGACTCCTGTAGACGCCGTACGGAGCCCAGTCAAGGCAGTGGTTGGGTGGGGGCGTCACTGACTGGGAGGGCACGGGGACTTTGCATTCTGGGACTTTAAATCTTCATCTCAGCGGGAGATACTTAGACACGTTCACATCCACAAGCGCGTATGAATGGGAAACTCAACAAGCGCGCAGCAGGATGTGTGCCTTTTATTATACACACGCCACACCTTAATTAAGTTTGAAAATCATAGGCAAAACTTTAAAAAAACATCTTTTGTACGCATTATGTAATAAAGCAAACAAAAACAGAAGCAGGGCAGGTCACACACAAGGCCCAGAGGCGGCCACCGGCGGGTGAGGAGGGGGGCGTGGGGAGATGCAGCTCGCCGACACTGTCCCAGCGCCCGGCGTGGGCGGGGAGTGCACACCTGGGGGTGCATTTGTGTGCTGTCGTAATAAATAATAGGGCCGGCATGGACCAAGGGTTATGAGGACTCCACCCTGCACCCGAGGTCCTGGGTGGGCGAGTGGGTGGGGGAACGTGGGGGAATGTGGGCCCCAAAGCAGCCTCCCCAGCTCCTGGCACGGCTGGCGTCCTCGCTAACCACAGCTTGGCTCGACCCTAGCCTATTAGCCCAGCACCACCTGAGCTTACCGGAGGGGGCATACATCCCAAATCAGTTTCCAAAATAATTCAGCTTTAAAATTCGTGTTTTATAAGTGGGTCGTGGTGCAGAATGTGGCAAGGACTGGGCGGGTGGGCGGCCAGATGGATGCAGCAGAACGATGAGTGGCTGGACACTGCGTAGCACCTCGGTGTGGGACAGCCACTCAAGGCTTGATCGAATAGGGCAGGCTGGAGAGTGACGGGGGGGGGGTCACATCCTCTCCACCTGACTACCTGGAGCAGACCCTTTGGTGCTTCCGTTGCTGCAGGGAAAGTGGCAACTCCAAAGGGCACGCAGGGCCACCAGTGTCTTCTCCATCCCAGAACCCAGAGCTGGTCTCAGACCCTCACCTCACTGTTCACCACTCCACACCTCTGCACACACTGTTCCCTCCACCCATCCCTATCCACCTGGTGAACTCCTATTTACCTGTAAGAACCCACACTCAGGAACCCACCCAGGCACACCTGCTTTCATTTCCCCAGAGCCCAAGCCCCTCAAAAGCTGCCTTAGTCCCCCGCCCGTGCTTTCTTGCATGGATCCACTGACATGTCTGTTTCCCAGACCAGCTTGTGCCTGACCCACAGCCAGGGCTGGCTCAATGGCTTTGCACAAGGGAACAAACGAACCATTCGGAAGTGAAGCGGGTGGCTGAGCTCCCTCCACAGTCAGCCAGTCTGCTGGTGCCAGACAGCCCCACCCGCTCCGCCCTCTCTCCTGCTCCCTGCCCCTCTCCCAGGCTGCCTGCACGAACCCCATCTGGTTTCCACCTGGCTTTCTGTCCACCTCCGGGAGGCTGAGCCCTCACTGCCCTGCCCGTGGAGTGCCCGGGGGCTGCCCCATGACGGGGAGGCCACATCTCAAGTCAGGCAGGGCAGTGGGGTCTGATCCGACCAGAGGCCGGCTCACAGTCAGTGGGGTGGGCAAAAGGCACCCAGGCCAACGACCGAAGGAGGCAGCAAGTGAACCGGCCACAGGCAGCAGCTTCCGAGGCCGGAGTGACGACTCCAGTACCCGCCACCCTCCAGCTGCTTGGTGTCCTCAGTGCTGTCTGTCATCAGAGGGAGGGCTGTCGTCTCTTTGGCTGAGCCCAGACCAGGCAGCCGGCTCACGTTCAGGGCTCAGTAACACCGGAAGGCAACGTGCACACAGCCCATGAAGCCGTGCGACTAAAATCTCCCGTTCCTGATTCTCACGCACTCTGGGCAAGCACACGTTAAGAGAAACAGAAGACAGATGGTGCCCACTATTCCAGTGGCACCGTGCACGCTCTCCACCCCCCCCCCCAACATGGTGAAATTAGCAGGTCTGCACTGAGATTCCATGGAATGTATGCCTTTCCCTGGGCCCAGTTAAATGCACAGCCAGTATTTGCTGAACAGCTTCAGAACCGTTCCCCAAGGTCCCCGTGGATGTGCCATGTTCCTTGTGCGGGCTGCACTCAGGGTCCTTCTAGACCAGCTCAGCCGGGCGAGTCCAGGGAGGCGTCAGCTCTGGCAGCCCAGCCCTGCCCTAATTCCCCGCCCCCCCCCCACAGTGCTCTGCCCACAGTGCTCTCCTGCCTCTGTGCCCTCAGGGACCGCACGGAGGGGTCTCCCGTGGCCTGGACTTTGCGTTTCTATTATAACACCAACAGCCTGGTGGCCAGGGGCTCTCCAGTCCAAGGCCACAGCTCCCTCCCTCCGCCTAAGGGAATGAGCAGCCCATCTGCATCCCAGGCAGGATGGGCCAGCTCTGGAGGTCGCTGCATTTGCTCCATCAGGAGTTTTCTTTCCCACTTTCACAGAGCACAGGCAGCAGCTGGTGCCCTGCACGCAGCCCACTCGCACACGCTCCCTGGGGCTCCGGCCTCTGCCCCGTCAGAGAGGAGCAGGGACGTCACCCACACGTCACTCACCATCCTGAAGGAGCAGGCTCCGGAGTCTCAGCCCAGCAATGTCACAGGCTCACTGTGTGACCTTGAGCAGGTCACTTCAACCCTCTGCGCCTCAGACTCCCAGGCCTCAGCCTGGGGGAGGCGAAGCAGCACAGCCTGACGAATGAACATCAGCCTTGGAGACCGACTCGCTGGCTCCATCAGACGCCACCCGTGTGGCTTAGGCTGTGTGGCCTTACCTCCCCAGTCCTCAGTTTCCTCCGTAAGTAAAACAGGGGCCATAACATCCCCAGGCTGGGAGGATCCACGGAGCTACGGCACGTATCAGGTGCCCGGCCAGGGCAGGCCTTCAATGGAGGGCAGCTGCCCTTACCCTGTGCCCTTCAAGGACCTCCAGGTCTGCTCTAACCCAGCCTTGCACGCATGCTCACTGCAGGAGGCTGTTTCACGAGGCTGGCAGGGGTCTGCACCTCGAGAGCTGCCCAGGGAAGAGCCCTATCTCCAAGCCCCACCCTACCCCCACCCGCAGAGGCACCAGCTGCCAGGCCACCGCTCCTTTCCCGGGATCCTTGCGTGCAGCGCTCGGCAGGAGGCGACTGATGAGTGTCCGGGTGGCGTAACCCCAGGGGCCCCAGCAACTACTCTAGATTTTTCCAGTTTATACAGACAAACCAGGCCCCTGGAAACTGCAGCCAGACACATGTCACAGCCTCCAGCGCCCACTGACAGCCCGGGCAGCTCTGCTCTGATGCTTCCTAACAAGGAGAGTCTCGGCGGCAGGTCTCTGAGGAGGCGAGTGGGCATTCAGGCATCCTTAGGAACCGTGCTGTGTGTTCTCCCTGTTTCCCACCCCGATGGGGACATTCCTGGTGGGCGGGGGAAGGAGGCAGGCCCAAAGCCCTGTAAACAAATGCTACAGGGCATGGCCTGCTACGGACTGAAGGGACCACGGACTAGTCAGACTCTGGAGGTCTGGAGGGAGGGGAGGAGGCAGCAAGCTTGCGTTATGGCTTTGGCCATGACCCCCTGCCTGGAGTTCAGGCACATCCCTCCCCCGGAGCCCCCTTCCCTGAGGAACAGCAGAGAAGCTCCCTGTCACAGCTCCATGCATGCTGCGTGGGGCATGGGGCCTCACTGCCAGGAGGCCGTTCCCCTGCAGAAACTCCATCGGAAGCCTGTGAGGTGAGGACATGGCCACTCTGACGTCTTCCTGGCGAGGGCAGCGGACACGCAGCGTGCAGGGGCAGCCGCGGGGCATGAGCCCAGTGGAAGCCAATGTCCAGTGGAACAGTCTCCAGGGAGCAGCGCGGACGACTCGGCGGGTGCTGGCCCTGCCTGTGCCGCGGGTTCTCTGGGCCTCCCAGACGGTGCGCAGCACTTGGCATCCCGGAACGACTTCTGCGTCTGCTTCAGCCGGCTAGAGCAGGTTCCATTGTTCGCAAGCGAGTGCTAGGACTGACACAGGGCTCTCCTGCACACCGGCTGGCTGAATGGGTGAGCAGTGAACAGAGGGGCGACATCTTTCTGCACGGTGAGCTCCAGTGCCTGGCCCAGACGAGGCCGGGTGCACGTGTGCGGCTGGTGGAATGAGTGAGCGCCTGCTGAATGTAGCTGCTGACGCTGGGTGTGCTTGGCGAAGGCCGGGGGAGGGGACAGGCAGACGGTGCAGACTCAGCGCCTCGTTCGCCACCTGGCAAGTGAAGAGAAGGTGACTCTTCACTCGCTATCACCTCCCCCTGTGCCAGCAGGGCGGGGAGTGTGGCCTCTGTTACCGGAAGAGGGTCCCGAAGAAAGGCTCCTGCAGCACACAAGACAGGAACAGGAGGAAGACAAAACAAAGGCCTGGACCTGGGGAAGAGGAGCCTGCAGGGGAAGCAGCCGACTGCAGACGCTGCGCAGGGCCGCGGGGGACAGAGCAGCTCCGCTGCCTGGGGGAACTGGGAAGGGCACACCAACTACACTCGCGCAGTGACCGGCTCAGCACCGAGACCGAGACCGCGCTCCAGGCACACGCAAGGCGCAAGGCAACGGCGTCCGCCCTCCGCGTGCTGGGCCTGCCCGTCGGGGCGGCCGGGACAGGCGTAAAGGTCGGCCTCCGGCTCCCCTAGAAAAGCCAAGAACTGGAACGGCAAGAGTTTCATTTTAAGAAATATTTTAAGCCTGAATGGCTTCCCAGCCGCAAGTAGCCAGACAGAGCACTCTGCATCTGAGGGAGTTGACAAATGCCGCTTTGGGGCCAGGGCCGGGGGAGGCAAAGTCGCACAGACAACAAAGCACCAAGCCCTTCTGCGGGTGTGCGCGTGCGGCCGAGAAGGCAGACGCGGCCACGGCGTCTCACCCAGGACGGGCTGGGCGCAGCGGCGGGCACGTTAGACTTTTCATCCCGTGCAAGCCCCACTTCCCACGACTCTGGGGGCCAGAGCTCAGAGGGCCTCCACGACGGGCCGGCGTCACACTCCTGGGGAGTGGCCGAGCTGGGCTGCGATTTCTCAGACGTCTCCTGTTGAGAAGGGCCAGGGCGCTTCAGGCAGACCTGCCACGGAGCCCACGGAACAAGCACCCTCACAGCCCGGAACAAACCAGGCCCGGGGCCTCCAGCCCAACAGCTGTCCTCAGCTCCCACAGCCAGAGTCTGCTTTCTTAACGATTCCCGAACATCCCAGACACCGGGCGCAGGGGGTGGCGCCCTCAAGCTGGCAGGGCCACTGCCCCTGGGCTGGGCAGGCTTCAAGAGTTCTGTCCAAGATCTACTGGAGATACCTTTAAGTGGGCGTGTCCTTTGGCCATTCTAGAAATCTATCCAAAGGACATAATCACTGTACAAAGATGTGAAAAATACTAGCAGTGACCAACTGCTCAATGGTAGGAGGTTAAACACATGCTAACACCACACACGCAATATGGGGAATTATGCAGCCATTCAAAAGGCTGCTGGAGAACGTTTCCCTAGCCGTACCCCACGTGACCTCCGTGAGACACTCGTGCTCAAGTACATTCAGGGCATGCGCCCAGCAGGGAGCAGAGGGCTCTCTGAAGGGGCCATCGGAGCAACCACGTGAAGGGTGGGCTGCAGAGGGCGGCAGGGCAGGGACCGAGCAGAGGTGCTGAAGCACCCAGGGCTGGGCAAGCAGGGAGCTGACCCCCATCCTATGGGACAAGAGAAGGAGTGGTTACCAGAACCTGAAGGGACTTCAGGAGACAGCTGTGGCTGGGGACAGAGGGACGGCACGGAGGGGGCTGGAGAACGAACACCCTGGCCTCCCTTCATCCTGCCCACTGATCTCCCCTCAGGGAACCCAGCAGGAAGCCGAGCGCACAGGAGCTGGTGGGAGAAGGCACCTTCTAGAACACAGAGCGTGGCAGCAGCAGACAGCACATCCAGATGGGCAGATGGAAGGAATCCCCTGGACACCCTCTCTCCCCCTCTCTTCCCCTTCCAGAATCTGCACATGGGCTAGCACACTGAGCATACGTACTTAACTTCCTTTACCCCTGCCTGCTCCCAAACTTACTGACTTTGCTCCTGGTGACTTTAGGTTGCACTAACCTTGGAGAGTTAATGATGCAGAACACGGTGTGTCAGGAAGCAGGCGAGATGACCACACTACAAAGCCTCACTGCCAACAGGAGCGCAGTGGTGCTGACAAAGTATTTGTACGTGGAGAAAAGCCCGGAAGGAAATTCTCCCCAACTACGGATGATGAAAGATGATTTTAATTTTATTCTTAGTGCTTTTTAAAAAAAATGTTTCCAACTGAACACAGTGAGCATGACTCAGGGTTTTTTGTCTGTTTTGTTTTAAAAATTCTCTGATTTTTAGTAACTTGACTGAACGGTGCCACCACCACCATACATCAGCCTAAAGACATCTTCTCTCCCCAGTGAGACCCCGCACGCCCTTGGCACACGGTGCGTCCCCTCTCATCCCTCCCTGGCAGCCGCCGATCTGCTTCTGTCTCTATGGATTTGCCTGTCGGGAACTTCCATAAGAAACGGCCTTTTTGGCAGGCGTCTTTCACTCAGCACGCATTCCGGAGGCATCCGTGACACGGCACGTGTCAGTGGTCGTTCCCTTTTAGGGCTTAGGGGTACTGCACTGTGTGGACACGCCACATTTGCCTGCCACTCGCACTGTTTACAGACTGTTTCCACCTAGAAGCCACCAGGACCTGTTCTCCGGAAAGAGGGCAGAGCAGGGGCACCTTCCCGGCTGGTCCAGGAGCCTTGGACCTGGCCACCTACAAATTTCCCCAACTCGGTTCACTCCAGCCCCTTTCCTCATTATATGCCTTATCACTATTACTTAGTATCTTCCATTAAATTGGCTCACGCTTTTACTTCAATTTGTTTCTAAAAGAAAATTCATATTTAAATTCACACTTTAAATGTAAAATATCATCACTTTAAATGTAAAATATCATCACCAAAGACAAAAGAACCCTAAAGATAAATGCCATGAAAACAAAACAATGTCATCACATTCTGGCTCCAGCCTATTTGCTGTTCACCCCGAGCTGATGCCTGAGGAGGTCTGGACGCTGACTGGCCCCGAACTGAGCACTGTCCCTCTCGGAACCAGGAGAGCTAGAAAGCATGGAATGGAAGGACTTCTCACTCAGCACTCTCGAAATAGCACTATAATCCCTTGAGAGGCCCCGCCCTACTCCACCCACCCCACGACTTCAAGATTCCAGGATTCCCCTGTGCAGTGGCTTGTAACCTTCACAAAGCCGTATTGGGGAGCCCAGCAGAGTGCCCCAGCACCCCTAGGTACTTAATTCCTTCCGTGAGTCCCCGTGGTGGGTGGGGCCCGGGCGAGAAACTTGGGGGAGCACATGGCACAGCGGGACCTCGCTCTGACCCTCCCGTACTTGAAGGCTGCAGCCACTTCTTATTCCCATCAGTCACCCCAGGGCCTGGCTCAGAGCTGCGTATACAGCAGGCACTCGTGCAATGCAGAATGAATGACTCACAGATGTATGAACGAATGAGCTGCTGGTAGGGGAAAAAAGACAGACTGAAATGACTAATCTGAAACCCACGCAAACCACATGAAAGGGGCTGCTTCCCAAGGGGACGGAGTCTCCAGCAGGAGGTGAGGGTCTGCGGACAGGACGGCACTGTGGCTGCCTCAATAAACAAGATGGTTTTAACATTTCGTGGTGGTGGAAGGAAAAATGTTTTTTAAAAAAGCTACAGATGCTAGATGAAGTTCACATGTTCTGTTTGCTCTTGCTCATGCCAGGTGGACAAGAGGGGTGGCACCCCAGGCCCGAGAGAGTCCTATTTGCGAGGTCCCTGACTGCCATTCATAAGGGTGTACACTGGGTCCTGCAGGCAGTGGGGAGCCACTGAACATTCTTGAGCAAGGGTGGCCTGATCAGCCCAAGCTCTAGCACGACTGCTCTGGCAGCAGCTGTGCACTGGGGGAAAACTGGAGACAGGGGCTTCCCACACCCTCTCCCACTTCTGCGTTTCCCCAAACTCTCCCAAAGCACCCGCAATGCCTCACCCACTAAGTGCCATTTGTCAAGTCCACCCTGGTCCAGCCAGCAGCACCTTTCCCCTGCATGGTGCCAGCCTCCCGGGAGGTCGGGCACTGCCTCAGGTCTTTCTACAATTCCTTCTGCAGCAGAGAGGCCTTCTAAACAATGCCAACTGTGCCACCCCCAAGCTCCTGCGCAGACCTCCTAAGGCTCTGTGGCCACCGAGGACCAACACTCATCTTCGAACCCCTGGCCCGGAGGTCACCAGGATCCAGCCGGGTCCCTCCAGCGAGCCTGCTGACACTCCTCTTCTGCCCCACCTCCCCACCCTCAACACGCACCCTCGCCGGGGACAGTGCCGGCCAGGCCGTCACCGCTGCTCCCCGTCCTCTGCTCCCAGGCCCTGGGCCACGCCTACCCTGCTGCACTGAGACTCGGCTGTGCTCCTGCCACAGCTCAGCCCCTGCTCACCCGCCTTCCCAGGAGACCCGCAGCTCCTGCAGGCAGGGACGGGCCTCGGTGCGTCTCCCTGGCCAGCAGCCGTGCCGAGCCTGTCTTCCCCATGGCTCGCTGCCTGTGCCCACAGCACCTGCCTCCACGGGGAGGCTGAAGCTCACAGGACTGATCACTCGACTCATTCGACGGGCAGCCGTGGTCCCCACGGTGTGCAGCTGCTCAGAGCCCTCCCTGGTGCTGCTCACAGCGAACCCCACAGCACCTCAGAACCTCCCCATACTGGAAAAATATTTCCAGGGCCCTGGTGGCCCCAAGTTGGGATAACCACCTGGCCATGGAGGAGGCGCCCACCCTGGTGGGCAGCACACTCAGCAGACACACCCCGCAGAACGCTGCCCCACTGACAGCACGGTGCCCCCTGCCCACCCTTCCGTCTGGATGGATCAGAGCAGATGGACTCCCTGCGACGTTCAATAATCCGACGGCAAGCAGATCCTGCCGACTGCTCGGTAGCTTCTGCTCCCAGGGCAGCGGCGCCTACGCCTGCCCCAGGACCGGCCCCTGCACAGGGCAGCACAGGAGGACGGTCCGTGCCCGCCGTGTGGGAGCTGTCTTTGACACGGGACAGGACGCATCTCATTGCTCTTCTCAGCAGGGCCCGGGAGGCTCCCGGCTCATTTCAGTGGCACCCATGCTGCCCCTGCTATCCGAGCAGCTCGACTTTGGGGTCTGAACACTCCTTGGTTTGCTCTCTCCCAACCGCTCCAGGTGTGGCAATTCCTCTCTGGCAACTTGAAACGTGACAAAGGTCACTTGCAGCCTCATCCAGGGAAATGGGCCCAGGCTCCTCCACCCCACCACACACCCCCGTCAGGACGCTGTTTCTAACCCGCACGTGGGTGCCTGTCTTGTGCCAGATATAAAATCTTCAAAGGTCCTGAAGGGGTTACAAACCCAACTGCTTCCTGGGGCTGGTGTCACCAGGCCAGGCCGTGGCTGGGGCAACCAGAGAGCCAGCTAGCCCCTCCAATGGGACAGAGCTGCCCTCAAACAGGCAACACCGCCTAGGACGAGGGTGGCCTGTGACCAACACTGCCAGTTTGAGCCCGGGGCCCAGGGACGGGTCCCTGACCTGACCTCGCTCCGCCTCAGTCTCTGCCCCTTGTCCTCGCAGCCTCCCCTAGCGAGGAGCTGCCCCTCTGTCTATCGTCTGTTGGTGTGTCCGGACAGGGAGTCCCTCGGAGGCAAGGCTGCTGGGTCCCCAGGGAAGAAGACCCTAATAAGCATTCACTGACTTAAGTGACTAATTAATGGCCAAGCTATTTCCTGGTGGCAAGTGAGTCGCAGGCTCAGGGCAACCTCTGACGCGCTCCTCGGGTTCACTCAGGACCTCAAGAACGGCTCCCTAAAAGGGTCGCCCAAACACTCTGAGACGCATGCCAGTCCTGGCAGAGAACAGCTGGTGCCCCGGGCGTGGAGGCTGGTGCCCACCTGGACACCACGGCCTGGGACATGTGGCTAACCTGGCCTCATAACAGGCCGGCCAAATGCTCCTCACGTATCTGCTGGCTTCTCGGTCCTCTGGACGGGCTTGCTGCCAAACTCGCCCCTATGAATAGCCGCCAGCCACGGGGGCGCTCCGCAGGCACTGACCGCACTCGCTCCTCAAGCTTCACGGCGGCTGGCCCGGCCACGGCGGGCACTGTGCAGAGGCAGCGACTGAGTCTCAGGCAGGCAGGGAGGCCAGTGAGCAGGAGGAGCTGGGACGAGTCCGGGGGGCCCTGGAACATGACACCACAGGAAAGCCTTGCACAGAGGCCAAGGAAGCTGGTCAGGGAAAAGGGATGGCCTTTTGGCCCCTGAAGCTGCTGTCCCAGGCCCCGTGTGCAGAGGCAAGGCCTATGACAGCCCGGTCATGGCAGGCACACCTAGGGCAGTGTCCAGAGGGTCCTTCCTAAGGGTGGACACCCAGCCCTGGATGGCCTGCCCAACCTGCTGTCCCTCTGCAGGCCCCTCTGGCTCAGCCAGAAGGATGACACTGTCCCTGCAGGAGGAGCTGGGCGGGGCTAGGGTAGAGCCTCAGGACAGCACTCTGTGCCTGTCACACATGGCCTCCTCCAACCTCAAGATTCCTGGGAGGTGCAGGAAGGCCCCGCCAGCCGCCTGGCTGAGGACGAGGCCCGGACCTCCACCCAGGTCCAGTGAGTGTGGGCTGGTGGGCTGGTCTCCCTGGCTCTCCACACTCTATAATAATTTTCTCTCCCAGAATGTTCTCTCTTCATGGAAATATAAATGCTTCCTTGTATAACTGGCTTCTTCCTGCTTAGAGACTTGGATTTCAGGAAAAAACCCTAGAAAGACAGAAGCTCAGGTTTAGAAGGGGCCCTAAAGGCCCAAACCCCCCATGAAGATGGAAGCCCTCCCAACCGCAGGCAGTGGCCACCCAGGCCCCCTGCCACAGAGGCACTGCTGGACACAGGGTCCCTGGGGCCCGGCCCTTCCACGCCAGGGGCAGCTGGGCATGGAGGGAGACACGAGGGCGGGTCCCACTCTCCCCACACAAGGGAGGGAGAGTTGCCCCCATGTCCCCACCCCTGCTTTCCCCGCCTGTCCTGCCAGATCTGAGTCCACGCTTCTGCCTATGAGAGACACACGGGACGTGCGGGAGACGTGGCCGTCTGCAGAGGAAGTCAAAACAAAGGCATTAAGAGTGAAGAGGAAAAACTTATTAATTTTTGGGCCCCATTCCAGACTTCACACCTGGCTCATTTCAGCATTTTCTGAACTGACAGACTCAGGCAGAAGGAGGGGAGGAAGGGACATCTTGTGTCCCAGAAATTCACTGCCCCAAGCTGCCTCCCAAGGCAGTGTTGACTTAGAGTCACCGGACATTAATTAGCTCCGGAAGAGAGCTGGAGGTCAGCACGATGTAGTGATCAGAGCAGGGCTCCAGGATGGCTGGGGCTGAGTCCTCCCTCAGCCATAGAGCTGCTGGGCGACCCTGAGCAAGTTACTTAACCTCTCTGAACCTTCAGTTCCTTATCTGAAAAACGTAGATGATAAAGAGGCCTACCGAGAGGCTATCAGGAGGCTCACGTGGGCAAAGGCAGAAAGACCAGGCAATTCGGGGCCAGCCCCAAGTGAGAGGCAGGGCCGTTAGAACTGACATCTGCCGCCCTCCTGGGCTGAGGCCCACAGCCCAAAGCAGTCAGAAGAAGGGAGAAGACAGAGGCCCTGCCTAAGCCCCTGAGCTTCAGCAGGAAGAAAGACGAGGACGATTGTTTCCGCCTGGGGCTCGGTGCTGAAACCACTGGTCCTCAGTCCTGGGGCTCGGCCGGGCGAGGACTGCTGCTGTCCAGGGTGTGCCGGGAGAGGGGCGGGGCACGCGTGGGGTCTGCAGCCTCGCAGTGTCCTCCTGGCCAAGCTGCTTTTCCTTCAGACTCACCATTTACTAATCCATTTATTAGTAAACGGGTAAACAAAGGGCATTTATTTACTCTGCAATATGCTGTATTAGGCAAATGTTAAACCTGATTTCTGCAGTGCCCACCAGAGCGTGTCTGGGGTTCAGCGCCGCGACCAGCACTGCGAGACTATTCGAGGCCACCGTCCGCTGAGAAGGACGCAGGACACGGACACAGCCTGCCAGCAGAGCAGCGTCACACTCCCTCCTCTGTGGCAGCCCACAGGGCCATCTGGGAGCCACCTCCATGTCACACACCTTCAGACCTCCGACCACTCAGGTGCAAGGAGACCAGACACATGTCAGCAGACATGGGGGCCGCCCTGGCTCATGCCCACAACAGCCAACACCTCTACAACAATCCCACCAGCAAACTGTCCAGGTACCCCACAAGGGACACGTCCAGGAGTCACCATGCTCCATGACACCCAAGCAGGTGGCCCATTAGGTATCCACAGCCCCTCCCTGCCCAGATGCTATTTACCAACCAAGGGACATTTTACCACTGGCACTACTGCCCAGCAACAGAGAGACTTTCTGTCTTTATCTGGTTCCCAGGGAAACAGAGCTAGAAAGTTAACTAAAGGTCAACTCTCACAGGCGAAAGGGTTTTGTTACCAAGAGTCTGCCCCTGTGACCTTTGGCTAACACCTTTACATGGACGTTATGCATTTAAGACCACCAGGACCTATATTACCCCAATGAGGTACTAATGTCCCTTTCACCCCCTAATCAAATGGATTTTCCCAATGACAATTAGTTTTATAGTCCCCGCAGCGCCTTTTGGTCATGGGGTGAAAAGTGACTTCGCATCAGATAACGGCGAGGGCTTGTGCTGGACACAGCAAGACAACCGTGCTTCGCCAGAAGCGCTCTCTCTCAGCGAATGACATGGAAAGTCATCGCTAAACGTGATTGTGTTAGATTTTGTTATGATTTGGGTCTGTTTTTCTCTCTTTGGAACATATGGGCAGTGTTAAAATGAAAGTTCATCATAAATCAAATTCAACATGCATATATGGTGGTAAATGCCAGAAGCACTTCTAGTCACTCATTCAACAAATATTTATTATGCCCCTAACATGTGTTAGACAAAGGCTGGGAGAGACAAAGAAAATAAAGCATAGGTCCCTGCCATCAAGAAACTCAAGGCTAAATGAAGATTCAGAAAGACACATAAATAAATAAGTTTTAAGGACTCTGAGGAAGGTATATCCACAGGGCAATGGAAGCAAGGAAGAGGGAGAGACTAACCTTGCCTGGTGGTACAGCATTTTAGGTTGGTTTAAAAGAATGAGTAAGAGTTTTCTATGTGAAAGGGCAGGAAGCAGGAAAAAGAATCAAAAGCAAGGAAATGTGTGATGATCTAGAGTATGGGATACAAAAAGAAGCTAGAAAGGCTATTCATCAATTCCATTCATTAATTCATCGAAGTTTAATTGGAGAGGCGATATAGCTTAGGAACCGAGAACACAGATCTTGAAACCGGTCTGCCTAGGTTTGAATCCCAAGTCTACCACTTAGCATTTGCCTGATCTTGGGTTACTTAATCACCTCTGTGCCTCAATTTATTCATCTTAAAAATTATAATAATGATATCAACCTCAGATCATTGTTCATCCGTTCAACAAATAATTATTGACCACATACTATTAATATACTCCAGAAATTATTCTAGGCACTGGAGACATATCAGGGAACAAAAGAAAAATTCTTGCTCTCCTGCAGTTCACGTTCTAATGGGAGGGCGTAACAGGAAGATCAGTGGGATGTAATGTCAGAGGGGTACAGTGGAAGACCGTGCAGAGCCTGTGCCCACTGTGAGGACTCTGGCCCTACGGGGCAGGCAGGGCTGAGCAGAGGGGTGCTGAGGGCTGACGTGGGCAGAGCAGGGAGACCATTGGTAAGGCTGCAATCTGAGGGCCACCTGGTGGAGGCCAGGCGGGGCAGGGAGGGCAGGTAGGGGCGGATTCTGGGGAGCCCCAGGATTCCTGACGGCCAAGGGGAGGGTGTGGAGGTGGGGAGCCCCAGGATTCCTGACGGCCAAGGGGAGGGTGGGGAGGCGGGGAGCCCCAGGATTCCTGACTGCAGAGGGGAGGGTGGGGAGGCGGGGAGCCCCAGTGTTCCTGACTGCAGAGGGGAGGGTGGGGAGGCGGGGAGCCCCAGGGTTCCTGACTGCAGAGGGGAGGGTGGGGAGGCGGGGAGCCCCAGGGTTCCTGACTGCAGAGGGGAGGGCGGGGAGGCGGGGAGCCCCAGGGTTCCTGACTGCAGAGGGGAGGGCGGGGAGGCAGGGAACCCCAGGGTTCCTGACTGCAGAGGGGAGGGTGGGAGGTGGGGAGCCCCAGGGTTCCTGACTGCAGAGGGGAGGGTGGGAGGCGGGGAGCCCCAGGGTTCCTGACTGCAGAGGGGAGGGTGGGAGGCGGGGAGCCCCAGGGTTCCTGACTGCAGAGGGGAGGGTGGGAGGCGGGGAGCAGCATCACAGTGCTGCATCATGCCGGCACGCCATGTGATATATGCATGATGCCACCATGCAGTGCCCGGCCCACACTGGCCACTGCATAGATGTCAACGATCATCAGATCATTCGGATTACAATGATCACGGGCACGACTGTCAGCCTTCCAATGTTTACTAAGCATGCAACAGTCCAGATGCTGCCATCTGGGAACACTGAGGCAGAAGCCCCCGTCCCAGCCCTTAAGGTATTTGTGGCCTCCTGTGTGACAATTTAAATAGCCAAGAAAGAGGTGAGTGACAGATAGAGGCACAATGGCTGAGCTGTCACAGGCGACCCAAGACTATCACACAACTACGTCACAGACACGTGCAGGGAACCCATGGGTGAGGCCACTGACAGGTCAGCAGGACCTCTCTGTCCAAGGAGAGAGGCATTTCTGCCCCAGCGCTGCGGCGAGCACCTGAGCTGGCAAGGGCCTCACAGCCACGTAACCCTTCGTCCCTTCTTCCCTTAAGTCCACACACACATCTGTCTTAGCCAGTTCAGCTGCTGGACCGGGACGCTACAGACTGGAGGCTGCAACAACTGAAGTTTAATTTATCTCTCACAGTTCTGGAGGCTTGGAAGTCCGAGATCAGGGTGCCACACGGCGCCACGTGGTTCTGGTGAGAAGTGGCCTCACACAGCAGAGAGAGAGGAAGCTGGCTCTCTCGTTTCTTCTGGTAAGGGCACTGACCCCTGCTGAAGGCTCCACTCGCGTGAACCGATCACCCCCCAAACGCCCCACCTCCTTACACCCACACACCGGGGGTTAGAGGGTCCAAGTGTGACTTTTAGGGGAATACAAATGATAGCCATTATTATTCTCTATAATATGGGGACAATGTGCCACTGTCCAACACAGCAATGCATGTGAATGCTTTTTATCAACTCTGCAAAGATCCTAACTCCGATTTCCACCTAAGCACTGCCTTTCCCAGGAGCACAGCCCAGTCTCTAAATCTCAGGAAGCTGGACTCTCTTTTGTTTTGAACTTGACCAAAAGCTGTTCATGACTTCATAAAATCGCACCACCCATGGCGATGCCGTGTGCGGCTCCCAAGCCACTGATGCCAACCGGTGCCAACTACATGGGCAGCGGCCACATCCCAGCGCCACGTGGAGGGGTGGGAGTCACTCCTGCTGCCGCCCCGCAGAGGGACATGCTGGGTCCTGGCTTGCAGCACTGACGTACTGAAACCTGGATTATTTTGATCATAAATTACTTCCCTTTGACTTCTATTAATACTTTGTGGCACAGTCAGGGCACTGCACTGGTTTTTTAAAAAGTATTTGGTGGGAATGCTTTCTTTGCTGATTTTCATCTCAGGATAGCAAAGGGGATTACAAAGTGTTTGCCGTCCCGGACGGGCTGGTCTGAGACCCCTGCCCCAGCCCCTCTGGCCCACCGCTATCCATCAGAGACCGGGGGACTGAGGGCCACACACCAAGAGAACAGGCTGAGCTGCCAGTTCCTAGGCCTGGGGAGCACCACACCACTGCCACACCCACACTGGCCCATCCACCCCACGGTCCTGGCGACCTCGGCGTCTCAGGGGAGGCTGCCCTGGGAAAGGCCTGTAATGAGAATAGTCACTCCCCGGGGAGGCGTCAGCACATTCTGAAGCAAGGCAAGAAGGTGGTGGGGAGATGTGTGGTGGGGAGGCCCCGGGCAGGGTGGTGACAGGCAGGGAGGGGGCACAGCCCCTAGCCTGGCTGAGGGTCTGGGAGAGAGGATGGGGACAGGTAGATGGAAGAGCCCCTAAGGGGGCTGGAGTCCAGGCACGGGAGAGAGAGCCATAGCTCAGCCTACAGACTTGGAGATTAGCACTGAAAATCATGTATTAAATATTATCAAATAATAAACAAATGAACAGCTGCACCCAAGTTACATGGACAGATGAACAGATAAACGAAATGTGGTCTATCCATGCAGTGGAATACTACTAAGCCATAAAAAGGAACGAAACTGTGCCATCCACTACCACATGGATCAACCCCGAGGACATTATGTTAAGTGGAATAATCTAGTCACAAAAAGACAAATACTGTGTGAGTCCTCTTAAATGAGGTCTCTCGCTCACTCAGATCACAGGGCGAGAGTAGAACGGGTTGGGGGGGGCCGGGATGGAGAACTGCTGCTTAACGAGCAGAGTTTCACTTTGGAAGAGCCAGCTCGAGACGGATGGCAGTGATGGCTGCACAGCAGTGTCGGCGTGCTTAATGCCACCAGCTGAGCTGAGCACCTGGAAATGGTTAAGAAGGCAGATTTTATGTTCTGTGCATTCTATTATAATTTTAAAAATGTTAGTGTCACCTGAGGTGCTTGTTAGAAATGCAAGTTCCAGGGAAGAGTCTCTCAGAGACCCAGACTCTGCAGGTCGGGGCAGGCCTGGGAAGCTGCATGCTACAGTGTCCCCAGGGACCTGGTGCAAGTGTCCTGAGGAACACACTTTGAGAAACACTGCCTTCCAGCACTGTCCCTTCCTCCACCCTGAGAGGGTCTTCCCGGCCTTGCCACTTGGGCTACTTGCTGATGGCTGCAGACTTGTTCTTGGCTTCAGGCCCCTGCCCTGGCTGCCCCGTGGACTTGGCCAAGGTACCTGCTAAGGCTTCCTGACCTCCACCCTCCCCGAGAGCCTCCAAGCGGCCAGTTCCACAGCCCCAAGACGGGCCTGGTGGGTGTGCACAGCTTGCACAAACCGGTGACAGAGAGCCTGCCCCTCATGGGCCTGGGCCCACATTGTGACCCAGCCCGACACAACTCCAGTGTCCTTTCCTGCCCTCCCTGTTTGCCTCTGATGAACCCTGCTGCTCGGGGTCACCTGCTGTCTTATCTTCCAGCCCCTGTGCTGCAGATGCCCGTCCTCTCTCTGGGAAACAGCCCCCAGCACCTCGGGGAAAAGCACACTCCAGGGGTTCACAGCTCAGCTCCACCGCTCTTGGGCTGTGTGGCCTTGGGCAGGGCACTTCACCTCTCTGTGCCTATAGACTGCGGATAGTTGTGGGACCCAATACCCCCAGGGTGGCCAGGAGGGGGAAACGAGATAAGATGCACAGAGGGTTTGGAACAGAGGCTGGCGCGGCTGAGTGCTATTTAAGTGTCTGCTGTTGTCATCACTGTCAACTCGAAACAGACGCTCTCTGCATGTTACTTTGGGATCTGAATGGAATTTTTAAAAAATGCAGGCTTCCTCTAGCTCTGGAATACTGGATCTGTCTAATTTTATGCTTCGACACTCTGGCCCAGACTGTGTCTGCGTGTGCCCCATGTCCATGTGTCCCTGCAGGCGTGGGAGGCCCGGAGAGGCCTGCAGCACCCAACAAGGTACTCCAGAGCGGGGGCTGGGCCATGGAGACAGAGGCTGCTATCCCCGTCCTCCCACTGCAGCCAGGGCTTGTCTGAGGCCAACCCTGGCCCTCCCTGCCCACCGAGGCCTGGGCAGCAGCCGCACAGTGGCCCGAGGTAGCGGCACAGGCAGCACGCAGGTGCCTCCTCTCCACCCAGAAGCCCAGGGGTCCCGTCTTTGCCCTGAGATGCCCCTTCCTAGCAGCACCCTGAGTCTCCTCTACACTCCTCCCCGCCATTGCCTGCACCACTGCTGCTGACACTGACGCACGCTTACAGAGACTGGCCCGGCTGCGCTAAAACCAAGGGACCTACAAGGTTACACAGGCAGCGACAGCGGGCATCAGGCAAAATTGTCCAGTGGGCCCCAAATCCCCAAATCCCACGAGTAAAATCGGCTTTTCTTTCCCCTCCCTGCCCCACACCTTGCAACTCTCTTGCTTGATTAAGGACAGAAAATATCAGTGCTCCTTAATTCTCTTCTGGCATCTACAACTGATGAGAGATGTGCCCTGTTATTCTGGCCCGTGCGGTTTCTCACCCCACGAGAGCTAATAATCTCTCTCCCTCCCCGACCATTGCACACAGTGTTTATTCTGAAGTGGGATTTGAGTGTGCCAGCAGTCGGCTAGGAGGCGTGGATTGTTGCCGAGGCCTGGGAGAAGGCAGAGGCAGGAGGGCCGGCGGATGTGTGGAGCTGGGGCTTGGGGCCGCGGGCCTGGGGCCGGCTGCAGGGCCCAGCGAGGCGAGCTGGCTTGGCGTGTCTATGCATTTTGCTTTCTTTCATGGAGGAGATCCATCAGGTTCCTCTGTAGAGTCTGAGAGCCAATAACGGGTTAAAAGGGACAGTCCCTATCAGAAGTAGGGCTGGGCTGCCCAGGCCCTCGCAGAGAGGGTCCCACATCCTGTCACTTCCTCCCCAATGCTGGGGTCTCAGAGGGTTACCACACCTTCCCCTGGATGGTGGCAGGGTCATGTGAACCATCCCATCTGCTGGTGCTGGCCTGGGAGGACCTGCAGCCACCTACATCCTGGGGTTCAAAGGTGGGGAGAGCCCAGATCCATCCAGAAACATCTCTGCTCACGGTGGGGTCTGTGTGCATCCCACCCACTCCCAACAACGAAATTTCTGGTTGCTGAACGAGTTGGGGGTGTGAGAGGAGGGGAGGAGGGGACTCTGTCCCAAAGTGTCCCTGTGAGAGGGCTGGGGAGGCCATGCTGCCTGCTGCCGCCGAGGGCCCCGGGAGCATGCTGCTCTCGTTGCCCCCCACATCACGCTGGGACCACAGGCGCCCGGGCAGGTGGGAACAAGATCCTTGTGGTGGTGACAAAGGACCAAGCAGATTATTCTCACCCTTGTGAAACGTCTTAACTCGCCGCCACTGCAGGCTTAATGCGCAGGGCATGTCTCGTACGGTGGGAGGCAGGAACAGATGGGAGAGACGAGGAGCCGCTGCACACCCTACTTCCTCTGCAGCCCCCAGCCCCTGAGATGCCACGCTGCGGCAGACAGAGCAGCCATTCCTCCTGCAGAAAGGCCGCTCCCGCTCCCGCCCCCGCCCCCGCTCCGGCCACCTGCGAGATGTGGGACCCTCAGCAAGAGACGCCACTTCCTTTGGAGTCTGTTTCCTGCGAAACAGCGAACAATCTCGCCCTGAAGGATCCTGCGAGGACGGATGTGAGTGTGAAACAGCCCTGGCGCCAGGCCACACAGGCCAGCATTGACTAGTACTCATCTGTTCCCTTTGCTCCTGTTGCACAGAAGTTCAAGGGCAAGAGACCAAGGCCGCAAACGCCCAGCTGAGAGGCTGGGAAAGAGGCCCTCGGCCGGGCGGGGCAGGTCACCAGCTCCCAGTCCCCCAGGTGGGCCAGTCCCTCCAAGCCCTCAGAGGCCAATGCCGCAGGCACCCAGCCTCATCCGGCCGCCCCTTCACCCCTTATGGCCAAACGGGAGAAGGGCACAGCCAGGCCGTGATGGATTGGAACTGTTCTGACACCCCAAATGTTCTGGAGTTTTCTAAATGAAATTGGCCACCTTGTCTGCTCAGTTGATAATTTCCCTGGGCCAGGCCCTCTACCCTGCTTTCAGTGGTGGAGGGACTGTGGTTCCAGATGGTCCTAAGGGTACCCCAAACTAGTCCCACTTGCACACGGTACAGTGACAGGAGGCTCACTACCTAATAAGGGTTCTCACCCCATCCTCAGGCACATCCAAGTTGCAGAGCCCTCTCTCTGAGCTGACCACCCCTCCTCCGCCTTCTCTGCTTATGACCCCTGTGCAGTGGTGGCGAGAATGGCCAGTGTGTCTCCACACATGAGAAGGTGCCGGGTCCATGTGGGGCCCTGGGCTAGGGTTGAGGACAGCAAGAAGGGCAGGGTTGCTGCCATCAGCCTGCTCACAGCCTTGCCCATGGGCTCTCCGCACATGGGGCCTGTGGCCTCCACTGGACACAATGTTTGCCGCCCCCCACCCACCCAGGGTGCTTTGGGGAGGGCCGTTCTTATGGAAGCAACAATGCTGTTCCCACTCACCCACCAGGGTGTGCAGGCTGCTCTGCTGGTCCCAGGCTGAGGGCCTGGGCTGGGTGCTCAAAGAGGGGCTCCCTGACCTTGGAGGGATGCTTGACTGTTCCCCTGGACGGGTCTCGAGGGGGCTGCTGTGGGGAGGCCTTGTCCTGCCCCTCCTAGAGCACCTCTGCTTTCCTCTACAGGTTCCATATAGAAGGCGTTATTTGAAGACAGATTTCCACCGCCAACAATTGTAAAATATAAAGGGTCAAAAACCACTGCCATGAAAGAGCCCTTTCTGTGTGGGTGGGATGGCCCATGAGCAAGGGTACCCCAGCCGCGAGTGGCTGAGCTGACAGTGGGGACACCCTATGCAGGATGGGGACAGTACCCCATCACCCTCGGGGCTCTGGGTGCAGCCTCCCCATCTGCAGGAAACCAAGTCACATTGGTCTCCCCATGGTCTTGCGACACATGAAGGGACTGCAAAACATTCTCCCATTCTGCATTTTGACTCCCATAATCTTTGTGTATGCCTCTGGTCCCTGCTACCAAGCATCTGTGAGCAAGCATGCCCAAAGGACAAGACCATCCAGGGAAGAAAGCCACCCGATGGGACACTCTGGAACAACCGCAGGGCCTGGCCTGTGCACACACCTCAGCGCTGGGCCATCACATCCCAGCCAGGTTTTGGGTTTTTTTTAAGACAAAGTCTCACTCTGTTGCCTGGGCTAGAGTACCCTGGCATCAGCCTAGCTCATAGCAACCTCAGACTCCTGGGCTCAAGCAATCCTCCTGCCTCAGCCTCCCAAATAGCTAGGACTACAGGCATGGGCCACCAGGCCCGGCTATTTTTTTCTATATATGTTTTTAGTTGGCCAGTTAATTTCTTTCTATTTTTAGTAGAGATAGGGTCTCGCTCTTGCTCAGGCTGGTTTCAAACTCCTGACCTTGAGCCATCTGCTCGCCTTGGCCTCCCAGAGTTCTAGGATTACAGGCGTGAGCCACCGCGCCCCGCCCCAGCCAGGATTTCTACTGGTAAAACTGCTGCAAGGCTGTGAGGCAGGACTCGATGGGAAGGCATGGATTTCACACTAGCAGCCCTGCCCTTGGAGACGGAAGCACTTGGCAAAGTCCTTAGCTCTCGGGTCAGTTTCCTCATCTGTGAAATGGGTCGATGCCTGCCCCACAGGCATGCTATGGGAATGAGATCAAAGACGGCAGCTCCCATGGCTTTCAGATCGGCTTTTAGGAGGCCACCAGGAACTCAACCGAGGGCCCAGAGATGTGAACAGAGGGCTGGCCAGAGACGCTCCCTGTCAAGGACTGGCCAGGTGCCAGACGCATCCTCTGAGTCACCCCCAAGACCTGCTGGGGGGTGCTGAGCTGGGGCCCTGTTGCTCCCACCACGGTGAGTCTGGGGCACTGACCTCGGTGTGTCCACACGCACACAGGACAACCACGGCCTGCAGCCAGGCAAGCCCGGGTCAGATCCTGGCTCCCGCTGCGTGCCCTGAGCAACCAGCCAGACCTTTCTGCGCCTCCACGTGCTCATCCGGAAAACGGGGTGCCGACAGGACGGCCAGGGTGGGCACTGCCCGCCACCAGCTCTCCTCTCCTGGTCCTGCCAAGGCGCACATTAGGGTGCCACCACTCCTGCATGCAACCCTCAGCGGTGCTCACGGCCCTGCCACCTTCCCTGGCACATGCGCCTGCACTCCAGGTACCACCCCAGGGCCTTGGCACTCACTGGCCACTCCTCTGCCAGGAATGCTCTCCCCAGACGTCCCCATGGCTCCCCTCTTCCTCTTCAGAGACGGCCCCACCTCTACCTCTACCTCGAGGTGAACCTCCACGGCCCTCTCTTGTCACACGCCCCCACTAGGAGCTCCATAGGGACAGGGCCTGGAGCAGCACTTGGCAGGTGGCCAGCACCACATCAATACCTGCTCGAAGAGGCGACAAATACTCTGCCCTGAGGTGCTAAGCTTCCTCTGCTCCCTGCCTTGTCTTACTCTCCTGGAGAGAAGGAGCTCCTGCCTCAGTTTCCTGATGTGCTCGAGGACAGACTCCCCTGCTGACTCTAGTCCAAGTGTAGGGGTCTCTCCCCCAAGCCACCCACCACCACCTGGGTGTACACCAGCCCCCAGGCTGAGGCCCACAGCCCCCCAAGCGGGCTCTGGCCTTTAGGGACAGGTCCTTGATCCCAGATCAGAGTGGCTCCACCAGGGCCTGTTGCAGAGCAGGGGTGACAAGCCCAGCACCCCTTACCTCCAGCCCCTCAGAGGAGGGGAGAGACGGTGACAGAGAGCCCCTGAGCCCGTCCTGGGGACATAGCCGCCCGCCAGCCTCTCCTTGCCTCTGTCTTCCCTCGAGGCACCGGAGCGTGCACGCACGTGGCACGCACGCCACACACAGTTCCGTGTCCTGGGTCCTCCTGGCCATGAGGTCGCCGGGAAGTCCCAGGACTCTGCCCTCGTTCTTGGCCAAAAGCGAGTTCAGCAAAGCTGCCCGGCCCTTGGGGCACAGAAAGGGTTCCAGATAGTCCACCGGGGGGCCCCGGGCAGCGCCACTTACAGAGGACAGAGCCCGGCCTTGCCCACAGGGCCGCCCCGGCCATGAGTCCTGCAGACAAAAGCGAGCCCTCGGACCGTGCTGCCACATGGACGCACCCTAAGGGCGTGAGGCTGAGTGAGACAAGCCAGTCACAAAGAAGACACAGCGTACGCCTGCACGTCTATGGGCACCCACACGGTCACCTTCAGACACAGAAAGTAGAGTGGTGGTCAGCAGGGGCTGGGGGCGCAAGTGGGGAGTTAGTGTTTGATGGGGACAGGGTTTCAGGTTTATAAGATGAAGAGTTCTATGGATAGATAGTGGTGATGTGTACACAAGAATGTACCTAATGCCAGTGAACTGTGTGTGCACTTTAAAAATGGTTAAAATGGTAAATTTATGTTATGCATATTTTATAAGAATTAAAAATAAAAACTTTCTTAATTTAAAAAAACCCTGAGCCATTGTTTGAGGTTCTCCAGGCCTGGGGCAAGGGCAGGGGAGAGCATTCAAAGCAAGGGGAACTGGCCAGGTGCAGTGGCTCACACCTGTAATCCTGGCAATTTGGGAGGCTAAGGTTGGAGGACTGCTTGAGGCCAAGAGTTCAAGACCAGCCTGGTCAACATAACAAGACCCCATCTCTACAAAAAATTAAAAATAAATTAGCTGAGCACGATGGCACGCACCCATAGTCCCAGCTACTCCAGAGACTAAGGGAAGAAGGTCACCTGAGGCCAGAAGTTCAGGATCACAGTGAGCTATGATCGTGCCTCTGCACTCTAGCCTGGGCGACAAAGTGAGACTCTGCCTCAAGAAAAAAAAAAGCAGGGAAACAGAGTGAGAAAAATGTTTTTGCTTGGAAGAACCCCACAACAGAAATGGAGAAGCACAGAAAGGCCGTGAGCCTGGCAGGGCCTTGGGGCCCACTGGTGGAAGGTCTCACAGGCAACTGTGAGCTGGGGCTAACAAGCATGGCCCCAGCACCACCCTCATGGTCTGCTCTTTTATATCCCCCCAGACCAAACCAAGAGCATCCTGAGCACAGGGCGGTCACTTTTTAATCGCTACCTCCCCAGCAGGTAACCCAGTGCCCAGCACTCAAGAAATACTCACAACTGAACTGCACGAAATGCTCCAAAACAACCCAGGAAAACACAGGCACCAACGAGCCAGATCGAGACTGGCAGAGGAAATGATCAAACATTTTTTAAAATCGTGATGCACTTTGCATGTGGGTGGACTTTGTCTTCATGGAATCTGGAGTACCACCCCGTGC
This sequence comes from Microcebus murinus, assembly GCF_040939455.1. NCBI lineage: Eukaryota > Metazoa > Chordata > Mammalia > Primates > Cheirogaleidae > Microcebus > Microcebus murinus. Next base: position 40,595,804 of record NC_134124.1, read on the forward strand.
TGGACTGAGGTCGCTCACTCGAGTACTAACAGTTCTAGGAAAACACGGAGGTCACCTTCCTTCCCCAGTGATCATTTTCAACAGCGTTTCCTACCTTCCAACCGGCAGCACTCAAGAGGGCCCACAGTGATCGCACCCCCGCACTGGGCGCCACATGGTCAGAAGACACCAGAGAGTGCTGCACAGACCAACTTCCCACGTCGACTCCCAGCCCTATGGGCCACTGAAGGCTCTGAGCAGCCCTGTAGCACAGAAACCTACATATGCGAACACAGTGAGGGAGATGTGCCACATCTGGGGGATGGTCACACTTGAGGTTCTGACTGGAGGGTGGAGGGGGGCATGGGCAATATACGTAACCCTAACACTTATACCCCTATAATATGCTAAAATAAAAAATAAAAATAAAAACAAGAAACCTGATGAAACCAGAATTCCTACCACTTAACTGACCACAAAACATTTTGCTTCATGATCCTATAGACATTTGAGTTTAGAAAATGCTGAATTCCAGACCTTGTTATGCCAAAGGGGCCAGACACAAGCAGGCGAAAGCAGGCTTTATCCAAACGCGTGAGTTGGAAGTTTTGAAGGCCGACCTGTTCCGCTGTCCCTTGCTGTTCCACTGAGCCAGACTCTGTCAACCAGACCACAGGCTGCCGGGAACAATTTCCCTCCTCCTTTATCGATGACTGGGAGCAGGTGTGTCGGCTCTGATGTCCTTTAACAAGGGTGCTGGCAGCTGCGGCTTACATGCTTTTCCCAAAGCCACCTTGCCCAGCCCTCCAAGTCACAGCCGATCTCCCTCAGGGGCTGCTTTCCAGGCCAATGAGTGCTTTGGTGCTTTGTCTTCTTCTTCCAAAACAGGAAGGTGTCAGGGTGAGTCCTGAATGTCCCCATCTTTCATGACAAATGATGATGCACCTGCTGCACTCAGGACGGAGTGACCCAGGCATGTTCTGACCCAGTTCCCGCGGCTCCACGTTTCAGGAATGGGGCGACGGTTCCCTCCCCCAGCGGGGCTCATCTAGGGAGGGCAGCAGCTGCGAGGCGCCCCTGCCATCCACATCGGCCCCTTGCCCTGACACACGCCCAGCCTGCAAGGCACCTGGGACTGTCGACACGCGTGAGCCAGTCTCGGAATAACACCCTAAACACGCAGCAGGGATAGAGGTCCCACTGGGAGAAGAAGCTGTTCGGGAGGTGGTGACTGCGCCACAGCCCAAGTGTGCTTCATGCTGTGGAACTGGCCACCTAGCAGGGAGCAGACCGGCAACTGTGCCGTGTGTGCGTCACTATGGTTTTTATGTACATATATGTATATGATTTTAACAAAACCACCCACACAGGCAAGGAGACAGCTCCTGCATGACAGCAGGGACGGTGCCACATTCACCATGAGAGCCCCAGCCCAGTGAGGGGCTGCGCATGTGGACCCCCAAGAAATATCTATGGAAGAAAAGAAGTCAGGCGGTGCTGGGTGTGAGTCTGGATTCCAGGTCTCAGCGGCTGACAGGGGCGAGTTCCTCAGCCTTTCTGGAGTCCCGACCTACTGAGCACGGGAGGTGGGGGAGCATCTTGCAGGTGGCAGCTGTGCGGCACGGTTCCCCTTCTGATGCAGTTTCCAGAGTGCGTCCTGGCTTCTGCGGTGCAGGAGACTCACGCGGTGCCCCTGGTACCCTGAGAGGCAAGGCGGGCATGCGGGCATGCCCCTGGGGCCCGGAGCTTAAGGGACTTGCTCAGAGCCACAAGGGCACAAGGCACCCGTGGGCTCCTCTGGCTGCACGTGTGCAGACCTTGCGCACGTCGTGCCATCCCCGCCTCCATCCACACCGTGCCACTTTCCTTGGGGGCAGGTGGCCTGGTCGTGCTCTGTCCTTTGCCCTGGGGGCAGCCTGAGCGTGGTCGCGGGGACCGCAGCTCTGTGCTCCTGGGGCGGACGCTCCGCTGCACCGATGCAGCCCGCTTAAACACAGTCTGTGGCTTTGTGAAGCTCCTCCCTGGCTTTACTCCACCAAGCCAGAACTGGAGCTTCGCCTGCCGTGGGTGCTGAGGTCTACATCCTTGTGCGACGTGGGAGGGAGCGGGCAGGAGTGAGAGATGGGGGAGGGCGGGCGGCTTGTCTGCCGGCAGACGGGGCCTGGGGAACTGCACGTGCCAGCAGTCGCAGGCGTGGTTAGAGGGTATGCGAGTGTCCCGCCGACCTGCAAGGCCCGCTCCTTCTGGTGAGTCCGGCCTCAAAACTGTCCTGAGCACAGTTAGGAGCCGGTCTCAGGGCTGTGAGGAGAACATGAGAAAATACAGGTAAGACCGCCTAGTACGGGCCTGGGCACACGGAGATGCTCAGAACTGCTTTCTACCTTGAACTTGCCCCTTGTTGTACCAGGCCCGACACCGCAGTGTGTGCAGTGGCCTTGCCCACTACACCTGCAGCACGTCCTGGGACGGGGACTCACAGCTCCCTGTGGCATCCAAGCTTTGAGGACAGGGGCTTGGCTGCCCATGCGTGCGCCACAGCGTGCCTGTCCCCAGATAGCTGTTACACCCGCCGGTAACCGGACAAAGCGTTTCCTGGATATCAGGAGCGTCTCAAAGCCCCCAGACACAAGCTGACCCTGCCCCAGGGCAGCTAAGAGCTTCTTATGCTTCAGACAGACCCTTCTGGAAGGATGGCTTCCTCCTGTGGGTAGCTCTCTGCCCAGATGGCTGGAAGCAGCTGCTGCTGGCCTGGCGCCCACCCTGCCTGTCTCAGAAGCATCCACGCCAGGTAGAAGCTGAACTCAGACAGACACAGGCGGCCAGGAGGCAGCCCACTCACCGAGGGCTGAAGACCCTGCAAGACCAACGAGAAGTAAGTTCTAGTCAATCAGACCAGCAGGCGCCGATGTGCCGCTTCCTCTTTACAGTCTGGGGTAAAGGGACGCGGGCAGCCCACTCACCCCTCTGTGGACTCCCTCTCGGAGCACCTGCATTTCCAGTGCTGCCTGAGTGCGCTCTGGCTCTCGGGGGGCGGTCTGGCTCTCGGGGGGCGGTCTGGCTCTCGGGGGGCGGTCTGGCTCTCGGGGGGCGGTCTGGCTCTCGGGGGCGGTCTGGTGGAGTGGGAGTAGTGCGAGCACTGGGCTTCTGCCGTTCTGACTCTGCATCCTCGAGGCGGACCCTTGGCAGCCCTGCTACACCAGGGCTGGGGTCCCTCATCTGCAAAGTGGACACATGGTGTCTGCCCAAGGATGGCCACACGTGGAGATTACAGAAATCAAACGAGATATGACAGCCTTTCATTTGCTCAACACACATTGTGGAGCGCCTGCTCTGTGCCGGGCACCATTCCAGGTAGAGGGTGACTGAGCAGAGCTTAGGGTCCACCCCAGGCTGTCCGACTCCACCATGCACTGCTGTCTTCTTCAAAAGCAGCTGATTAAAAAAGCAACTGACAAATACAAAGGTGTCTATTTTTTTAACACTTAGAAATCACACCTCTACAAAGGTGCTGAAACTGCAAAAATTATGCACCAATATGCTAGTTACTATCAGTATATGTAATTCACCTGCCATCCCCACATAGGGCCCTGGACCTGGCAAACAGTGGTGCTAAATAAATGTCTGCTGAGTTGATGAATGGGGAGGACAACTGTGTCCGGAATAACACAGCCCCAAAGAACCCACTGATTTCAACGAATGTCTGAAGGGCCTCTACTGCCGTGTGAGCAGACACTTCCTGCTGACCCTCTCCTGGTCTCTGCAGCGCGGCCCACGGGCAGTCGGGGGCGAGGACTGTCAAGGAGCACGCAGAGGCTTTGGAGGAAGACTTCCGTCTTCTCCCGACATCCAGCTGCTGATTCCACCTAGCAGACACTGACACGCGCCTCCTGCTCTAAGACAACACAGCTCGACAACAGGAGCCTGTCTGCTCGGAGCAGGGGACCACGGAGCACTGCCAACTCGCCGTGCCAGCGACACACACCACTGAGGAATACTGAGGGCTTCAGTGGAGACACGCGGTGTCCACACTCTCGGGAAGCCCAGGATATTCGCTGTCTATTGCCATGACGATGCCACAAAACAAACTGCCCCCAAACTTAGTAACTTATAACAGCCATCATTCATCATCTTTCACGAGTGTATAGACTGGCCAGTGACTCTTCTAATTGGGCCAGGCTTGGCTAATCTAGTCTGGGCTCGCTCATGTGTCAGTGGGCATCGGGCAGCTGGGCAGGAGGCTGGTGGGACTGGCATGGCGGAGGTGCGATGGCATGGCTTTCCTCCGAGGGGCCTCTCGCCCTCAGCAGCCCAACGCAGGCTTGTTCTGGGCAGTGTCAGGGCTCCAGGGAGGAGAGCAAAACCGCTGCAGCCACGGCCCAGAGAAGCACAGCATTATTTCTGCCACATTCTGTTGACCAAAATAAGTCACCTGGCCGCCCCCCCAGACTCGAGGGGTGGTGAGACGGGCTCCATCTCTGGATGGGAAGCACTGCACAGGCCTGCCAGAGCGCGGGGCGGGCAGGGACGGAGAAGCGAGGCTGTGTTCAGTCAACCCGCCACACCCCAGCCCTTCCTGCCAGATGGAGACCTGGGACTTTATGGCTCAACGTGCCCCTTCTTGCACACTGCAGGGGCCAGACTGAGGCACTTGTGTTGTTGCTGATCGGAACCTCTGAGGTTGAAGGCTAGGTCTGTCCCTCCACGGCAAGGGATGTGGGTTTTCCACTTAAAATAGTGATGTGATGATTCCTTTCTAAAAATGTATTTCTGTTTCAAAAACTATTTGTAGAAAAATATCAAATAAATAGTAGTGCACCCAAGTGTCCACCGACAGATGAATGGAGAAGCAAAATGCAATCCATACACGGGCTGGATTATGACTCAGCCTTAAAAAGGCAGGAAATCCTGACACATGCTACCACATGGATGGGCCTGAGGACCCATTGTGCTCAGTTAAATCAGCCAGTCACGAAAGGAAAAACACTGTGCGATTCCACTTACACGAGGCATATGGGGAGTCAGAGCCATAGAAAGTGGAATGAATGGTGGGTTAATACCACTGAACTGTACGACTAAAGTGGCCAAAATGGTAAATTCTATGTTGTGTGCAAAGGAAGTACAGACATGGCAAAGACTGACGGCGCCAGGCAGATGCCTGGTGCACCCAACGTGGCCAGTGGCATGCACGGGAGGCCGCACTCCGCAGGGGTTTGGCCTGTGCTCCAGCTCTCTTTACGTGCAGTCCAGCTCAGAGGCTTTGCTGATTAGCATGATGCACGTGCAGGAAAGGCAGGTTATCGCTACGGTGACGTGAGTGGCTGGCTCACTGACGTGGCTGACTGGGAGATGGGCTCTCGGTGGCGGAGGGTCAATGTCCCAACTGCAGCCCCTCCACTCCCTGCACAGACCAGGGTGGACCCAACTCCCCCCAGGAGTGAAGGGAAGGGTCCTCACACTCCTGATTCCCAGAACTGGCCTGGGAATCCTGCCCCGAGAACGCAGCCCCGTTTGCGCCGGGCGAGCCTTTCATGAAAGGAGGTTTTAAACACCCAACGGACACCCGCGAGCTGGCAGGGCCAGCTGTACACAGGTGGGGCCTGGGTCTGATACCTGCCTTCCTTAGAACCTGCCTGCGAGCTCTAGACGGGATGGTTGATCACGCTCCCACACCTGCCATCAGCTCCACCATCTACTAAGAGTTACCTAACAGCTGCACCTGCCCAGAGTGGCTTTGGGTGGGTCCCTGCACCCCAACCTCCAGGATGTGCTGGGACTGCTCTGCTGCCCTTCTGCCCCTCAAATGGCACAACAACCTGAACGTCCTGCTGTCACTTCCTCCACCGGCCCCAGTCCCTGCTCTGGGCCTCCTGGTCAAGTCCCCACTCGCTCCAGGGACAGCTGGAGGCACACGCTGTGGCTCCCATGATGGACGTTTATGTTCCTGCGGCCTCACCTCCCTGGTCACCTCCTCTGGACGGTGGCCTGCAAGCCCTGGGTGGCTCCCGGCGCCGGTCCCTGCCTCGCCAGAGAGCGCCCACTGCATCTTTGCCCTCACCGTGTGCCGCTGGGCTCCCCTTCCTCCACTGGGACATGGCTCTTTTCATCTTTGCTTTCACCGCAATCTGACCCTGACAGTTTTCTCTAATAATGGTCACTCCTCGAGCCTTCGCCTAGCAGTTAAGGGCGTCAAAATCACTCTCAGCCTGGACTCCACTGCATTAGCAACCTGCCCGCTGCTGCGTCGGGTGCAAATTTGACAAGTGAGCTCTCGAGGTCTACATTTGGATTTGGATCTGGAGGGGCTCTAGGGGCTTCTGTACGGCTGCTGACGCCCCAGCCGCCACCCCAGTCACACGCAGGCACTGCACCTCTACTTCCACCTGGCCCCCGGACCTTCCTGCAGAGACGCTCCGGAGGCCCCGAGGAAACGTGCTTGCTGGGTCTGGCCTCCGGAGCGCCAATGGGCTCTGTCATCCAGGGCCACCAGGCACTGCTCGACGGTCCTCTCCAGCCTGGCATCTGTGGTCCAGTCCAAGCCGGAGGTAGATGAGGCCCACCATCGTGTTTTAAAGGCCCTTCCTAAGCTGCAAGGCTGGGTTCTGAGACCCTGCAGGCCCCAGGAAGGGAAAGCTCTGGGCTTGGAAACCTGCGACCTTTCCAGGCGGCGGCCCCACTGCGTCCTCGCGGCCACTGGACACGCACAGTACGCAACAGTCCGGGAGGAACTGGGGTTGTGACCCGCAAACCGCCGCGGACAGTTCCGACAGTGCCGCGGCCCCCGGGGAAGGAGAAATGTCTCTGGGGGCTCGAGGCTCCCTGACATCCGGCCTCCCTGACCTCATCTCCCCGCCTCCCACCGCCTCCCGCCTGCGCCAGGCCCTGGGCACACTGGCCCCCTCTGGTTTCCAATCAGGCTCACACGCCTCCCCTAAAATCCTACCCCCGTCTCCCCGTGAGAACGCAGTGTCCACCACTCCCGCTGCTCCTCCTCCCCAGCCTCCCAGGCCCGCCCTCCGCCCCTGCTCCCGCGCCTTTCCTCGCAGCATGAACCTCCCTGCTGCCTCGGAAGCCTCTGGGACCAGTAACAGCGACGGCTAACACTTACTGGGCACTGCCGCACACCAGCATCGCTCAGGTCTCACCTTATCCAATCTCTCCATAACAAAGGTGGGTACTTTTATTATCTCCAGGTTACAGGTGAGGACACTAAAGCACAGAGAGGTTAAGTAGCTTGCCCGAGGTCACACAGTTGCCGACAGGTTAAGTAACCTGCCTGAGGGTGATGGGTGAGATTTAATGGACAACTGTCATCGCGCACTGTCAACGGCATTCAAGGTACGTCCGGAATCCAGCCCTTCTCCCACTCTGCCGCCACCCTCTGGTATGACCACCATTGTCACTTGCCAGGATCACTGCGATGACCTCTCTGGCCTTCCTCCCTCCACCCTGGTTCCCCTTAGTCTCTTCCCCATGTGGCATCCAGAGGTCTCCAGATCCCGATCACCTTCCTCCACCTCACCTTCCTGCGCAGAGTCCTCCAGGGCCCTATGGGAACTCCCCTCCCTTGACCTCTGCTCCTCCTCTCCCACTCGCCTGCCCCTTGCTCAGCCCAGCTACACCGGCCTCCTCACCATGTCACCATCGCCCAAGGTGCCGGGCACTTGCCTGCCTCAGGGCCTTTGCACTGGCTGTGCCCCTGCACCCAGCATGCTCACAGTAGACACGCGCACAACTCGTGCCCTCGATTCCTTTAGGTCTTTGCTTTCACTCTCGATAAAATTCCAGCACCACCCCCAACTCTGTTTTTCTCCTAAGCACTTTTCCAATCAAACACACTAAGTATTATCCATATTTATCTTCATTATTGTCTGTTTTTCCTCATTGAAACGTAAGCCCAAGAAGACAGGGATTTTCTTGTTGTGTGTGTTGTATTAACTGCTCAGCAACTGGAATCGTGTCTGGCACATGTAGTAGAAGCTCAATAAATATTTCTTGAATGAACAAATGAATGGTGTTTGCTGAAAGGACCTTAAGTGTTGCTGCAATTCCTGGCCAGCAAGATGCAGAGGAAAACCTTGAGAAAACGGCTGTCACGGACAGGACCCAGAGGAAGGAAAACAGTGTTTATTCATGAGCATCTGAAAGAGTGAAATAAGCTAGCTCAGGGCAGGAGCCTGGCCAAGGAGACCAAAGGTCCTGATAAGGACTGCACTATGCAAAGGTCACTCCCAGCTGCCTGGCATCTGAGACTCTCATCAATTCAACAATATTTTGATGAGACGGTCAATGTACAAAAGAAGATTCCTGAAATGAGCAGCCGAGCCAAGGCAGCTTAGCCCACTCGGCAGGGTAAGTTACAAACCTCCACACCCCATGCCAGAATTAGAGCCCAGACACGAGGCTTAACAAAGCACCTCTTTGGTGCCGAGTGCTGAGACCAATGCCCAAAGAAAGGTTTCCGACCTCACGCAGCTCGCAGTTTAATCAGCACAGCAGCACCAAACACAAACCCCAGTGCCCACTGTGGACCACATACAATTTTTTATTGTGGTAAAATACACACAACATAAAATTTACCATTTTAACCATTTTTAAGTGCACAGTGTAGTATATTACGCACATTCACATACTCACATTGTTGCACAACCATCACCACCATCCATCTCTGGCACTATTTCACCTTCCCAAACTGAAACTCTGTCCCATCAAACACTAACTCCCCACTTACCCTCCCCCAGCCCCAGCCCCCCCCCCCATTCCACTCTCTCCCTCTGAAATCAACTACTCTGGGTATCTCATGCAAGTGGAATGATGCAGTACTTGTCCTTTCATGACTGGGTTATTCACTTAACACACTGTCCTCAAGGTTCATCCGTGTCGTAGCATGTGTCAGAATTTCCCTCCTTTTTAAGGCCAAATAATATTCCATTGTGTGGCTAGACGACCGCTGGTTTACCCATGCACACACTGATGGACTCTTGGGTTGTTTCCACCTTTTCGCTATTGCGAATAATGCTGCTATGAACATGGGTGTACAAGGATCTCTGAGACCCTGCTTTTAATAATACCTCTAGGTATATACCCAGAAGTGGGATTGCTGGATCAAATGGGAAGTCTATGTGAAATTTTTGAGAAGCCACTTCCTGTTTCCACAGTGGCTGCACCATCTCACATTCTCACAGCAGCGCACTAGGGTTCCAATTTCTCTACGTCTTTGCCAACAGTCTTGTTACCTGTGTTTTTGATAGTAGTCACTCTAATGGCTGTGAGGTGGTGTCTCCTAGTAGTTTTGACTGCCATTTCCTAATGATGTTGAGCAGGGAAAGATGCTCTTTCCAGTGCTTTGCATATATGAGCTCACTGAAGCCCCAGATAACCCTAGGGGAGAGATACCATTGTTATCCCCACTTTACAGATGTGCACACTGAGGCACAGAGGGGTTTAGTAACTTGCCAAAGGGTACAGAAGATAATACCATGAGTGGCAGAGCCAGGATTCGAACCCAGAGTGGCAGACTCCACAGAGAGGACAAGGTGCCCAGAGAAGAAGCATGGCACCCAGTGGTCAGCCAATTCCTCCTTGGACATAATCACCTCACTCTGACACTGCCTTAACATGCGGCTCCATCCCAGCTGGGCTTGGGTGACGGCTGCTGAGTGGCACAGTGACACTGGGCGAGGGGCTGAAGAGCTCGCACCAAGGCTTGAACGACACTTCAGCGATACCCTCTATCAACACACGTCTGCCCAAACGTACATTCACATCTATTTTCATAAAAACCCCATCCATCGCAATATTAGACAAGGAACAGTCAGCATTTGATTTCCAAAGCGCAGAATGTAAGTGCACAAGGGGGATAAACGTAATGACACTCTTAAGCAACTCTATTTTTGAAGTATCAATTGCCTCATTTTCTGGGGAGATTACTGTGCCTGGGAAAAACTCAAATGCCTGGAGCTCGGCTGCACAACAAAAGCTAAATTAAAGGGAATAAAAGGCTAGGAGTTTATTTCACTAAAAGGTAACCTAACATTCCGCTTTTCCAAGTGCCATGGTAGTCATGTCAAATGGCTTCGATAGCCGGGGCTCCCCGAGAAATAGAACCCCATTAAGGCAGGGCAGGAACAGGGGCCATCAGATGGAAGCTGCCTTCCCACCACTGGAAACAGCCATGCATGCTTGACTGGGCCCACGTCCTCCAGACACGCAATGTGACGCTCGGCCAGCAGCCCCTGCATGTCACAGGCCCCGTCTCCCTTGTCCATCTGACAGCTGTCCACTGTGCGTGCTGCCCTGGGCTCTAGCCTGGCTTCCTGGCACCGTTCTTTGGTCTGGGTCTTGCTTTGCCCTTTCGTTTTCTGACCTAGGAGAAGTGCTCTACCCACATCTGCATGCACCACGCTGTGGTCTGCTTGTGCACTCAGCAAACAGGAACGCACGCCTGCTCCCAGGGGCTGGGCTGCCACCTCCGGAGGCACCAGGGTCCTGAGCCCACGGGTGCTCAGGCTGGGCTCGGTGCCTCTGCCCCCATCCACTCCTCCTCCTGCTTTGCTGGCCTCCAGCTGCAGACCGGCACGGAAGGGCTCCGAGCAGAGGCGGGTCCCCATCCCTCTGCAGAGAGGTGTCGGTGAGGGATCAGCGGCAAAAGCCTAAGCTTTCACCATAGCCAACACCGCGAGCCCCAGCACGAGGAGAGGCTTTCGCGTTTAGTAGAGCTAAACCATCAGTTTACACCATCCGTTTAGTAGAGCGCGAACTGATGGTAAAGTCTGCAAATGACACAGCTCCTGACAGCACCTACTCATTGTCCTCCCTCCTGCGCCCAGAGACTCAGGTCAAGGTTCCATAACCCTGACTCGTATTACCCTGTGCACGGGCAGCAGAGCCGTACACTGGAGTGGTCTCGGCCCCTCTGGCTGCAATCCTGGGTGACCGCCCCACACTAGAGATGAGGACATGGAGGCCCAGGCCTGTCCGGCTCTCCCAGGCTGCAAGTGAGCCAGCTGTGCACCGGGCCGGGTGCAGGCCAGCACGGGTCCGAATCACGAGTCCCGCCCGCAGTTCCACAGGGCTCTGTCCATGCACAGGGCCTTCACGCCACCACATCCTGGTGAAGTTCCACACCACACAAGTTGCATTCACAGCGCTCCTCCGCTTCCCTCTCGAGGATGCAGAACATGCAGAGAGCAGATGCACCGCCAGAAACACCTGGAGCCTCCACGTCGGGCAGCTCTAGAAGCTGCTGGCATCTTACTTAAAGACTCACTTATTTAAAGAAAACAAATAAATAAAGACTCACTCACTGGTACGGAGAAGGAACCAGGAGAGGTCCTCTTCTTCCCAAACTGGCTGGGCTGCACCAGAGCTCGCAGGTGTCTGCCATCCCCACACCTCCAGGCTGGGGCAGGGGGAGGTCACTGCTTCCCTCCCCCAGAGGACACTGGGCTTCGGTGCTGCAGCCTGGGGGGCCCTGCGGACGACTCTGCCTTGTGAGATGGGAGCATGTCCCTGATCCCCAGGCTGTCCAGAGGGGCCTCTCCGACCTGGAGCACCGGCATGTAGCCGAGGATGGGCTGGGTCGCCCGCACCTGGGGCCTGCGCCTGCAAGTGAAAGGTACAATGTGTGCCTAAACTCAAATGGCTGCATGGACCCAGTTTCACTTTGCAGTTTGCTCAAGACCAAACGCTTCAACGAACAGAGGAGAAAGTCCTATACGAAGAGGCAGACAGCACGAGCACCTAAGCAATAAGAAGGGGCTCCCTCTTGGTGACTAAAAAGGCTTTACAGTGTTTTAGTGATAGATTTGCTCCCCCCAAATGGGGTGCCTGGTTTTCCAACCAGCTTCAGACCCTAAATCAGAGGTTCCCAATCAGAGGCAATTTCCAAGCAAACCCAGGGGGCAATAGGCTGTGTCTGGAGACATTTTTTTATTGTCACAAGTGTAAAGGGGACATGCTACTGGCATGTCATGGCATTTCGATGCTGCTGAACAGCCTCCAGTGCACAGGGCAGCCCCCACAACAGAGAACTATCTGGTCCAAATGTCAATGGTGCTTAGAATGAGAAACTCTGAAACAGTGGATCTTTAGGTCAAGTGGCCTCAGGGAAGAAATAATAATTAATAGGGGACCATTTAATCTAATAATTTAATACAATAAAATGTTTGTTTAATGGGTGCAGAGTTTCTGTTTGGGATGATGAAAAAGTTCTGGACGGTGGGGATGGCTGCAGGACAGTGTGAACATGACGAACATGGCACTGTAGCCTGTGCATTACTGTCCCATACAGCACGTGTGAATCTACTCTACTGAGTGGGCACTTACAATGGCTAAAATGGTACATTTTATGTTATGTATTTCTCACCACAATAAAAAAATCTGTGACACATGGTATATAATTACATCACATATAACTACATATTATGTATGTATAATGACATAATTATAATGATTTCATAAAGTCAGGTGTTCACCATGTGGCACCTACTGTTCTAACCCATGACACTGGTCCCATCACTGTCCCCATTTGACAGATGGGCAAAGCAGAGGCGAGCCAAGCAATTTTTCTACGGCCACCAGGCAGGGAGTGTCCAAGGGTTTGCACCTGGGCAGTCGGTGTTGGGCAGAGCCACGCTCTCCTGTGTTCCCAGGGCTCTGTTCTCCACAGAGCTGACCTCACCATCCAAGCAGCCTTTGGGACATTTCAATCCACAAAGGTCGCTGAGCTCTGTGCCAGACAGAAACCCCAGCCCTTGGGAGACCCCCACCACCTAAGGTGCGGTGGGCAGACAGAAAATGGACCAGAAACAGAAACCAAAAGGGCAAACGGTAGGGTCCCTCAGAGGCAAGTGCCATGGAGAGACACCGAGCACAGGGAGGGAAGCGGGCCTGGGGGAGGCCCACCAGGAAGGCGAGGTTCACGGAGCAGAGGAGGAGGAGCCGCCAGGGACAGGGTGCAGCGCCAGCAGCAAGCCGCCCCGACTCCTCTTCTGCTCCCCAACCCAAGAACAGGCCTGGAGCTCTGCTCAAGATCCCAGCCTGCATGCTGCATGTCACAGGCAAGTTCCTAACCTCTCCGTGCCCTTCTGTAAAATGGGGAGGATAAACCTACCTGTCCGTGCTGTCGTGAGGACGGCACGAGCCAGGTGTGGAAGCCACACCTTGCCTGGAGGCTAGCGAGGGTCAAGGAGGGCGGCACCGAATGAGTCTAATGATGGCAAGAGGGATGAGGTTACAGTCACCCAGATGCACACCTCACAGTGCTGAGACTTGGGACAAACGTCTCCAAACGTTTGCTCTCATGTGTGTGCGTTCACATATCAGCTGCCCCTGAGAAGCTCCCCAGCGGGCGTACATGAAACAGACAGAATGTTCTGGTGAGGCACAGCATTTCCAAGGACACCCCAGCTTCTCGGACCACACTGAGCACCTGCTGCCAGGCTCTCACACTTGGTAGTGCCCTCACACTCCGTCTTACACAGCGCCCTGAAAGAGTCGAGCACATTAGCGCCATCTCCCAGCAAGACCAACCCAGGCCAGCGCTTGCTGAGCCCCTTTCCTGCCCCCAGGCCTAGTGTGGTTGGGGAAACTTCAGAGAGACTCAGGGACACTTGAGACCAGCAAGTCCAGGTGGAGCTCCCCGCCCTCCCACTGGCTGAGAAGGCTGGGACATGGCGCTGCCATGGTGTGCACTTGTCTGTGTGGCTGTCCAGACCCGCGATGCACAGCAGCAAGCGTGAGCCGCCACGTAGCCATGGCCTTTGTGATAATGACGTGCCGATGCAGGCCCATCTACGGGGACAGATGTGCCATGCTAGCTCGGGCAGGGGCAGGGAACGTGCAGGGGCAAGGAGTAGACGGGAACGCTGCTCACTGCTCAGTTATTCTGCAAACCTACAACACTCTAAATATAAAGACTATTAAACAAACAACAAAATCACCTTTCTAAAAACCTAGAACTAGAGAAAACAGAGTGGGGGACTACAGGCAGTTAGGAGCAGAGCCCACACTGAGCCCATGAGTCGCAGCCCACACTGAGCCCATGAGTCGCAGCCCTCAGCCGCCTCCAACACGCCCCTCTCGTCACTGCAGCCAGAATGCACAGCGCCACCCCACCCGTCGGTGGGTCTGCTGGGCCTCGTCTCACGCTCCCCGGCCAAGACCCTCATCTGCCCCCGGCCTCAGCCCCAGCCTCCACCTTGCCGCCCTGCGGTCCAGCTCACGCCACGGCCAGATGTGATAACCTGGGTCATCAGTAGCTGCCACACTGGAAAGATGGCGGAGCAAGAGGAAAGGAAAAAATCCCTTTGGTTCCAGAAAATCTCCTGAAAAAGAGGAAGGCTTACCAAGCCCTCAAAGCCACCAGGCAAAGCAGGCACTTTTGGCAAAGAAGGAGGAAAGGAAAGGAAAAGGGTTTAAGTGACTAGAGTCGTTTCTGCGTGATCCCTGGCGGCAGCAAGGTGACAGGGTGCGTCTTGGACGACTAGAAGTGAAACCTCGTGCCTTGGAGTTGCCGGATAAACATTCCTTGGCCTTTGTCGTACACATCCAAAGGATTAATGGGGCCAGCTCACTGGTGCAAAAGACCAGCTCGAGACTTCGCCTAAAGAAAATGTCCAGTGGCATCTTTGTCAGTCACCCCCCTCCCCAGAGCCTAAAATTGCAGCGTGTGGTGGAACCTCATGTGACCTGGGGATTTCCAAATCTGAAGTCTGTCCGGGAACTCATCTTGAAACGTGGACAAGCCAAGGTCAAGAATAAGACCATCCCTCTGACAGATAACACAGTGATGGAAGGGCACCTGGGGAGGTTTGGTGTCATTTGCTTGGAAGACCTCATTCATGCAACTGCCTTCCCCGGGAAGCATTTCCAGGAGACCTCATGGTTCTTGCGTCCTTTCCAACTCTCAGTGGCCCGTCATGCAACCAAGAATAAAGTGGGCTTCCTCAAGGAGATGGGCTCACCCGGCTATCGAGGTGAACCCATCAATCAGCTCATCCGCCAGCTGAACTAGACCCAGAATATCTGAAAGCACAGTGCACTGAGAGCATGTGTTTTGGGGTTTTGGAATTGTGAAGTATCTTCAGAGAAGATTATTTTCACTCTATCTTCAAAACAAAGGGAAGGGTCAGGGAAAAGGCAGTCAGTTATGCTCATAGCAGGAACCTCTCATCACAGTCCAGTTCCAAGGAAAAATTCCAGTGTTTCCCACTTTGGCTGCTGCCACCTCTGAAATTACATGCCATGGAGAACTGAGTCCTGCTCTGTTAGATCTTCTATCCTGAGGTATTAAACACTGGTGAATGAATGACTCAAGCATGTGTATGAGAGTCCCTAAGACTCCTGCAACAGTGGTCCAAGTCCAAATGCATACTGAATTTGGGTATTCCCAGGGCTTTGTTTTGAAAAGACTTGAAATACAACTGGGAAGGAGACTGCAAAAAATAAATAAATAAATAAAATGATACCCTGGACTACATTAGCCAAGCTCCAAACTCCCCAGTGCTTCCCACAGCAGCAGGAACAAAATCCCAGCTCCTCCCACCGTCCTGCCAAGCGCTCTGCTTCCCCTCCCCCACCCTCTGCCACACAGGCCCTGGGACACGCTTTCCACCAGGGCAGGACCCGGCACCCAGTATGTGCCCAACAAATCCTTGGTGACTATATTAACAAATGGACACCCCTGCAACATGCTGGATAGATGTTTTCATCTGCATTCTATGAGGGGGGAAACCGAGGCACAGCCTGAGGTCACCAAGCCTCTGGGCAGCGTCAGGAGAGCCTGACAGCTAGCCCGTGCAAAGGACACGTGCTCCCTCTGCCATGGAAACAGCAGCTGTGAGATGGAGCTGCCGTCACAGGCAACCGCCTTTGCAGAGGCCCAGCTGCCATCAGGGAAGGGCCGCGCTGCCCCGAGGGCCTGCAGGCCTAGTGCCGGAGTGCGCACGCCGCTGCTTGCACTAAGTGCGCACTGCACTAGGCTGTCGGACTGCCTTCAAAACTGCTATTCTGGAACCATCTCCCAGGGTCCATGGGCCCCTCATGCCCCTTTTGCTCTTGCCGTCCCAGGGAGCCTCCACACGCTGCCACCTCCAGTCATCCATAAATGCAGTGAGGGCGAGCGAGCGGGGTGCCACCATTCAGCGATGCCACCCAAGGAAAGGCCAACGGGCCCACTTGTTGTAGTGCTCAGCAGGAGAAGTTTCTGCATATACAATTATTAATGACTTTATTTATATACCAATATTTAGTACTGCTTGCAATTAAGCAGATCTGCTTTCAAAATATGACTAATTAGAACAGTCGGCTGGCAGGGAGACTTCTGCAAGGAATCACATCATTCTAGGAAAAGCTGCTTTTGCCAGAGGCAAAACCAGGTGCTGGACCTCAGCAAGCAGCGTTGGTGCTCCTGGCCTGGAGGACTCATGGCAGGAAAGGGGAAAAGGGACTGGAGAGGAGGTGGAGGAGGAGGGGAGGAGGGTGGAGGGGAGGAAGTTGCAATCCTCCAGCCGGGAGGCTTAATTTGTATGATGCTAGTTAACTATGTTCTCTGGCCTGACATTTTCTGCTACTTGGAAGCCAATCAGATATGTGTGGGGCTGCCTAATTCCTAGATTGACATTTTGAGGTGAGTTGAAAGAGGGGTGCCTGTGTAGTGATGCAGAAACCTGGATCAATACAGGCTGGTGTGTGACATTTGGCATTAATTCCCGACTGGCTTCTGTCCCCACTATACTCTTACTAATTTCTGTCCAGTGAGAAGCAAGACTTTCTAATTTTTCACTCAGGGACCGCTTGTGGTCAAAACAGGTGCATCTGACAAAGGTGGCCAAAGCCACGTTCCTAGAGTACCTACACAAGTCCCGCATCTGAGGCCATCTGAGAAGCAGAGCCCCTTGCAGGTGCCAACATCAACCATCACGGCCTGACCCATGAGCCATGACCACCTGACCCTGAGCTCAGGGCCCCATTTGGGGCCAGGCACTGGGTAGGGGCTGAGGACACAGAGACAAGTGGCCCAGAGGCTGACTGGACCTGGACCCCAAGGTCCTCCAGATGAGGTGAGACCATGTGGAAAGAGACAGCCATGCTGCCCTCAGGGTCTAGCCAGAGAGGCCTCCTGGAGGAGGTGGCTGGAAGCAGAGTCTAAAGGAAGAGGAGGGGCATAGGGTCCTCTAGGCTGAGCACGCATGGAACACGACAGTTTGTGTGAAGAGCCCCAGATACTGGGCAGTGAGGCTGGGCCACCCCCAACTTCCCACCTCTCACCCTTCACTTCAGCTGGTCTCTGCTCAAGGTCACCCCCACCAGAGGTCTTCCCTGACCATCCCCCTCAAACTGCACCTGCCACTCTCGCTCCGCCACCTTGCCCTGCTCCGTGTCCCCACCCGGCACCCACCTCTACTCAACCATCCAATCCACACTGACCTGTCCACCTCTTTACGGCCTGTCCCTCCACTGCAATGCAAGGGGCCAGGCCACAGCAAGAATGCCCAGAACACATGGAGAGTGAGGACATCGGTGAGCAATAAAGACTGAAAACCTATCTGCAGCCCACCCGAGGCACAGCCTCAAAGCCTCTGGGGCCTGGCAGGGCCCTGGGCAGGGAAGCCAGTGGGTGGGCCCTAGCCGTCCCGGGTGCTGCCCACCCTGCAGAGAGCTTCTCCAGAGGCAAGGGGCATTGCATGGTTTTCAAGAGAAGCTGGAAATATCCAGTTTTATGTGAAATCACCTGATTTGTAGACACTAGTTCCAGCTATTAAAATAAGTATCTGTCAGCTGGTGTGACCCAAGGAGCCCAGCTTACCAATGCAGCTAGAAGGGAAAGTAAGGGACAGCTTTCTCACAGAAAGGATGGGATCTGGTTTGTGTGTAGAAAGATCAGGCTGACCAGGGGTAGTGGACGCTGCAGTGGTCACCCAGGCCCCCTCAGGACAGGCCCTTACCTCCACCCACCAAGAGCACCAGCCGCTGATGGCTCTTGGGACTGTCCTTGGCCAAGGTCATGCCTTCCTCCCCCAGGGCCAAGTCCATGTCCAGTCAATGCAGAGCAAGGAAGGGCCAGCGCCCTCACTCACATTACGGACACCTCTACAGGGCTGTCCCGGGTCCAGGACTCCGGTGGCACTGGCCAAAAGAGGCTCCGTTCAGACTGTGTCATACCCCATATCCATCCCCTGTCCAGGCCAGCTCCTCGCATGAGCACTATTCTCAAGAGTCCCCTGGAAAATTCCCTTTCACACAAATACCCTCTTAGAGTCTATTCCCCACCAGTTACACCCTCCACACTCGGCCCCAACTGCCTCAGCTACTGCCTGTGCTGCAGGCACCACCGGCTGCGCGCCTGCCCCGGCTCCTGGGCCAGAGCCAGGGACACGTGGTCCCTAAGAAATTACTGAGTCGAAGCCTCACCCTAGACAGCGTCCCTGGGAAACTCGCCCATGAAATTCACGGCAGCTGGGTTCCTTCTGAAACTTACGGTGCTTGGTGCTATCAGCCTTGTCAGGCACGGCCCTGGTGGCTGTGTCCCAGGCAAGTCAGCCAGAAGCCAGCATAAAAATGCCCTTCTTTGGGGTTTTAGGGATTTGTAAAATATCTGCCCAGTTTTTTCTCAGGCAAATTTCATAAATCAGTGCACTTCATATCTCAGGAAAATTGGTAGCTCCTGGAAGAAAGTGAAGCCATTTTTGCACTTGCTGCTATAAATTCAGGGGATGGGACGAGAACTTTCCCCTGTGTCCATAAAGCCCTGGAGCAGGCCAGCCCCTCAGCACGCTGGGCTCTCAAGAACAATGAGCCCCAGGACCTGAACCCCACCTCCCTGGGCGCCTGGGCTCAGCCTCCTGAGCAGTGACGAAGACACTGGCAAGACACAGCAGCACCCCCGCCCACCGGGGCCTGCGTGTGCAGCACTCGCCCCGCTGGGGCCTGCGTGTGCAGCACTCGCCCCGCCCGGACCTGCGTGTGCAGCAGCACCACCGCCCGCCGGGGCCTGCGTGTGCAGCACTCGCCCCGCCCGGACCTGCGTGTGCAGCAGCACCACCGCCCGCCGGGGCCTGCGTGTGCAGCACTCGCCCCGCCCGGACCTGCGTGTGCAGCAGCACCACCGCCCGCCGGGGCCTGCGTGTGCAGCACTCGCCCTGCCCGGACCTGCGTGTGCAGCAGCACCACCACCCGCCGGGGCCTGCGTGTGCAGCACTCGCCCCGCCCGGACCTGGGCCTGCGTGTGCAGCACTCTCCTGTCCTCGCCCTCCACGAGCCTCTCCAGTGCTGCCGCTGTCCCCATCCAGGGCCACACAGCCGGTGGTGGAACCCTGGCAGTCTGGCTGCAGGCCCCCGCTGTCACACCACTGAGCCGCGCGCCTCTGAGCATGTGCCCAGCCTGGCCACCCGGGTGAGGGCAAGGGTCACCAGGGGCCATACAGGGTGGGAAGGGCCAGGCCTCCTGAGCACCTGCGGGGCGCCAGGCCCTCCTGACACACCCCAGAACCCTGCAGGTAGGTCATTTAACCCATTTCACAGGTGAGGAAACTAAAGCTCTGAGAGGAGAAAGGACAGAGAGTCAGGACGAGGAGGGGGGCCCACACCTGGGCCTCTGGTCCCCAGGGCTTCCCTGTGGTCTTTGCCGAGTCCCTGGCGGAAAACAGCAGGAGTGGAGAGAAAGGGGAGGAGACAGGCCCTTCTCTGGAACCGCCTGCAGGTCACAGGGACGGGAGCGTGGGGGAGAGGTGCGGAGGCCCCAACTGCAGCCCTGCGTGGCTTCCAGACTGGCCCTGGACAGGCCTGCTGTCGCTTTGGAGAGGCCTCTCGGGCGCCTCCTCCGCCCCTGGCAGCCGCCCTGCCGACACGGCTCCCGCAGGAGAAGGAAACCCCGACCCGCCCCAGCCCTAACAGAGCAGAGGGGCAGGACACAAGGCGACAGGGCCTCCCCTCACAGAGAGGGCGGCCGTGGACAGACACTCTGCGAGCCCATGCCCCTGCCTCCCTCACAGGCTCCGGAGAGCAGCCCTGCCCAGTGCCGCGCTGCTGCCGGGAAGCCTGCCTAGAGGCCGCTCCCGTTCCCCAAGGGTCTGGAGAGAAGCCCACAGCGACACCCCCCAGAGGCAGGCCGTGGGCTCTGGTGGGCCACTGCGGTCATTCGTGCCCAGGGTGGGTGTGAGCCCCAGCCTCTCTGGGTAAGGCCCCCCATCAGCCAAGAACGTTTCTCCAGAGAAAGCCACAGAATAAGCCACTGTCCACGGCCGGGGCTGCAGTGCTGGGCAGTGGCTGGGAAGGGTCCACCCATGGCAAACCGTGTGCAGAAATGACAATGCACACCGCGTGTAGGCACGGCAACCAAGGCCCTGTGAAGCAGAAGGGAATGGCCTCGACAGCAGGGGCCAGAACGGGTGGGACACAGAGATGGGGACAGATGAACGGAAGGGCTAGACAGAGACCTTGACCGCATAACAATGATCACAGCTCACTGCAACCATGAACTCCTGGGCTCAAGCGATCCTCCTGCCTCAGCCTCCTGAGTAGCTGGGACTACAGGTGTGCGCCACCACCCTCAGTTTACGTTTTCTTTGTTTTTAGACACAGGATCTCACTACATTGCCCAGGCTTATTGCAAACTCCTGGGCTTAAGAGATGATCCTCCCACCTCAGCTTCCCAAAGTGCTGGGATTACAGACATGAACCACCAAGCCAGGCCCCTTTACCACAATTTTTTAAAATAAAATAAACAACCCTCCCTTGTGGAAAAAAAGCAGACCTGGCCCACAGCAGGTAATTGCTGTCCTGCCAGCCTCCTCTTGCCATGAGGCCAGAGAAACAACGGAGTGAGCTGGCCAGGAGCACAGGGCCAGACACCCGTGGACCACGGCCACGCTCTCGCCACCTCTGGGCTGGAGGCACGCACGAGAAGGCCTTCTGGCCCAGCTGCTCTCCAAACTTGTGCCCCGTCCTGCGCCTGTCTGCCTGGGGCCAGCGTGCAAAAGCCAGCGCACGGCGCTTGCACGGGACCGTCAAGATCAAAGGTCTGTGGGGTGGGTGCCCAAGCCCAGAGTGCCCGGCCTGGGCTTCGGAGCGGGGAAGCACCAGTGGGCCGCTGACCCCAGCCAGCCTGGCGGCCAAGTCCCTCCTCGGCGTGGAGCGGGCTGCTCAGCAGCCCCAGTGCCTGGCGCCGCCCGGCTGCGTCTTCTGGTGCCAAGTTCAGGTTTTGTGCCCTCCGTCCTCATGGCCTGTCCTGATTTTTCTGTTAACTCAAATTGGTTTTCAAATCCAAAGAGAATCATCAGGCCCCTGCCCCACCCGTGGAAGCCGCCGGGTGCTGGGGAACCTGGGGCAGCGGGGGGTGGGGGGGAGGGACAGTGAACCGCCCTGCCTACTGCCCTGGTCTCAGTGCTCACTCACCTGACTCCTATGACAGCTTCCACCAGCCTCCAAGTCGGCTGCAGACATCGCCTCCAACACGTGTGCATTTCCCATGGCGCCCGGCACCTCCTCCTCTTGCCTCCTCCTTCCCTCCCTCCAGGCCCCCTCCAGCAGCCCCTAGGCACTGACTCAGACTTTCTGGGCCCCAGCGTCACCTGAGGGAAGACTGGCACTTGGGACACGCAGACAAGTGCTTGTGAAGTGAATGAGGAGGGGAGAGAGCAGTCATGGACTCAACACCCAGGGATGGTCAAAGGCGCACAGCCCCACCTGCCCCTTAGGCTCTGCACCTCCAGGAGATGTCACCCAGGCTCTGTCCTTCCCTCTGCCTCTGTCTCTCTCTCTGTCTGCTTCCCTCTCTCCCTCCCTCTCCCTTTCAGTCTCTCCCTCTATCTCTTCCATCTCCACCTCTCTCTGCCTCTGTCTCTGTCTCTGTCTCTCTTTCTCTTCTTCTATGTCTCTCCATCAACGTCTCTCCCTCTCTGTGTCTCTCCTCCTGCTTGTCTCTCGCTCAGCAGCATGGCTGAGAGCAGACGGACCAGAAGGCTGGGCACCGCAGCCCTGAGGCCCCTGTGCCCTGGGAAGGAGGGCACGGCCTCCTGAGGGGTGGCCAGGCCCGGAGGACTGGCCAT
Source organism: Microcebus murinus (assembly GCF_040939455.1). Classification (NCBI taxonomy): domain Eukaryota; kingdom Metazoa; phylum Chordata; class Mammalia; order Primates; family Cheirogaleidae; genus Microcebus; species Microcebus murinus. Next base: position 40,617,829 of record NC_134124.1, read on the forward strand.
GTGTCCCCCTCCACTGTCTGAAGCCCGAGTCTTGCCCCTCTCCTCGGCCCGAGCGGCAGCCGAGCTGGCCCATTTCGCCCTGCTGGGCCCCTCCCAGGGTGTCCCGTCACAAGATACCCACCACCCCGAGTGTCGGGGCTCAGGGGCCTCTGCCTTCGTGCCCACAGTGTGAGTGCCTGGCCCTCATCCACTAAGTGACTCAATTCAGAAACCATCCCAATACCAGGGCCCCAGAGGGACCACCTCCACTCCCACTTGACTAAAACTCTGAGGCTGTCTCCCAGAGATGAGGTCAAACATCTTCAAACCACAGTTGCAAAACCACCCTCAATATAGCCTTAGGGTTAGGGTTGATGAAGAGGAGCCATACCAAACACATTAACACAGACTTAAACACACTGTTCTATACTCTCATGGGAGAGTCTGAAGGGGGCAGTCCAGGTATATGGGGAAGGCCGCCCAGGTTAGCAGGGGCTCTGCTCCTTCAGGCTCATAGCCCTCTCATCCCTATGGTGTGGCCCTTGTCCTCAAAGTCCAAAGTGGTTGCCAAAGCCGCAGTCATCACGTCCTCATTCCAACCAAAGGAAGTGGAGAAAGGGGCACAGAACACATCCCTCATTTTTAAAGACACTTCCTAGAAGTTGCACACCACACTTCTGCTTACCTCCCAGTGGCCACAACAGAGTCACACAGCCACCCTAACTACCAGAAAGGCTGAGATAGGCAGTCTTTATTCTGGTTGCCCCATGGCCATTGAGAAATAAGACATTTTGTTGTGGGGGAAAAAAGAGGAAACCAGAGACTGAGAGGCAGCTGTCAGCCACACGCCCATCCCCATCCAGCCCGGGGGTCGCCCCGCTTCCAACTGCAAGGCCCCGCTGCTGTCTGCCCACACCTGAGACAGCAACGGCTGAGGACCAGGGGGTGGGCTGTGGTGGCGAGCAGGCGGCACCGGCCGCCCTGCAGACGAGCAGGGCTCCCAAGCTGCTCCGAGGAAGCCGGGACCCAGAGCCGCACACGGAGCGCCTGCTGCCTCCGCGGCTGTTCTAGCCAAACTGCGCTTGCGTTTGGGGGCAGGAGGAGTGACGCCATTCGATCCCAACGCCACAGCCCTCGGCCTCCACGTGGGCTCGAGAAGCCGGAGCCTCGGCTTCCCCGGATATCTCTCAACTGCGGGAAAAACCCAAGGACCCAGCCAGGCCCAACTAGACCAAACGCCAGCCTTCGCAGGCAGAGCCACGCTCAGCCCGCGGGGCATTAGCCAGGGTGGGCTGAAGCCTAGACCTTGGGCAGCGACCTTCTCATAACCCAGGGGTTCAGGGGGCCCACGCAGCGTGCACAGCTTTCAGTGAAATTCAAGCAAAGGAGAACCATTCAGGGAGAAAACTGGGAACTTCCACTGAAGCTGTCACCTTCATGAAATCAAAAGCCAACCCTCTCTCAGGGGGCACAGGCAGACACCACACATCGAGTCCCCATGGGACAGCTAAAAAGGGGGGGCTGAGACCACCAGGGTTAGGGTTCCTCCTACCAACCCCTCTGCCTCCCCCAGCCTGGGGGTCTGTCCAGCGAGCTTTTCTCTCAGCACCCAAGGGGGCAGCCCCAGAGGGGCATGTGCTCCCCCGCCAGGCTGCAAAGCCGAGGCAGGCAGCCCGGCCCTGGCTGCGCCTGTGCGCATCTGCACACGGGGCTCCAAACCTCCTCCCGGACTGCACCTGCTACAGCCGGATGTCTGTGCCCCTCGAACTCGTATGTTGAAGTCCTACTTTGGGAGGTGACCAGGTCCTGGGGGCAGAGCCCCCATTGGGAGTAGTGCTTTATAAAAGAGGCCCAGAGAGATCCTCCGACTTGCAGCCTGAGGACAGCGAGGAGGCAGCGGCCTGCGACCAGAAAGACCCCAGCAGACTAAGAGCCTGCCAGGGCTCGATCTTGGGCTTGCCAGCCTCCAGGCCGTGGGAATAAATGTCTGCTGTTTATAAGCCACCAGTTTACAGCTTTCATTCTGGCAGCCTGAAGGGGCTCAGACGGACGAGAAGTGCCAGTCCAGCTGAGAGACACAAGAAACACCTTTTACAATAAGAACAGTCCACACAGAGTAGCTGATGTCCCCATGAAATAAAAGCTTTTTCCATCCCTCTGGTCACCTCCTGCGAAGGAGAGGATTTTCCGCTTCTGCTGAATGAAAGTCTGGGAGATGGTGATGAACCAGCCCCCCTGGTCCTGTCCCCTGCCGGGGCCGCAGTCAGACATTTCTTAAACAAGAGGGCCAAGCCCCCTTTGCTGGCTCCTCTAACCCACCCACAACCCCCAGCCTGGGGCTTTCAGGTTTCTGGGGGACAAGACACAAGGGGCTTGCTGAGTCCTGTCCAAGAGCAACAAGCACCAGGCCACTGCTAGCAGGACCACCCTCTGCAGAGCGCACAGAAACTTGAAGCCCAGCTCTTATCACTGCTGTCCAGCCCTGGCAGAGCCCAAGAGCTCAGCCAGAGGAGGGCAACAGGGCAACCAGACATGGAGCACGATGCCAAGAGCACTGGTTTGGGAGTCACGCAGGCCAGGTTAATGTCCAGCCCTGACGCTTACTAACTGTACAACCCCAAGGAAGAGCTTCACCTCCCAGTTTTCACATCTGTGAAATGGGGCCATGCAGGTGAAAAGGGATCAGCTAGTACATAGCAGGTACTCAATAAATGCCTACGTCAGCCTGTCTCTTAGAGGAGACCCCCATGCCAGGAAAGCTGCTGTCTCAAGGAGAAAAGCAGTGAAAACTCAGCCATGGTCAAGGCCACCAGTCAGTAGACTTTTTCTTGGAGACACAGTCTTGCTCTGTTAGCCAGGCTAGAATACAGTGGTATCATCATAGCTCACAGCAACCTCCAACTCCTGGGCTCAAGCAATCCTTCTGCCTCAGCCTCCCAAGTAGCTGGAACTACAGGCACAAGGTACCAAACCCGGCTAATTATTTTAATTTTCTTAGAGACAGGGTTTGTTGTATTACCCAGGCTGGTCTGAAACACCTAAGTTCAAGTGATCCTCCTGCCTCAGCGTCCCAAGTAGCTGGGACTACAGGCACAAGACACTGTACCTGGCTCATCACTAGAGTTTTTGATGAGGCTCCCCATTAGAAGAAGGTTTAAGCACACCCCCCCAATAATGAATGTATACATTTATAGGTTATGTGCAGGTGCAACTATACTGACCATGCATATCATAAAAGAGCCACCAAAAAGATCTTGAAGGAGGAGATTAAATAATAGGTAGGAATAGAAGCCCTGACATTTTTTTTCCTGCACCTCAAAGAATTGTGCCCTTCACCCCTAGGGATATGCATGCTCCATTCTGGAGACTCTAGTCTTGTCTGCACAACAATTGTGGATTTATTTAAAACATGTCACTTTAAATATAAGCAGTTTGCTGAGATGGCATTGAAGGTGAGCAAGGTGTGGCTGCCACCTGCCCCGGAGAGGGAGGGACGCAGGTGCTCAGGCAAGTAACAGGGAGACGAGGTTGCAGGGACCAGAGCTGCAGGAATGCGTGTGGTAAGAACAGAAGACTTACTCTAGCATGTGTCCACATCCTAAAAGGTTCTGAAATCAGAGCCAGTCCTTAAAGGATGCGTGTGGTTTCAAAAGGCAGGAACAGGTGCAGGAGGGGTATTCCAAGCAGAGGGAACAGCGTGAGATGTGAATATGGCATACATCCTCGAAAGCAAGTTCCAGGGCAAAGGGCCAGGGGCTGGCCAGCATCTGGCCACCTAGCCCGGGACGGTCTGTGAGCAGAGAGCACATTCAGGCAAACAGCTGTGCCTGGGGCCAAAAGGCCTGGAGAGGGACAGGGATGGAAAGCTTGGGGGCCCCCACTACCATGTGTGAGCACCTCCCCAGCATGAGGGCCCCAGGCTCCCAGCAGGATCCCGGCCAGGCAGGAGGAAGCTGCCCACGGAGCCCCTGACACCAAGGCGGCAGGCAGGGGTGAAAGGCAGTGCTCGCAACGAATATGGCCATCAAAACTACACGGTGCGATCGCTGCTCCGAGACCCCTTGCCCCCAGATGCTGTGGCTGCTTTGCCACATGGCAGGGGTAAAAATACAGCTCAGAGTAAGGGGGCCTTGGGTGAGCACAGGTAAGCATCCCTCAGGGACGAGGCGGGTAGGGAGGTCCTGGCCTGCTCCTGGCCCACTGGCCAGGCCAGGTTCCAGGCCCACAGAGCATGCTCTGCGCTGGGAGTGCCAGGCTTCTGATGACCTGCAGGATGAGAATGCCTTCAGACACAGCCACCCTCGAAAGGCACCCTCTACAGACAAGTCACCCCAGCAGGGACAGGTGAGAGAAGTGAGAGAAGTGTGGGCAAGCCACAAGTGAATGAAACTTCCATCAGCCTCGGGGTGGGGAATGACAGAGCATAGCCTGAGCAAACCTAATGTGGCAGATTAAAGACCCCTGCAAGTCTCTGCTCCTCCCCCCAGGGAGGGCTGAGGCCAATCTCCTTGCTCTTGAACTTAGGCTGGCCTTATGAACTGCTTGGCCAACAAGATGTGGCAGAAGTGACATTCTGGCACTCCAGAGGTCCAATCACAGCAAGCCTCAGCTCTCTCACTCAGGCCTTTTGGGACACTAGCTCTAGTGCCCCTGGGCCACCACAGAAAAAGCCTGACTCCCCTGAGACCACCTTACTGGAGAGGCCACATGTGTATACTCCAGCGGCAGTTCTAGTTCAGACACCCCCACGTGTGCCAGGTGTGAGTGAAGTCATTTTGGACCATCCATACCAACCCATTGGCCAGCTAAATACCACTGAGTATCTTTGGAACACAGGGAACAAGCCAGGTGAACCAGCTCACACCTGGAATCCCAGTGACTCAAAAGGCTGAGGTGGGAGGATTCCTTAAGCCCAGGAGTTTGAGGCTGCAATGAGCTATGATGACGCCACTGCACTCTAGCCAGAGTGACACACTGAGACAGTGCCTCTCAAAAAAAAAAAAAAAAAAATGGATAAGGGAAAGAGAAGGGGAAAGGAAAGGGAAGGGGAACGGAAAGGGGAGGGGAACGGAAAGGGAGAAAACACAAGGAACAGAAGAACCACCCAGCCAAGCACTGCCCAACGTTTGACCTGCAAAATCTTGAGATATATGGTAAAAATGTTGGTTGTTTCAAAACTAAATTTTAGATTAATTTGTTATATAAACAGCAAATAACCAGAACATTTAGAGTGACTTAATGATTGACTGATTCACTGATTCATTCACCCTATACGTATTCATTAAAACCTACCCTGAGGCAGGGACCCTCATAGGAACCATAGAGACAAATCATTCTCTCTCCATGTCTCCAGGGAGCTTCTGGGCTGGTTCCTTGGGACCCACCCAGTTTGTCACAGCCAAACAGCCATGTTAGCCAGCTTTCTCCCTGGGGTCTGCCATTTCTGGGCTTCACTGCCAACATTCCCTGTCTAGTTCCTGCCCTTGCCTTCATGCTCTCTGGGTGAGGATAAGGTGATGTGGAATGTTCTACCTCTAAAACAAGTTTTATTATGCTCTAAAAGGTCCCCTATATACTATTTAATAAAGTAAACAGCAAGGGGATTAAAACATTACAGTAGCAAACACCTAGTCAACACAAAAGAAGGTAATAATGGTGGAAAAAAAGAAGAAAAAAGATATAAGACATACAGAAAATATATAACAAAATTGTGTATGTAAATTCTACCTTATCAATAAGTATATTAAATGTGAGTGGATTAAACACTACAATCAAAAAGCAGAAACTGGTAGAATGGACAACAAACAACATAATTCAATTATATTCTGTCTACAAAAGACTCACTTTAGATTCAAAGACACAAATAGGTTGAAAATAAATACAGAGACATGCGCACACAGTGGGCCATGGGAGGGGAAAGGAACATTCCGGATGCTCCTGCTTTTTTGTGAGGAGTCCTCCATTCAGTTCCAATAAAACTAATTCTCCACTACTGCAAAACACAAAAAGGCTCTAACCAAGTGCTAAAGGGATTGAGATGACACAGCTTACAGAGGCCTGGACTCAAAGTCAGCTGCGTTAACATGCAGAAAGATCAGGTAGACAGGTGACAGACAGACGTGTGCTCTGCTAAACTCCAGTCGTCTCACTCTACATCCCTGCACTTTGCTCTAACACATTTCTTCTCGCCCTAGGAAGAAGGAGCCACAGTGACACAAACCAGCATGTGTGAAGGGCGCTCAAAGGCACACCTACTAAGGACTTTCCCCCCTTCCTCATTCTAGATGTTAGGGTTTAATCCTTGTGACTCCTCTAGGAGGTGAGTGATATTTTATAGCCCCATTTTATAGGTGATAAAACTGAGGCACAGAGCAGCTCAACCACTGGCCAGAGGAAACACAGCCTGGAGGATGGCAGGAGCTGGGATTCGGGCCGGTGGCCTGACCCCAGGGTACGTGTCTTGACTCCTGCCCACTGCATAGTCCACGTGCTACACATGGAAACCCACCAGGAGCCATTTGGAAGTCCTGGCCAGCCAGGGAACGTAAGCATCCTCCATAGAGGTGAATGAGTAGGTGGCCCAGGTATGGGGAGCCCAGGCAGGGTCCAAGGATGTCGCCGGCCCCGCTCACTCATCATTCCAAGAACTACACAGGGAACACAGACTGACTCACAAGTGCTCACCTGGAGCCTTCCCTTTCTGGTTCAACCATTCTCTCTGCTCCCGTCTGGACAGGTGATCGCTGGGCAGAAAAGACAGGGCAGGGCCACGTTCCTTCATCCCAAACCCACCAGCTCCCGCCACCTGCCCCAGCACCGGCTGGGCCAGCTCCCAGCACCCCGCCTGTGTTCTGCAGCCTCCTTCTCCCTGTCCCGCACCAGCCCGTCTGATCACGTCCCTCCTCTGCTCGACACCCTCCAGGGACTCCTGTCTCCCTCAGACTAAGGCCAAGTCCCCAACAGGTCTACCTGGCCCTGCAGGCTCTGCCTCACCCCTCAGCCCTACCGCTATTCCCTGCCACCTCCTCCCCGACACTGCCCACCTCACTTTGTCCCATGAACACTGGACCCTCCCAGTGCCCCAGCCACCCCAGGCACACTCCTAAAAGGGAGATCTGTCTGTCACTGTCCCCACAGTAGAAATGAGGAAACCGAGGCTCAGAGAGGTTCACTTTACATGATGGGGGGAGTAGAAGAAGTGGATCCTGAGGCCAACCCCTTCCCCAGAATCCTGTCCCCGGGTCTTCCACACAGGCTACCACTGGTTCCCGCTGAACTTCAGGCTGTTCACAGAGCCCTGCAGCTCATTCTCGGATCTCACCCGCACACATGCCTGCCCCTCTAAGGCCCCGAGGGGCTGACCCCAATACCACTGGACAGGTGCTGGGGACTTTTCACCTGAGCACCAAGGCTGTCTGGGGACGCCACCCAGCACCTCATCCCCAAAGTGCCAGGCACTCCAGGGCAGGCTGCAAGTGACCTGCAAGGATGCCCTCCTAAGAAGCCCTGTCTTCTGTCCTTAGCAAGCCATCTCCTGCCGTTCTCTGCAGGTGTGTGACCCTCTTGGTGCCAGTGAGTACACAGAGCAAAGAGGACATACAGACTGCTACAGGCACTTCCAACCAGGAAGCCTGGAGACAAAGCAAAGAGAGGACACAAATCCCAATCCTCCCATACGGCCGGGTGTCCCGAGCACGCCCTGCATGAATAAAGACAGATGAAAATGCACAAGGCTGTGCCACCAGCAGCCTCCTAGTGGATTAGCAAATGCTCACGTCAGGAATGAGGAAGTCAGAACACCGAGAGAGGAGCACCCACACTGCCTGGGCGCTGTGCGGCTCAGAGAGCCCTTCCCAGGCACATCCGCTCCTCCTGCCCACAGCAGCCCTGCAGCCGGCACCACCACCCTCGGCTGTTTTGCAGAGGAGGGGCTCACGCTTCTGGTGGCCAAGTAACCTTTCCGATGTGACCCAGGTAGCAAGGGAGAGGCCAAATCCGACACTCAAAGGGAAAAGCCACAGCCACCTCCAATAAGTAACAAAGCTGAAGTGAATTCTGGTTCCCCAAGCCAAAAATCTGGAGAGTTGAACACACCACTTCTGGAAATGGCTCCAAATGTTGCACAAAACATTTATGCGATGCAACCAACAGCTCTGAAGCAGCACAGTGTGGTGGTGAACTGCACAGGCTCCTGGAGACAGACAACTAGCATCCCGCTTCTGCTACTGGGTGGCCGTGGGCAAAATGCTTACCTTCCCCGAGCCTCAGTTTCCATATCTGCAAAACAGGATGAAAATAGCTCACACCTGTCACAGGGTTAGCGTGTCAGTGGAGATACTGAGGAGAAGGTGCCCAGCACACAGCATCTAGAACAGGCTCAGTTACTACTGTGGTTTTTTTTTTTTGGTTTTTTTTTGAGACAGAGTCTCACTTTGTTGCCAGGCTACAGTGAGTGCCGTGGCGTCAGCCTAGCTCACAGCAACCTCAATCTCCTGGGCTCAAGCGATCCTACTGCCTCAGCCTCCCGAGTAGCTGGGACCATAGGCATGCGCCACCATGCCCGGCTAAGTTTTTCTACATATATTAGTTGGCCAATTAATTGCTTTCTATTTATAGTAGAGATGGGGTCTTGCCCTTGCTCAGGCTGGTTCTGAACTCCTGACCTTGAGCAATCCGCCTGCCTCGGCCTCCCAGAGAGCTAGGATTACAGGCGTGAGCCACCGCGCCCGGCCGCTACTGTGGCTTTATATAATAAGAGCATGCTACATGTAGGTGCAGAACAACAGGCCTTTTGTCCTGTTCCATTGTGAATCCTTCCTTCTCTGAGAAGGAAAGCCAAGCACTTCAAAATCAGGACTCAGACCAGGCTCAGCTTGGCAGGGGGTCAGACAGTCTTGGGTACCAGCCCCTCCAAGACTGAAATCCGGGTTCCAAGCAAGGTGAGCACCCTGGGCTGCTCTGTGCCTGTCCAGGCCTCACCTGGCCCAGCTGTCCCAACTCACAGACTGCTACAACCACCGACCACACCTCCCACCCCAACACACACCATGTCCACAAACATATCACACATGCTGCTTCATCAGCCTTGACACCATCCTCCTCCTCTCTCTCGCTCTGCAAGCCCAGCTCAAATGTCACCTCCTCCAGGAAGCCTCTTTTGATGCCCATGGGTGGTCAGTTGCTTCCTGGGCTGGGGCTGCACATCACTTGGCCCCAGTTCCTACCCCAGCCCGACCCCTCCATAGTCTTTCATGTACAGGTCTCTGTCTCCCTTTCGCAAACTTCCAAGTGGGGGTGGTGGGGGAGCTGCCCAGAGCAAGGACAAGGACAAGAATCCCGCATGAGTAGCCCAGGAGTAGGAAGACGAGAGGAGGTAGAGTTCGAGCGTGGGTGGTGCTGTGCCCACTTCCTGGGACACAGTGGGCGCTCCCCAGATGTTAGCTCCCTGAGCTGGGGGCTCCAAGCGCTCTTGCAGAGGGCGAGGCATGCAATGAAGCGGCCACCGCACCGTCTAATCACAGGACCTGGGGACGAGGCAGGCTTCTGCCCTGCACAGCTCTTTCAACTTTTCTGTATGTTTGCAATTTTCTGTACTAAAGCATCAGGGAAAAACCATCCTTAAAAGAAAGCCTCAATACCCAGCTATTCCTCCTCCTGGAGCTACCACTTTTACTGAGTCCCACAAAGCCAGGCACCACAGGCAATTTCCACATCCGACCTCCCGTGTGGCAGTGGCAGCCCCAGTTTCCAGGGGAGAAACAGCAACGCAGAGAGGCTGGGCTCTGCCTCACTTGGAAGGTCCCAGATGCTGGAAAGTAGCAGAGACACCACCAGGACCTGCCACCCCACTGCTGGGGCAGGCTAACTGCTCAGGGCCGGCACGGGGGCCTACAGGGTCCCTAGAGCAGCTGCCAGGGCAGCTAGAGAGGAGGGAGGCACGTCACGCCCAGGCAGCAGCTCTCTCCCCACTGCGACAGAAGCACTCAGCACTCGTGATGAGCGGCCAGCGCACCCTGCCCAAGCACCTGCCCTGTGGAGGGGCAGGGCTCAAACCCTAAAGGCCTCGCTGCCTCGGGAGTCCTGTTCCCGTCACTCAGTCAAGCCTGGTCCACGGCTGGGGCACTTTTGGCTGCAGCCTGGCCGGGGTCTGCCCCGAGTGTGGGCAGTGACCTGGGGGCTGCCGGGGCGCAGACTGGCTCCCGGCCCAGGTACAGCCGCTGCTCCACTTCAGCCAGGCCAGCCCAGGCCCGGCCCAGGTCTTTCCAACGCCCGGTTCGCCTGCCTCAGTTTCCTCCGCCGTGCTGCGGCAGCTGCACAGACGGCACCTAGACGCGCTCAGAATGGTGCCCCTCCCGAGACACGCAAGCGTTGCTCCTTCTTAAATAAACAGAAATCAAAAGACCCTATCAGCTGTCAAAGCAGTCACAGAGGAGCTAGCCACCCAGCTGTCAAAAAATGCTGATGTCCCCAAACTCCTAACTCCAGGCCCCTTCAGTGTGACCAACCCTTCCCACTCCCTCCACCGAGGCAAAGTCTCGAGGTCGCTGCCGGGAGAGGCCCAGCAGGGGAGGCGGAAGCTCACGTGGGAACAGAGCAGGTCTCGACTTTATTTCACACACAGTGTCGCTCGTTGTTTTTCTCAGCTCCACTAGGTAAAGAGGCGTTTCTTGATTTATTTTCCAGGTTGTAAAATAATAATTTGCTTAGCTTGTCAGACGGCTGGGAGAAGCTCAGAGAAACACTCCCTCAGCTTTCTGTGGACTCCACCATCTGCTGCAAAGACACGACCGGCTCGCCCGCTCCCTTGCGGACAGACATTCTGTCCAAGCAGGACAAGTCTCCCGAAGCGTGCTGCGGCACGTTCCCAACGCGGGGACGTCCGCCCCAGCGCAGCTGCCGGCGTTATCTTGGCTGGGAGAACAAGAGCTTCATTTAACGAAAACTCAACATGGTATCTCCCCGCTGTCCTCCCGCTACACCCACGACCGGAAAGGAGCCCCCGGACCACGGGCCGCCTCTCACAGCCCCTCCTGGTTGCTAAGAGGAGGAAAGGGAATGCAGACCTCGGCCCCAGCCCCGGCCCGGCGTTGGTACTTCCCAGCTACCTTGAAGAACACACTTATCACAGGCTCCTTGCCAGGACCCTCCCAAGTGCAGCTCCCTATGTCGCCAGCCTGCTGCCAAACAGGACGTCCCGGCTCCCCCGCCGCCCTCACCGGTGGCCATCCTTGAGCCTGCCTCTGATCTGATGCCCCCTCGTCTGGTTAATGTCGCCACAAGCCCAGCAAGAGTGCTTGTTTGGTAAGTCAACAGACGCTGAATGCCACTGGAAACCTCCCCCAGAGTGAGTCACCAACTCAGAGCTTCAGAAAAGTATCCTCTGCAAGTGATGTGACAGCACTTAAGGGCTTGAGGGACAGAGAAAGCGAAGGAGGCTGCTCCACCAGGCCCTGTCCCCAGCCTGCTTAGGCTAATGTTTACTTCTGCCAAGAAACTTTGGAGGGTCACAGGCTAGAGGGGTCATCTCATTCAATCCCCGCCCCCTCCGTGCTGCCACCACTGAGAGCTCTGCCCCGGCGACAAGATTCCACAAGGCAGGGCAGCAGCCATGCATGCTGGGCTTTCTCCAGCACGGAGGGGCTGGGAGAGGGCCTCATCGACAGGGTGACAGGAAGGTGCAGGGTAAGAGCAAAGGCTGGAGCCTGACAGCCTGAGCCCAGTCCTGGCACCACCCCCAGCCAGATGGGAGAGCTGGGTTAAGGCCCACAACCTTCCTGAGCCTCAGTTTCCACATCTGTAAAGTGGGAGCAGCAACTGTACCCACCTCATAGGAAGGATAAAACAAGGGGTGAGTTGACCAAAGCAAAGACTCCGGAGCAGGGTGGGCACACGGGAAACCCGCAACGGATGCGGTCACAAGGCACCCACCCCGCTTCCCCGGATTTGGGTCTGTATGTTTGTCAATACCAGCTGCACCTGCTAAAGTTCAAGCTGACTTTCTAAACCACACGGATGGACTTTCTAATCCATCCCTGCTGGCTTCATCCACTCAACAAACATCTACTGAGCACTTATTATGTGTCTGAAGCTGTAGACAGTGGAGGCCAGTGCCAGAAACAGATCATTAGAATGTAGCTGACTAGACGTTGGACATGAATTCTGATGTCAGGGAAAAAAACAACCAAATAATCAAAGTAACCAAAGGCATCGCACCACTGTGTTCTTTCCTGTTATCATCCCACATCCCCTACAGCTGAGAAACTCCTGATGATTTTTTTTCGGCGGGGATCAGGGTATGAAGGAGTGCTCTCTGTGAAAGGGTTTAAAGGTTTCTGGCCTTCAAAGCTTCCAGCACACCCCGCCATCCGTGCATGGACTGCTTGGGTGAGGTGGTGCCAGGCTACTGCTGTCCCAGGGCAAGGCTGCCCAGGGCCTCCCAATTGCATCCACATGTCCCCAGGACACGGCACCTTCCACATGTGCAGCGGCTGTTGGCTAAGCCTGGGGCCCACAGAGGCTGCTTACCAAAAGTCAGGGAGGCCTGACATGCTCACCGGACCCTCCCTTGTATCGGCCACCCTGTGCAGGCAGGGAGGCCTGGGCGTGGACACGGGCAGTGCCTGATGGTGCCCCCAGCACAGGTGGGGAGTGGAGCCGAGCCCCCAGCAGGAAGTAAATCCCGATGTCCCGGCCATGCACTGCCCCGCCACCTCAGGGAGCCCATGCCCAATCACAGTGCCAACCCCACCTGGCCTCTGCACCGCCTCCCCACCATGCCACGGCCCCCACTCCACACCCCCTGCACTCAGCCCCAAAGGCCTCACCTCCCGCCTGTGCTCAGCTGGCCCAAAAGAGATGACAAACTGATGAAGCAGGGAAGAACTGACATGCACTAAGTGCTGCTGTATACCAGTTTCCTTCATGCCCATTAACTTCACTTAAGCCTCAGAGTGTGGGAGGCAGCTACGATCATTCCTATTTCATGTGCATTTAAGAAAACCCACGGCCAGGAGACATGATGTGACTTGTCCCATGGCTACTGGCTGGGAAGTGCAGAGCCAGACCTCAGACACAACTATGTGGGCGCAGGCCCATGTCCCCTTCTCTCTACAGACTGTTTATCCTCTTCCTCTCTTCTCCATTCTTCCTTTTATGTCTCCAAGCACATCGCTGATGAGTCTGCACACAGTAGGCATCAAATGAAGGCTCTCAAGGGTGTTGGCTAGCTCATGTCCTTTAGGAATAAATCAGCAGCTGGGCATTGGACATGTCCAATCCATGTTTTGGAAAGCAGCCCCCAGTAACCTAAACCCCAAGTATGTAAGCCAGCAAGCATGATACTGGGACCGTGGGTGTCCGGCGGGGGGGGGGTCCCCAGCATTCTCCTTCTCAAAAGGCTGGGAAATGAATCAGATGCAGGGAACAGGCCAGGGTGCTCTGTCTCGAAGGGAACCCACAGAACTGCTGACCTGCGGCTCTTCCCAGCCTCGCTCCCCAGGAGCGCCTGCAGCATCAGCCGGCCGCAGGAGCCTGCAGGAGGTGCAGACTCTGGGCTGCCCTGGGCCTGCTGGGTCCGAGTCTGCACTTCAGGAAGATCCCAGGCGCCTGGTGTGCACATTCAAGTTCAGAAGCCACCCTCGACCTAGACCATGGGCTGAGGGCAGTACTGCCACACACCCTGCTTTCCTTAAAGCGATGCTGTCCCAGGCCTTGGCTATGTCTCAACTAAGGGGACGCCAGATGGACACAGAGCGGGGGGCTTCTGACACAGTCCCACCCTGGCACCCCTGCTCGCCCCGGCCAGGCCACAGCCTGGAGACGGCACCAGGGTGCCCCTGGCAGGCAGGATGCGCTGCCTCTAAGAATCCTCCTGCCCCACACTCCACTTGGCCCCCAGCGGTGACTCTGAAGGGAAAAATGGAATCCATCCCCCAGGATGCTGTTGTGAGGCGTTTGCCAACCAATGTGTGTCACTGTTTCCTATGAAAACAGGGACCCATGTCCCTGCCCTGGTGCTACCTCCCTAAGCTGATAAGGACTACACTTGGCAGCCCCCAGCTTTTCTTTCGGTCTTGCATGGGGGGAAGGCTCGGACCACTGCGAGACGAGCACTGGGTGGCCCACGCCTGCTGCAGGAGCTGGACGAGGAGGGCAGTCTCAGCTCCAGAGAGCCAGGAGTGAGGCTCAGAGAGGTCGAAAGACGGTCTGCGCGTCCCAGTGACAGAGGTTAGGAGCATCCACACACCTTGCTCCTCCCTCCTGGACAGACAGAAAGCAGGAGCCCAGACAGAGCCTCGAGGCTGCCCCACACCCTGACCCCCGCCACACAACTCTCTTCTTCCCAGAGCCCACCAAGCCCACGGGCACTGCTCAGAGCCAACGCGCTCCAGGCAGGGTGGCAGGTGGGGCCCTCTGTCCCATGGCCACAGCCCCAGGGCAGCCCCACCTGGGGTGGGAGAAACACCAGGTCTCCCATGACTGTACTGGGGCTCCTGGGAATCAGGAACCACCCCCCCATTCTGGAGCCAGAGCTAACTGCCCCCCTCACTTCTGCCCGCCCAGGAAGACGGTCCAGGAACCGCTGCCACCCACGCCCCAACACACTGTTTTCTAATCTGCCCGGTCCGGGCGGTCCCCAGGACAGAGGGACAAGGGGCAGGCAGAGGGCACACAGCAAGCAGGAACTCTACCCAGCATCACCCGAAGCCGCCCCTCACCCACCCAGCCCCAGGTGGTCTCTACACTTCCAAGGGGAGAGGCCACACGCCAGCCTTGGCCCCAGCACCCACGGGAGCCCTCAGGGCAGCTAAGCAGTCCCGCTGTCCCCACTAATCCTCCGTCGAAATAGCCCGGGGTAATCCCGGGAATTAACCCGGAGCCTTGAAGGGAAAGACGGCCTGGAACAGGGAGAGGAGGGCTCAGCCTGTCCCAGGCTGGACACACTGCAGGGTCCCCGCGGGGCACCGCGACCACAGGGACCCGGCCGCTTGAGGGCGGGCTCGCGCTGCCCCGTCCCCACCGGCTCTCAGGTCTGGGGCAGTTCTGGCCCCGCCGCCAGCTCCCTCCAGGACCGCTGCCCGCGAGGCCGACCCAGCCCGGAGCCCGGCGCCCGGCGCCCGCGGAGAGCCGGCGGGAGCCCTGGGGAGGCGCAGTGCCCTCCGACCGCCGACACCGAGCTCGGGTCGGCGCGGCCCGCGGAGCTTCCGGGTGAGCCCGGCGGCCCCGTGCCTGGCGAGGGCGCTCCCCGCCTCGCGCCAGCCCGAGGGAAGCGGGTCCCCACGAAGTTCCCAAGCCCCCCGCCCGCCGCCCGGACCCCGCTTACTTGTCGCCGTGGCCGCCGAACTCCGGGACGGGCCCGAGCGGCTGCGGGCCGGGGCCGGCGCCCGGGGCGGGCGCGCGGGCGCACGCGGCCAGGTGCCGCCGGTGCCGCTCCAGCAGGCCGGCGTTCTCGCGGCTCAGCCGCGCCACTTGGCGCTCCAGCTCCGCGATGCGCCGCCGCCGGCGCGCCAGCAGCCCCTGCTGCGCCGCCACGATCCGCGTCAGCTCCCGCAGGTACCCGGCCGCCTCGCCGGGCGGCTCCGCGGCGCCCGCCATGGCCCGCGGCAGCGGGCGCGCCTCAGGCGAGCGGGCGGCGGGGCGGCGGCGCGGCCATGGCTGCGCGGCGGGGACGGCGGCGGCGGGGCTCGGCCGGGGGCGCGGCGGCGCGGGGACGGCGCGGCCCCGCCTCGGCTCCCGCCTCAGCCGGCGCCGCCCTCCCCGCGCCGCCCGCTGCGCCGCCGCCCCGCCGCCCCACGGACGCGCGGGACCCGGAGCGCGGCCGCGGGGCAGCGAGGAGTTTGCGAAGTGCCGCCGCGCCGCGAGGGGAGCGGAGCCCGGCGGGCGGGAGGCCGGGCGGGGCGGGTGAGCGGACGGGCGGCGGGGCGGGCGGGAGGCCGGCGGGGCGGGTGAGCGGACGGGCGGCGGCGGCGGGAGGCCGGCGGGGCGGGTGAGCGGACGGGCGGCGGCGGCGGGAGGCCGGCGGGGCGGGCGGGAGGCCGGCGAGGGGCAGCGTCCTCCTGCGGGCCCGCGACTGAGGCGCGCGAGGAGGAGATTAAATAACACCAGAGAACTTGGCATTCTTAGGAGCGAGGTCTCCTGACACAGGGTGTGTTCGTGGTCGCAGACCCAAGACAGCCCCCCAGCTGTCCCTTGCCGCGCCACCAGAAGGCGGCAGCCTCCGTGGCACGTCCACGTTGTTGGGCGGCGAGGCCCAGGCGTCCGCCCTGCTCACACCCGGAGGTCTGGGGACCCAGCTCCGCCGGCACTGAGGCCGGCAGCTATTTGTTTCTCTTCTTTGGGCCTCAGTCTCCTCAGCCCTGCTTTCTATTTCTTGATGTTTAAAAATCTTTATAATTTTCATGCTCCAAATTTCTTTGAAACTAAACTTATTTTTTCTGTCTTTTTGACTTAAAGAGTTGGGTTATCTCCATTGTTTCTTGCTTTCTAGCAAATGCATTAAAGGCTATAAATTTACCTCTAGGTGAAGCTTTAGCTACATCTCATAAGTGTCTGAAACTTAAGTTATTTACATTTTCATGGCATTGTCTTTGTCACACTGACTTCCCTGACACTTGGTATTCCATACCCATGTTTGGTGATATCTCTCCACCTCCAGGAGAGGATGAGCCTGCATGGAGACACCTCAGACCCTCCAGGGCCCTACGCCCTCCATGGGTGTCCCCTCGATAGGGCCTGTGGGGAGGGAGAGAATGGTAGTGGGGTCATTTATTGAGATCCTCAAATTCACCAAGGACTGTTGTGTCAGGATGAGGTCACACACACACCACCGTGAATGACGACTTATTGCAACTTTAAACTTGGCCTTCATTACTAGACTACCTGTTTAGAAATTCATATTATCTTTATGGATCCTGTAATTATCTTGTGAAGAGCACCATTATATAGCATCCTGTGTGTATATGTAAAAAGTGGTCATCGTTTCGGTTTATACTTTAAAATACACCAACATCTGTGCAACCCCAGCCTAATATTTCCTCATTTTTTAGTATACCAGGAGCTTCCCAAAAAGGTATGCATGTAGCCCAGGCTTCTCTCACCCTTCTGGGAGACCTGACTGTGGAGTCTCACACAGGTCTCTGCCAGTGTTGGGGAGTGAAGGGACTGTGTCAATAAATCCTGGCACATGTCAGTAAGGATGGAGGCAGATGGGGCTGATGGGTGGGGAGAAGGGCCAGCTGGGCTCCCCTTCTATGCCCAATGCCCATGTAGTGCCCGGGACAGACCCTGCCAGCGGTTCCAGATTGAAGCTGACCTCACATTTCCCTCTCCATGCTGCCTTCTTGTGGGGACTTTCCACTTCGACCCTTGGCGGACAAAGCACAGCCAGGCCTGAGTAGCACTGGAGACCCCGGCAGGACGAGGCCCAAACCTGCCCCTCAGGAACTTCAGGCCTGGCCAGGGCAGAAGATGGCAACAGGCAGACAGAGCACTACACCCCCAGGGAGCTACACTCCACCCAAGGACTGGGCAGGACCCTGTCCCTCTGGACCTGCCCTGGGTGAGGCGGGCTCCTCAGGGCGCCAGCGGTGCACACCAGTAGGTGGTGTGCATGACCCACTTCTCTGCTCCTGCAGCTCCCAGCACTGGGCTCCTGCACCTTAGGCAGCAGGAGAAGGAGAGGTGGGCGCACCCTGGAGCTTGCTATCTGCCTCTGCCTTGCTCATTCACCTCCATTCCTGGCACTCTGGGTGTTCCAGTTGCAGCCAAATTCCCAGAGCTGGTGGTTGCCAGAGAGTCTGCCACCAGCAATGAGGCCAAGTACACCATCCTTCCCTGCTCACACTCCAGGAAAGGAGCCGAGCCTGTCACCACCAGAGAAGGGAGTCCACTTCCTCAAAGAGCATCAATCAGCCACTCATTTAGCTAATGTTATTGAGCATGGACTGTGACCATGCTCTGGGGACACTGAGCAGGACAGACAGGCCCCTTCTCTCTTGGAGTTCTCCCATGGAGACAGAAAGTGAGCCAGGGGACAAGAGGGCATGGGATGGGGCCGTCCCACGGGGCCCCAAGCTCAGAAGAGCCCACACTTGACTTAATGCTCTGCTTTCACTCTCTTGGTAGTCTTAATTTTTTGACAAGGGGCACAGCATTTTACACTGGGCCCCCAAAATCATCAGACCAGTCCCGGAGGAGTGTAGTGAGATGCTAGTAAACATTTGACAATCAGAAAAAAGGCAGCATTTGTAGCATTTGCCAATTTCCACGGTGTAAATACTCCTGCCATGGCCAATTTCAAGCTCTGAGTGTGGCCTCAGTGACTGGGCGGAGCTGGGACAAGGGCACAGTCTGCCATCACAAGCCTGTACAGGCCGAGTCCTGCACACCCGGATGAGCAGCGAGACCAGGCGAGGGGTGTTGCGGCAGCGCCTGACAAGTGCCATACCTGTCTAGATCCAGCACGAGCCCAACAGTAATAACAATGCATCTGCAGAAAAGCTTTGCCTTTGGATCAAAGAAAGTTGAGAACTGGGACAGATTCCTGCAGCAGAAGTCGCTGCTCACACCCGTGTTCTGTTCCACGCTGGAGAGTCACCCTCCTCAACACTCCCTACATCAGGAGTGCCCAGTGCCTGCACACTCCTGTGCAGGCCTGACTTTGAAAGATGATCCAGCATGACCCGCCTGCTGCCCTTTTCTACAAGCTCTGTTGCCACACCCTCCGGCCTCCCTGGCTCTGTCCCTACTGCAGGACTCCACACGCAGCGAGCCACCTGCCTTCTGGGCTCAGGTCTGGACTCTGGACCCTTAGCCACCCAAGTGTCCCTTCCATCTCCTCACATACACCTTTGACACAGCAGAGCAGGGCAGCAGATCAGACAGGTAGGGGCAAGGCAGGTGCTCTAACGTGGCTGACAGACAAAGCACTCAGAACAAATCGAGGCCATCCAGTATAGACACTGTCTCTTGTCTAGACTCCCAGAATGTAAGACAAAAGACTTGGGACCTCTAGACTCCCAGGAGCACACTGTAGTGGATGCCGTGCTCACTGCCCAGATTCCCGCTTCAAGATGAGGCCCTCACCCCTCGGTGGCTGGGCATGTTGGCATCCGATGGCTCCCAGTTCATGCCTCTTGGGAAATTGTTCTGTGCTGATAGAATCTGCCTTGGAATCTGCAAGGTTCTATTCCCTTCCACGGGCATCCTTTGTCCAGTGACTGGTCCATGCAGGAAGACAATAGCCCAGCCCCCTTGCCTCAATTTGGGCAACTCAGCAGGGTCATCCCAGCTCCAGAGCTTCCAATGGGATCAGCTCTGTTGGGTTTGCACCTTGCCCCAGACTTTCCCTCTGCCAATCTTGCTCCTCTCTCCCTTGCTAGTGCAGGGCCCAAGAGCTCTTCTCAGGAAACCTCCTCCACACAAACCTCCATTCCAAATGTCTCCCTGGGAGGTGACCCAGGACACTCCCCTTACCCTCCTCTCATGTCCCTATCTTTCTTTATACCACTACTTTTACCTTACGATTTATAGGATGTACATGCCAGTCTGTTAACTCTAGTTAAGGTCTCCCTACAGATAGATTCTGAAATCTGAAAAACCAACAACTGGCTCTTCCAGTATGATAAATTCAAAGCTAAGTAATTTGAATTGAACTAATGAAAAGAAGATGTAAGCATGCAATCCAAAGAAAATAAAGGTAACAAAAATTGGAAGGAGGAGACAGGAAAGGGGAAGTATTTTATGTATAATCATTTATTAATTTTTACTATTATCCACATTCAGCTTCTCAGTAAGGTCATCAATCTTTTTAATGTTACCATTTGCTGTAGAAAATTCATTTTTCTCCTTAAAAACCTTCCCCTGTGGGCTCTCCAACTCACTGCTGTAATTCAGGCTGGCTGCTTCCTGGGCCTACTACATAGATATCATCAGGGACTTTTTGGCATTATATTTCCATATTGGATCTGCTGTTCCTTGGATCCTGTGTATTCTATTTCTTGGATTCATGTTCTATTTTGCAGTGTACATCTTCAAGCAATTTTCCCTGAGACAGCTTGTGGTTAAGTCTTTGAATTCTTGTGCCTCTGAAAGTATTTATTTTGCCCTCACACTTGATTGATAGTTTGGCTGAGTATAGAATTCTAGGCTAAAAATCAGTTTCCTCTGCACTTGGAAGAGTTTGCTCCATTTCCTCTACCACATAGAACTGCCAATACTACTCTGATTCTTGTTCCTTTGAGGAAGAGATGCTCTTTGGGAGGTGATATTGTCCCTGACCAGGATATTTGGAAATCTGCTGGGGGAAATTTTTGGTCATCACAATGACTGAGGATTCTCTGGTAGTCAATGGTCAATGGTCAGGGGCCTGGGATACAACGTGCAGGGAGCCCCATCCAACACAAACTGTCCCACTCATATCCCCAAAAAGAAAAACAAACTACCAGATTTCAAGACTTATTATAAAGCAAGAGTAATAAAAACAAGTGGTACTAGAATAAAGAGAAGCATACAGATTAGTAGAATGGAAAAGAGTCTAAAAGTAGACACACATTTATACTCAGTCGATTCAGTGAATTTTTGACAAAGATGCCAAGGAACCTCAATACAGGAAAGGACAGTCTCTCAGCAAGTGTTGCCAGGACACTTGATATCTATATGCAAGAGAATGAGCCTCCGCCTATACATCACAGCATCTATAAAATTAACGTGGACTATATCATAAACCCAATGAAGGAGCTAAAACTTCTAGGAAAAAATTCTTAACGGTCTTGAGTTTGGCAAAGATTCCTTAAATGGACACCAAAAGCATGAACACTAAATGAAAAAAATCAACAAATTAGACTTAATCACAATTAAAAACTTGCTCTTCAAAAGAAGCTATTAAGAAAATGAAGAGGTAAATCATAATCTGGTAGAAAATATTTGTAAACTATATATCTGACAAAAAACTTGTATGTAGAATATATAAGGAACTTTTATAACTCAATAAAAACAAGAAAAACAACCCAATTAAAAATGAGCAGAAGTTTTTAACAGACATTTTACCAAAGGAGCTATACAAATGCCAAATAAGCACATAAAAACAAGTTCAATATCATTAGTCATTAGGGAAATGCAAATTGAAACCACAGTGATTTAGATACAGCACCAAAAGCACAAGCAAGAAAGAAAAACTAGATAAACTAGACATCACTGGAAATTAAAAACTTTTATGCTTTGAAGGACTTTAATAGAGAAAGTTAAAGAACAACCCACAGAATGGGAGAACACTTTTGATAATCCTATATCTGATTAGAGACTTGTATCTAGAATATATAAAGAACTTTTACGATTCAATAAGAAAGAAGGCAACACAATTTAACTATGTGCAAAGGATGCACATAGATATTTGTCTGAAGAAGATATAATGAGCAAATGGAAGGGTCTCAACATCGCTAGCCAGCAGAGAAGTGCAAACCAGAACTACCAGACGCCACTCAAACCCGCTAAGGCGTCTAGAATAAAAGCTACAGGCACTGACAGGTGTTGCTGAGGGTGCAGAGAAATTGGAACCCACACACAGTGCTGCTGGGAATGTAAAATGGTGCAGCTGCTTTGGAAAATAGTCTGGCAGCTTCTCAAACATTTAAACCACTTGACTCAGCAATTCCATTCCCAGGTGTATGCCCAAGAGAATTGAAAACATTATGAATTTTGAAAACATGATGCTAAGTGGAAGGAGCAGGTCACAAAGGGCCACATATTGTGTGGTTTCTTTTCTATGATATGTCCAGAACAGGCAAACCTATAGAGGCATAAAGCAGATTAGTGATTGCCCAGGACTAAGGGGTCTGGAGGAGAGGAAGGTGGTGAATATTTGGAAGGTGAATATTTCTTTATGGGACAATGAAAATGGTGTGAAATTGATTGTGGTGATGGTCTGTGAATATTGTAAACATCACGATTGGTGCACTTTAAAATAGTGGGTTGTTTGGCCATTAACTATATCTCAATAAAACTGATAAAAGAAAAAACAGCACAGTGAGATGGGACCACATCCCAACTAGAGTTGCTCAAATTAAGAACAGTGGCCATTCTTCTTCCAGTGTCCCTGTCAGGGCCCCCTATGGAGTAGAACGATGGGGTGGGGGTGGGGACAGATATAAAGACTACCCCCAGGGGCCCCGTGCTGGGTTGGGGCCCTGGACACAACTGCCCAGGGAAGTCTTGCTGGGCTGTACCCTGGGTGGCCCTCTGCAACCTCCAGCCAAGGGCCAGGCCCAGAGAAGCCACAAGTCACTGGGTCCTTGCTGAAGGATTAGATGTGTGAACCAGTGCAAGGGATACAGTGGAGACATGACTCTCAGTCCTCAAGACTGAACTGGACCCCAGGGCAAAGGTTGCAAACAGGGCAACTGGCTGTCCCAGCCCAGGTGGGGAGTGCTTTAAAACAATGAGTACCATTCGCCAACATTTTAAGGGAAGGAGATTTCATAAAAAGAATCTAGATTTGGGGCTCCTCTTGGACCGGTCTAGCCTGGCTGCAGTTATCCCCAGGTGAATAGTGGCTGCCTCCCCTTAGACTGACCTCTTCATGCCTTCCCTTCACAGGTGTGACAGGAATCCCTGATGCTGGGGGCTCTGGAACAATCCAGGCACTCACTCAGTCAACGGTTCCTAGATGCTGTGGGAGTGGGGGCCAGGGTCTTCTTAAGGCCCAGGCATAGAACCCACCCGATGTCTCTTCTGCGCGTTCTGTTGTCCAAAGCAAGTCGAGAGGCCAGCCAGGTTCAAAGGGAGAGAAATAGACTCTGCCTTTGATAGGAGACACAGGGGCTCAGGAAGGGATGACTCGTATGTCAAGGGCACATCTGTCACTTGCAGCTGTTCCCACACCCCGGCCTGGCTTGAAGCCGAGAAGATGGAGGGATGAGGGATACCCCAGCCCACCTGGATCCTTGGAGGCAGCACAGAGCCAGCCTCTCGGGCGAGGCAGGAACCGGTCCCCAGCTGTAACTGTCCCTCCAGGCCGCTGTCAGGTCCCTCTGCTGTTGCTGCTGACATTGGTGCTGACGTGGCCGTGCTCGCCTGCCCCAGGACTGGGCCATGGCACTCTGCCCCACCCGCCGCAAGGAGCAGCAGCCTTGGCGAGACTGATGCGAGTGCTGGGACATCGAGTCTCGCTGTAGAGCACAGGCCCTCGGCGTCGTGACGGGGCATGGGCAGACAGGGGAGGACCCAGAGGCGGGTAGCAGGACAAGATGAGTGAGGTGAGAGCTGGAGAGCCCCAATCCCAGGACAGCGACTGCCAGCTAAGGCCCTGCTTGGCGCAGCCGTCCCTCCCTCACCCAGCGCGGGGCCCTCCCGACAAGCAGGGGTGTGGGGCTGTAGGACGCCCTCTCAGGGACTGAGGACTGCAAAGCGCGTGGCTTGCCCAAGGTCACTCAGTACATTAGGGGCAGGATGGGGTCGTGACTCTGAATTCTAGGCCCGAGTGTGTCGCTTCCCCCGCCCTGTACCACTTCCAGTGGTTTATTGATTATTCCCCAAAACCTCACCCCGCAGCGACAATGACTTTCATACCCTAGCACAGAGGGCAGCCAGAAGAAAGGGGGGCAGGGTCCACCTGCCCTGCCCTTCTTCACTGGCGTCCGTGTTCCCCCTCTACACTTCCGAGATGTTCTTGCTTGGACACACGTGCTCTCACACCTGCGCAGATCTGTGCGCTGCTCCTTCTCCCAGACACCTGCTCGCACGCTCCGCAGACTGGCAAACTCCTGGCCATGCAGCAAGACCCCGTTCAACTGGCACCTGCCCCCAGCAGCCCTCCCTGACTCCCCAGCCCGCTTGGGAGCTTCTTCTGCTCCTGAGCCTCTTCATCCTGCTTGTTCTCGAAGGTGGTCCTCACCTGTTTGGTGGGGATGTGGGAGAATAAAAACTAACCCTCAGACATTGCTGGGGTGACAATGGGCACAAGCTCCTCATGGAACAACTGGAGAACCTGGAACTGGATTTCAAATGCCCACACCAACTGTCAATTGGAATTGCCAGTGCCAATTTTAGGAATTTATTCCACAAATAAACTCACTCACATGCTCAGAGCAACAATGGAAAATCCCTTCTGTGGAGCCTCTGCAGCCTTAAATGGGGTTGGGAAGGCTCTCTATGGACTGATGGGGGTGACCTCAGGACAAAGTGTCAAAAGCCAGGCACGGAACACTGAACATGGGATGTTCCCAGTAGTGTAAAAATCCGAAGGAATGTGCAGAATCATGTGCTCGAATGTGTATAGACTATTTCCAGGATACACTCCAGATAATGCTAACAGTTGCCTCCTCGGGTATTTTGCCTTTTTACTAAATACCAGTGGGCTAGAGGTAGGAAGGAGACTGATTGTACAGCCTTGATAAAGTTCAGAGGGAAGAAAAAATGGAACAAAGACATCTTAATCAATTTAAAAATGAAGTCATGATTAATTGAAAATACAAAGCAAGATGGCTGAGTAGGTCCCAGCAGGCCAACAACCGCAGTAACTGTCAATGTCTTCAGCTCACCTACTAAAAGGCAGAGACTCTCATATAGGCGTTTGTGAAGCCAGCTATGTGTGCTGACCAGAGGTAAATCCTCTCGAGAGCTCCCTCAGGGCTGGAGTTCCTGCCTGCCAACCCTCCCCATCCCACGACCTCGTCTGCCCTGAGGCCCAAGCCTTTCATCCTCAGGGCTCTCCACTGGCCCTGCTCCCTGCGGCTGCCGAGCATCTTTTGGTTACTCCAGATGGGATGGGTTGGTCATTGCAATCCCTTGTCAACCGCCTCCTCTCTGCAAGTCAGAAGGGTGCTCATTCCTCAGTTATCTCACCTTGCGGGAGGGTAAGCGGCTACACCGGCGCTGCTTTCAGAGACTGAGCAGCTGCGCACAGCCATCTGGGGGTTGCAGCCCCTCCCTGCACCTCCTGTCCCCAAGCTCCTGGGGCCCGTGTACTGACAACCCAAAGTAAGTGACCAAGGCAAACATCTCAGTCAGAGAGGTTTATTAGGCCGAAGACCGAGGACAAGGCTGGGAAAACACCAGGCACAGGTAGAGCTGTGACTGTTTTCTCCACAGCAGGATTTGGGAATGTCGGTATTTAAGGGGAGAGCACAGAGAAAGAAAGGGGTTGGGAACGTCAGTATTTAAGGGGAGGGGCACACAGAAAGAAAGAGGAGCTGGGGCGGGCAGGGAGGCAAATGGGTACATTCTTGTGAAGCTCAGAAAGCTACATTTTACATAAGATAAGGCGAGTTTGCAAGGAAAAAGGGAGTAAAGGAAGGATGAATTATGTCCATGTCCCTCCCGGGTGGAAGAATGATGGATCTTGTCTCTGTTCTGCACCTAGGAAGACAAACTTGTAATCAACAGCATCGGTGTGGAATGAACAGACTTTAGCTTTGGGAGCTACACTCAGCCTGCAGAGCTAAAGTTACAAGTTGCATGTTCTTGTTTATGAAAGTCCAGAAGGAATTTCCTTATGAATTATCTTTGGGGGCAATCCTCATGGATCCCTGAGGCCTTTCACCTTTCCCTGGGGATCTGGCTAATTGTTAGGAACAGCTGTTTGTTTGGAAGGGGTGTTGCATGACAGGCTTGACCTTCCCTTTTGCATAGCCAGTTTGTCCGGGTGGGGAGTGGGGCGCCGGTGGTCCTGAGATTTTTTTCCTTTGCAGTACACAGGGCATAATAACAGGACTGAGCCCTGTTTTAAGTGCCTTCGGCCCATTCTCTGCTGGACTGATATGCAAGACTCTAGACTTCCCTTAAAACAAAGGGAACACGATCAGAGAAAGGAGGCATCAGAGTCAGATCATTAACCAGAGCTATCTAGGCCAACAATCCCTCATTACAAGGAGGAAGAGTGATTTGTTTAAGGACACATAGCCTGTTAATGTACCCCTAAATGTTGTCATTGAAATACTGACTTCATAAATTTGGCAATGAGTGGGTACGCTGTAAACACATAATTTTAACTTTTTTCTTTACTTGTTTTTGACAATATTTTTAGTTTAAATGTTTTCTTAACAAAATATATTTAGTCTATAATGAAACTTTGTCACTTGCCATAAATTGAAGGTGACCCATAAAATGAAATGGAATGGAAAAATGCTTTTAGTTAGAAATTGTTTTCCTTCTAAACTGAGTTTTAGGCCTATTCTTTCTCTATTAAAAAGGGAGATTTGCAAGTGCTAACAAGGTGTTAGGACTTATCAGCACCTGCCTGAGACCTTCTCCTGTGTATAGTCAGAAGGATAGCAAGAGCATTATTCGCAACGTTAAACTTTGTACCCCCATAACATGCTGAAATAAAATAAAGGACAGCAAGAGAAATGGAAAAGGAGGGGCCTTCCTCTCCCTGCCACTCCACCTTATTTACTGTGCTTCTGGGCACATCTCCTCAAACGTTGCCAGGGACTTTGTCTCAGGTGTACGAGGGGCCCCACAGGGCTTGTCCAAACCCCTGCACAAGTCTCTGCCCCATCTGCAAAGTGGGATAATAATATCTAATGCCAAGGGATGTTGGAAGCCGTGAAATGAAATAAGGTAACATGGCACTCACACAGCACAGTGTCCTATTGCCATAACAACACTGAGGGAGGGGGCTTTCTCAGCTCGGCCACCCAGGTAGCCAGGGACACCTCTGGAAGAGCTTCCTCTGTGCTGGCCACTCCATCCCGGTGGGGAGGCTGCAGACCTGCTGCCCTGGGTGGGACCCCCCCTCCTCTCCCTGCCTCCTGGTGGAGGCCACTGTAGGATACCTGAGCATCTTGGTCGTGGCTGCTGCTATAACAGGACACGTAAACTGGGTCATGTATAAAGAACAGAAATGCATTTCTCAGTCCTGGAAGCTGGAAGTCCAAGGTCACAGTGCCGCACAGTCCATGTCTGGCGAGGCTGCGCTCTGTGCTGGGACGGAGCCTGGTGCTGTGCCCTCACCTGGCAACGGTGGGGAGGACCAACGCTGTGCCTCGAGTGGCAGAAGAGATGGAAGGGCCAGGAGCTCTGACGCCTGCCTTATGAGGGCACCGTCCCAGCAGAGGGCCGAGCCTTCGCGCTCTTTCCAGAGGCCCGCCTCTCCACGGGACACCATCGCCTTGCGCTTTGAGTTCTGACAGATCAACTGTGGAGAGACACGGGCATTCCACACAGCACTGGGCTTGTCGTGGCAGCCCCCGCCCGCCTGCTGCCTAGCGGGCCGTCCCCGGCGTGCACTGTGGAGCCGAGCCCACGGCCGTGGCTGCAGGAGCCCTGCGGGGCCGCCCGCCTGCCCCTCCCGCAGATGGGAAGATGGGGCTGGAGACCAGGCTCCTGCCTCGCGTCCTCAGGCACAGCCAGGAGCTGGGCAGGGGACCGGGAACATGTCTGAGCTGGGCAATGGGGGGAGAGGAGAAAACCACACCGACACGTCAAAATGAATAAGTGTTTAATTAAATGCCCACAGAACATAATGTTAGTCAACTAGTCAAATGCATCTCAAGTCCTCACTTGTATAGTTATACATAAATTTTATTTAATGAGGCATGTGTGTGCCTTAATGTGTTTGATGTGACATGGTATGGAAATGCCAAACCAGAAGCCAGTGGCGCGGAAAATGGTGGGCGCCGGGACAAGGCCGCTTGCCGCCTCCCCCTTGCTCTGCATCTCCGGGGGCCAGTGCTGGCGGTGGCCAGTTGGAGGGCACGCTGCTGGGGCCGCCCCAGCACACAGCTGCCCCGACCCCCGCCTGCCCCGGGACCCCCGCTTGCCCAGATGCCCCCAGGCCCACCTGCCGCTGCCTGTCTCTGGCCACGCTGCTTGCGTGATCCTGATTGGATAATTTTTGAATCCCACTGTTTTTGATTGGATGTTAAAGCTTGTTGCTGATTGGATGTTAAAGCTTGTAGTTGATTGGACACTTCTTGAGCCCTACGAAGGGTATAAAAGCAGGGGCAGAAGAGAAGGGGGCGAGAACATCAGAAGACACGAAGTGGGCTGTAACACTAGGTGTGCTGAGCCTGCTGTAGAAGAATAAAGGCTGTTCTCCCACTCTGCGTGTGCCGCTCGGTTCTTTTCCCGGTCAGATGAATAAGAGCTGTAACGCTAGCTGTACACACTGCCGCAACACTAACACGAAGTCTTAAAAGTCTTAGCTCTGCCCAGAAAAAGGATGGGTTGGCCGAGGAGACCTCATTCATTCATTCGTGGAGCATTAATGAGTCTGTGAAACCAGCAGAGCCCAGGTGAGGGGGCCTGACCCTCCCTCTGGCCCTCACCGGTTAGTGTCCTGTCCTGTACTTGGTCTCTCTCCCACCTCCCCCATGGCAGGGTCCCTCTTTGCATACGTAGGGAAACAGGCTCAGAGAGGGCCAGGCAGGCCTGAAGTCACCTAGCGATTCAGCTGGCGGCAGAACAGGGATTAGCACCCAGACAGCCCCGCCATGCCCCTCCTGCAAGCAGCAAGCCAGCATCCTCAGGGACCATCCTGGCTGCTCATGAATATTCACACGCTGACCCAGGGCCTCCCACTTCCAGAAGTCTTCGAGGAAACCCATTAGGGTTCATGCAGCACCTAAAAGAACACAGTTATTCTAATTTTAACTCACTCTCTACTACTGCCGACCCTCCCCTTCCCCTTCACTTATTTAGGGGATGTTTTGCCTCCTACGAGCATGGAGCAGCGAGCCATCTGTTGCAGGGGTCTTTCTAGCGTGGGTGTCGCTTACCCTGGGGCCCTTGACAGACACGCCCCATTAAGCAAAGATCACCCACCCAGGAGCACGTGCACCGGGTAAGAGGCGGGAGGGCTCAGCCTCTATTGATCAAGACTCTTAGAATAAAATCCTGCCACCTCCCCAGACCTGCCAGGCCTGTCCTGTCACTGACTCATCTCCCCGCACTCTTCCCTCCGCCACCTAGGGCTGCCGGATAAAACACAGGCTCCCAGTTACATTGGAATTTCAGATAAACAACGAGTGACATTTTTAGTGCAAGTATGTCCCATGCAACTTCTGGCACTTAGTGTGGCCTCTGACACCATCTTATGTCGTGCTTTGTCCACGCCCCACTGGAATGCCAGCTCCGGGAGAGGAGCCGGGTCAGCCATGCAGGGTCAGCCGCTGAGCACACGCCTGTCCAGTGTTGTCTGATGTGTACGAGCCCCCGCAAGAGGGGTTTCGATGTGCCCACCCTGCAGCTGAGGAAACAGGCTCGGCGAGGGGAGGGACCTGCCTGAGGTCTCCTGCTGGCCCTTCCTAGGCTGCTCCGCGTGGCCTGCACCTGAGGGCTGTGTCCCTGCACCTCAGGTGATGGCCGGGGCAGGGAGCAGGCACAGGAAGGGGCGGTGCGGGCAGCAGAGGAGGCCGGGCTGCAGAGGGCCTCCGAGAGCACAAGGCCAAGGGCAGGAGCCAGGCTTCCCCGGAGGTGGTCCAGGCACCACTGCAGAGGTGCAATGTCACATGATGTCCTGTGCACAGAGCTTTTGGAAAGTTAATGGGTACAGGTTTGTTTCAATGTGAATTGGAAACAATTTTTGACAAGTCAGAAAACTTATAATTTTGTGGATATGATTGCTTAGGACAAAGCCAAGTTCAAAATAAATCCGTTTAAATGAAAAGATTAAGAACGCAGAATGCCCATGAACGCAGCAGATGCCAGAGAGACGCTGGCGACGGCCTTGGCGATAACATCAGCAGCATCAACAATAATAACGATGGCAGCTCTTCTTGATCGAGTAAGTTCTCTCCACCTGCCGGGCATTCTTCCAAGTCCTTTCCATTAATTAACTCAATGAACCCTCAAATCACCCAGAATGACGGAGCCGCTACTATTGCCTCCATTTCCCAGGTGAGGAAACAGACAACAGAGAGGTCAGGCAACTGGCTCGCAGTCACACAGCTTAGACGCAGCAGAGCCAGCATCGGCACACGGGCTTCTGGCTCCTGCAGACAAAACACAGTGGCCTGGCCCAGCCCTGCCTTTCCTCGCCTTAGCGTCCACCGCGGACCTGCGGAAGGCCCGCCTGGCTCACAGCCCCCACACACCCTGCCGCTGCGCCGGCACTTGGGCGGCCCGGCCCCTGCCAGCTCCTCTTGTGCGTGCTCTTCCTCTTCTGCCAACACCGCCCTTTCCCTCTCACTGCTCCTTCAAGATTCCTGAGCCTTCCCCATCCAGGAAACCTCTTCCAGGGAGTCCTCCCTGATCATCCCCTCCTCTCCACCCGAGAGGGGCCTGGTCTGAGCTTCCCCAGGACTGTCCCCACTCTGGCTGTGGTGTGGGCCTGGGCTGTCTCCGCACTGGAAAATGAGCTCTGGGAGGGTAGGGACGGGTCGGTGGCCTCGGGGTCCCAGACCCAGTGAGGTAGTGCAGGGTTGCCAGGGCCACCCTCCTGCCAGTGGGGAACCTCCGCTGCTTTCACCCTTTCTGTCCTCAGAACAGCTTTGTCCCTGTCCCAGGCTGTCCCTGGCCCACCACAGGTGACACCGCTGATGTGGACTGGAGCAGAGACAGGCACAGAGTTGGGGGGCCGCCTCCGGGAGGGCTCGCAGGGAGGGAATCCAGGCTGGGGCTTCGCCTCGCGGCGCTCAAGACCCACGCAGAGGAGAGTCCGTGCGGCAGCTGGGAGGCCGTGGGGCGAGGTGGTCGCAAGCCCGGGTGTCCGCACCGCGACGTGCATGTCAGCCTCGCTCATGACGCCCACACGCCGGCAAGGAGCCGGCCTGGGGATGGGCGGGTGGGCCTCTGCACCCGCCCGCCTGCAGCCCTGAGCGCAGGGGCCTGCGCCTGCCTGGGGTGGCCGCCTCTCTCCCAGCGCCAGGGCCGCCCTCGCCTCCCCGGCCAGGCCGAATCCCCCTGTAGCGTGGGACTTCCAGGAGCGCGGCGCCCGGCGGTGCTCGTGTACAGTGTGATTCTTGTTTGTCTTTTCCCCCAGCTGGACTGTGGGCGTTTTATCCCCCAGTGTAAACCCTGCACCTGGCACGGGGCCTGGCACACAGGAAGCGCTTGATATTTGTTGAATCGTTGTACGAGTGACTCATGGATATAGACCTGTACTTATCGACGTGCATGAAGAACATGGGTTACAAAATCTCTCTAACTTACTGACATTTCTGTAAGAAAAAGTTGTTTCTGGGCGTGTATACAGGAAAGCAATCACGGGAGGAAGAGCTGCAAAGAAAGTGCAGTTAGCAACCAGGAAAGGGGCTGCAGGTGACGCCTCTTCCTTCTCTCCTCTCTGCATCCTCTACTTCGGTTTCCTCGGATTACTCTGAGCTCAGGGAAGTGCGCGGAAGGCCCCAGGTCTCGCCCAAAGGGTGCTGATGGGCGGTCTGGGCTTGCGCGCGGGGAGGAGGAGCGCGTTCAAGGGGGACGAGAAGGGGAGGGGAGATCCCAGAGGGCGATGGCCAGCCACTGCGGGGAGAAGAGGAGACAGCAGGACAGGCGGGCGTCCGCAGGGGCTGCAGGGACGACCCGGCACCCTGGCGAGTGGGCGGAAGAGGGAGGACGGCGGCCGGCAGAGGGCGCTGCCGGGCTGGGCGGCTCTAGCCCAGGCGCCCGAGCCTCTCCGCGGGCTCTTCTCCAGCCCAGCGGCGCCCGGGAGCCGCCGCGCTCCCCGCCCCGCCCCGCGCTCCCCGCCCCGCCCCGCCCCGCCCCGCCCCGCCCCGCCCCGCGCTCCCCGCCCCGCGCTCCCCGCCCCGCCCCGCCCCGCCCCGCGCTCCCCGCCCCGCCCCGCCCCGCGCCGCGCTCCCCGCCCGCCCCGCTCCCCGCCCGCCCCGCTCCCCGCCCCGCGCTCCCCGCCCGCCCCGCCCCGCCCCGCCCCGCCCCGCGCTCCCCGCCCCGCCCCGCCCCGCCCCGCCCCGCCCCGCGCTCCCCGCCCCGCCCCGCCCCGCCCCGCGCGCCCCGCCCCGCCCCGCCCCGCCCCGCCCCGCCCCGCCCCGCGCTCCCCGCCCCGCCCCGCCCCGCCCCGCCCCCCGCTCCCCGCCCCGCCCCGCCCCGCCCCGCCCCGCCCCGCGCTCCCCGCCCCGCCCCCCGCTCCCCGCCCCGCCCCGCCCCGCGCTCCCCGCCCGCCCCGCCCCGCCCCGCCCCGCGCTCCCCGCCCCGCCCCGCCCCGCGCTCCCCGCCCCGCCCCGCCCCGCCCCGCGCGCCCCGCCCCGCCCCGCCCCGCCCCGCCCCGCCCCGCGCTCCCCGCCCCGCCCCGCCCCGCGCTCCCCGCCCCGCCCCGCCCCGCGCTCCCCGCCCGCCCCGCCCCGCGCTCCCCGCCCGCCCCGCCCCGCCCCGCGCTCCCCGCCCCGCCCCGCCCCGCCCCCCCCGCCCCGCCCCGCCCCGCGCTCCCCGCCCCGCCCCGCCCCGCGCTCCCCGCCCCGCCCCGCCCCGCCCCGCCCCGCCCCGCCCCGCGCTCCCCGCCCGCCCCGCGCTCCCCGCCCGCCCCGCGCTCCCCGCCCCGCCCCGCCCCGCCCCGCCCCGAGCTCCCCGCCCCGCCCCGCCCCGCCCCGCCCCGCCCCGCCCCGCGCTCCCCGCCCCGCCCCGCCCCGCCCCGCCCCGCCCCCCGCCCCGCCCCGCCCCGCCCCGCCCCGCGCTCCCCGCCCCGCCCCCCGCTCCCCGCCCCGCCCCGCCCCGCGCTCCCCGCCCGCCCCGCCCCGCCCCGCCCCGCGCTCCCCGCCCCGCCCCACCCCGCGCTCCCCGCCCGCCCCGCTCCCCGCCCCGCGCTCCCCGCCCGCCCCGCCCCGCTCCCCCCGCTCGGCGCCCCACCGCCCGCCCCGCGCTCCCCGCCCGCCCCGCTCCCCGCCCCGCTCCCCGCCCCGCCCCGCTCCCCCCGCTCGGCGCCCCACCGCCCGCCTCCCGCCCGCCCCGCGCTCCCCCCGCGCTCGCCCCGCGCTCCCCCCGCGCTCGCCCCGCCCCGCCCCGCCCCGCCCCACGCTCCCCTCCGCCCCGCCCCGCTCGGCGCCCCACCGCACGCCTCCCGCCCGCCCCGCCCCGCTCCCCCCCCCCCTCGGCGCCCCACCGCCCGCCCGCCCCGCGCTCCCCGCCCCCCTCCCCCCTCCCCGCCCGCCCGGCGCCGCCGGGAGAGAGGCAAGGTTCTGCCGCGGTCGAGGCTGGCTCCTGCTGCCAGGGCGAGCGGCCCCAAGGCCGGCACCCTCTGCCCCTCAGGGCAGCAGAGCGGGAGGGCCCGGCGGGACACAGGCAGAGGCGGAAGCCTGGGCCTGTCCTGCTGTCCCTCGGGCCGTGGGCAGCCTGGCTGCGGGGCACAGGGCACAGGCATGGCGCGGGCGCCTCTCCCTACACACCGCTCTGTCCACACCCTCGACTGACCAGGCGTGCCGTCGGCTACCTCTGAAGAGATTCCCCACACGCACACTCGCCCCTCCAGTGAGCCTCCTGGCTTCTCTCCACACGCGGCATGCCCCTGCTCAAGAACACTCCATGGCTCCCCATTGCCTACAGAAGGTGGACAACTTTTTGTTTGCTCCCTTTTTTTGTTTGCTCAACTTGTTGTTAAGGAATTTTAAACAAAACTTTATTTCCCCCAAACTTTCTAAGTCCACATGTACAATTTTTCATCCTATGTTTAGTGGTATGATTCCATTTATAGAAACATTTTACAGCATAAAACATAATAAGGAATCACTATGAGTGGAATATTTTATGACATGATTTGATAAAATAGTTTTTACTAATCAAAATAAACAACCTCCTCAGAATCTAAAGTTGTGTGAAGTTTTACCGAGTGGGCTGCAAGCATTCTGCGTTTCCGGGCGAGAGAAACCTAGAAAGCAGCGCGGGCACACGGAGGCCCCGCCCTCCGCCCCGCCGGCCCCGCCCTCCGCCCCGCCGGCCCCGCCGGCCCCGCCCTCCGCCCCGCCGGCCCCGCCCTCCTTCCCGCCGGCCCCGCCCTCCTCCCCGCCGGCCCCGCCCTCCTTCCCGCCGGCCCCGCCCTCCTTCCCGCCGGCCCCGCCCTCCTCCCCGCCGGCCCCCGCCCTCCTCCCCGCCGGCCCCGCCCTCCTTCCCGCCGGCCCCGCCCTCCTTCCCGCCGGCCCCACCCTCCTCCCCGCCGGCCCCGCCCTCCTCCCCGCCGGCCCCACCCTCCTCCCCGCCGGCCCCGCCCTCCTCCCCGCCGGCCCCTCTCCGCCGCGCTGAGCCGTCCTGGGCGGCCCAGCTGCCCCGCAGGCCATGCCAGGAGGTCGGGCAGGGCGCGGCCCGCGGCTGGTCCTCACGCCGCCCAGCCAGCACTTCCCGCCGTCTCCGGACAGGCGGCGCGTCCCGCCCGTGCACGCCGCGGGCTCTGTCCCCGCCAGCCTGCCGCCCTGCTGCCCACACTGGAGCCGGGAAGTTTCTGGCCTCGGCTCTCCACCTGGCCCCCGGGCGCCTCTTCCGGCCCAGCGGCGGGCAGTCTGCTCCCTGCGCTGCAGCGCCTTCGCCCCACAGAGGCCGCCCTGCCCGCCGCCCGCGCCCGCCGCCCCTGCCCGCCGCCCCTGCCCGCCGCCCGCGCCCGCCGCCCGCGCCCGCCGCCCGCGCCCGCCGCCCGCGCCCGCCGCCCCTGCCCGCCGCCCCTGCCCGCCGCCCGCGCCCGCCGCCCGCGCCCGCCGCCCCTGCCCGCCGCCCCTGCCCGCCGCCCGCGCCCGCCGCCCGCGCCCGCCGCCCCTGCCCGCCGCCCCTGCCCGCCGCCCCTGCCCGCCGCCCGCGCCCGCCGCCCCTGCCCGCCGCCCCTGCCCGCCGCCCCTGCCCGCCGCCCCTGCCCGCCGCCCGCGCCCGCCGCCCCTGCCCGCCGCCCGCGCCCGCCGCCCCTGCCCGCCGCCCCTGCCCGCCGCCCCTGCCCGCCGCCCGCGCCCGCCGCCCCTGCCCGCCGCCCGCGCCCGCCGCCCGCGCCCGCCGCCCCTGCCCGCCGCCCCTGCCCGCCGCCCGCGCCGGCAGCCCCTTTGGGGCGCAGGGGGCAGCGAGCTGGAGCGCGTGGGCCTGGCCGGGCGGGCGGGCGCAGACACCAGCGCCCTCGGCGGGTAAGAGCAGCGCACTCTCCGGCTTGGGGACAAAGTTGCCGGCGTGGCAGCCAGCAGGGATGTCTCCAAGTCAGGCGCCCAAGCAACAGCCCCTGCTGACGTCTCTTTGCCTTCGCCAGGAGCCCGGTCCGCTCCCCACGCCCCGGCAGCCGCCCGGCAGAGTTCCTTCAGACCCAACAGCACGGGCCGCGGGCGCCTCTAACCCCGCACGCGACCTCGCCCGCCAAGGCCCGGGCACAGGCGGCGCGGCCGCCCTCGCCCCGTGCGCGGCCTCAGGCCTGCACCTGCGAGGAAGCGAAGCCCCTGCACCGTGGCCCAGCCACGCCGTGTCCGCGGGGCGAGCGGCCAGGGAGGAGCTGGGACCTTCAGCCCCGGCGAGCTGGAGCCAGGCCGCGGCGGGGGCTGCGTCGTGGGCTCCTCGCCCCTCCGCCAGCGGCGAGCCGCGCCCGAGCCGGGCGGCTGGCAATGTCGGCCAGGCCGCAGGGCCGGGAGCCAGCCTGCGCCAGGCGTCCCCGCTTCGGAAGACTCGGAGGTTGGAAACCGGTGGCCTGGGGACAGGACTGGCTCGTGCAGGCTTTTGTGTTTTTTAAACTTGAATTTTATAGCCATTATTTATATGTGGGAGCTTTTACTCTCAAAAACTAAATTTGGAGAGTCTCTGGGAAACCAGAATTGGCTCCCTGGGCTGTTCCCATCCGGCCCCGGCAGTGGGAGCTGAGCGGGCAAGGCCATGCACTCTGGGTCGCCCGCTGTCTGCCCTCGCGCCCCCAGCTCAGGTGCGTCTACCTGGTTCTCAGCATCCACGTTTGTGACACCTGGACTTAGTTCACTTCTGCTGGCCCAGTGAGCGGCGGAGGGGACTGCTATGAAATAACTCCTGGGGACTATGTGTCACCACCCCCAAGAGACTGGGGTGGCTGCCCTGGACCGCCGAGGGAGAAGAAGGAGGAAGGGTTCATGTTTATTGAGCACCAAATGTTTGTTCACCACCGTGCTGGGGTTTTCAACAGGGAAGCTCATTAAACCCACGCAGCAAACCTATGAGGGACACGATAATGACCATGTTGCAGACAAGGAAACTGAGGCCCAGACGTGAGGGGTCCAGGGTCACCTGGCTGGAGAGTGCAGAGTGGCAGAGGATTCGAGTGGTGCCGGGCTCCCCTCTGCCAGGTTCACCCCTGCGGCTCTTGCCTCTGTCGGCCTCCACCGGGAGGGCCGCCCAGGGAAGCCGTGCCCCGCCCAGGGAAGCGGGCTGAGAGTCCATCTGCCTGGGTCTTCTGAGCTGTCTTTATTTGCTCCCAGTAAACACTCTCCAATTGAAAGTGGTCACCTGATGAGGCTGCTAATGAAATCCCCCAGAATTTTATTTGCTAATTACAACATAAAACTTAACAAAGGAATAGGCGATCACCAAACCTGTGGTCTCAGGTTTCGCTTTTTTCTCAGTCCTTAACTGAGATAGCTCCCTGCATGTGATGCCGAGACGGAGCACCAAACTGGCCCTCCAGGACCAATCGCAGGGTAAAGCGCTGGTGGCGGTTTGTTGACACAGCCACGGGAACTATATTAGGTGCTGTGGCCAGTGTGGGCTGGCCAGTGGGGACCTTCAGTGTCAGGAGAGGGAGCTAAGACATGGTGTCCCACTCAGGATGTGACCCTGGGCCAGCCCCTTCTCATCTGTGAGCCTCAGTTCCCCCATCTCTACAGTAAAGGGGTTGAACTAAATCAATAGGGTTCACAATTTTGTTTTGGGAGCAGACGGCCTCCCATAAGATATCACTATGTAACACACCAAAGAGTGTTTTCAATCAAGAGCTGCCACAAATCAATAAGAAACAATAAGTAAAAAGATGGCCACGATGGATTTGCAGAATGGCCTTGATTCTCTGCTTCCCTCACACCACTGCCCGGCGCCTCTGCAGCTTCTCCCACCAAAAGGTGGAGTCTGGGCCGGGTGTGGAGCCTCCTGCCTGTAATCCCAGAACTCTGGGAGGCTGAGGCAGGAGGCTCACTTGAGGCCAGGGATTCAAGACCAGCCTGAGTAATGAGACTACCATATCTACAAAAAATAACTTTTAAACAATTAGGCAGGTGTGGTGGCACATGCCTGCAGTGCCAGCTACTTGGGAGGCTGAAGTGGGAGGATCATTTGAGCCTGGGAGCTTGAGGTTGCAGTGAGCTATGATGACACCACTGCACTCCAGCCTCGGCAACCAAGCAAGACCCTGACTCAAAAAAATAAAAAAGGTGGAGTCTATTTCCCCATCTCTTGGCTCTGGATTTAGATATGTGACTTGTTTAGTCCAATGGAATGAGGTACAGCCTGCCGATCCCATCCTCACCCTCAGAGGCTGTGTGTGTTTCCACGTGCTCCCTTGCATCTGGGCTGTCACCATAAGAAGGACGTGGCCCAGCTGGAGGAGGTTGAGGGATGTATAGAGCAGAGCCTAACTCATGGGAAATAATTAAGATGAGCTGATTTAAGCCAATGACACTTTGGGGTAGTCTGTTACACAGCAATAGCTAACTGATACATCTAATACCAAATTGGGTATATGAACAGGTATTTTATACTATCTGTCTTTTGGAGCAACAAAGAAATAATTAAAAACATAAGTAAACACTAGGTGGACAGACAATTCACAGAGGGAAATATGAATATGAATAGTCAACAAACGAAAAAGCTCATCCTCACAGTAATCAAGGGATTTGAGTTGAACTAATAAAATGCCATTTTCAGTTACCAAACCAACAAAAATAAACGTACATGCATGACAATATTTTCTGTTGGCCAGAAAGGGGAAAGAGAAACTCATATCTAGCTGACAGGCGTGCAAGTTGGTGCAATGCTTTGGAAATTACCTTAGCAGCATATAGCAAGATTGATGACGGGCATGCCCTTTCACCTAGTCATTCCGCTCTTGAGACACTCCGGCCCTGTGCTCATGGAGTCTTGGACAAGGATGTTCACTGCAGCATTGTTTATTATAGCAAAAATATGAAACATTTCTGTACAACAATAGGAGAATGAAGAATTAAATTGAATTTGCAGCTATGCAATAGAATTGTGCACAGCACCTAAGAGAAAATAGCAAGATGCTGAATGCCACCAAGTGTGACCATAATTGCGTAAAATTTTAAAATAACACACAAAACAATGATATTAATAGTAATGCTTATTATTAACAATAAAAGTTGCTTTGGAAAGATAGCCATCAAATTTATAAAAGTGGTTGCTTCTGAGAAGGGAGAGGATAAAGGAGGCAGAGGCTAAATGAGTCATATTTGTATTTTTTGGTTCCTCTGCCTATTTTTTTTTTAAACTGAAAGACAAAAAACTAAAAACAACACAGCTTGGAAGCTAGCAATAGCCCACTCTGAGTGGTGGACATAGGGAGTTTGTTATATTATTCTTTGTACTTTTCTGTAAAATATTTTTTCAATTTTAAAACCTTTTTCTTATGCAAAAAATTTATGGAAAATTTTTTGTTTAAATTTCTTAGCGATGGGGTCCTGCTCTGCTGCCCAGCCTGGTGTATAGTGGTGACATCACAGCTCACTGCAACCCCGAACCCCTGGGCTCAAGTGATCCTCCCACCTCGGCCTCCCAAAGTGCTGGGATTACAGACATGAGCCACCGTGCCCAGACTAAAATTTCTTACAAAAAAAATTTTTATGAAGAATTTTTTTCTATGTTGAAATATTTTTTCTTATGTTAAAATTTTTCTTATGATTTTAAAATAATCCATGGATAGTCTGAAGCCGAGCTGCTCTGAGGGAAGTGGGGTGCAGCCCGGGCTCTCCCTGCCCTCCTGCGGTGGACACCCCAGCCAGGTGGGCAGCAGCAGGAACGCCGTGGACGGCAAGCCCTGGTGCCAGTCTGCGAGGATTCAAACCCTGGTTCTGCCACTTCCCAGCCCGACACCAGGCAAATGGCTCCATGGCTTCCTGGTCCCGGCTCCTCTCCACACTGGCCTGAAGCTCTGGGTTTTCTAGGAAAGTAGAGCCCCACAGCTGGGGAAAACCCACAATCACTTCATGGGGATCCGTTCATGCATTCATTCAACAAACCATCCTGAGAACATCCTTCCCTGTGCAATCCCCACAAGAGAGGCAATGGACGGGGTGCTGGGACAGGATGGTTTAGTTTGGACACAGGACCCGGCGGATGGAGTGACATCCTTCAGAGCCGCATTTCCACCAGCCTCACGCAGCCTGCCCGGAGAGGAGGACGCGGGGGCTCGGGGAGGGAAGGGCCCACGTCGCACGGCCTCCCTGTGTCCTGTGTGCTCGGAGGTGCCCGAGGGCCTGGCCAGGCCTGAGGCGGGAATGACCAGGACACCTGTCCCAGAAGGCTGGGCTGAGGGGAGGCCCAGCCAGAGCGCAGGAGAGAGTGAGCGGAGGGGAGCCGTGACAGCAGAACTCCGACTTCCGTGGAAGCCACGTGGTCTTGTGCCGGCCGCCTTGCTGCAGTGACGCTGCCTGACCAGCCGTCCCCAAAGTCAGCGTGCCAGACACGGCGCACTCTCCGGCCGTGGGCCTGCAGGGCGGCTGATCTGGGACGGCAGGGCTGTCCCTTTCCGGCGGTATCTTTCCTCCTCCGTGGCCCAGCAGCTACCTGGGTGTCCCGATCATCGGCTGTCACCCAGATGTCATCGGGCGAGTGGAAACTCGGCACTGGCTCACTGTCACTCCTGCCCACATTCGACTGGCCAGAGCAAGCCTCGGGGCGGGAGGAACCGCACAGGCACGTCGGAGAGGGCGTGTGTGGGGAGGCTGAGGGGCTGGGAATGGTGACACACCTGGCACCTGCTCCCCACTGCGAACCACTCTGGGTGGTGTGCAGGATGGATGACAGGAGGGCCACTTTGCAGGTGAGGGGACTACTGCAGTCCAGAGAGGTAAGATGGTTCCTCTCTAGCCCCAGAACAAGGTGGGTCTAGACACCCAGCCAGCTGGTCGCTAAGGGCCACGTGTCCCCCCCCCCCCCCAGACCTTTGCTGCCGGCCCTGGATGCCCCAGGGCCTGTGTCTTTCCCGGCAGGTGCTGTCACATCTGGAGATGCGTCACTTCCAGAACGCCCACGCTGCAGGAGACATGCATGAGCACACAGAGACAGACACATGTAGAGGCAGACACAGAAAGAGAGAGTTTATTTTTGGCCAAACTTAGGAATTCTAGAGAAAAAAATCTACATGCAATACCATCTTTTTAGTGCTGAATGGTGCTAAAAGCCTATTCTGGCACCCTTAAAGATGGAGAGTTGCTGGCTAGTTTGGGAGCAGAAAGCTGAGCCACGCCGTCACGTGGGTTTGTCCACGTGCCTTGCTGGGTGCACTCACCTGCTGGCAAGACCTGGCTGCCCCCAGCTGCAGTTGCGTGTGCTGTCCCTGCACGTGCGTTAAAATGGTGCTCGTCCCTAGAGAACACAGCTCAGACCCCAGCTCTGTCAGCCCCAGTGCGTCCAAGGTGGGGGAAGAGAAGGAACCTGTCACCATCAGATACAAACCAACTGGGCCATTGCTGAGAACTTTCTAGTTTATCTGAAGGAAGTTGAGGCGTAGACTTCCTGACATCCAGCAGACCCTGAAGGATGAGTGTGCACAGGCCTGATCGCCCCCCTGCCCTCCCCAGCCAAGGGCCAGAAACGGCCACGGGATGGGGGAGCTGTTTGCCAAGGAGCCTTCCAGGAAAGATGTCTTTAGTTGTTGAGAGGAGACAGGGAGAGCTTGTCTCTTGGCAATGCTTCTTCTTCTGGATGTTGCTATGTGTGGATGTGATGTGATGCTTGGATCCTGGCAGCCCCCTTACATCCCTGAGGGCTGCCTTAGGGTAATGCTGATGTGGAGTGTTACCTACATGCCAAGAAGGCCTTGTGTTCAGTATTTGACATTTGTGTACACTTTCCAGGTCTTCCTGTGTGTAGGGTCCTGGGGACATAGTGGAATCGGGACTGTTCCCACCCTCAAGGTGGTCCAAGCCAGGAAAGGGTAATAGAGTCAGATGATAACAACACAGTACGGGGAATGCTGTGATGACAGAGGTCCAGGGGGCTGAGGGAGGGGAGCACCCTCCCTCCTGTTGTCTCTCCGCCTCATCACTCTGCCAATCTCTCTCCATCTGGGCTCCTCATGGGCCCAGTGCCAGCTCTGTCCAACAGTGACGACAGTGGCAGCCGTGCATGCGGGTGTGGCACCTCGCATCTGTCAGCTCCCTTAGTCCTCATGGATCCTTGTGGGGTACACGCTCCCCATTTTCCACCCAGGGAAACCAGGAGCAGGCACTGACGGTGCCTGCAGAGGCTCTCGGGCCACTGCACGTAGCTTCTCAATACCGGGAGGCCACACCAAGGGCTCATGGTCTTCATGCTGGCACTTGCCCCCCAAGCACCTCTGCACCGTCACCTCCTATCCCACATTCTCCAAGGCCTGGGCTAACGGCACTCCCGCTCTGCCTGGTGGAACTGAGGCCTCCTTCTCACCCGCTCCCTCCCTGTCTGCCCTTCTGAGTCAGGCCGGCCCCTTCCTTGGGGAGGGCATGTCCCCAGGCTCATGCACAGATCTGACTTTACAGGAACGTTGCAGGCACTGCTGTGCCCATTTCACAGAACAGAAAACTGGAGCCCAGAGTGAAGAAGAGTCCAGAGCAGCACAGAGGGGGGAGCTGGATCCAGACTGGCCCCAGATCAGGCTGTCTGATCTCAAAGCCTGGGTGGGGATGGGGACAGGGCTGGGCATGCACCCAGGCTCTGGGAGGGAGGGCAGCGAGGCAGGGACGTTGTCTGGGAGGGGCTCCCTGGGCTGAGCAGGGCCATGGAAACAAGGAGAGGCTGGTTTGCGGGACCTGGAAACTGGCTGGATAGGGAACTGGGTGAGGACGGCACCATCCTCCTTTTAGGAGGCGCTTCCCGAGCTGCAAGGGGCACTGCCCAGCTGCTGTGCCTAAAAGGTTGCCACACACTGGCTTCCAGCAGCAAGCCATGCGGGGCACGCAGTGCACATTCTGCTTTTTGCCCAGTCAGGGCTCAGGTCCTGGGAAGCGGGAGTGGATGCCGAGAGGACTGGGGCAGAGGCTCCTGCCCGCTGGCCGGCCCTGGGCAGGCTGAGTTCCCTGAGCACCCACGGCCACACCTGTGACTCGGGATACCAGCAGAGCCACCCTCCCAGGGATGATGCCTGTGGGCACTCAGTGGACACTGGCTGGGGTCAGGTGGGGGCCTGACAGCAGGTGAGTGGGGGGTGAGCCAGGGAGGGTGGCACAGGACACCCCAGGAGCTGGCAGCAAGGCGGGAGGACTAAGGTGCAGGTGTCGGGCTGCAGAGAGCTTATGGAGAGGGCAGGCTGGTGGCCCTGGGAGGGCGTGGCGGGAGCCGGCGCTGCGGCAGGGAGCAGCAGCCACAGCAGTCCCGGTGGGAAGGGCGCTGGGGAGAGGAGGTTTCCTTTGGGGGGAGAGTCAGACATGTCTGGGTGATGCCAAGGAAGGCGCTGGCAGGGAGGAGAGGTGCCAGGTGACATGCAGGGGCTGCCTGTCCTTCTACAGGAAGGCGCCTGCTCGTGCCTGGCTGCTGGAGATGGGCACGTGCCAGGCCGTCCCCGCGGCAGAGGTCTGCTCTGGGAGGGGCCTCGCCACCAGGGCTCCGGCCACGCCCAGGCAGGACGCGTGAGCCCCAGCAGTGATCACACCCCTCTCAAGAAACGACACAGCGCTTTATTAAACAGACCGAGCAGCAAGGCCCCGGTGTGCGTCCAGGCTGTCAGTCTGCGCTCAAGTGAGACGCAAGGCACCTTCTTCCTTCCTTCGGCCTCAGCCAAGTCAGTGGCGTGGCCAGCCCGGAGGATGGATGGGGTGGATTCGAGTGTGATCCTCAGTCTGACCGGACCCTCTACACACGGTGTCCGCACGTGGACGGCTCCAGGGCCTGAGTCTCTGGGTCTCCCTGAGGGCGGCACGGCGGCTCCGCCTGGAGCAGGGGCCGCGTCCCTGAGTCTCAGATCTATGCGAGGAGCTAGGAGAGGCGTCTCACGAGTGGCCTGCCCTGCCCTGGCCCCAGACCGCCAGCGCCCTGCCTGCCGGCCCACGCTGGGAAGCTGCCTGGGGGCCTGGGCCCGGCAAGTGGCCGCCGCAGAGGCAGCCGCTGACACAGGCAGGCACCGGTCGGGTCCGCTGAGGTGCTAGAGCGTCACACACAAAGGACGAGCAAATGACACTGGGTGTCTGTGTTGACACAGAATGTGGCGGCTTCTCAAAACACACACATGGAAAGGGAGATCCCTGCCACCACCTCAAGCACGTTCTCCTAGGGATGGTCCTCATGTCGCTGAGCTGACGCAGAGGCCAGGACAGGGAGAGAGAGGGGACCCCCACTCGGGACACCCCTGAGGGGACGAAGCCAAGGTGACCAGATGTTGCGACAGCTCACGCAGCAACGGAACACAGAAGGCGGATTCTGTTCACAGCTGCCCCGTGCGGGGAAGTGGCCCTGTGTCAGCTCAGGGCTCTCCCGGCATCTCGCCTTGCTGAGGCTTCCCCTGTAGTGGCGGGGCTGGCGCAGGGCACTCACGTCCATTTGCTCCCCAAATTTCCTAGAAGCCTCCAGACCAGTGGAAAAGTAAGTTTTCATAGCAGAAAAAAAAAAAAAAATGCCATCCCTCCCAAAGTAATTAGGCAGTCCTTTCCCTGAGAGCACTGCAGCAAAGTCAACTGCAGACGACTGACCAGAGCTGTCACTGCTCAGCGTATTGAGCAGGGACTTCAGCGAGGCTGAAAAGTAAAGACACAGCGTTGTCCAGAAATCCTGGACAACCATGCGGACAGGAATGAGCCAGTCTCTCAGCTTCGCAAGACTTGGGAGGAAAAAACCATACAGACTTAAAACTCCTCCATTTATGCATGCGCCAGTGGGCATGGCCTAGACACTAGCTCCACCAGCACAGACGGGCGGGGAAGTGGGCCTGGGGACGGGGTGCAGGCCTGGAGGGGCCCACTCC
The DNA here is from genome assembly GCF_040939455.1 of Microcebus murinus. Lineage (NCBI taxonomy): Eukaryota > Metazoa > Chordata > Mammalia > Primates > Cheirogaleidae > Microcebus > Microcebus murinus. Next base: position 40,661,771 of record NC_134124.1, read on the forward strand.
AGCGAGAACATCAATGCAGCAGGGGTGTCCCTGTCCCAGAGGGGCAGCAGGTGAGGCTCAGGCTGTCCCTGCAGAGCTGCCGGCGGTCCCAGCACCTATGGGGCTAGTGGGAGGCGTAGGCGGGGCTCCACAGCCCAGACGGCGGGCTGGCTTTGCGAGCAGGAGGCAGCGCGTTGAGAGATGCTGGTGAGGAGGCAGCAAAATCTAGGGTGGAAAGAAAGACGAAGTGAGCAGCAGAGCGAGGGAGAGCTGCCTCAGCACTCATCAGCTCTGGGTCAGAACCGCACTTAGTGCCTGCCTCACAGCCAGGCACATCCCTGATGATGCCCTGAGGCCTCCTGGGGCCAGCAGAGGGAAATGACAGGGGCTTGCTGAGCTGGCCTGATATGGAAGGGGCGACAGACACACGGGAATCGAGGGTGTGGCCCCCGACTTGCAGAGCCGGGCCGGGAGCTAAGTCTGGGCTTTCAGCAAGGCCTGGCAGGGTCTGTGCCTGGGGCACCAGGAGGAAGGCCTGTCGGCTGGGGTCCAGCATCTCAGGTGAGAAGGCCGCGTGGACAGACAGCCTGGAGTGCTTGGGGCAGTGCACACAGCCCAGTGTGGGGCCAGCACGCACAGGGAGGAATGTGTTGGGAAAGGCAGCTAGAAAGGATGAGAGTCCTTGCAAGAACCTGCTGCAAGAACAGCTGCCATAATACAGCCCACTTTCCAGGGCAGTGGGCTGCAGAGCACCCAGGGCCTTCCTGGGCCTGTCTCACAGGTGTGAGCGGCAGCCAGGCAGAAGGCTATGATTCTCGGAGTCCAGGACGTGCGTGGATCTCGTTTCCCAGGAAGACGCTTCTATCTACAAAACTGTGTCCTCTTTCAAAATATTCACGGACCTCCTTGAAGTCCATCCATGGCCCCACAGAGCCGACAGATACCAGTGCGAGGATTCCTTGTGTAGAGAGAACCCTCAAATGGGAATCAGGAGACACAAAGGGCTGCTGTGTACAGCTGCACGGGTTGGGTACTGCAGTTTCAGGGGACACCCACTTACAGAGAGAGGTGCCTGGAGTTGTGTGGGGTCACCAGGGCCTTGGGGCCACCAGAGAGACAACTGAGCTGTTCAAAGGACTAGGATTTGCCCATCCGCTTTGGGAAATCCCTCATCAGAACTTCCCAGAGTCCTCATCTCAGGGTCAGCCAGTCCCACCCAGCCTGGAGCTTTCCGCGGCAGGTGGGCCACATGTCCTGCACGGACAGCTGCCGAGACAGCCGCCGCCGCTGCGTTGGCTCTGTGAGGGGAAAGCTCTTACTGGCCCAGAACTGGCATCCAGCTCATTCCCCTATTCCTGACTCCCAGATCTGTCCTCTGGGCCTCAGGCCTAGTTGCTCCTTTTGCCCAGGCACAGGCCTGCTGAGACTTGGGGTTCAGGGCCTTGACCCACCCTGCCCATGCCCATGGCCCCTCCTCTTTCCTTACAGCTCTGCCTGGCGGTGCCTGTGGAGGGACTACTCACAGTGGGGGCTGTGCCAAGGGCTGGCTCGGGCCGTGAGGGCTGCAGGCACCATGAGCTCCCGGGGCGCACAGACTGTGTGGTAGGCTGCAAGGACACACGGCTGGTTAGAGCAGGTGGGGACAGGGGAGCAGATCCCAAGATACACCCAGCCTGCCTCACCTATGATCATGACGGCCGTCCCAGCCAGCAGGGCAAAGAGCGTGAAGAACATGACTTGGTAGGAATCCAGGAAGTGCTGAAAGAGGCTGGCTCCGTCTGCCATCAGTGAAAGACAAGTCACCAAAATGCCAGGGCCACCTATGGCAGTGTCCCAGTGTCCGTGCGCTACCGTACACACGCAGGGTGGCACGTGGGCCCTCTGAGATACAAGGTCCGTGGGTCTCAGAGGGCCCGGTGGGCTGCTCGAGGCCTGGGTCAGCTTGTGGTCCTGCTCCCCTGGTGCCCCACTCCCTCCACCTGGGCCTCTGAACTGAGGCCAGCCAGCCGTCTGCCAGGCAGCGCAAACCTTGCGCGGCGTCTCCGGGCCGGCAGGTCGGCCGTGTCTCTGCACCCATCCTCTGGGGAGTCGGCCATGCTGCCCGGAAGCAAGGCGGTTTGAAACTGCTAAGTCACAAGCGACAGCCACAAAAACACAAGCATCGGCCAGGAGCCCACTAGTGGGATGGAGTGCCACTGCTCTCAGAATCTGACCCTCGAGGCCAAGACAGAGCCCAACAAATTGTGCCCCAAAGCTGCTGCTCTTCAGGGGCCCCCACAGTGGGGATGGCCCAGGCCCGGCTCCCTCCTCTGCCTCAGTCCTCCTCGCAGGCCTCCACACCTAGCGCCTCTGCATTTCTGCCCTAAGTCAGAACACACCCCTTTTCTGCAGGAAGAAGGCCGCTGGTGGCCTCCAGTTCCCCTAAGACCGCCTACTCCTTTCAGTCTGCTCCTGGCCAGGCAGCCAGACCTGACCGTCCCGAAGCCCGGGCCCCTGCCTGCCTGGTGCTCTGACTCCTCCAGGCCCAGTTGCCCCACCTCACGCCAGGGTGTCTCACTGCATTGCCCCGCCAGCCGCCCATCCTTCCTGCCCCGGCTGGAGCAGCCTCTGACTGTGCTCTCCTCCCAGCAGAGGCGAGCAACCCCGCCCCGGCCACGCCTGCCGAGTCATTCCTACCGCACCTGCAAACCCGCGTCCTCTCTAGGAAGGGGCTTTCCCACACCTGCCTGGCACAGGGTCTTGCCCACAACAGGTGCTCATCAGCGACCGCAGAATACATGCACCCACTCCCTCAACAACAAACGCTCACTGAGCACCTGCTGTTTGTCGCCAGGCCCTGTCCTAAGCGCTGTCCTCACGCACTTAATTTCTAGTTGGGGAGACAAGTAGAAACTCTAATAATTAATTATGTTGTGATGCAGATAGACAGTTGGCAACAGTGCTGTGGTGAAAGAAAAAGGGTTCAAGTGTTCAGGAGTGAGGTTCTAACTTTCAATGTATTTCAGTATTTGAGGAGGGGGGTGCTGGCCAAGGAGCCATCGGGGAATAGTGTCCCAGGCATAGGGATGGCAGATGCCAACGGCTTGAGCGGGGCGGCATGTGTTCCAGAAACAGGACAGTACGGCTGCAGCAGGGACCGTAAGGGGGAGATGAGTCACAAGTGGGTAGGCAGGCTGCATGGGACCTTACGGGCCACTGCAGGGCTGTGGGCTTTGCCCGCGAGGGAGGTGGGGGCCACAGCAGGCTGCTTAGCAGAGGGGCACAGTCCCAGTGGCCGCCGGGCTGAGAGCAGACGGGACCTGGGGGGACACAGCAGGCACGATGGCCCCAACAAGCCACTGTCACTCTGAGGGACAATCTGCATTTCTGACTCTGCCAGTTCCCACACCCAGGTTTTCCTGACACTCAGAACCACTCCAGCCTGCCCTCCCCACCCAGCTCTGTCCCAGGTGATGTTGTCCAGTGACTCACAAGGACCAGGTCCACGGCGATCCATCACGAAGGCCACAGTCACCGGGATGGTGATGGCCTGGTTGGTCGTGGGGCTGGAGAAAGTCAGGACAGTGGACAGAGGGCCCTGGCTCCTGGCTGTGGGGTCTAAGACCCCAACCGTGTATGTGATGAAGCTGGGAAGCCCGAAAGACTTCTCCTTCTCGAAGACCAGCACGGCAGGGGACCCGGATTTCACCTGGGAGAGACGTCAGGGCTGGGGGGACATGCTCTGCAGACAGTGGAGGGACCTCCGAGTGGGGCCGAGGACTCCCAGGCGGGCCTGCTGCTCTGTGCACCCCATCTCTGGAAGCACCCCCATGTCAGCCTGACAGTGGGCATCCCTCCCAGGGCCCGAAGAATATGGGTGGGGACCTCTGCCCAAGCCACGCCTCCTAGGCAGGTGGTGACGCTTGGGCACTGCTCAGGGACAGTGCGCAGTCAGCAAGGTCAGGAAACACCATCTCTAAGGAAAGGGCAAATCAGCTTCATTGAATTCTCATCAAGTGCTGTGCCAATAACGCTAAACCAACGTGCTGTAGTATCACCAAGAACCAACTCTTCCCGGGGGAAGCCCGGACTCTGGTCCACCTCCAGCAGCCCCGCGGGCTGGCCGTCCTCCCTAGCCCACCAAGCACGTGCTCCCCGAGCCTTTCCAGCACAGTGAGCCCTGTCGGCTGTGGCAAGAGAGGAGCAGCAGGCAGGAAAGGCAGTGAGCTCCTTCATGCTGTTGCCCCAGAACCCTGCCCAGGCGGGTCGGGATCCAGGCCTCAGAGACCATTCACCCGTCTTATCTGATGTGGGAGTGAGGCCTGGAGAGAGGGGACTTGTCCCCAGAGGGATTAGGGCTTGTCTCCCTGCCCCATGGCGGAGCACTCCTGCCCCGAGTCCACTCACTGCACACCCCCCATGCTCCCTGAGCATCCCTCCATGCTGAGCCTGCAGCTAGGGAAGCCCAGCAGAAAGTGTGAAAATTAACAAGATCACATGGGCTGATAATGGCAACAGTGCTATGGAAAAAGGAAAAGGGTAAGACTGCTTCATTTTTTAAAAAAATTACTAACCGTCAGTCTTAATTTTAAAGAGAGGTGGCTCAGGATGCCCACATCATGTCCCCTTCCTTCTCGGCCCTTCTTGCGGCCCCTGACGCAGGCTGGACGGGAGGCATGGATGCCACTCACCTCCAAGCTCTCCAGGGCCTCCAGGGTGCCGAAGACCTTGACCTCGGAGCTGGCATACTGGTTGCTCAAAAGGATTTCAGCCTGGTCGGCGTAGAGACTTGGACTGAAGGGCACTTCGGCCCCGACCTGCTCTGTGGAGAAGTGGCTGCCAGAGAGGGAGGCTGTGACCACCACAGCTGTCTTCTGAATGCTCAGGAGCTTCAGCTGCTTGTCAGTCAGCCTGCGCGTGACAACCGAGCAGAGGTACTGGCCTGCAGAGACAAGGGTGTCCACCTTGTGCCCTCTCCCAAGTGCACACTGACGCTGCTCTTTTTCTAACTGGGAAACACCTATGCATCCTCCAGAGCCCAGGTGAGAAGTCACCTCCTCCAGAAGCATTCCTGGAAATCGTCCTTCAGGGCCCCTTGACCCAGCTGGGACACCCTGTGACCAGCAGTCCCCCTCAGTGTCTCAGAATCCTCTAGTCACCAGATCATCCTTTAAGTGACCCTGCCGGGGCAGCATTAGGGACGAAATAGGGCAGCAGGACGGCCAACTGAGGGCCCTGAGGTCGGGCCCAGCACAGAGTGTGCCACGGGACCCGACAGCAGCCCACGGTGCAGGCTCAGCTCCACCGCGCTGGTCTCCCGGCCTTGCAGCTGTCAGGCTCCGGCTCGCAGGACAGCCCTTGACTGTCTACTGAGGACACTCCGGCCGCCTCTCACTTGCTCCGTGCAGGCAGGGCAAGGCCCGTCACCCGCATTTCAGGAGAGGAGGCTTAGAGGGGAGCAGCCTCCACCCCCGCAGGCGGACAGGCAGGAACAGCAGAGGAGGACTCTGGACCCGGGGTCTTCCGCTCTGAACGCTGCGACCTTTCTGATGTGTGTAGGTGGTGCTGAGAGCAGCCGTGGCCCAGCTCAGGAAGGCCAAGCCCTCCTGGCGGCCACTCAAAGCTGTAGGGGCCAGGACCCTGGCATGAATCCCTGGCTGGGGTCCTGACAACCTCTGCTCCTCTGGACAGGTGGCTGCTGGGAGCTGAACGCGCAGCAGACCCGAGATGTCCACAAGTCAAAGACTCTCTGTAAGTCCATTTCACTTTCCAATCCTGGCAAACTTACCCAGAGCAGCATCGAAGCCTGGCTCCACGGTGAGAACATCACGTGCTGGGAAATCGGAGACGGCCTGCTGGAACTGCAGCTGGCAGCTCAGGAGGGACTCTGGGTGCAAGGTCTTGATGACTTCCCTCTGGGCTGGGGAGCACTCACCTAGAGAGGGGGAGGGAGTCAGAGGGTGTGACCAGGCCTGCCGGCCACCATGCCCAGGCCAAGGAGACCCCAAACCCCAGAATGAGAGCAATCCAAGAAGGCCACCTGTGCCCACGTGCCTTCCATGCAGGGGCCCAGGGCTGCCCAGAGCTTGGAGATGGAGCCACAGCTGATAAAAGCCAAGGAAAAATCACACAGAGGAGGGGGCATTCTGAATCGTGGGGAGTTTCAGATCAGAATTTCAGCGTTTGTTCTAGAGTGCGCATCCAGGGGCACGGCAGACAGGCCAGGCCCACTAATGCGTGTCTCCTGTCCCTGTCGGCAGGGGATGAAGGCACACTGACTCTGCACACCAGGAGGGCACCAGTTCTCCACTAACACACCGAGTGTCACTGGCCAACAGCAGAGTGCTGTCCCCTGGCACTGATGCAGGAAAGGAGAGGTTACCGGGAAACAAAAAGGCTGCCCCACGCATCAGAACGAGAAGGGTGGTATTTAACTCTACAAGGTGTGCCAGTGGTTTCAGAAAAACAGCCTGTATTGGCTTATTTATTTCTGGCAGCTGCTGTCCAGGGCTGTCAGGGGCAGGGGATGGGGTTGAATGTGCTATGCACGACTTGGGAGAGCAATTATAAAAATCAAAATCGGTGACTAGTCTGCTAAGTCATTAGTTCCTGGGATTAATGGTGGTAAATTGTGGCTTTCTTTGCTCTGGTGCCCTAGGGCTGAAATTGCATTTCCAGTTCCGAAACAGGCAATTCCGGGAGCTGGGGTCTTTTATGACGATTCCTTTCCCTGGCTGGGCTTGTGGAGGACTCAGATTTCTAAAAGGCTGAAAGGCTGAAAGGCGTGGAGGAGGTGGGTTATTAAATGCTCTTGCTGGAGTTGGTGTTGAGTTTGAACCGGAAAAGCTGATAGAATCCCTAAGAAGGGCACGAGAAGCCACCTCCCTGCTCCCCAGAGCCCCTCATTGTGTACCACGCAGGTTAGAGCTTCCGTCTCCCACAGTGACAATCACTTTGGCGCCTGTGGCCTCTTGGAAGCTGGTCTGGATGGGGTGGACCTGACGGGCCACGATCTTCTGAGGGACGCTGACCACTATCTGGGGAGGAAGCCAAGGCAGCTGACAGAGTGGTCACAATGTGGGCCTCCCTCACCTCCCAACTGCCCCAGGGCTCCTGCTGCCAAAGCACCGCCTCCTCCCTCGGGTTACCGCTGTCCCTCCCCAGGACTGACGGGAGGCTGCACCCCACTGCCTGCCCAGCCCTGCCTCTCAAGTCCCGGGCTGTCCTTTCTCCTCCTGAACGCCAGCTGCCGTCTTCTCGCAGCTCCTCCTCCCCCTCCAAGCAGTGGCCCAAGGCCTCCCCCCCCTCCTGCCCTGCACACGCCTGGGTGCTCCGCCCACGCCCAGGGCTCCAAAGGCCATCTCTGGGCGGGAGGCTCCACCCCATGTCCCATCCCGCCCCTGCCCAGTGGGCCCCCAGCCTCACCTGGAGAGGCCACAGCCACCTCTAACTCCCCGGGCCAGACTCCTCACCTCCTTCCCCTATGCGGCCCCCACCTCTGGGCTCCCCGCCGCAGTGAAGGACCACCATCAGCCTGGCACGCCAGCCCGCCCCCACCTCTGTGCTCTCCGCCACAGTGAAGGACCACAGCCTGGCACGCCAGCCCGCCCTCCCCTCAGGCCCCACTGCCCGATGGTCACCTGCCCCACCCAGTGTTCCCAGCCAGGTCCTGTCCTCAGTCTGCTCGCTGGTTCCCCTGCAGTGACCCCCTTTCTCTCGAGCTCCACCTGATGCGGAGCAACCTTTCCAAACACACCCCTCATCTATATCGCTCCTTAAAAATAAAATCCAGGAAGTCTAGCATGGGCTTCAACCTCTTTACTGTGAGATGGCAACAGGGGCAGACAATGTCTACTGAGCATTTGCCATGTGTGAAGTACGTTCTAAGTGCTTCGCACATGTTATTAATAACTCATTTAATCTTCACAACACTATTATCTTACAGGCTACTATCTTTCACAACACTACTATCTTACACACTATTTTACAGGCAAGGAAATGGAGGCACAGAGAGATTCATTAACTTGACCAATGTCACACAGCCTCGAGGTGGCCAAGCTGGGATTGGGCTCAGACAGCCTGGCTCTAGAGCCTACCCTCATAACCTGCACGGAACTATTCGGAATCCAGTGCATGTCATGATCTGATCACAAAGCCAGACCCCGCTCCCTCAAACCCTGTTCCAGCCCCCCAGCCCCCACCCAAGGCTCTGCCCCTGAACCTCACACACCTGCCCGGGCCGCGCCTCCCCGCCCACCCTCAGACGCTCCTTCTGGGACAGCCCAGCTTTACCGCCAGTCCGTCACAGGGGCTCTGCCTGCAACTGGCTGGCCCAAACCGCACAGCGCAGCACCGAATATGCAAACGGCTAGGTTAAACTGCTGGATTCAATAAAGCACATGCCGGCTCTAAAAATGAGACACATTTGGAACTCAGCCAGACTTTGCTCATTGATTCATTCTTGGTTGGAGATAAACAGAAGAGAGAATGGGTTTTGTTCGCCTCCAGAAAGACTAGAAAGGTGACCTGCCAGGGGAGGTTTAACTGTGCTGGTGACAGGGAGTCGCTGGGCTGCCCCACCCACGGCCCTGATTCCAGGGAAGGGCCCACACTGGGGCACCAGACCCAAGCGTGTGGGAGCTGGACCAGCCCTACGAGGTCGCCTCTCATCGCTGGAGCCTTATGAACACTGGTTTTGCTGCCTGGTTTTGCAAGTAAATGTTGGAACCCAGCCGTGCCCATTCGTTCATGTGCTGTCAATGGCTGTCTTCATCCCGCCACTGCCAGGCTGAGCAGCAGCGGCAGAGCTCATGTGGGCTGCACGGGCTGAAATATTTATCATCTGGCCCTTTGCAGAAAACACGTGCCGAGCCCTGTGCTAGAACAGCACTGTGCTGTTCGGAACACGGGGACGAAGGCCAGGGATGGAAAGGGAACTACCTTGTCCCCACCTCTTAGAGAGTGGGTGGCCCACCTCAGACCCATGATTCCCAGATTCTAACCCCAGACGGCTAGGGCTGGGTTTCTTTCTTAAGCAAACGAGAATCACGAGGTATTTTCCCAAAGAAAAGGTTTTCACTATCCTCCAAGAGGGTCAGCCCTGCCTCACAGGCCACTGAGCCACGTGAGCTCGGCTGCCCTGAAACCCACCTCCTTATATGTCCTCAGGTGCCCAGCGACCTCATAGTAGACCGTCACAGATCCTGCATCCTGGGCTACAGCCACGCCAGTCTTGGGGTCCACGTGGAGGATGCTGTGGGCCGAGGAGCTCCAGGTTCCTGAGAGGCCTGGGGGAAAAGCCCTGAGTGTCACCACCGTTCCCATATCTAGACGCTCCAGACAAAGCCCTGCTCACTGGGCCAGCCTCCCCATCCTGGGACTCACACCCAAGGAAGGTGCTCACTCATCCCTCTGAGGAGAGCGCCCCCCACCACTGTCACACTTGCCCTCCCCACAGCTGCAGCCCCAACGCCCCTCCCCAACACCTCCAGGTTGGACTGTCTTGCCCCACCTGGCATGAAGCTGTACCTGGTTCCTGCCCTGGGTGCTGCCTCCAGACCCCACCCTCTGCGGCCCCTCCTGCCCATCAGCTCCTTTTTAGCAGACAGCAGGTGTCAGGCTCAGAGCTGTCACTACACAGCACTTCTGAGTTAAAAGTCAATCACGTTACATAATACATACAATAAAAGGACTGAATAACCACATTCTATTCATGGAAACTTGTATTTGTTTGTCTTTAAAGGTAGTATTTAATTTCCTTTTAAAATAAACCTAATGAGGTAAAAAGAGTGGAGTCAGTTTGAAAACAAAGTAGATCATTGTACAAGTGTTCCCTGGATGGATGGATGGCAGAGGAGTGGCTGAAATTTGGAAGCCACCAAACTGGCCCACTGTCCTTTGCTTAAGTCTCCTCGCCTGTGCTGTACAAGCTGGCAGCCAGACGCCAGGGGATTACTGAAAGCAGCAAATGCAGCTCCTCGTTGTGTTAGCCACACCCCACGTGCTCACTGGCTAGAGGCTACTGAATCAGACCCTGCAGATGGAGGGCCTTCCACAAGAGCAGGAAACTCTAGCGCACAGTGCTGTTCTAGCACAGGGCTCGGCACGTGTTTTCTGCAAAGGGCCAGATGATAAATATTTCAGCCCGTGCAGCCCACATGAGCTCTGCCGCTGCTGCTCAGCCTGGCAGTGGAGGGATGAAGACAGCCATTGACAGCACATGAACGAATGGGCACGGCTGGGTTCCAACATTTACTTGCAAAATCAGGCAGCATGCTGGACTGGGCCCTCGGGCAGCAGCTTCCCAAGTGCTCCTTTGGTGCATCCTGCAGGGTCCCTGCACACGTCCCCAGGGGCCTGAGCACCTCCCTAGGGCCACACCCACTCTGCACGTGCCCATCACACCCCACATTTCCCTGGGTCAGGATGTCCCTTACCTTCCAGGCTGACCAGAACAGTGCCCAGACAGAGCACGTCCCCCACTACCAAGGCTCCGGACAGCTCTGGGGAGATGGCCTGCTGGACTGGCAGGGGAACGAAGTCGGAGAGGCCCAGGTGCTCCGTGTCCCACACTCGGAGCAGCGTCAGGCCTACGCTGACCGTGCGGACGACGCAGGTGTTGTTGGCGGAGCCCCTCCCAATCTGCACAAAGTCATCTCTAGGCACAGGGGAAAGAGGGGCTCTCAGTCCCCAGAAAGAAGCCCCAGTTCCAGCGGGGGATGGGCAGTGTAGGTCCTCAGCTAAGCGACACTTTCCTCCAGCTGAGATCCCAGAAGCTGCTCCACCTCGAGGTCGCTGAGGATGCCCAGGCAGGCAGAGCGAGCTGAACCCTGCTCGCCTGCCCAGGAGGAGCCCACAGCCCTCGGCCGCGGCTGCCGGCATTGTGTCCCCGCACTCCAACTGCCGTGGCGCAGGGAGGACCGTGGTCACAGTGTGTCCCGGCCTCTTCCCAGCGGGGAGCAGACAGACTGGGAAGGCACAGGCTGCGCCTGGCCATGTAACGGGAACAAGTATCGCAGCCTGTGCCCATTTCCTCCACCGTGATGTGGAGCAGGACGTCCCTGTGCCGCAGGCCTGGCGAGAGCATAGTGAGGGCAGCAGGGCAGAGCACCAGGACAACGCCTGGCGCATGGCATGTGCTCGGTCAGCATCTGCTTCGGCCACTTGGTACGGAGTCCGGACTGGCAGTGAGGATCTCTCTGGCTGTCTCCCGCGCCCCCACTCGCCTTCTGGCCTAGAGTCTGACTGGGTCTCTTGGAGGGGCTCCGGCCACAAGTGGGCAGAGGGGTTTGTGCAGTGCGCTGAGGGGCCTGCCTCTGCCCCAGGCTGACAGAGGCCACACAGAGCCCTGCAGATGCCAGAGGCCCTCACGACCACCCCTCGGGTGAAGACCCTGGGGACTAAGCCACATTCCCCCATGACAGGCATGGAAACAGGTTGGGGGTGACCTGCCTGGCCCAGGTTCACTGGCCCCACAAAGGGCAGAGCTGGGGCCAGCAGGAGGCCCTGGTTCTTCCCATAAGGCAATGCCCCTAACACCTGTCCCTGAAACACATCTGTCACAGGGCCCAGGTTAGAAGGGTCACCAACACCTGGGGACAATCTTCTGGCCCTCAGGGAGCATTCCCTGGAGCCCCATCCCACACCCCACTCCTTTCTCTTGGGACCGATGCTCATTGTGTCTTCTCTGAGCTGGGCTGCAGTGCCCTAGGGTGCCCCTCTGTGACCCTGCATGGCATGGCACGCCCCTTCTTTTGGAAACCGAGCACAGTTCGGAGCCCACAGCCATCATCCTTCCACAGCACCGGCCTCCATCAGTTAAGGCCCTTGTAGTTCAGAAATGAGTATCGCCCACACCCAACCTGTTAGTGGCAAAGTTGAGGACTGAATTGTGAGCGTGGAAGACGTCTCCAGAGTTGTCGTGGAAGTGCACAGTGAAGGTCACAGTCATCCCCAAAGGCAGGGCTGCCAGGGCCTCCTTGTTCTGGGTGTGCAGGACGGGGCTCATGGAAAACCTCAGGTAAGACACAGGAGACACCTGGGGGACAACAAGCGAGTGTAATGAAGACTCAGCACTGGGGACCGGCTCCCGGGAAACCCACCTCCCAAGGCAGGTCCCCATCTCAGGAGCAGCTGGAAACTAGACTGACTTAGGGGCTACAAGAAGAGGACAGTCCTTGATCTCCAGAGTGGCCCCCCTAGTGACAAGGTTCCCATCTCCCAACACAATGGGCCAGCCTCACTACAGGAAAACCCACCCAGTTGAGTCGAAATCCACAACCCGGAAAAATGAGATCCAAATTGCAAAAAGGGGCCCTCAGCTGCAAATGCCCCATTTCCACAGAGGACCTGCCTTTCAGGCACTGAGAGCAGCAGCAAGGCCCTCCTGGATTGCAGGGGTGGCACGGCGGTCACATGCCTGCAGTGACCAGGGAAGGAGGACATGTGGGTTTCTGGAGCCCAGAGAACCGAGCTCCGCAAACAGCAGCCTTGGTTCTCTGAATCCAGATAGAAATCTATTGTGGCCAAAAAGCCCCATAAGTACAAATTTCTTTGACTCTAGTGTCTGGTATACAGCAAGTGCTCAAAACATATTTGTTGAAACAGGATGACCCGTCAGTCACTTTCGGTCACTTAAAACTAGCTTATGGTGGAGGGTGGTCCTGTGAGGCACCCACCTTTAACCAAAAAGACATTCATTAATGGAGCAGGCCTGTGACCCAGGCAAAGCCTGGAGATTCGAGTGGGCGTGCACCTCCTGTCATCCAGGGTTCAAAAGTGGCAACGGTGAGATGCGGGCAGAAGATTCTACTAAGGATAAATCCCAGAATCCGGCCCAGGACACCCAGGTCAGGGCCTGCCCCTCAGAGCAAGGGTGCAGAGGAGAGTACCATGCTGTGACGGAAGGGCACAGTCCCCAGCTAGGCAGACTCTGCCTCTCAACGCCTGTGTGACCTGGAGGCAGTCCCATTGTGAGCCTCAGTTTCCTTATCTGTAAAACAGACCACCTCGCTCTCTAAACTGCACTGAATGTCACGCGCTGGGTGACATTTGTGTGGTGGCGCCAGAGCACCTCACTCAATGCCCCCCAGAACCGTCCGTGCTCTAGGTGCGGGGCTGGCCCAGAGCAGGGGCTCCCCATCGTAGTGACGATGTCCGTGGCCAGGCACGGCAGGCGGAACACCGGCACTCGGACAGGAAGCTGTAGTGCCCATCCCAGCTCTGTGACCCTACGCCAATCATGGATCTCACTGGGCCTCAGTTTCCTCATCCATAAGACAAGGTACTTGGAATCAATGATCTCCAAAGATCTTTGCCTCTGTCGGCCAGAAGATGCTGTGGATTTTTATCTATCTAAGACCTTTGCCCGAGTTATTCTTACATAAATTCCTACCTCCAATTTCTCAGCTGGAAGGTGGATACATTCACTTTAACACCTGAGAGGGAGGAGATATTACCTCACTGCTGTTGTTTTTATTGCTCCCCAAATGGGGAAAACATGGTCCTACCTTTACGCCAACAACGATGGTTTGGTTGGTCCCAAAAGGCTCTTGTGCAGTCACTTCAATTGTGGACGTCCCCATCACAGACCCTGACACCAGGAAGCCCTTCTCATCAATGTGCACGACAGGAACCTGCTCGGGCCCATCCAGGACACGGTAGCTCAGAGAGGCCGCACCATCCCTACAGAAAGTAAAACAAACCTGTTTTCACAGACGGAGGTGGCGAGGAGCCCGGATACGAGGCCAGAAGACCCAGCATCTGAGGTTCCCCGTGGCCCCTCCCTCTGCGAGAAGAAAGCCCAGTCTTGGCCCCGCCGTGCCTCAGCCACGTGCCATCAGCTCTCTGCAGCCTGCTCAGTCCCCCAGGGAAAAGTCATTTGGAAACCACCAGTCCCAGGGCAGCGTGGCTTCTCATGCTTGGGACACAAGCACCTGGTGCAAGTGCCCAGCAGGGAAGGAGCGACCAAGAGGGGGAGTTTCTTTCCTCAGCCACGTGGCACCTTTGTTGTCAAAGACTTGTTTTCTGTGTACTGAATGGAGGCAGCCGGGGGCACCAGAGAGAGGACGGGGTTTGAGTGGACAGAAGCCAAGGCCCGGCCCAACGCTCTGTGCCAAGGGCAGTGTGCACATCATGTTCCTCTCTGGGACTGGGTGTCCTCAGGTGTGAAAAGGAAGCTCATTAGGATACGAATAAGCCACTTGCTAAGGGAGGGTTTGTAAACCACTGCTGCTGTGCTTGGGCGGGAGACAAATCACACGGTGCGTTAACATCCTTTTACATATTCACAGATATTATGAACAAACACGGGGAGGAAAGGCCACCAGCTCCCCGGCCCGGCCCCCTCACCTCCCCCTCTGGCCAAGCCCCACACGCCCTCTCCGGACAGTTCCAAGCAAGTGGCCTTGCCCCTGCCTCGACTCTCTCCCCCACCAACCCTCCGCTTCCCGAGGAGCCGCTTCCGTCCTCCTAGACCCGGCTGCTCGTCGGCATCGCGCCGCCCCTAAATCCTCACGGGCAGCGCCCTTCTCTGGGCTCTGGCTTAAACACCGCACCTCGCTCTCTCGCAGCGCTTCTCACGCTCTCCTCCTGCAGGCGCCCGTGTATTCACCTCTGTGTTCCCGGAGCCTGGCACTTAGACTTTGGGTTGAATGACCGCGGTGTGTGTGTCACGTAATGTGTAAGTGCTCCTGTGGCCTCCACAGCCCTCCACTACGCAACTGCCATTCAAATGCAAGTCACCCTTTCGAAAGGCATGGCCTCTGAACCAACTCTAGGAATTACGTTTGCAGAGGAGCCTTAACACAGCGCTTCCCAAACGGAAGCAGCCCCATCGCCCCGGGCTGCTGTCAGAGCGGCTTCTCCCTGGGCAGCTATGGGGGGTGGGGGGCAGAGACCTGCATTTCCAGCCTCCTGGTGATGCTGACACTGCTGGTTCATGGACTACACTTTCGGTGGCAAAAGCTGAAAGCACAGGGGCGGCATTTGAAAAATTTAACACTTCCAAGTCAGTACTTTTGGCCATTTTCAATACTGAATTTCAGAAGCTGACATGAAAACATTTCTAGGCCACAGGGAGGAAAGACACCCATGGGCTGGGGGACTGTGGAGGAGCAGAGGAGTCCGCAGCGAAGAGGAGCACACAGAGGCCAGCCCTCTCCAAGGGCATCCCCAGCGATTCCCGTGAAGCCCCACGGCTCCTGACAGCTGCGGCACGTGCGCCGCTGGACGCAAGCACAGCGTCACAGCCTTGCTGAACTCGAGAGCTGAGCCATGCACCTGTTTGTCTGGAGCTTCATAAATGAGTTGGGTGCCATTAAGATTTGTTCTGCTTCTATTCCGGGGTTGAGCAGTAGCAGCTTGTCAAATACCTGGAAAAGAAGGCAGTTTTATTTTCTGAGTGCACTGCAGGCACGTCTAGGCCAGGTGTTTGCTTCTCCCCTAGCAGCCAGAGCCGGGGGAGCAGAGATGAGGAAGGGAGCCTCCTCACCTGCCAGGTGGCTGGCGACATGAGGGGAAGGGCTGACCTTCCCAAGAGGCCACCAGAGTGATGAGAAAGGCAGGCAGGCTCACGTCTGCACTGCGACAGGAGCTGCTCCACGGAGCCTCACGCAGGCCTCCCCTCCATTCCCAGTTAGAGAGAACCTCACCTGGCAGGACGCACCTGTGCACGGGGCAGCATGCAGAACTCCAGCGCCCAAGGCCTCACCCAGGGGTTGCTCTGCCAGGACTGAGCCTGGGGAAGGCTGCACCCACACTGTCCTTTCTCTCATGGGGATACCCTGCTCCTCACTGCCACCGTCTCAGAACTACCCTTCCCATAGCCTTGGCCCTACCTGGTTCCCTGTCTAGTCACACTCTTGCAGGATCCACACGGACCACACGCACGAGTGTGTCAGTGACCTCAGTGCCGCCGATGTAAAACCTTGTAACAAAAGACCTGAGCCCAGTGCTCCCAGGTGCTCTGAGGCCCTCGCTGGCTCCTGGAGTCCACGGTGGCAGCACTCACCTGGTAACTCCAGACCCCTTCTATGAGAGGCTCCTGATGAGCTCGTCCCCTACAAGAGCTTAGCCCTTGTCTAAGCTCCTAAGGCTGCTGGCTTCTGTGGCCTCCCAGCCTGGCTCAGGGACCACCTAGGGAGGCTGAAGCCAGAGGATTGCTGAAGCCCAGGAGTTTGAGGTTACAGCAAGCTATGACGATATCACTGGAGCAAGCTATGACGATGCCACTGCACTCTAGCCCAGGCAACAGAGCCAGACCCTGTCTCTGAAAACAAAACAACTAATAATCCCTGCCAGGCCTGTTTCAAAGAGTTGTGGGATTTGTGAGACATAATGCGAGGGGTAGCACTTCCTGAACAGTGAATGAGAAACAGCCTCTGGGAGCCAGCGTGTGTTCCAGCGTCAGGTGGGGCAGGGTGGGTACAGACACCACCTTCTGCCAGCGTGTGACTTCGAGACTGAAGCAGCCTCCCTTGCTTTGACTCAGATGCGCTCACTGCACAGCAAACACATCCACAATAGGTTTCCTTCTATTTTTCTTAAAACATGTATTCTTTGTCCTCCTTCTTTAGATGGAGGCAAAGTTATGAGCTATTTCCCACTTTCCTGTTAACTATCAGCAAACCCAGAGTGCAAGCACCATGGCAAACGGCAACTGATGGTGGACATGGCAGTCAGGGAGGCGGCAGGGTGCGGTGGGGCCTGTGGCAAATGGAGGGCGCGGCTCTAAAGAAAGTGGAGGCTGCTTCTCCTCTCCCGCTGATCTCGCCATGGGGCAAGCGCTGTATCTCCAGGACTAGCTGCCTATTAGGCAGATAGAATCTTCCTATTTTTAAGTGTTGGCAACAAATAAAAGTTGTTTCAAAGGCCTGAGTGAGCCGAATAAAACTTATCTGTGGGCCGGATGCAGCTTCTCTAGTTCCTGATATATTCAAACTCAATCTGCTGTCAGGTAGGGAAACTGAGGCAGAGAGCTGTACAGTGACCCAACTGAGGTCACAGAATTTGGAAGTTGCAAAGACCTGTCTTTATTTCTACGGTATGTTCCAGAACCCACTTTGTGTTATTCACCAGGAAGAACATGTGTTTGTGTGAGCATATGGGCGCGTATCCTGTGACGTCACTCCTCTGTGCCCTTCAGTCAGCCCCACCTCCGGGCTCCCACAGCACCTTCTGCACCCCGACGCCCACCACCCTGCGATGAGTTTGTCTGTCACCCTCAGCAGAGTGAAGCCTCCTCAGGGCCAGAGCTCCCAGAACCCAGACCTGGCCCAGTCCCGGGGTGGCCCCAGGGAGGCCCTCTGGGCTGCTGCCACTGGGCTGCTCCCACACAGCCTCTGTGCACCGGCCCTTACCTGGATCTGGATCTCGTCAGACAGCTCCTTGGCGAGGCCACGCAGCTGCCCGGCCGTGGGGTCCAGAGCCTTGACCACCACCCTCAGCCCAGTGCGGCCTTTCACCCGGCCCAGCACATCCATGGCAAAGTTGTGCTGTGACGGGAGCCGGATTGACACCTGGGGAAGACATCAAATGTATCTTCAGGGAAAGGCCGGGGTGACTGCATCCCCCAAAAGGCAGAGCTGGATGGCAGCCCCAGACTCCCCCCACCTCGGGTCCTGACGGCTGCCTGTCTATTCACAAAGGCCGCCGCCTTCCTGCCTGGGTCGGGTCGGCTGACCCCAGGGCTGTGGACTTGCAGCCACCTTGGCATGGGCGCACATGCCTCACATTGCCTGTTTCACCACGTGCATGAGTGTGTTTGGAAAATGCTGGGTCAACCCACGGGAGCCAGTGGTCTTGAGGGCAGAGGGTCTCAGTCTTTCGTGCATGGAGATCACCTAGGGGGATGCTAGCTTTTGCAATGTGCCCCTGCAGAGCCTGTTTTGGTACTGGATCTCTGCTGGTAAGTCACACTGCCCTGTTCCATACAAGTCATCTGGGGAAGCCCCAGGGACTGGGAATAAGACCCTCTTACCACTGGGTTTGGGAAGGCATCCGTCCTATACTAGGCGAGTTTCAGGCAGCCTTCGGGAAACCCCATCCTTATGCCTGGGTCCCTCCCCAGGCCTCTATCCTCACTGCTCTGGATGAGGCAGGAAGTAGCCTCCACCCCACCCTCCACCTGGGTCCCATGTGCCACTGCCCACACAGGACTGCAGCCTGGAGCCACAGTGGCCAGTGCCCAGTTCCATTTCCCCACTGGCTTGTTGGGTAACTTCAGGCAGGGTCCTTCCCGTTTCTGGACTTTAGTTAACATACAGAGGGGTTTAGATGGTTCTCTACAGCACCTTTCCCTCTGAGATCTCAGGTGCAGCCAGGGGCCCCTATGCAGGGCCAAGGGAAGGGGAGCTTAGCCTCTGCCATGGAATAGGAGAAAACCCCAGGGCTGTCGGGCATTGTCTCAGAAGGCGGGTCCCTACAGATGAGACTCTGTGACCTTCTAGGCCTTTCGTGATTTCTCTCAAGGCTGCTGACTGTGTTGCCTCCTTTGTCGGCAGACTTACCTGCCAACCCCATCTCTCGCAGTTAGCATCTGGGAGAAGGGAGGCTCAACAAGCCTGGGGGTAAGGCTGGAGAGCCAGGACCCTGCTGGGTGCGAAGGTGGGGGCCTCCTGGGAGACAATGTGACAGGAACCCTCCCTGCCCCTCGGGGCACTGGCCTGGCAGCCTCTGGGCAGATAGTTACCTCATGGTGCCGCCCTCGGAGGTCCAGGATATCCCGCTTGGTGACAGACCAGTGGAAGGTCAGGCCTGGCATAGCATTGCCAAAGGAGAAAGGGTTCTGGTGGTTGGTGATCCCAGTGACGTAGACAGGCATCTGCAGGGAGAAGTGAGGCCCCTTGACCACTGGGTTCCAGTACCAGCAATGCCAGCAAAAGGCAAAAACAGGTGCTGAGCCACGCTGCCCCGTCAACTCCAAGTGCCATCACTTACTAGCATGATCTTAGGCATGAATCTTACACTTTCTGTGTGTTCATTTCTCATCTGTGACGTGGAAAGGGTCTGACACCAGCTTCATGGGACCATCATGAACACCAAATGGATGAACATAGACAGCACACAGTAGAGTAAGTGCCCTGTATGCATGTGCTTCTGTTAGGTGCCAGCAGCTATTCTAGGTGTGGGCAGGTGACGGTCTAGCAGAAAGCAAGCATTCGTTGGTGACTGTGCACACTTGGAACCGCAGGGATGAATGCAATGCGTAAGAGAAGCTTTGTGCAGGAGAGTGACAGGGTGTCTGCTTGGTGTGAGGCAGGAAGTAGAGCTAGACAGGGGCCAGTAAGCAGATGAGGGGGGAGTGAGGTACTCTAGCTCAAGTAACAGTGTTTGTGCTATAGCTCTTTTGGAACCAGGATTCAGAGACCAAGACCTCCCAACAGGCTGCTCGGAGAGCAAGGCAGGAGGGGCTTGGGAGGTTCTCGCCTCACCTGGGTCCCTGTCCTCATCCGCGTGATAGGGACACGGATCCTCACCGCCTGGAGCAACAGCACCTCCACCTCCACGAGATCCTAGGAAAAGAGCGTGGGCTCAGGCTGGCTGGGCAGATGGACCCTGTGCCTGCTGGGCAAAGGATACCGATGGGTGTTTTAGGAAGGGACCCCTCCAAGGGAAGGAGGCTAGAAGACACCCTCAGGACGCCCAGCACCACACTCCTCTGCCCAAGGAGGCCTGGCTTTGTGGGTGGCTCGTCCCATGTGGGCCAGCCACTGCCTCTCCCACACACGCCAGGAGTCCCAGCCTAGTTCTCTGGGCCTGCACACCTGTCTAATCCAGCTACCCCACGTCAGCACAGCAGACTTGGGGCCAGGAATGAGGTCTGCTCTTTTCTGGGCTTAACAGCCCTCACAGGACAGGTCTCCAGACCCTCTCACACTTACACCCAGCCTGGGGGTCTCTCTGACTGAGCAGGGGACAAGGATGAATGGAGGAGCCTGGCAGAGTCTTAACAGAGCAGACCTTACACCCCCTTCATGCTCAAGTCCAGCCGGTCACTCTGGCCTCTGCACTGCACTGTTGACCCACGTGGAACCCAAGGCTGCTCAAACCCTCACACCCTTCTGACATGTGCTCCTGCTGAGCCATCTTCTGAGCATTGTGATTTGGGCTTGATAAACATTTGTTCCCCTCCTTGCTTCATCCTTCTCGTTCCGCAGCCTCTTCCTGCCAGTCCTGGACCACTCTGAGGCCTTGGGGTACTGATCCTGTGACCTGGACTAGACAGGACTGGGAGGCGACGTGGCTCTCAGGGCAAGACCCCGCCTGATGGGGGCTCCGGAAGATGTCTCAGATGGGGCTGGTACAGTCCCAGTGCTTCTTGTCTTTATAGAATCCACACACAGGATCAGGGCATCCACCTTTGTGACTCAGAAAGACTGTGTGGTTTAACGGAATACTTGGAGGCAAGCACTAAACCTGCCGGAAAAAGAAGTAAATGGATCAACTCCATGTAGGATCAAAGTCAGCCTAGGAGAACAAAGACTGTCTCAGGCCCACCAGGGCGGATGCTCTCCAGCCTCCTGGCGCTGTGTTCAGAAGCTCTGAGATAACAGCAGCACGGGGAATGCTCCCGGGGCCTAATTCTGGAGGAGGCACAGGATGGCCGAGTGCTGAAGTTGAGACTTGTCCACAGTCACATAGTAGGACAGAACGCTCTGCTTACAGACCAGGTTTCTGGCCTAGCTGGGGGGTGGGGGTCCCAGAGCAGCCCTCCCTGTGGTGCTTCTGCAGTCACTGTGGGAAAGGGAGCCTCCAAAGGTCCTCACTGTAGCCCTGAGCCTTGTCAGGGGTGGAAATGATCTCCCACCTCCTTTCTAGAGGATCAAAGCGGACCCTCCTAGAAGGAAGGAAGGAAGGAAAGTTGTTAGACTCTCCAGATACTTTCACCTGCTTGAAGTTGTCCCTCTGCAGGGGCAGGGAGGCCCTCCCAGGGAGAAGATTCCCCTGACTCAGCCTGCCACTCCACTACCAACCAAAAAAAGCAGATAGAAAGCCCCCACTCCACAAAGAGAACTAAACCCCTGACAGAGCAAAAGATGCCAGTGGGCGACTCGGGTTCTCTTTCTCTCCTGGAAATACAAATACTGGTCTGCAGTACTACTTGTTTCAAAGATCCGCCCTCACAGAGCACACTTCTGGAGACACGCTGCAACCCAAATGTGCATCGCAGCCAACCACACCCCATCCTCTTCCATCAGCACATCCTTAAGCACTGGTTCAAATGAACCAACAAAAGGACTGAGAGCTCTGGGCTCTGGCCAAGTCTCAGAATGCCACATGGTGGCCACAGGCCACCGGCTAATACCTTAGGCTCCTCACTTGCAAACAGGGATAGCAGGAAAGTGCACAACGGAGCCAAGACGACTAAAGGAGATGAATATAAAGTGTTCAGAGCAGTGTCTGCCATCACTATACCCTGAATGTCCCTGGATGGGGGCTGGAGATTGCGTCCCCTAGGAGCAGCTGGAAGGGCTGGCAGACCGGCCTGGAGAAGAGCAGCCCCAGGAGTCCGGGTGCTCCCACAGGGCTGTCCCGACAGGAGCACCAGGCAGGGCCTGCAGACCCAGAGGGCAGAACCAGGACCCTTGGAGGGCAGAACCAGGATCCTTGGGAGGCAGAACCCAAACCCAGGCAAGAGGGCTTCATCCTAGTCACAGCCGGCCACAGGGACTCTAGCTGCCCTGGGCAGCAGTGTGCCCACCACCAAGGCCCCCGCCAGGGGGGCACTCAGCTAGCACCAGCTTCCAGCAGCGCATCTGTCACCTGAGAGACGGTGACCACCTTGCCGGTCTCCACATCCACGGCCTGCACGAGCCCAGACACGGTGGCGTTGCCAACGGCCAGCCCCCGCACCAGCCCGGTGCTGCTCACCAGCGCAGCGCTCTCGTTGCTGACGGAGAAAAGGATGTTGGACTGAGGCTGGGGGCCGCCCTCGGAGGTGACCTGAGGGAGGAGAAGCAGAGGCGTGTCTGTGCCTGCTGGGCCAGGCAGCCTGCGCCTCCCTAGGACAGCGAGGGCACCAGTGCCAGGGGCTTCCACCTCAGCTTGCGTGGTGCCATGCCAGGACAGAGACCATCAAAGCGGGACACCTGGAGCCAGGGTGGCAGGCAGTGGTCTTGCTGGGGCCTGGCCCAGGCCAGTGATGGGAAAGGACGTGTGGCCTCTCGGCCCTCACCTGCATCGTGGCCCCGATAAGCAGCGTCACCTTCCTGGGCATCAATCTGAACGGGGGAAAGACCTGGACAGGAGACACAAGATAGAAAGGACTATTGTGCTCCAAGTTCACGCTGGCCAAACATAATTCGCACTTCACATTTTTCACGAGAGGAAAATATGGCATATAAACATCACTCTTCTGTGAAGAGTGACTGGTGAGCCTGTGTCCCACCCCACTGGCCGAGCCTCTGCAGTTCTCCGGAGTGTCTTCTGTCCGTAACTGCACTTCATTTCACCAGACGCTAAACCCCATGGAAATAGGGGCTTTTACCCATGAGTCATCCCTTTGAGCAGCAGTTCTCAGCTGTGGTTCCTGACTGGCAGCAGCAGCGCTGCCTGAGGACGAGTCAGAAATGCACGTCCTCCGGCCCACCCTAGGCCCGCAGAGCCAGAGGTGGGCCTGCGCTCTGTGTTCTCACCAGTCCTCCAGGAAGCTTGCCATCCACTGGCATCAGGGTTCCCTGGCTCCTGGGTTGCTTCTTTCATGAAATTGCTCCTAATTTCTACTGAAAGAATGCCTTAGAGTAGCTCTCTACCTCAGTACCCTCAAAGTTTGTCAGATGAGAAACAAGGGGCTCCAGGGGCGAGGACAAGCCCAAGCAGAGACCAGGGATGCTAGGGCCCCAGCCTCTGGAGAGCGGCAAAGCCCCACCCACTCCCCAGCAGTGCCTTGCAAGTCCCCATTCAGCAGGAGCTTAGAAGCGCTTGTAGGTGAGTGAATGCGTGAGTCGGCCAAGATGCTGCTTTGTGTGGGAGGATTGGTCTCAATAGGGCTGTGCTATTTATAGGCAGCAATGAATTCCTCATCACCAGGAGAAGAGAGGCGCACATCCATCTGGAGGCACAAGCTACATCCACCAGCGCTGGAACATGGATTAACGGAGTTCACCGGCCCCTGCACGGCCCAGGCCCAGGGAGGAAGCAGTCAGGGCCAGCCCACTGCTGCTGCTGCTGGACAGACGTGCGCTGAGTCTTGGTGGCCTCCAGCTGCTGTGGGGCTCCGGCCCTAACCCAATACCATGGGACAGCCCCACAGCACACTCTGAGATGGCGCAGGGACCTCAGAGCGCCCTGCGTCTGGGCACTGTCTGCCCGGGAGTTTCCCGCGCCCGGGACAGGCGGCCCTGCCCTCTAAGTGCTGGTTCTGAGGCTCAGACCCACGGCGGAAGCCCAGAGCCGACTGAAGCCCCATCTAGTCACTGCTTTCCGGGAATAGTTCCTGCTTGCCCCCTTGTCACATGATGAGGCACGCCCCTCTCTGAGCCACACGACCCCCACATCATGGAGGGAAGACAAGTCTCCCAGTCCCCTGCCATCCCCGGGGCTAACTGTGCTGCCTCCTGGCCCCCTGGACTGGCAGCCGCCTCCCAGGGCGCAGGTGTCAACAGCAGCCTCAGTGCGCTCTCGGACTGCTGCTAAACTCCCAGCCTCTCACAATAAAGACACCCCTCCCCACACCCCAGTGGTGTAAGAAGGAATGGTTTTACTTCGATCTGTTGTGGGGCTGAGCTGATTCTCTGGCGGGCTTTATCAGTTACACTTGCGGTCAGACTGGTCTGGCCAATGGCCACGCCGTGGACGAGGAACGTGGCGGTGTAGCTGTCGAGGGCTTCATCGAGGGCCCTGAAACAGACAGAGGGGCTGGGACTTCTCCGCCAAGACAGACCTGTGGGAGAGGCTGCGGCTGGGACTACGGCTATCCCCAAGACGCCCTCCTCCGACCCTGGACGGACTCACACCAACGTGACAATCTGGGAGGCTGCTTGGAGCTTCAGGTCCATGAACGGGAAGTATTTGGCCAGGAAAGGCTTCTTGTAGAAGTCCAGCACGCGGATGTGTGCCTTCACTGTCTTCCCAATCTCCACCTACACAGTGGGGGTGAGGCTCAGAGGGGCCTCTGGAGACCAATCCCACAACCTCTAGTCCCCTGCACTTCCTGAGATAGCACCACCAGCCTCAAACCCACCACTCTGTGACTATGGACTACGAGCTCATAAACAAATGAAAATTAAGTGCTCACTGTATACTAGGGGGTTGGGGACTCCTAGCAGCATAAATCCCACTCCCTACTCTTAACCCTTTGCACTCGGATGTCAAGTGTGACTCGACACGGTTAGCATTGGTAGCAGCTCACACCATGAAAAATTATACAGATTAAAATTACTCTTTGAATGTATCAATAATTTGAAATATTAAAAATCCAAATAAATAAGTTTGTATGCAAAGAAACTCCAGTTTTTGTAAAATCTGGGGTATTTAAAAAATTAAATCCCGAGTAGAATAAAGGAATTGAGAAAAAACCAAGCGAGTACAAAAGGTTAAAGAACTAACAACCTTGTCAGGGAGATGAGGCACAGTTTAGAACAGGAGCAGGTAAACAGCAGGAGTTCAATAAATGTGCACTGACTGAACAGCTCCTACCTGGGCATGTACAATACAGTTAGAACTTTAAGAAATGAGAGTCAGGAATACTTAGTGAGGAAAAAGAAATCTAGTCAGTAAATCAGAGGTGGAAATAAGGTTAGAGGGACCCATCTGAGGCCGGGGCTGAGAATGTCAGCATTTTAGATAGTCTGAATATTTCCCTTCCAATTACTAACCTTCTTTCCATTCAGGAAAACAGGGACTTAACAGCAACCCTCGGGAAGCCTAGTTTCAGTTCCCTTGGATATTTAGAGAAATAAAAATTTCCTATTTATATGAAAGAAAAACCTAGATCTATCATTGATTCATTTTTGCAATGGCACTTGGCATTAGTGAGTTTACTCATTTGCCGCTGAAACTCCAGAGAATCTAAACCATGTATTCTGGAGAGAAAATTCATGCTCAGCAAGGTGTGTGCCTGGCTGGTTAGTAAGCTACCCAAGCCAGAGGACAGGGAGTCCCAAGTCAAGGCTAATCTAGGGACAACTTCAAGCAGGATTTACTGCCCAGACTCAGGGAGAAATGTCAAGTGGGATGAAGAAATGCATCACCAGTGGTCACTCTGCACATGCGCATGGGAGGAAGGAGGTAAGAGACCACGCTGTGAGCCCACATGGTAGAAGGACACAAACACCAGGAGAAAAGCCACAGGTGATGAGGAAGCCATCTCCCGCAGCCACATCATTCTCCTAGAATCTAGGACTCTGCAGAGGGCCCGAGTCACGGAGCTTCCACTGACCTTGTCAACCACGCGGACGTACAGCTCCTGAATGTCTGAGACGTAAACCATGGCCTTTGCTGGGGCTGGGAAGGTGAGGCACAAGTCGTGGATCATGACGGTCGCTGTGCCCGGGAGCAAAGGGTGAACCTGCAAGGTCAGAGGGCCTGGGTCACGTGGGCTGCAGGGCCCCAACTCTGCTTCCAGGACCTTGCGTGGCTCCTCACCCTCAGCAGCAAACTGTCACCCCATGGACACTGGCCGGGCCCCACCGGGCCAACATGTGAAGTATGGACAAGGGAAGTCCTAACCCAAACAGTGCCCTGTCCACCTTTCCTCATGAACCCCACTGCCAGCCAGGGGTGGGCTCGGCATGCAAAGCGCTAGTGCAGGACGGGTTGTGGAGGACAGTCGCCTCAACCTGCACACTCTGCAAAGAAGATGGAAGCTGTTCGGAGGGGCAGTCGGCAGCCTCGGGGGACACAGTCACTGGGAGGTGGAGTGAGGATTCAAACCCAGGAAGCCACATCCTGCGCTGGCCGCCCACTGCTGCAGCCCTGGTGATAGAGCACCCTGTGGGTCTTCTGTGACCCCAAGTCAGGGCCGGCAGAACATGAGGCAGGCTTCAACAGCAGCTCTCCCTTAGAAGTCCCCACGGAACCCACAGAATCATGGAAACTGGGAGCAGACCGCAGAGGTCACCCCGAGGCAAGCTCTCTGCATCTCGTTCATCTCTACAGCCCTCCCTTTGTGTGAAGTAGCGACCTCCCGAGAAGTTGGGAATGAATGAACACTCCTGAGCCAGTGTTTTCTAGGCTTTCCACTGCAAAGACACCCTCTTTTAATCCTTCTTTTCTCTCCACCCACTTTCAAGGATCCACCTTCAAAAGAATCTCTCCCCTAACAAACCGCATTATCACCACCCTCTCCTGCTGCAGGTGATGGGTGTTCACACATGTGACGCCTGTCTGTTTACAGTGCACTTGGTGTACTTGTCACACTGCTCAGGTGTGTGCCACCTGGGTAGGCTGTGAATCCGGGCATGGGGTGAGCCCTGCAGGCTGCCTCCCGCCTCCATCTCAGCCTGGCTGTGTTGCTTGCAGTTTAGGGTCTCGTTTTCACGGGTTGTGTTTACAGCAAGCACTTCAGTGTCTACAAAGCTAGAATTTTTTTTCTTCCCCCCCACGAAAGCTAGAATTTTAATATCAATAATCTATTAAAAAGAAAAACAACAGGTTTCTGACCCAAAGGAGGCATCCAAATGTGATCACATCACACCCAGGTTCAAATCCTTCTATGGATGCCCAGGACTCTGAGAATGAGCCCAAACCCTTTGCATACCCTATAAACCCTGGCCTGGCCTGGTCCCTGCCTCTACTGCAGTCTCCCCGCACACCACACCTCCCACCACCTTTAGGCTCCAGCCACATTGGCCTCTCTCATCCTCAAAGCCAGCCAGTGCCCGCCTGCCTGCCTCAGGCCCTCCCAGTCCACCCTAAAGACTTGGGACTCTTCTTCCCCAGCCTTCAGCCACCGCCTTCAACTCACCCCTCAGGCCCCAGTCCCAGCACCCTCCCCCAGGAAGGTCTCCCTGATCATCTGTGCTCTCCTCCCTGGCTGGCACCACTGGGGCAGTCCATGTGGACCACCGCTCAGTGCACCCTTCCCCACCGGGCTGTCCGCAGCCCTACAGAAGCCTCGGGACTGAGCCTAGTGTCTGGCCAGATAGCCCCCATGAATGTGTCACAGTTAGATCCAGGGCCACCGCTCTCAAGGAACCTGGTGCATTTGTCTGCTTGGCTACACGGAGAATGAAACCAGCTTTGTTAAAATTTGGAAATTCTGAAAAATGCGTGCAAACCTCATATACCCTCATTGCTGATTCTGCTCCAACCCTTCCAATGTACAGGTGGGGAAACTGAGGCTGAGATAACGACATAGGAATTCAGCTCAGAAGGAGCAGAGTGGGGATGGAACCAGGTACCCTAACTTCCAGTTTAGGGTCCTCGTTGGATGCCCTCCACCGCCCAGGGGACAGGGCTTGATGCCTCTCTTGGCCAGCATGGAACTGCAGGCAGGGCCTATGTAGTCTCAGCCATCACCATGAGAGCCTGGTGTCAAACACGGGCTGAGGGATGGGGTCTGGGGGCTACCAGGTCTCTGGTTTTGCCAGGACCAATTCACTCTGGTTTATTACATTTCCCACAAATTGAAAAATCACAGAGAAAAATGAGAGGCTTTTCTAAGAACACAATTAGAGGCTCTGACCTGACACTTCTGCAAAAGCCACTGCTGTCAGGAGCTAGCACGCCCTTCACGACGTGAAGAAATTACATGGTGCACCCTCTGCCGAGGGGCCCACGCAGGGCAAAGCAGGGCAGGGCGTTTTTCTATCTTTTACTGTTGTTCCTCTCCTTCAAAAGGACCATTTTGCACATTTTAAACAAAGACATAAAATGGTGGTGAGGAAATCAGTTCCTCTTCCACTCCATTTCCCAGGGGATGGACATCCAGTTGCCTTCTAAGTGACAGCAGTGGTGACAGCGTCAAGCCACCATCTGCAGAGCCTCGTGGCTGGCCTGCCCGCCGGCTGGCGCGTAGCAGCTCACTTTGCCCCACAGTGGTGCTGGCGGGGGTGGCAGGGCTGGCCACTTATTAGCAGCGAGGCAGGGACCCCCACCCACTCTGGCTCCAGGCTGACGTGCACCTCACACCCCACCGCTTCCTGACGGACGTGCAGGACAGCGCTGTGGGGAAAGGAGGTGGGAGCAATGCGTGCCCGGAACAGACTCAAATTTCTAAGTGTTGCAGGTGCCACCTGAGAATGTCAGTACACACTGAGCCGAGGGGAAGCCTTGTCATCGATTCGGAGATGACAAGTACATTACTGCTCGTTAAGACACTGTGAGTGGAGCCAGAGGCAGCTCTGCTCACGTGGGGACTGCAAAGGAGACGTCCACCGACGCTTGCCGGGCCCCGAGGTTCTGCTGCGTCATCTTGTCTCCCTGCTTCCTGGGGCCACATCACACTTCAGACTCACCCCTGACAGGTGGTGAGTGTGGAGGAGTAAGGATCCTATAAATATTTCTGACCGTCACTGAGACATAAGCTCCCGCCTCCTGCGGCGTGCCCATCGATGCCCCGTGGTGCGCCAGGCCTAGCCATGCACGAGCGCGGGGTGTGCCCTCAGTGACCTTCCCTCACAGCCTCAGGGGATGACCCAAGCTCACAGGAAGGTCCAAGTACTGAGAGGGTGGTGGCATGAGCACTAGAGGAAACTTCCTGCAGGGCCCCCAGCCAGCCCTGTGATCTTCTCACAGGTGAAGGCTCAGGATGTGACCCACCATCCACAGGTCAGTCTCAGGGAAAGAGGACACACCACGCCGGGCGCGGTGGCTCACGCCTGTAATCCTAGCTCTCTGGGAGGCCGAGGCGGGCGGATTGCTCAAGGTCAGGAGTTCGAAACCAGCCTAAGCAAGAGCGAGACCCCGTCTCTACTATAAACAGAAAGAAATTAATTGGCCAACTGATATATATATAAAAAAAAAAATTAGCCAGGCATGGTGGCGCATGCCTGTAGTCCCAGCTACCCGGGAGGCTGAGGCAGAAGGATCACTCAAGCCCAGGAGTTTGAGGTTGCTGTGAGCTAGGCTGACGCCACGGCACTCACTCTAGCCTGGGCAACAAGCGAGACTCTGTCTCAAAAAAAAAAAAAAAGAAAGAAAGAAAGAGGACACACCTGACCTCAAGCCCTACAGCCGTCACCGCCCCCCTCATCCCTCCGGACACGCCTCCTCTTCGGGGCACACTGCCCACGACCTGCGGCACTCCTCTCCTCGGGCCGGAGGCAGACACAGCGTGGCTCCCGAGAGCAGGGCCTGCCCGCTGCGCTCACACTCACTCTCCAGCGCCCAGCGACGCGCTCTGCGCACAGCAGCCTCCTCCCTGCTCCCATGAGCACGTGGGGGCCACTCGGAGGACTTATTTTGAAATGTAAAGAACTGCTGAGAAGAAACCAACTCTGAGTTTAAATCAGGTAAAAACTCCCATGTGCAAGCTAGCCGAAAACGAAATAAAGGCCCCTCCAGAGCATTTTGGGGCTGGGTGAGCAGAACTCACCACAGCTCTGCACAGCCCGCAGTGCCTTGTGTGGGTCTAAAACCCTCCTAGGGAGCTGACACACATCCATGGGCCTTTCTTGCATCCCAAATGTGGATCCATAGGAAAGAAATAAATATATTCTATAAGCTAATTGAAGAAAGCATTATGGGCTTTCCTATCTCTGTGATTCAGGAAAATGAGAATTCGGCTAATCAGCAGCTAGAAAATCCCAAAGCAACGTGCAGACTTCCTTCAGAAGCAACCGCCTGCTAGGAGCTGCCAGGACCGACCTGTCACACAATGCCAGCACCGCACAGAAAAGCCCCCACAGGTCAGGGAAGACGTCAAAGGAGCCAGGGCCCAATTTCCACTTGGAGTCACGACAGTCTCTGGCACAAGCCAGACATGAAGGGGAAGTGGAAACCCCAGGGGTTGGTTGGGGTGCCTCCACAGAAATTTCTGGGGAAAAAGCAATTCTCAGGGAGCCTGCCACAGGGGATGCTGCTTGCCATAGAGCCAGGCCTGTCCTGGGGTCCTGCCAGCAATGGGGCATTCCATCATGCAAACAAGAGCCCCGTAAGGGACGAGACGTAGGCAGACCGGGGCCACAGCCCAGAGAGAGAATGCTGTTGCTGTGTGGTGACCATCGGTAACCCAGAACTGCAGTGAGGCAACCCTAGAATCACAGCATTCTAGGATTGAACAGGGCTCAACGGTATCCTGGGGAAACTTGACTCTGACGCAGAAATTCCATCTTGAGTCTTTCAGATAAATATCCCAACCTTCTGCTTGAATACCTCAGAGACAGGGTGGTCACTACCTGCAGAGGCAGCGAGTCCACTGCTGACTCCTAGGAGCATTTGGCCTTGGGTAGAAGGTCTCTCTCACCACAGGCCCACCCTCAGGGCTTACTCAAAACACTGGGTGCCAGGTAAACGTGCACGACAAGATGCCCAAGTGTCACTGACACTGGGCCTGTGTTTTCTAACTTGGAACTGCCTGCTTCTTCATACCTAGGAAGTCACTTTTAATCTCTAGAAGTAAAGCAAAACTGGCACATGCCAAGAAGCCAGAATTACTTAAGATGTCAGGTCTTCATTCCAGGATGCAGGGCTTGACACAGATGCCCACTCACACGGGGAGCGAGTCTTTTGTGAAGCAATGAGCAAGCCCAGGTGAGCGCCCCCAAGGTGTCAGGCTCCCTGCTCCCTCGGGTGCCCTCCACCTCACAAGGCCCAGAGTCCTGCCAGCTGAGGGTGCCTCAGAGGATAGGACAGGGGTGTCGCTCCCCCCCCCCCCCCCCGCCACCGAGGGACAGCGCTGGGAGACAGCCGCCTCGCCACAGGATGGGGACTGTGGCTGAACACTGGGGAAAGTTAAACAAAACAGAAAGAAGCCCGAATTAACTGAAAGTTTTAAAAAGGGGAGAATTTCACACAAAAACAGAGATTTCTATTTTCAGGCTCTTATCTTACAAGGCCACATCCCTACACATCAAGTCTCAGCTAGAGGTTCGAATTCCGGCAAGACAGTGTAAGCGGGTCCACGGATTCACACCCCTGCCCCAACAGAACCGGTGGAAATTATGAAAAACACACACAGCCATTTAAAATCTCTGCAATGATTTTAAGAGCATACAATGAATGAAGAAACATTTACTCAAGAAAATTTACTAAAACCAGAGAGGAACTACAAGTGTCTGTGGTATCTGAAATGAGACCCGCAGGCTCCCTGTAGCCTCTCAGCTCAGTGAGGAGGACTCCACTCCAGACTGGCACGTCCAGGATCACAGGCTTCCGCACTGCCCAGCTCCCAACCTGGGGATTACCTTCCCAGGAGAGGCAGGGTGTCAGATTTCCTCATCCTGCCCCAGCTACCTGCTCCTGAGGCTAAGTCCCAGCAAGTGTGGCTGAGAGCTGGGGGCTCCCTCCTTCCTCCTCCCAGCCCCACTCATGGGATGGAGGCACTACCTCGGGCGTCGCACCAGTGAGAATACCTGGCTGGTAGTTTGGGGCTCCGTGCGAGGGGCAGCCGGCTGGGGACACTGGGGCTGCTGTCCCCATTCACCAAGTACTCAGCTCCCACAGTGCAGGTGTCATTCAGAGAGAAGCACACCGTTACCCCGCCCCAGTGCCATAGTTCTGGCTCAAAGTTTTGGCCTGGGAAGGAAGCAGTCATCAAACAGAAAGCTGTGACTCCCTCCACAAGGAACTCACTTCATTTGCAACTGAGTCTGGAGAAGTTCCAGCACGAAAGCACCACCAAAACCAGCATGGTTGCACTGGAAGGCACCCGGAGGGCTGAATAGTCTGGGACACAGGGTACGCCAGAGGCTGGCAAGTTTTCCAGGCAGAAATGGAAAAACAGACAATTTGGAAGAGCCCTCCTGAGGTCAAAACAAACCTCAAACACCTTCTTTGGGAACCATCCCTTCAAAGGATCCTGAGCTGACTGGACTAGGTTGTGCAATCATTTGTGCCTCAGGGCATCAGTGAAGATGACAGAGCGATCAGCCTCAATTACTGGGCCCAACTGTTGGGTTCTTAGGTAAAGAGACAAAGCCCTACAAAAGCCACTGTCCTCCCAGGGTGACTGACTATGGGCACACCAAGGCTTTGTCCCTGCATACTGTGGGCAGGGATGCATATGTGTGTGTGTGTGTGTGTGTGTGTGTGTGTGTGTGTGTGTGTGTGTGTGTGTCTATATTAGACTTCAGTAAAATAATAAGGCCAGTCACTAAAGAAGTAAACAACCAAATAACAACAAGCTCTGGGGCCAAGGTGGGGGTGAGGGACCAGTACTTAAAGTTGCTACAATGTTCTATCTAAAAGGGCCCAGTTTCCAACAAGCAATTACAAGACATGAAAAGAATCAGGAAAGTATGACCCAAATGCCAGAAAGAAGGCAGGCAACAGAAGCTGCCTGGGAGAGCAAGCAAATGTCAGATCTACCAGGCGGAGTCCTCAAGCCGCCATTATCAGTGCATTCAAAGAGGAAGCACTGGCTCAGTAAAGGAAGATTTGCTACAAAGGACATATTAGACAGAGAATATCAGGAAAGAGGCAGAAATTAGAAAAAAGAGACCAATAGAAATTCTTAAGTTGGAAAGTTAGTAACTAAAACCAAACATTCACTAGAGGGGCACAAGAGTAGATTTGAACTAGAGAAAGAAAGTACTGGCAAACTTTAAGACAGACTGATAGACATTATGCAAGCTGAAGAAGAGAAAAACGGAGCCCCAGAGAGATGTGGGCCCACCAAGGCACCCACAGATGCACAAAGGGAGACCTAGAAAGAGAGAAGGAAGGGAAAGGAGCAGAAAAACCTCAATGCAATAATGGCTCAGAACTTCCCACATTTATTGAAAGACATCCAGAAAGTCCAATGAAATCCAAATGAGATAAATGAAAGAGATATGCAAACAGAAAAACGCTCCTGGAGTCTGGACAAATCTCTAACACTTCCTAAGAAACTATTCCTTCAGAGGATCCTGAACTTGATTGGATGAGGTTCTGCAAACTAAATCACAGTTTACACAATGTTTAAAACCAAAGACTAGAAAAAAATCTTGAAAGCAGCAGGAGAAAAACGGCTCCGCGTTTACAAGGGAACCCCATCAACGGCTGACTTCTCATCAGAAACCATAGAGCGGGACATATTCAAAGTGTTCAAAACAACACCCCCCCCCAAGCCTCTGGCAACCAAGAATCCTACATCCAACAAAGCTAACTCAAAATGGATCAAAGATTGAAATGTTAAGACCTAAAATTATGAAACTCTCAGAAGAAAACATAGGTAAAATTTCATTACCTCAGATTTGCAATGCACTCAGATATGATATCAAAAATACAAACAAGAATAGGAAAAACAGATATGCTGTACTTCATCAAAACTGAAAACTTATGTGCTTGAAAGGATAATACCAAGAAAGTAAAAAGACAACCTACAGAATGGGAGAAAATATTTGCAAATCACATCTCATAAAGGACTTATATCTAGAATATATAAAGAACTTCTACAACTTAATAAAAAGACAAAAAATAGCCAAAGGATGTGAATAGATATCTGTGTAAAGAAGACATACAAATGGTCAAAAAGCACATGACAAGACGCTCAACGTCATTAGCCACCAGGGAGATGCAAATCAAAGCCACAAGGAGATACTAGTTACTGTCTCAGTGTAGGGTGGCTACAATTAAAAGGTCTGATAATAACAAGTATTAATGAGCATGTGGAGAAATTGGAACCCTCACATACTGCTGGCAAGAATGAACAATGGTGTTGCCACTTACGATAACAATCTGGCAGTTCTTCAAGAAGTTAAACACAGAGCTTCCATAAGACTCCAGAGATTCCACTCCTCAGCATACGCCCAGCAGAAATGAAAGCACATGCTCACACAAACATGTCCACAAATGTTCACAGCAGCATTATTTTTAACAGTCGAAAGGTGGAAACAACCCAAACGTCCATCAATGGATGAATGAATAATCAAAATGTGACATATTATACAATGACGATTGGCCATAAAAAGAATGAAATACTGGTAGATAGCACAACATTGGTGAAACTTGAAAACATCATGTTAAATGAAGGAAGCCAGTCACAGAAGACTACATGTTACATAATTCCATTTACACAAGATGTCCAGAATAGCCCAATCTACAGAGATAGGAAGTAGATCAGAGGTTGCCCAAACCTGGGACAGGGCACGTGTGTCGTGTGTGCATGTAATAAGGAGGTGACAGCTACAGTGTATGGGCTTCTTTTCGAGGTGATGAAAATACTCTAAAACTGATTGTGGTGATGACTACACAACTCTGAGCATCTACTAAAAACCACTGATCATACCTTAAAGCCTGTGAACTATATGGTATGTGAATAACACCTCAATAAAGGTGTTATTAAAAACAATAGAGTTCTGGCCGGGCGCGGTGGCTCACGTCTGTAATCCTAGCACTCTGGGAGGCCGAGGCGGGTGGATTGCTCGAGGTCAGGAGTTCGAAACCAGCCTGAGCAAGAGCGAGACCCCGTCTCTACTATAAATAGAAAGAAATTAATTGGTCAACTAATATATATACAAAAAATTAGCTGGCCATGGTGGCACATGCCTGTAATCCCAGCTACTCGGGAGGCTGAGGCAGTAGGATTGCTTGAACCCAGGAGATTGAGGTTGCTGTGAGCTAGGCTGACGCCACGGCACTCACTCTAGCCTGGGCAACAAAGCGAGACTGTGTCTCAAAAAAAAAACCCAAAAAACAATAGAGTTCTGATCTTGGTTTGAGTTAAAAACAAATGATCATCATCACAGAAATCAGCCAGAGCTGCACAGCGGCTGTCCTCAGATACAGCCTGCGTTCTCTGGCGCGCCGTAGGCCCCACTCCCTCTTATTCCATGACACTGAGGCTCAGGGTCACGTCCCCGTGGCACAGCACCTCCAGCCACATTCCCCACACCCTGCTGCTCCCCTCACTTATTTTACATGTGTGCCACCCCCTCCAGGCAGCTAATCTGTGATCCCCATGGGAAGCCAGTCAGTGGATGCAAAGGCCAGAGATGTGGAACTACAGGAAAGACCTGCACAGAGAGTGCGGTGACGCACGCCTGATTTCTAGCCATGCCGCAAACTTACTGCATTACAGCGGGCAAGGTGCCTGCCTGAGTCTCTGAAAGGAAACTCTGGGACGAGGTCACTGTGAAGGTGAATTTTTATTTTAGCCTTCCCTGAAGTTAGGAAGTTTGTTTCTCATTGTGGCTAGCTTTGAGGACTCACCTGCACGGACAAGGTAAGGTCAGGAGCAGGCGTGGCGTCAGGCTGCAGGTGGCCTGAGAGACTGAGTCCCCAGCCCAGGCCCCTCTGTGTGCAGGAAGTCTCATTTGATGCCAACATGACCGTGACATTCCTCAAACATGTGGCAACCACCCCTTTTAATAAAGGGGTTTAATGACACTGCTGGGTGGCTGTCAGTGCTGAGCCTTGCCATTTATGACTGACGGGAGTGGTTTCAGTACACATTCAGTGGTGAGAGCTTCCTTTTAAAGTAAGTTCAATTTTCACGATTGCCTAGTAATCCATCATGCAGATATGCAGACATGTGGGACACTGGCTTCTGTTTGTTTTTGTTCTTTTTATCCTATGCTTTGGTATGTTTTTTTCAAAAACAAAAAGCTCTAGGCCGGGCGCTGTGGCTCACGCCTGTAATCCTAGCTCTTGGGAGGCCGAGGCGGGCGGATTGCTCAAGGTCAGGAGTTCGAAACCAGCCTGAGCAAGAGCGAGACCCCGTCTCTACTATAAAATAGAAAGAAATTAATTGGCCAACTGATATATATATAAAAAATTAGCCGGGCATGGTGGTGCATGCCTGTAGTCCCAGCTACTCGGGAGGCTGAGGCAGAAGGATCACTCGAGCCCAGGAGTTTGAGGTTGCTGTGAGCGAGGCTGACGCCACGGCACTCACTCTAGCCTGGGCAACAAAGCGAGACTCTGTCTCAAAAAAAAAAAAAAAAAAAAAGCTCTAAACAACTCATATACTCTACAAAAAGAGAAGGGCTAAAGGACAAACAACTGTGTAAAAATAATCACCTAGCCTATATCGCAGCAGGGAAAGATATAAAATCTTAGGATAACTAACTGAAAAAGAACAGAATGCTGAAACCTTCCACCCCACGGGCACAGCTAAGTCAGTACTTGCAAGAACAGGGAGAGAGTCAAGAAAGAAACATGGGAAAAACATTAATAGAAAAAGCTGATGCATCCTCTAAAAATGACTTTTTTAAAGCATAGTGGTGCTTATGAAATGATGTTCTAGTCTTCACTAAAAGAGTGACTGAAAGGAAACCATTAGGCAACGAATGGCATGAATAGTGTGTGGATGTGGAATAAAACTCACAGAGGCGGCACAGTGATGACTAAAGTTGCTGAATGAAGCAGAGATTCTGAAGACCCTGCTGGTTATAGCTGGTGTGACTAAGTGCCAGCTTTTCCAATAGTCAATCCACTAACCACACAGCGGCCCAGGTGAGGAACTAAAGCCAACCCACCATGGCGACTCCCCTGGCCTCCTGGTAGGCCACCGTGATGACGTCTGCAGTGCTCGTGTTGAGGAAGAAGTATCCGGAGCCTTCTCTGACGTTCAGCTCCACCTGCAGGAGGGAGAGGCAGGGAGGGGTTGGGCTGCGTGTCGGAGGTGAGGTGCTCCTGGTGGGTCTCACCCCAGTAGGGCTGTGGCAGGGCAAGGGCCGTACCTGGATGCCAGGGTGGTTGTAGATGGTCACCTCTCCTGGACTCACCCTCACGTCCTCCACCAGGATGAGCTCTATGGAGGCCGACATGGGCACGAGAGGGCCGTGCTGAAGGGACAAGACCGACACCGTCAGATCCATGAGGCCATGGCCGACTAGGGGCCAAGGCAATGCCTGCCTGCAGCCCACCCCGGGGGAAGAGCTGGCCTTAGAAGCCACAGGTCCTGGCCACTCATTCCATCTGGGACATACACCCCGATAAAACCGTGGTGTTCCTGAGCCCAGCTGAATGGCCATGTCCCCTTTCAGGCCTCCTTGACTCAAGACAGAGCGAGTTGCCACCTCCTCCAGTCCAGACAGAGGCTGGGTGAGCAACAGTCCTGCTCAGAGGACAGCCCCACCCCCCCTTGCCAGGCCCCACTCACACACACCCCGACCCTCAGGTCCCCAGAGCAGATGGCCGGCTTCGGAGCATGTGGCAGATCCTGTGCTGGGGGAGTGGATGGGGGCTGGGCAGGCGGGAAAGCCGCTCGCCAGGCAGAGCCATGGGGGAGGGTCCCGTGGAAGAGTCCTCACGGCTGGCTCCCAAGAGGACAAGGGCAGCCCTCACTGCCTCGGTGGCACTCTGTGGCTCTGCTTCCTGCCACGTGTCATTCGAGGGAGACTGCCTGACCCGGCCCAGATCTGACTCACGCACAGTCGGACTAACTGAGCACCCACTGGCACCAGGCACGTGCAAGGCCCTGGGCGTGCAGCAGCTGCCCTCACGGAAGAGTGAGGGAAGGACAGAAGGTGCCGGGTGCCGTGTGGGTGTCCTGGGCAAGGAGGGTCGGAGAGGGAGAGGAGCTCTCAGGGAGCACAGACCTCAAGCTGAGAAACGCCTGGGCCACGCCAGTGACAGGGAGTCCAGGGCACAGAGGGTGAGCGCAAAGGCCCTGGAGGGATCCTGGCGGGTGTCTAGGCCCAGCCAGGAGGCCCCTACTCTGGCCAAGGGATTCCTGGTGGGAGCATGCATGAGGACGAGGCCAGCCACCAGGGACGGGCATAGGTAAGCCCCATGAGTGGCCGTTCCCTCCAGGCCAGCCTCCTCAGTGCTGCCCCCACTGCCCTTTCCACAGCTGTCCAGCCAGGTGACAACTGAAGCTCTTCATCCTAGCACTTAGGGCCCAGGGATCAGGCCACACATTCCCTTTCCAGCCATGGTCTGCTGTCTCTGCCTTGTTGAAAACACAAGGTCACTGACGCACCCCATCACCATGCGGTGGCTGTCCTCCAGGCAGGACCGTTCGTGGGGAACCCTTCCCAATCCTACCTCAGATACACCCATTTGGGCTCCACTAGCAACACCCCTGCCCGGGGCCCCCATGAGATGCTGGGGCTGAGTGGGTGGTCCAATGGGCGGTGATCTGTGTGCACAGATGGTGGCAACAAGTGTGCAAAGTGTGTTGGGGGAGGGTGTTTCTATGCTGTGACAGCAGGAGACAAGGGCTCTGGGATCAGGGGCAGAAGGCTACTCTGTGTCCAAGGCTTAGGGACACTCCCCGGAGAGGCTGACATCTTAGCTGGGACTGGAGGGACAGAAGGTTACCTAGTGGGGGAGAGTCAGAGGAAGGGGGTCATTCCTGGCAGCAGGGGCACACTGGGTGGGCCGTAAGGCAGGGTGTGGGGACGGCTTTCTCCTGAAGGTCTGAGGGCTACTAGGGGCATGCTGGAGCCCAGAGATGACAGGTCTGTTTGAGTTTTTGTGGATCCCTCCAGAAGCCCACATGGAAGGGGTGTGGGGTGGGGAGAGCTGAGGCAGTGAGCACACTCCCAGTTCAGGGAGCACATTGGGGACTGAGGGCTGGTGGAATGTGGGCAGAGTTCAGGCAGCATCAGGAGATCTCCTGGCCTTGCCCGTGGCCTCGCCCACCGCTGGGCCCTGGGAGATACCTGCTGCTTCATGCTGGCTGTGCTGAGGTGGGACTGCTGGTAGCCCGTCGTGGTGGCAGTGATGGCTGTGGTTCCCGATGCCTCATGGACTGAAATGGCCTGCAGACCTGAGTCCAGGAACAGGGAAATCGATGCTGGATGTCTGCCCATCGCCCCCGCTGAAGCAACCCCTCCCTCCTGATCTGCAGTTTCAAGTCTGAAAACCAATAACTGAGCCTGTGGAAACTGTGTACTGTAAGAGTCAACAGGCCCTGAGCAAGGCTTCATGGAGCAGCTGAGATGAGTTGGGGGAAAGACTTAACTTTTGGCTGTCAGGGATTTCAGATGCACCTGGGCATAAAGCAGCATAGGTGCTGGAACTGGAAAGACCTACTGCACACTCTGGCACTGGAGACTTCCCTGCTATGGAGCCTGAGCCTCTCTGTCTGCTACCTCACAAAGTGTCTGTGCAGGACTGAAGAAGAGCAGTGAGCTCACAGTGCACCCTACATTTTAGTTCTGGACAAAGTAGAGTCCCAGAAAGCTGAGTTCCCGATGGGCACCAGTGTGCCCTGGCACACATCTCGTCTGGCCAGGGCTCACAGCCTCTGTCCTCCTGCCCCGGGCCATTGGGCTAGCCACCCCGCTCACCGTGCAGCTTCTTTTGGCCGCTCCCATCGTCCTGGGACACCAATCGCATGGGTGGATCAAGCCCAATGCTGGCCAGCAGTGGCCTGCTGGACTCCCAGTGGATGCTCAAAGAGCTGAAGTTGTCGAATCGCCGGCCCTGCTGGTCATAGGCAGCCAGGTCCAGCAGGGGGTCATGGTGGCTGGAGACTGGAACCTGCAAGAAGCAAAGGAGAGATGCCTTGGTCACACCCAGGACTGGTCACAGCCACTGCTGACCACGCAGTGCACGCTGAACCTAGCGGCTGCCCTGTGGGCTCGTGGGGTGCTGAGGAAGTGAGGTGAGTGAGTGACCAACCTCCACCACCGCCGACCATCAAGTGCCGTCCTGCCCTGCCCAAGCTGCCTCTGCGTCTAGATCGCGGTTACTAACGGGGGATGAGAACCCCCTTCCCCACCAGGGGCTCCTTCAGCAACATTCAAAGGTATTTCTGGCTGTCACTGCTGAGAGGGGTGTTGCCACCGTCGCCCAGTGGGTAGAGGACAGTGATACCGCTGACCACCCTACGATACATAGAGCAGGCCCACAAGGACTATGTGGCCCCAATCGAGCCTCATTGTTCCTGGGGCCTGTCCTTTCCCTCTCTGACCACAAGGCATTGGGGCAGGGAAGGGAGGGCAGCAAAGCAAAGCAGAGCCTAAGCGTGTCTGATCCCACAGCCTGGGCTGCACCCAAGCCCCACCTCTGACCGCCCAGGCAAGCTAGAAACATCCCCAAACCTCACTTTGCCCAGCTGTGATGTGGGCAGCACAATAGAAACCACCTCCTAGGACACTGTTTTAAATGCCAGTCACATGAGGTCACTTTGGAGCCTGGCTCACGGTAACTAACACTCAGGTAGGGAAATAGGGTGGTCATTAGCATCATTCATAAATAGGTCTGGTTCTCTGTTTAGGCCTGGGTTCAGTGGGAAGGACTGTTCTTCTCTGACCCTTGTAGTTAGGAGTGACCATGGCACTTGCTCTAGCCAGCACAATGGGATAGCGACTTGTGACAACTCCGGGTGGGAGCCTTAATGCCAGAACATGATCTGCCACGCCATACTCCCTTTCTCTCTGCACTGGCATCTGCCACGGTCAACATGGTGGCTGCTCCACAGCTTGCATCTTGGAAAGAAGATAACGATGACATGAAACAGGGTTCCTGAGATGACCCATGATGAACAGGCAGCATGAGCAAGAGATGGACTTTGTCACTGCAGCATGGCCCAGCCTGACCTGACTGTCAACCTCCACCATGAGGACTCTTCCCCAAGTCCTTCTACATTCTTAACCCCAGAGAGCACTTGATGCCAGAACGCTGCAGATTCTAGATGCACACCTTCCTAAGAGCAGGCAGCACAGTCACCTCAGCGTGCAAAAGGCTTGTGCTTATTGTGAACACAAGTTGGGGAGCTGTGAATGTGGGCAGGGACTGTAGGAGCCTATCCTAGGTACCCTGCCCCCTTCCCTCAGGTGCAACCCTGGCTGTAAAACCAACGCTCTTCCAGAAAGGCTATCAGCACTGTGCCAAGTGTACTTGCCATGAGGGGCCATCTGAGGCAACAACACTAGCCCCATGTACCAATGGGCAGGCTGAGGCCCAGAAACGTTCAACAACTTGTTCAAGGTCACATGTTAAATAACCTGCTCAAGGATTTAGAGGTAGAGCTCAGCCAGTCTGATTTTAAGGCCCAAGGACGTCTGCTGACAACACGTCCTGGCGCCTGAGCCGGCAGCAGCTCCATCTGAGCCCCGGATCATCAGTCATGTGCATCTGGTGACCAACCACAGCAAGCCAAATACCGAGTGCCCTGCTCAGAGGCTCGGGGTCAGGCTGGAGTGTGGCTCCCCTCTGTCATTCTGATCGGTCAACTCCATTCTGATATCTTTCCTCCCAGATAATTTACTCTGCAAACACATCCTGGGTGGCCACTGGGTTTGGAGAATAAAAGATTAAATTGATGCTGTACCCAGAATGCATTTTAGGGATCTATCTTTCTCAAGGTCCCCTAATGAAGACCCCCAAGGGAATTTTTCCCCTCCCAACACTCACTTCTGAAAGGGTCTCAGGTCCCCCACACCCCAAGGGATGCTGCAGCTGGTCACACTCCTCCCAGCTGCTGGTCCCGCTTTGTCCCTAGAGGAGCCCCACCTTCACATGCCCGAGGCACGAAGACAGAGGCGAGATTTTTAGAAGCCACCAAGCACCAAGCAGAGAGAGGTCGTGCACCTGGAATGGAAGAGGACTCTGTCCCCACCTGGCACTGTCACAGTACATGTGGCTTTGGGAAGTCCCTCACCTCTCCAAGTCATGGTCCCCCATGTAAAGCTCGAATGAAAGCACCCTCTTTAGGGCTGGCTGTTGAGATAAAGGCGGTGCAGCGTAGAGCTCCAGCCACCACAACACATGGCACTGCAGGGCAAGGCCGCCACAGTCCTCCTGCCCAAGCCTTGCCTCCCTCCCACACATGGCCACACTCACCACCTGCTTGTTCTGCTGCAGCAGCGGACAGGACAGGTCCAGCTGGGGGCTGGTGTAGACAGGCGCAAGGGTGAGCCTGGACGGCAGGGCACAGACAAACTTCACCACAGCAGGCTCCGCCGCAGGGAAGGGGTTGGTGAGGCTGGGCTTGTTCCCCACTGAGAGGGCGATGACCTGGCAGGGCAGAGGAGCAGTCAGA
Organism: Microcebus murinus; assembly: GCF_040939455.1. NCBI lineage: Eukaryota > Metazoa > Chordata > Mammalia > Primates > Cheirogaleidae > Microcebus > Microcebus murinus. The sequence goes on from NC_134124.1 coordinate 40,703,691, forward strand.
TCCCACCCCCACCTCTCTGAGCTGAGCCACACCACCCGAGGCCCCTCTGATTCGGTTTTCTCCCCGTAGGGTGGCAGTGATGAGGGTATCTACACCACAGGGTTTTAACAAAAGCTCAGTGGTACATGGGAGGAAAGGAAAGCATTTTCTCTACATCTAAGACACTGTCAGGCCAGGCGCGGTGGCTCACGCCTGTAATCCTAGCACTCTGGGAGGCCGAGGTGGGAGGATCCCTTGAGGACAGGATTTGAAACCACCCTAAACAAGAATGAGATCCATGACTACCAAAAATTAAAAAAACAAAGACACTCCCAGATGGGACCCCATGTGCCCTCGGCAAATTTAAGCAAGAACCACACGCTGCTCTTGTCCCAAGAAGGAGGTGGACCAGATGACACACCATGTCTCCCAGGATCCTAGAAAAACTCCATAGCCGTATTAGCAAATGCCTAAGTTCACGGACACTTAACCACTTCGGTACGGCGCTCACCAGCCGCGACACCTTGCCCACAGCCGGCACTCACAGTCCGCACGGTAGTTTGTGCTGTGCATTGACAATGAATCCATTTTGTTCTTGTGTGATGAGCAAAGCTTTAAAGCACTGAAAGTTGTTTTACTTTACAGGCAGCTTTACTTGTAATGTAAATCAGAATAGGCAACATATACATATATATTTTCATTACATTATTTTTACACGTTCACAATTTTATTTGGATAAATCAAAAATTAGAAAAGTCATATCACGGCTGTCGGCTAAAGTTGACACTTGGCTGTGCACCTTCATATCATGGCTGTCGGCTAAAGTCACTCTGCGCGTTCACCTGTGGCTCTCGACTATAGTCGACGCTGGTACCGAAGTGGCTAAAAGAGGACTCCACATGGATGTGAAAACATTCACCAAAGCTCGGGCAGCTTTCAGGGAGGTGCATGCTATGGGGTGAGGGGCAGAGATTCAGGGGAAATGGATGGGAACAGGGGATCTGGCAGGACAAAGCCGGGAAGGACAGGACTGCAGGGAGGGAATTCAAGTGTGAGGAAAGAAAGGGAAACTTGTGTTTGCTTATAGAGCTGGGAGACCAGAAATGAGGCCTGTAACAACTGGACCCTGGTTGATAGAGTGCCACAGGCGATGCCCATGCCGTGGGTGCCCTCAGCCTCCTCCAATGACACCCACGTCCTGGAGAAGCGATGGTCTCCTACAGAGCTCCTCGCCCACTGACCACGAGGCAGCACCGAGGGCAGCTCCCCCGACTCCAGCAGGCCTCCTGTCTGCACCCCTCCGTGCCCACTGAGGGAGCCACAGAGCACGGGCTGGGGAGGGCCCTCAAGGCCACCCGGCTTGGGGGCCAAGCTCCTACAGCCCAGGGCAGGGACAGGGAAGACAGGGTCAAGCCAGGGATGAGAAACTTTTCCAACTTAATTCATGAGTGATTTTATTCTTGCTGTTGTATTATTATTATGTAGCCATTGTTCTCAGTATTCTATAGTTTGTTTACAAACAAAACCTGTGGGGGCGGGGCCTTTCACGGAGATCTTTTCTGACCATACCAACGTGGTCATGGTGTGGCTGGTGCCACAAGGGTACCGTGGGAGGTGTGCACGTGTGTGTTTCCACATCAGTTAATACTCTTGGTGCTGTTAGACATGCAGGAATATTCTTCACTTCCCCAAAGACACGGGCTCTGTGCTGAATCTGCCTTGCTTTGCCTTGTGCTGCCACCTGGCCTCTGGTTCCCCACTGGGAGCTATAAGCCCCATGAGCTCCTGGCCACTGCCCTTGGCTGGCCACAGGCAAGGGAGTGTTGGACACCAGGGGCCCTGAACAACAAGACAACACCCCTGGTCAGCTGTTCCAGCCACGTGGGGTCACAGAGGTGTTTTGTTTGGTTCCCTCAGTCTCCTAATTTTTCTGGTTTTCAGCAATAAAAAAAAAATTAAGACATTTCACACACACAAATGTTAGGATTTCCAACTTATCCCAAAACACCAAAAAGAGGTGCCCAACTTATGTCTATGGTCTCACTCATCTATTATGTGACTGATCCTGGAGGCAATTGACTTTGTGACTCCTGATCTCAGCCCCCTAAGCCGCAGTTTGGTAGTGGGGGATGCTGAAGCCGGGAGGTGCAGGAGGCCACCCTGCCTGGCCAGCTCTAGCAAAGCCGGTGGGGACCAGGGAGCTCCTGGCTCTGCACGCTGCACCCTGCTCATCTGCCTGGTATTCACTCAGTCATCCCATCTCATCATGCCTTGGTTTGCCTGTCTATAAGGTGGGTACAATAGCAGCAGCTATCTGTCAGCATTACTCTGAGGAGTAAGTAAAATGATGCTCAGTGAGTGATTTTCCACCTGCCTCTGGGTAAGGTGGGTCTGGGGGCTGCTGCCCACTCACCTGCTCACCCAAGGCCAGGCAGGTCACAAGGATCCAGTGTTGCTGGTAATTCCGGGAGGCAGGACCACCAAAGAGATCCACACTGATGCTGTCAGTGTCCTCCGAGGTAATATTCCGGAAGAACTTAGAGGGCTCGAGGATCCAGGGTCTGGGACCTCCTTCAAACAGCATCTCCTTTGAGGAGCCCAAGGTTACCAAGGCAACAGAGGAGGGATCCACGGCCTACAGAAAAAGGAGAAGACTCAGCATTCCTATGGGCGGCAGTGTGGGCATGACCTGAGTGTCCAGACCTGTGGGTCCTCTCCCTGCCTTTGAAACTTGCTCTCCTCACCTGCAGCACTCAGAGCACTGCTGTAAGGCCGCACTCTGATGCACTGCTGGGGGATAAAGCAATTCGCCTCTTTTGTGAAACAATCTGGTAAAAGTCTTGAAAGTGCCCATAAGCTATGAACGTAGGAATTCCCCATCTGGAATCCAGCCTCTAACAGAACAGGTGGCAGAGAGCTGGGCTTATGCACAGAGGTGTCCACCACACGGCCGCTGCTGCGGCACACAGCCAGCAAGCGCCGAGACCCCCACAGCAGCCAGCGCAGTCAGAGCACACGTTCCAGCGACGGGCCCTGGCACAGACTGCCAAAGCAATTATTCACAGCGAGCTGCATGCTCAGCACGCAGAACTGTGGGCAAGGTTTGGGCACAGCCACGCTGCTTTCAACAGCATGAAACAGCCCTGAAGAGAAATGTACCAAGTGATGAAGGGAAGTGCAGACTGCGGTGTCCCTGCTGGCATAGTCACTGGTGGCCTGTCTGCCCATGGCCGCCCACTGTGCTGCCCACACTTCAGACAATGTGCACACAGGCTCTGGGCGAGCCTCGTGGCCCCTTTTGCTCCCAGCACCCAGGACAGTGCCCGGCACAGAGCAGGTGTTCCATAATCCCTTGTTGAACGAAAGAGCAAATCAGCAGGTAAAACTACAGTCCTGAAAGTACCTGATAAACAAAGGCAAGCATTAAACTTTTTTTAAAACAGATCTTTCATCTCACGTCACGGCTGCAGGTGGCCACAGTGCCAAGGGTGTCATTCCCACCCAGCCTCCAGGAACTCGCAGGTGGCTCCCTACGAGGATGGCTCCCTCCAGTGCCACAGCTGGACGCACAGAGCAGGGCTCACCCTGAGGTGACTGCCAAGTCCTCAGCTGTCAACCAGCTCCCCATCGGCCCCTCCATCGACCCTCGAAGAGCTGCCAGATGTCCCTTCCTAAGACACAGACCCCATCACGTCCCCTCTGCATTGACCTACTCTGGGGCTCAGGCTGGCGCACAACACAGGCTCAGACTCCGCGCCGGGATTAGGGCTCTCCCAGAATGGCCCCAGGCCCAGCTTCAGACTAGCGGCTGCCCTCCTCCAGCGCACCATGCCCTGTCGTCCCCAGGCCCTCACAGAGGCTGCCCGCTGCCCCCATTCACACCGTAGGGCCCAGCGCCCCTGCCTCCAGGTGGCCTCTGTGTCCTCTCTCCCCCAGCACCACCCTGCGGTGCAGAGAGCTCATCCTCTGGTCCCCACTTCGCTTGGTGCCCACCACACTGCAAGGACACTGATCACCCAGGTGCCTGTTTCCCTGCTCAGCCTGTTTCCTTCTCTATTTGTGGTGTGACCTCAACTGTAAGGAAAAAAGAAAGCCATGCAAAAAAAGAAAAATGTTCCGCAAACAAAACCAACATGTTGCTACATCCTTAGAAGGTAGCTAGCTCTCTGGGCTCTCCAATAAAAGGGCACTAATCCCAGTCATGAAGGTTCTGCCCCCTTGACCTAATCGCCCCCAAAGACTTCAACTCCCAACATCATCACCTTGGGGGTTAGGATGTTAACATACAAATTGTAGAGGGACATAGATATTCAAATTATGGCCATCCATGAGGAGGTGGGCCCTCGCTCGTCACCGAACCTGCCGGCACCCTGACCTTGGCCTCCACAGCTCCAGCACTGTGAGAAAGAAACTTCTGCAGTTCCCAAGCCACCACCTGGCCTAGGGTGTTGCGCTATGGCAGCCTGAACAGAGGACACTTTCACAGGAGCGCTCTTGTCCTTTTGGCTTTGTTTCTCCACATGAACACTTTTCTGACTTGGACAAGGCCACGGCCTGTCTCTGGGAGTCCCTCCCCGCACACGGGTGCTCACGCACACACACACCATGCCCAGCGCCCGGAGTCCCCCATGAAAGGCACCCCGGACTCGACCTTCCCCACGCCCAGGTGCGCTGTCCTTTCCCTGCAGGTGTGCTGCCAGGCACACTCAGGGCCGCAGCCCGCTACTCTCGGGAGCTGCCCCTCCAGACAGCGGTGTAGCACTTCTGCGGTCACTCTGGGCTCGCCTGTCGTGTCACCTCCTCCCTAGGCCTCCCCTGCGACCCTGTCTGAAGCAGACCTCCCCTCCCCTGTCACCGCGCAAAGCTCCTCTCCACCTGCCTCCACCGTGCATGTCCATCTGTGCATCTGCTTCTCTGTCCCCGCAAGCAGAATGCAGCTGTCCCTCGATGGCTGTGTGACCTTACTCAAGTTGAGGTCCGCCAGGCTCAGTCTCCCGGTCCCGTGAAATGGAGACTCTTGGACTCCCGCCTTGTACGATTTGCTGTGGTCCAAGGGGCAAAAGTGGGAGCCCTGATGGCATGTGCCATCAGCAGCCCTGCTGTTGTGGACTGTCCTCATTAGTGGTACTAACTGTCGCTCCCCATTGACAGATGGAAAGCAAGAATCCCAGCAAAGCGGGGCCATTTAACCCCTTTGCCCAGCTGGTGGGCCTGGGACCGCTCTGGCCTCAAATCCCCCGCCCTTACCTCGGTCTCTGGCTCACAACCAGCAAAACCCTGCTGTGGGCAAAGCAGGCCACTGCGCATCTTGCAAAAGACGTGGCCAGCCCAGAGGGAAAGAGTCGTGGGCAGGAGCTGCGTGTCCGATAACTACACCTGGGGGACCGCAGTTCCCACCTCCCTTTCATTCCCTGACTTCTCGGGCGCAGACGTGTCCCAGAGCCCTGTGCCAGGAGGTGGGCCAGTGTCAGCAATGCGACTGGGGGACACTCAGGAGCTGTGAAGGCCCCCAGAGGGCATCAAAGCCCAAATGTCCCCAAGGCACAGCTGAAGAGGGGGGCCCCAGGCGCCTTGGACAAGTCTGCTCCTCTGGGGGTGGCATCCGGGTGGCGAAACAGCAGCCTGGGCCTGACCCCCAGACCCCCGTGTCGGCAGCTGGTGTTTGAAGACATAGAACCTACACGCCTCTTCACAGCGACACTCATGCTCAGTCTAGATGACTCGGTGGAGCCAGAGGACCTGGGCACTCGGGGCTGAGGGCCCTACTCACACCTAGTTGGCCCAGAACCTCCAGGTCAAAGCCTACAGTCTTGATCCGTGGGATCAAGGAGCCCGGTGGGCCCAGACTCAAGCGCTGACGGGCTCGCAGAGGGACCCACAGGTGGGACAAGCATGGCAAACATCTGCAGCACACAGCGGGTGCTGACTGGGGCGGGAAGCAGTATCCGGCAAGCTCGGTGCGGTGCCCCATGGTCCAGCCCGCGGAGGGGTCAGGAGTGGGTCTGGCTTGGGGAGGCAGGGCAGCAACCGCGGGATCTGAAGCCCATCTCTGTCCTGACTGCCTGTATCAGGTGCCTTCCAAGACGTGCCGTTCACCTGCCTCGCCAGCCGCAGGGGTCTGGCGTGCTGAGCTGACACGAGCGCCGCCCCGACTGCCCGCTGCTGCTGGAGAGCACCCGAGTCCTACGGCATCGCTCCCAACCCCCGGCTCTGACCCGCGAGCCTCCACAGGCTCAGCTGTGCCCCTGGAGCAGGGACAGCGCAGGGCCTCGAGGTCCCCTCAGCCAGGGCCCTGCCCCGGCTCTCCCGCCATGACTTTGCGCATCCTCCACCCGTGCCCCCGGACTCACTGCCTCTGCCGCTCACTGCAGCTGTCCCAGAGCCCACCTTCCCCATAGGCTGGCAGCCCGCCAGGGCAGAGGGTGCGACTGCTCCCTAGATCCTGTCTCCCCAGTCTGGGCCTGGCACCAACAGTGCCCACAACTGTCTGCAGAGGGAACCGAGGCAAGCACTAGCAAATGTAGGCTGCAGCAATGACTGTTAGCTTCCCTCCAAGTTCCCACACTCCCCTGTTCCCTAGGCAAAGAAGCCCTGTTTCTTATAGGATGGTAAACTGCACAGAGAAAATATTTCCTAGCTTCTCTTACAGTTAGTATGGCTAATGGGCAAACTTCTGATCAATGAGACGTAGGTACAAATTATTCTTCTAAGCTTCTGACAAGGCTAGCAAATGAAACTAGGTCAGTGTACAGGTATGCGCTTTCCCCTTCAGGCTATGTGAACTGTAGATGTGACAGCTGGAGCTGTAGCAACCATTTTGGACTGTGGGGGAGCGACTTAGAGAATGCAAGCCGCATAACAATTTGATGAAGTGGAAAGACAGAAACCTGGATCCCTTTTGGATATAGAGCAGCCAGACTACCCCTGTATGAAACCTCATGTGTGACAGACAAATAGACTACACTACTGGTTAAGCTCCTGTCATTTTGGGTTTTGTTCCCTGTAAATTATCTTGATCTCAACTGCTATCAGTGAAGGAAAAAAACTAAAACATATGAGATCCACACTCATCTTTCTCTATCATTTGTCCACCAGGAAGCCACCCTGCTAAGAGACATGTGTACCATTTCTTCACCCTTACATCCCAGCTCATGGCAGTGAGCTCAAGCATTGGCCTCTGCTGCTCCAGCCCAGCAGCCAGGGAGGGCCCAGAAGACCCCCCAGGCTCCTGGTAAAATGCTCCTTTTGTTAGAAGGTATGGCAGGGCATCCCCAAGAATGCCTGCTGTCCTTTTGAGGATTTCTGTCCCCTCCACTGTGTTCTCAGAACACTCACACCTCTCCAGCACTCTGCTCAGGGAGGGGATTTGACCTCATGTTAAAATGACTCCCCCATCACCCCTTCATGCTTTCCTTTCTCTATGGCCAGCAGAGACAAAATACATTACTTCTGTAGGTAGTTTAGGGACTGTCTCTCTCCCTCTGCTTGAATGTCAGGTCATGGGGACAAAGCTTTCTGTGTGTTTTCTGCTCTGCGGCATCCCAGGCCTGGAGCAAGCGCTGGCACAGGAAGGTGTTAGTGGATAGGTGCCACATGGCTGGATGGCTGGAGCAGGAAGGACAGGGCCGACACCTGCAAGGGTTGGGTATTTGCTCTGGGGGTCAGGAGGCCTCGGTTTCTGCCCTGGCTGGGTGACCCTGCACACATTTCCTCGCTCGTTCACTCTAAATAAAACCACGCGGGGTTGGTGTCTGCTCTGTATCACGCACTATGCCCAGATCCCAGGAGGCCCCAGAATCTAACACACAAAGGCCACTGTCCCACTTCTCAGGATCTGTGAGGACTCCAAAGGGTAACGCTGGAGTGGACCAGAAGCGCCCCTGTGTTCGGACCCCTGTTGGAAACATTTCAAAGCCTTTGGAGCCCACAGTCCTGCCTTGGTCAGGAGAGCCTGGCAGGTCGGCACCCTGCCAAGCCTGCCAAGAGCTGTCTCGCGTGATCACGTGATTGTTGGCAACCAGTGTCGGGGCTCTGCTCCTTCTACACCAATTCCTGCTTTCAGCCAGAAAATCACAGGGACATGGAGCTATGCCAAAAGCTACTCTCAACAATTGGGTTTTCACACAGATTTGTCAGAGCAAGTGAGTAATTCCCACCAGGGAAGGACTAGGCAGGGTGGGTGGTGAAGGGCAGGGACTTGGCTCACCTTGAGGGGCAGGTAGGCAGCGATGGTGATCCTGGCACTCAGGTGGACGTGGCCGTGTTTGTAGCTCACCAGGAGCGTGGTGGAGCCTTGGGCCTCGGCTGTCACCCTGACACCGCTGCAGTGCTCAGAGCCCGGTGGCAGCCTCCCTGCAAAAGAGAGCCACACGGTCACCGTGAACTTGCTTTTGCTGGGGAAGGCACGACAGGCTGAGGATCCCTCTCTTTCATCCTGGATTTGATATACAATCTGATGTTTTTAAATTAAAAAAATTCAACTTCAGTATAATTCACATGGATATAAAATTGACAATAATTTTTTCTCACATACTGAACACACCCTGTTATCCAGTACCCAGATCAAGAAACAGATTACTGGCACCCACAATCTCCTGGAGCCCCAACTGATGACTAGCCTCTGCCCCAGGGAAACCACTACCCTGACTTCTACCAGCACAGCTCTATGTTGGTTGATGCTGCACTTTCTATAAAGGGAACCACCGAGCACGAACTCTTCTGTATCTGCTTCCTCCGCTCAGTGCTGTCCGTGAGATTCCGCATTGGTTGCACATTGTACATCCTTTACCCACATTTCTACACATTATGCCGCTGTGGGAATACAGAGCAATGGATTTACCGGTGCTACTGTGCACACTTCGGCTCCTTCCAGTTTGGGGCTCCGATCCACAGGGCTGCTAAGAACATCTGTGCACCTTCCTTTTTGGGGACACACTTAGGCACTTCTTTTGGGTGTGTCCCTAATAGTGAGACTCCTAGGCCATGTGGCACATGTCATTACTGCCAAATATCTTTCTCAAAGTGGTTCCATCAATTGAAACTGCTACTAACAATTGCCCTACATCTCTGCCTTTATTATCTATCAATGTGTTTTAATTAAATTTTTAAAACCTTATTTATTTTGATTCTCATAAAATACACATAGCAAAAAAAACCTCCCACCTTTGCACTTTTACACGTAGAGTTCGGTGGCGTGAAGCACACGCACATGCTTGTGTGAGCGTCACCACCGTGTGTCCACACAACTCACCTTATAACCTCAACTCTGTATCCAAGAAGCAGTAACTCCCTAATTCCCATGGTCCCCGGCACCCAGCCTTCTACTTCCCATCTCCATGAATTTGACTACTCTGGGTACCTCATATCAGTGGAATTAGACAGTATTTACCTTTTGTCACTGGCTTATTGATTTAGCACAATGTCCCCAGGTTGATCCACGTGGTAGCATGAGTCAGAATCTCTTTCTTTGTAAGGCTGCATAATGGTCCTCTGTATGTATCGACCACATTTGGTTCACCATTCATCACTGGTGAACACTTGGGTTGCTTCCACCTTTCAGCTATTGTGAAGAACACTGCTATGAACGTGGGTGGACAAGTAAGTCTTTGAGATTGTGCTTTCATTACCTTTGGGTAAATACCCACAAGTGGGACTGCTGGATCACAGAGTAATTCTGTTTAATTTTCTCAGGAATCACTATACTATCTTGAGTAGCAGTGACACTGTTGTACGTTCCCTCTACCAGTACACGAGAGTTCCAATTTCTCCCATCTTTACTGACACTTACTGTTTTCTGCTGCTGTTTGGATAGTAGCACCCTAAGGAGTGGAAAGCAGTTTCCATTGTGGTTTGATTGCGTTACTCCGATGAGTATTGAGGCTGAGCATCTTTCATGAGCATGTGGCCATTTGCATATCACCTTTGCAGAAATATCCATGCAAGTCCTTTGCCCATTGTTTATTGGGGCTGTGTGTTTTGTTGTTAGCAACATGTATGAGTTCTTTACATATTTCAGATGAGAACCTCCTATCAGATGTATGATTTGCAGGTATTTTCTCCCATTCCATAGGTTGCCTTTGGCTCTGCTGTGTCCTTTGATACACAGGACTTTTAGATTTTGATGTCATCCAGTTTACCTACTTTTAATTTATAGCCTGTGCTTTTGGGGTTATATCCAAAACCTCAGTGCCAAACCCCTTATCTGAAGCTTTCCTCCTGTGCTTTCTTCTAGGAGTTTTATAATTTTAGTCCTTAACCATTAGATCTTCAATTTGTGGTGAGTTCATTTTTGTGTATGGTGTTATGTCAGCATCCAACTTTATTCTCTTATATGTGGATGTTCAGTTTCCCAGGACCGTTTGCTGCACAGACTGTCCTGTCCCCAATGGATGGTCATGGTACCCTTGTCAGAAAGCATTTAGCCACCCATGATGGCCATTTCTAGGCTCAGTGTTCCACTCCATTGCTCTGGAAGTCTGTCCATGCCAGGGCCACCCTGTTTGAATTACCGGAGCTTGTAGAGTTTTGAAAACAGGAAGTATAAGACTTCCAAGTTTGTTCTTTTTCAGGGTTCTTTGGTTTATCTGGGGTCCTCTGAGGTTCCACATGCCTGATACTTTGCTATATTTGCTATAGTTATGACAGTTTTTTTGTGAAATCTTAACTGTTTTGTACCCACAGGATCATGTTGTCTGCAAACTGGTAACTTTACATCTTCCTTTTCAATGTGAGAGCCTTTTATTTCTTTCTCTTGCCTAATTGCTCTTACAGTTGCTGGTGTCACCAGATTACATGTGTCTGCACTGTGTGTCCAAAAACATCGACTAATAATATCTCTGACATTTCACTTTGACACTTCTTGTTTTGTTTTTATTGTGAAGGTATATCCTCATTCTTCCAAACGCATGTTTGTCTTGTGATTATCTTTCAAATTTTTGTGAAACCATGGATAAGTCAAAAATTCATGTTATTTTCAAACGTGAGTTCCACGGTGAAAGCAGTGCAGCACAGACAGCTCGAAATATCAATGAAGTGTTTCGGAAGGATGTGGCTAATGAACACACAGTGTGTCGATGGTTTGAGAAGTTTCATTCTGGTGATTTCAATCCTGAAAATGAGCCACTTTGGTGGCCCAAGACCAAAGTGCATAATAATGAGCTGAAAGCTGTAGTGGAAGGGAATCCATCTCAACCTACATGTGAATCAGCAGCAATGGCTGGATAAAGACAGCAGTCCAAAACCAAATATTCGTCAAAAAAGCTGATGGCATCTGTTCGGTGGTTCAGTGCTGGTATTATCCACTACAGCTTCATTAAACCTGGTCAATCAATTACAGCAGATGCCTACTGCTGGACAACCAGCTGGACAAAATGGTAACTATGCTTGTGATGAAGCAGTCGAGACTGGTCAGTAGAAACAGGCCCATCATCTTGCAACACAATACTCAACCACATGTCGAACAAAGGCTG